>NC_084663.1:141988800-143239633 GCF_028389875.1 Rhea pennata
AAAATTAGCACTCATTTGCATTATAGTGCAATCTGATGGGTCCCTCTGAGAACAGGGCCTTATTGTGCTTCGTGCTGTATGAACACAGAGCAAGGATCAAACTCATCCCTAAAAAACTAATAGCTGCAACAAGCAAAAGGATTGTTCTACCTTGTTTAACAGATGAGGTACCAAAGCACAGAGATTAAACAATTTGCCAAAGGAAATCTATTGCAGAACTGAACCCAGATCTCTTAAATCTGAGCCAGATGTCCAGTGTACAAGGCCGTTTGTCTTCCTTAGGGTTAATTCACACCCTGTAAATGTCTGTTTTATCTACTGCCTCAATGGACCCTGGCTCAGCAGAGAAAATTTCCTATTACTGTCAATAAGAAAATCTTTCATTTCCACTCTCTTTCCCAAATAAGCTTTGAATCTTCAGGATTCTCAAAAATATTGAGTGTTATTTTTTAAAAATGCAGGATATTCCCATTGCCAAGGCTAATGTTTCATGCCTTGCAGAATAATTGGCAGAAAGACAACTCATGTTCATTGCTGTAAACAAGATGTAATGGAGCAGCATAGCAGCAGCCACGACTGTCACATATTATCATTGCTCTACTTGCATAAAATTAATTTCTTGCAAAAGACACCATTATAATAAAACAATTCAAAACACTCTCCCAACCAATATCTGCGCCCTGGAAACAACACATCACAGGCAGGAAAATGGTCTGGGCTAACAATACTCCTTTTGTTCCGTATCAGAGCCAACAAGCACAGTATCCATCAGCACTGCAACCAGCCATCCTACAGTAATGAGCTTATTGGAAATATCTACAGTGGAAACTGAACCTGTCATTTAAAGGTATTTTACTAATTAAGCATCGAGAAAATAATGCACAATGGAATGTGTAATATTTGTGACATAAAGATACTCATGAGGTGCTCTATATCTCTCTGTGCTAACAAATGGGGCAGGTTCTTATTTCTTCCTGGGGACAGCAGCAGATTGCAATTACTGTTATGAACCACTAAATACTTCTGAAAATGAGTATTGCTGTGCACAATTAACACAGGAAAAATGGAACATTTGCTACATTGTTCAATTACTTCAGTTTTGTAGATAGTATGAAAGGCAGGAAAAGAGGGGTGGAAATGATAGCCAAAATATTTTGGCTGTCAAATTATTCAGTAGATTTTATATGAAGGTGGTATTTTGACCTTTCATCACACACACACACACACACACACAAACAAACAAACAAAAAAAAAAACCAGCTTGGGGAATATTGCATTGTTGGATTTAATGTTTGCTCTCCTGCATGTATGCCTTGTCCCCTTAACTGATACCCACCAGATAGAGCATAAACAACTTTCTGATAAGAAAGTACTTTCATCATCGTATTTTTTTATCAGAAGATGACCATTGCTCTGGCTCTGCACAGCTTATTAGTGTTGCAAGATTTCCTATAGGCCTCCATCAAGAATTTAACTACATAACTATAATGTAGTTTACAGTTAAAGTCAAAAAAATTTAAAGTTTTTTTATCACGAAAAAAATCCTGATAAAAAAATCTTGTGCATGACTTGCTAACCCCTTACTCTTCTAAATTAATCCAATATCAGATTCAAAGCTGACAAGACATTGTCCTTTAGGACAGACTGAAAGATATTTGTTTGTTGCTTGTTGGCAAGTTTCATGCGATTATCTGTGATATATCATGTGGTCTACTCCCTTGAATTATCTGAGAGTAGAAGATTTATGGGCAATTCTGGGTTAAATCTTGCATTTCGAGTTTGCCTCTCTCTTATTGAAGAACTCTGTGTTCCATGAGCAAATTAGTCTTATCCAGCCTGAACAGAAAACATTATTAGGCATTGTGGATATTCAACTGCTTTTATAAAATACCTGGACTGTGAGGCTGTTTTCTGAATCCAAACTATTTGAAAAGTGAATTCTGCAAAGAAAGGAAGTTCAATATTTTCAATCTGGTTATGCTGTTTTGGATAAAAACTTCTTTGCTCAATTACAATCAGGAATAGCATTATGTTTTATGTTTTCTTTTTTGACAATAGTGATTTAAATTCCTCTTGGTGAAGTGAAAGTCATTGGAGTGGTGAGGAGTTAAAATTCTCTGTGTTAGACGAGAAATAGCTTGGACAGAAACAGTCACACCAATATAACTATCTTGCTTCTTATACCAATTCTGGTGTACTTGTTACAGTGCTGTACTGAACCATCTAGTCTCGTCCTAAAGGCCCCAGGAGTGTCAGGGGGGTTCAGAGCCATGAAATAACTGATGAGGATGATTAGTTTGGTCAATCATTTCATTTGAAAGTCAGAAAACAGAAAAAAAGTGATGTATGAAGACCGATAGGCTTTGAGTAAATTTCTAAATTGAAGTGCGGCGATTCAGATTTGAATCCTTCTTACCTGAAGCAATCTGAGCTCACATGGTCCAGAAAGATATTTGACTGCAAGCCATTTTGGAATGTGGCACTTAACTAAGAAAGTCCAACTGGAAAAAGGAAAATATTCAGTGGGCTGAAGATCGAACAAATACAAGCATGACACCACAATCTGACCGTCTTTTCAGCCACAAGGAAGAGGAGAAGGGGACGTACTTCTGCTCCAATTAATGACGTATTATCCCACACAAAATGCAGATACCTTAAAGAGAGATTTACAATATATTTATCTTTCCCTGTGCAAGGTAGGGTTAGCCAAGTTGCTCCAAAAAATACAATATACCTATTTATACTGCTCAGTGTAATTAGTTTTGGTACAACTCCCGTGAGGCATTGCCTTTGAAAGCTCTGCAGTTGTCTCTAACAGCCTAAAGGTTAGGAAACTTCACAGGAAGGTGAAAGAGAGCCTCAAGCAGAAGCTGGATTTGAATCTCAACTTCTGTTATCACAGTTTATACACTCACTGTAATCCTTTGGGGAAGAACCCCCTCTTGCAGTGTCTCCTGCCTCCTCATGAGGTAAACTTTTTAGAAAATTGTGTTCAGATGCTGACAGCTCAATGCGTTTTTTGACTGTTTACCTCAGTGAACAACTGAACAGTGAATATGGCCTTTGCTTAATTCGTATTCAGAAGGGAAAGACTGGCTTCCAAGCCACAATTTGAGACTGTGAAATATGGATGCTACTAAGGTCAATGAGAAGTCTGCAGCAGACTTCTAGAGAGTCCACACTGAACACTCAGAAAAAGCAAGCACAACCAAGCTCTGCTGTGGTTTTGAAGAAATCTAGGTATTATGTACTTTATACAGCAAATAGGAAAATGTGTGCTTGTATGAAAAGGGAGAACAGCAGACAAAATACAGAGCAGAGTATTTTCCTAACTTAGCAGTGTAGAAAACCCAACAATATTTCATGACAATAAGGTTATAAATATATAATCACAATATAATCAGCAATGATCCACCTCTTACTGCAGTCTGACAGAAAATTACAAAAAAGCACTGCAAAAAAAAAAAAAAAAAAAAAAAAAAAAAAAAAGAAAAAGAAAAGAAAAGAAAAAAGAAAAAAGGCAGTTCCCACTCTGTTCCAAAATCCTTATTCTTTGTAATAGTAACAACACCAGATTTCTGATTCTTCCTCATCCACTGGTGCATAGGGTTTCCTTCCACAGAAGATGTAGCCAGAAACATCAGTTCATTTGTGTCCTGGGAAGGATGGCTATGATTTTTATGATTTTTACACTTGTTTGTAACATCACAGAAAAGGATGAATGAAGAAACAAAATCTTACCTTTTCTAGTTAATAAATGGACTTCCCTGTCATTATTTACCCTAGTAATGTAATAGATTTGAATTTATCTCACAATTACAGTCTAGCAGATTTCTCTGTAGCAAGTCCGTTCCTTTAGAACTTCCAATACGAAGCCAAGCATTAAATATTGAGTGCCTAAAATTTACAACTACAGTGAGTAAAGAAATGTATTCTTTACAGTGTAATATTAAGAGTAATACATCTTAAATTAAAAGTGTATATTCATGAATGAAGGGCAACATTAATTTTGCTTGCTGCAAAATTTCTAGGTAGTCATAAAAATATATATATCATGGAGGGAGTAAGGCAAGCTCCCAACTGAAAGGCCAGGAATTTCTAAACACGATCTGACAAGACTGAGGAGACGAATAGTGCTTTCAATAAATGGAAAGCTGTGTGCAATTGCATGCGTATAAGTGTATGTAATTATGAAAACTACCTCACTTCAGAAGCTTTTTATTTATTTTAATATTTATATAGTGTTAGTGATATTGTTTTAACAATAACACCACTTTGGGCAGTTATAGAGAAGACAAGACTGTTAACATAAAACAGTATTGATCTGTCAGTACAATACAGAACTACATCAAGGACCACATACTACTTTTCTTCAGTCAAATAAACCTCTTTGCTCTCTCCAGTACTTATACCCTCTTTTTCTTGGAAAGAAATTTATTCCATTCTATAGTAAAAAATTGGGGGAGATAGAATATGTTTATACCTCTGCATTTATTTACTGCTTTCTCCTAATTTTAAATGTGATTGCAAGAGCCTCTTCTAATTTTCTCTGCAGTGCTTGTACACTAGTATAAAATCATTTGGAGATATTTCTTTTTAAAATGGAAACATTATTTCTTGTTCTCTTTATCTTTCCATTCCACCTCTAGTGCCTTTTTTTCCTTCTATTGACATTGGTCATTCCTCTGGCCAACATGTCCCCCTTCAAACTGTATCCCCTTTCATTTATTGTCTTATGTTAACCAGTAATATTTAGTCTCTATGAATTCTTCTGTCCTTAGTGACATGAGACAAAGAAAGAAAAGAAAATAGTAGTCCTACTTAGGTTGCAACTGGCCAAGAACTCATCATTGCCATGCTAACTCAAAGACAATAAAAAGACAGGTCAACAAAAGCAACAGTACATGATTTTTTTCAGTATCTTATTGGATTGATATTTTTGACAATAAAGCAAAATAATGTCATTTATCTTTCTTTTTCATCCTTTGACTTGATCTGCTCCTCAATGCAATAATTAGTTAGGTATCAATCACTGAATCACAGAACAGTTGAAGTTGGAAGGGACCTCTGGATATCATGCAGTCCAATTTCCCTGATCAGGGTCACCTAGAGCATGTTGCCCAGGACTATGTCCAGGCAGCTTTTAAATATCTCTGAGGAAGGAGATTCCACAACCTCTCTGGGCAACCTGTTCCAATGCTCGGTTATTCTCACAGGAAAGAAACTTCTCTTCTTGTTCAGATGGAACATCCTGTGTTTCAATTTGTGCCTGTTACCTCTCATCCTATCGCTGGCACCACTGTGTCTGACCCCATCCTCTTTACACTCTCCATTTAGATACTTATACACATTTATAAGACTTCTCCTCATTTTTCTTTTCTCCAGGCTGAACAGGTTCAGCTCTCACAGCCTTTTCTCATAGGAGAGATGCTCTAGTTCCTTCATCATCTTAGTAGCCCTCCGCTGGACTTGCTCTGGTAGCTCCATATCTCTCTTGTACTGGGGAGCCCAGAACTTGACCTGGCACTCCAGATATGGCCTCATCAGGGCTGAGTAGAGGGGCAGGATCACCTCCCTCGACCTGCTGGCAACACTCTGCCTAATGCACCCCAGGAGGTATTCTGGGCCTTCTTGGCTACCAGGGCATATTGCTGGCTCATGGCCAGCTTGTTGTCCACCAGGACTCCCAGATCCTTCTTCACAGGGCTGCTTTCCAGCAGGTCAGCCCCCAGCCTGTACTGGTGCATGGGGTTATTCTTCCCTAGGGGCAAGACCCTGCACTTGCCTTTGTTGAACTTCATGAAGTTCCTCTCCCCCAAGCTCTCCAGCCTGTCCAGGTCTCTCTGAATAGCAGCGCATCCCTCAGGTGTATCAGCTGCTCCTCTCAGTTTTGGATCATCAGCAGAGTTGCTGAAGAGGTACCTTTTCCCTTCATCCAGGTCACTGATGAAGAAGTTGAACAGGATTGGATCCAGCCTTGGGGTACACCACTAGCTACAGGCCTCCAGCTAGACTCTGAGCCATGGATCACAATTCTGTGAGCCATTCAGCTAGTTCTCAATCCCTCTCACTGTCCACTCATCTAACCCACACTTTCTGAGCTTTCCTATGAGGATGTTATGGGAGACAGTGTCAAAAGCCTTGCTGAAGTGGAGGTAAACAATATTGACTACTCTGCTCTCATCTACTCAGTCAGTCATTCCATCATAGAAGGCTATCAGATTTCTGCTTGATTAATCCATACTGACACCTCCTGATAACCTTCTTACCCCTCACATGTTTAGAGGTGGCATCCAGGATGAACCTTTCCATTACTTTTCCAAGGATGGAGGTGAGGCTGATTGGCCTTTAGTTTCCTGGGTCCTCCTTCTTGCCCTTCTTGAAGACTGGAGTGACACTGGCTTTCTTCCAGTCCTCAGGCACCTCTCCTGTTCTCCATGACCTTTCAAAGATGATGGAGAGTGGTCTTGGAGGTTAATTATTGCCAGTGGGTTTTTTCAGTCTCTGTATTGCAAAGATCAATATAATATGTTTATGGCGACTATCAAGTTCTCTTTATAAAATTCACTAAAGTGGTAGCAAGTTGAAAATTTTTGAGCTCAATCTGAAATATTCCTTATTTATCATATTTCCAAATCATGTTTAGTTTTTTGAACTGTACATCATTCATTATTTTGCTTTTATTTTGTGAATGCATAGACTACCTTGAAAATAAACCTACGTAAGTAAATAATACAGGAAAATCAAAGCATTTATATAAAGTAAAACAGTTAATGGAAAGGAACCAAGGTCTACTGTATCTTCATTTCTGGCATTTTACTTCAAACTATCTGTAACATGGTCGGTCCAATGGACTGAAGACTCATTAGCACGAGGTGAATCTTAGAGCACATCTGCTGGTTCAGTTTCCTCTGAAAGCAATCCATTTTACACACTTTAAGTTCATGCCATGATTGAATCAAACTCAGTCAGCAGGGAGTAGTAGGAGATTTGCTTCAAAAGCACAATTCTAATCTGAACTAAAACACTAATGTATTTCCATGGACCCATGGACCCAATTTCATCTCTTTTATTTTCATTCGTGATGTGACTTCTTATAGAAAGGTCAATGATTAATGTTGCACTGCTAGTATTCCCTTATTAAAAATGAATACACTGAAATATTTTCCTAGAGTAAAGAAAGTCAACATAAACATAACTATCAAGGAAATTAATATATCTCAAAATTTGAGTAATGTTTCCCCTTTTCTGTAAATTAATGTTTCCAATTCTGTTTTATTTCTCCCATCAGACATATTTATCACACATTCCTGAAATCTTAAAAAATAGTTTCCTAAAACATGTATCTGCCTAGTAGAATGTATTTGTAATAGGCTAATTCTTAAAATAACCAACCTGACTTAAAATCTAGCATTAACTCCTTCCTATATTAAGTCTAAACTTCTAAGATATTCAGAAAAATATGTTTCTGACAAATTTTACCTAACAAAAATGTTAAGCTAATAATCTATTCAAACAAATGACAGATAGAAAAGGAAATCAGAAATAACAGAAAATTTATTTAACATCATCTAGTACAATTCAAATCAGGCAATGTTACTGGATCTCTGACTCCAGATTAATAATTATTTCCACAAACTGAAATTCTTTTTTTTTTCTTTTTTTCAGAATTCCTCTTGAATTTCCCTATTTCCCAAAGTGGATTTTTTTGAGTCTTCTGGGGGTTTGTGGGGGGGAGGGGTTGGCCCTAAAAGAGACAAAGTACATTTTAACCATTGTTTTCTAAGTTTGTGGAGTCCCACATGTTTTAGCAGAATCATCAAAAGACTTGTTCTACACGTAATTTAAAAACTGGTTTATGTTCTCTAACTCTCTGACTAACCAAGGACTTTGAATCAGGGATAATACATTTTTAACAGAACAAAGAACTTAACACACTGCAGCAAAGGGAGGAAAGATCTGCATCTCCTGAGTTTCTAGGACTCTCAAACAAAAGCTGATGTAAACCAGAATCTTGCCTTTCTGTGGCATTTTGGCCTGTTTTCTTTACAGTCACTCTTTGATATAACTATCTGTCAAATAAGATGTCTTTGAACTGTCTCTTTGTCCCCCACTCACTTCATATGTTTTCTGAGTCACTTCCATTCATGTGCTTGATACTCTGTGTATAGGATTACTCAAAGGGGAAAAAACAACCCTACATTAATATGCTTGATTTTGAACTTCAAAATGTGTTTAATAGTGTAACTGAAACAAAGCAAGTATAAAAAGTACATGCATATAAAATCAGAAGATGTGAATAAGAACTATTCAAATCTTAAAATTCTTCATTTCGTCAGAACATTCATGGTCATGGTGAGGTCAGTCTTTTACATATACACACAAACAATGTAATCTAAGCTAAGCAGAGAAAAAAAAACTTATATTTTGCCGATAGAAGACTTTTCAAAAATAAAAATAGCAGTCCTAGGCCTTGGTTAGAGTGAGTTTTGTCACAAACAGCCTACCTCATATCTGAATGGAAAATTTTATCAGAGATGATTATATAGTAAGAAGCATAAAAGCATACATAATTATGGGCAACTAGTTGACTGTAGATCACTCATTAAACTAATGTCACAGAAACTTTTCATAATAAGCAATTCTGCTTTCATTTTATAATTATAAATATAGTTGTGGGTAGTTACATGAATTTCACAAAGATTTTGTATGTCAGTCTTGCAACTTTGACTAATATGTCTAATTTGTGTATTTAAAAGAAACCAATCCTTTTTTAAAAAAATTCTTTGTAATCTCTACAAATTTTCAATTAAACATTGTTAAAAATGGCTTTTTAAAAAAACTATACCTAGAACTGAATATATTTTCAGGTATATCGTACGTTAATCATTATTTAATATCATGCCTACTTAAGCTTTGGAATATATTGTTTATGGCATTGTAGTTCTCTCTACATTACTGAACTAAGAAAACAGTAATTCTCAAATTGGCATTTTACCAAGTTCATGCTTTAATTTTTGAATATTTTACCTTTTTTAGTGATGGATGTATGTTTAGGATTATTGTGAAAAAAAAATAGCATCAAGAGAATCACCTTCATGGGTGTCTTCTCAGCTTTTTAAGGATATAAATAAAATGAAGCTGTTCCTTTAGCACCATCATACAAATGTTTGGCAAGAAATGATCATTCCAGGGGACTAAACATACTGTGGTTCTATTCATGATTCAATTAATTCTAAATTAAAAGGCATTTCCACCCTTAACCCTATTTCAATTTGACACATCTGCTCAACTTGCTTTATGCGTTGATTAAGGAGCAACACAGCACAAGCATCTAGTTTTCAATACTAGGCAGTGGCAAACATCTCAGTATTTATTATTTACTAGAGGAGGTAAGGGAGAGGTGAGAGGCAGGCAGGGAAAGGTGGAAGAGAGCCAATATCAGAGGCACAGTGGTCTTGTCTTATTCAGATTTCCGTGTGGTAAGAAGTGAGTAAACAACTGATTTGAAAAAAAAAAAAAAAAAAAGGCTGTATAGCAATACCACCATTATCCTGAGCATATGTAAACTATTTCTAGGCCATATGGTCATCAGAGAAGGTAAGGACAAGCTCCATATACACTCCACAGATCTGTTCTCCTATACTGTCTTTCACTACAGAATCTGAAATATGACTTCATCTTGAGGAGATTACCAGGCAGAGTTAATATTTCTTTACCCACACCTGGAGGGTTTCCATAAGCATTATTTTTAAGAAGCAGAAATCTCCACATGTTGCAAACTCTCTGGTATATATCCAACTAATAGAAAATTCTTGCGGACATCTGTGAAGTAATAAATAAAAGTCAGGAAGTGTGTATGATTTTACTTGTATTCAGTATTCCACATCTGGTCACTCTGAAATAAGTAACAGTGGATTTAAGACAACAAAAATTTATCTTAAAATGTATATGAAGATAGATCATATAGCAATGCATAAAAACAGAATGAAAATAGAGAGCTAGCATGATACATATTCTGTTTGTTAAATCACTAATCAAGACTTTGGCCATGGTTTAAAATTCCTAAAATGTACTGTGGAAAACACAGCTGGTAATGTTTAATTAAAATATTTCTTCTGCTTTAGTGAAACTTAATTCTCTATTGAATCATATTGAGAAATCTCTCCTTCGCTGAGAAACAATCAGCAAAGGCTGGAATTCCCAAGTGTGCTTCCTCTTCCCCGTACCTAAGGAAACATCAGAGCCTCTCTCAGCTTAATTGTCAGCAAACATCACCGCAGAAGCTCCAGACTTCAAAGCAGAACAATCAGGGAAGATATTTTTTTCCTCCTGAGCCTCCCTCAGAAGGGTGTGCTCAGATTATTGCAGAATCTTCAAGTACTTCCCCAAAGAACCACTGGGATAAGAATGGAAGAATAATCAAGAGCTACATATTTTAAAAGAATCAGAAAACATCAGTATTTCATTTGAGTAGCTAAATAACAAAACTATAAAACCAGAAGTTATGAATATTCACTCAGACTACCAAAAGTTGTCCAGACTTCTCATTTACCAATTTTTCACATGTACAGTTTGTTGCACAACTAGTTGAAAATAACCTGTGTTCTTTGAGCATCAGAGGACAATAAAATAAGTATCAGAGGACAAATAAAAAGTTTCCTGTCGCTCCTAAAAAAGCTACAGGACAGACTTTGATCATCTGAAAATACCTACACAAATCTAATGACTGACATAATCAGAGTTCAACCTCTTCCTACAGAAAAATTACATGATTTTTGCAAGCTGTTGCTTTTACAATGAAAAATTCAGTTGTCTCCTGTGCCCTTAATAGCAAGAAAAAGACCTGCAGCTCTGATTTTGCCCCACTCCTACAAGACTTTTGACATATTGCCTTTTGTGAGTACAAGCAGCACAGACACCAGCTCCTCTTCAAGTTGTAGCTCCTTAATATTGCAGCAAATTCCAGTGCAAATTAGTTTAGAGCTTGACAGTAACTGATGATAGCTCTTCAACCACCCTAGTACAATTTAGCAGCAATGCTCTCCAAAGTACCACAGAAGTAGATCACATAGGAGAGAGACCAGATAGGCAAAATGACAGATGGTACAACAGAAGCTCAGAAACCTGAAAAAAAACCCACAGATTTGAAGTCTCTGTAAGAACAAACTCGCAGTTAAATATCCTCAAAATATTTTTTATGTGATAAGCTTTCCAAAAATCTAATAAAAAATAAATTGCAAGCTTCATTTTTTTGCTATCTCCATCTTTACTATCATAATTCTAGATTTTGTTGAAAATACATAGCAAACTAACGCTGATTTTTGAAAAAAGACCTCAAAAATGACGTTTAAAATAACCTTACAACCAATGTTGTTACTTACCTCTATACACAAATCAGTCTACAACCCATAATCAGACCTATGTTAGTGAAAGCATGCAGCAGTACATGATGAAGTAATACTTAAATGTGAAAAAGGAAATTAAATAAAAATCCCTTTGATATAATTGGATGTTTTGGTGCCTAGAAGTGGATAACAAAAAACAGGTGAAAAACAGAGGGGAACACAGACATGAGATAAAGTAGATGTAGAGGAATATATTTGTCAAAGTGAAAGTATGGCCCCAGTTGGCATCTTTAACAGTCAGAGAGACATGTTTGTAGCCCTACAAATTCTTCAAGCATGCCAAGCAAAGGAAAAAAGCTAAATTAACTACTCTCAGCAATTACATGAAATGTGAAAACAGCTTTAATGACAAATGTCCAATATTGCACTTGTTTTGAAATAAAAATATTCTTTGTATAGTGGATAAATGATACTGAGAAATACATGCTAGTAAAATCTATCTCTATAGAAGTCTTGTGGCCAAGAAGGCCAATGGTATCCTGGGGTGCATTAGGACTGGTGAGGCCTCATCTCGAGTACTGTGTCCAGTTCTGGGCTCACCAGGGCAAGAGAGACATGGAGCTACTGGAGAGAGTCCAATGCAGGGCTACAAAGATGATCAGAGGGCTGGAGCACCTGCCCTGTGAGGAACGACTGCGAGAGCTGGGCCTCTTCAGCCTGGGGAAGAGAAGACTGAGGGGGGATCTGGTCAATGTGTACAAGTACCTGAAGGGAGGGTGTCAAGGGGATGGGGACAAACTCTTTTCAGTTGTCCCCTGTGACAGGACAAGAGGCAATGGGCAGAAATTGAAGCACAGGAAGTTCCGCCTTAGCGTGAGGGGGAATTTCTTCCCTGTGAGAGTGACGGAGCGCTGGACCAGGTTGCCCAGAGAGGCTGTGGAGTCTCCTTCTCTGGAGATCTTCAAGGCCCGCCTGGACGCATCTCTGTCTAGCATGCTCTAGGTGACCCTGCTGAGCAGGCAGGTTGGACTAGATGATCTCCAGAGGTCCCTTCCAACCTTACTGATTCTGTGATTCTATGAAGTCATTCTTAAAATGGGAATATCAGAAAGTCCTTCCACAACTAGCATCCAAGTACATGCCTTCTGTATTTAATAGGGTGCATTTCTCTGAGCAGTAAAGCTTATGGCTCTGAAACTTAGGAGCTTGTTAAACAACCACAGGCTTATGACTTGAATGAGCTAATATAGCTTCTCAGCATGGAGGAAAAGGTAATGGGTAAAGCATTTGGATATATATGGCCAGAATATATGACAGGACATAAAAAGACACAAACTTTATTTTTAAATGAGTGTTAAGGAAAGTTTTTCCTTCTGAGTTGAGGAAAATAGGTAATTAAGTAATTTTATGTCTTCTTTGAGCTAGTCTGCACCTTAGAAATAAAACATGAGATGATCACTTTGGTCAGCCAAATGCCTTTCTATCTGTCTTCAAATCTCATGATCATCTCTCTACAGCTGCATTCACCCCTCTGTATAACACAAATATTCTCTTTGCTTCCTTTGATCTTTGTGGCTAAAGGTAAAAATTAGAGTATTTACACACACATGAAACATGGATATGTGTGGACCTTTTCTCAGGAACAACCCCTTCCTGATTCAAAATACATAATAATATAGAAACTATATAAGAAGCTACAGAAAATTATCAGAAAAACAGGTACAAGGCATTAGGTTGCAGACAATCACCTATGTTGTATAATTATAGCCTTCGGTAAATACTGATCTTATTACTTAAGATATAAGCAAATTTATTTTCAAGTAATAAAACAGGTCCTTAGTAAAGATTTTTTTTTGCATATCAGATTTCTTCAGATCAATACTCTACACAAAGTCAAAATTCCTCTCTCTTCCTTCAGCACTTTAACATTACTGACTGACATCCATGCCCACCGGCAAATTTACAGGTGAAGCTTTGTCAGCCAAGCGATGAGGATGTTTAAAAAGCATAAGCAAAAAAAAAAAAAAAAAAAAAAAGAAAGAAAGAAAGAAAAAACATTGTCATACATAAAATTGTTTTAGTAAAACTGCAGTTTGAGGATGATATGCCCTGACATACACTGGGCTAGCAAAATTATGTTATGCACTGCGTTTACACTATAGTGCTTTATCATTCCAAAGAATGGCTGCAATAATCACAAAAAATAGTCACTCTGTGATATAACAGTGAATTTGAAACAGCATTGAATTTGCAATTTCTGTGCAGTCAGGGGATACAGGAAAGGGTTTGTGGTATCTCACATCATATATGCAAGAGCACACAGCAACTAGAATACAGATTTTTTGATTAACATCAAAAAAAATAACTAATATAAGAACAAGTGACTAATCCTAGAATGAGTTCTTGAGAGGAAAGAGAAACAGAGTATTGGAGAAGGTGCAAAACAGGAAGAGGAGGGATGGAAGGCTTTGAATGTGTAGCTGGATTTCAGATTTATTGTTAGGTAAGGTGGAGAGTTCTGGATGTAATCTTGGAAGAAATGAAATGAGCTTTGGAATGAAGGAAGAGGAAGCAGAATGGCAAGGAGACTGATAGGGTCAAGCATAAAGACAAATTGCTTTGGGTTAGGCTAAAGTGATGAGAAGAAGATTTGATTACAGCAGAGAAAAAAAGAGGAATTCAAACAAATTGACCACCATACTAGTCTTGCAAACACATTGTAGATTAAAAAAATTAATTCTTACAAGCTCTAAAAACTTTAAATGTACTTGAGGATGATTCTGTACAAAGCCAGACTATGTAACCGAATAATAAATCTTAATTTTCTTATATTTCCCTATGTAGACCTATACTGTGTGTATATTGAAAATATTGCTATCACACCTAGTCTCTGGTGTTACAAAGATTTCTGTATTGGTGTGATCATTGCTTGTCTTTTAGGTTAGAATATTGGTTCTATACATGAGTATTCTGCTAGTCTTTTCACCTTTTCTCTTTTAAAAAAGATCTTTCCCTGAAACACTTTAAAAGCCTTTCTGTAAAATACAAAGATTATAATGAGTGCGTTTTTTCAGTACTCATTAAAATGTACTTCATTTGTTCTTAGGTTTCTATAGTTACCACCACCACCTGCATTTTGTTCATTACTTTAAAAATTCAATTAAATTTGAAAACTACTCATTTTAAATCTTTGGAGTGTGCACCAATCTGTCTTTGGGAAACCTAAGAATACTTACAAATTCTTCTGTTATTAATAGTACAGCTTTTCAGACAAGTATTTCTTTTCCCTGTAGCCAAAATGTAGGCTGTAGAAATTTCTCCATAACTGGCATTCATCTCATTCCAGTAATTAATATTAGGCATCTCTGAACACTAGTGAGTGGAAAGAAAGGAAATTAGTTACCTTGGAGACACAAGGCACTAATAAAAATTAAATAGAAAGTGAAGTCTAAGGTAGATCACCTTAGGTAGAATACCTTTCTTAGGTAGAATATCTCAACTTAGGCATTAACGATTAGTAGTCAACAGGTAAATCATCGTCGTTGATCATTCTGCCAGAGGAATGAAAACTGTCCTAATATCTGTGTGGTAGATGCATGTATACTGAGATTATAGGTCTAATTTTACATAACTATCACAGAAAACTGTATTTTCTAGCCTGGCTTCTTTGTTAGTTAGCTGTTCTGACAGAAGAGTATGCCTAAGCAAAGCTGGCACCCAACTGTTTTTCTCCAATTAGGGAGCATGACAATTGCAAAAGTTTTAGAGATCCAAGTCATTTTCCAAGTGTCTGGTAACTTGCTGACACACCTGTCAGGGAAACAAGGTAGTTCATCCAGTAGTTCCCCATGAATCCTATACTTTGCATTACTAGCCTATAGCCTACAACCAGGCACTTGCAGCTTAACAGGGAAACATAGAACTGCTGAGAGTAGCAAATAATTAACAAAATATTTCCTTTAATTAAAAAAGATGAAAAAAAGATTGAAAAATAGAAATGACTATAGAAGGAAAGCATGAGACAAGAAAACATGTTCGTATTGTCAAATGAGATTTTTCTATTGTGAATTCTGCACCTTCGTGCCTAGGACTTAGCTTTCCCACCTCCACCCGGAATTGACTGCTTCAGCAAACTCTGAAAAGTATTTTTCATACATTATTAAAAGATAGATTCCCCTTCTGGAGTGTAAGGCAGTGATGAGGACATTACCTGTTTGCTCCTTCCTTCTGTAGGACCTCCCATTTTTTCTTTACCTTGTAAAAGTTTATCATCTATTCACAGTTGGCAGGAGTGTTTCGCAAAAGAACATTAAGATTTTAAGTAATACTGGCTTTCCTTTTCTGAGTCTTTGTGATAAACGTTTTTAGTAGGTGGACAAACCTGAGCATTTCTTTTCTTGAAGTCAAACAGTAAAACCTTTAGTCATGTGCCTTGAAATAGTTATTGTTTTATAACCACCTTGCTAGACTCATTGCATTCATGTTGCTGTTAGGTCATGCAAACATGAGGCAGTAGACTGCAAAACTGGGAATGAAATCTTTTAAAAGACTAATTTTTCTCTGCATCTTTTTTAGGGGAACTCATCCCAATATTGTTTCTGAATACACCAGCCGTTCCAATTATTCCCCTTTGAAAGCACTGGCTTTCTTTGAATTCAATATCTAACAATAAGCAAGCATCGTATCAAGAAAATAAAACTGCTTTCTGAGATGAGATAAAATTGTTCTATTACTGTAACAGAACTGAATAAAAACCCTCAGAAGAATATTATTAGAAATATAGGGTTTTTTAAATGTTAATCTTGGCTGAAACATAAAACAACATTTGCTTATTAATAGAATAGTTTTATTTTCGATAGACTAAATAGTTTTAATTAATCAACATTACAATTTAATACATTTTAATGAGAATTTATTGAAATAATCAAATAGCATCTAGTCTCTTGGCTTTAATAGAAGTGCTATGTATGCTTAATATCAAGCAAGCAATTAGAAGTGGTGTTTTTTGAGAATTTCTTGAGAATTTGAAGGCACAAAAGACAAAAAGCCTGTTCCACCTCTTCCACCATCTTGACAGTCTCCTGTATGCCACTACAATGTTATGTCCTTCTTGGGTCCAGAAGAGAAATGAATACCTGAGGAATGTAAAGAGGAGGTATATTGGGAAAAACAAGGAAGCAAGGAAGACATTTTGGAAAAGAAAGGAAACTGGCGGAAGACAGAAATGACAGTAAGAAGTAAAACCAGAAACAATGTCATGCCAACAGCTAAGGAGTCTCTCAGCAGTGAAACCAAACTAAGAAATTCTCAACTTGGGTATCCTAGGTCAGGGAACGCAGCCAAGCATAAGTTTTTCAGAAATCTTGTAAAATAATGTACTTTCAACCGTGTATTATCATCTATGTCTTAAAAGGTCTGTGTATTACTGGCGCCAAAAAGAAAGCACAGAAAATACAATTTTTCCTTCCTTTCTAAGCAGACTTAATAATAAATACAATAAAAATTATTACTTTCTCTTGGACAAAGGACAATACTTTGCTAGGGTACTAGAACATTTTTGCAAAGACCCCAATGACACTGCCACAGGCATTTGTTCAAAATCTGTAAATCAAAGTCTGACTCTAGATCGCTGGAAGGTAGGTAATATAGAGTACAGTTATGCACTGTAATACAGAATACACTGTGACAATGAAAAAAAAACATTAGACTAAATCTTCAATTTATCTGTCATTGAAAATATTTTTCTCTGTAATTCAATTACCGATTTTTAGAGTGCAATAATGCTCATATTCAACAGGTTCTCTGATATCCCTTGTGCTTTCTTGCATCCATCTAGTACTTGCTCTTAAGTGTTCCTCTTACATCTTCTGCTGTTTGGATATTGTAACTTACTACATCATTCAATGTTGCTCAAAATTACATTCTCAAATAATCTTTATATGAACAAATTCATAATTTATGAACAAATTATTTAAAGTGATTCTAGAAATTTCTGTAATGGAAAGGATGCCTGTTGGCTCCTGTAAGGAGATGCTGTTCTTCTGATCAAGTGTGAAATGTGTCAGAGCAGAGACATTATAGGATTTTTTTTTTTTTTTTTTTTTGAAATACAGTTGGTTTTGATTCTAACTTCAAAGGCAAATTTCTACAAACTATACAATATAATTTGTTTTAAGAGACACTTGGAAATAGTTTCAACTGAGCTTCAGTGTCATGTATTTTATTCTCTTTCCTTTTCTGACTCAGATTCATCTTCCTAGCCAGGAAGACCTGGAATTGGGAACTGTAAGACAGCTACCTGTCAACTGGCTCAGCTCTTCTGCAGAGATGTGAAGACTGGAAAATATTCTTATCATTCCTGTATTACGTGCTTTCCAAAAGCACATGCTTCTAATAGCAACCTCCTGGTACCTAAGTTGTTCATCGGTTATCAATAACCTGTCAGTTGTCGTTATTTTGGGGGCTTGCTCTACATGTTTGGTTCTGTGAGCAGCTCTGCCTTCCCTATTCGAGGCAGCATTCATTTCAGTCTTGGCTCTTTAATGCTGTAGCCCTATAATACGATGTCGCCATTGTTAGTCACTGATCATAAATAAGCTTTGTACTGAGTTTGCGAGGACTCAGGACTAAGACTTGTCAGACTTGCTCTTTCTGAACTTTCCTTGACCTGCCTGCCTTCTTTTACTTGGTTTAGCTGTAACAGCAATTTCTCTGCTTGATCAGGCATCTATGGATCATCTGTTTTAATTTTGTCTAACTTTGACAGATTTACACAGATTTGACAGATCACAGATTTACAACAAATTTATATTTGTGATATAGTAGGGCAAAATATAGGCCTGGTATGAAAGCAGAGGCCTTGAGAAGTAGAGATGCAAGGTGTAGTGGAGAGCAGTATAGGCAAGGGATGATTTGAGACTGGACATAGTCTTGGCACTGGAGATGCCATGGCTCTACACCACTCACTAGCGGTAAAGTTAAAAATTGCAGACCTGGAGTTGTCTTAGGAATAACAAAGAGAACAAAGAATTAGCACCAAATATAAGTAAAGGCCTTATATATAGTAAATTTTGATGCAACAGGGAGCTGCAGACCAGTGAAGAAAGAAAGATGTAAAAGTATGGTGTCAAATATATAAAAATGAACTCAAGTGAATCCTAGAGGGAGGAAGCAACCAGCAACGTAGAGATCATATTCCTCCCAAAAGACTCCAAAGACTGACAACTTACGGTGTTGTTCCTCTCCAGTAGTCCAAAGGTACTGACTTTAAGACTCAGAGGAGCAATGGAAAGGTGATCATAACCCCTAGAAAACAGACAGAGAAATGTATGTGTGTTGCAATTTTAATTGTGTTATTATTATTATGGAGATTTTTTTTCTGTATAGAAGTACTCTAACAGCATTGTTATTCTTTCTTTTTCTATAATAATGATTCTTGGATTAGGCAGTTAGGATTTCCATTATTACTGATATAAATCTTGTCTGTGTTTAAATACACAGTGTACTTCCTTTTTCTCCTAAACAATATTTTGAGCACAGCAGCTCACAAAAGCATCCTGGTGGGAGTCATCAGACAAACGTGAGCACCGTTGCGGTTGCCACATCAGCACCCCAGGTGGGGTCGCAGACCTTCTCTGACCTGTCCATCGTCATATTGCCCCAGTGCACCTTGCCCAGCATGAATTGCAGTTGTGTTCCAGCTCAGCAGCATGATTATCCTCCGGCTTGACATACTCCTTCTTTCACCTGAATATTTCTCCCTGTGATTAGCAATGGAGGTGCCTGGGAGTCAAAATCGTATTGTTTTTGTCGACCTTCCTGACTGCAGAGCTCCACAGGCTGCCTCTGGCCTGAGAAAAGCTGGAGATGTGCTCCATGTCTTCAGGCTGTTCCTGGATCCATGTCACCTACCCTGCATTACCCTTTCCTACCTCTCTGCTGACAGGCCTCTTGGTACCACTATTTTGGCAAAGCTGAGAGCCTGCTTCCACTCTGGGAAAGTATGTCTTTTCTATTAACCATAACTTAACTACTTTTTTTTAACAAAAAAAATCTTTACTGGACATCCTTTCAGAAGATGTTAAATAATGTTCAAACTGAAACACACCTTTTCACAACTATACTGAAACACCTTTCACAGCTATTACTATGTTTTACTTTTATTACTATGGTCATCATTATTCTCATTTAAACTAATGCAGCCATGCTATCAAAAATATCACCCCTTGGTTTAGGTAAGTCTGTCTACCCTAAGCAGTCGGCTTCAATCAGTCAGATGACCAACATGGTGCTCACTGGGGACCATATATGAATGAGGATTAAAGAAAAAAAGCACACCCAAAACGCAGAAGGAAAAAAAAAAGGAAAAAATATAAAATTAACAAATATTAAAAGTACAAACCGTTAGAGGCAGATTTATTTTTTACAAAACTATTTTCATTCCAGTTATAGAAATAGATGTTCATTCACAATGCAAATAATAAAATCAAACATCTTGTAGTTTAGGTTTAAACAATGACTTATTCTGATCTTCAGTGATGGCAAGCAGTAATGCCCAGCTGACATTAATCAAAGTATTACTTGACTTCAGATACATGTATTGTGAAGTTTCATTTCTCTCGCCTTGATTTGTTCATGATGTAGAGAAACTTCAAAGATACTGTTTTATTCTTACCCTTGCATGCACACAAATTTCTTTGTTAAGTATTTATAGCTTTCCACACTCAAAATTTTGGCATTGGTATCCTATTTAAATGGATGTGACCATTTTTCCTCCTTGCAGTTTTTTATTTTGCATTATCTGCAGGCTTATACCCATAGCATCATCTGATTTGTATAAAAATTCATAGTCTCATATTTGTTTGAAGAAAAGGTCACCAGCATCTTTATTTTGGATTTGAAGTTAAACTTACATTCACTGTGCATGGATGTGGTATGATAAATTGGCTTTGTGAACGGAACCAGCTGCCCAGTATTTGCAGCAGAGCAGCTGAATGCACAAGGAACAATTCAGAAAGCAAGTCACTCTCATGCTCGTGAAGCAAAAGGCACTTTTGAAATCTGCAAAACCTGCTACAAATAGCCTTACTGTAAAGTTAGAGGAGAGACAACATTCGTAAACTTCTTTTCACTTTTTGAAAAATAAAGCTGCCTCATTTTATTCTCCTCAAAAGACAGAGAAGGCATATTTGTTCTTCCTCCTCACTTAGCAATGCCAGTTCTATCTAGACAGATACTTGTGTCATAAGAAGCAATGGAAGAAAATACGAGAAGAAAAACAGCTCAGGGAAAAGGTGATCTACCCGTTCAAAATTCTTCACATGTATTTGTTTTTGTTGCTGGCTGTTTAACATCAGTAGATATCACACTATGCTTACCATGAAGTGCTCCAGAGTGACAAATTAATATTGTAGTAGGGTTTGAGAAAACAGAATTCCTCATCATTCTGAAAGTTAAATGTACAATGTCAGGGATAGGGGGGAAAGGGGGGAAAAAAAAAGAAATACTTTTAAAAAATATTTTCATGGTCAATTAAAAGAGAAAGTTAGAGGTGAAATAAAAATAGTTTCTAATAATTTCCCTTGCAAATATGTTCAGGATTACAGAATTCCAAGTATTTCCACCCTTTTAAATTTGATTTAAACTTCAACCTTCATGTGCTACATTAAGAAACAAATACTGACTCTTTTGCTAATACAGTTTTTGCTACTGTAGTCTATTCTAAATTCAGGAATTGTTTATATGTAAAAGAACTCTTTTGCAATAAACATTTATGCAGAAGAACTCTTATTCCACAATAACCAAAAGTAACCCAATAAAGGCATTTACTCGATGATTTCCTTTTACAGTTCCAGATTTACACACAAAGTTGTACTTAATCTAGAAACAACAGGTTAAAGACAGAGAAAGAGAAAAAAAAAGAAAAAAAAGGCCAGCAAAACTTCCCTCGTAAATTTGCCTCCTAGTTTGCTTCCTTCATAAATATGTCTTTAGTTACAATGTCACACATTTTTTCACTATATATTTTGTTGTATCATTCATTATGCTCATTAAGTAACACTTGCGTACTGAGTTACTCAGCATTTGTTTTTTGATGTATAGTGCCATCAATGTATGATTCTAAGACATTTCACCCAATTCATATCCATCTTTGAAGGGAGAGTTATTAATTTCCTCTCAAGTTTTTCAGTAGCACTTCCTACTCTAACACCAGAAGGTTTCTGAGAGATTAATTAACCTTCCAATACACCTACCAAGTTATATGGGAAATAAGGCTATTTCCTCCAATAGAAGGAGGAAAAAATAACGTACCTCAAGTCACATCAAAATTATCAATTTATCTGGGCACCTAAAGTAAAATACTTAAGTTCTCTATATCATTTTACTGAGCATTTTATATAATCAAAGGTCAAATGCCACTGACTTCAGGGGCAGTTGTGAGTATTTAGCGTTTCTCCAAAACATGCCTTTGGGTCTTAAATTAGGTATCAGGAAAATGAAGAATATATAGTTAGTGACCACCTGTTTGATTTAAGTGATAGCTTAGTCTTCTCATGAAGAAGCGGTAATAGAGTAATGTCTAGACCTCCAGAGGAATTTTCTAGCTGTCTAGGTGACCTTTGGCAACCTGCTTTGCCAGCCTTTTTCGCTGGCTCTCATTATCTCTTTTTGTAAAGCAGGTGAGGTGTTTTGGCTACAGTTTTCAGGGAAAAAGAACAAAAAGCCCTGAAGTTCATAGTGCAGTGCTACCAGTGTTGCTTATGTTCAATGCCAGTCAGGTGCAGATGTGCTTTTTTTATGCACAAGTAAGGATAACAATGTAATCTTTCAAGTAAATAAATTAGCATATATTCTACACCGGTAGAAGAAGACCAGTAGAACTTCAGGCTTCTGGTGCTGAGGTTAAATACTTCAGGATATATCTACTTACATGATTTTGGCTTTTTTTTTTTTTTTTTTTTTTTTGTTTTTTTAAGAGTATGTCATGAATATCTAAGTTGTTCTTCAGTAGTGTTTTATAAGCCTAATGAATGTTCAACAGAAGTACTAGAAATAATACTAATGAAAAAAGGAGCTTTATAATAGGAATCCATGGGTAAATATTGTACTGATCTATCCAGAGACACTGTGAGGCAAAATGGTTGATTCTGTTTGTACTCTGAGAGTACTGTTTTAATCTTGGGCTTCAGAGGTCCCTCCTTAGGAGCCAGGAAAGTGATTTTTTTTTTTTTTTTTTTTTAACTTTTATGTAACTTGGACTTGGCCAGCTTCCAAAGCACCACTATTTGCCACAGCAACTCTGGAGGTGGTAGTGCTCTTGTGGATATGGAAGTTCTTTTTGTATTAAGAATTTATCTAGACTTCGGAACTAGAATTAGAGGAAATTTTATTGTGCAATGTCCCAGGCAGCAGATTGGCATTTCCTGTGCAGCAGGAGTGTGATCTAATTCCTAGGATATTCTGGAAATATTTAGTAAGTGCCTTGCTATTGCCAAGCTCTAGGATAGCGGTAATGTTACAGCTCTGTCACCCTGAGAGTGCAGCTAATGGAGAAAGCCAGTAGATGCAGCAGTTTGCACCGAAGCAAGCCAGAAACTCTGCTGAGTGCAGCGTATGCGTGTAAAACTGATGACATGTCACAGGACACAGTCCCCAGCAGCCCCAGGACCAAGTACCCTGGCACAGCAGAAGCCTTAACTCAGGGTGAGTTCCCAAGGGTGAAGCAGCTCTGCAGCCTGGGGCTGCTGGGGTGCTGGTGCCTCTCGGGTCCAGGGCAGACTGGCTCTTTGTCTGCAGGAGGTGAGCACTGGGGGAGGCTCTGTGTCACCAAGGAAAGGTGCTGCAGGAGAGGGGCAGCAGGCTGTGCAGCATCAGGGATGACGAAAAGGTGAATAGATGCACAGAGAGCAGTGGATGTTGTTTATCTTGACTTTAGCAAGGCTTTTGGCACTGTCTCCTATATCAGCTTCATAGACACACTGATGAAGTATGGACTAAGTAACTGGACAGTGAGATAAATTGAAACTGTCTGAACTGTGGGCTCAGAGGGTTCTGATCGGTGACATAAAGTACACCTGGGGACCAGTCCCCAAGACTGTACTCTAGGAGCTGATACTGGGGTCAATACTGTTTAATATCCTCATTAGTGACTTAGATGATGGGACAAGGTGCATTCTGAGAAAATTTGGAGATGATACAAAACTGGAAGGAGTAGCTGACACACCAGAAGGTAGTGCTGCCATTCAGAGGGACCTCATCAGGCTGGAGAAATGGGTGGAGAGGAACCTCATGAAGTTCAGCAAAGGAAAATGCCAGGTCCTGGGAAGGAATAATCCCCCCACACCAGGACAGGCTGGGGGCTGATTGGCCGGAGAGCAGCTCTGCAGCGAAGGACCTGTGAGTCCTGGTGGACAGTAAGTGAACATTAGCCAGCAATGTGCCCTTGTGGCAAAGAAAACCAGTGGTCTCCTGGGGTTCATTAGGTGGAGTGTTGCCAGCAGGTCAAGGGAGGTGATCCTGCTCCTCTACTCAGCCCTGGGGAGGCCACATCTGGAGAACTGTGTCCAGTTCTGAGCTCCCCAGTACAAGAGAGACATGGAGCTACTGGAGAGAGTCCAGTGGCAAGCTACTAAGACAATGAAGGGACTGGAGCATCTCCCCTATGAGAAAAGGCTGTGAGAGCTGGGGCTGTTCAGCCTGGAGAAAAGAAAAATGAGGAGGAGTCTTATAAATGTGTATAAGTATCTGAATGGAGAATGTAAAGAGGATGGAGCCAGCCTCTTCTTAGTAATGCCCAGTGATAGAACAAGAGGGACATAATGAAATAGAGAAAAAATCAATTTTAAATATATATATATTTCTTTTATTATGAGAGTAGTGAAACACTGGAACTGGCTGCCCAGAGAGGCTGTAGAGTCTCCATTCTTGGAGATTTTCAAAATCCAGCTGGACACAGAACTAAGCAACCTGATGTAGGTGACACTGCTTGGGCAGAGGGGTTCGACTAGATCTCCAGAGGTCTCTGGCCCCAGTCTTGTTATATACTTCATATTGAAAGTAGTGAAATGGGATTCTATGGGTTTTTCTGAACTAGCCATAGAACTGGTTATCTTTAACTGATGATAACTGGATTTGATTGCTGGTGGTCCATCCATATTCTTAAGTCAATTCTAAGACAGTTAGATAACTGTAATTTTCCTATACGATCTATCCGTAGTAGCAAGAGATGCAGTTTATAGAGAAATATTCCTCCCTAATATTTGGAGATTAAATTTAAAGGAAATGATGAAAACAAACACACCAATGAATGGCAGAGTTTGTTGGACACTACTATGTCCTTCTTTTAATGTCTTTACTACCTACAGATTCTAGAAATTGAAATGTGGTGGAGGCTAACTGAAATTATAAAAATGCCTTACGATATGCCTCAAACCACTTGACTTGTGAACTTCATAAAATACATGAGTAAAATATGCTGGGTTTTGGCAGCGTTCTCACTCTACCGTAGAGTACAAATTATATTTCTGAATGCCTACAAATATTGTGTTCTGGGGCAGCTACATAGTATAAGATGCAGAAAAAGGATCTCTCCCTCTATCTTTGTGTCTATAGGACCATGAGAAAATTAGTATGAGGTCATATAATTAAAATTTCTATCATAATGACCAAGAGGTCAAAATAAGCAGTAGCAGTCAGTTGTTAACTTCTGAGTGTTTTCTTTTCCAATTTTAAACTTATTTCAATGTAGGGTTTTTGAGGAGTATGAAATAAATATTAACAGGGCACCACATTTTTTTTAAGCTACTATGAATGCACTACATCTTGTTCAACAAGCAAATGATCAATCAAAGTATTCCTATGTTTGATTAAGGGAAAAGAAGGTCATTACTACTTTGTTAACTCTGCTGCAGTTGACAAAGGTGAAAACCCATTGTATTTTTTTTTAAGAGGGTGTATTTCCTCACTAATCTTAATATCCTAATAATTTTCTTATAACAAAGGTGGTCAGTTAGTTTTTCCATATTGTGAGTTTTTCCAACTTTTTTTTCTGAAAAATCTACATGTTCTTTGAAACCTAACACACGTACTCTTTAAAGTGTTTTCATGCAGTGACTGTTTGATGTTTTGAAGATGTAATAGAATACATTCTACACCTCTTCTGCAAAAAGAGTGCTTTTTTCTCTTTTATTTTAATCTCTTAGCTTAGTGCGGCCAAGAGTCAGCAAGAAAAAAAGATAAAGGAGTAAATTAAACACCAAGTCTAAAGGCAAATTTGTTGTTTGAAATAGAGGCTTCCACTGGGAGTGAAGAGGTAAAGAGAGTAGCTAAATTTACCAAGAATTAGAAGGGAAAACAAGATCAAAGGAAGAAAACCAATCTCCTTTTTTTCTCTCTTTCTTTTCTTTTTCTTTCTTTTTTTTTAATATATATATATGCAAGCCTACAGCAGTCTTTTGAAGAGAAGCTATTTAAGTTAGAAGTTAGAGGTGAAAAAGCAAGCTACTTTTTGGTCCTCTTCTCCAGCAAAACACAGGAGGTTTAGGTATCATAGCTGTGAGACTATAGTAGTCTGCTAGCCTTACATCTGTGTTTCTTGAAAATCTTTTGTGTATATCAAGAAGTGGGGGAGAGGAAAAAGAGACTGAAACATTCAGATTTTTAAACAAAATGTAAATTAAATATTTTGGCTTGCTGAGCCTCAAAGACTTCTATTTCAAGCTGATTAATTTCTCTAGGTAAAAAGTCAGATACTTAGAATCTTATGAATGCAATGTCTTTACTTTTAGATAGAGCCATTAAAAAAATTAGTGTGACATGAAGTAAAGGAATTGATAAGCAGATGAAGAGAATGTCCCATCGAGATGAGTTCTGAATGGTGTTTGCAAGCTGTGAAGATCTATTTTGGAAGAACATAATATGGGAATAATCATGTTCTTATTAAAGAGTAATATATAAATAAGTATACTTACGGATGAGCTTCTAACTTTAGGCCTACTTACAGAGAGAGGATGCACAGTAGCCCTTTCTAAATTCTGAAACTACCCATATGTGCTACAGTTCTCCCTAGACCTCACTTCTCAAAAGTTTTTATACTGTTGTCCATTTTACAGTAATTGTGTCCTGCCTATTGATCGTATGGCTTTCTGTCACTTTGTGCAATAAGCCCTTGAAGAAACAGCAGTCCTACGTATTTTTCCCTTCTAAGGCTTAACCATATGAACTACTAAACCTCTTAGCCAGTAGCTGTCAGCATATAGATGTTTGCCTGTGTGGTAGGGCACAACTTTAAGCATATGCCCATGACTGTGAGAAGTCTGTGCAATCCTGCTGCTACAAGAGCAAACCAAAAAGGAGATTAGGTGCTCTCTAAAACTCTTGTGGGGACTCTGCAACAGTGAATTCTTCCTTTAATTCTGCTGTGGGATTACTAATTCCACCTTTCCACCTCACTTGCATTTATATCCAATTTCTAGCGTGGCTCTGAAAACTAAGGTTCAAGAGCCTGCTGGTACAGCCTATATGTAGGCTATGCATATGACTGTAAAACAAAATTAGAAACATACTCACACAGGAAACTAAATTGGATTCATCTCTGTGTCTGTTTACTTTTTTTTTTTTTTTTTTTTTTTTTTTGGTTAATGGAGTTCATTGTTCTTAACACTAAAGAGATGAACTCCTGTTATAACTGCTAAATATATTCAAAATGACACATCACCTTTCTGGAATGTTAAATTTGGACTTACAGTCTCAGCCTGAAAAAAATGCATGGATAGGGCTAAAAATATCCTTATTTGGGGAAGCAAAAAACTTACTCTATTAAGGACTTCAAGTAAAGAATCGAAATAAAATGATCAGGCAGTGGAAATGGAGACTGCTGGAAAGGTTAAATAACTACTAAAGGTATATATCAAAGCACATCTATAAAATGCTGTTGTAAACTTCAACAAAAGAAATGACACACCATGCTTTCACATATAAATGATTCCAGGTTTTTATTCTTTCCTTTCAAGCCTGGCCATTCATTCTTTTATTGCAGAATATTGGTATTTCCCAGAATAGTCATGCAGGCCAGGCCTTTATTTCAGTAGCCTCCCTCTGCTCAGCAGGGTCTCTGTGCCCTGACGCCCAAGCTCGATCCAAGACTTCAGGATTCTTTCTGTAAAATGTTTCTTATGTAACGATCTTCCTGTTCAGAAAAGCAACCAATTTTTTCATTATGCTTTCAACAACTTACATGTTGATTACTTCAGCACACATAGCTCTAATATGAGCAATGACAACTTAAAATGATCATTTTAGTGCATATTGAGAGTTATAGTAAAATGTAGAGCCTCTCAGCACCACTCAGTTCAGTGGTTCAGGTAAATCCTATGATGATAAGATTATAACTCGTAATCAGTATTAAGAACTTCAGGGGCCATTGTCAATCCAAAGACAACTCATGAACTAAATAATTCTTGGAGATGCAAATTTTGTCTTATCTATGTAAGTGCCCCCTCTCTCCAAGAAAATGTTGTGTGTGGTGTGCTACTCTAAAATATCTCTATGTTCTAGTCTGCCTCACTATATTAAAAAAAAAAAAAAAAAAAAAAAACTTTTTTTTTTTATATAATGACAGTGCATCATTCAAGGATGATATAGCATTGAGTAGAATTCAGCTAGGAATGAAATTGAGCAATTAATCACAGAAGTTTCTCATTTTCAATCTCTAGAATTTTGCTACTTTCTATCTAATTTGCCCCACTCATCCAAAGCAATACTCCCCAGGAGTTTGTCTGGTCTCATAAATATCGCAAGCTATCGCTCCTTTGCTTTATCACTCAGTAAGATGTTTAACAGATCCCAGTCCAGAAGTGATTTCTGAAATTATGTATCACCCTCTGCTTTTGTAATTGCTTTCCATTTCTCACACTCGCTCTTCCTTTTTTCTTTTAAATAATTTATCTCTGTTATTTATATTCTTCTCTGATTTTAACTTGCTGTTACATGTTCTTCTACCTGTCATCATTTAAACAAAGTTGACAAAATTTGGGACTCATCTCTTGATCTCCTCCAACCACTAACCTCCTTTTGTTTTCCTGAATTTCTAGTTTGCCTGTGTCCTTGCCTGTATGTCACACGTGTTCTCAAGGGATCTCAAGGGATCAGTGAAACTCCAGTAGGAATTACCTTGCTGCTTTAACCATTTGATCTTCTAGAAAGGAAAAAGATCCTATTTCTGTTAGATATTTGCAAATACCTTCTTTTTCTAAGATATTGGTCACAAATGTGAAAACTTGGAAACCTATCAATAAAAAGAGATCTTTAGACAAGAAATACCCAGACACTTTTACCATAGTGATAAACTGATTAACAGCAAGTCCTCCATCTATGTTTCTTTACACATCAAAAGAGGCAAATTAACTTTTTTTCTTAGTTTTTTTCTTTCTTAGCCTGTTTCTTAAATTGTTTGAATCTTAACAGCATTACAATAAAAAATACCTAAGCTTTCTCAAAAACTATTAAGCTTTTAGAATAATTTCCCTTCTAAATAGAGACAAAAATAAAAAAGCTGATATAGAACAAAAGCGTATCTATTTTTCGCCTTTCTTTTTATGGTCAGACGATGACTCCAGTTTGAAATTCTGAAAGAGAAAACATTTCTGGTTTGTCTGTGAGCACACTAAAGAACATAATCATAAAATTTATACCAGTTCTCACCATACTATGTTACTGTAAATTTCACACTTTTTTTCAAGTATACCTAGACAATCTTCAAGCTATTTAAGGCAATTTCTCTTTAGCGCTTCATAAAAATGTGTATAGCCTGAACAAAAAACTGCTCTTTATACCACCTTCAAAGACATTTGGAAATGCAGATTCTAAATAACTGCTCAAGTTACATTGTTTTCCTCCTCAGTGTTTTGCCATCTGATTCTGTAAACATCAAAGCTTTAATTTCATGGATCCTTGACTTTTCTGAGTATATTTTTTCCTAAGGTCATCAGAAAATGGTCATTAGTTTCAGTGTCATAACAAGAATTGAGTTTATCTGCCATTACACACACCAGCTGTTACTCAGGGTTTAACCTCTTCAAAGGTATACTCATAATCTTCCTCTTCCAAACAATTAATATGGCATAACATCTTTTTCTCTCGAAGGCAAAAAAATGCATTGTTTTGCTCCATTCATATCAACCAAGATTGTACTCACTGTCCTGTCTTTTCCTCCCCAGCTCCTTTCTTTTATCCTATCCCATTGCCACCTTGGGAATTCAGCTCTCCCAATCAGTTTTATTTCTTCTTTTTTTCATGTGGCACACTGGCTTTTCATCCATGCCTGAAAGAAAATTACCTGCTCTGGCAGGTTAGTTCTACGTCATTTGATGTTCAGAATTCCTTCAGATTCTTATCAAATTCCTTTGGATATCTTGTCTCATATATCGGAAGGACTCAGGGTCATGCCATATAACCACAGTATGATACAATGTTCTAGCCTTAAATTCTTTTTAATTTAAGAGAATTGTTACAATATTGTAACAATTAATATTGTTACAATTAGCCATAATTGTAACAGTAGGATAAATTTGAATTTCATCCTTGTATGACAATTATAACTTCAATTCTATTGATCTTGTCACAGTTATAATATTATTCCAAAAACTTATCCAAAAATAGTTCTACATTGTCATCCTTTCCCCATTTTCACAGGCTAAATTTCTTTCATGACTATCTTCTTTTTATCACATAAGTTACATTTCATTCTAAATCTTATAATGGGTAAAAGTTTTAATATGTAACCTTTTCATGAGAGTTAGTATAAGCTCAAACTCCACCCCTCCTCCCCCCCCCCCCCCCCCCCCGTCAAATCAGCAGTGCAAGGTTTTCTTAAGGAGAAAGGTGCTAGGATGTCACAGCAAGTCTTGTTCTAAGTTTTTCACCAACAAGCATTTACTACTAGTGGGAGAAGGACCCTTTCCTTCTTAGTTTTTGGATCTGTATAAGTTTATTTTTTATATATTTTCTTATCACTGTTTGCTTCTTCCTCACTGGTTTTTAGTTTAAGTTTGGAAAATGAACACAATCTTCTCCCAAGTTCAGTTAAAATAAAGTTCTATTGTTCGTTATATAGATTACCTAGGTTTGTTAACCCTTTAATCATATATGCATTTAAGCTAAAATAGGCTAGGCAATTTGACTAGTAGATGATTATTAAAACAAGATAAGACCAGCTTAGGCTAAGGCAAGCTCAGGCAGTTCCTGAGACCCTTCACAGACAGGTCAGGAGAAAGCCTATGGCCTCTCACTAGTAACAGCAAAACCTTGTTTACTGGGTTACAATTTCCTAATATAATTACTGGCACGGAGCTAGAAATATATTAGTGTTGACTATAGATTTTACAGATCTGTTTTTTAGCCTTAACCTTTTCTGACAACTCAACTGTATAAATGCAACAAAATTCTTCATGACTATGAATGAGAAGTTTGAAAAATAAATCATGTGGCCTATATTTGCTTTTTGCAAACATTTAAGCTGGCATTTGTTGCTGCTGTTTCAGTATCAAGCAAGAGTAACTTCATAGAATGGCTTATAGATCTAAAAGTAGATCAAGAACTGAGATTAATTCTTTTGATTTTGGAACTATTATGGATTCTTCTCAGAAAGCATTATGTCCTTTCCAGAGAAGGACCCTAGACAGTCAAATGTATACGGTCCTACTGAGTAGGATGATGGAAAGATTTAAGAAGGAATTTGTGTATAATTGTCTGTTTGGTGATGTCCATGAACTAGAGGAAAAGACAGCAGAGGTGGATTTCCCTGACAGCAGGGAAAACCTATTATTCTGTTGGATATCTTATATTCAGTTCTACTTTACATGATGTATAAATTCCTACTTCATTTAATAAACTAAGTAGCTTAGAGAGGCTGCCAATATATTCTGTCAAGCAAAAAGTAGCTACTTGGATTGGTCACTACCATGAAAAATTAGTCTCGCACATCACTTGCTTCTGTTGAAAGTAACACAATCCTTCTGCCATTTATTACCAAAAAACATTAACATCTCAAGTTAGCGATTTGTAAGCCAACAGCAGCTGTGCAGTCTTCACAATTGTATTCTAACCAAGATTTCCAGAAGTCTAAAGTTAGATCACTAAATCTATACACTTAGATGATCTCCAGAGGTCCCTTCCAACCTTACTGATTCTATGATTCTATGATTCTATTTAAGTATTCCGATCTGTAAAAGCTCTTGAACAATCTTAACATTTTATTGAAACCCACAGAACTCTACAGGTATTAAAAGGCAAGATTCAGCTCATTCAGATGTGACTTAATTTTCCTTGCATTCCCTTTAGGATATACAAACTTCCTTTTTTGCACACTGTATATTGGAAATATTTGCATGACCTTAACCCCAAGGGTGCTAGTAGTTGCCATTCCAATAATGTCCTTCACCTCAGTAATATATTAAGGCTTTTTTATATAGCCACAGTGATCTTGTTGCTTGCTTGCATCTTCACAGTATATTAATACCATCTTATCCTTCATTTGTATGGATCTACCAGCTGTAATAAATCAACGCAGACGTTTAGAATATAGTGAAGCACATAAAAAAAAAAGAAAAACCTTTTGTCTCCTTTTGCCAAGTTTTGGTCAATAGGATTGATACGATGAAAAGTAATGTTGCTGCAGGGAGTTCTCAAGGCTAAAAAACCCTCTTTCACATTCATTAAGGTTCCAAGTTCTTTTTCCCTTTGCCTTCGTAATAATTGTATCTATGTACCGCAGAAACCCTATTTGGAGTGTGTTTGCTCTCCCTGATTGGATTCAAATGAAAAGCTGCCTTTCTCTGTGGGCTGATTTCTTTTTCCTGTCTAATCAGCAGCATGGCCTGAATCCTAATTACAGGTTAGGGACTTAATGAATAAACTTCAAGAATATTAATTTAATGCTTGAAATACCAGCAAATAGAGTGTATGTTTTATTTGGGGGATAGATTCATGAAGTCTCCTTTTAGTGGTATTAGAATGTGTGGTTTAAAATGAGGACATGGTGAAAAAACAACCTTTAATGTTTAACAAGAGTAAGTTAGTAGAGATTTACAAAGATGGGAAGGTAGATGAAACGAAGAAAAAGCAAAGAAACTGTAATAAAATTGTTATTGTACAATTAACAATCCAACACATTTTAAATGATTTTTACCTGCAAATAATAAAACCTCAACCATGAGAATGTGTTTCTCTGATTATTTTCCAGGTGAATTCAGGGTGAATTTGAGTTTAGATGTGATAAGCATTCAACTTACACCTACATTCATTGGTCATGTCGGTAGTTGAGGTATCGTTTTGCTCAGCACCTCGGAGAAAAGTTCCAATCAGCTTCTCCCAACATGAATTTTCCTACACTGTCATTCAAGACCAAGTTTGCAGGCATAGCCTTTTTGCACAAAAGCTAATTAATTTACTGTCTTTCTTATTGATGTCTTTTTAATTCTTCATTAGGTTTCCTAATACTTAAAATATTGAAACTTGAAATATTTTGATAGTCTCCTTCTCTTTCTGTCCTTTTTTTTCAGATTGAGATAGAAGCATCATTCGTATCTTTTTGTTTCTTTGTTTCCTTGAGATATTTTAAAGGAGAAAGAGCAGAGGAAAGATCCATGGTTTTATGGTGATCAATAGAGGAAAAATAAGAGAGGCAGTATGATGCATCAAGATGTGGCTACCATCAGCTTTAAAACGTGAACAGACACTAGAGGGATTGCCTGCTAGAACTGAGAGATAACTTTTACATATGCTTTTCATTAAGCCTTCTCCATATCACAGAATCATAGAATCATAGAATCAGTAAGGTTGGAAGGGACCTCTGGAGATCATCTAGTCCAACCTGCCTGCTCAAGCAGGGTCACCTAGAGCATGTCAGACAGGGTTGCATCCAGGCGGGCCTTGAAGATCTCCAGAGAAGGAGACTCCACAGCCTCTCTGGGCAACCTGGTCCAGTGCTCCGTCACTCTCACAGGGAAGAAATTCCCCCTCACGGTCAGGCAGAACTTCCTGTGCTTCAATTTCTGCCCATTGCCTCTTGTCCTGTCACAGGGGACAACTGAAAAGAGTTTGTCCCCATCCCCTTGACACCCTCCCTTTAGGTACTTGTACACATTGACCAGATCCCCCCTCAGTCTTCTCTTCCCCAGGCTGAGGCCCAGCTCTCGCAGTCGTTCCTCATAGGGCAGATGCTCCAGCCCTCTGATCATCTTTGTAGCCCTGCATTGGACTCTCTCCAGTAGCTCCATGTCTCTCTTGTCCTGGGGAGCCCAGAACTGGACACAGGACTTGAGATGAGGCCTCACCAGTCCTAATGCACCCCAGGAGACCATTGGCCTTCTTGGCCACAAGGGCACATTGCTGGCTCATGGTCACCTTGTCATCCACCAGCATTCCCAGGTCCTCTGCAGAGCTGCTCTCCAGAAGGTCAGCCCCCACCTTGTACTGGTGCCCAGGGATATTTTTCCCTAGGTGCAGGACTCTGCACTTGCCCTTGTTGAACCTCATGAGGGTCCTCTCTGCCCAACTCTCCGGCCTGTCCAGGTCTCTCTGAATGGCAGCACAGCCCTCAGGTGTGTCATATGGATTTATATATGTCTTAGTGAACTTTGTGATTAGGGTAAAGAAGTCTCTCTTTTCCTCTTCAGTGTTGGACAAGCTGCAGGTAAAAAGGAAGTCATGAGGGGGAAGATTGTCTTTAATTATTGCTAAAATAGGATATGGGTTTTTTATTATTATTTTTGAGGAAAAAACTATCCTTTTGTTACATGTATTAGAGACAGGAAATTGTTCATTTGAATTTAGTCAAGCCACGGAGACTTAGGAATGTCTAGGTGGAATATTTAAAGAAAAAAAAATGAATGTTTCCTCAGTAATGGGGGATGATAGGTAGGAAATGAAATATGTTTATGATTACAGAACCTAGGCCATTGACTGACAGGAGTTAGAATAGACTCAGATTGTGGTTCTTTGCTAAAGAGAACTTAAATTCCATTTAATTAACTCTATTCTTTCTTTGCTGTAGAATTTTTTTTTTCTTTTTAATTGACTTTATTTTAAGATTTAATTCTCTGAGCAAAAGGAAGAAAATAATGAAACTCTTAAGATTGCACATTTTTAGGGAAAATGTAAACTTCCCTACAGGTATGTCCTTACAATCCACTGTGGAGTTTAACCCTTAACTAGACTGACTGAAACCCATTGAGTCAGATGTCCATTCTAGCGTTTCATGAATTTCTGTGTCCTCTCCAATCCAACTGCCCCATCATTGTGATACCATAGAAGCCTTCAGAGTCGATTGCCAATATCACACAAAAGACATCTGTAGCTTGCATCCTATTGATTTGCTGTTCGCCCTCCAAGCAAAACAGGTAGCTCCTTCCAAGTGAGGATGAAGGACAGCATTCATCTTGAGTCTAGAGCAAGATTTATATAACTGACTGCAAATGGGCCATAAGAAATTTTATACAGTGATAGCACAATCTATTTTAGCTATATTCATCTGCATTTAAACAGTCCTATTGTCTTGAGCACCTCTGTATATTTGCTTCTTTCTGGTGAAGCTGAATTTATTCTCCTTTTAAAAAGTTTTTTTTTTCACATTTTACTTCTCTTAGTACAGCTCTTTGTTTCTGTATCCTCATTGAGAAATAATATCCATGCTCTAAAGTCAATGGACCCTCCAAAATTGTTTCTTATTACACAAAATTGAAAATAACTTTTTATTGCCATTGATTGAAATTGGAACACTTTATTCATGGTTATCTAAGTGAGGAGACTGAAAATATAGCTTGAGTTAATAAATAGCTAATACAGTCCTTTTCAAAAATGTTATGACTTCAAGCATCCATAGAATCTTATACAAAACAGCTGTTGAAAAGACTAACCATAAAACTATCAGTGTTTACAAGATTTTATTATATAAACCTAATGGCTCCCACGGTTTTAATGCTCTGCAAAATAGAGTCTTTCCTATTGCTTATGAACACAAAGCACATCTCCCTGAAGGGACTTTCTTCCTACAAGCTATCAATACAATCAAAACTAGTGATGCATTTTATTACATTACTGCTCCTTGAAGAAACACATTTTTATTGTAATATTTCATAGAGATCTCCTGCTGGCAATGTAAAAAGTAATTATCTAATAAGACTTAGCAGTACGCTCCTACAAACCCAATTAAAAAAATGTATAGTAGGATAGTCAATATAGTTTTTACATTTAAATTTACTACTTAAGAATGATATCTCAGGACTGAACTGCTGCATACAACTTCTTCCATCTTGCTTTTACCTGACAGATCTTTTTCTTTTTCACTAGAAAAAGGGTGTGTGAGATGCTGGCTGAAAAGCACAAAAGAGCTTGAAAGTCCTGCACGATCTAAAATAAGCTTGGTATATCTGGTGTACTGGATATATATACAACATATATATTAATATTATATATATATTTGTTTCACCATATTACTGCAGCAATGCATTTTATAGCAGAAGTAAACTCACTGAAAAGAGATAAAACTTTCTAAACATAGATGTTTACCTCTATTGTTAGGAATAAAAAAAAAATGGTGAGTATTCAGGAAAGCTAATCTTAGCCTGCTGAGGTTAATCCGTCTATTCTGTTGAGCATCTATTATCAACAGAAAGAAAAGACTCCTTTAGAGGACATTTTAGAACAAGAAACCAACTCAGAGTCTCTGACGCTATGCATACATTAGCAAATAGCACTGCTGTTTGCTCTTATAAATAAGAGTGGATTTGTAGAGCAAAACAACTGGTTCTGAGGACCTGATATTGATGCTATATACATTTATAGGGTTTTTATTTCACAACATCTTTAATCTAGTCCTGTAGCTTGACTGCCTGTTAGTGGTTGGATAGTGTTAGGTACAATTCTGGTGTTTATCTTTCAATTTAGTTTATTCAGAAAGGCATCCAGTTTGCATGCACTAAGAGTACTCTGCAATGTACACCAAATGTTTTTTTTTTTTTTTTTTTTTTTTTTTGGGGGGGGAGGGGATTATCAGGATATTCCCTTTAAAAGCAGAGTCCTAATTCTCACTAAAATATCAATATAGATGCACTTTGAACTTCTCAAAAGTGCACTTTTGAGAAATAATTGGTTAGATAGCTGAGGGAATACTTTAATAACATTACATGTAGGAGGAATATAAAGTATAATATTATATATAGGGAACTATAAAATTCAAAGCACAATGGTTTTAGGGAAAAAAAAATCTACTGTAACTTAAAAGAACTTTAGTCAAGGGAAGAATATTTTTCCAGCATAATAGTCTGGAATCTGTTCTTTAATATTGCCTTCTGGTTGGCTCTAGACACCCACATCCCCAGCTGTCCGCCTTTAGGATAATTGGGCAATTAGCCTTTGTCTCTTCAGCTAATTGCTAGCTCAGCCTACCCGGCTATTTCTCAAAGAAAAACAGACAATCATATATATATATGTATGTGTATATATATATGTGTGTGTGTGTATATATGTATTTATACACTCACATATACACATACATACACACACCTATACATATACACACACACACACTTATATATGCATATACATATATATACATATACATATATATACACACACATGCCCCTGCACACATACATGTGTGTATGCGTGTGTATATGTATTAAATATATGTATGTATAATATATATATACACACATACATACACCCTTCCAGGAATATCTAATATATCCTTACCATTTACAAGCTACCTTCTCATGACAACTTGCAGTGAAGGCACAGGCCTCAGTATTTGACCAGATGGGTTTACTGGAGAGTTAGTTAATAGCACTTACCTGATTAGATCTAATTTTCCACCATGTACAAAGTTAGTCATCCTCTTTTTACCCTTTCTCCCTTTACCTCAGCAAGGAAATATTTTGGGAATCACTTTTTTATTTGCTGAAGAGAACAGTAAAAAAAGAGTCTGTCTGAAGAGCAGAAGATTTCTACCTTTTCTACCTGAAGATTTCTATTTTTTTTTCCTCCTCTTGATTTTCCTGTTCAGTTCCAGCCATAACTTGGCAGAAGAAAGTATATTTTACTTTGCACCATTTACTTTTGAAATGTGGTATAACTATAGCTCACCAGTACAAATAGTATTTTGGAAAGTCACAATAAAACTTAATCAATATTACAGAATGGGGATGAGTACACTGGCTACAGCAGGTATGATGAAATAAAATGAGGTTAGCTAGCCATTGTTGTTGCTTTTCCTGTGCAAGCATTTTTCTTCCCACATTGACTATATGGAGCTTTTGTTGTATATGCTTGCATTCCCCATGTGCTATGGAAAAGTAAGTCAAAATATCTAAAGCTTTCTGAGCCAAGAGTTTTTTATTTGTCTTTTTCTTTTCTTCTAATGCTACACTTTAGATCTTCAAAATGCTCCACTATACAATAGCAGCTCAATAACATCATAACCCCAATAGAGTGAAACAGGTTGCGTGCTTCGACAAGTAGGACAGAGGGGAAGAGCTCTCCTGCAGAGCTACTGTACAATTCACCAAGTGGCTAAAGACAGAGTTCAGTAACCCTCATGCTCCTCAAGGAATGCATTTCAGAAAGCGATAAGCTTTTCTGTAGGTTTGATAGACTACTGAGGTGGGAGCGGAGAGAGGGGGGCAGCTTTTCTAATGCTCTTCATGCTGTTCTGCCACTGAGATTGCATTCAATTACTTGGTTTTCTCGTTGTTAGCCAGTGGGCTGAGACATGGGTGAGGTCTTCGTTTGAAATAGTATACGGATCAATGCTTGCCATTTAGATCCTGGGCAAATTGGGTTAAAAGATCCTTTTCTGAGGAAAACAGAGACAGAGACAGCATTTTTGTTCTTTATTCTCTAATATTAGTTCCTTTTTTTTTAGTGATGCAGTGCAAGTGGAAATGTAGAATAATGTTTAATACCTCTGTGTAGAATAGATACAATTAGCAACTTGATAATGGAGCTATGCAATTTGTAAAAACTGAACACCTTTAAGTTAATATAGTAGACTGCAGGTAGCCTTTTTTTTTTATCCTGTTAGTTCAATTTAGCATTTGTTTATTCAAGAGAGATACTCAGATCTGAGTTGCCAGTTTGGACCTTCGTCAAATTGCCATGTTAATCAGTCCAGTGGGATCAGTATGTGCTGTGATCACAGATCTTTAGGAACAGAGACAGGTTTCATGTCAGCATGCATATTCTGTAGTTGCAGATTCTCTGACCAGCATTGCCTCCTAGGAGCTTGGATGTTGCAACTGAGTTTTCTGATTCCACAAGTCTTTAAGTCATAGCTGGAGGTGTCTCCCACACCTCTGCTTGTGTTGCATTATCATTGCAATGAATTCTAAAGAGATGACCTCTCACACCAGCGAGATAAACAGATTAAAACAAAACTAAACATTGCACACATTTCTTTTCCTCTGTTTTGATACTGTCTCTAGACTACTCTTCTAAGAGCTAAAGTTGGATTCTCTGGCCTAATCAGGCTTTTTTATTAATCTCATGGCATACAGAAATCCTGGAGACTTTCTGGTTCAGCTCATGTCTTTGATTTTCTTTGGATTTGGTTCTACACTGATCGATATTGTTTTCTCCTCCCCTTCCACAGAAATGTACAGTCCTTTCATTCTTATTTCAGGACAAAGCTTTATCATAACTAACATGATTCTTCCCTACCCTGATTTTTTTTTTTTTTTCTTTCTGTATGTGATAATTTCCATTATTCCAAACCTACTTAATGGAGAAGTAAAATAAAACTCCAGGATTGCAGTTATACCTAACTTCCATCCTTCTTCCACGTAAATTTAATCTGTAGTTTAGGCAGGAAATGACAAGGTCCCCATCAGAAATGCTGGTTTCCTATTCAGGTGGCAATATTTAAAAAAGAAAAATCTCTTAATATTAATTCTATAACATTAAGTTAATATAAGTATATGGATAGCTTTTATTCAGGCATAGTTATGAGAGCTGATTTCCTAAGTGCAGAATGGTGGTTTTTATAACCTGGAGTCCAGTTTCAGATAACGACTTTAAATGTCTTTTCTCCAACCATTACTGAGTCCTTGGGGAGTACATGAACAGACTGATCTTTCCCCACTTAGATTTTCCCACAGGTGGTAGTTTAGATACTGCCTGAGCCAGAGAGTGTTCAAATTGCTTGCTTAATAGCTACACACCTGCTAATTTGCTTAATCTTCTTTTGAAGCTGTTTTGGTCCCCACAGAAGTCCACAAGTAAATTATGAGTTGTATGAAAAAGTACTTCCTTGTGTTTGTATTGAATCTTCTACTTGATAATTGTGCTGCGCACCAGCAAGTTGTTTGTATGTGAATAATTATTTGCTAACCGTATCTGCTGTACTTTCCAAGATGCTTTAATCTTCCTCTTGTTTTCCATGCTGAAAAGAGCTCTGCATTTCTCATGGAAGGCCTGCTTCTGATCAGCATATTGCCCTCTTCTGTTCCTTTTCACAATTTGGTGTATCTACCTAAAGACCTCATATAATGTTAAAGGAAAAGGTATACCGTGAACTTATACAGGATCACCACGATATTTTCTGTTTTTCTATTCCTTTTCTAATAACTCCTCCTAACTCACCTGCCGTTTGGATGGCCATGGAATACTGAGTTGATGTTTACAGAGCTCTTTCAGCAGTATAACAACAGAGAACATATCATAACAACTGAAAACATATTGCTATATAGATCTGCTGGAAACACATTTTTTTTCAAGTGTGCTTCTTAACCCTGAATTCTGTCTGCTCATTTTGCCCCTCAATATGAAATTCTTCTGCAAATCTTCAGTCAGGTTTAGATTTGACCATCCCAAACAATATTGTGTCTTTTTCCCCCCATTCCATTCACTAGCCCTTCCAGATTATTTATCAATAAATTGAGTAGTGCAGACTCATGAATAGATTCCCCAAACCCTCATAGCTAGCATATAACAGGGTTGCATTCGTTCTGTTTTACTTATGACAAGGGAGCTACATTTTGTGATAAAAAACTGTTACAGAAAAGCTTGCTTAATATTCACAGAAAACCTTCTCATTTACTGCTGTAATGTAATGTGGTAATGTATTCAGATGTGCTATTAGTAACTGCTATAGCCTATCAAAGCATTCAGGGAAGTAAGTTATTAAAATTATACAGAAGTATATTTAAATGTTATATGTTATGAATATTATGCATATCATGTGATTATTGTATACCTTTGATAAGAAGGTTCTCTATTACTATAAACAAATTAAAAATTCTTTCTTGATTTACCACAAATGAATATTTAGTTGTTTATCTGTCCAAACTGAGTTCAGTTCTTGTGCTGTTTTAATCTGCTTAATTTCAGTGACTTGATTCAAATTCAGTTATTCCCAAGTCAGGTTTTTGAAAGCAGGATACAAAGCAGTGTTGATGTACCTGGCCATATAATAGTTCATCTCTAATTGGTGCTACCAAAATATGGGCAAACACTTTATACTTATTTGTGCATCTGCAGTGTTTGCTTCCTGAGCTTCTCAGTAAAATGCTCAGTATGTGTTTCCCTTCCCTCCACACACCATAACCACCCCTAAATCAGTGGCAACCTGATGAAAATCCAGAACCATTTCAGCCAATCAAATTAGCATAATTCTCAAAATTAACTTTTTTGCCTGTGGAACATTTAGTAAATGCAAAGGTCTGTATTTTGGATTCTATCACAATAACAGATGAGGGGGATATGTATTACTTCCCCCAGTTTTGTAAAAGTTGTCAACATACCCAGGATATCCAGTATTCAGAATTAAAATACTTCACTTAGGAACTTTTGAAGTAAAATATCTCAGCTACTCTGAAGTTTTTCTCCTTTCTATTTGTTTGAAACAAGTCATTAAGTTCAACCAATATTCATAAATGACTGAATTTAAAACTGCTTTCTAGGTTAATAAGTTGTTTAATTACCTAAATTGTCCCAATACCAATTTCAAAGTCAGGATACTTAGTAGAGAAATGTATTTCCTTGATTATTTATGTATAAAAATGATGTTTTCAAAAGACAAAATTGCATAGAATGATGGTTATGCAGATTGCCTTCATTTCATTTATCAAAATGGTGAATACCAGGATTCATTTCACTGAAAACAGTGGATTTAGATTAGATGTTATAATATCTTGATAAATGAAAGAAGAGTGAAATCTTCCATTTTATACTGCCTCAAATGTAGCCACAGGTTAAAGTATTGCAACCCCATTAGTCATAATGGGATTGCACAAGAGTTATTCATAGCAGAAATTTATCCAGCATATCAACGGCCCATTAAGGATAAATGCTTTTAGAATGCTGAAATCCTTGTACAGTCTTCCCATTAGAAACAAAGTAATCTGATGTGACACTCTTTCTCTTTTTTTAAAGTTAAATTTTAATCATCTTCCACAATTAGAGCAGCACACTGTACCCTTGCAAACTTGAATTCATTTACTTTATGGCAGTGAAGCACCAGTGTCTTCCAGTAAATGCTAGCATGCCAAACTAAAACACTGTATCTACGACATTTTTAGAAGAAAGCAAAAGTGTGCAATTCATAGTTTTTGCTTCTTCAGAGCACCTGTGGAAGATGAATAACTTTCTGCTGTTTACTGGCTGGAGCAATGGTCTCAGAGCCTGAATGCTTTCTAACAAGAAGTAGCTTCAGAAGCTTCAGCCGTGCTTTCTAAGAAGCTTGAGGGCTTCCATCACTCAGAAAAAAAGGTGAACGGAGATCATCTGGAAAACTGAAAGAGCAGTCTCTTAAAATAAAGTATCAGTCAAAGTTTCTTTGTGCTGCTTGTGCCATTCCTTTTGCTCTTATTTTGTTTTTGTTACCATCCTTTTGTTAGTGCAGAGCAAAATGTGGTGTTTCCTTCAAGGAATTTTGATTACAGGAGAAACCAAGCATGAAAAAACAGACCGTTACAATCTGATAGAATTCTTGTTAAGCTGAGGGGCTATTTATATCATAAATCATTCTCTTGGCTTATGAACTTTCTCATCCTGAAGTCACCTCTTGGCAGCAATGCTTATTATTAAGACTATCAAGATTGATACTAAAATTCATAGTTCATGATTTCTGATATTGGCATTTTAGACTATTATTAGCAATATAACAGAGAAATTACCTGTAATGCTGGGGGCCTGTAGATACATATTAGTACCAATGTTTCAAATGGAGAGGAAAATAAGTAATATAAAAATGAAAGAGAAAGAAAAATGACATACTGAACAAGAGAAGACATTTACTGGCTAAGAAATAGATATTGTGTAATAAAAAATTATAAAGATAATAGTTGTTCTAATCTGAAAAGCTAAATGAGATGAAACAATTAGGACTACACAGTTTCCTTAGTGTAAAAAAAAAAAAAAAAAAAAAAAACTCAGTAAAATTCAATTTTGAAATCTAAAGAAAATTGAAATGACTAAATCCTACTTTTTGCCTCTCAGGTTTTTATCACAAAAAGCAAATCATACTGAGTCATGCTGAATGTTTGTCATGGTCTTCATTTCAAGACTGGTTTATATAACTGTTCTCAGTTCAAGTTGTAAAAGATGTTTATCTGTTGTCCATTGGATAACAAGGATCAAGATCAGAGATCTTAAAAGAACTGTTACTGTAGTTATTTGTTATTTCAAGGACCACATAATTGATCCACATTTAAAATTCTGGTTACTTTTAGTGCCAATTCTATACTTGTAATATGTTAGTCTGATAATATTGTTAATGCGACTAAGGGTATCTCGTATAGATATGGTTTATATAAACCTGGTTTTAAGTAAGTTCAATGTTGCTGTTATCAAGTTTACAGCATTCAGAGTAAGATTATTTATTTTAGGTTTCTACACTCCAGCTAAAACCAGCAGAAGACTTTAAATGAAATCTCAGGTGTTCAGAAAAGGGATTAGAGAGCAATACAATTTTTTTTGTCAATATTAATTAAAATAGCAAACTATTGATGACCTTTGAAAATAATTTTATATCATTTGTTTTGGTCTTTGGATATGTTAGACAGATTATTTATATCAGACATGTTTTTGCTTAAATTTGACCATTGTAATTATTAAAAAAAAAAAAAAATAGTATTTGCACATGCTAGACAAACTTACCAGTCTGTAGTTACAATCTGTATTTTATTGTGATAGCTGATAATATAAGGAAATGGATAGCTATATTTAGCTGTTGGTGAAATAAGATTTTTGGAGTCAACAAATATCTTTCAGTCTCCATTGAGTTTTTGTGTTATTTACATTTGGAGATGTCCAGGATGATAAAGATTGCTTCGATAGATCATTCTCAAGCACTTAGCTTTCCTTCTATTTCACTGCTGTGACAAAGACATTCGCTGTGAGGGATAGCCACATGAGGATACTGCCTAGAGTTAAGCACAATGTGATGCAGTACCAGATTGTACTTCCTAAGTTGTTTATTATTCTTGGGAAAAACATGCTTGTTTATCATAAAAGTAGCTTTCTATTCACATCCTTTATTTATCTTTGACAGACACTTCTTCCAAGCCAGGCTTTAACTCTTTCATTGATTCAATGACTTCACAGATTTGGGAAAAAAATATTGTGAAAAACACAACCCACAATCAACACTTTTAGTATGATATTTTTCTATGTGCCCTGCTGACCAATCATGTTGCATTCTGCTTTTATTAAGAAAAAAAAATTAGTAGGGCTTAAGACAGGGTTCCGCTAAAATGTATTTTTGTTTAGAGATCTGTAGTTTCTGTGCTTCATGGTTCACTACAATGTTCCCTCAACCCTAAAGATATTCCAGGTCTACTTTTAGAAATATATATTTGTGAAATAGGTTATGTGAAATGACATCTGAGGCCTCAGTACTTAAAGAATACCAGAGTCGAACATGGAGATGGTTTTCCCTTGAAAATAATGCTGGATTGCTGCAGGGTGCAAGACCTGAGAAGGAGACTGTCTTCTCTTATTACCTCACATGCAAGGGTCAGAGAGCTTGTTCTTAAACATTAAAAGTCAGAGCAAAGGAGCTAGGAGGAAGATTGCAAAGAGAGATTTCATTAAGATTTGAACTCAAGATAGAGGAGGAAGTGAGGGAAATGAAAAAGAAGAGCAACAGAAAGGGAGAAGGAGGGAGCAGGGCAGAGAGAAAATGGAACTGGGATTTGGAATGGAAAGAGGACTAAAAACAGCGAGAGGTAGGAGGGAGACAACTTGAGGAAAGATTTGTATGGGAAAATGTGGAAGAACGTTGAGGAGACAGGTGATTGCAGCTAGCCAGACCGTTCCAGGGGAAAAGGAGAATCAACAGGGCATGCTGACTGCAGCCAAGGTCACACGGCTGAACCCGTGCCAGCATGGGGCTACACCTGGGCTTTGAGTCGAGATCAGCGGTGAGCTCAATACGCTTACTGAACATGTTGGTGTTGGCAACAAGGTTTTGGATTCTATAACCATGGAACATGGTTTGAAGATCAACAACTGGTGGGCAGAGATGGGATTCACCTCACCAAGCGGGGCACATTTGCCTTTGCAAACAGGTCGACCAGCCTAGTAAAGAGGGCTTTAAGCTAGGTAGGAGGGGGGAGGCGGGGTGTCATACAGACAGGGTAGACAACAAAACACAAGTTGGGTTGGGGGGTCTCCAATGGGTGCATGCAACTGGGGATGTGCGTTTGGGACAAGGCTATGGGCGACCCCCGTACACCCTTCCTGGGAAACCTGCAGGCATGACCACCTCTTTGAAACGCCTGTAGACCAATGCACGCAGCATGGGAAACAAACAGGAGGAGCTGGAGATCTGTGTGTGATCGCAGGGCCATGATCTCATTGCAGTCACAGAGACATGGTGGGATAGCTCTCATGACTGGAATGCTGCCATGGATGGATATGTGCTTTTAGTAGCCACAGGCCAGGAAGGCGAAGTGGTGGAGCTGCTCTTTATGTGAGAGAGCAACTGGAATGCATCGAGCTCCGCCTAGGCCGGGAGGAGGAGGAGGAGGAGGCGGTTGAGAGCTTATGGGTAAAGATCAAAGGGCAGGCCAACATGGGGGACACTGTTGTGGGTGTCTACTACAGGCCACCTCACCAGGAAGAGAAAGTTGATGAGGCCTTCTACAAACAGCTGGAGGTAGCCTCAAGATCACAGGCTCTGGTTCTCATGGGGGACTTCAACCACCCTGACATCTGCTGGAGGGAAAACACAGCAAGGCACAAACAGTCCAGGAGGCTCCTGCAATGCATTGATAACTTCTTGTCACAAATGGTGGAGGAGCCTACGAGGAAGGGTGTCCTGCTGGACCTTGTCCTTACCAACAGAGAGGGAATTGTTAGAGATGTGAATGCTGGGGGCAGCCTTGGCTGCAGTGACCATGAGATGGTGGAGTTCAGGATCCTGCAGGAAAGAAGTAAGGCAACAAGCAGGATTGCAACACTGGACTTCAGGAGAGTGGACTTTGGGCTCTTCTGAGACCTAATTGGTGGAGTCTCATGGGTTAAGGCCCTAGAAGGAAGCGGGGTCCAGGAGAGCTGGCTAGTATTCAAACATCACTTCCTCCAAGCTCAAGAGCAGTGCATCCCTATGAGTAAGAAGTGCAGCAAAAGGGGCAGCAGACCTGCATGGGTGAGCAAGGAGCTCCTGGCCAAACTCGGACAGAAGAAGAAAGTACACAGACTGTGGAAGAGGGGACAGGCTACTTGGGAGAATTGCAGGAATGCAGTCAGAGAATGTAGAGATGTGGCGAGGAAGGCTAAGGCCCAGCAGGAATTGAGTCTGGCAAGGGATGTCAAGGACAATAGGAAGGGCTTCCTCAAATACATCAGCAGCAAGAGGAGGAGGACTAGGGAAAATGTGGGCCTGCTACTGAATGGGGCGGGGGCCCTGCTGACAAGGGATACAGAGAAGGCAGAATTACTGAGTGCCTTCTTTACTTCAGTCTTCGCTGCTAAGGGCAGTCCCCAGGAATCACTGAGCCTGGACATGAGGGAGAAAGTCCAGAGAAGGGAAGACTTTCCTTTGGCTGACGAGGATAGGATTAGAGACCTTCTGGGCAGGCTAGACATCCACAAATCTGTGGGCCAGGATGGGATGCACCCACAGGTACTGAGGGAGCTGGCGGATGTTGTTGCCAGGCTGCTCTCCATCATCTTTGAAAAGTCATGGAGAACTGGAGAGGTGCCTGAGGACTGGAAGAAAGCCAATGTCACTCCAGTCTTCAAGAAGGGCAACAAGGAGGACCCAGGCAACTCCAGGCCAGTCAGCATCACCTCCATCCCTGGAAAGGTGATGGAACAGCTCATTCTGGATGTCATTTCCAAGCATATGGAGGAGAGGAAGGTGATCAGGAGCAGCCAGCATGGATTCACCAAGGGGAAATCCTGCTTAACCAATCTGAGAGCCTTCTATGATGGAGTGACTGGCTGGGTAGATGAGGGGAGAGCAGTGGATGTTGTGTACCTTGACTTCAGCAAGGCTTTTGATGCTGTCTCCTACATAAGCCCAGGAAGTGTGAGTTAGATGAGTGGACAGTGAAGTGGCTGAAAGGCAGAGCTCAGAGGGTCGTCATCAGTGGTGTGGAGTCTAGTTGGAGGCCTGTGGCTAGTGGCGTTCCCCAGGGCTCAGTACTGGGTCCCATCCTGTTCAACTTCTTCATCAATGACCTGGATGAGGGGACAGAGTGCCTCCTCTGCAAGTTTGCTGATGATACCAAGCTGGGAGGAGTGGCTGACACACCAGAGGGCTGTGCTGCCATTCAGAGAGTCCTGGGCAGGCTGGAGAGTTGGGCAGAGAGGACCCTCATGAGGTTCAACAAGGGCAAGTGCAGAGTCCTGTATCTAGGCAAAAATAACCCTAGGCACCAGTACAAGGTGGGGGCAGACCTTCTGGAGAGCAGCTCTGCAGAGAAGGACCTGGGAGTGCTGGTGGATGACAAGTTGACCATGAGCCAGCAATGTGCCTTTGTAGCCAAGAAGGCCAATGGTATCCGGGGGTGCATTGGAAAGACTATTGCCAACAGGTCGAGGGAGGTGATCCTGCCCCTTGACTCAGCCCTGGTGAGGCCTCATGTTGAGTACTGTGTCCAGTTCTGGGCTCACCAGGACAAGAGAGACGTGGAGCTACTGGAGAGAGCCCAGCATAGGGCTACAAAGATGATCAGAGGGCTGGAGCATCTGCCCTACAAGGAAAGGCTGCGAGAGCTGGGCCTCTTCAGCCTGGGGAAGAGAAGACTGAGGGGGGATCTGATCAATGTGTACAAGTACCTGAAGGGAGGGTGTCAAGGGGACAGGGACAAACTCTTTTCAGTTGTCCCCTGTGACAGGACAAGAGGCAATGGGCAGAAATTGAAGCACAGGAAGTTCTGCCTGACCGTGAGGGGGAATTTCTTCCCTGTGAGAGTGACGGAGCACTGGACCAGGTTGCCCAGAGAGGCTGTGGAGTCTCCTTCTCTGGAGATCTTCAAGGCCCGCCTGGATGCAACCCTGTCTGACATGCTCTAGGTGACCCTGCTTGAGCAGGCAGGTTGGACTAGATGATCTCCAGAGGTCCCTTCCAACCTTACTGATTCTACGATTCTATGATTCTGTGTGTATAGTACATAAAAACCTCACATAGTGCCTCCACTCCCCAGCTCAGCAGTGCCTTGGGTTCCCCCGCGCCTTTACTGCTTCTATCGAGAAGCTTCTAGGGAATCTCCGCTCAGACGCAGAGGTGATAAACACTCAGTATCGCCCACAGTGTGCCTTGTGTCTGCGTGTCTGGCCCTGACCAGGGGTCCAGGCATTGCCTCTGCCTTACACTTACAATATTCAAATGTGAAATTAGTATCAACAGTTTGGAAAAAAAATATTGTTTTAGGAAGTTGTAGATTGGCTATCGTGTGATGTGTTGAATCAAGTTGGATCCTGTTAGGAAAAATTGTTAATAAAGGAAAAAATATTCTTCACTGACACAAGAGTTAAACGCTGAGTAATATGCTATGCACAATGTGATGCTTTGCTTTCCCTTATGAGCTCTGCTTAAAGTTTTTAAATTCCTCTTGCAATGCCAGAAGATCATGACATTCATGATCTGGATGTTGAATATTGAGATTGTAATATTATGAGATTCAACATTTTGCATAGAAGGTCTGATTAGGTATCTGTTAGGTTACTGGTCCCTTTTTAGCTTAAAACAGTATACAGCAACAATTACAGACTAGTATCACAAAAACACTCAATATCTACAAGATGACTTTTTGAAATATAGTCACTTGTAAATTAAGATATTTCAACTAGTTAACTTTTTTATAGTTTTTTTTCCTATAAAATCAAAAATTATCTATATTGAGGATCTAATCCTCCTCTAAAGTATGTTCCTCATTAGGAGTTATTCCAGTGAAATCAAAGGAGTTGTAGATAAGTAAAATCAATACAAACAAAAGAGGAATTGAGACTTTTAAATCTAGTTTGAGATCTATGTTCAAAAAATATTTAGGCAAATACCTACATAAGCATATGGATATTTTCACTGGTTTTGAATTTACAGAAACAATAAATTGTTCCAAAGAAATTATAGCCAGTAATATTTATTAGTGTTATAAGTGAAGACCTTCATAAACTGCCTTACTGAACTTCATCACATTTTATCCACATCTGGACTATAATCTGGCCTGCTTCAGGGAGGAAATAGAAGTGATGTGTTAATATTAAAGAAATTTAGATGGGAAGTATCATATCAGTGCATTGGAATTTCCCAGATGTTAATGGTAGTAAATGATACTTGGAATACACTAGGAGAGAAGACATCACCCTGGAATAAGGTTATTAAATGTTTATTACCCTGACAGCCCCAAACTGCAAGGGGAACCCCAGGAACCTTGTGGGAAGCGACTGGTCTGTCCTAGGCACCACAGAGGGCCAGCCCATCGTGAGGTTGGGGGCAGGTGTGGATTTAAGGTGAATTAAACAGTTAAAATATGGGGTGTTGTCCATGCACTACAGGTAACAAGAGAAGCAGTAGTTCTTTAGGAGTACACAAGTCCGGACTGATGCCTGGGTGGCACAAGTCTAAGGGTTGCAGCCTGCCACTCCTCATGGATTCTGAACACCAAGTGTTTTGGCAGCTGGAATATTGGATCGGTCAACACGCTCCTGTCTCCTCGCCAGCCTTCCTCTGTTTACCACTGCACCAGATCATCCTATTTAGAAAACAGTAGGTTTGGCAAGGTAAAGGATACATATGATCACTTTTGTTATTATGTATTCTTCTTTATGCCTTTAACTCTTAAAATGAAAGGACAACATTTCAATCAAAATACAATGCCTCAGGTTCTGACCAATCTTTGGAAATAGCTTACACTGACATTTTTTAGAAAGTCAGCTCCAGGTTTAAAATCACTTTGCATATATAAACAAATCTAATTGGGAATCTTAATGGTAGAGGACTTGAAAGTTAAGTTTTTGAACCTAAGGCGCATATACCAGTTTTCTATCTGGAGAAGACTCAAAATAGACAGAAAGGTTTAAATGAACAGTTATTTGCTTTCTTACCAGCTTCACAAACCCTTGTGCTCACTAAAAGCCTCATCTTTCATACTAATGTTTCACATCTATAGCATTCTACTACCTTCAAATTTGTTCAAGATTACAACACTGTATTTCCCAGTACATCCTTATGTTTTATAGCAAGGCACTAATAAAGGAATAAAAGAAAATATATAATTCTCAAACGTTCTTCTCGTGCTTACTGGTTGGTTCATTAAAATGTTAAATGAGTCTATAGTAAGGAAATATGATTTTTATTTACTGAAGTAATAAATACCCAAAGGAAGATATTGTAGCTAAAGCAGGGGTGTAGGAATTCAGAGCTGTCTTGTAAACTTCATGCTGTATTCCTCCTAACAGGTTTTCTTCCCAGCACTGATCCAGCTTACAGAGTTCTGCACTTGGACTTTGGAAGTCTAGCAAAATCATAGACCTTTTGAAATCTGAACAAGCATTTTCTCTGAAGCTCGTAGTCTGGCTCTGGTGTGCTACATGGCCTTAGGAAAAGTGAGGTTGACCAGAAATGATTGACAGCAAATATGCACTTGCATTTGTTAAGTGGGCATTTGCTCTGCATGTAGCTGACAGCTTTAATCCAATTTTTATTATCAAGAGTTTTATCATTTGCAAAAGTCACACCTAAGGCACAAATAATTGCTCATCTTATTTGACACAAGCAAAATACATTTCTTCTTATTCTGCATATTAAGACATATATGAGTTTTATAGTTACAGACAGATGAACACTAATATCTTAATGCACCGTTTCATTAATGAACACTGTTTCTGCAGAATACAGCATGCAGAAATACTCAGGCTAGATATAGTAGTGTGGTGCACCATAGGAACTATTTTATATTACTTTTTAGCCTCACAGAACAGAATTGTGCCAAGGATGATCTGTTTTAATATGTAGACTGGCTCAGAGAAGTCATTCTGTGTGCCTCCTTGTTGCACCTGCTGTGCGGATAGTCCCTGTAATAGAGCCACTATGTTTGAAAGTTTGAGGAATCTTGGTATTCTCTCTGCCTTCAGCTTTCTCGTCAAGTGTTTATGCACGTTTGTGTTGTCTGTTGTAGGAGAAAGTGAATCAAAATAGCCTGCTTTACGTACTTGCAACCCCTCAGTGCCACAGCACCATAGCGCCTCGCCCACATTACTAATCTTTTCTACAAAACAGAGAAGGGAACACACAGCTGCAGAGACTGTTATTTTCGTGGCAGATGTAGGTGGTGGAGCCTAGGTATCACAAATTATTACAGGTGTCGCCTTCCATCTCGTGCCCTCGGAGGTCAGTACACACTCCACTGTCCCCGTTAAAGAGCCACATCACTGCAAGATTTCATTCCTCTCACACAGTGAAGATTAAGATCTGCACACCTTATGTGTTCCATGTGCATCTTTAATACACAAATTACAGTAAGATCTTAAGCAGTGTAGTGTTCATATGCAACCCTCCTTTCCTACACCTACAGGAAACACCCTACAATCAGGGATCGGCTGAGTGTATTTAAATGTGTCCCATCCTTGCAGAATGCTGAGGGAGCATTTGCTCATAGATGATGAGGCTGGAATTTACTGGAACACCATCAGAGTCAATGAAGAAAGGGATATCTGAGAGCAATAAGCTCACATTTGTTACATAGGGATACATAAATCAATAAAATCAGTGAAAGATATAATAAAATATATTTCTTCCAGCCTGCTTCCAACTTTTGCTTAACTTGCACAAAACAGTTAAGACAAATCCATTTTCTATCCAAGAGAGAAAGAAAACAGTACCAGTTTCAGAGGCATTTCAGGGAAACTTCATAGAAAGAGTAGGAATCTAACAATTATAAACATATAATATAATTAGAAATACTGATCTGAATGACTTCATATTAATTTAAAAAAATAAACAGCTGTTTATTTCAAAGCTAGTCCTCCTGCTACTTTAAATAATTTTGTGATAATAGGTTATTAATTGCATTGTTCTGGCATGTCAGCTGATGCAAAGAAAATATTTATACTTCTTAACAGTTTGTATGTAAAGGTGGTTATGCAGATTCAGTTCTTCAAAATGCAAAATCCCAATTGTCTAATTCACATAAAAGAAGAGAATTACAGACAGGCAGCTGTAGGCTGCAGTTCATCTTTGGCTTTGTGATGATATTATACATTGCCAGTTTAGAGTTCAAGTGATGGATGTTATCCATAGAAAACAAGAGCAGTAATACTCATTTGAGAGTAACTGAAATCTTGCATTTAGAGAGAACAGGGAGGGAAAGCAAGCTTGCTGAACGTTTCTGTTCCTCTGATCTTGGAAACAATTTGAAGTGGCCTAATTCTTGTCTTCATTTTGCTTGCCTATAGAGACCACACAAAACAGCCTCGAAAATGAATTGTGTATGTTCACCCCACCTTTTCCTCTCCTTTCTGATTTTGACATGATGTTTTCTTGAGTTGGAAGGAAGTTGTTATCACTGTATTAGCTTTAAGTTTTCCCTTTGCCTTGGAGGCTGTTCTGTTTATCTATTATTTTGAATTTGGAGCAAACTAAACAACTGCAATGTGGAATGAGACTCTGTTTCATGGTCCCATGGGGCACTAGTTGCTTCCACTATTAATCCACCAGCTGTTTCCAAATTCCTAATCTAATAAAACACACAAAAAAGGAATATTTTGAGTCTGCCTCTATGTTCTACACTGCATGTTCAAAATAAACTAATTTGTTATTACTAAAACTTTTTTTTGAGTGGCAGGGAGGAGAAAGAACAGCTTGAGACAGAGATAAAAGGCAGAATATTTTATCATGAATGGCAAGGTTTGCCAAAAATACAAGCCAATGATAGCTAAGATAGGAGAAGTTATAATGAGAAGCATTAGGTGACCTTAATATAAATGTCACTATCACTTAGTTACCAGAAAGAGAGATGAAGCAATACTGAATTGTCAGAATTCATTTGAGTTTGAAAACTAATTTCAAGTTGAATCTATTTGAAATTCTTTTGGGATCACTTTCCAATGAACAGTTACTCTAAAGTAGTCAAAATACATGAATGCAGGACCTAATTCTCTCATTTAAATAAATTTTCATGACTATGATTTAACTAGCTTCATGCAAAATACTCCAACATTAACACAGGAGGAATGGAAAGTAAAATCATACTCCAAACTGGAACATTATGAATTACATAGTATTTCTGCATTTAAATAATCAGCCTCTTGATCAACTATTCAGTAATATCTGATTCAATAATCAAGAATATGGATACAAGATACCGTTTGTGAACAATATTATTTTATATTATGTTATTTCACATTATGGGGATCTTTTCAAAGAATTCTGAAAAGCTGAATGAGAATTGCTTTTATTAGTTGTTAACGATTTGCAGACAGTAGAAGAAGGGAAATTTGAATTATTTAGCATGACTCTTTTTCTCATTCTAAAAGGTACTCTACCTTTTATGTTCATCACCTATTTCATGAATAAGGGTCAATACATGTTACATTCTTCATCACTTTTCAGTTCTGTGGTCTCTCTTACATTCTCTAATGTATGATGCTGTGAGCAACAGCAGACTTCCATGCTGCTCAACTCTCTTCAATAGCAACCTTTCTTTCAATCCAGATGGTATGAAAAGAAAGAAAAAAAAATGTGTTTTAGCTTTCCAAACCTATTTCAGATGGCCTCAACTGAAGTGTAAGCCAGAAGAGGAAAAGATTGATTTTTACCTGAAAAAAACATAGGCTGAAGGCAATATCTTTCAGGTATGCAACTAAAAAAGACCGAAATTATACAATGCCATCATCACTAAATCTGGTAGCTCCCTAATTCCCTCTAAAATGTCATTTATGAGAGAGAGTTTTTCCATCACTTTATGAAGAAGGAATCCATGGAAAACCTTGGCACAGTCCTTTACGACCTTGCATAACTCTTCATAAACAAGTTTAATGATGACGTGATAGAGGGTTATTATTTGAGGCAAGAGAGACCACTGAATAACACTCAGACTGAAGTTCAGAAGTGATGTGGCACTCAAGAAAGCGGCAAGAAAATAAGTCAAGAGTAGTAAGGAAAGCAATATATACTGTGCCACAGCTCCCTACTCATCAATAAATGTTACCATGCAGTACTGCTAGTAAGGAAACAACAGCCTTTGTTCCAAGTCCACAAGAACTTTGCAAACCATCTGAGACAATACCGCTAATGCTGAAGACAAAGCAGAATCAGTGCATTAACTTGTAACTGTCTAACTATCAGTAGATCTCTAAATCATGAATTTCTACTAAGAAAGACATGTGGCAGATAACTGACATAAGATTGGCAGTTCTGTGAACACTCTGTTCAGAGTGCAAATATCCAATAGGAGACCTGGGTGCAGTCTATAACAAGGAGAATACTTCCCAGCAGTCAGGTTTTAGCTGTTAAAGGTAAGCAGAGCTCAGGAGTGCAGACATCAGCCTCTAATAAACATATTCCAAGACTGGCACAGAGTCTGCAACAACCATTATGCTGAGAAACTGTACAGATCTACCTTGACCTGCCATTTAACAGAAAACCTTACTTGTCTGAGAAAAAAAAATCCCTAAAAATCACTGTAATACTGCCTGGCTATTAACTGTTCAAAGTGGTATTTATAGGGGAAACCACTGTATAGTCAAACACTTGAGAACCCATTTTGCTTGCCATAAGGCAAGCAAAGAATTAAGCTTTGTTCTGAGGCTTAATGCATTCAGATCGCAAGAGTGAGAAAAAGTCCTTCCCAAAGGAGTTGCACAGACTGAAAAAAATAAAATAGTCCTAAACTATCAGGCTTAAGAAAGGTACTCATTTCTTGACAATTACAAGCCCCTCTCCTCTTGATGGAGTTTGCCGGAAAACTTCAAAGTATGATCCACATACAAACATTGTTTGCATTAGTTAATAGCCTTTTAGATAATGCTGTTGTATGGCAAAACCTTCTGCACTCATTAATATCTTCATCAGTTTCTCAAGGCTGAAGAATATCCCTTTGTTGAGGCATATCAGGTTAGAGATCAAATTAGAGATCATTTAGGAAAATTGACATCCACAAGTCTACGGGCCTTAATAGGGTGCACCCACAAGTGCTGAGGGTGCTGGTGGACATCATTGCTGAGCCACTCTCCATCATCTTCTAAAGGACATGGAGAAAAGGTAATGTGCCTAAGGACTGGAAGAAAGCTAATGCCAATCCAGTTTTCAAAAAGGGCAAGAAGGAAGATCAAGGGAAGTACAAGCTAGTCAGACTCATCTCCATCCCTGGAAAGGTGATGGAACAGCTCATCCTGGAATGTCATTTCTAAGCATGTGAAGGATAAGAAGGTGATCAGGAGGAGTTAGCATGCATTTACCAAGGAGAAATCATGCTTAAGCAATCTGAGATCCTTCTGTGATGGATGACTAGCTGGGTAGATGAAGTGAGAACAGTGGATATTATCTCTCTTGACTTCAGCAAGGCTTTTGACACTGTCTCTCATAACATTTTCATAGGCAAGCTCAGGAAATGCAACATATGTTGACAATGAGGTGTATTGAGAACGGGCTGAAAGGCAGAGCTTAGAGAGCTGTTATAAGTGGTGCAGTCTTCTTAGAGGCCTGTGGCCAGTGGAGATCCCCAGGGGTCAGTACTGGGTCCAGTCTTGTTCAGCTGCTTCACCAATGACCTGGATGAGGGGACAGAGTGCCTCCTCTGCAAGTTTGCTGATGATCCAAAACTGGGAGGAGTAGCTGATCCACCAGAGGGTTGTGCTGCCATTCAGAGAGACCTGGAAAGGCTGGAGAGTTGAGCAGAGAGAAATCTCACAAGGCTCAACAAGGGCAAGTGCAAAGTCCTGTACCCAGGGATGAATAACTCTATGCACCAGTACAGACTGGGGGGTTGACCTCCTGGGAAGCATCTCTGTGGATAAGGATCTGGGTATTCTGGTGGACAACAAGTTATCTGTGAGGCAGCAATGTGCCCTTGTGGCCAAGAAGGCCAATGGTCTCCTGGGGTGCATTGGGAAGAGTGTTGACAGCAGGTCGAGGGAGGTGATCTTGCCCCTCTACTCAGCCCTGGTGAGGCCTCATGTTGAGTACTGTGTCCAGTTCTGGGCTGCCCAGGACAAGAGAGACGTGGAGCTACTGGAGAGAGTCCAGTGGCAAGCTACTAAGAGGATGAAGGGACTGGAGCATCTGCCCTATGAGGAACGGCTGTGAGAGCTGGGCCTGTTCAGCCTGGAGGAAAGAAGACTGAGGGGGGACCTTACCAATTTGTATAAGTACCTAAAGTGAAGATGTAAAGAGGATGGGGCTAGGCTCTTCTCAGTGGTGTCCAGTGATAGAGCAAGAAGAAACAGGCACAGACTGAAAACAGGAAGTTCCATTTGAACCTGAAGAAAAACTTCTTTGCTGTGAGAGTGACGGAGCACTGGAACAGGTTGCCTAGAAAGGTTGTGGAGTCTCCTTCTCTGGAGATATTCAAAAGCTGTCTGGACATGATCCTGGAGAATGTGCTCTAGGTGATCCTGGAGAATATGCTCTTTCTGATTCTGTGACTTTTGATTCTATGATAAACCCATAATAACAGTTAAATATACTCTTAGCCAAATTTAATGTTATTAAATACTTTATTAATTGGGTATCATTCTGAAAGTTAATGAGAAAGAGTTTCTATATTTTTTTGTTTGTTTGTTTGTTTTCTAGATGATCTGATCAACAGTAGTAGGGCTCAATCCAAGAGCAAGAGGGAGACTCAGGTCATCTTAAGGACTGTCAAACTAATTAATATCACTAAACAGAAGCATTATATTTGTACATAATGTATGTATTCATATCATTTATGACATAAATATGTAGATATAATAAAATATAAATTTGGACTCAGGTTTAATCTTAAAGTCTGTGTTTACAGTGCAGCTGATGAGTAGATGGTCCAGGAATAATCCACTGTTCTATGAAATAGTAGCTAAGTACAGGGAGGACCCAGCTACTCCTGGACTTGTAATGAAATGTTAACAAGAGTGAAAGAATTCTTGGTCCCAGTCTAGTTGTTTTTAACTTCAGCAAACCAAACATAATCGCTATTGGTATGTTTAGATAATTCTAATCAGCAGCATGGGTGAGATAAAACCATTAGAATATGTTACATATTCTCATCATATGACAGAGAACAGAGATGCCAGATAAGAAGGAAGTACACGAATGCTTATGAAATTTCATGTCAGGCCTCATAGTTCTAAGCAAAATATTCTATAAACCACTGACTGGTACCAGCTTATTTTTAATATATCTTGACAGTGATGGTCACAATTACATTTGTATTAGGAGGTATTTGGTAGAGTCTTTCATCTCATAGGAGATGCACTAACAAGCAAACCTCTGCCTAAAACAAGAGACTGAAAGATGACTAAGGAAAGAGGTGTGCACATACAACTGGTCACCCTACTCAGGCTGAAGTACAATTAACATAATGAAATGATTCAATATGTACCAGCCTGCCATGGCAGGGAGGGAAGCTGGCCTGCTATGGCAAGGTGAACTCCGTACACTGGGAACACTGACAACAAACTGTGCTGCAAAAGGTGCAAGGGCAGCAGATGCATTTTCTGATCTTTTAAGTGGCTGAAAAATCATCTGAATGATCAAAACATTGTTTAATATCAGTGCATCACCAGATGCTAGGCTCATATTTGATGATCATTGTGGTGGCCAGGTCTACTGTCTGAGCTTGATTAGTGTTAGACAATCACAGTATACCAGAGCAACAATTGTGCACACCAAATGCCATCAGTTTTCTTTTACTGTTGCTGAGAAGGTGTAAAAATTACAATTTTCAGCCATTTTCATACATTTGATTACTATTTATATTTTTATAAGCAACATAAGCTTCAAGGTCTTTCTGAAACCATTGCTATGAATCACGGGGAACCGATCTCTTCAAAACATACTATTCAAGAAGAGATCCTACTGATAAGCAGACACATCCTGGCCTGTTCAAAGAGTTTCAGTTTACTCTGTTTGCTTTTTACTGATGCTTTACCAAGCATCATTTCAGGGCATCACCATCCAGACAGTTCATAGAGAGTAAGATATGAAATGAGTAATACAAGAGTGGCAGCCAGTACAAGTTGGTTTTGATTTATCATGCTGCCGTCCTTATAAATGATGTCTGCCCAACTGTTCTACTTGCTAACAAGCATCTCTGCACTTTGGTTCAAGAAAGCCCATTAGAGATAGTTCAGCATATCCCTGAAAGCTTCACTCTTCAGGAAAAGAAGAATGATTATTTGGAACAGGCAAAGAAAAATGCTGGCAGACATCCTGAGGTACAGATATTCTCCTGAGCTGCAAGTATGGCTTATCAATGTGCGTGCTCATGCCTAGTCATGAGGAGCCTGTTCTTTCCCTGAGATAATATGTTGTAAATTATTCAGCAGGATTCCAGTAGAATTGAATGGCTGTTCATCCAGAACCTTCTGGTCCTGCCTTTGCACTGACTGTTCCACATCATTCAGTCACGAGTGATCATTAGGTGAAACCACTCCAGGCACTGACTTCTAAATCCATTTCTCTCTCATTCTTATTTCTTTCTCTAAATTTCAGTTTAACTCTTCAAAAAAAGGATATATGTATTAATAGTGTCTGGAGGAAAATGCTCTGATTCAGCTGTAGAAGGATGGTTTTTGTCTTGGGCTTTTTCTGAAAATGTTTGACTTCTTCAGATTGGCATGGTAAAAGTTAAATATTACATTGCAACAGAGCTACAAAATCTTTATGTGTGTGTGTGTGTGTGTGTGTGTGTGTGTAAAAACTAGCAATGTTAATTCTACCTCCATATCTACCTCAGTTCTTTTATTTCTAATTTTTGAGACTGATGTCAAGCCTAGTCAAGCAGCTAATATCTCCAGCATTGAAAAGTACACTGTTTAATACCTAAAAGAATATACAAAAAATGGAGGAAAAGAGAGAAAAAGTTGTCTTTAGATGATCAAATCACACAATATCATAAGAAGCTTGCCAAAACAGAAATGGCTTATTACTGACTGTTATGCTTTACTGTATAAAATACTCCCTACACCAAACAGTGTTCAGTGACAGAGGCAGAGTGCCAGCTCCGAGTACTTCTATCAATCAACTAAATGCCATGAATTGCTAGAATGTAAATAGGGAAGCTAACATGAATTACTGTCTAACAGGGATATTGAATCCTTAAATGAACTGTACACTCACATTTTTAATGGCAGAAAGCTGAAGTTAGGCGTAATAAAAATAATTGAAATGAGTTTTTGAATACATTAATCTAGATGAGAAGTGCTTTAAAGAAGAACTGAAGCAGAAAAACAGCCAGAATGTATATGGCATTTACTTGTAGGTACCATTTGCTTCTGATATTATCAGTTACCATTAATAAAATGTGAAAAAGTAGAAGAAATAAACTTGTAAAATATTATTTACTACACAGGAGCTGGGGAGAAGGGGAGTGGAGTGGAAGTATTGTCTTGTATCAGTCATTGGTGAAAATGACCCTCTGTCACAGGCTGGGTCAGTCCTTGGAGCAATAGGTGGGAAGAAGTAATGAAAAGGCCAAATATCAAAGAGGGCACCAGCAAACAGCTAGGATTTCTAGAAGATAATTAAAGAAAAGAAATGTAAGATTAGTCTGATCTTTTGACCATATAAAGGAACAGAAACTCATTGTTTTGATTTTTCTTAGTTCAGAAGTTGTAGCAGAATAGAGATCCTTTCTGTACTGCTACTGTCTACAGTGGTACAACCACTTACACCCAGACAGAAAACAAAGAACTGAAGATACCATTCAGGACCTGAAAGCTGATCCAATGAGACAGGAATCATTGTTGACTTCAGAAACGTGATTAGATTCCAGGTTTAGACATAAATACCTACATTTAAAAAAAAAAGTCTTTTTAGACATTAAGACATCTTTTAGATCTAGCCCTACTTGTTTTCTACAGTCTGAATTAGTATTTTATATTCAAAGCAGCCCAGTTCTTTGCAGTCTCAGTGAAGAGCTGTTGAGCAGCCATATTTTAGCAAAAGGTTCCACTAAATAAGCACTTTGTGAGGTCAGAAAAAGCCTGTGTATATGTATGTATATACATGCTCTGTGTCTCTCAAATTTGCCCTACCCAGAAGACACCATCAAGGACAAGATTTGCATTGTAAATCCATACATTTCTCCTTGTATTTTGGTCCTATGAATAGCTTAACCCTCAGCTGTTCTTAGTTTCTGGTCTTAGAATAGCTGGTGGCTACATTATGAGAAAATCAGAATGTCAGTATGTGCATTTCTTCAGAGCATTCACACTAGACATGTGATTTCCAATTTAAGGCCAGCATGCTCTTAAAATAGAAACTTCCTCAAGCTCTGCCAGATCAGAATTTGTTCAACTCACTTATTTCTAGGCTGACCTGAGCAAGTCAGATATTTGAAGAATGGCAAGGAGGAAACAAACAGTGTCTATAGCTACTCTGATTCTACAGTACTGTATTTCAAGTTTATGGAATTGAAAATTACAGTTTCCTTGAAAGTACATTAAAGTTCCAAAAATTTTTAATGATTATAAGTGGTTGCATATGTATTCAATAAAATGATCAACAGAGAAGTTAGCCACAGAACAGGAACTATGAAGTAAGCTTAGAAATCAGAGCTGAAGTGAGGACCTCTGCCATCACCCTAATAATGGGGGAGAAAAAGTTGAGAACTGAATAGAAGGAAAGTCAGAGAACTGGTAAGAGTTAGACACTAAAAACATTAATTTGAAGCATTAATCAGACAGGAAACAAGTTTGCTAGGACCTACTGATCCCAGAAGCAAATTACAAGAGAGTCTGCAGCTCTCTGTATAATATAGAAGCAATATAAAACAACAAAAAAAAAAAGAAAGATTTTTTTTCTTTCTTTTTTTTTGGGGGGGATACTAGGACACATCGCTATTCTTGCACTAGTAAGAATGTCAAACCACCAGAGCTACAAAGTATACGAGGCAAAGTTTAAAGGAAGAAGTAATCTCTCTTACTGAACCAACTGAAAAAAATAGATAAGGTATCTAACACACAGGAGACTTTAATAGAAGGACTTCAAGTCCAAAATCCATCTACTTTTCCCTACTAAATCAGCTGTTCTAATAAAAGATACTACTCTTGTAAATGTTTTCAGTTCTTCATGGCGCTTATTTAAGAGCAGTACATCAACGAGTGTATTTTAAAGAATATATCTAAAGATCAATCTTTTAAAAGCTATTTTTTGAAGAAGAAGATATAACTGAGTGACTGACTTTCAGAAAAACCTTTTCTATTTGAGAGCTAATTTAATTTCTAGTCTGCAGCTCCATTCCTGATTTATTTGAGATATGGACAATGCTTATAACAATATTTTTTGTCTTTTAAAAAAATCAGAGAATTTCAAAAATTCTCAGAAAGTGTCCATCAAGGCATAGCGTTTAAGCTTATGCTGTTGTAGTACTTTATGAGCAGTTGTGTATTTGATGTTCTAAACAAGTTCTGAGGCAATATTGGGCAGAATAAGGTTAAATACTGAGTGTAAATCAGGATAATTTTTACTCAGCTTAATAAGAGTGTTTTCCAGTTTATACAGATATGTATGGGTTCTGATGAGCAATTTTGAAGCAGAGAATTCTCTAGTTTTCTTCAAGTGTTACCTCTATCAGCACCTGCCTGTCTTTCTCAATTATCAGTACAAGAAGTTGAATTATATGGTAGAAAATAAACATTTTCAAACTTTTCGAGGTTTATAAGCTGTATCTTATATATTGTATATTTAGCCCACTAGCTGGGCTAAAATAGTCAAAATTTTTTGTCTATCTTGAAACATTTAGCTGAAAGCTACACTGAAGCATATTACATTGTTATAGCAAATTTACCATTTTGAAAAGGAACTCAATCCCAGAAATGCAATAGGAACCTTTTCTTCTGCTCTGGCAATCATTGCCATCAGCATAGACAGATGCATTTATTTCTGCCTTCTGCTGCTGCTTGGAAATCTGTTGCTGTTTTTACTTAAGTATTTATAGATCTTCAACTAAGTACTAACTAGGAGTTTCCATAGTGATAAGTGAAACATGTATTAACACCAAAACTCAAAGCATATTTATTGTTGGCAGTGCTTCATATATTACCTTTTTCAAGAGCAGCTTCTCAAAACATATTTGCTCAGTTCAGTTCCTCACTTGATTTGTGATAGATACTGTTTTTAGATATGGCTATAGATACAGGATAGATATGGGATATTTTAGATATGGCTTTTGATATAGCCACGTTTATCTAGAAGAAATGGTTTTTTGTAGCTTCTATATTCAGAATATTATCTTTGAAGAGGGGGGAAAAAACAGACATTTACACTGGCTTAATTTTCAATTCAGCTTTCCTTAGATGAGCACCTTTAATAAAGTAGACAGTACAAAATGATGCAGATAGTTTGTTTGTATTCATAATCATGAATATTTGAACAAGGGACTTGTTTCTGTAGTTACCATCAGATATCAAAGGAATCACCCATTCCTATACTCTTGCTATCTAAACAGAATAATTCAATCACAGATGATCAGGACTATCTACTACATCGCTTCTTGAAAAATATTTCTGACTAAAAATTTTATGAAAGAATATTCTCTTCATGCTTTGAAATAAACATACCTTAAAATTATTCCAATCTACTCTGAAATACCTTAATTTCATGGAAAATAAGAGAGGCAACATTAACTAAGAATTCATTTTTATTACCTTCCACCAAAATGAAAACATTTGGTTTTGTTTTGTTTTGAAATAGTTATTTGAATGTCAAATACACTGAAAGAGAAAGAGTGGGTTTTTTTCCAGGAAATAGCTGAAGAGATGACTAAACATATTTCCTCTTTGGTTCTAGTAATTGCTTCTATAAAGGCAACTGAATTCAAAATTATTGGCTGAAAATCTTTCACTGTTTACGTCAAACATATTCAGGGCTGCACTCTGTTCTGTACTAAGGAAAACTGTCATGCATATAAATACAAAATGACAAGTAATGACAGAGATGAGTCTAGGAAGGGACTTGAGCCTGCATTAATGAAAGTTCCTGTGTGGCCCCTATTTTACTCTGTTTACAAGTAGATGTGTGTTTTAATCTCTAATTTGCATGCTGGGTCTGCTGTTCACATTCAAGAAGGGAGTGCTTACATTTGACAAATTGCATTCCCTAGTCAAGTATTTTGGAAATCTAAAGTAGCAGAAAGAAGTCTCTCATTAACCACAGCTATCTGCTGTGCTCCATAATCCAGTCCTCCCTTTTCGTCCTCTACAGCCACCACTAATATGCTCACATGGCAATGGCAACAAGCACCAAGCATTGCTCTTCGACCAGCACCTCATCAGGTCCATATCTCCGGGTCCCAAACAGAGTATCCTCTTTCATCATCCTTACCTTGAATAACACTTTGTATTAGCTTAGCCTTTCAGAGCTCTTAGCCTTTCAAATGCTTGGGCTCTAAATTGCACTTTTCTCCTCTGCACTGCCTATCAGCAGAGCCTTGTGTGCAAGGAGGGTGCCCTCTGCAGTCTCATGTCTCGTAAAGAGTGAAGTTCTGGTCTTCAGATCACACTGACTAGGACTCAGGGAGAAAATATTTGACTTTGTCTCTTGTTCCCTGACTTCGCATTAGCTATTAGGGTCCTGAAGTGCTGAGGCTTTGGTTTCAGAGCTGTATTTAAGCTCAGACCTTTGATCTTTGCCTAGCTACATTGAGGGCAAGGGCTGTCTACCTTGCTGATCCTGACCATGACCTAGTGCAAAAAGCCTGGAGCCAATGTGTACATGAAGGCACTGATGCTGGAAAGTGCTTTCACAGTTTGGAAACAGCCGGAAGAAGCTGAGCAAATCTGCTGCTAGCAGTATCTTGTGTCTGCGTGAGGCAGTGACCCCAGATCCTATTGAGCTCATGGTTTAATAGGAGTCACTGCTGCTCTCTGGGGATCACAGCAGCTGGCCATGGCCCTGCCAAAGCTGCTCATGTGCCATGTCATATGCCCTGTAAGTCACTGACCTATCGCTCAGAGCATGCAAAAGCAAGCACACTGCACGCACACTGTCTGCCTTTGAGATGCATGCCTAAGTAAAAAGGTGCATGTTTATATAATAAATATTAGCATTATTTCAGTGCTTTTAACTATGATTGTCTAGGGCTTAACAAAATGTAATGGGTATAATTGGGATTACTGAGTGAAGCACATTGCATAAGCTTGCATTCAGTCCACAGCTTATTTCAGTCCATTCCATTCTTTGTGAAACTGTGGATATTAATTTTCAGTGCTGAAAATACAGACTTGAATGTATTCACATACAAGCAATTGCTAAAGGGCAATAGGTTCCTGAACATTAGCTATTCTCTGGCAGCTAACTGCCTGTTTGTAAACTTTTGCATTCATTGAAAATATGAGGAAATTTGATATTTTCTCATTAAGGGACAAGCTACTTCATCTTATTTTCTGCTTGCCACAGGATAAGAGCAGGAATAGTTATTGCTACCAATCTGCATTAACTTGTTAACCATTAGTAAATTCCTAGTGTGTCTTCAGTCTTCATAAATATTTGGATTCTCAAAGTAGCTACTCCACTGTATGGGGACATCTTTCTTGAAAAACAGGTGGACTACCTCTTTTTTCTTCCTTTTTCCCCTCTTGGGGAAAAAAAAATATCCATGGGTCTTCTTCCCAAATCACTCAGAAGCAACAGGCATAATATTTACAGGCATCCTGGAAATTCTCTTTATGGTTTGACACAGTTGGTATATTCTAATAGCATACTAGAAAATTCGGTGCACAAAATGAAGGGATAGTTGCTGTTGTCTTTTAAGCTCACAGAAGCACTGTTACTTCTTATAGGAATGCTGTTTCTGTAAACAGACCGGGAATGGACTTTCCTATGAATGGACTATTCCTAGGTGTAAGAACACAAAGACAGAACGTATAAAAGGTGAGAGTAAGCTCATCACTGCCTCCTCCTAGTCCTGAGAGGAGTGGCCAGATCATGAGGCTGTTTTTTAGAAGGAGTGGAGAGAACAATCATTCCTTCTCCCTGTAATATGTTTGTTGCATTTTAGTGTGGTTTTTTTTTCTTTTCTTCAGAAAAAAAAAAAAAAAAAAACTGAGTATGACACAGTTGCCTGAAAGTTAGAGCATTCACCAATTCCTGTGCCAATAATTTAGCTCTCATGATTAAAAAAGAACAATTTGCCACTGGACACTCATTTCATTTTTAGTTTTCATATCAAAAGGTCTTCTTAGTCTGCAGGCTCATTATGGTCAGGCTACTCTCTGTAAGTCAGAGCAGGAAAGTATAATAGCTCCTGTGTTTCTGAAATACATCTCTGCAAATGAATGAAAAGGCAAGATTCCTGCTGAAAATATCTTATTTCAAGGAGTCTGGGGAGAATCTAAAGCAAGTGTCCAGAATGCTTTATTTTGTCTCACTTGCTGAACTAAGAGTGTTCTGAGAGGTAAGCAGAGAAACAACTTCTTCTAGAAATAGAAGTTGGTTAATTGTCAGTGGAATAAATGGAAAAGCTATATTCCTTATTTTGTTGCAGGCCATTGTAAATTAAAGCAGAGTAAGTGTTATGAGGTATGTTGGTTTTCAGTTATGGTTTATAACAAGTTTCTTATGCATTGATATCTGAAATTATTTTCTCTTTGATATGTAGCATAAATTCAGGAAAAGCTTCAGCAGGTATGTAAAGTTCCAGTTCAATGATTTCAAAGAGCAATAATAATTGATAACTAGGTAACTGACCTTTATTTTATCAACTTGTCAGGACTATATATTTATAGTTTTTTTTTTTCAACTTACAGTCTAATTATAGTGTGTGTATGGGGGGGAACAAAGTGTGGCATTACCCTCAAGCAGCAACAAATTGTCACAGTTTATACTTATATCACCATCATTCACTTCAGGAACAGAATAGTTTGTTTATTTTAATCCAAAGGATTCAGCAAGTTAATTTCCAGATGCAGGTCAGAAGAATATGCTGCAGAGCTGGGAATAGTTGTTCCTGTGTGCCTGTCTCACCTCTAAATAAAATTTTCTATTACTATCTTCTAAAATTATTCAGAGAATCAGTAATAGTCATTATCTATTATTAAAATAACATTCACTAACCCATAACCAGAGGCATTATCTACATTATTTTTCAAGGAACAACTTGAAAATACATGTCCAACTGACAACAGAAGTCCTAGCAGCAATTTCTTCTCATGGCTATTTCAATACAGTATCCTGGGATGATGGAGAGTTTTATAATTAATGGTAGTTATCTGGACATACTCTGATAAGAAATGATGGGCTTGCCATTTACAAACATCAAATTTTACGAGCTGGAAATGAAATGCAGTCATAACAGGCCAACAGACCAAGAAGTGATATAAGCTGTAATTTCATGATAGCATATCTTGTGCTGGCAAAGCAAAAATAATTCCTGCAGGAGCTGAATAATGCAGTGGGATTGGCTAAGAAATGGCAAAAATACTGCAGCAATTGTCAGTTGGTTTAGTGTTATGCATTCCTTATTTGAAAAACAAAAATCAGTTTTTGGCATTCATCTTTCTGAAAGAAAGATTTCATCTTAGCTGAAAGTATATTCACCAAATTTCCTCAACAGAAAGTTTCACAAAATTCCAGCCCAAAAAGTCTATGAAAGAAAACAGCAGAGGCTTCTATAGCTACGTGTTGACAGTAAGAGGAAGGAAAGAGTGGCAAAAGTATTTGGACATTTTCAGTATTCATTTTTCAAGATTTTTATATCTTGTACAAAATATAAAGAAATAACAGGGGTTTTTGTGTGTGCGAGTGTTTCTACATTTCCCAATATGACTAAGGAAAAAGTAGTTTCTTCTATCTGGAAAAAGAAAGAAATATGATATTGATATGATACTATCAAATGTAGTTCATGAAAATAAAAAACAAAAGAAAATACCAAGAATATTATTTAGCACCATTACATGCTACAAGGAGGAAGAGGAGAGAATGTACACAAGTATAAATCTGTGCCTTAGTGTGAGTGGCCTAAATGTGAAATGCAGTATTTTCATTTCAGTTAGAGTACAACATGAAAAATGTCTTTCTCCAAGGTTAATGTATTTTGAATCTGTCATCAAAGTTGTTATGAAGATGAATGTTATCGCATTACATAAACATTCACAAAAATAGAAATAACACCACAAAAAGGTGAGCTCAGAAAGAACCAGATCTTTTCATTTAGTGCGCTTTTCAGCACTATTGCTCTGCTGCTTTTCAAGTGCTCATTGTAATTTGAAATTCAACGTCTTCTAGAAAAATGTTAATCATAAATGTTAATGCCATACTCCTTCATTTTCTCTCTGCTTTCCAATAAATTCAGTGCTGATGAAAATATTAGAGAACTGAGAAGTGAAAGTTGGCATATCCTGAAGTGGATTTGAAAGTAGTTCTTCTAAATGTACTCAGCTGGGAATCCTTGTCTTACCACAAACAGATTGTTACCTGTTCTAATACATTTCTTCATATTTATATTTCAAAAACAAAACATCTCAAATTCTCTCACTAAAGGAGAACATGTCTTTTAAGCACAGTATGTATTTTGGGCATGCTACATTTCTACTTTGGAAAGCCTGGTATAAAAGCAAATCTTACAAGGAAATTATCATTAATTAAAATACAATACAATACAATGCAATGCAATACAATGAACTTCAGCCACTATAAAAGAGCCATTTATTTACTAACATAAGATCATTTAGAAATTCTGCAGGCAATAGAGCTGGAATTGGGAATTCTCAGGTCTTGCTGCCATCGCTGAAAGATTCGGCATTGAAACAGAGATTATTAGGGCATACCAGGAAAATTATGTGTTGTGATCTGATAGTCTACTGAGCTATATTTCAGCATAACAATGCAAAGTAGGAAAATGATATCCTATAAACAATTTGTATGATAAATACAAATCTCCATGATCTGTTCATGAACTATATAGACAGAAATTGATTTTTTTTTTTTTTTTTTTTACTTTTTATTGTTCAAAATTGCTTCAGCAACATAAGCAACCAGATTTTACTGGCTATGTAGTAAATTTCTGGAACTTGCTGCTAGATAAGGCTGTGGAGGCAGACATTTCAGCACGTTCAAGAAAGAATGATTCGAATTCATGGACAATAGGTCCATAAATGGACCGTAAAGGGGCTACAGGAGTGGTGGTGGAGGGGGATGTATTTAATATCCTCATACAACAGGCTCAGGTGTTGGGAAAATACAAGGGAAACATACCATATGTGGTACCTGGGCTTACTTGCTCTCTCTAAATAGCATCTTGTAAAGCTGTTATCTGAAACAAAATCCTGGACTAGATAGACCACTGATCTGACTCAACAGAGCATTTCTTATTCTCTCCTGTTCACCAAATACTATGTATGCCGCTCGCAGCTTCTGCTGTGCAGTGTATCACTTTAGGCAAGTCAAATATTAGTGTTTCTGAATTAATATGCCTCCTAAAATCACAACAAGCTTTTAAGATGGTGAAAAAAAACCATTTCAAATGTAATTCAATTGTACTTACAACACTAAAGAAAGGTGGTCAAATGCACTCATTAATCTGTTGGTAGAAAGCTAAAAATAACAGTTACAATTTAAAAAGCAAATTTATGATATGTACTGACGCAAATGTTTGCAAGTACTGTTTGTTGCATTCAGCTACTTGTAGTGGAGACATATAAATTCAGCTGAATCACTCTCACAGAAAAAAAAGCTGCATAACATTAGCTTGCCAAGTGTTTTTGGTTCTTAACTTACCACTACACTAACAGATACTCCTCCAAAATTTAAACATAGTGTTAGGACAGCAGTACTGGAAAAAGAGCGATTTGGAGCATGAACTGATATGTTAATTTTATTAGGCAGTACTTTAATGCTACAGAGAGCTACAACACTTCCATTCAGCCCAGGAGTACTGGCAGGGGCAAGGTGCACCGCTGCACACCAAGGCATACGCTGCAATCGTGTGGTGATTCAGCTCCCATCTAAACAGCAGGTAGAAGCAGTCTAGATACGTTATGGAAACACTCTGCTTATATTATTTTTGTATTAACTTTTCAAAGTCTTCTTACAAATCAAATGAAGTGTCTTCTAGGCAAATCATAGAAAGCAGAGTGAACGAGAATCCCAGCTCATCATTCTTCCCCAAAGGTAGAGTCAGTTGATACTACTTTTATTCTCCATAAGTGTTTGCAAAACTTTTATCAAGTTGTGGAAGTCAAGAACAGATTATAAAGTCTTCTATAAGCTACCTGCCTTTGAAATGTTTTGAGATTTTTTTTGTTGTTTTTACATAGTAATTTCCTTGTCATCCTAAGCAAATGGAAGATTTGTATCAGTGATTACACTAAGACAAACAGAAATGACTTCACATGTTTAATGGGATCGTATTTTATGAGAGCAACCAATAACAAGGATGTTTTAATAATAATACATAGAAAACTTTCTGTGGTGGTAGTCTTCCCTGAGTACTGTAAATAAGTGCCAAATACAATTTTCATATATTCAACATAATATATGAATATTTTAAAATTAAGTAGAAGTACAGAGACAAGAAAGCAGCTTGACAACCACTTACACAAATTAATGAGATTTTTTTCCAAAAAATACAAGTGGCATAACTGCTATGAAAATCAAAATCCTTTAGTTAGAGCTTTGATGTCTTTAAAATTTTATCGTGGACTACTTTTAAAAGAAGTGAAAGGACTATACTGATATGTTCCCTTTGAATCCCTATCAATAGCAGTCCTGAAGTCATCTTCCTTATGAGTCAACACATAAGCTGGGCAGGAATGAACAATGCAAAAAATGCTATATATGCATTATAAGATAAAAAAGAAAGAAGCGGAGTGAAATATTCCTCAGAATTCTAACAGTACAACATAACTTCAGTGACTGGATAAGAGGAATTGCCACATACTGTATATTGTGAATGAGAGTATTCCTACCTTGCCTGGAATCTTTCAGATCCATTTTTCCCTTAATCTAATCATATTCAATATCATCTTGTCTCATGACATTTGGATTGCCCCTGCATGGCTAAAGATCCCAAATTACAGTGAAACCTTCTATGTCACATAATTTCATTTTGATAAGACAAGCATGTTTCTACCACACTGCAAGTAAATACACATTTCATTTCTAAGAATATCTGTTTTATTTATTGGACTTCTTTTATCATAATGAGATTTTCTTTGATTCAGCCAAATCTTTTTGATCATTACAGGCCTTCCAAAGATAGACTTCAATCTGTCTAGTCATCAGATCACTCGGGATCGCATTTTTCTTTGTAAATATCTACAGCACAACTAGCTTACAAGAGAAGACTCATGACAAAATATAGAATTAAGGCATGTGGTAAGATATATATATATAGAAATCCTATAGCTTGTATAAGATATAGAAGTACTCAGTACAGAAGAATTAAGCATAGAATGTGCTCTTAACAATCCAGAAAACAACCACAAGACCCAGCTCATCCTTTAATAGTGACACGTCTTCTTCCTACCTTCCTAAGTGGAAAAAAATGTGACATATTCTGACTCAAATTATGATAGTGAGTCACTGTATTTAAAATTGTTTCAGTGGGCTTTCTGGCTATTCTTAGGCTGCAGTATTCATCTCATCTAACTTTTCTTAGATACTTAGATTATAGATACTTCATTATCTAAAGCTTCCTTTGCAGCTGGATTCATCTGGACAGATATAGGTGTACACATCAAGGAAATTACTTAGCCTCCTTCTGCAGTCAGAGGAGAGAAATAGGCACTTCCAGAGATTTATTCATCCCATCATTAGCTCCTAGGGAAAATAGATGAGAGGCATTCCATCCTTAATTTTAGAAATCCATATCTGATTTAACAACCCCAAATTCTTTTGCCTGAGTGTAACACCTAAGTCAGGGCAAATAAATGTTAGCCTTAGTTTATATCTAAGCAGGGAATTTGTTGTTCATTTATGTTTCAGCTGAATCTTAAAAATATAGGTACAGAGGTTGTGACCTAGAGCCACCTACACCTAGCCCTACAACTAACATTTTGTCCTGCGTATATCGGCACAGAAGAAATTTGCTTACCAACCACAGCAAGAAACTTTGAAACCCAGAACAGAGTAAGTGGAATGTAGCTGAGTAGCTGATATTTTTGTGCTTTTATAAGTCCTGCTGCAACACAATTCTGTTTTATTATATATTCTGAAATGTTACCAAAGTGGAAAAAAATGGATAACTCAAAAGCACTTTAGAGGGATAAAGACTTTCGAGAGTAGCAGTATGCTTAAAAATTGACATGAGTGTACAATATGAAAAAATCTAGGAAAGAAAAACCCTCGTTCTCCTGGGACTTGTTTTCCCATGAAGTGTGCTAGGAAAGGTACTTGCAATCCCTGAAGCAATTCTAAGAAAAGTTAAGAGCATGATTTGAGATCTTTACTATGGACTAAGGAAGACTGAGGAAGAAAGGGCAGTTTCACATAGCCCAGTAAATACAGTATTGCCACTGCTAACAATAGGCTAAAGGGTTTGTACTGACTCTGCAAGGCCTCAGGACCAGGACTTGTCAGGCTTGCTTAGCCTGGGCTTGTCATAGGCTTGCCTGGAGGTTTCTTCTTTAGCTGTAACAGCAGTTGTCTAATGACAGGGTTGCCCCGTTATTTTTAGTCTTGCTTGGCTTTGGACAATTTCAGGAGGTAATGCCTATTGTGACAATAATTTTGATATATTTCTGTAAGTGATACATAGTGATAACATGTAGTTATTCTATGTAAAATGAACTACTGATGATCCTGGAATAACGATGTGATGAAGAGGAGTACAGGTTGGGAAGGAGAGCAGCAGCCTTGAGAGTGTGAACACGAGATAACATCAGAGGCCCAAGGGTGATGAATAAATCACCAGTGGTCAATCACTGATAATTAAAAGTGCAGCCTTAGGAGCTGGTTAAAACTGGGTTTAGGGGTAACAAAGAGGATAAAGAACAGGTCTATGATATATGTTACAGACACCACAAACAGTAAATTTGGATGTAGCATGGAGTTAGAGACCAAGGAATAAAAAAGGAAATGGTACAGTGTGTTAGAAAATGTATAAAAATAGCCAAAGTAGATACGAAGAAGAAGAAAATATTGACATCGTACTCCACCCAGCAAAGAGGAGGGAGAAACCCCTCCCTTTAAAATCCTACTCTCCATGTGAAAGGCTTGGGACACTGATGACTTTCAGTACCTCTCCCATCTAGGTGGAAGCCATCAGCCTTATGACACAAAGGAGCACTGGAAGGGTGGGCGTAATGCCAGAAAAATGTTGTGTACCTTTTGTATAGTTATTTTAAAGGTGTTATTAATGAGATTTTTCTGTATTCATTAGATAATCTGGATTATGATTGTTAGTATCATTGACAATTAGTAATAATAACTGTTGTATTTTTATTAGATTCTAAAACATTTCAGTTAGATTAATAATGAATTCCTAGCTTTGTATATAAAGTGTTTTTCTCTGGCCCGTATAAACTGCAAACGGTGTAGTTGCAACAGTGTCACATTATTCCTTTCAAAAGTGGTGGCAGATGATGGGGCTTTGCTCTGTGTGAATTTTCATGTTGAAACTGAAACAGGTTCATAGACTCTTTTATTTTACGGGGGCAATCTGTAGTATTAAACTGTGCCCTGGACAAGATAGACAAGATCTGCATGGTCAAAACAGCAGCAGAACAACTTAAGTCATCAGTTTCCAGATGTATGAGTTCAACATTATTTTATGTTGCTCTGCTGCTAGACAAACCTAACTTTTAGTCATACTCTCGCTTTTTCTGGGGCCACCTAGGTGAAGTCTAGTCATAACACAGGGGATCCCTGTGACTCATCAGATGAACTTGAACTTAATTTTTATTTCCTTATCTAAGCTTTGTTTTCACCAATTGATTTATGGGGACAGTATCTTGAACCTTGAAGAAGTCAAAGATCTTAGTAACTAGCCACTTTAAATGTGTTTCCAATGCTGCTTGGCAGTTAAAAGAGTGAATAATTAGATAGATAAGCAGGAAATTAAATAATAGTAAAGATATGGCATTTTCACAGTACGCTGAATTACCATAATCATTACTAGATGATGTTGACCTATCCTGGAGTAATATTTTAGATGCAACTAAATTGTTAGTCATTATTTTGAGCAATAACCAGCATTTTGGTCAAATAAATGTTTTTTTTTTTTTTTCCATTCCATATATTTATCTTCATTTACCTCCTTTATGCTCTGTCTTCTAAGTTAGTTCTTATGCTGTCCTTCCTCTTTTCATATATTTAAAGATGGCAGTAGAACTATTATTTAATAATAATCTAAGTTCTCAGAAACTTTGTCATTGTTATCTAGCTTTGGATAACTAAAGAGTATTTGATGGAAAAGGTTATGTATTACAGCTTCAGTTTACAGAGACAGAAGAATTCTTTGCAATGGATAGTGGCTGAGATAGGAAAATTATACAGAAATAGGCTTCTAACTCTTCTATGAAATTGAATAGAATAGAACTACTTAACAGAAATACTTAAAAAGAGATATGGCAAAAGGATATTGTGTGTAGTGAGAAACTTTACCAGAGAAAATGAAGGCATTAAAAATTTTGGGTATTGTTTTGGGGTTTTTTTAAAAGAAAATAAAAGGCAGATTAACACATTGAAGCACTGGGACTGCCAGAGTGTTTGGGCACAGAAGATGCTGCTTGAAATTACATTTTGGAGTGACACCCTCGAGCTCTGGAGAGCTCTAACTGTCACTGGTATTGAAAATATATCAATAAAGCTGTTATATGTAGCACATCCCAAAAGCAAGGAGATTCTGAATTAAAGGAATAACCTTTCCTTCTCTTAAAAAGAAATATGTTAGTATGACGTATGATTAAATTTCATGATATTGAGTAATAAAAAGTCATTTCTTATCCTCCCAGGGCAGGCTACCATTAGACTAACCAACTCATGCTTTTGTTCAACCTCTCTTCTACAGTGCTACCTGGACAGTCAACTTCACCTCGTCAAGGAAGCATTTGGAGATGTGAAAGCTCACTAGACAGAGGTAAACTGGTAATCTGGATACAGTTATCTTTCTGCAGGGATTGGAGTACTGTCTCCCTAGTCATGACCAGTCTCAAAAGTAATTTCAAAGCACCACTTCAGAATCAGACCCCTCCCAAGCAGGAGGAACTAGCTGGCAGAAATAATCTAATGAATTCCTGCCTTCAGGCAAACCCTGCCTGAAGACTGAAGTTCTGCTCTTTTCTTTTTATTTTCCTTAGCCTGAGCTGTGTTGGGCTCTGTTTTCCCCTTAGTACTTTTCCCACAAAGTCTAATATGGCCCACAAGTCTAGTATGTCCCCCCAGACACTGGCTAAGTGCACAGCATGTCATTAACCGTGGATTAACCAGTTCACTCCATCCAACTTCTGCCTTTCCCACTCCTCCTGATACCCACAGGCAACATTTGGTGAACCTTTCCAGCACGACACTGCGCTAGGAGAATAAAAATTTTCAAGGAATCAGCCTTTAGCTGGATTCAGCACAGGTGGTGTTTAGGGCACAATATGAGTAGATACTCGAAAAAATAATCAGTTACTTTCCTCTTGTAATCAGTAGAGAGCATCAGTAAGAATTTCTGAAGTGCTATTCTATATCCTAATACAGACATTTAAAACAGATCTGATGAATTAAACTTTATAAACAATTTCAAGGGGAGCATAGACTGGCTGGCTGAGATGTAAATTGGAGAGAAGGAATTTGACCTTTTTGCCCGTGAAGTTTTCTCACATGCCTCGTAGTACAGACAATCTTAAATTCCCTGGGAAGTAGAAGAGTTCCCATTCCTACATATGCAAAGAGTTTGACAATGTTTTGACAATCTAAAGCATAAGTTTTTAAATAATCTTCAAATTCTTTCCTCTTCTAAATGCACTCAGCAGTAAAGGATCTCCTTCGTGGTTTTACTTTTAGCCAAGTTCTCTTAGTATAGATTTCCACAGTTAGCAGAAGATGGGAGAGACTAGTTCCAGACACAGACAGAGGTAAGAACATCTTCTAAGAAAACAGAGGCCTGGGAGTCATGCAAGAACTGGGTTATTTTATGGAAAGACTTCTCTGCCTAACTTTACACAACTTAAATCATAATTAGCCATGCAGGATTTCCTGTACTGAGAGACAAATTGGAGAGGAACTACAGAAAAAAACATAGAAATTACCTTCAAGGGGCAGTCAGTGGACCTCTATTTTTCTTCATGATTGCAGAGAAAATCAAGGTAATTGATTCAGATTTGATATCTTAAAATTTAGATTTCTTAAATTAAGCAGATGAATCTCACCAAACTAGCTTCCATAAGGCTGTAAACAACACTTCAAGATTGTAAAATATCCTTTACTATTCAAATAATATATGACTTTTCTTTACTGCAGTGTAACAGAAATATCCAAGGTGCAAAAGAACTAAGGGGTTACTGACTGCAACACAGAAAGTCATGCACATCTTCCTGCAGTGCATAACTGGAAGAGGTCTGGCATCATTGTCTCAGCTGTCTCTTTTCTGGTGAATCACATAAAGGAAGTGTAGGATTATGAGATTTGCTGCTATATCTGAGTTGTAGCATTAGTTTACATAATTTCGGCCAGACAGAGATGACAATATTACTGTAGATGTTTCCATCTGCTAGTCAGTGTGCCAAATTTCATCTCTTTCTATAAATGCCAGTGCCTGAGGGAAAAGCAAGTGATAGCCCACCATCATTTCGGGGCGGGGGGGGAGAAGGATATTATATACACACTTTTTTCTTTTTTCTTTTTTCTTTTTTTTTCCATTGTCCTATTATTTATTTTGTAGTATTGATTTCTTATATTTTGGAGAGTAAATGGCTACCATCTAGACCTCCATGGTATATAGCAGCAAGAGTAATCAATACTTACTGATTTTGATTAGAGTAATATTGACTATATTACTGACTGCAGTGATAGTGATTACAGAGTAAAAAATACTACAAAAATGGAATCTTTATTACATTTTGAAATTCAGTATCTCACTCAGTCTTTCCTCTTCATGATTGGACAATATGAAGGAAGACGAAAAATAAATGTTGATTCAGTCTCTCCAGGTTGTCCCATTTCTAAGAGAACTCACTCCACACTTCATTGAATTATAGAATGGTTGAGGTTGGAAGGCACCTCTGGAGATCATCTTGTCCAACTCCTCTGCTCAAGCAGGATCACCTAGAGCACATTAGACAGGATCACATCCAAGCAGGTTTTGAATATCTCCAGAGAAGGAGACTCCACAACCTCTCGGGACAACTTGTGCCAGTGCTCTGTCATTCCCACGGGAAAGAAGTTCTCCCTCATATTCAGGCAGAACTTCCTGTGGTTCAGTTTGTGAGCATTGACTCTTGTCCTGTCAGTCGGCACCACTGAAAAGAGTCCAGCCCCATCCTCTTGACACCCTCCCTAAAGATATTTGTATACCTTGATAAGATCGTCTCTCAGTCTTCTTTCCTCCAGGATGAACAGGCCCAGCTCTTGCAGCCTTTCCTCGTATGAGAGAGGCTTCAGTCCTCTAATCATCTTGTAGCCCTACGCTGGACTCTCTCCAGTAGCTCCATATCTCTCTTGTACTGGGGAGCCCAGAACCGGACGCAGTACTCAACATGAGGCCTCACCAGGGCTGAGTAGAAGAGCAGGATCACCTCCCTCCACCTGCTGGCAACACTCTTCCCAATGCACCCTAGGAGACCATTGGCCTTTTTGGCCACAAGGGCACATTGCTGACTCATGGTCAACCTGACATCCACCAGCACTCCCAGGTCTCTTTCTGCAGAGCTGCTCTCCAGAAGGTCAGCCCCCACCTTGTACTGGTGCCCAGAGTTACTTTTCCCTAGGTGCAGGACTCTACACTTGCCCTTGTTGAACCTCATGTGGTTCCTCTCCGCTCAACTCTCCAGCCTGCCCAGGACTCTCTGAATGGCAGCACAACCCTCTGGTGGACCAGTCACTCCTCCCAGTTTTGGATCATCAGCAAACTTGCTGAGGAGGCACTCTGTCCCCTCATCCAGGTCATTGGTGAAGCAGCTGAACAAGACTGGACCAAGTACTGACCCCTGCGGAACTCCACTAGCCACAGGCTAACTAGATTCTAATCTCTAACTAGATTCTGTACCACTGATGACAACCCTCTGAGCTCTGCCTTTCAGCCAGTTCTCAATCCACCTCACTCTCCACTCATCTAACCCACACTTCCAGAGCTTCTCTAGGAGGATGTTATGGGAGACAGTGTCAAAAGCCTTGCTAAAGTCAAGGTACACAACGTCCACTGTTCTCCCTTCATATACCCAGCCAGTCACTCCATCATAGAAGGCTCTCAGATTGGTTAAGCAGGTTTTCCCCTTGGTGAATCCATGTTGACTATTCCTGATCACATTCTTTTCCTCCATATGCCTGGAGGTGACATCCAGGATGATCTGTTCCATCACCTTTTCAGGGATGCAGGTGATGCTGACTGGCCTATAGTTGCCTGGGTCCTCCTTCTTGCCCTTTTTGAAGACTGGCTTTCTTCTAGTCCTCAGCCATCTCTCCAGTTCTCCAGGATCTTTCAAAGATGATGGTGAGTGGTCTAGCACTAACATCTGCCAGTTCCCTCAGTACTCAAGGGTGCCTCCCATCAGGGCCCATGGATTTGTGGGTGTCACGTTTGCCTAGAAGGTCTCTAACTGGATCATCCTCATCCAAGGGAAAGTGTGTCGTCCCCCCTGCCCCCCCCCCCACTGACTCTCTCTCTTGTCTCCAGGGCTTTGGGATTCCCAAGGGCTGGTCTTAGCATTGAAGACTGAAGTAAAGAAGGCATTCAGTAACTCTGCCTTCTCTGTATTCTTCATCACTAGGGCTGAACCCCATTCAGTAGCTGGCCCACATTTTCCCTAGTCTTTCTTTTGCTCCTAATGTATTTGAAGAAGCCCTTCTTGTTGTCCTTGACATCTCTTGCCAGATTTAATTCCAAATGGGCCTTAGCCTTCCTTGTTCAGACACGCAGGTCTTCTGCCCCCTTTGCTGGACTTTTAGGAGTACACCGCTCTTGAGCTTGGAGGAAGTGATGCTTGAATACTAGCCAGCTCTCTTTGACCCTCCTTCCTTCTAGGGCTTTTTGACACCATCTGTGTCAAAAAGTTGTCATCAATGCATTGCAGGAGCCTGCTGGACTGTTGTGTCTGGCTGTGTTGTTCCTCTGTCAGGGTGGTTGAAGTCCCCTATGAGAACCAGAGACTGTGATCATGAGGATACTTACAGCTTCCTCTTCCTGGTCATGTGGCCTGTAGTAAACACCCACAACAGTGTCACCCTTAAACCCATATCATAAACCCATAGAAACCCATCACTTTTAAAGCTATATCTGTACCTTTCCATTGGTTGTGGGGATGTGTGCTATGTGCGTTATCAGCTGTCAAAAGGTAATCCAAGGACAGAATAAAAGGTCAAGATCGGATTCCTACTTCAGGGAATCACTACTGACTGCAGCTCCAGACAGACTCTATCCAACCTATTCTGAGTTCAGTGAGCTCAGTTCCAGAGAGACTTTGCCAAGGGGTGAGGACAAAATTGCTTCTGCTTCTGCAAACCGCCCTCAACAGGACTGTCTTTTTTTTTTTTTTTTCTATTTTATTTTATTTTACATTTTATCTCCTGTATCCCAGGCTAATACCTCTGATAGAAGTGACAGGGTTGAGTTAATTAGGTTAGAAACACCATACTACTCTTATGTTTCCTAAGTGAAGTCTGAATATTCTGTAGCTGTCAATTAAGTCTCTAGCCAAGGAGCAAGAAATAAAAGCAATTAAATACAAGGAATTTCCCTTATGCACACATAGTGAAATTCTCATGTGTATCTTGGGCATTGTACTAAATACTAGAAGACTAAGGTGATAAAGACCAACCAAGACCCATACTTCAAAACAGCAAGAAATGATCAGTTTCTAAAATGAGAATCATACAAAAGTTAGAAGTGATCTAAAATGATGCCTGAAAAAAGGAACTACCTGGCCACACAGAATGCAATACTTATTGGCATAAAGAAAAGTGTGAATATCTGTTTTTTATTTTGCTATTAAAATTATTCTTTCTCCAGAAATATACGAAATATATGACTTCTTGAAAAGAATCAGACTTTAGTTAAGAATTTGTAAGAACTGAAATACCTTGGCCTAGAATTTTTTCCTTGCACAATGAATTATGATTTGAGTGTTATGTGCACTTTGGCCCTGACTACTTAATATGTGTCTCATAAAAGTCTTCTCATAAAGAAAATCCATTTTCCATCTCTATTGGTGATTGGTAGAAATAATTCCATTAGCAGAGTCAATGCTGAGGGAAGGCCTGCAATAGGAGAGGGATGAGGAGAAAAATGTTGTCTGGAATGAAGTGTGCTTCCTTTTCTAATAACTGTGGACATTCAGGCAAACTCCATTTCATTATTTATAGTTTTAAATCAAATTCTGCACATGGATTATGTATCTTACTTCAGGGCTCAGCTTTCGGATACAAACAAAGCCATATTTTAGCGCTGTTGAAGACATAAAAATTAACTTATAAATGAACATTATAATTTTGCATTATTTCACTTGTTTCCTGAGCTGTAGAAGAATTCAGAATATGAGATTAAATATATTGAATACCATTATGCTTCAAGTAAACTAGTATCCACAATAAAAAGATCTAAATTCTAGTTAAATTAGATTACGTATAAATACAAAAGAATCTTAAATATATTGCATTCAATAGAAATTGTGATTCCAGCAGGGTAATATATCACCAATTAAAAATTTCAGACACTGTCATATCTTTACAAGAGGCACTGAAACAGAGCACTCCTTTGAAACAAAAAAAAAAGCAGATTTAAACTTTCTGATTTTCAGCTAATTTTTAACTTGATCTGAGTAAGATCCTTTTGTGTATTCAGTAGTGTGTTAAGTGCAGCTACTGGTACATTTTTACAGAGAGGCTCTGCTTACTGTGTGGAGATTAAAGCTGAGAGAATTCGAAATAAGGGGACTTAGAGATTGAGGGAGGCTTTGTGCTTTTTGTAAAATGGTTTTATTTTAGTGCTTTACTACTTTTATTTTTCTAAAATAAAAAGTCATTGAGACTAATCCCTATCTGAAATTCATTCTGAAAGACCATATAGCAGAGGAGCAGAGGCCCCCAAGGAGAGAACGGAATTGTTAGTCACTGTGATGTAGGGAGGGAAATACTGCACTATCTCTTATTTTCTGTCCTTAAAAGGTCTGTTGTGCAGGTCTTAAAGCTGCAGTATTCAGAAATTTTCTGTGGTTGCATATCTATTATTGTTTTCGTATTATCTTGCAGTTTTCAAAGCCTCTAATGTTATTACTAAGGAATCCCAATTCTATGGCTTTTCCTGCTTCAAAGTAAGAGTGTGAAATGAGGGAGTATCTCCAAGATAACTGGAAAGTAAATTTAAGCTAAGAGGAGTTTGGTAAAAAGGTGTATTTAACAAAGTTTTAAAATTATAAAATATAGAACTGTATTTTGTGTATTTGAAAATATCAACAATACACAAAAATTAAAAAATCTCAAAAGTTGACAACTGTCTCATATTCCAAATGATAAAAAAAAACCTTAGAGTTAATTAAACTTTGGATCACTCACTAAGACACTGAAATTCTATTCATTTTTTCCTAGCAAATGTGTTCATTCTTTTTTCCAGGAAAAAACACCTCAAACAAGAAAACGACTACAAATCCCTACTGTGCATTGCAAATTAATGTTTTGAAACAAAACAAAACAAAACGAAAAAAATAAAAAATGACTTCCTTTACTGTTATCTGCTGAGACTCAATTTCACAGAATCTTCTGTTAAAAAAAGTATCTCATTTACTGCCCCGAAATCTAATTGTGGAGTGTGTTAATGATCTCGCTTCTTACTCATTCGGCTCTGCGCAGTTTGCACTGATAATCTGCAGGATCCTGGAAACAGTCATCATTTCAGTTCAGTGTAAGTTGGTCCCATTTTTACTATGTGCGTTGTTCAGGAGGACAAAAGGAGCCAGCAGAAGGGAGGCTGTAGCACCAGCCTTTCCTGCAAGGAACCAAGCCCTGTGGCTTGCATGCAGCACGCTTGCATGAAAGAGAATGGGACAAGCAGTTTTGTGGTGTTTTGGTAAATGATGATGCATCACAGTTCCTCCAGTTAGGAACACAGCTCTGCCCTGGCTTGCAGGTGCATCCGTTGGAGCCAGATCCACTGCACAGGGTAGTCCAGCAGAAAGAGAAGCTTTTGAAAAATACAGAGTCGATGAAGATAGATGACGACTGCTAGGTGACACCATTCTGCTTTTGCACGTTAATTGTCCAGGGGGAGTTCCCCCAACTCCTTTCCCTCCCTCGGTCTTTCTCTCCCTCTCATGCACACTTCCTTCCCAGCGCAGCAGAACAGTGCTGCTTTATTCTTAAACCTAATGAACGAACCTTAAGGATGCCCTGGAGAGCCACGTAAAATTAATTAGATCGAGGACTTGGGCGGCTTGACTGCAGGGTGGCTGTTGCACTGACATTTTTAAGCAGACTGTCTATAGCGCAACAGCCCTGCTGTAAGATCAGTATTACGGGACGTGTTTGTCAAATCACTGAGCATAATCATATTTCCCTTTATAACTGTCATGGATTCTTTCCTACTCGCTCACTCCCCTCTCTTTTTCTTGTGCATTATATTTATTGTTATTATTTTGCCTGCAAGAAAGGAAAGGTTCCTGAAATATTAGTGCTATCTGAGTTTGGTTTGATTTGAGCTGGTTTCTGTTGGGCAACAGCTCCCTCTAATGTTCTCTCTCTTTTTTTTCTCTGTATTTCCTGACGGAAAAAATAATATTTGCAGTTTATACTTATGATCTGATGAAAGGGGGCTGTTTGGCCATTCTTCTGTGCATTGAATACATGAATACTAAAGATCAGCCTGACAAAGACTATGTCTGGAGACTTTATATTCCTTCAGTGAATAGGCTTTATCAACAGTGCCAATTAGGTTATGACTAAAAAAGACCATAAACATTACTGAAACTGTGTGTGTCTGAACAGATTCCTCTGGGGTTTTCAATGTTTCAAAGATTTATATGTGAGTTGATAGGAGAAACTGATTTACTGATAATTTATGTATTAATTTAGTTCCAATAACAGCCATCTCCAAGTACATAAATATCCAAACAGACTAAATGTTGCCAGATCAGATTACTTCATGGATGTGCAGATGTGCTGTTCTGACTTATTTTTGAGAAGCTTGTGAATAGCAAAGTGTTGGCTCCAAGGAAAAAAAATCTTGCCAGGCACAAATTTAGCAATTACTGGAGCCATTGGGTAATGGCAAATGAAGGAAGAAAATTTACCCAGTAAAATTGCAGAGTAAGAGAAGCAAGACAAACTAAATAGGTGAAAATTAATGTAGGAAGAATTTAAAGAGAGGGAGACAAAACACTGTATATGAGAATTAAAGGGCTCAGGAATGGATGGAATATGAGATCAATTGATTTTAAAATTAAGGAGGACCACTACTGTTACCCAGGTAGGTCTCCTGCACAATGTGAGCCATAGGTCTCCAGGATGTGGGTTTCTTCTTTCTAAATACAAAGCTCAGCAGTTTGTGTCTGAAAATTGGTGGTTGTGCACACCCCCATGTAAAGACATCCAGCCTCATATTTCAGGGTGAGAAAGCTTTTCATCCCCTGGAGTGTCACTAAATCCAGTTACAATTGGCCATTCAGTGTGAAGGCTGTTTCAAGGACTACTCAACACGAGTATATAGTTATAGCAGACTAATGGCCAAATCGCAAAACAATCACAGCACTTACTAATTAATTAACATTCTTTCTTAAAAAAAAAAAAAAAAAAGTGCAGCTGCCTAAAGTTTGTTGAACACAAAGGACCACGTTTTAGACTAGTTTGCTTCAATAAGAATTTCATATTTTTTACATTTGCTTTTAGGGGATATTCTAGAGAAAAATATGCATAATAATAATTTCTCAAATTAATTTTTTTTAATTTAAAAATCACATTTTCCTCAGTGGAAGTCAATGTTTATGAATTATGTCAAAAAAATTTGTTCTGACCCTTTATGTGACAAATTTCAGGAACTTTGAATTTAAATCTTGGGGACTTTTTAACTAATAAGTAGCAAGAAGCATAATGACCAGTGCATCTTACTAAAATAATTCATTTTAATTGTGTAAAATAAAAGCTTATTATTAAACCAAGAGCTCCACAAGTTCTTTCACTGCTAGTCCAAGCAAACACTTATTTGCACAAACTACCATTATCATATACACCACTATTTTGATTCATGTCAGTATTGTCACATCTTACCATGTCACTATGAACATCTCAATTTTAATCCGTGGAAAATTTAATTTAAACTTTCAGGGACAGATAGCTATGCAAGAATCTTTGAGACTAAATTTCTGGACATTGTACGTTTGTAAACATGACTGTGTCTCAAGATATAACCCAAGCAAGATGCAATGAAGATGCAAGAACCACTGAAAGAGCTAAACAAATATATATATAAATCTAAAGACTAAGAGTCATTTTAGGGTAAGAACAACTGTAAAGTAAAAAGTAAAAGGAAAAACAAAGTGCACTAAAATATAGAGAACTTGGATGCTTAGTGAACATGAACTTAAAAATTCCTGAGGGTTGACACAACCAGATATTTGGCCTTCAGTAGCACCATTTCTTTTATAGCACCTTGCTGGAACACCAAATCTCTGGTTAGCTAGTTGCCAGCCTTTTTTTGTACTTTGAACCTGTAGAAAAAAAGGGAAGGAGATTACATTAGAAGACACATACCTTAACGCTGAGGGGGGGGATTCGGCTGGAGTTTATGTGAGGAGGAAGCCACCTGTAAGGAGGGTGCACACCAACCACGCTGTCAGCGCCATCGGGCAGACGCGCTCCTGGGAGATCCCACGGCCCCCGCAGGGGCAGGAGGGCCCCACCAGAGCGTCTGCAGCGTGGCCTCTGCCACTGCTCGATGGCCTCCCCTATCTCCCCATCCTCTGAGTGAGGCATGCACCCCAGAGTGAGAGTTTGTATCTACTAAAAGCTTCAATTTAGAGCTCAGTTCAAAGACATAGGAAAGATATAGGTATTTGTAGCCATATTAGGACAATGAATATAAACCTATGGAAAAGAGATAAATATTGGTAGTTGTGTTTTAGTGGTGAACAGAAAAACAAACAAACAAAAAATCACCTATATATGCTGTGCTGTGCAGGGCTTCCTGGGCAGTGTTTCTGTATCAGCTAGTTCCAGGTTCCCACTGGGGGACAAATATACTTATCGTCAGCTCCTGTTTATATCTTCAAATTTCTCACCTGCTTAACAGCACACCACAAATACAGCTTCAGCTCGCACGTTTTAATCGCACAGGAAGCCAGTTCTCTCGGCACCTCCCACGGCATGTGCCAGGCTGAGTGAGGAGCGGCCCCTCCTCAGGCGGTGACGGGGCAAGGAGACCAAGGGCAGGCAGGAGTCCTCATCCCCCCGCAGGAGCCCACGCAGCCCCTGCCACGGCCCCCTGGGCATCCCCAGAGCCCCCATCCGCGGGGCCAGGGGCCACCCTCTGCCCCATGCAAGCCACAGGAGAGGAACCCGGTGCTGCGCAGATGGGTGGACGGACAGACGATGGGTGCCATACGAGCGGCAGGTGCACAGCCCTGATGGAAAAGGGGCCAAAAGAGTGACCAGGTGCCAGTCAGTGTGCCCATCTATATTGGAGTTCAACAAGAACCAAATTTTTATTTAAAAATTCTATGAATATCAATTTTTCTTGGCTTATGGAGAACTTCTGCAGAATATCTTTATAAACCAGTATTTTCTTCTATGGGAAAAATGGTCCACTGTTAAATCTGCAACCAGCTCCAGCCAATGTAAGTGCCGCTGCAGACAGGTGATGTAAGCAAAAGTCTCAGATCACCTAAGCAAACCACCACAACATGCTCACTTGGAACTTCACATTTCTTGCTGCAGGCAACATTGTACAAAGTACTTCAGACAGAAGCTGTAGCAATCTGCGAGGACAATACCGAGATTGAAGAGAACCTGGCAGTTATAAATAGCATGCTAGTTCTCTGTGCTTAAAAATAAATTGATTAACACCTTTCCCCAACTCTCACGTAACCAGGAATCATGAAGTAGTTCTCACTGAAATTTGACTTTGAGATGTTTTTGAACATTGAGCATCAACCACGTGGATTCAGTTCTAGCAATATTGCAGGTTTCTGTGACTCCGTGACCAATTTGATCGTGGATGTTCACAATGACTAACGTTCGGCAAAGAGTTTAGGCCTTGCTACAGCAAATGGGGTAGCACAGCAGGAACCCATCTGCAGAGCAGAATGGCTGATGCCGCATGTCCATCCAACCTGCAGCTTGGAGGCTTTACATCATGTTCTCTCTGATGTGGTTCTGTGGACTGAATTGCCTTGGATGAGCCTTTTCATCCTGGACCCATCTTTTGGATTAGTTTCAGCTGAACCTCCAAGACTTCTCTGTACTGTAAATCAAAATATGGCTTCATCACAGGAGTGATGAAGCAACTTTTCAGAAGTCCTTTGTTGATTCACAGAATCACAGAATCAGTAAGGTTGGAAGGGGCCCCTGGAGATCATCTAGTCCAACCCCCCTGCTCATCAGGGTCACCTAGAGCATGTTAGACAGTGTTGGATCCAGGCAGGCCTTGAAGATCTCCAGAGAAGAAGACTCCACAGCCTCTCTGGGCAACCTAGTCCAGTGCTCCGTCACTCTCACAGGGAAGAAATTCCATCCAGACTAAGATGATAATGTAGACACTGAATTAAATGGCCATATTAGGAGTCTTTTTTCCCAAGGTTCCCTGTACACTGAAAGGAAGAAAAAAATAGATGTTATTCTAGCTCCATGTTCCTTTGGAGGAAACGATAACTTAAACCTCTTAATTTAGGAGTTTAAATTAGATGTCAAAAGGTGGATACTTCAGAATTATCCTTCCTAATCTCTCTCCAAGTGACCGGTTAAATCAATCCAAGTTAAATCAAGACAAAAAATAATTCCTTTTTTTTCCTCTCTTTCTTTTTTCTTTATAATCAAATATCTTGTTTGTTGGCACTATATTCTGCAACTTCTAGATAAAACTTGTCACATGTAAATGTACCTGAAACGTGAGCAAGGTGTCATCTCGTCTCTCCTACACAGAAGATGCATTAATACTCTACTATATTTGACCACAGATATCTGCATTAGTTATCAGCTGGAAGCTTTTCTGTCTTCAGCAATACATAGCATCAGATCTGGTTCAACAAAATCCCCGTAAACTCACTTTTCTCTGAATGTAGTATTCCTCTCCAAATCCCACTTCAGACAACATCCTAGACGAGCTGAACAGAGGGAGGCTTTAGAGAGCTGGCTCATCGTGTTGCTATTGCTGCTTCCAAAATAAAGGTGATGTTACCATCAGAGAGGGCTTTGTGCAGGGCTCTTCCTTTCTGGCTGCTTGAGTTCAATTGTGCGTGCTCTCACGGAGGTCAAAGGAGTAAAAAGCTCTCACGTCTCTATCTCAGACAGGTCTTCAGGCAGCTCAGGAGGGCACAAGAGCATCTGTATCTTAGTGTGGTTTGCGCGGTTTCAGGTAAATTCACAGCATGACTTGTGTCGTAATGCAAACAATCATTATCGTCACATTTAAACAATAAGCTTTCTGTTGACAAACTGCTTTATTTTCTGAAGGCAGCACTCTGTACTTTGCGTATTACCCGTGAAAAGGTGAATACTGAAAGGAAATGAGTAATATAAACCCGCACTCAGTGAAAAGCTGTGTAGGTGATGTTACAGTACCTCTACATACTTCACACAGGCGTGCGAGCGTCCCTAAATCTCACACTGAGTAAGTACACTCTGGGAGCATTGAACTCAACACAAACAAGCAAAAATGAGATCTGCAGAAATCATCTGTAAAAGGAAGTCAGCAGTATACGAACAAGTAAGTAACGAGCAATGCGCCAGTGATACTAGCTTCAGAATATGCAGCATTAACACTAAGTTTTGCATAGCAGTATGCTTCAGATAGTTTTCTGGAAGCCTGTTTTAACAGTGTCAGAATTGGGATATATACGGGAAAGTATGATTTCAGGTTAGTTTCAAGGTAATTTCATATTTGAATGAAATATAAAGATAACTGTAATTGTCATAATCTAAGAATTTAGAAAAAGCAAGGGAAGTGGTCTAGTACTAGGTCTAAATGTTTTCCTCCCTCTGCAGAAGTTGAACAGCAGCTGTAGCCAGACAAATATCACACAGATATCTCTGGGAGCTTCCTGAATTCTAACTTGCAGACAAGTTTGGCAGATCCAATAACATCAGGCATAGCCAAAGCGCGGTTATTTACGCTGAGAGAGTAAGAAAAGACATGATTGATTAATAAAATTGTCTCGTTCCTCATTAGACAACTAACCCTTGCTAGGCATTAAAGCTTTTTTACCAAGTATGTTCTGGCACCACATCTGAGAACTAAATATAATTTCTAAATATAATGTTGTGTATAAACAAAATTAATTTCAATTTGTGTTGCTTCTCTCAAGATGAGTATTTCTCCCCACAATAACAGGGAGTCACGGGACTCTGTCCCACTAATTGCCACTTCCTCTCCTAAACATACAAATTAGGAACACATCAAAAATAAAGAAAATGTTGAGTTCAAAATGAAAATTGATTTTTATCTCCTGTAAAATAGAGGATATATTTAGTCTCAACACAAAATTATTTATTAAATCACTGTTTATAACATAAAACTGTAAAATTTACAAATGTGAAGAAATTTTAAAAGAAAATATGCTACTGACTTTTCTTTTTGAATGAATGAACGAATGAATGATTTTGTAGCTCTGGCAAACTGTGTCTTTTGTATCAAGATATACATTGAAGACATAAATTAATATGAAAAAAAAGAACTAGAACTAAGATAACTTAGATCACAGGTAGCTAGTACCATCAAAATCACTTTTATCAACTCAATCTCTCCAAAAAACTGCTGAAGTTTTGCCGACAAAATTTAGATTACTGACGTCAGTGACCTTTTTGTAATTTGGCAGTTAGTTTGCAATAGCTGAAACTGAGTAATCAGTGGATCTTGTCTAAAATAAGAAATCGTAAACTTGAAATATATCTTGGACTTATGTTTTTAAATTTGGAATAGTTATGGGTTTTTATAATCTGCCCTCTTTTATAGCTTTTTGTTCAAATTTAGCTGAATACTGAACATCAAAAAATCAGTTCCTTTTGTACAGATGCAAAAAAAAACTCTACTGAATTTGCATAGCTGGGTTTATTCTTTCTGTGTACTTTTCTTGGTAGCTTTTATTCTACATTAAAAGAAATATCTAAGAAAAATTGAGGGAAATGTTTGTATTCTATAGATCAGATCTGAGTTCTCCTTCTTTCTAGTTTCTAGTTATGTTTGCACATGCACCTTAGAGCTGGTACATGAAAGGGCTTCAGCCTTGAAACTCAGATAAATACTTCCTTAATTTCCCTAAATTTAAGGAGATTTTAGTAAAATTCTGACTTTTCCTTAAGCAAAAATAAATATGGTGGACTTATATATAATTATTTTATTATGTTTTTTATCATCTATCAGCAGCCCCCCCCCCCAAAAAAAAAAAAAGAATAAATAAATAGATAAAGAAAATCTTAGCACTTTCCTGTGGCTCAGGACTCTGTAGCAAGTCATCTTTCAGTCTTGTGCATGAACCTATTATAATTTCTTCTCATTTTGTTGCTATAGGCAGTCTATCCAACAACAGGGGGACACATAGATTATTGTTTGGAAAATGTAAGAACTTCTGTAGGGAATTAAAATTTCATTCTGAACAGTAAATTACATTATTCATATCGGATAGGATAAAAGTAACCTTGGACCTACTCTACAGAAACAAGGCATTTCCTGCCTAGAGGATCCGACCACATATTATGAGAATATTTCCATAGGTATTGAAACTGTCAGGAGAAAAACAAAGGAAAAACTAATAATTTAAATTTATATAATATATAGTAAGTAATAAGCACATGCATTTATTAGAGGCAATGGGCACAAACAGAAATATAGGAAATTCTATTTAAACATAAGAAAATCTTTTTTACTGCAAAGGTGACTGAACACTAGAACAAGTTGTCAGAGAGTTTATGGCATCTTCATCCTTGGAGATGTTCAAAATCCAACTAGACACAGCTCTGAGAGTCTTCCTCTAACTGATCCTGTTTGAGCAGGGAGGGCCAGACTAGACAATCTCCAAAGGTGCCTTCCAGCCTCAGCTGCTCTGTGATTCTTTAACTTTGTTCCCAAAGAGAGAAGAAAAATTGAACAGCTAACCTTTCAAAGTTAACCAAAGAAGCGATCCAATAGAAATATAAAAAAGAAACATTTTTTCTTTAATTTACAACTAAAATAGCTATGATGTTAAAAAAATACTTCACCAAAAATAATATAAACAGTAGTGATATATGTCAAATAGATGATTGTTCATGTTAAAAATAGAAACATACATACTTCTAATAAGAGAAATAATAGAAAATATTGTGCTTAAACACTTTGGTATAGTCAGAGAGGAATACTTTTCAGCCACTTTTAGAAAAAAAAAGACAATATTTGAAGCCCTGCATAGAATTAAATGGATCCAAAGATATCTGAGAATACTGTCATTATGCTAAAGTCTGTCATAGAATTTGATTTATTAGGTGCAATGATACTTATTTGGTATAATAGCCTAATGGCTTAAATACTCTAGTGGCCTAAGCATTTATTCTTACAGGTATGTAGCAGCAGGACAAGAGGCAAAAAGAGCTTTATGTCAAGCTTTTGTGGAAAAACATGTATGATTTAATATAATAAATATAATAAGAAATATAATAAGAAATATAACAAGAAATAAGGTGGATTAAATAAATAATTCTCTTGTTTAAGATGTTTCAGCACTACTAAAAAAAGTGAGGAGCCTTCTCCGCAGCTTTCCACTTCAGAGGAAACGTAAACCTCTGACCAAACTGCTGAACAACCTAAAATACTTGGCTTACAAATTCTCCCCAGATACCAAAAGGCTTTTCTTTTCAGAGATGGATGGTGGACTTTTTCTATATGACATTTCTGCAGCTTCATTAATTAAATAGGTTAACAGAATGATTCTGAGATTGTGGGATGGGTTTTTTTTGCCTTTTTTTTTTTTTTTTTTTTTTTGCATTTTTCTCAGATTATACCTATAGATCAGTTTTCAAGGAGAGCCATCTAGCAAACAAGTAATGCCTGGCATTAGGAGACAGTTGATCAGGCACATAAAGGTTAATTTTCCTCTTACATGTGCCAAGCTTTATCAAATCAGATGGGACCCATGAACTTTTGAAATCTAACTCTGTTACTCCTACAAGTTTTTGCTATGCAGTGTGGACACTCGTTATAGCACTGAAAGTCACCATCTGTCACTGCAAAGAGATATACTCGACAGATGTCTTTACAGCAGCCATTTGACAGTGCAGGAATAGGGAGTGGAAGTTGTGTATACTAATTAAGTCACTTCCATTCAAATAAAAGATTTGTCTATTTCTACATAGCTATTTCTATAAAACAGAATTAAACAGAATTCCACTTTAAAAAAGTCTAATAAGATAAATTTATGAATGGGATCTTTTCCCACATCCAAAGCATTGCTCTATGTTTCAGTCAAAATGAGTATCCACTCACTTCATTAAGGATCTTATTCTCTCACTACCCAAGAGGGATTTGGTTCCTTTTCTCTCCTGGATCGATGAAAGTGTTTATACATTTTGATTCTATCGACATCTTTCTTGGCTAGAAAGGGGTACTTTTTGCCACCTATCTTCCACTGGTTTCCAGGTGGCATAATATTTGATTAATAAAATCAATTTAATCTTTCTCATCAATTTACAAGGGAAAAAATCATGGACGAATAATACAAAATGATTTGAGTTTGTGACTTTCTTTTTCTGAACCCTTAAATTCTCACTACGATATCCACTGCCTCTTTCTCATTTATCCTTAGATATGGCCCTGGCTGGATTCTTCAGAGCACAATTACCCAGATTTTAAAATGTACACGAGTGAGACGGAAAAGAAATATTAGAAGTCCTGTTCTTTTTTTTTAATTCTCAGATTCACCTCAAATACCTGAAGCCTGTCACACTTGCTAACATGTTTGTAATTAGAATATTTTCTTGGAACATTTTAAAAAATGGCAACATATTAAGCAATATACATAAGGAAAAGGTACCAAAACTACACCTGACATTATTAATTTGTGAAGAAAAGAAGATACAGAAATGACTTATATTTTTTTCTTAAACTCCATCAAAAACACAAATATTACTCACCTAAATTCCTATTCCCCAATGCTGATTATTGCATTTTTTTTTCTCTCACTTAGAGAAAAAAGGGAGATAACCGATCGTATTTTGACAGGTCTCTACACAGTATCTATTTTGTTAGTTTGCAAAGAGAAGGTAGCTGTTAAAGCGCTAATTCAGCAAATCCCCTTATGGTTTCCAGGTGTTATTTGTATGATCAGTCTTTCTGTAGGCAAGAAGAGTTTCTGCGGGTTCTGTCTCTGGTGCCGGCTGTTCTCTGCAGGTTGAGCTGCCCCACATCGGCACCCAACTCGGTGTATTTGACATGCTCCTTTTTAAATCACATGCATTATCCTCGTCCCACAGGATAAAATATCCCCTGAAAATAATCCAGTAAGGCAGAGTAAGTGACTCCAACATGAATTAAATGTCCTTATCACATATTGAAGAAAGACTGAAGACATCAAACTGCAGCTTTCAGCATAGCGAGTTGTCATTAATTACAGACAAGAGAAGAAGGAACTTTGCCCAGTTAATTCCTGCCTTTAGCTATTATCAACCTCTATTGGCCATTTTGTAACAATAAACTGGCAAAAATCGAAGAAAGAGAAACGAAACATGCTGAGAGGTACTTTGTTTTGATGCGAGCAGTCTTATTTTAAGAAATTGCACAGTATTTGGTGACCTCTAGCGGATACAAACACGTCTGTATTTCGTCCAAATGAAAAACTCTGGTGTGTTCTCAGCAACTCAAACACTGCAATGCAATGGTATTGAATTCTGACCATTAGTCTAATTATTTCACTAATTAATCCCCACCTCCCAGATTTGCATGTGCTTTTGGAACTGCGAACCAATGCAAACTGAAGAGTGAGCACAAACAAAATGTTCGTTATATAAGTGTGCAAATCAAATAAAACCTCAGAAAGAACTATCAGCAAGTGTAAGAGCAAGAACAGCTCCAATATTAAAAACAGTGCAAGAGCTCAGGCTTCTGATCCACAAATTTTCAAAATCAAACTGCAAATTTGCAAAAGTAGTGTTCAAGTTTTCTAAAACAATTTTCCTTTTTAAGAGTATATCATGCCTTATTCAGAGGAAATTCACCTAAAAATCACAACTGTGAAGTGAACTGTCATAGCCTTGTGTGTACTTTTCTCCTTATTTAGCACTAGCTACAGCAGACACGAGTGTAACCCACAACCAGCATAGTAAGGGAGTGGAGTATATGGGGTTTTCTTCAGTTTCTTCTAGCAGAGACTGCAGATTTTTCCTTTTGCGTTCTATATGTCGAAACTCCTTCCTTTCCTATTTAATCTCTCCTATTCATTGATGGATTTCTGCCTGATCCTGGAAGAAGAAAGTACCTTGCTTTGATCTGTGCTCCACTCTTGGGAGTTCAGTGGTGAAAGATCAGGAAATGATATACTCTTATATCATTATACCATAATTGTTATTTTATTGTTTGATTATTCAGTGTAAAAAGAATTATCCAGTTCTCATGGCTGATATCAAAAGGTCCATCTTCTGCCTGGAAGTTTCACTTATTTCTGTATTATAACAGCATGGTAATTGATGGAGAGGACTAAAAACTGTTGGATTCAAGTGTAATTAGCAGTTGCAATTCTGAGGGGAAAAAAAAAAAAAAGGGATTCCATTCCAGTCTTGAGGTATGCTGAAGTAAAACTGTAATTAGTAAAATCAGTAATACTAATTCTCTTAAATTATCACTGTATTTTCTTAAGCAAAAAGAATGGGACAAAGCAGCAGAGTAGAGCAAAGACTGTTGTTCACTCCTCACAGATGTGATGGCATAGTTATAAAGTTGATGGACATCACATATTATAGACCAAGCAATAAATTATAAGGCATTCACAGCCAGTAAAGACTGATTTGTAATTGTTTCTTCATCATGCAATTCATTAGACAGGAATAGTCCTCAGCACTTCTGTTTAATTAAGTCATGATTAGCTGCCTCACAGATATGTCTAGCCTTTTGCCTTTTTTTGCTTTAAAAAAATAAATAAATAAAATAAACAAGCAATTCTCAGTCTCTGATCTACTGTTCAGCCACAGCATTTCCTGCTGTGTCATGAAGAACCATTCAGAACGTAAACTTCCCTGATAGACAATAATACAGGAATTACTCCACCAAGGGCAGGAGAAACTGATTCAGATTCCCAGTGAGCTGTGCAAAGATGTCTCTTTTTCTTTTGTTCTGTCATTAAGACATCAGTAAAATGCAAGAAGGCAGTGCAAATTTAAGAGGTGGTGAACCTTGTGTTAGACTGAGTCACAGGATTGCTATTACTGCTGCTTCTGCAAGTTTTCTATGCTGAAAGGAAATAAAAGTTGTAAAAGCCTCCATCGGTCCTCCGGGTATCTAAGCAGATGCTTCAGGCAGACCGATTGCTTTTGCATCTCTCCCATGAAATCAGTGCTTTTGGCTGGCCTCATCTTCTACATATTTTCTGCCAGGTTGTTTTAAAGTCAAAAAAGGTTTCACTCCGGATGTAACACTAATGCAAGCAGTTTCCCCATCAACACTGTTGACATTGCTCTGTTGTGATACTGAACCATTTTACAGTCTCTACCTTTTTTCCCCCTTACAATATCTGATCTCCCATTATGCAAGATATCTTCATATGCATTTAGTCTTCGCAAATATTTCTTTAGGGACTATTTCATGTTGAAAAGAGCCTAAAAGCACCATGATCTGACTCAAGAAGACTAATTCACTCTTGTGACAGTCTCAGGTGCAGAAGAATGATACACAATAGTAATAGCAGATTTGTTTCATTAGCAGCAGTGTGAAAATAATGTAGTCTAACATCACATTGCCTTCTTACCTATCTGCATAGGTGTATATGGAAATACAGAATTACTATACAGAGCAGATTACACATCTCTTCCTTATCTTTTATATTTGAGATGGTGCCAAGCCTAAAGCAAGAATTTTAGTAGTCATTCCAAAGTTCCCAATATTTGAAATTGATATAGGTTACATTCAGCACTGCCTTGGAATTATTTAATTGCCTGTGTAGGTAGCTCTTCAGTGGTTAAATCATATTAGTTACTAGTTTTTTTCTACCATCATTATTCTATATCTCATTCCATATTCTGTGGCATTGTCCTTCCTCTCCTTTACTACAGTGATTGTCATCTTTGCTCATGTTGAGACAGGCTTGCTAGTTAACCTTCTGCTCCTGCATTGCAGAAGTTGTAAGACTACATGAATTACTACTGCCATATGCGCCACTTAGTATGGTAGAAGCTTTCCTGAGAAAAGATGTACCCTGGGCAGCTGCAGAAAAATAGCTAAGATAGCTACCAGCAAACATTATTCCCTCTCCAGCAGGAGAGAATAATGGATGTATAGCCTGTCTTGCTATTTTGTTAGCAAAAACAGAGTCAATATCTTGTCGTGAAAATACTTAGAAAAGAAGAAAGGTTAGTATTCTTAATAATGGATCAATAATGTATGGCCTGCTAGCAGCTATAATATTAGTATAGCCAGGCAATACACATTTGCTTGTTTATGCATTTTTTTTTTAATGTGAGTAAAATCTAAGTGATAATAATCTGTTTATCAACATTGATATTAAACAGCTATTGGGACAAATGTATCCACAAGAAGAAGTTAGGAAACACATATGAAAATGATTGAGTTACTCTCATTATAGTGATTATACTGAGTAAATACAACCTTAAATCTTTTGGTATGACACTTATCAAACTTGCAACAATCTCTTCTACCCTTCTATGAACTATTTATAATTATTATGGTGATTGTATAGAATGTGATGGATTTTAATTGCTATGATATTTCTCAGTGCTATGACTAAGTAATAAGGGTTTATAAATTTTAACAAAATAATGTGGAGATAGAAGGATCTAATGGACAGACCACTGGACTGAGACTCTTGAATTTAGTTCCCAGCTATCAACTCCATCCGCTCCCTGAAAGATCTTGGACAGGTTCCCATGTCTTTCTGACTTTTACTTTCTCTGATTATAAAAGAGAGTTACTTTCTCTGTGGAAAACCATTATTGAAAAGCTAGGTGTTATTTACTTTTAAATTACAACCGAATAGTGATTACCACGTAACTGCAGGAGATCACGCCTTACAATTATAACAGGCTAGGCAATCTTTCTGAGAGGACTGTATAAAATAACCTCAGTGGAAGGCTGTATTATCATGTTGACAAAAGTCAGTGCCAACTGACGCAACAGTATTCTGTCATACAGATTGATTCAGGTCTGTCCAGACAGTGTGCAGAAGACAGAATCTCAGGAGTTTTAGCTTGTCTGGAAGTTGAAGAGATGAGAAGTCATAAACTGTAAGAGCTTGGAAGAGGCGTGAGCTTATGAGCGATTTTTAAACCAAAAAATATATATACATCTATACTACTTACTACATAATACCCATAATGTAACAGTGGTCGATGTAGAGACATTCAAGGACAAGTGTTTGAAAGAGAAAAGAGAACCATAAGCAACATATCAGTCATACAGTACTACAGCTTTATGGAGCAGCTGAATCTGAAATAAATAGAGGGAGGTTTAGGAGCAGCAGTAATACAAAGCCAAAAGATGACTGCATTTTTTAGGAGAATTCTAACAAATAGACTGTTTATGCAAAAAAAAAAAGTCATTGCCAAAAATGCTTCTGGAATGGCACATTGCCATCATGTCACTTTTAGTCTGTCCATGTGGTCTAATCAACCACATCAGGAAAAAGCCATTGCTGAATACAGCCACTTAAATATAATATATAGCTCTTTGGAACACTTGATAGTCTGAAAATATGCTAAAATACCTTTGCATTTTCAATGCAATCACAAAATCCAATAAAGCATTGGACAGGGCAGGCATCTGAAGACATCAGAATAATGAATGGTCCCTGGCTGATCCAATCACTAGGAACAAGTGCAACAGGACACTCCACTACTATGGAGTTTTGTGAAAGATGGCATTTTGCTTAAAGCAGACACAACAGTTGTTCCAATATATTCAAAGGGTGACATCATGGGCAAATTTTATCTAGCTAGCTTCAGATGTCAAAATGAGAGGAAAAGGCACTTTAAGGGTACAATTCGTCTTAGCTGGTTTAGATGCCTAGATGAGATGAGATGAGATGAAGAGCACTCTGAAAGTGTTTCTCCTCTAACAGCTACAAAAGGAGCTGAGGATGAGCCACTCAGATGCAGCAGTCTACATGGAAGACATCTGCATTTAATCAGGTAATTCTGATACCATAAGACTAAATCTTGAGTAAAAAGGCTTTCCTAAACCAAGCCAAGAGAGTCTATATGATACTCAAATGCACAATCCAAAGAAACATTAAACAGTATGAAAGGTGCAAATGACATAGTGAGATATGATAGATGACTATTCAGCCTCATGAAATCTTGATGTAACAGCAAAACACTGGAAAAGACTTAGGAAAAGAACTATATGTTCACATTAAATTAGTACTTCAATGTGTGTGAGTTAGATTTTTCTGAAGGATAGTTAGGTAACAAATGGAAACAGTAGACAAACTTTGCAAATAGAGCAATACATGCTGTTCAGACAACTGGTGAACAAAAAGAACCCAAATGATTCAGTAACATTTAATTACGAAGAAAGTATCTTTCCATTGGTGAGAAACCCATTTTGTTTCTTTTCCAGGAAAGAAGATTTACCTCTAAAAAAAGATGGTTGACAAAATCAAGTATCGCACACCTGTTATCCTGGGCCTTTCTTGAGTCAGCAGAAGCATGCCCTTAACCTGAAAGAAGGATTGCTCTTGGCTGTGTGTGAAAGTCGGACCAGCAGAGCAGTTGCAGGCAGGACTGAAAAGTAGTTAAGATGATCCCAGAGTAGGCAGCTTGCTCTAACAACCCAAAGAAGAAAAAGAAGTATTAGAGGCTGTGATGCACAGATAAGTGACTGTCTATCAGTCTAATCTAATCTAATCAGCAAATAAGTCTATCAGTGTCACAGAGCACAAACACAAAGCTTTTTATATTATGTGCATTACATGTATGTATGTGTACTGTATTTATAACCTTGTATGAGGTTTTTATAGATACACACACAATCAGTACTGGAAACAGAACCAGTCTTCTGTCCATAGACAAAAGCAGATACCTGGCATACATGGTTTAGCAAAGCTAAAACTAGAATTGTTAGGACATCGGTAAGTTCACTACCAGCTAGAATGATAGATGAATTAGAACTGATATACACAAACCATAGCAAGGACCGATTCAGTAAGATCACACTCAATAAGTGCGTAAGCAATAACAGGCTGGACTATGTATGTGACTAACATTAACAATATGTGCAATAAAGGGGATACTGGTTAGAAAAAAGCAGCGTCAATAAAGTACTTTGCAGTAGACTAATGTTCCCTACATACCTTCCAATCTCTGCCCTCCTAAAAGTTAGCAATTATTTGCAAACAAAACTTGCTAACAATCAGTGCTTAATATTAAATGAAGAAAACACCTTGATGTTTGATGAGAGAAGTCCAGGTAGTAGAAAGAAAGCATTTGGAAGAGATGCCATGTAGCCATTCTTCACACTTCAGGACAGTCTGTGATATCAGTAATTCTCCTAAAGAAGGATTTTTTTTTTTTTCCTAGCATGGAGTTGTCTCTTGCTTTTACCTAGAATACTCTTCATGAGACACTATATAACAACAAAGCTTGCAGACTGAACAGTCATGATTATTTTCACTATACAAACAACCTGCAAACAAGAGGAATTTGAACTCAGGTCTCCTGGATGATCTGTTAAACTACCAAACTGTTGAATAAAAGGGGCCTGGAAATCATCATCATTTCGTGTTGTCTGGGACCAGGGAATGAAATCAGGCTACAACTACTAGCTAAAAGTGTTAAAATCAATCAGAGAATTACTACTCATATCTTATTTCTGGCAGTGGAGCATTTTCTCCAGGGCACAGTGAGTGTTTAAGCCTGTAGTAATTACAGCTTGTTTTCATTGTCTCACACTGAAGAAAACCACACTGCTATGAGTCTTTTCTAGGAGTTTCTTTTTCTAGGACTCCCTCTTAATGCTTTTTTGCAATCTCCCTTAGGAAAGTCATGACATTGCCTAAGATAATTAACATTATCTTTCTTCTTCAAGTTACAGCTCTTGGAAAAACACCTTGCTTTAACAGTCTTTTCCTGTTTGGAGTCTAGCCAAAAAATGACGAATGTGATATAAAGGAAAAAAAGGGAGGTGTGCCCATGCCTCCCTAGCAGGCTTGACATAGACTCAGAGCAGGCAGTAACTTCAGATAAGTACTCTTCCTTACAAATAGTAACATTTGCAGCCCCAATGGAGCAGATTAAAGCTCCATTAACTCTTCTCATTTTGCCAGTATCCACAACAGGTGACAGTGCAAGAGGGGCAGAGAACAAAGACATGGATAGATGCCAGGGCTCTAAATCTACTAAAACCAAGGTCTAGACAGCTCATTCACACCCAAAATCTTTTTAGTCTCTACAGATTCTCATCATACATCTGCTCTGATAATACATGAATGCCACTCACTTTAGCCAGGTTCCTTTTTCTGACCTTAGCTCATTCTTTACAAATCTGCATAAATGAAACAGAAAAGCTCCAGTAAGTGTTGTCTGAGCAATGACACTATAAGTAGCTGCTTCTATTCCCTCTATGAGAAGGTTACCTTGGTATGGACTGAGAGATAGGGTCCTAGAAAACGATACAGGCACGAGAAGTTTGTTGACTAGCTGGGGAAATTCCCTAACACAAGAAAATTTAAGAGATTCACACTCATCTTTTGTATTTGGGGAACATAAGAAGGTTTCCCTGTGCCCCTCTCCATATCTTTAGCTGCATATTTCTACTGCTTTCTGCCAGAAAAGGTTATGTCTGTTCAGCAGATGAGTGACTAGATGTATTTTGTCAATTAGTAACAATTTTAGATGGATATTGAGGCAGAAAGACTGAATGGTCCTGCTACTTGCCTCAGCAGCAGTCACATTAGCCTTTCACACCTGAAAAAATCAGTAGTTGCAAAAGTATCCAGATACGACAAGAGTAAGCAGTAATAATAATCAAACAACAGCAATGTAGGGGAAAAGGTTGCATGTTTAAGATGAAACAATTTGACCTTTTCGTTACCGCGACAGCTAGAAGTCTGTGGATGGTACCTGGATGCAATATATTATTGCCAAGGGCCCACACAGAGTAAGCAGAGGAGTACCATGAATCTGTTTAAAGTGGGACCTTTGTTTTCTTCCAGCTTCTGAAATGACCTAGCCTATGGGTTATGTTACTAGCCTAGTAATGCTATTCTTCCTGGAGCATTTTCACCTTTCAGTTATGGCAAGCCTGTTGATGTTGGTAGGTAAACTGGAGAAGTGCTTCAAGAACTGTAGGTGGACTGGGAGATCATGCATGAAACACTGTGAATACTTCTCTCATGGGGGACCCAGACAAGCAAAATTGTGTTTCACAGCAGTTCCAGCAGCAGGTTCCATTTGCAGAGTGATAGGCCACATGCCATCAGGATGCTCTCTTACCCTCTGATCCGGTCTGCCAAAAAAGAAAAATAGTCTGTAGAAAAAAGTGGCAAAATTCTCATTGCCAAACTATTGGACACAGTGACCTGAGAGAATGTGAAAATGATGCATAATTCTGAATCTGCGAAGCTCATATTTATTCAAAATAAGAGAAATACAATTTATGTGTCATGATAAATGATTTGCTGCCTAGTGGTCATAAATATCCAGCCATAGTTCTATGCTATGAAACACTATGACAATTGAGTATTTTTTTTATTAAATGCATAATCAAGATGAAAAATTAATCTCTCTTTTTTTATCTGTGATCACAGTTCTCTCCTCTTCAGCTCTGCAAAATCCTTCCAAAAGTAAATGAAACATTTTAGTTATAATTCCTGAATCATTGTATCATATTTTGGGGGTTAGAGGCAGAAAGCTCTTTAATAGGTTTATAATGAAACAGCCATGCAGAAGTGAAGATTTATTTTAATTTAATGGAAACCTGTATTTTTTATAAATTACATTTAGAAGGAATATTCCTAACTACCTCTGATTGTCATTGTACCAGCAATCTGAAATATCTTTTAGACTAGGCACAATTATCCAAAAATGCTTCTCTGAAAGAAATCAAAAGTAGAAATGTATGCCAAGAGAGAACTCAGAATGTAAATGCTAAAAATATCTGAAGTAGATTTGACTCTTGGAAACAATGAAATCTTTTCTTTATACATATTTTTATATATTGGCTTGCATGGGGACAGGAGACCTTTGAAGACTAGGATTGGACAGTAGAACCTTCTCAATGGTGAACATTTGCTAACTGGAACAATTTCTTTGACTCAGTGTTTTTTCAGCAATGTGAATAAGCAGTTTATAATCTGATCTGATCTGAATGCAGCACAGATCTTCCATGAAATCAAAGCTTTACAAAATAAACTACCTCAGACACTTTCCTATATTAGCATGGACTGAAGAATACCAGCTACTCTGGCAGTATATTTCTAATTTGCCAAAAAGGTGGTACTGCAATTTCTGAAGGCCATTCACTTGAACAGTATATTCAGGAAACTAATCAAAATTCAGTAAATAGATGGTAAGTGGTATATATATTTCTAATAAGTAAATGCTATTCTGCTTGTAAGTGCTATTACCACTCAAGCTTTGAATTTAATTAAAATACTAATTACCAGATATTTGGCACCATTCAAATTACCATTTGAATATTTTATTCAAATATTATAGTGTTTTTCACCAATTTTTTAAATCAATTAACAATCTTCAAACGATCTTCTCATCTTTGTTTTTTAACTTAACTTTTCACCTATTGCCTCCTTTTTCTTTTCACCTCACTTACATAATCCTATTTATTATTTCTTCCCTTCTAACATAAGTTCTCTCCATTTGCAGCTTCCTAACATTTTTTTTTTTTTTAGGTTTTAATAACTTCAAATATGAGCTCTTTTATAATTCGTTGTGATCTCTTATGAAACTTATTCAATATCAGAGCTTTCTGTTAATACTTTTTTTTTGTCTTTATGCTAACAGTATACATATCTTTAGTATCGCATGAAATCTACCCTCTGCATAACTCTGTTCATGACACTCAGACACTCCTCCTCCAACACTTGTCTGGCTCCTCCTGTTTATGGCTGATTCAGTAGTCTGAATTCATGATGTTTTTATTCTATCTTTTCCATAATACCAAGAAATGATTTTCTTGACTAGTGTGAACTTTGAACATGCTTTCTCAGAAGTAGATTTAGAATAGCTACATGAAGTTTTTCATTGCAGATCTTCAACTGAAGAGACCCTAATCTCCTCTTCTCAAGATATTTTTGGCTTCATTAAGAAATACACTTCATTTGACTGTTTTTCAAGTGTGGTGACTCAAAAATCCCACCAAAACTAGTACAAGTCGTAGATATGCAGCATATCTTGTACTCACTGAATAAAGGTTTTGACAATATCTTGGTTCATCTCTTATAATCTCTGGTACTTTGTCACAAATAATGGCTGTTTAAAAGTGATTTTAGGTCATTGAGCCATCACTTGTCACATAGCAGTTTACCACTTCTGTTGCTTTGACTACTTTTCTCTTCCTCACCCACTCAGCTTATCCTCATCCTTCCTCCTACTTGCCAGCCACAGGTCTAGCCTCTGCACACCACCGTACAGGCACCTCTGCCAAGACTGAGTGAATTTATTATTAAATTTTGAATTCTAATTGCCTCTTTCCTGTTGTCATCATTGACAGTCTCATGCGGGAGAAACTACTTCATTAGCAGAAAAACATTCTACGGAGACAAGTCTAGGAATCTCTCTTAGAGTTCTTGCCATGGACTATGCCCACTTGGAGTGTCTTTTTCTAGATCTAGAAGAAAAACTATACACTTGCAATCTAACTCACTTTTAGGCATGACAGGTTATATCACATTTAACTGTTAAATCCTGCAACTTCACAAACTGCTCCTTAGTGATCGCAACTGCTGAAAAATGAGGCATTCATAAAGCCTTGATGTTGTGTCTTTTCAATTCATGATATACATATTATTTAAATAATTCCTTAAGCATTGTTTTAAAGCTTTAGCTCCACAGGAAAGACAACCTGTCCATCTTCTTTTTTTAATGTTCCACATAAATCCAAAGTGATTGCATTATCAGTGATTGGACTATATAGAAAAATAACTTTTCAGACTCATTTCTATACTGTTTGTTTTTCCTTTTACATGGGAAAATATTGTTGTATAATCCCTGGAAGATTCTTAGGAAAAATATGAAGACTCTCAAAGTCAGTTTTACCTCATGCTTTGAGGTTAGCTGCTGCTGAGTCTTCCTGTAGGAACATGGAAAACCCTTCCTTCCAGGACAACAAGCTGCTCCAGAAGATCAGCAGAGCCCAACTGCACGAGGCACTATTAGTCAGTAGCCTTTTCCAGCTCTAGTATAAGCAATGGAAAAGGACTTGCACTTCTCCATTTCTAGAGTACACAGCAGAGGCAGTAAGACAGTAAGAAAGTGGCACTCTTTTAGGAAAAAGTCCTTCCTAAAGCTTTTCTTTTCATTATGCAGAGGCCTAGAAACGCAATCATATTTTGTCCCAGTAGAGGGTGCTGCTGCTCCTAAAGAGGCTTCAATTACAGAAGTTGTGCAGTTCATCAGCTTGCTTTGACCTCTGGAAATCCTACTTTTACAGCAGAAATCAGATTTTTAGATAAGAGAGTAAGACTGCCAGATGTACAAGGCAAAATAACACTTTGTTATGCCAGAAATAATATAATAATATCTTCAACATCAGCAACAAAAAAGGGGGGTGGGGGAAGAGAACAGAACTAGAAAAGGCTGGAAAGAAATAGAAAAAAATCTTTAAAAATATCAAAAAGAGGAGATTAAGGAAAGAGAATGACAAAAATATTTGGTAAAACTATGTCAGAGCTTAACTAGTATGTATAAGAGAATAGAAAAATCAGAGAACAAAAAAAAAGAAATGACTGAGTGCTTGCTCCAAAATTTGTACAGATGTGGTGCCAGGAATTTGGAGTGGGTACTAACATAAAGTATTTGTGAATATTTGGTATACTTAAAACCTGAAATAGGCTTAAATAAGATTTCATTGGCTTTTTCTCAGTCTTATACTAGTGCTTTCTATATAAGCACAAATTTTACTGAAATAAGACTATGTAAGCAGCTTACTGCAAATAGTTCACACTGACATAATAATAACACCAGTGAGAGGCTTTTGAAAGGGATTTAACAAGAATATCTAAGTGTGGGTCTGTGTTCCTTTCTCTTGTGTTCATATAGAGAAACTGAGATACAAAGACAGAAAGTATCTTCTACCAATCATTCAGCAAGTCACTGTTAGATGTGGGAAGAGACTGAATCCTCCTAAATCCAACCCCAAGTGATTAATCCATTTGGCATGCTGGACAAAGTAAGCAAAATACTTTGGTGAAAGCTCATATATTTCCAAGTAGGACAAGCTAGGGCAAACAACATCACTAGTCAGGTTTGGGATTCTGCAGATGTATGCTCCCTCAGTCCATAACATAAGTGTTATCTATCAGACTGTATCAGAACAGAAGTCCATCTAGCCCAGTATCAGTTTTCCACCAGTGAACAGTAGCATATGCCAACACATTAAGAATATTAAAAGGTGTCAAAGGCAGAGAGATCCTTTTATCAAGTTCAGGGAATTTCAGAGCCGGGACCTGCAACTAGACTATCATATTTAATAGCTACTGTGTGCATTTTCAGTAAACTTTTTAAACTCCTTTTAAAGAGTAAGCCTTTGGCTTACTTATTTAAGCCTTTGGACTCCACATCATCCTATGACAATGAGTTCCAGAAGTTAATTACCTGGTGAAAGAAAAAATACTTTGTTTGTATCAAATCTACTGTCTGATATGTTAATGATATATTATAGGACTAATTCCTTCTCTGGGTGCCAGGACAGCAAGTACTTCTCCTGTAATTGATCCGGAGAAAGATGTCACAACTGTCTTGCTGGCTTACACAAATTCTGACTCATAAATAGTTTTGCCGTATCTGTTGACACTGGATATTAAACAGCAGAGTCAAAACCAATTTCTTTTTAATCAAATCACATTATAAATCATGCTGATCTGAATCATCAGATTCCAAGAAGTTACCCCTTAGATCATAAAACTACAGAGATGATCAGTCTATTAATGAGTTGGGAGCAGCTGCTTTTCTCTTTTTGTCTGCTTGTGAAATATCCAACACTAAACACTGAGAGAAAGAGCATTACATAGTAGATGGTTTTTCTTCTATTTCTGTGTGCCAGTTGCTATATTTCTGTGTTATTAGTTTGGATGTGGATTTCAACCTAATACATCAAAAGAGTGACTTGTCATGGACAAAACATATAATTCCCAGCATGAAGGATGATATAGCTTTAATTAGCCATAGCCTGTAGCCTCTTTCTCTTACATGCTAGTATCAAAACAAAAGCAATACCTAAGTCTAAAAAAGCAACTGCATCAGTGGTAAAAGTAACAAGATAAGAAGCTTTCAGATACTTTCATCAACTTTTTAATATTTCCCTACCATTATACAGCTTTTATATTATGTCATATATTTCAGAGAATTTTGCCAATTCCAGATCTTTATGATCTTGCTCTTTTCAATACACATACACACACACACACACACACACACACACACACACACGGAGAGAGAAAGAAAGAGAGAGAGAGAGAGAGAGAGAGAAGAAAGGAGACACTAAACTCTTCTCTCCTAGTTTTTAATTTAAGACACAGCAGTATTTTGCTTTTTAATAAAAAGTCTCTACTTTAGAACTGTATCAAATGCTAACTGATCAAAAAATAAAATTGTACATTAACATCAGCTGACACTTCCCTGTTACAAGCTGTACAGCATCAGCAATTAAAGGGTCAATATATCACAGATGACTTTGATAATTAACTCTCTTGAGAAACCCATTTTCATCCGGGGATAGTGGCTCTTGTTCTCCAAAAGGAAGAAGAAAGGTCTGTTTTCCTTTATAAATTCCCTGGTGATGCAGGTCAAATTTACAATTAGTTCATGCAAGAAATAAACACAATTGTAAGGAATGTGATAAATCTCTTTGTGTAACTATCACTTCTAAGACCAAAAAGGTACATCAAAATTCTCATATCTTTTGACATTCTTTAAAAAAAAATAGTGTATTCATTGTTTTAGCATGTAATAGGCTTTGATGTGACACAACCATTGCAGGATTGACAAGACATTGGTTCCTGACTATGCAGGATGGACTATGGGGAAACTATGCAAATGTAAAGTCACTGTTATGAAACTCCATGCAATTTAGTTGGTGGGAGTTCTCCTTACAAAACAAGACCAGGCCTTATGTTCAGGGTTGTGAAACTTGGGTGGGGCCATAAATGAAATATTGAATCAGATGAACTTTTAAGTCAGCGGCTTAAAATACTCTAGGGAAGTGAATCCACGCAAACTGAAAGAGGGAAAAAAAAAGAGTTCAGCCCTGGATATCTACAAATGGGGCAAGCTGACTGGTTACAAAGAATTGAAAGATAAGACTGCTCACAGGGTTCATCTTTGCTTTCCAATAACTTTACAGACACTGCTTAGGGCTCTCCAGCTCAGCAGGCTCCACTGCAGCTCCACCAGAGCAGGGTCCTCGCTGCTATACCCAACAGCCAGTGCTTTGCCATCTTCCTCATTCCGGTGTGACAAGTTCCTCAAAATAATGCACCCCTGTAGCAAAAATCTTTTCATAGTTAGCAGCTGAATGTTCCCCAGCAAAATACATTATGATAAATTTCTTCAGACCCCAGATCTTTTTCTGGATCCTCCCCTTCATCCCTCAGGCCATCTGACAGCTATCCAGCCTTTTAAACCAGTCAAATCTCACTCATCAAAACTGATACTCTTCCAGGGAGTGCTGTCAGCACAGTGCTGTAACTAAAGACTCATTGCTTCACTGACAACATACATGGATTGAATCCTCAGTGATACCAGTGCTGGGTTTAGCTTATCCCTACCATCAGTGCACTAAGATGAAGAGAACTTCTAATACTGCTGTAAACTGGACCTTGATCCTGTAGGATCAAGAAGGGAAAAACTGCTCTTACCCTTTCTGGCCAATGGATCTCTCCTGCAGAGTCAGGTCCCTCTGCCAGTCCAGCACCATCCTCTTGCCCTCTGCCACCGTTCTCTCCCTCTTCTCCTTCGAAGCTCTTTTCTCTGATTCTTCTTTCCCACTGTGCGGTACTGAGCTCTTCCGTGCTGCAAACCTGCAGGCTGTTTGCACCAACAGCTGGACACTAGAGAGCTTAGAGAGGGAACCAGGGAGAGGCAGTCGCAGCTGATGGTTTCATTCCTCTTCACTGAGAGGGAATTGATCCTGAGAGCGTAGCAGTGGTGTCAGGGTTTGGGCTAGCAAAGGTGGGGAGAGGAACAGGTTTCAGGGTTTGTCATATAGTCCTCCTGTGCAGCTGGAGACTCCAGCAATGCCTGGAGTCCCAGCAAGACTTGAGGGTGCCTCTCCGGTCATGTATACAAGCTAGGGTCCTCTATAAACCCTATTAAGCTTTTTGGCAAATACTGCATTCAGTAGGACAAAAAAAAAAAAAGCATGAATTGGGACTGATTGAAATGATTATTCACAGATTAGAAACTAATTAAGCAGAAAGTGGGGGGAATTGTGAGAAGCTGAAATACTTCATTTAAGTCTCCTGTTTTGAAATTATATGTAGTATAATTTTCATTTAATTTTAGCTTTGGTGTTTCAGTTTTTTTGAAAAAAAAAAAATCTTAAAATAATTCAGGGCAAAAAAAAATAGTTTGATGTAAGCTTTTTGCTCACTTAACAAAGTCAGTGATTATTCACTTAACTTTATAATGTTCACTTGACTTTATATATGAGAAGTGAGAGAATTTTCAAAAACATGTGTTTACTATCATCAACATTCTCATTAACTTTTTGATATAACTCACCACATGATTATTAATAAAATAATTAAAAGAATAATAAAAAAACTTACTCAGCCAAAAATAGAATGGGGAAACTTTATGAGTATATCTGCAAAATGTTTCTAAAGCTTTCAACTTTACATTTGTTTTCATTTTGGCCAAACTGCACTAGGACATGCTCTTAAATAGGTTTTCTGAGACCTTAAACCTACTCCTTGTAATAAAATAAAATAAAATAAAATTATTATGATTTTGCTTAAATCTGTCAAAGCCCTATTAAATGTTTTTTTTATTTTATTAATTTTTCTTGACACTATATTCCTGTAAAGTATTTTTTTCATCTGATACCTTCAGAGAATGTCACTTCTATTCACTGCAAAAATTCACTTTCAAAACAATCCTTTTGGCAACAGAGGGAAAACGCTATCAGTGGCAAAGAAACACTGTATCATATTACAAATGTTCACTACTATTAAGTATTTTACTATTGAGAACTAGAAACCCTAACAGATTGTCAAGAAAGATATAGAAACACATTTGATATACCCAGCAGAACTAACCATCTAAGGATGCTTCATAATCAGCTGAAAAAGAGTGTGGAAAGCTGATCCAATCTCCTCCTTTCGGGTGAGCTTGTGAAAGTGTTTTATTCAAATTACTTGCAATTCTTTACTTTCATACATGTTGGCCCAGTCAAGATTCCACTGATTCTCCTGGGAATCAAATAGCAGAACTGTGATTTCTAATAAAACCTCAGAGCTGGAAGTGGCTTTAATCAAATACTAAAAGAAGGATGGAAGGAAGGACGGAAGGAAAGGATGCAAGCTATTATGGAACCAAAAAGGAATATCTGTTTCTTTCCTCATTTTCTGAATCATCTCTATCCGGACAGATTTCTGCTTGGTATCTGCATTCTTAAGAGTCTACCCAATTGTTTGTTTCTAAGAGCAGAGGGAGGCAAATACAGCAGCTGGCAATCAACAGCAGCACAGAAAGAGTCTCTGCACATAGGCAGAGAGTGGCAGCAGCTGTTACTGGGTAGGCGAAAGAGAGAGCTGAAGAAGCTCGAAGGCTGCACAGATCTGAGAGAAGAGGTTAGCAGGAATGGCCTGCTCCCACAAGAATGGGGACTCGGCTCAGGAAGGAGTCAGAAGGAAAGGGCGGCAATTTGGAGAAGGAGGCTGCTTGGGAGCAAGTGGAAGAAAGGGGCATGGCAGAAACAAGGGAGGAGGTCTCTGGTGAACAGGTGAAAAGGAGGGGAAATAGTTCTAAGGTAGGAGGGCTTGAGGTGGAACAGGAGCAGTCCCACATTTATACTCGCACAAATGCACAAATACCTTTAGGTGGAACCCCTATTCGGGCTTTGGAGATACAAACAAGACCACTCCTCCTTCTATCATCATTCTTGGCAGCAAGGATACTTGTGTCTGCCTAAAATGGACAGCAACCCAATGTTCTCATACACAATGTTCCAGGCATAATTACATTTCAGCCTGTATTTCCAAATGTGGCATTGCTTACAAACAAAGCTTGATAAAAGCAAAGGCATGGGAGTGGTGAAGACCATAGGGAATTAGACATAAGGCATAAAGCAAACAAACAGTAAACAGAAAATGAGAGGAAGTTAGGTTTGCTTATTTATTTTTTAAAAGTCTGAAAAAATGGGAATGGTTAGAGGAAACCTTGGTGAGAGAGAAAGGAGGAGAAGCAGTGGAAATCTCCGAGATTAACAGAGGGACATCCAGTTGGGAGCATGCTTATATTTCAGTCATCACAAAGAAGGGGTATGGTTGGAGGCTGTAGACCACTTTCTCCCTCATATTTATTACCCAAATATGACTATTTGCACTTATGGGTCCTGCTTTTTATGGCAGCTAAATAGCTCTTTATATTCTTCCTCTGACACACAGCTGACCTCACAGTTGGCAAGAGTGATGATCTTAGTGATCTCTTTTTCTACAGCTGCTTCTCTGCAGTGTGAAGTCCGATAAAATAGAGATGGAAGACAGAACAGTTGGAAATATGGGCAAAGGTAGGCTGTCAGACACAGGATTTAGATGAGAAATGATTTTACATTCTGAACTGATTTGAGTTAATTGACATCTTGACAGAGTAAAAGGAACAAATTCATTATTTTCCTATTTTTTGTGAAAAAATGAAAGCTATGTTTTTATCACTATATTTTTACTTAAGCAAGGAAATCATGGTATGATGCAACCTGATTTTTCACAGATGAACAAATAGGCAAACATACTGTGGAAACAGTATAGAGAAAGATCAGATGTTAAGGTTTTTCTGTAGCTAATCTAACTGGGGAGGGGATGGGATAAACACTTTGCTCAGCTTCTGCTTCAGAGGTCTAATAGGTGGGAGCTGAAGTTCCCTCCACCTCAACCAGTAAATCCATACTTGTTTTAAATATGCAGTAATGTATAATTTAGCCCCATTATATATCTCCAAACTTATTTTCCTTCTGAAGTAGAATGACAAGCAAAGTACATAACAGAAGAATATCCTTTTATATAGATCACTTGAAAGAGATTATTTGTTATAGAAGTTGTATTGCTGTTGTTGGTTTTCCCCTGGATTCTGTCTTGTTATTCATAGGCGTTTAGATGTTAAAGCAGAAGTCAATTTTGAGAAGTTGGAAAACAAAACTACAATGACTTTGCTTAAACTCTATTGTCTTAACCAGAAGGCAGAGAAAGCAAAAAGTTCCCCGGCTTAGCCTGTCTGTAACTGTAAGCAGGCTAAGGATAGAAGCAGAACTATCTCTAGGCACAGGCAGATGGACAAACTGACAGAGGCAAAAAACAACTGTGACTTCTTGGTGGACTTTGCTTGTGGTGGGATATTGGCAAGTGGTGGTGGTCACTGTGTCACAGCAGCTTTTGGAGGATTGGAGTTTGCAACTTATGTCGGGGGTGCTGCCCCTCTCCAAAGCACTGTTCACTGACACTACTTTGCCCTTTGCCATGGCCAAAATCCACAAGCCTGGCTTTTCATCCCATCATTTATCCCATCTTGGTTCTTCCCTAACACTCTCCATCCCAGGAGTTCCTGTTTGCCCGCACAGCTGAGAACCCCCCCTGCTTCAGTATTCACTCTTGCAGGAAAGTAGAGTAAGGGCCAGAGACTCAGTGAGTATAAAAGAAACCCTGACCTTTTTGCTAGTCTGGAGAGCTTGCTGGACGCAGTCAAAGCAGACTTTTTTCTCTTCTCTACAAAGTAAAAGTAGGAGAACAACAAAATGTTTCCCATTTTTTTTCCTGAATAACCATCCTAGAATCTGTGTGTATTGCACTTGACTTAGACAGTTTTGAAATACAGAATTCACCCCTCTGGCAATAGCATAATGAGGTTGATAGATGCTCTGGTACAAAATATGAAGAAAATATTGCTGCCTGAATCTGCCCTGAGCACTCACACCACCCTTAGGGATCTTCTTGGCTTGGCATACTTTCATAAATGATCATAAAAGCACCTTTCATTCAAAGGTGTATCTCAGACAGCTTTGGTAGTTTGAAACTTTTATTTTTAAATACTCTTTTTTGCTGTTACTCTATATAAGACAAAATCTGAGAAAATATCATGGAATATATGGAATTCACTATAAAAATGGAAAGAATACTATAGAAACTCTTATGAATCATTGATTCTATCTCTTTTTAGGCAGTTGTTGCTACTTGTGATTTTTTCTTTGATCTAATTTTCAGTGGTTATCAGGTCACATAGCAGTTGCAAAAATATGTTTTTTACACCAAAATGTCAATGATGTTTTGCTGTTTGCTTTACAATTGAGAGCTGATAGCTGTGATTTATACATATTATGTTTCCAAATTAGAAGTCTGTAACTTGCAGGAACTGTTTTACCTCCAGCTAGTAAGTGAAACTGGTACAAAATTTAGCAGCTTCTTTTGTCAAATTTTACTGTGAGCATTTTATGCTATTATTCTTGACACTACTTTTGGCTTTGCCTTCTGAAAAACAAGTGGATTTCATGGATTTGTTTTATTGTCTACAATCCCGAATTAACTAAGAGTCACTGACCTGAAACCATCCCGACAGGTAGGATCAAGGAGATGCTTGATTTAGAGACTCCAATCAGATGGTATTTTATGGGGCTTTTCAGATTTTGCAGAGGTTTTCTTTTAACAGTCATCTCACCTACAATATCAAGTAAAGAGTTAGTTGAGAAACTTCAAGGACTGCTGCAACCAGCTAGATTTCCGTTAGCAAAAAAGGATTATGATATAGATCTTGAACACTTGTGGTTATCGGTGGTTTTTGTGGAACGAGATTTCTATTTCATGGCTGTTTATTTCAAGATTACCAAAGAAGAAGCCAGAGCAGAATCGATATTTCTTTGAATGGATGGAAACTAAGTAGTTCAAAGTGCGGTTAGTTTATAGGGCCTAGCACTCAAATGCTAGAAAATGTCCAAGTAAAATATCCTGCGCAAATCTTGGAGTACGTTGCATTTCTTACCTCCCTGATCATGAACGCTTCTTTCTCTGCCCACTAAACTTCCGTCCTCTTCAGTGCACAGACTGAACTGTTTTATTTTTGAGCTCCTCCTCCTTCCTCTCCTTTGCCTTCCAAGCGAATGAGCCATGATCCGCTTACCTGCCAAAATCAGGTGCGCCCAGCCTGCGATAGCTGGTGCCACTGCTGATTTGTTCTCCTCCCACATTTTGTTTATTGTTCATTATCCAAAATGTGGCCCACGCCCTGCATGATGCCGGTGACTCAAGGCCTTCTTTAGATACAAAATTACTATTTTCCTCCTGGGCTTTCTTGTAGCCTGCTGTAGTAGCCAAATGCTGCGCAAACATCAATTAAGTTATTTTCACAACACAGACAACAAGGTATTATTATATCCAATTTTGATGTGGAGAATTAAGGTATGAGAAACTGAGGTTCTAGGTATAAGCTATCAGCATTTTTAACTGCACAAGCTTGGGCCATCCTTGGAACAGAGCTGACCTATTAGCTAAATGAAGTAGGGTTACTGTGGAAAAATAGTATGTGAACAAGTAATTAAAGACTAAGTCATACTGCAGGTGCCCCACAGGGTCAAAAGAAGGTTACCTAATCAGCTGTAATTCTGACATTCCCTAATCTTTCAAGCTTCAAGCTAATTTTTGGTCCTTAATTATGTTCACTTAACACAGCTACTATTTCAAATTGTAGGATTAACCCCTTACAAAATCAGAAAAAACAAATTCCATCCAAACTCATCATCCTGACTTCTACATGAGTCACCAGCAGGGCTGGAACCTGCAGGCTCATGATAGGATCTCATGACACCAGGGCTGCCTTTGGCCATGCTTCCATGGAGGCCTGGACCCATCTCCTCTTAGCTTAAAAACAGTCTGAGAGGGGGAAAAAAACCTAGCATTTTCTTTTCTGCATTATCACTACATTGTCCATGAGCACTCACAATAGATCAGGTGCTATGAAACCACAACCTCCAGTAGCAGCAGTAAGTTGTTATCTTTTATGTGGGCGAGCATTAGCCCCAGAGATATTGTTTTATCAGCAGGCTTCACTGGATGTTTTATAAAATTGGAGACTCAAAAATGGTCTGTTTTATTCCTAGCTTTGAAGAGAAAGTTCTTGTTTTTATTAGTCTCTCAATGATTGCCCTTAAATGTCTCACTCCGTGGACTTCAGGCTCTATTGATTGTGAACATTTTGATCTGCTTGTAATAATTTTTTAATAGAATAGTGAAGGGTGCTTTCTCTTCCAGCAATTTTATTGAGAGGTAATTCAAGGAGCCTTTTAATCTGAAGACTTGGCCTGGTCTTTCTGCCTGCCAGGTTTTCAAAGGAATCAAACATCCCTTTTGAAAAGCTGCAAGATATCCTGAAGGGACAGGACAGGAGACAGGCTGTCCTCCTCCTCTCTTGCAGAGAGTTATAAGGTGGGAAGATCTGAGACCCAAAGTGAAGTTTGAGGTCTCCTGTACATGTAGGATGACCACACAGATCTTTATTATTTTAAAATGTTTTTCTTCTACTTTTCTGTGTTTTTATAGTTAAGTAAAATGAAAACATTTGAGTTCTGAGTCACTGTATTACATTGCTTGCAGGCTCCACAAAGGAAAACTCGTGTCTTTCACATTGTCAGATTTACCGGGTAATGACAATTAGTGCACAAAGTAGTGTAATACAGAACCTGCTCTAAAAATCAGAGAATCACAAGATATCACTTCATTAGAGACAAAGGCACGAGCGACAGGAGGCTGAAGAAATATGGTTAAAATATTCTAAAGAGGATATATAAATGTAGCTACATGCCATCTAGTACCCATCCTACTCCTGATTCCTCCTCACCTTGGTCTGCTCCCATTCCAAATGCCATTTTCCTTGACATTTTTCCCTCCCCAGCTGCCTGCCCTTCTTATTTTTGCCTACTCATTTTCAAGCGCTCACATCTCCTGCTAGCCTGCAGTCACTCACCAGCCCATTTCCTCAGCTCATTGGATCCCAGCTGCAATCTCACTCTGTGAACCTCTTGTTCAATTTCAGCTTCACCTCTTTCAGGAAGCTCCACTTTTTCCTCATTTTATTGATACAGCTCTTCCTTTCCTTCTACCACTTACATTCTGCCTTTCAATTTTACAGCCTTGCTTGACCGTTTTCTTGAGTTATGAGTCCTAGACTTCTCTCCTCTTCAATGTCCAATCCATTTCTAAGCTACCTGTTTCTGAGGACTTTATTCATATTCTTTATTCAATCTCTTTATTATCAGCTGCATTGTCCCCACCCACCTCATCCTTATCCTGCCTCACTCACACCTTTCCTCACCTCATCTCAATGCAGTCAAACACATAAGAAGAGCTGGTTCCCACTCCATCTTCATTTAGACTGCTTCTTCCTATATAGATCTACGTCTACTTCTGAACCCAGGGGAAAAGGTAATATCCTTTCCCTCATTTCAAGTATCCACGCCGGGCATAACTACACCTGCAGCTAAGGTGAGGCTGAGACCACACATTCATCATAGATGGAATATTCAAGGAAAATAGCTGAAAATAGGTCTCCATTCCACAAACCACTTTTTTTTCTAAGGTTTCTAACATGACCAAACTTCTGTAAATTTTAACCAGGATGACAAAAGACATATCCATGGTAGCACTGTGTATGCAGTTCACATACCATGTTCATTCTTCAAGCATAAGCAACAGCATTTATTGTTATATAGTTACATACAACAAGCATTACAGTTATTATTATTATTATTATTTATAGACAGACGAGGGAACATATTTTGTTCCTTAGCTTTTGTCTCAAAAAATCTCATTCAAGGATAAAACTAGCTTTAAAAATATGAACCAAAATGACTCACATTTGGTAAATTTAGAATAAAATGAAAACATAAAGTGGAAGAGCAAGGCAACCGTAACAATAGCTAGGCTTACCTATAACAAATCAGTTTATTAATCTCAATGAGTCTTCTTGAAAAGGCAGAGATTAATCACTTGAAGGAGTAATTTATAATATTAAGCTATTACTTACAGGGAAAACTAATTAATTTAGAAAGAATTTAGAACTTTTGAGAATAAAAAAGGCCTTTGCATTTGTTAAATTATGGAAGGTTTTTCTCTACATTGGGACAAACTGCACATTTCTCAATAACTCAGTACATGTTGTCCATTCAGCAAAGTACACACATTACTCGCTGCTCTGTTTTCATAGGACTCATCATTATATTCCCTGAAGAGAACTCTGCTGGGAATACTTTTGAATGAACATCTACAGACAAAGAAATATCTGCTGTTGTATAAGCAAAATGAAACACTTATCAGAAATCTATTGATGAAAAAGGAGTCTAAAAAGTTAGCGTTGCATGATCTGCAATATTACAGCATATATCTAGTAGTAGTGTTTAGCACAATCAGAATTAATCACCCTATCTTTTCTTTCTTTCTTAACTACAAGCAAATACCAGGCTAACAGAGTAATGAAATAGTGCTAGCCTGAACTAATTGCAATAAATATCTCCCTGCATATACAAAATGTAGAATTGTTCTGTGTACTGAAATATACTTGATTTGTTTATAGATTTATAGTAATCTTTTAGGAAAAAAATAACATCAGCCACAAAATAAATAATAAACATTGAGAAAAAATGTTTCTGATTTTCTGCTGTCTAGTTTACTTCTAAAGGTGAGTATTTTACTCTTTGACATAACTCTTGCTGTCTCTAACAGTTTCTAACATTTAATTTTGGTTTTGGCTTCACATGTGGGCAAATGACGTGAGTCCAGTCCTCCCATCTGCCTAAGAATTCATTTTCATCTTTATTTCATCAGAAGACAATGAAAGCAATATGAATTCTATCTAAACTAGCAGCTTTGTTTTATCTCTTGGTATGAAACCTGTAGTCCACTCATTCCTCTGGGCAATCAGGCACAAGGATGAATCAGGAAACTTTAATGACATCTAGGTAAGTCATATATATAGCTTGTGCACATCAGCATAGTGAGACAGCATATCAGCCTAGTCGATGACTTATACCAAGCTAGGAATACATCATGTTGACCCATTGGGTTCATTATGCAAGATTGGTCGTGGAAAGGGGACTATATGATCTCTAAACAAAAAGGAGGCATAGAAAAAAATTAGGAACAGTGGATTTTTACATTTATTTATTTATTTATTTTTCTGTGCAGAAAATGATATTTTCTTAGGGCTCTTTCACCTTCATGCTTTCTGCTATTCACATGATTAAGAAAATTCAGGAAAATCTACCAGCAGCTGGAGCTGTAGGTCTGCACGGTAGTTTACATACTAAAATCCAAAGAAATGGTTTTATCCTAAAATGACTTTTTCAGCACTTCAGTCTTACATAGTGAAAAGACAAACAATATTAAAATCAAGTAGTACCAAATTTATAGGAGATTACTTTAGAAAGGCTGCTTTTAAAAAGATGAGCTCAGAAGGGTTTTCCCTCTGAATCTTCTTTGTTTCCAGATAGTGACTGCAAGTCCCTCCCGTAGCAATGTATGTCCCAGGAGTATAGAGATCTCAAGGGTTTATGGAGCCTGCTCCCTCCCTCGCGCTGGCGCTGACCCGCACAGCTCTCGAAACACGCCTGCCGCCCTCCTGGAGGCAACACCTGGTTGTTTCGAGTTCCCCTTCCCAAAGGATGACCAGCTCCCACCAGCCGCGAGAAACCACCCCTTGAGTAAGCGCTCTGTGGGCCGCGTCCTTTAGCGGCTTTCGAGGCGCCCCGGAGGCGCCCCGGGCTCTCGAGCCCCGCCGAGGGCGGTGAGAGCCGACACAGCGCTGAGCGCTGCCCGGCGAGAGCAAGACCTCACCAGGAGGGAGGCCTACGCCGACGTTCAGAGACATCCCTAAGGGGCAGACATGAGAAATACTAGTGTATTCTTCCACGTGCAGTCTGCCAGCTCTGTTCCTCCAGAATGTCCTCAGCCAGGCTCTAGCTCAGCAAAACATCCGAGGCAAGCACTTAAATTCAGTGTGAATATTCACACCGAAATCTGTACTATTACTACCCTTTGCTATTAAGATTTATTGTTTTCTAAGCCAAATTCTCCATCCTTTCCTCTGAGACTCACAAAATAAACTTTGGAAAAGCCCTTGGGAGCGTTCCCACTCGGACGATTCTGAGGAATATCTATCTGTGCTTCAAGCTTTGGGCCTTCTGTAAACATTTTTATAAATACAAATGTACTCGCCTGATGCTTGGGGAAAAGGGGGCCAGGATACTGGCATGCTGCAGTTTCCCATCGTTTTCTGTTTTCTCTTTTTGGTATTCTCTCAAATCAGTTCTGTTCTTACAATTCTTTTATCCTATTTTTAACAGAGTCTGCTACTGATCCGTTAACATGCGCTGCTTAATTTCAGCCAAAGGCTTCTCAATGCCATTAGGCTATTCCAATACTATTTTGATTGTAGTATGTCAGTGTAAATCAATAGCATACTGGACATTTGAGCCATTAGTGCATCTTAATTGTTATCCTAAGTCCTTTATTTACAGTATTTACAGATTTTTTTAAAAAATAAGGAAACAAATCTTTGCTTTGTCTCTGGGTGACTTCTGCAGCTTGTCAATTAATTTCCAAGTTTAAAAAGTTTGACTTCAAGCCCTTGGGGTGCTCTGATCCTGCAGCAAGCAGAGCAGAGCTTTCCAAAATAAGCTTGCTAACGTCAGAACCTCTTGTTGCTAAGAGAAGGAGTGTAGCCTGGTAAAAGCACGCTGTTTCAACAAAACCTATTTGAACTGGCAGCCAACCTGTCTAAAGACAATGCAAGTAGTTTTGAGCAATATACACCAGGCTGTTACATCAGCCTGTGTTACTGGAGCAAGGAAAAAAATGCAAGGGTATTGAAGAAAATACCAGGAAAAAAAGATCATCTTCTACTTATAGAGATTGCAGAATGTAAATGTTTTCCATCAGTCAGAAAACTAATGGAGGTGAGAATGACCTACCCCAGGCTAATAATGTACAGTACACGAAGGTTCTCAGAAGAATTTCCAATTAAGCTTCTTTTTATTACCACCCTAACCAAAGGCTCCGCTGCTGCATGGTACATTACTTTTAAGTATTGAACATTAATTTAGGTTAGAGGTAGGAATTCTCATCCTGGCTAGGTGGAATGCTACATCATATTTACCCTGCTATAGGAACAGCACCTCGGTTGCTAAAGCAATCCATACCTTGCAGTGGGAACAATTCACGATTAGCTAGTGACCACCTGGATGCTTTTTTACTTTTCTTAAATTTCTAGCCCTTTAAAAATCAAACATCCTACAATCTTGCATTTTGTCCTTTAAAAAAAAAAAAAAAAAAAAAAAAAAGCACTACTGCACATTCCTGAGAAGCTGAGAACAGAGTAAAATTCAAGTTCCTCTTCAGCAGCCACAGGCCACAGATTATAAACTGATTCAAGATACTAGTTATATGAGTGGGAATTTAAAACCTGACACTTTCTGGAAGGCTCACAAGCTCCAAATATAAATGGTAGCTATCAGACACTTAACAAATGGCAGTAGGATACAAGTTGTTAATTCCCACCGGATCATGAGAGAACGCAGAACTGTGGCTCCACAGAGTAAAAACCTCCAGTGAGTTACAGCATGAGATATCTCCCTTTACAAACAAACCACAGCGTATATATAGTATATTCATGTGCTACCTGTTTTGTAGAAATCACTTTCATTTCAATTGTGTTGGTTTGATTTTCTTTGCAAAACAAACAAAAAAAAAAAACATTCCTGATTTTGGAAAATGAGGTCTTGATTCAAAATCTTATATATTAGAGCTCTTTTATGGGCTTAAGAGAGTCTTGAATCAAAACAAAGATTTATGCTCCTATGTAAAACATATGGAGCACATACAACTGACATTGTTTTGAGGGAAGCTCTCTGAGTTCAGGGTTGCTCTGCCTTGCTTGTGTATTTGATTGTACTAATTAATATAAGGAAACATCTTTTAAGGAGCATATATAAAGAAGAATTATTATTTGTTGTAATCAGGCAGCCAGTATTGGAAGGTAGAATATTTAAATAATGAAATGATGTTTCAATTACACTATCAGGAAAAAAGAAAAAAAGGAAAAAAAAAGGAAAGAAGGCAGTTGATCTTTTATTTGAGGACAAGAAATGTAAAAGTTATTCTGTTACAAACCTTGTGTGACCTAATCAGTTTTGCATGATGCTGAATTAATTTGCCTGGGAATCAGTTGAAAAACTTTGGAGTTTGTGGTGGTCTTCCCATTGATTGCAATAGAAGTTTGAGTAGTATCTTCGGCTTTTTGAACTACATTTGGACTGCTTATTATGTGGATCCATTTATTTAAACATTTTAACGTTAAACCAAACTCTGCCTTGTTCTGCTCAGAGTTAGCATTAGGTTAGTTGTATTAATGTTTATTAAGTGTTGTGAGGTCCTGTGGTGGGAGATTCTGTGCTAGTGTTAAGTACTATTAATGCTTTTATTTTTCATTAGTAATAGGAAAATAATTGCCTCTTAAAGATGGATTTACTTCAGCCATGCCTTCTGAGATCACTTACAGAATTTACTTGAATTGACCTCTAAGTTTATATATGTTTCCTGGATGAAATTTTCAGAGAGATTTATTCCAAATTCTCATATACAAGAGCTTGCAGGTAAAATGTACAATCACTCGATCACAAGCCAAGGATTTATGTCCCCCTAATTAGAAACACCACCAAGGCCTGCCTGAAGGAAGAAAGACTGTGCAATGGAGTGAGCAGCAGTCTAAGCCTCAGGAGACTGTCACTCAACTCCTTGTTTTTCCAAGTGCTTTCTCTATGACTTTGTATGAATCACTTACATGCAGATTCTGAAAGGTATTACATTCTTGCAATTAAAAATCTCACTCACTGGCAGCCAGCTGCCTAAATCATAGAATTAAAAATAACCCTATGAAAAGAGCTAAAACTGTTCCCTACTCCACCTAAAGAGGGACCTTCTATATCTATTACATTCCTTATAGATATTTGCCTGTTGTTGCTAGCTGTTAGATCTGCTTATTAAGACAAAGCAAAACAACCCCCCCACACACAATTTGGCAAATTCACAAAAAAACCCACGGAAGTATCTAAAACAAAGTCAAGCTACACAGATTTTTGAACAAATCATATTCTATTGACAGTAATTATAATACAATATAATATAGTATCTTTGTGAAATATATCTCTATAGATATTCTAAGAAAAAAGGGACTAAATAATTGTTTTCTTTCATTGTGACTGATCTTCATCAATTTCCATTATACAAATTGAATGTGAAAATGCTATAAGGAATCCAACCCCAAAAGAAATATACTCTGCCTACTCATCAAAGCACAGTGATAACATTCCTTTGGAGATTAATCTTCATGTAAGTACCAAAGATGCTACCGAATATGAACAGTTGCAAAAGAAGACATGATGTCATGCTTCAACAATTTCTGAACTTTATATGCTTCAATTTAATATCATCAATAAAAAGTTTATTTTCTGATTCAACATATCATTTCTAAATGCAAATTTTTTTTCTATTTAAAAATATATATATATAAGAAAATTAGAATCAAGTATTTTCAAATAATCAGATGAAGCATTTTACTGGTCATTCATAATTTTGTTAGATTACTGGATCATACAAATATTTAGAATTTTAATTTATTGTCTTGATGGAAACATTTTTTCTTAATTTTGAAAACTCAGGGTGGGGAAATATCTTCTTATACAGCTTTACTAATAATAGATAAAATTCACACTCTTTTCTAGGAAATACCAGGTTGGATCTGTTGGGCAGCTAGCATTCAAACAATAGTTTAAGCTAGTCTATTGTATAATTTTTGGAAAAGTAATCTCTTTATCAGTATTCCCTTTCTCACAGTATATTTTAAAATCTGACACTTTTTGTTCTATGGATATGTTACCAGCAAAAGCTTTTCTCTGTTTCTAGTCCAGAAACATTGTTAGAATTTCATATTAGGAGAGAATGGCTAGTTTCCAAGACCTGCAATTAAATGTGTACTCTGGACTCGCTTTTTTCAGCTGTAAGTGACTAATTCAGTAAAACAGAAGAACCAGGACCCTTTTTATCATTTTATGTTACCAAACACAGAATTTGCATTGTCCCTTGGCTCCCAGTCGCATCTACAAGTATCATCTGTGCTCCTTCTTTACAGTCACCTGCTATCTAACTACCACCTTGCAAAGCTGCGCACCTGCAGCAGCTCTCATCTCACCTCACTGCACACTACCCAGCAGGTCTCTGCATCACATCCTACACACAAATAATTTTGTCACTGCATCATGATAGCTCCTCCCCTTCAAGAGAACACAGCCAGAAAAACAGCTGATAAACCTATGTTATTCTCGGGGAACAACAGCCGTTACTCTTCTTTTGCATATTTTCACATTTTCATATTAAGTGAAAATCTAGAGTGTTTGATGGCACTACTGCCATTGCCTCTGTTGAGGCCAGGAATCTGCCAGTGTTCTCTCCTTGACGCGGAAACCAGACCTCGTCAACAAGTATGCCAATCCACAACCAAACATTTCCAAATTCGCTCCCTGTTGAGACATATACTCCTTCTTCGGTGCATTTCTGGTAAAGTCAGACCAATTCCCTTCTGTTTACCTGGGATTCTGTTGTGCTGATTGCTCTTGATGGAGGGGAGCATTGCTTCGTTTTTGTGTCGCATCACACTTTTGTGCAAATCACATAAATGCACACCACAAACACACACGTAAACTCTACTGCTTATGAATAACTTACTAGTGAAGCAATTTAAAACCTGAATATCGGATAGACAAAAAGCACGATGTCACCAGATTCTGACATTTTCTCAAATTTTAAGGAATGCTTTTTCTAATTTCACACAGTGGAGAAACAGTATTCCTTTGAGCCTCTGATGTATGAACAGTACTCCCTGTCTTACCTTATAGTTTCCTCAACTTGCTATTACTGGTGTGGATGCTTGTGAATGTATGTCAGAGTGATAATCTGCCCTAACACTGTTTAAATCACCACTAAAAATCATAAATTATTGTTAGTGACAAATTGTCTGCATATTGCAACATTTTTAGTGTTACAGTGTCTTTATTTTTCCTCTCTACTTCTTTGGCATAAGTACCATTTAAGTCAAAAGCATGGAGTAAGTATTGCTTAATCATCTATTGCCTTTCAATTTGTTCCTGTATGATCACTTATGCCTCCTTGTAGCGAGTGGAATAGGATGCTGGATGTTACCAAACATGAATCACTCTCATTTTGTGGTCGTGTTGCAGAGTCGTAAATGACTTCACCAAAGCCAGTAAACACAGCTCAGACAGGCACGCAGTCTCTTAAAATCACAGTGTTGCAGTCTTCACAAAACATAAACTCACAAAAGGTACTAATGGAAAATTATGGCTGGGAAGAAACTGTAATCCACATTAGTAAAATTGGTATGTTTACAAACACACGGAGTCGGATACGTGGGGAATGACGTTTTTTACACCATGAGCCATGTCCTTAGCCTAGACAGTCTGCTCTGTGCCTTTAGTGTGGTAGAACACAGTTCTGTCAGCCAAGGGCTGGCCTGACAGCTCTGCGCTGTGGACTTCCACATGTCTGCTCCTGGGACACTGTAAGTCGGCTGAAGTGCTGAGATGATATTAGAGCAAGTATGGCCAAGGATTTCAATATATTTCAATTAATTATACCTGTCTGAGAAGGTATCAAAAGCTCTTTTCACCACTAATACAAAATAAAAAGCATTTAGACAAGGCAGGTGCAATGCTTTTACTGTCTTATAGATGTGATTATTGCTAAACTGATCTAGTGAATCTCTTATTTTCTGAAATTGGACTATGAAACCAATCCTCATTGAAAAAAAAACAGTTATAGTCTATTAACTTTAATGGCAAAACAGAATTAGGAATAAGAGCCCAGGTGAGCAATTTGAGATCAAAAGCATTTCAAGGAAATTGAAGTAAGTGTTTGGGATCAGGACTTTCAACAATGAAAAATACTCAAGAATTAAAAACAGCATGCTAAGGGACAAAAATATACAATACAACTTAATTCTGCAAAAATAGTGAAATCTTGCAACAACCTCAGACATTTGCAATTTGTAGATGATGAAGTTGTAGCTTTCCAGCTTAATAATGTCCATCCACTGCCTGTCTTAATGCTAATTCTTTGGAGTTCTGCTACTTCTTCCATAATACTTCATTTAATGTAAAGCTTGAGTTGGTGGTACAACACAAAGATCTCTAAGAATTTAATTCTTGAATGAAACTTAATACAGACTGGAAATGCCCATGAATTTGAAACTTGTTGGATGGGAAACCATTTTTCAGCCAGACCTTCAGAGGGGGAAAAAAAAAATTCCATTTCCTGCCTTTATCTCTGTTCCAGCTTGTGCTGCCTATTTAGTTCAATGATTGCATTATGTAGCAAAACCACTCCTGCCCAAGGAAACCAGCCAAGTGTTGAGATTATATCTTTATTTAAATTATAAGATAAAAATAGTGCCACATGCGTATTTTTGGGTAGTACTTCCCCTGCTCAATGGAATTAAGGGCTAGATAACAATCTCTGTAATAATGATTCAGTGATACAAGCAATAACTCTACAATCCTGCTGAGAAAACACATATTATAAAGTCCAAATTCGACTTCTTGTACCACGAAGCTTAGCTTAAACCAGTTTTGGCTTTGAGCCAAAGCCTAAGAGGGTGCATTAGGCACCAAGCAATTATTGCAATACCTAAAATGTGGATATCTGTCCTCAGCAAGATGCATCCAGATACTGTCAAATATACAGGACTTTTTTACATGGCAGTGGAGAAACCATCCTGAGGTCCCTCTGCTTGCTTTACATGTTGGTTGGCTGAGAAGCTGGCCGCCAGTTTAGTGATGGACCTGTTTCTGTGTGTGTCCGCACACTCCGGAGCATGGATAGGTTAGCCTGGATATTTCTATACGCATCCATATATTAAGACTTCAAACTAGGTTCCTAGACAACTAATTAGTAGAAAAAGCTAAATACTTATAATGGAGCAGTTCAGCAATTCTGTGCACTAGCCAGGAAACTTCCTGGAGCTGCCTGACAGGATACCTTAAGCCCATCCGCTGTTGGGATTCAATCCAGAGCCATCTCTTGGGCAGTGCCCTTACCTTAGCAGGGGTCATGCTTTTAAAACGGAAGGATACAGAAGAGGTCATTTTGCCACATATGTCACCATCCAGCTTTGATAATACCTTGATGCTTAACATATTCGGATAAGGTGTGAGATTCTTGTCTTTCCGCAGTGACATCTTTTTCCAGGGAAGTGTCCAGCCACCTCTCTATAGCACAGATCAGAAATGAACACTCTTCACCCTTCCTGCTGCAGCTGAACTATCAAATAGCCATGAGATAAATGGAGATATTTTCTTCATTAACTTCTTCTAGATCACTCTATTATTATTCATAATAAAAAATCTATTATCTTTCAAGTACACTAATCATGTATAATTGACTTTAAACCTATTAGTACTACCTCTGTTCTTTGCTCTTTCTTCATTCATATGCATTCTGAAATGCAACTGTGCAGAGGAAAATTGCTTACCTTATTTCAAATAAATGAGTCCTACAGAAGATGTAATATATAAAAAACAGCTCAAATAATGTACCTGTTTTGCAGTAAGAATGCAATTAGTTTTGTAATCTTTGTATACAACCTTGGGAATCATAGCATCAGTTATCATCAACCAGGGAAAGGATACAGTAAATCTGTATAAATAAAAATAATCTCTTCTTCTCTGACCACTACCAAAACAAGATGCAAAGGGAACACAAGTCATTTATATTTTTATGTCTTATTTTAGCTAGACTTTGACTAATTAAACAGAATGCCACAGTGGTAAGAAAATACTTGTATTTTGAATATTCTCACATGGCAGGAACATAAAATAGTTCAGTAGCACAAGTAGGAGATTGATTCTTTTTAAATTATTTATCCAAAGAGCTCTGTTGCTTGTGGATTACACGTCAGGTTCTCAAAATAAATTTGTTTCTCAAATTCATCATTATCTCAATTATTTCTATTATGTGGTTTTTTAAGAGGTTGCTAATTCTTGGAGATGACTGTGAAAACTTCAGTGGAAGTAGTTACTCCTCAGCTTGCGTTAATTCTTTTAGTTATAGAATATGGCTTATGTGCCCTGAACGGATGAGTACACAGCCCCTTTTTGCTTGAATGTTCTAAAAAGAACTCCTTAGACAGCAGTGCAAACAATTTTAATATTCATGACAACCAGAACTGTTAACACAGGTGTTCACACAAACACACACAAAGAAGAATTTTTCTTTCAAATACCCAGAGAACAGTTCTGCAATGCGATAACAGTTGTGTCTCGTAAGCAAATTCATGACGTGGAATTTCTCACAAGCTTTCTCCAGCTGTCAGATGTCTCAGAACAACTTGTGGAAGAGCCTATATACTGCACCTGCTTTCTGGGTAATGTATCGATGACTGCTGTTTTCTTTCACTTCTTCCTCTCCACTTTCACTTTCACAAACCTAAGCTGCACAATGAAAAATAATCTGCAGATGTCTATATGTGACGCTGATAACTCATTCTCTTAACTTCTTCAAACACTATTGATAGACAAATCCAAATCCAAAAAAAGGAATTTCTGATATTTCACAACTTATCAGGCAGTCCCAGTAATCTTTCAAGCCTTGTCACTAATAACAAATGCTTAAATTTCTTGAGTGGTAGAAGAAGTAAGAGGGAAACAAAATCAAAATATTTTTTGAAATCTTCCTTAGAAAATTTCCTTGTCTATGGGACTGTTGTAGCCAGCTGTTCATTCAGGTAAAATCATGTTCTCTCTCCCTGATTCAATTCATGATATTAATAATTACTTGATCAGCTAAATATATGTTTCCATAATGCACAGAGTTTTAAAGATTGAGCATGGAAATTTTAATTGAATTGATAATATTTGGACAATTTTAGTTCAAACATATTTTATATCATGTAGGTAGATACCCAAATTTGCAGGATTTTTTTTTATTATTTATTAAAGAAAAATCAAATATACCTTCACTAGTTCTGTAATATGGTTGATTCATTTTCTCCATGAAGCAGCCTCTTGAGGAGGTGTAAGTAAGCAGCACTGTGTCTATGAAAGTGCAAATTATTTGCATATTTCAGATCTGTGAAGTTCCATGCATGACCAAATAAAAATAAACACTGCTAAATATATTTGATGCCAGACAGTAGTATGGATATATATTTCTAATGCTTAACTCTTCATTTGTTAAGTGCCAAATTATTGGTGAATATATAATACAAAGCACTTGAATTAATATCCAGTAACCCAAAATAAAGGCAATATTTTGTGACAGTTGGATACTCTTAGAATACAAAGAGACTAGTTTATGCTCTTTTTTAGTTCATTAAATACAGTTTCAGTCATAAACAGCCATATCAATTATTTTAAAGCATCTCCTAATGTAATGAATTTATGTGTCACCACAAGAATGGCTAAACAGCTCTAGAAGGGATGGGTTTTAGGAGTAGCTTAGTTGAAAATTATTTTGAAATATGAAGGCCAGCATTTTGCCTTCATTAAATCCAATGAAGAAACTCAGAGGCTTCCACTGGAGAAGCGTAGAGGCTGAAATGAGCTTTTTAATTCCAAAACAAACAAACAAACAAACAAACAGAAAACCTGAACAACCATTTGTGTGTCTATGTTCACAAATGCCTCGCAGCAGCATATATTCCTATGGGAGCCTCTTATAAAACAGAGTAAGTGGAAGGGAATAATTTATCATGTTCTGTTTAGGTGTTCATTTAGACTTTATGCCTTAGAATCTATTTATTTATTCCCTTGTGCACTCTGCCTTACAACAAAACCCTACAAAATGTATTATAAATTAAATGTTTATGTTTCTATTACTACTGAACATAGTTTTGTAACTGGTATTCTTAAATCCATGAAGATTTAATAGATAATTGTCTCAGCCAGAAAATTTTATGGAATGTTTTATGCTTCCTATGCAATCAAATGCAATTCCATGTTAAATTCTATAGAGAACTGGCATAAGCAACAGAGACCCAGAAAAATAGAATGCAAATACTTTCAAAACATGAATAAAATTCAAAAGAGCTATATTTTGGGGTATTTTAAGAAAAAAAGGTGTGCAATAACCATTTTTCATTAAAATGTCAGAAATATTTAAACAGACTGTGCACAGGTTAGAGGTGTTATTTTGTTTTGATTAAACTAGATAAAATCCTATTGACCTGAGGATTAAAAAAAAAAAAAAAAAAAAAAAGTCATGCGTATAAACTATAGATTATGGGTTTGTAGTAATACGTTTCTATGAAATACTGTAAGAGCTATGAGGAATTGTGCTGTTTATTGTACCAATGAACTGAGAAGCAAAATCCATTTCAAACCACAGAAGATTGGAACTCAAAAACAAAATAGGCTTTGGCCTGCACTATGCCTGATATTGTATAACTATGGTCAAATGGACTTTTGCTGCTATTTCATATAAATTTCACTGAATGAACAGCTCTGAGGAAGCAAAAAGAAGAAATAGTATCTTCTACCCTGCTCAGGCAGAGTTAGATTCGAAGATAAGAACGTTCACTATAATATACATTGCCTGTAAAACTGTTAAAGATGTGCAAATGCCATTTCACGGCAACAAGAAAGGTTTTACGCTTTTATTATGTCTTTTCTTGTGAAAAATTTCTTCATATTAACATGGAAGAATATATTTCTACTTTGTCCACTACCACCTTATTTATTGTAATTATCCCAGATGCCTGGCAAGAGCCTAGTTTGGAAATTCTCTCCAGATTCATACAATTCAAACTCACTAAGCTGATATTGCTACCTGTTGTCAGGTGGCTACCACAAGGTTACAGACAGGCAGTCAAACTGGTAGGTTCATTTTCACTGTATGTGAGTAGGTGATTCCCTCCTGAACATCATCTAAAGGGCAGAGGGGTATTTTTGTTTGTTTGTTTGTTTTCTTAAGAATTAGAAATCAAGTCACAATATCTCAATCCAGTCTGAGGAACTGAGAATTGTCTGGTTTCAGATCTTGCTTTATTTCATAGTAAGGGTAATTGTGTGGAACGTGCATCTTCTATAGTTCTAAGGAAGGATTAAGGAAGAATATATGTATGATAGCACTAGATTATCTGTAACCTTCTGTCCTTATGACAGAAATTTCTGCCTGGGATCAACTGTCCTGTAATGAGTGCAATAACATTCACAGTTTTAGCTGACATTTTAAGCAACATGAACATCCATCCATAAATATTAGACTAAGACTATCTAGTTTTTATACAACATGAAAAATATTTGCATCAGGCAATACCTATCCACAGAGGTTCAAGCTGCTGATGAAAGGTCATAAGCAAAACAATTACTTTCTTTGGCCTATCAGACAGAATTGATAGCCTCAATGTTAAATTTTGTCTTTTATTTTGTTAAAAAGATTGCTTTATTCAGCTGTAATAGTATTTTTCAATGCCTTCAATATAACAAATTTAAATGGATTATTTTTTAATTCATCAGCCAAAAAACTTAGATATGCAAGTGCTCTTTTTCCCCCAGTTTATGCATATCTAGGTTACTACAAATGGAAATGAAATTGAATGAAATGAATCATGGACACGTATAGGTGGAAAGGGACTTCTGGAGGTCCCAAAGCAGGGCTGTCTTCCAAGGTAGATGAGGTTGCTGAGGCTCTATCCAGCCCAGATCAGAATATCTCTAAGGATGGATAATCCTGGGCAATTTAGTTCAGCGTCATGCACCTAGCCACTCTCAATCAGTACACAGGCATACAGCTGCATATATACATGGTGTTTACTTATTCATTTATTATTCAACTCTTATTGAACCGTAACAACCCTGTGACAAAGAAACCCAGTCATACTCATAATTGCTATTAACTTTATTCTGATTTGTGTATTTATGTAGCGAATATCTAACTCCATGTGGCATACAACTGAAGAAAATAATGAATATTATGAAGGAAAGTCTTTCTTACTGCAGTTAAGAGTGGAAGATTTGACCACATCAAACTGTGCTGGTATTTTCCCAGTGATATTGACACATGAGTGAAAGCTCATAATCAGCTCCTTTTTATTAGCACTAGATAATATCTCATTCATTGCAAGATTGGTCTTCAGTCTCACAAGGGCACCTTGAAATCCACATACCTCTGGGGCAAAGAAGTCACTACAGTTTCACCAGCTATAATCAGTAACAATAGTTCAGCTACATATACATGCAAAACCTCTAGGACACTCTGACTCGCATTCACTTTGAAAATGTAAATAGAGGCTACTTCTGATCAAATTGTCCATTTGTCTACTAACTTTGCATGTGTGTATGTGTGTGAAAAAAAAAAAAAAAAGAAAGATTTAGAAGGGGAAAAAAACACTTATTCAAAATGTAATTTTGGGGATAAAATATGTTCTTGATCCAGCAGACACAGGAAAACATGCCTTTCACATAATCTTTTTGGGGGTGTGGAGGGGAAAGGCTTCTACAGAATGTCAGTGTGTAGGTATCTGAAGATAATGATGAAACAGAATTTATTTTTAAAACGTTATCGAAATAGTCATATGCAATTTCATCATAGATTGTTTAACTGCAAACCTTTATGACATACACCAACAACAGTATCCATTACAGCAATACTATCCCCTTCTTAATTCAGCAGGGTGATAGCTGTTTTTACCTAAAATACTCGAAATAGCCTCCACTACACAGACAATCATGTTTATTATGTAAATCTGAATTGCTCAGATTTGTATTATATTGTAACATAAATGTTTTATAAATCTTTTGGAAAGTATTTCAAAAGATAAATTTAATCCTATTCTGTCTGCGAGGGCATCCACACACTGAACCTGGAAAAATACTATTACTGCTTGAATCAAATTTCTCTCACCCTTTCACTTGATTTTGTTCTCTGATTTTTATGCCAGTGATACAAACTTAGAAATATTTTGAGATATTGCAATGCTGAGATATTTGAAAATAAGGTTTCTATTCTGGTAAATCCCGTGAGTTAAGTGTTTTCGTCTATATTCACATTGAGTAATGTAAATTATTCACATACACACTAGTTTTGATGCTATTTTTGACAAGGTTAGTGTAAGATCTAATTAAAGACTTGGATACCTTAAACAGAGCCTAGGTGTCATACCATTGTTTTTTTGTTTGTTTGTTTTACCTTTGATTGAACAAGGCATTCATAAATGTCAAAAGCAAATGTCTGATTTCACTTTTACTCTCAAGCAGCTGCAGAATTGCTTGAGAAGAGAAAGAAAACCAAGAGTGCTATATTGAGAAACGGGCATGTTCATGCAGGAATTTCAAGCAAAATATGCTGGTGACAGAGAACAAAGTTCACTGGGTAGTTCCAAACACATTCTTTGAGTAATTTTTCAGAGGGTGATCACAGCATTAGCGTAATAAAGTCTCTTTCAATAAACAAACTGCTAAAGGAACTAAAAATGCCCTTTTTCTTCTACATTTCTCATGGAGTATAGACGTAATGCCAGGACTCTGCCAGCACACTGGCACACTGTATGCCTGCTGTGTTCTGTGCGCCTGCTACTCGGCTCCATATGTTTCCCTGACTTGTTGCTTCCTTTTTCGTGTCTCCTGTGCCATTTTGCTCTTCTCTGTGTTGCGCATTAGGGAAAAAAGGGGCCATCCATTCTGACAAGCTGCGTCCTAATTCCTGTTAGAGCTCCTTTGAATTAAAAGGACTCTTTACTCCACACTTCTGAAGTCATATGCAGATGATTTTGAGATAGTGAAGCACTCTCTTTATATCTCCAGGCCCACAGGTGTGGCCTGGGAAGTGAATGTGTCCGAAACTGCCAAGTTCAAGCTATGCAGGTTAGCCTAACCCTCATGAAAACCACACGTAGAACTACAGTAGCATGGGATCCCCAAAAGGATAGTGAAGCTTGGAGATGTTCCCAAGTTTAAGTCATCACCATGAAAATCAGAGAATGGGACTAATACTGGCTGTCAGTCACTGATGCTAGGATTCAGTCCCCAAGGAAGTGTCAATGTTACTAAGGAACGTTAGAGTTAGGCTGGTGTGAGGCATATTAGAATATACCAGATGCTAATGAAAACACTCTGGTATTAAATTGAACATGGTCAAGATTAAGAGCCACTCCTGCATCTTTATGTGAGGACCATGAATTGATCTGTCCTATGCTTTTGATATATCCTGGGTAAGTTTATATGCATGCAGCTATTTTCTAGACACTGATCTACAGAGCATGATGAAGTCAACTCTTCTATTCTGTGAATACATTAAGTATATTTTGCATAAGTGTTTATATAATTTAAATATACAGCTTCTTACCCTTGTCTGCCTTAAGCCTTGTAATGATAGTCAGACCCTAAAAAGAAATATCTGGTGGCATAGCAGATCCACTGTAAATCTACAAAGAAAGCCTAAAGCCAAAACACATACACAAGAGATGGAGACTGGCGTTACAAAGTGCATTTTAGCAATTCTCCACTGAATGACCATGAAAAAGCATTAGGCACAGAGATGGGCGAGCACAGCTGTGGATTCCTCTGTGATCCTGTATCAAGAACGGTTCTGTGGATAATCCATTTTAAAATGCTCTTTGGCCTGAGTTAGCATGTGCCAAGTTTCTGCATCAATCATGGCATCCTGCCTTGCCCAGATAGAGGCCAGTCAACAACTAATGCGATTACATGGCCACAATAGCTTTTAACAGAAAAATAGCTTAGAAACTTGCAATTGGATTTGATCCCATAATCCGTTGAAAGCAAAGGTGGCTTTTCAAGTCCTGATGCTGAATAACTGCTTCTAGCAAAAGCAACAGGAGGCAAAAGTCCAATACAAGATTATTTTCCTTATTCCTTCAATGTTTCAAGTGCTCTTCACTTGAGCTTACACCTCAAACATTCTCTGAGTAGAAATAAATATCTATTTTGGATGCAGAGGGCATATGTTGATCAGCATGATATCTACTATAATAGGCTCTGTTCTTTAGTCTCCACACCACAGGGCACTGCAGGATATTCAAAGGCATCTAAAGTCAAAGATGCCAGTGAGCATCATTTAATTTATGCTGAAAGTGCAACTATGGTACAGTGAGGTTTGCATTACTTGCAGTTGAAATTTCTTTATTAACTATATATGAGGATTTGATGTATTATATCAGAGCAGATCTATTCTTTCTTAGTTTAGCAGAACGAATTCTATCTAACTAGCCAAAATGCGTTACCTTAGACTGCAGGTTGAACAAGATAAAATGCAAATCACCCTAATGATGTTTATGGTGCCATTTAATTCAAGTGTTGTTTGCACTCTCAGAAGCAATTTGTTGCATTGATTTCCCTACTATTGTTTTTTCCTGAGTTTACTCAGGAAAGAGAAGGAAAGCAAAAGAGAAGGAAAGAGGAAAAGAAGGAAGAGCACAGAACCTAAACACTCTGCCTTTTGAACACACAGGCCTATCCTAGCAGCAAGTTTTAACTGCCTCCATCACCCAGCACAAGATTCAGCTTTAGTCAATGCGGTCAAAAGGCACTGCAAATGCAGAATAAGTTGCAGTATGAAGATTGCCTCAACAGAAGCATATGGCACCTACATTTGCCTACTTCCTTTTGTCAGTCACAGATAGCACTTTTAATGGAAAATCTAGTAACTCCACCTGGTTCATTTTACTGTAATTTAGTCTGCAATTACTTCACAATTTTAAATAATTAATATTTATTTTTTAATACCTTTGTAACTAAAAACCACTTTCCTTATCCTATCATTTCTAGCTAGGAGTAGCCATCTTCAGGAGTTAACTGGTTGCCTGTTATCCAGAGAGCCTTAGGCAAATGTAATTATTGTGAATGCAGGAGTCCTCGCTTGATCCTAGGCTGACCCTTGCTTGACTCTCTGTAAATCTACACTTCGGCATAACATTGTGGCTCCTCTGCAACATGATACATAGAAGCACAACACTCAGATTCCTTTTCTGTCTGAAGTTGCATCTGCCTACTGATCTCTTCATCACTGTGGAAACCTCGAGCTCTTTTTCTATGGTGACATTCCATTCCTGGGACATCTCCGCACATTCTTCACTCTGCTACTGTCATTAACACTTCTTTGTCTCATGGGTTGGGGACTTCTTTATCCCTCCTTTTTTTTTTTTTTTTTTTTTTTTTTTTTTTTTTTTTTTTGGTAGGTTTTCTCATGCTACTTATTTGTGTGTCTTTTTTTTTTAATTTAAGCCTTTTAAATATTATACGTTAGTTTAAAGGTGGAAAAATCCTTGCATTAAAATGGATTACCTGTATTAAAAACCTGAAGTGCTCATCTTCCTTTCTTTTGAAAAACTTATTATTCCAAAACACTAGAGCACCTTAAAAAAAAAAAAAAAATCATACCTCCCACGAATATACCATGCCCACATCCACAAATGCTGGTCAGATGAACTCTTCCCTCACTACCTAATTAGTATATCTGAGATATTTGGGTTTTTGTCAGCCAAAGAGGATGTCAACTGTAAAAGTTTTTGTTGCTTTTCAAGTGTAGTTCAATGACTTTTCAAACCATAGGCTACGTTTTAAAAAGCCTGATAAAAATATATTACCTTTTCATATGGAGGGGGAAACCAGTAGCTTTGTACAAGTCTTTTTTTCCCAGGGAGCTGCTGGGTCTTGTCTCAAGGTATAATTTGAGAAATGTGGGCACAGGCTGAACAGGGTGGGTAGCTTTTCAGGGTGGGATTCATCAGATTTAAGCCTCATCGAAAGTTTCAAAGGGCTGGTTTATGTCCAAAGACATGACTGTCTGACAGTTTTGAACTGTGCCAAAACAACCCCGCGACCTACCAGTGAGACTCTGCATTATGTCTACTCTCTTCCTTCTTGTTCTGTTTTTCCCTAAAAAAAAAGGAAACTGCAGCGATACAATCCATTAGGAAAAAGAAAGAAAATGAAGGAGGAGTTTTTAAAACCATTTCCCAGTGAACAAAGAGGAGATCCAAATGAGAGAGAGGAAACAGATCAGTGTTTTACAATCCACATCAGGCACAGAAACAGAGACGATAAGTCAAGTCCATCTATCCTTCTGACTCATTCATTTAAAAAAGAAGAAAGCACAATTCTGAACAAATTAGGTCAACAAACTAGTGAGGCTGCCTGTTTCCCATTTCATCTTAATTATTTTTATTTTGTTAATTAATTTTGAGACTATTAACATTAGCTTTAATGTTAAGGTTTCTACTTCTTTGTAATCAGATTAAACGATTGCAAGGTCTTTCATGTGCAGTCTAGTTCTCCTTTCAAGGGCTTTCATAACTGCTTGCTTCTATTTATATTTCTCCTACCACAAAGCCAATGTCACTGAAAGATACTTCTGCTCTTGCTCATAAGAAATGTTAAATCTGCTATTTATGGAAAGGGACTCAGCATCATTTGTGCTAATTACTTTCATTTCTTTAATCTGGTTTCAAGTTTTACATCTCATATTTTGTATTAACCCCATACTGCTCACCTTCTCTGGGCAGCATTCTAGCAGAGACAGGCTACCACCCTGCTGACACTCCTTAACAATAAGCAGAGCCACTGGAGCATTTCTGTATGACAGGCTGCAAAAACATCCTTGCTTTCTTGATACAGTCACATTCAGAGATAAGCTGTGATGGGTCACATGTTTTCCTTTTGCACTGCTTGTTTCAGCCCAATTGAGCAATGGCAGCAGGGAGACATTTTTCTCCTAGCGCTCATCAAGATGTAATAACAGGGTTCCTATTGTTAGAGAGGCAAGACTTGCTTTTGTTGGAGCTGATAAGAGTTTAAATGTAAACACTGGCCTTTAAAGACAACATACTAGTAGTTAAGAGAATACAAAAATGTCTAATAATAACATATCTTCATTCTAAATTCTGACACGTGCTTCTGAGATTGCCAGTCTTTCCTGTTTTGAATCACAAGCCTTTAAGTTAGAGCAGTCCTCTAAAAGAAATAGAGGTCAGAATACAAAGTGTTTTTCCCTTATGAAGCTTGTTTAAGGCTGATTCTGAGAGCAGCCAGAGCTTTCTAACAAAGAAAAGGATGTGAAAGTAAAGGTCAGGATCCTGGCTCTGCCTACCTCTGCTTTGGCCAGAAGAACCAGCTCAGCAAAGACATGGGAGCAGCTCACTTTGTGCTCCTTCAAAGAGTTAGCGAGGGTGACACTGACATGTGTGTGCATGAAAACACAGAGTGCCTCCTGTTCTTTAGTATTAGCAGTTAAGTTTGCTTTTACTTTGCTCCAGGCCTGCAGGTGCACAAAACATTTCAGGAGCTTCTAGTCCTGGTACATGCTGTCCCCATACTACTTGCAGGCAACAAGTCTCAAGACAAGATTTAGCATGCTGAAACTGTTTAAAATCTGACTATTAAAAGTTGTTTAATAGTGTAAGTCTACCTGTTAAATCTTTCCACAAATCAGATGATATTAGGAGTAGTTGGAGGTGATAATAAGCTTGGGGAGGCTGGCCTGCTCACTCCTGGCTGCAGAAAATGAGTGCAATGCGACAGAAGTGGCCTGACACTTGGCCACAGCTATAATTCTGACCCAGCAGGGCAAAATTATATCATAGTGAAATGCAAAGCCAGGAGAAAAGAAGGAGCTCTAAAATTTCAAGCCAGTACATCTAATGCTAGTCATTTAAATCCACGCTCAGACGTATAACTAACCTGATCAATAATTAGTGAGATCACAGGACCTCCACCAAGCCAAGCACCTGATTTTGCGAGTTTGGTTTCTAGTTGCCAGAGCATTGTCCAAACATAAAGAAGTTTTTCAGAACATCATACTGTTCATGCAAAAGTCACCAGTGGCCCGAGAATTATTAGCCACAAAAGCCACAGTGTCACTATGACCAGAGAGATCCTTGCCAATGGTAATGACTGGCAGATATATCCCATCCACTTTGCCTAAGCCTTATTGCCAGGGAATGTGTATGATTATGGAGTCGGGCACATTGTTGCATGATCTCAGATTCTTTTTTAAACAGCTATAGAATTATTTTTCAGATTCATGGTTTATATTTAAATTGCCTCTATTCCTAGTGCTTTAAAACATAAGCTAGGTATGTATTCAACACAGTGCTGTCTCTCTGAATTTACAGTCTGAAACATTGTCTTGAAATGGCATAAATTACCTTGTACCTCCTGCATGATGTTGTTGGTGAAGTCTGGTGACAATTCTGTTACCATGAATTGTTTCACTGCTGATTATTGTGTTAAATCACCCACACTGGACAGAACTACAGCTTTTGTTAAACGATTGCTGGGTGCAGTTAAAGACATACAAATCCTTTCTCTGTAGATTTAATTCTGTTCCTGGCCAGCAAAATCAGAGAATAAAGAAGTATGTCTCCTCCAAATCAAATTGCTCCCTAGATACTGAAAACTAAACACTCTCTTATGCTGTTTTAGGTGCCTGAGGACCCAATTATCCTTTGTCAAATTGCCAACCTTTAGTTTTCTTTTAGCTTCACAAGTATCTCATGTTGCTGAATTTAATTAAATCATATTTAATATAAATATAATACTGGAGGAACAGATACCTATTAAACAGGGCTGTGTAAGAGAGTGGAAAACAAGAGAGAGTGTGCACTGAGTGATGCAGCTACATAATTTCATGGTGTCTACAACACATTTTGAATCTAATGTGTATCTGTTGTATCTAAATTGTTGGTGATATCCATGTATAGATAATAGCATTTATTCAGCTCCAAGGGAGGATTGCTGCTGGTTCTACAATGACAAGTCTAAACTCTCTTCAACCCTCCAGATAACTTTACCGGCTTTTTAACAAGCAGCGAATACTGCAACATGCCATGAATGTGCTACTGTCCCTTTTCTATCTTCGGGCAAATTTATGAGCACGCTTTCCTCGAGAACAATTGAATAGATTACTCTGTAATGTGCTGCCATGCCTGTGGGAGAAACAAGCCAGAAATAGTTTTATTTATTAAAACACATACTGCCTTTCTCTTGAAGATAATTTCATTTCATTCGGTTAGTATAAGGGAAGGGAGGGGGAAAAGGGAGCAAGAAATGTCGAACAAACTGTACTCCACCCTCTAAAAGTGGCATTTGGCACACAGACAACCCAGCAGACAGCTTCTTAGCAGTGATAATCAGCAAGTCAGCTTCTGTCTGTTTGTCTGTCTTCTCTTCAGTTGGGTTTTGCTATCACAGTAGTCCCAGGCATCTTCATTTTTTCTACATAGTAAATCTGCCACCGTTCTGGCAGCATTTAATAATTAATTTATGTATTGTCCACAGGGTTTACATATAGCTATTTTTATAAATTGCATTATAGTCTGAGTATTTTTGAATGTTTGCCCTGTCACATCCTTTGCAACTCTTACCTTTCTGGAGGGTGAGTTGAAGAAAGCAGTTTTTGAGCTAGACGTAAGCTCTACTAAACAAAGAACTAGCTCACGTTGGGAGTAAATTTCTAGGCTTACAAATGCAGTCTTGGGACAGCAGCAATCCAAGAGGACAGAAAGACATTCAGACAAAATAGGAGAGGAATAATCTTGGAGAGGATGATTTTATACATCTACCAGAGAGTAGCTCTTTTTTTGCTAGTCTCTGTTTCTGATTTAACTGCATTATCAGAATAGCTCCACAGACACGTGTCATGTCAGCTTTTTCCCCATTTGTGTATGGAAGAAAGATTCATACAAATTTTGAGGCACTAGATACTGAGAAGAAACTCTTCACTTTTCTCTCCTTCCTTAATGAGACACCTTCATTTTTTCTCCAGAATTCTTCCTTCCTCCTTTTCTCATCTATTATTTTGGTTTTTTTGCTTGTTCTTACAAACATTTAAAGAAATTTTTCATTCGACTACTGCATATTCTTTCTTCAATTAACTGTATTAAAAAAAAAAAAAAACAGAAATCCTGACAGATTTCATTCCTTAAATGTCCAAGTAAATTATTTCTCACTCCCATAATGTGGAGGAAAGTAAGTAAATGACAAATAACGCTGCTGAATAAAGATTCTGCTTTGAATTCATGAAATAATTATAAGGATAAAACTTCACCACTGTTTGTCTAGTTACAAGTAAAACACACCACCCAAGTGACACTAGCAAAAATTATATGGGCACAGCAACAGAGCTGCAAGATCAATACAAATCAGGCAGCAACACAAAATGACTCTGCCAGACAGAATGTTTATAGCTTTCTTTTACTGTAGGTTGTTTGGAATGAGAGAGAAAGCAGCTAAAAACATCAAAAGAGAAATAATAATCTTTTTTTTTTTTTTTTTTTTGGATTGGCAGAAAAAAAATTCTTATGTCACAATACCAAGGAGACCATGTATTATGAAAGAAAACTGAAATGCTGACTGAACAAAAAATATATATCATAAAAATTAAACTGTCTAGAATCACCACACTATCAAGAATAGATGGACATAAGCAAAAATAGAAATAATTACAAATGAGTGAAAAATGTTGGTAGGAAACTGTCTAGAAATGAGGATGAATATAGCGAGCTCCAGTGAAACTTAGATTAAAAAGTGAGCTTTGAAAAGCAAATTTTCATATTCGAGGTAAATGAAAAAAAAAAGTCATATTGCAGAGGAATATTATCCCTGGCAATTCCTACTCTTCACGAGCAATTTTAGAGACCTGGTCAGAGCAAAGAATAACCCACACTAGGCTTCATTCTGCAGTCACCTATGCCATCTTTATTCAGGCTTCCGCTATATCATCTACATTAGCACGGATATTATTACATAGTCATGTATTAATTTGCTACATTCAGCGAATAACTGCAGTATACAAAGTAGATGGTGTTTGCTCAAGAGAAGCAAGACATTACTTTTTCAAAGCCTCCAGCTGCTGTGAAAAGTAAACCTAAGTTCTGTGATTAAAATCTCCTTCACTGTAAGAATAACTCCATGAAGCATGGTTATGTGATCATGTAAATAAAGATAATAGTATAGATGCAAAAGAGGCAAGCCTCTGCCTGACATTTCTTAATTTTGAGTGCATGGAAACCTTATGCTTCCTCAGTGTGTCCTTTTTTGTATATATTTTCTAAAATATAAAATGGAATGAAAAGAAAATGGAATATGTTTGTATCACGATGATGGTCTGTACAGTTTGCCAGTAGAACTGGTAGAGTACAGCAGAGGACTGATGACACCCACGGAGTATCTAGTTCAACTCTAATTTATAAATAAGAGTATGTGACAGTAGTCACAGAACCTTTCATATTCTTTACTCATTCTTTTCTATCTATCTTCTCCATTTTTTTAGTATGAGGCTTTTCCCAACAGGTTAGCTCTTTTTCCCTCTCCTTTTATTCTTGACTGTACAAAGATATTTTCCCTCTTTAAAAATGTCTTAGTCCCACAGTTTTATCCATCTAGCTTCAATACTCCACTGGTAACTATATTCGTTCCTGGTGATCCCAACCTCCAAGTCTGGGTTGCCTCTTCCCCTGTCCCAGTTCTATTGGACTGCATATTATAATCTCCTCCTTTGCTTCCAGTTCATAGTCCTGGGCTTTATATCACCACATTTGAGTCAGTCACCAAGAGAGATTTTCATCGCTCATCTAGTCTGAAGCATCAGATTTTTAGGCTTGATTCCTGAGGTTTCCCTTTTCATCAGTGTAGATCAGGGAAAAAAATGATCCTCCACTTCAGAGAAGAAGCTTACTTTAGAAACCTAACTCTCTTCACAGATCATACAGAATTTTAAATGAAAAAGGCTTTGCAACTGGCAGACCTAATTTTAGGCAGTGTATTGCCTAGGGCACCTGGATACCAACCGTGCTGGGTTCCTGAGCAGCTTCCTCTTTCAGTTCCCAAGCACAGTTCTGGACCATTAATTTCAAGGAAGCTTCACATAAAAAGTCTTCTGCACCCTGTAACCTAGAACAGATGCAGTTTATTATAGACATGCTGTTCATTCTATCATGTCAGAAGTAGATGTGATGGGAACTCCCTTATTTACACAGGGGACAGAATCTTCTGAGATTGTTGCTGGTGAAATCAAAGAAATCTACCCAGTATTTGTACACTACAGTTCTTCAAAAGCTACAATGACTGGGCAGAATTTTAAAGGGACAGCCAAAGGAATGTCAGAAATTTAGCACCTTGGACACCTCTATTTTCTAGAGCAAATGACTATTAATAAGGCATATTCTGAATATTGCTACTAAGTCTGAGTAATCACCTGCACATACAGATTTTTTCGCCTGTAGGAAATATATTTTACAGCAGTTTAAAGGTACAGCTCATCTTATTCCTTTTGTATCCTGGTACTGCTGAGTTCTTCGCTTTTAAAGATACTCAGTTATGTTGCCATAAAAATGAAAAAAATAATATCCCTAACTTTTTCTTCTATATAACAGAAGGTGATTAGAAACCTATTATATGTAGGAACCACAGTGTGATCATTCATAACACCATATACAATAATAGTACATAAATATATCGCTACTTGCAAAAGACTGCTGCTATGTGGAACAATAATTTTTCTATCAGGTATTCAAACCTAATCAATAAATTGTGTCACATTATACTTTGCAGTTTTGTTTTCCTTTAGTAATGCAATTTTTCCTATTATCTGACTTTTTTATCTCCCCATAAGAAGTGTTGTAATTCAAGATGTGTTTAGGTAACAGCTATTTTTTCAGCAACAAGGTTATGGAATGCCTGGTTGTTAAGCAGAGCAGCATCGTATGCTGAATCTCAGGAGCTGTACATGTCAGAACTGCAAAAACTGCTGACAGAAAATTCTTGGGTGGCAGCTCTGACCCTCTTTAAATAGCCCTGAATGGGCTATTAAATCATTTCATTAACTATAACACCAGTTATGTGCTGGTGGCTTCCACTCTATAAGGCTAACTCGAGTGATGGCTTCTCTATGGTTCATGACTGACATTGACTTAAGGAGATGTAAGCAAAATTTTTTTCTTAAATTTTAAAATGTAAAATAAAGAAGGCTCTATTGTTCAAATTTTCCAAGTATTTTCTAGAAAGCCAGTTCCTCTCCATATTTAGAGTTGTTTTTTAAAAAATTTAGAACATTATTTGATTACTAAAGGTTTAGTTTCATTAGGATTTATTCATTTATTTATGTTAATTTCTGCATTTGTTCCCAATGATTCAACTACGATTGATAACATATCATCTGCAAGAATAAGGAGTTATTAGACTGAGTCAATTGTAATGGGAATTTATAATTTGAATCTGAAAGAAAGCACTCAAGTGGAAATTATTTTATTTTAAATTGTTAGCCTCGCTCTGAACTTTGTAATTAGTTATAAAGATGAAAATTTTCAAATACCATGATGTATTCAAGCTATGCAATTTCATGCTATGTACTTAGATTATTGTCCTTCTATTTATCTAGTGCCTAGAGAGCATACACTAAATCTCATGATCCAGTGATCCAGCATAAATAATGATCAGAGGCAAGGAGGCATACAGCTCACTTTTTTGCTCCACCGTTCTTATGTCTACCACATACTGAATCAAATCCCTAGTCTCCAACGAGTATAGCTGCAAAACACGAGGTTTATACTGGTTTGTAGCTCCTCTCTCAGCCTCTAAGCTATATTCACATCCAACTCATTTGGGGGTGAAATTCCCTCCTGGAGTCTAAGGTCTACTGCCATCAACTTAAAAGTAACATGGAAATGCCAGAGTGGCAGGAGAACAAAAAGTTACCTAGTCCATCTCTCTCTCCTGAGACAGGATAGACCATCCTTAACAGATGTTCATCTAGTCACTTGCAAAGTCCTGAGGAATAGAAATGCCATTTTTACACTAGGCAGATTTTTAACATTATTAAATTATTTGTGTTTTTAGAATATATATTTTTAAATTTAGTCTAAACTTCTTTTGCTGCAAATTCAGCAAATTTTCTCCTTATCCTCCAGTGGACATGGAAAATAATTGAATACCACTATATAACAGCCTTGATACATGTATCCTTCAACAGTCTTATTTTTTGTAGACTAAGTTAACTCAGTTCTGTCAAATTCTCCTTGGAGATCATATTTTGTAAATCTTAGCATTTTCAGGTCTACACTGAACTCATTCTAACTCTCCTATATCTTTCAGATAGAGTAAGTCCTAAAATTAGATATATCACTTTAGTTGAGGCCTTACTAGACTTGGAACAAGCAGAATAATTATTCCTTGTGTTAGATGATATATAACACAGCTGTTAATATACCCTAGAATGACATTTGCATTTCTGTAACCACATCACATGTTGATTTACATATATTATGTTGCTGTATACTATATCTCCCAAATCCTTTTTTGAACTAGCAGTGATTCCCCATTTGTTATTTATGTAATTTGTTTTTTAATCCCCAAGTGCTTTAATATGAATTTCCTGTATTGAATTTCATCTTATTGACTTCAGATCATTTCTCCAATTTGTGATATACATTTAAATTCTGATCCTGTCCTTCAAATAGCTTACAACTTGTTTCAGATCAGTTTCTTCTCATATTTTCTCAGTTGTATTCACCAATTATTGAATTGAGCCTTTCAAAATTAGGATTGGATTTCCATGATTTCCTTTTGACATTGGATTTGTTTTTAATCGTTCAGTCTCACTAGTGCATAAAAATTGATTTATCCTTGAATACTTTGAGAAACCAAATTTAACTTATTGGAAATGAATCCCCTCGTTCCCTTTTTCTCCTCTCACCTATTCTCACATCTAATGACGAGTATGACAAATGGCCTTCAGCCATCCTCTGGGACCCCTTTCATGTTCTTCATGCAACTTATAGCTCACATATTTTTGTTACTTTAGTTCTGTATTTAATTTACAGTAAGTTCATCCAGGATACTTTTAATCTACACAGAAATTATTTAATCTCTCAAAACTTATTCAGGTATGAACATCTTTTTCCTTCTAAGAATTAATAAGTGGGCAGAGTTAATCTTCTGTGTTACAAATGAAGAGCAGAAGGTGATGAAACTTCTTAGTTTTACCAAACATGTTCTCATTTTCTCCATTAAGTAATGAGCCAATACTTTCTTTTATCTTCCTATTATTTCTAATATATTTTAAAATTCTTTTATGGTCATTACCAGTCATCACTTGTTTTAGTGCCTAGGGTTTCCAATTTTATCCCTACATTTCTGTATTATTTCTTCATTATCCTTCCCTTTACATTTTGTTTCCATTTTGTATGATTTCTTTTAATTATTATTGTTAAGATCTACAAAGGGTTTCTAGTGCAGCTATAATTGCTTCTTAGCAATTGCTATTGCAATTGCAATTGCTTCTTAAATTCAGGACAAAGACCATCTTTTCAGTTCAGCTGTGTCTTGGGATGAGAATTAAATAAGGAAAAGAAGTCTAATGTACTCCCTCAACTTTAGTGCACTTTTTGTTTTCCTGAATTGAGATAATTTGCTAATGCATCTCTAATATAATCTCTTACACTGAATTCCAGCCTTTTGTCTTGGTAGTTCTCCTTCTTCCCTTATATTGTCCCAAGAGACCCAGCCTACTAGCTCCTTGAATATAAGTCTGCTTTTCTGAAACATCCTTCTGTCTCTTCTGATCCTTTTCCTCCATCCACACGTTGCCTTCCTAAGATCCCAGATACATTACGATCATTTATGTCAAAATGTCTTCTGTCTTTGGATTTTCAAGTCATTCTATATGGCTAATTAGAATTACATCTAAAACAGCTAGTACCATTTATTCAAATAAAAATACTGTGTTCATCTAGATTACTTGATGTTCCTTGTGTGAAAATCAAAATTAGTCTTCCAAAGGTACAAAGTTAATTAAAATCATCTATTACAACCTTACTATTCAGACGAAGTATTTAACTACACAAAAATAGTCTCATCCACCTACTTCTTCTGCTTGGCAGTTTATAGTAAATTTCTATCATTGCAATAACCTTATTCTTTTGCCCTTCCATCTTCACCCAAATATTCAACTTCACTGCCTCCTCCTGAACTTCAGAGCAGGTATGTGTACATTCTTGATCCGCAGAGTAACAATTCCCTGTATTTTTCCTTCAGCAGGGGTAGAGTTTCAGCCTATATTTAAACTAGAAGTGAGCATTGTGACTATTTCACATAAACGTTGACTTATATCCTGAAGCCTCAAAACTTGTCTGGGTACTTTTTCAGAGAAAACAAAGGATGAACTATCGTGGCGACCTGCATGCGTGCCAGCCCAAGAACAATGCAGACTAGAGGCGCAGGTGAGGAGAAGCTGGCTGAGAAAGGTTCACACATACGAGCAGGAAAAGGCAGTACTTTATTAACACAGCAAAATGTCGTACAACATAGCCAAGCGAGTAAACCAGAAAAATCTGTGACAGCCCTATAATTAGCATGTAAATTAAGATTAATAACAGCAGAAATACTCATCCCATGCTCTTCTAATCAACAAATAGTAGATTATAGGGTAATTAGTAGGGAATTTATAGATGATCATTACGCTTTAGATTACATGGCGGTAATTACAGTAGCAACCTAAACCCACGTAAATGACCATGGAATCATCTGGCAAAAAGTACATAAATTAAAGGTGTAGCATGTCCTAGAATAGCACATATGATCAAACGTACTCAGAAATATAACAGAATTTTCAATAATTTATCTCTTTCTTCAAAATAATAAAAAACAAGATATCCAAGTAGTATTTTTTGAGAAATCACAAGGTAGATTATCAGTATGGAATTTAGTAGAAGATATTAGTAATGATTTAGTGAATGACTACAATCATAAGACTATCTGTATAAGTTTTCACTGTACTCCAGTTTGAGAGAGAGAGAAAAAAAAAAAAAAAGTACTCACTGCCTAAGCAGTAAGATCACATCTGAGCGTGTGGGATTTTTGTGACTGTCATGTGCAATTAATTCCAGAGAACAACGCACAGGTGAATCTCTGTCCTTTCAAATGAGAGCACATCTTTAAGAACTTAATAACAATGTGCATTTGGCATGAAAAAGTAAAAATAAAACATAATAATTTTATAATTATATCATGTTTAAAACTGGTTATTATGACCACATAGGGACATCAATAGCATGATTTCTAAAGGGATCAGATATGCAGCAACTGCCTCAGATGAAGCTACAAGAGACTCAGCATTAGTGAAACTCAGAACATCAATTCAGGGACTAAATGTGAATTCACTATCTTAAAAGTAGACATCTTTAAAACCAACACTCTGAGAAAGTGACCATAAAGCACTATTTTAGTAATGGTTATTTTACAACAATGATAATTTATTTCCTGAGAAAAACAGAAGAGTGGATCATTTCTGGTAATTTGAACAACCACTGCCCTAGCCACCCCTTCATACAGCAATGTCCATCTTTTACTGCAATCCAAAGCAGTAATGATACTTTTTAAAATCCATAGAGACTGTGGAATGGACATGACAAGAAGAAGAGAGAGTGCTAATGGAACAGGGCATATGCTCAGCAAAATGTAATTAGAAAAATGTGAAAGTTAAATGGTATTAAAAAAGTCAAGTGTGGGAGAAAGAACTTCTGATGAGAAATAATAGGAAAAAAATGTAGAACATATATTTTAGCTGCCTAAACCAGCTTGACTTTTAAATTCTAGTTATAAATGCCTCACCAATAAGATCAAAAGGCTTGTTCTCAGCTGAACAATTTGACATAAAATACTTCACTCTCATATTAATAAGGACCTGGGAATGTGCTACAGAACATTGACCTGCGCAGCGCTGTTCAGCCCTATGGGAGATGCTTCAGGAAGTCTTTTTTACACAAAGGCTGAAGTCTGCTTATCAGTTAGTAATTTTAATAAATTGTGAAAAGTATTTACAAAACTGAGACGTATGTCATTTGATTTGTCTATCTTCCTTCACCCAGGGGAAAAAATATTTCTAAAACTGCAGAACGGACGAGCTTTTTCCGAAGGTCAGCCTTGGCAGAGACCTGGCAAGTACAGGTCTTTCCCCTCCAATACAAAAGGCCGGCTTGGCTGCCTCTCTGGTACCATCCAGCCTTCTTAAGCTTTTACAGCAATGTCATGGGCCTAAATTCACAAAGAAGAGGAGGTGGTTACTGAGTAGTTCATTTTCTGGAGTCAGTGAGATAGGGCATAAAAAACAGAGGTTTTTATCAGCCTCAAAAAGATTAGGAAGCCGGAAGCTATTTCTCTTTATTTTGTGCTAATATTTTTATACCTTCTCTGCAGAGCTTTTCTCCAGGGCCTTCAGCCAGGCAAAGCTTGGCAGTGAAGTGATTTCAGTAGTACTGTGAAGAGCACAGTGAGGCCAAAGGTGGAAATGGATACGTTGCCTTGTGAGACATAGTTAAAGCAGTAGACTTTATACTGATTTATAGGGCTTACATGATTCTTTGTTAGCATGTTATTCCTCTTCAACTCAATTTTTATTTCCACATAGTTCTCACTGTTAATTTCTTTAGGAAGTTCAAACACGAGGGTCACAACTGCAGGATCCAACACAGTTAATATATCCATCTGCTATGGCACAGAAGCATCATTGCTACTGTCACCATCATCACGCCTGAGTTAAAAAGCACTGTCAGACGGATGCTTGCATGCCCTCAGTGTTTCTAAATGCTGGGGCAGGCTGAGTGAGGACAGCTAGTGACTCTACTCTACCCTTCACTTCTCTCTGCAGTGATAACAAATTCTAACTTTTCCTTGATTTGCTATTCATATTGGGGAAATCCTGCTGCAGCTGCTACATTTACTTTACTCTCATCTATCACCAACAGCAGCAACAGTCAAGCAAGCAATTAATCACTTACAGGGAATTTTTGCCCATCAGATTTTGAAAAGAATGAAGATCTCAGCTGACAAAAAAAATGTATGTGGAATGGATGAGAAGGACAGAGAAGTAATACAATAGGATATCTGCTAAATATTTTTACTACTGCAAAGTAAGTAGAAATGGAATCATCAGGGATCAATACATATATGCAAGACATAAACAAACAGAAGTACTGTTTTAAAAGGTGAGATAAACAGCAGAAGGCAACAGTACTGAGGGAGAATGAGTGAAACATGCGAGAAACAGTGGCATGTTTTACGTAAATGAAAACTAGATGGGACAGAGGGTAAGTACACAGGGCACCTAAACAACAAAAAGTAGAGAAAGCTCCAAAACAGAGGGTTTATATTCCAGAAATATGAAATAAATGAAAGATATTGAAAAATACAGAGAAACAGAAAAGGTAAACACTTCGTTGGGAGGAAGAACAGAATCTAAGAAACACAGGAAAGTTGAGATATCTTTTACAGTACTGTAGGATCCAATTGTCAAACTAAAAACGATCATAGATTTCACATATTTTACATTATAAATGGTGAGGCATCGTTACAAAAGAAAGCAAAGTGATTGTTAATGACAGGAAAAACAGAGACATGAAATAATGGAAGAAAGAAGGAAAAAAAAATGTAGAAAATCAGTAAGGATAATGCTACCTCAATAATATCTGCTGAGAAGCTCATCAGGGGACCTGTCCACTGTTTGTAACAATATGTATCAGAGGAAAATAGTAAAGTGTGAATAATATAAGTGTGAATGAAATAAAGAGATCAAGCTTGACAAGATCTTGGGTGGAACGTGGCTCTGGTGAGCAATTGCGGTTATAAGATTACAGGAAATAAAATAAAAATTAGAATGTCAGATTTCTTTTCTAATTGCATTCAGATGATTTCCTCCCAAATATTTGAGAGGATAAGACTAAAAAAAGAAATACATATATATATAAAAAGACATATCTATATTATAAAACATAGGCAATGCATTACAGGAATGCAAAATATTTTTCTTCACATGAAATCAATTCATGGGAGTATATTATCAATGACTACAGTTTAAGATTCAGCTATGAATGTAATCCAAAGAAAGCTAAAATCACTAAAGACAGGTTTCACCATCTTTGTGTCTTTTCTAACTATTGTCATTAATTTTGATGGACGAAACTATTTCTCAGGTTAAATAACAATATTTATAACCAAAGGCATGTAAAAAAAAAAGTAAGCTTTTTTAAAGAATAGTGGTCTTAAAAGCAGCTTTTAACTGTGTCTAGGTTTAGAAGGGGACATAGATGTTGCAAATCTACTACATTCTGTGGTGAGACAATGGAAAGAAATAGCTTAATAAAAACATATCTCTGAGGTCACCATGGGATGTGGGTTTCTTCAGCTGCAGAGCCGTAGTATATGACCATATATGTACCATGCATTCCCTTCTTCTTGGAGAGCTATTTTTGCAGATCTGTGGTGACTCAAATCAAGGTTCCTTGACTGTGAACTGATGCAGCTGAAAAGAATCCTCTTTCTATTTGATCAATTTTCTGTCTGGTAACTTTGACAATACGGGCTAGCCTTGGCACTGGGTTGTTATACAGTTGAGGGAGGAAGATCCTGGGGGAAGAAGAAACAACAAGCTGAGGGCTGCTTAACTTGGCCTGAATCTTATCTTGCTCCAGCGACTGGAATGATAAGGCATCTCATGGCATTTCCCTTTTGATTTTGAGCAACATTACCTGTATATCAAAGGTAAAGTCATGGCTTTGTCCACATCCCACCTGCCCTTGCCTTCTTCCACCACCTCTCACCTATGGATGACAACTAGTTCCCAGTGTACTGGGCTCTGTAACTTCAGGTTCAGTATTGTGTCAGTGTAGTTAGCAGTGGTGATTATTCCTTCTTGTTCTGTCTCTAATCACAGAATTAATCTAGTTTTTCAGGAAGAAACAAGGAAACTTTTGCAGACTATGAAAAATAGAACAGGTAATTCCCCTGCATTCATAGAAATCAAACTCCTGATGTTTTGTTCAAAAGGCTAAATGAGCTATCTTGAACAAATATACTTGTATTGTTTTCAAAATTTAAACAGTGAAAAGCACAATTTTAGCAAAGATTTCTAAGAGAGTAAATGATATAGCTTAGCATTTTTCCTTGTAATTATATGCTTTTGCGAAAATGCAAAGCATAATTCTGTATAAAGGCACTCAAGCAATAAACAAAAGTGTCTCTAGAAAAAAAGTGTTAGACCCCTAAGCAACATTTTTTTTTAATGAAATATGGCAATATAAGTTCTGATTTCAACACTTACCAGTTTTCAAGTTCCTTATGTCAGGTAGATGAACTGCTCAGAAAATGTCTGATTTTTATTAGAATGAAAATTGATAAAATGGGAATACTGAAATAGATTGAAGTAAGTGCCAAACTACTTTCTTTATGTTCATGTTTATATGTTGCAAAAGCAAAGTCTAAAACATAAAATAGTTAACATTCTGAGAAGTTTTTTTTGGAGGCAACATACGAAATGCTCATAAAACTTTTGAGATGAACATTTCCTCATTATCCTGATATGAAGATGTGCTGCGTAAGAATAAATAGACCCCAACATAAATCTTCCTATGGTACAGCAAGAGGTCTTGAGAAGCTTTAGAGGTCATACATTTTTCCTCATTTTAAAATAGTTCCTTGCTTAAAGCTAGCCAGACTGCACTCTAGAGAAGGTATTTCTCTGTCCTTGAATGCTTGCCACAGCTTCTGCAGGAGCACTTCTCTGAACAGAGTTAGACCTTCATCTCATGAGAAGAATGATCTTTTCAGGATATTATATCACTGCCATTTCATTCTGAGATACTTAATGCATAATCATTTCTAATGACAACTAACAGTATTTCTATAATATGAAAGAAGCCAGTTCTTTAGATGATAGATGTGTAGACATGCAGAAAATATTGTAGTTTTTTGGAATGCCTTAGCACAGAGATTTACACTAGTCAATGATATGTACTTTGTTAGTCTGTTATTTGTGCATGCACTGTAGAACTCATTTGTTAATAAATGATTTTCATTTTTTCAGTAATGTATGAAATCATAGAAGTGTATATTACTAATATTGTATTTCCTTTGCATCGATAGTTCCCTATTGATATCTTCATTGCACTGTGCCACTAAAAATTTAGCATATCTTTGAAAAAGAATAAATTGAGGTGCTAAAGAAATATGTGAATGTTTGAGCTTCTAGTATACCTGTATCATGAATACAGCTTTTACCCATCTCAAATCATTATTCATAGTAAGAAACCATCAGTGTGGTACTTTATTTTTATGAGACATTCCTTTTCTGTGTGATTATTTCATGCTTTTAGATTAGCAGAAACCAATTTCACACACAGTAAAACTAATGTTACATGTAATAAGAGCATCTAGGTTGAAGCTTCGTTCTGCCGAATTGGCCTGATTTGGTACAAGTGGTTCTTAGACACCTATGTCTATAATTTAAATGGTTCAGTGAGACCGAATGTAGTTTCACATTTCTACTTTCACTGTTGTTGGAGAAAATGTTTAAATTAGGGTTTCAGTCCAGCAAGGCCCTCACTAATAAGTGCCTAAGTTTTTGTTAGTCAGCAAAGCACTTAAGCATTTCTTCCATTCCTGCTGACTTCAAATGATTTATAAAGTTAAACTGAAGAACACACACATTTTCTTTCATGAAACAAGGCCAAACTGAGAAATACATTTTAAATGGGCTTATTTGAAAAAGCTGCAAGCTCATATGTGATTCCATTAGAATTCATCAAAGTTTTTATCCTGCTCAAAATCCCCAGGTATAGCTGGGAAGATTAACTCATGGTAGAATTCTACAGAGATAATCTTAGTATAAAAATTGTCAACCTTTGAAATCTTATCAAAAGCTTAAGCCTCTATGTCAAAAATGAATATCAAAGTTGTTATATTATGTTCAACATATTACTACTGATTTTTAAGAAATAAAAATAATCTATGCTGTAACATAATTAAGATATGTAATATTTATAATATCACCAAATAAATGCTTTTAATGCTTTTCAAATTATCTAACGTTAATCACTTCCCACTGAACAATCTCAGAAATAATATAACCATTCTTACATCCCTTCTCAAATTCCAAAATCATCTTTATGCTGTCTTGATTTTGTCATCAACCATGACCAATGAATTAATTTTAGCAGAACATCAGATCTTGAATATCTGCAGTTAAAGGAATATTGACATATGATAGCTAAAGGTTATTCTACTCCACATAACAGAGTAGAACAGTGCACTGAGTAAACTCAAAGAAACTTTTGGTGCCTCTGTCTTCTAACTGTGCTGTGCCTTTAACTCCATTATCCGTAACATCATCATAATATGATTTCCACAAATTCAATTCTTGATTTCCTAACTTTTGAAAAATTGCCTGCATGTCTTGGCTAAGATCATCACTCATTCTATGTGACATCTGCTGGAGGTATGGATCAGGCTAGCACAGTCAGGTATTAAAACTGACATATAAAGGTGAGGTGATCAGTAACTGACCAGCCAACCTAAGGACCATATACTTGCTCAGAGATGGGTGACAGGAGAAAAATTTTTCAGGATCAGTACCCTAAAATTTGTATGTCTAAATTGATAGAGAAGCACTTCAGCTCCTTCCCCCTGTTTCTTTGTAAAATCCCCTCATCCTCTTTCATGTTTTTCTTTTCGAATGATGGTAATTTTCTTCATTTTGATTTTCCTCAAGTTCTTGCTGTCCAAAATCAGATTCTAAGAACAATTAATGAAACCAGCTAATTCATCACAAAAGGGCTTCTTCATTCGCCCATTAATTTTAGGATCAGAATCATACTTGAACTCTAAATCAAGTAAAGCTTACATAAACTACAGGCAGCACAGATGCTTGACAAAAAATGAGTTATATGCACCCACATGTGCATTCATTACCCATCCCACCTATGGGACTCAAAATGGATAGTGCTGGCCAGAAAAGTCATATAATTAGTCATGGTACATTCTGAACCAATTTATTTCTTCAGCAGTTTCTATGGACTGGGCTTCTGGGAAGTCCCCAGTGAAATTTAAATCTGCCTTTCCCCATTAGAAGTTCAGAGAGACGCTGAAAAAGGAAACATGCCAGTTCACTCCTTTGAGAGAGTGTCTCCAGGGCATGGAAATCCTCTGCAGCACTTCTCTGCAGCTCCATCTGGAAGTGCTGTCCTGATTCCCACCATTCTGCTGGCCCTGCATTTCACTCACATTTTGAGACAGGAACAGTCTTTCCTCTTGCCTCTATGTCCTCTATTATTTATTATTAACTTTTGTCATTTCTCATTTATTATGCTTCTCTATACTGAATTTGGGTACAATTTTAATGGAAAATGTTAAAAAAAAAAAAAAAAAAAAGGAGAGAGAGAAAAAAAAGGTCATTTGGCACTGTTTTCTATTTATTTTCAAGGAATAACCTTATCAGCTCCATAAATGTCATTGGGAGATACACACCTTGTTCTAAGCAAGGAAACTGGTTGGCTGTGTAATGGAAGGGTGTGTAAAAACAGAAGCAGATAAGAAATTCACAGTATATAAACATGAGCAGCTTCTTATAACATGAAAGCAGCACCACTGACAAAGTAGTTAAGGCAGTAAAGTATCTGAAAAATAACTGTCACAAAAAAGAGTAGCCAAACAAAGATCAAAACCTTATCCCCATACTACAAGACCTACCAACTAATTAAGGACAGACTGAGTTGAAAACAAGAGTTAAGATATATTTTTATTTTAAAATATATTTCAAGGATTTTTAAAATAATGATCTAAATTAAACATAAAATTGATTATAGAAATCTGTGTAGCTTCCATGATTTATAAAAAGGAAAACAAAGCTGTTCAAAATGAAAATGTTTTGATTAAATGCCAAATCATTTTTTTCTGATTTAAGTGTAGAAAGAAAACTTTTATGTTTTTTGTCCTGACCCTCCAAATCCTGTTGGTTTTTTTCTTCCATTTCTGTCTAACAGGTCAGAAAGACATTCAGGAACATCTGAGAGCAGCATAGCAACAGGAATTAAACACGTGGGGGGAAAAAAATGAGTGCAGATACATTAGAGTACAGGTGTATTATGTAAGAGATAAAAAAAAAAAAAAAAACTTTTTTTTATTTATCATCCGATCATCACCTTATTCTTCAGTATGCTTTTATGCACTACGGTATCAGATCAAAAGGAATAGGGGTTCTGCGTGACTGCTGTGTTCCCTTCTCAAGTATGGGGAAAAATGAATAAGCAATATGTTCAAGGGAAGCTGTGGACCGAAATGTTTGCTTTGTGAAGGCTGCTGGCTGGAGCAGATAGGGGCTATGAAGTGACAAATCATGTCAAAAGCATAAATTCACAATTCTTTCCAATAGGAAACTAACATGAGCTCTCTCTCGCTCTGTGGCATGCTGATTTGCAGTCAGTTCCATGATCTGAACCACAAGCCCACTGAAATCATGGCAAAATTCCTCTTGGTCCCAACATGAGCAGGATTGCACATCACATTTATAAAGGAGAGCAGCAGCAGCAAAGAATTAGCTGCAGTACCAGTCCAGTCTCCAAAGCATTTCTTCTACCTGCAGTTTGCATTACCTGCAAATGTACTTAAACAGGAACAGTTAGAGTTAGTTTCTTGATTCTTTCTGCACAAAAGGAATGGCCACATGCATATAAAATGGCATTAGCAGCATTTCAGACAAACTTAAAGTACTTAAAGAGTTGCCTGTGATTATGGCAGGGAACACACTTTAATGCTAATGTTTAAAATGGAATTCCAAGTTACAACAACCTAAGCAACTTCTAATAATTATTAAAAGCTGTCATATATATATATATATATATATATAAAATAATATGAAATGTGAATAAGCACATAACTCATTGTAAGAAATTTACTAAAAAACAGAGAAAGGAAACATCAGCTCTTTGTTGTAAGGTAAAAAGAACGTATTATCAAAAACATACTATCTACTCCTCTTGGACATTGAAAAGTACAAGGTTTCACCTTAATTTTCATTAGGCTTTATGGTCTAAACAACCATATTCTAATATTTGGAGTATGTCATTATTAATCAACTAATTGCAGTAGAAAAGCCAAGTGGATGTAGATTAGATCTGATACAACGTTTCTGCAATCACAATGTCCTTGTGCCTGTGAGGAGTAAGTTGGTAGATGAAGAAAAGTAATCATAGCAAAAAGTAATCATGGAAAAACATGAAAAATGTATTGAGGAACTTTCCAGAACAGTGGTGTAATCCTTGATAAAATAAATTTGTTAATGATGAGAATAACATGATGCCCTCTCTACCTTTCTACCTTATGATGGATTGATGATCTGATTTCTAGTTCTCAAAGCTGACAAGGAATGTTTTCATTTATTTTTAGCTGACTTAAAGCACCTCTTCTTCCTAAATGATTTTTTTCTCTAATTCAAGCCATCGTCTCCCTCATTCTCCTTGAAGCTGCGGGAAATTTCTGTTATGCTGGCTATTTTGCAGTTGTTAAAACTATGCTAAAGCAGTATACAAAGAAAAATAAAATGCACCGGAAACTGGCTAAACATGTCAATGCAGTAATGAATTCATATGAAAAGTCCTTGATACAAATTACCCTTCTGCAGGAGTAAAGGTGACCAGCTGATACATTGTGCATGTTCAGACATAATATAGTGTTTGCACAGATCATGTATTAATCACGTATTAACTTGACATTTCTAATAAAACATAATGCTTTGTTTCTGAAGTTCATAATCAAATGGGAGAGATGCTTGAGTAGAATATGTTTTTGTTTTATATTTGAAAGTAAATTCTTTTTCAGTTTGCTTGAACAGTTTTAACCTTTTTGTTTCATGCTTTCATTCTTAGAAGTACATAAGCACATGCATAACTAAGTATGCAGGAAAACTAAACCAAGTCATTAAAACATTGCATCTTGTTACTAATTCCATAGGATTTAGGGACTTGATTAATACTAATAGAAATTAAATAAGTACTTCAATTTTTTTTAACAAGTCTGCAATGACTCTTATGCATGACTGAACTGAACTGTAAACAGGGGAATAAATCACAACTGTATCACTCCACATTTGTGTGGCAAAATATATATTCCATTAGAAGAGCCAGAGTTTGAAAATGATACATAAATTTTATTTCCTATGTAAGATTACAAAAATGAATTCTAAGAAATCTAAAATCTATTAGTAGCGATCAGAATGTGGGAAGATCGGCAGAAATAGAAAAAAAATATTCTATCTGCTTTATCTTATGTTTCCACAATGAAATTAACTGACAGTGAAAGACAGAAGTATAAATTAGGTCAGCTTTGAATGTTAAAATGATAAGTATATCACTACAGAATGAATTAAAAGAATTGATAATATTTATAATTAAATTAATTTAATTAATTTATAGAATAACATAGAACATATTAAGAAGAGAACACATTTCAGAGCAGAAGGAATCAGTTATGGATAAAGGAGTAATTACTGTTGCTGGATTCAGCTAATAATGTCATTTTTTTTTTTTGTTAACTTTGGCGATAGCCATGTATATCCACAAAGGATTCAGACTGTAAATTTTTCTTTTGAGGAGGAATGATGGGGACAGGGAAGGAGTAAGTAAAAAAAAATGAAGGATAAAACTGAACCAAATTTACAGAAACTCAGCCTGCTCCAGACATCAGAATTTCCTGTAGCTCAGTGGTTAGGGCACCTCAGTGCAATGTGGATACACTGGGCCTAAAACTCTTCACAAGTCCAGGCCAGTTCTCCCTAAAACTTTATTACTATGCAAAAGAAAGCTTCTCATACCCCCGTATCTTCTGGGATTTCAGCACTGTGCTCAAGATGAAGACATAAAGACCACTTACAGTTTAAATCATAACCAATTTTTAATGCAAAATTCCCAGATAATACCACCAGAGCAACACATTCAGAGCCTCTATTTAGGCACTACTAAAAATATACAGAGAAAAGTCGGTGGGCTGATAGATGTAAGGGTCCCTAGGATTAAGGGCATTTCAGAGTAGGTTGTGGAAATTACCTTTCAAGATTTAAGGTACAATACTCTCAAAGTTCAAACTAATTTAAAATTGGATTACTGTAATCCTAGTAACCCAGGCATTCCCACACCCTTTCTTGTTCGCACAAAAGCTTGTGCACGGCAATGGTTCTGGAAATTGATCTGGCTAAAAAAATAATCATTTTATTTTCTATATAAATCCCTGAACTAATTCCTGAACTGGCTCACCAAGGAGCTGCCCAAAAATTAAATGCAAAAGCAAGGGTGTGGGTGGGACTGCTCAGCTGGGAGAGGGAGGAGGACAAAATCGTGGCAGTCTGGATTTAGATCAGTTTAAAATGAACCACACCTATGAAGCCTGCATAAATTGTGACATGGAGAAAGCCTGAAGATACGATGGACTGAACCTAGTATCTTTCCTGCTTTAGTGCCTGTGGCTAGAGGAAGATTTTAGCTGTTTCTTTGTCTTCACTCAAGTCCTTACTTTTGGGTATGAAGATACCAACATGATACTGAACAGAATTTACTCTGTCTATGGATTAGATTTGCATGCCTTAGAAAAGACATTACATGTAATTCACTGTAAAAGTATTTCAATTTCTTTTTCTTAAGTATTATGGTTTATATTAAAAAATGATCTGACATAGAAACTCTGCCTTTTTCTAATTGAGGACTCCTTGATGAGACGGTTTCATTCCCTGAGGTTGGTATGGTTATTCTCTAGCAGCAGATATGTTTGATTGTTCTGTTTGATGACACTGAATGTTATAAAGTTCATGCAACATCTGTAATACTACAAAATCTGATAAACCTCACACCAATTAATCATTTGGGAATTTATTATATCTACAGTCTCTCTGCAGAAGATTCTCTCTTTGCAGAACCTTGGTAAAAATTGTAAAAAAATACACCACACATTTATCTAGCTTAAATTATATAAATAAATGTGTCTTGTACTGTACCACAAATCATTAGAAAGAACTATATATAACTTCTAAGACTTTTGCAGCATTTCACAAAGCAGTGAATCCACAATCTTATCTCAAGGGCACATTAAAAAAAGTAATACGCAGTATGGGAGAACATATCTTGCAATTGCTTTTGGTATTTAAAGGAATGAAGCTGGAATGAAAACTCCTTTCATACAATTAAGATCAAAAACTCTGGGTATCCCATTTGCTGAGTGATTCCTATAACCAGTACACTATCTTGAGTGGTCAAAATGAGATGTACTAATACGAATACACGTAGCAGGTTATCTGGGGAAATGCATGACCAAAAAGAAGTTCTAGAGTACTGCTATTCAATTCCGTCTTCTGTCTGAAGAAAATGCCATTGTTTGAAATGGTTATCCAGCATACTGGAAAATACCAGTCACCAGTAAATACCAATGTCACCTATAACATACATCATTCTTCCAACATGCTTTCTAAAAAGATGCTGGCCAAAACTTAATTTTGTGAGGGGAGTAGTTTTGTATATATGTGAGATATGCTTTGAGAATGCTTCACAGAACAAGTTCCTTAGCAAATATAGGCAAAGCAATGTCTCGTTTCAAGATCTCAATCTAGTTTTGGCAGAAGCTATGCACAAACTTGCTCAGACTGGGCAGAAGTCTAGAAACCTCAGGTATAGCATTTCCTTGTTTGAACTGGATGAGTTAAGGCACTTCTGAAGCTAGGCATCAACTCAGCAAAATGCAAAATTAGTTTTGGGTGTAGGAACCTCCATTATATTTTTGGTGCTTTAATAATTATTTGGATTTAGAAATTATTTTCACAATTAATTAAATGCTTTTAAAAATATTTGGATTTAGTCACTATTTTCACTATTAATTAGAATGCTTTTAAATGCTTTTAAAAACATTAAACATTATTGTGTTAATATACAAATGTGGTAGTTGTTTTACGAATGTGTAGACTTATTTGCATAATGTAATACTGTTCATTATACACATGGTCTTATTTCCATATTATGGAGGAACTACTTCAGATAGGTGGAACTATCTCCCTCTTTGCTTTGTCATAGGCAGGGATTTCTTGCACAGAATAGAGCTTGTTAACTTCATACAACTTCCATGAGCTTCTTTAGCAAAACAAAACAAATGAAAAACACGTATCAGTACTAATTACCTCTATTAGTTATTCTTCTCCCTCAGATCAGTCTCACATTTTTAGGTACTGTACATAAAGTGACAAAAGGAGAAAATGTGGAGGTATTTATTAATAATAATCATTGCTGAAGGACTTATTCATTTCCTCTCTACAGGTCTTGACAGGTTCTCTAACTTGTTGTAGTTCTTTTAGTACTATGGGGATGGTAAAGATATGCTTTGACAAGATTTGTAAGGAAATTAATATATTTATGGGGGGGAGAAAAAGAATAAAGTAAGCTTTCAGGTAGACAAATGCAAGTCTGTTCAGACCAATGGAAAAATTTCTTTGTCTAGAGATAGAAAAATATCTAAATGACTTTCCTTCAAAAAGAACCAAAATCGAAGAGTTAAGTGCCTAAATTATATTCCATTTAAGTTTGATATGTGTATCACAATGTCCCTTCTAACTAAATGACAGAGCAATGGTCTCTCCTACAGGTTCATAGATAGCCTGGTAGAAAGCCTGGAATCCTTTCCATTAGCTTACAATTGTTCACCAAAAGTTTCATGAGGAAAAGAGTGAAGGGGAAGTAAGCTAGTAACTTAGGATCCAATAAATCACTGAACTATCAGTGTGGTTAGAGCATGCCAAACCAAAGTCTGACATACATAAATACAAAGAAGGCAGTACAGGGGAACAGAATTGAAGACTGGGATCCTTTTGGCCCCTCAAAGTTCTATGCTTATAGGAGAATATAAGTAACTGAACACTTTCTGCAGCTGAAATGGAAAGCCTCACTCAAAATCACAAGTACTGAGAAAACTTTTATCTAACCTACTTTCCTCTATTTTTTTCAAATAAAATCTCTATTAATAAAGAAGTCACCATTTTTATAAAGAATCATCTGTAGTCCAGCACTTTTAGAGGAAAATGAAAACAGAGGTAGCTCCTCCCATAAGCACCTAAAAGGTAAAAGAATGGAAATGTAGGGCATTAAACTCTGCTTTAATCTAAAAGAATCATGCTGAAGGTATCTACTGAATGTGAGGGAAAACTGAAAAAGATCAGAACTATGGTAAGTCTAGGGTAAGGAAAGGCTAAGATTATTCAAGAAGTACCTATGACCAAATGTTTGTGTATTATGCAAGACTACTGTAAAGAGTTAAAATAGTGCCAAAAGTGAAAGACTATATGTAGAACAGAGCTGTGGACTCTCCAGTGAAGTGTGACCAAGCTGGGAAGGTAACTAAGTTTCATACCTATGACTGTAGCCCAGCAGCCAATACTGCTTCCAAATGTAATTTAGGAAGTGAAGAATTGTGATTCTCAATCTCAATTTATCTAGGAAGAATGGTATTTTCTTAAAATATTGTGGAAAATAATCAGCATCTGCAAGACAAGTTCTAAGCAGGTCATATAGAAGTGGAAAAGCACAGTAATAATATGTTGACAGTCTAAATATAAGTACTACAATTACACTGCTAAAACTACAACTAGCAAATGCTTTGGATGCCACTCTAGCAAGCTAGTTAGCACAAGGCTAACTTTAGTCGTAAGAGAAGAGGCACTGAATGCAATGGAGTTAATCCTATGCTTATAAACCTTCCTGAATCATAGCCTTTTTGATTATAACCTGTCATACAGACTATGTGTTAGGCCATCAACTATTGAAGTGCAGCATTAGAACTTTTAAGAAGCCTTAAGTTCTCCAATACAAGAATATAACCAGCAGAAAAGCAAAGTTTGTAGCATAAACAGAAATATGAGTTAAAGGTAATCAGCATCTTCTGTAAAATATTCTGCCCTCTTTAACATCTGAACATTGAGTAATTTCTTTTTTCTTATAAAAAATAGTTTTGAGAACATCATATATTGATGCTTTTTGATAGATTTAAGTTAAAGTACTCTCTTTTGAACATAATGATCATAATTAGCTTGCACCTCTTCCTCAAAATCATCTCAATTTGAAATTTTCTAGCTAAAAAAAATTGTTTATATATATACTCAAACATCTTTAATGTATAAAAGGCAGTTTAAGTTGATTTTCCCAGTTGTTACTTTAAAGAATATGTTTCTGCCATTGATAAGAGAGGCTTATTGGCTTGCTTGTCTTTTGACCAAATAGCAAGTAAATTTACAGCGTGCCAGAATATTTACTATTTGCAAATTAAGAAACCATTAAAATATTCCATTCAAAGCACGGATCACAGCAACTCTTGAAGACAACTTACAAAGTGTAATACAAGAGGGAACAACATAAGATACTAAAGGAAAACAGGAGTTCAAAATTTGCATTACATTCTAAAGTCTACACCAATGAAATTTGTCGCTATAGTAAAAGCGACATCTCTTTATATCCTCAATAGGTGATTTTTTCACAGGCTGACAGGAAGCAGAGATGACCTGGCATCTTTTTGAATGAGTCATTACCCATCATGTCAACAAGCCAAAAGATAAAAATGCATAGTACAGTCACTGAGCATCATGACTATAAATATGACTGTGAGCATCTCTTAAAATTCAAGAAAGAGATATGTAAATTTAGAAGAGATATAATTTATGTGTTTACATATATATATATATTTAACATACACACCTAACTGTTTCTCACCATTATTGAATCTACTCCACACAGAGGACAACAGGCCTGGTATGGTGCAGAACGCCACTCGTGTGACTCGATCCACAGATCAAGTTTAGATATACCCCCCTTATTGAGGCATGGGATGGGAGCCGCGAACTGTGTAAAACCGCACCAGAATAAAGGCATGGGGGGGGGGGGGGGATAACTCGGATTTCCCTCTCGGTTTTGACATGGAGGTCTTTGGGCGACCTGGCTCACGCACCGATTTCCCCCATCTTTCAGCACAACCGTGAACAGCTGCGCGGCGGCGGCAGGAGCTACCGCGCACCGAAAAGCAGGAGCAGGATAACGACGCGAAACGTTTGGGAACCTCGGGGTGGGAGACCCCGAGCGAGACACCCGCGTTACCCGGGCACGTCCGTCCCCGTCGCCCTCCACCTCCGCCAGGAAGCAGCATGCGGGCGACGCCAAGGAAGCGCCGCGGGGCACCGGGCAGACTGGGCGCCCGGCGCTGTGCGGGCGGCACCGCCCCGCCGCCGGGGCCGCGCCTCCGCCGCCGCCGCCGCCCCGCCCCGCCGGCCTCTGCGGGCCCGTGCCGCAGCGGCAGGCGGGCGGGCGGACAGTCCCCGCCCCTCCGCCCCGCGTGTGCCGCGGCTCGGCTCGGCGCGGCGCGGCTCGGCGCGGCCGCTCCCTCGCCATTGTCTGCCGGCGCGGCGCGGCGGCGCGGCTCGCCCCGGGCCGCGATGCTGGAGGGCTGCGCGCCCCCTCAGAACTGGCTCCGGCGCCGCGGAGCAGCCACGCCGCCTGCTGAAGACTGAAACTTTGCGTCGCCGCCGCTCCCTCTGCTCCGCCCGGCCCGGCCCGGCTCGGCTCGTCCCTCTCCATGCGCTGAACGGCCGCGGGGCGCCCGCTCGGCCCCATGGACGCCTTCAGCGCCGCCAAGGCCAAAATGGGGGCGAAGAGCGGCGGCGAGGCGGCGGCGGCGGCGTTGGGGCTCGCCGCGCCTCAGCCCGCCGCGCCGTCCCCCAGCCCCGCCGGCCACGGCTCGCCCGCCGCGCCCGAGCCCGGCGCCTACAAGCTGGAGGACCTGGAGACCCTGGCCACCGTGGGTGAGCGAGGCAGGGAGGCGCGGCGGGAGCGGGAGGGACAAAGGCGCTGCCCCGGCGCCCGCCCGCCCGCCTTTGGCCCCCGCCGGCCGCCGCCCCTCGGCTGCCGCTTCGCCTGCCGCTTTGTTCCTGCCCCTTGGCGCCCCCAGCGCGGCCGCTGGGGATGTTGGGACCGTTCGGGGGCGGCGGGGCGGGACTCGCGGCCGTTTAACGGCCGGCAGGTGCCGGCCGCCGCCGGGGACCCCCTTCCCCCCCCTCCCGCCGCCCGCGCCGCCGCGGCACCGGGGCGGAGGCCGCCGCCTGGTGCCGACGCTGCTCCGCGCGTAAAGTTAGTCGCGTTTGCGGGGGGGGGGGGGGGGATTGTCGTCCTGGTTTTGTCCACAGTTCCGGGGCGCTGCGTTGGGTTTTTCTTAAAATTTTATTTTATTCTTCTTTTTTCTTTTCTTTTTTCTTGCTGAGCCGTTTTTATCAGACTTGCGTGTGATCTGAGCCGTCGCTTGCACGAGTTCCCGCAGCAGCCGCGGCTTCTCTTCCCAAGCTGCTTTATGGTCGCCGTGAGGCTTTAGGAAGGCGCTGGGCAGCGGTAGCGTTAGCGCAGTTTTGCGGCTGTGTGTGGAGTCGGCAGAGGAGCACAGGAGCCTGCTTGCATTGTTCCTCCTTGACACTGTTGTGCCAGTGCGCTAACAAGCCTGAGCACTGCCGGGATCGTCAGCTCTGGCTGTGTGTGATAACCGTGTTTTCAGAGCTACAGCTGAATGAATTTGTAACGTGGTTTGGCCTGTCTGTGAAGCAGGCAGAACCGCCGCTGAAGTCTAAACACCTTTTGTTGTAAAAACTCGATTGACGTGGTTAGCTTCATTTGCTTGCATCATGATAGAAATTCATTATTTAAATGCAGCTGTAGGGCCGGTGAAGAGATCAGAGAGGTTCATTAAATGCAGGTAGGTGTATTTAAAAACCTGGAGCTGTGCTGTCACCGTGCGTATTGATGCAAAGATGTCTTGCCTTGGGTAGAATTTTGGTAAGAGGCAAAATTGCTCCTCAGATTTACCACACTTACCAAAAAAGGGGGAAGAAAAACTCCACCCTGCCTGCAATATTGCAAAGTATATGCATATATTTAATAAAATGACATCTCAAAGGACATCTGTGGTGATGTTAACTGTTTTCATACTCACTCTGGTATTTGTCAGTGCATTGTGCTTGAAGGGGATTATATATGCATAATTATGAATGCTTTTGCACTTGATTATTTGTTCAGCTATACAGAAGGGTTTTTTGTTATTATATTTATTTAGCTTTGAAATGATTTTTTTGGACAGATTTATTCCAGTAAGTGCTGTAAACTTCAGTTTCCTTCCCCAGCCTTGCTGTAGTTAAGTTGTCTTCAGTCAAGATGGTGTAATTTAAACCCTTTTTTAGTTAAGTTGATGATTTGATTTATATTTTTTAAAATGCTGTTGGAAAGGCATAAGAATGTTGTGATTGATGCACACCACATTATTATCTACTGAAGCCCATTACTTTTTTAGACAATATTTCCAAGTTAAAACGTGAATTGGTGTCTTATTGAGAAGTTGAATGAGATTATTGAAAGACTGTGTGAAAGCATCCTGATGCTGCTTCTCCACTAGAAGTGATCAATCCTATGCATGATATCACAACTAGTTGCTATAGATGTGATTGTCATCATAGAGGATTATGATATTAGGCAGCAGGAAAATACTGATTCTTAAACAAAGGCCTAATTATCATAGAAATGTTCCTAAGGAAATGAAGAAATATTTTAAATTGACACAAGGATTATTTCTGAACAGCATATCTTTTTACAGTGTTCTTTAAGGTGCAGCTTCGAGCTTAAGAAAAAGGAAGGTCATCATTCCACAAAGAGTAAAGAGGAGATTCCTCTTGGAAAGAAAAATACTGTTTGATATGAAGAGACAGTGCTGGAAAAGGGAGTGCAAGGTGAAAAGAGCAGACTGTTGCCTGTTAGGTCACTGACAAAATACTTAAAGAAACTCTCTCTTCCCTCCCTGTCTCCCTCAGCTTGATATTTTTTTTTTTCTTTGCTAGCTCTACCTGAAAAGTTAGCCATTCTTTGTATCTTTTAAGAGCCATGGGTAGGGACAGGAGAGACAAAACACAAATCTTGAAGGATACAGAAATGTGCCCAAGTAAATGCATTAAACAAAGAAGTTGAGATGATTTATTGTAAGTTAGTTTCTAAGTGTATTTACTGTATGCCTGTGCTCCTCTGTAAAAGGCTCTGAAGAGGGAAGAGATCTACCTTGTGACTGGGAAGAAAAATAGCTGCCTCAAAGTGATACTGAAACTGAACACATTTATACCTGCCTCTGAGCAACGGAGTTTACGCACTCAAAGATGCAATGCCTCGCTGATGTGTCAGTAGTACATTGAGATCTGAGCCAGTATCTCTGCGTGAGGTTGAGCCGTTCTGCACACACCTGCTAATATGCTACATTGCACTCTTTAGTTAAATATACTGCAACAGTGCAGCACACTCCAGAATATATGTAGCAATTTAGCTTGAGAAGCTCATTTTGGCTAGGCTTAAACCTATTTTTTTATTAAATTAAATGCAGTTTAGGTTTATATCACATGTACTGGAAGAGTGTGTATGTCTACACTTTTTAAAGCAAAAGTTTAACTAAATAATACCATATTCCACTTTTCTGACCTCTCGTATGGGGTGATAAGTGTACTGTCATCAATTTTACTGCAGCAATTTAGTCCTTTGTGCAGTGTAACTGCTGTGATAAGAATAGCCATTTTCTTTCTGCTGCTGTTCTCAAAAGCTGTGTCCTCCATCTGAGATTTAGAGACATCTATGAAGGAGAGGGGGCTGACCAGAAGTTACAGGGCAGGAAGTTCTGGTACCAGGATGTGTGTACGATAAAGGAGTGGAGGAAGAGAGAGAAAACATAGCAGCTGGGGTGCTTCAGCCTTTAGGATGCATCTCTACTAGAATCACTGTTGCCTATACCCAGGCTTAGAAACCATGGTCTTGGAAACTACCTGCTTGGAAAGTGGCAAAATAGGGAGGTGAGTTCCATGCTGGTACAGCTGCAGTATAAATAATATTTGAGCTAACTAAACGATGGGTCTTTGGATGCTTATAGTCTCCATTACTTTTTGGTCCATTCAAGGGTAAAGATTACGAACTAGCTAGTACTTCCTCTAAGGAATTTCATTGTTCTAGGTAGTGAATCTGACTTTTTTTTACTTATTTGGTCCAAGAAAAGGATCTACAAATCTGGTTTAGATCTGTTATTGCTCACTGTAATTTTTGGAGGAACTTAAGTACCTAAAAATGGGGCTTGTAAAGCAAGCTGCTGAGATTAACTATGGATTTTTTTTTTTAAGCTATGTAAGGGGAATATGTCTGAAATGCCATTTCTCCCTCCCCCAGAATTAAGTAATTCTTTGTCTCTTGAATTAGGTGTCTATGGAATTGTGGTCATCCTTGAATTTAGGTGCCTTCTCTTGGAGGATGGAATAAAAACTTCTGGGGTGAAAACTAAGTTGGAAATAGTGCCCACTTTGCATGTAAGAGCTACTGTTTTAATATCCTTCATAATCTAAGATGATTAGAAACTCTCTGTTAACCTTATTGCTATAGTGCAGGCTGGATTGAGAGTACTCTGTATAGTTTCTTTTGGAAGGTATGCCTGTTCTAGCAAAGAATTCAATGTGAAGACAGGAGAGCAAAAAGGGAGGATGGTTTTAGCATGGTGAGTAGGAGGGCATTTATCTCCCTAGCATGCCCCCAAGCTTTCATCAAGGGGACTTCCTGAGAGGTTGAAGATGCGGCTTTGAACTTACTGAGATGCATGTTTTTTGGCTAGTCCTCCAAAATTAGAGCTAAGTGTGCTCCTCACTCTGGAGCTATTGAAGGTGACTTGTTCGCTTCTATTTTTGAATTAATTTTATTTTCAAAGAAAGTTAAAATGTGAAGGTTTGCTTGGCATACTCAGTTTGCTCAGACAAGCCTGAAATATTTTGTGAATCTCTTTTGGACTTAAGTAATGTTCAGCTGTGCCAAGGTTGTGGTATGTGCAGAATCAAAAACTTAAATGCCTTAACCTTTTTCAATGTAATATACCTGCTAAAGTTTCATGGTCCACCCAAGAGGTGCGTTAGCAATTAATTACTTGCATAAATTTTATGTGAGCCCTCTTCAGTCCAGACTTCAAAAGGGCTGTGAAAGAGAGAGAAAGAGATTGTGAACCCTAGCAGTCTAGCTCCTGAACCATCCTTTTTGGCAAAGAGCATTTAATGAAAGTGCCCTAGTATTCAGAGGAGCCAGAGAGGCTGCAATTGAATGCCTTACATATTACATTGAAACAAAGATACTAACTTTTGAGCTACATTGTAGCAAAGAACTAATTCATATAAACTAGAATAATAAGTACCAAAAAAAAAAAAAAAAAAAAAAAAAGGAAGAGATTGTTTTGCTTTTGGATAAGTAAGATGAGAGAAGAAATTTTTTGCTTCCAAATGAAATGTGTGGTAATAACAGGGAAAAATAGAACTTTCAGGACAAGGAAGATGACAAATTTAATTTTTGCCCTCTCTCTTATTAGATCATTTCCTGCCTTTTTTTTTTTTTTCCAAAGTACAATGAATACTGAAACATATTATAAATATAAATGAGGTTTTGTACATCCATTAAATTGATTGAAATATTTTAATAGTAAGCAACATCTTCATTGGAAAGGATTCTTTTAAACAACTCTTCCTATGAAGTACTTTAAACTAAGCAAATGTGGAATAAAGAATTGGACAAACCAGTATTTTAATTTTTCTGAGCAGAGGGAGAACTTAAAGTACAGGGGAAAATTGCAAAGCAACACACTCTTACGTATTTAATTTCATTGCGTTCACAGGCATAGAATATGATAGCCAAATATGTTTTTAAATTACATTATGTCAGAGGGGCAGTAGGTGTAAAAATGTAGTACAAAACTATGAGAATGAATCTGCTCTTCTGTACAGAACATCACAGTAATATTTTTCCATTTATGTAGTCTAAGCAAAAAATTCTGCACCAGAATAGTGAAGTTCTGCTTTAATTGCTAAGAACACTAGTGTCTAGTCTTTTTTTAAGAGAAATACTTTTTTAAAAGCCTTTTAAAGGGGGTTCAGATTATTTATACTTCTTAGCAAGTCTTATTTTTAGTTTCACTATTTAGCCTCTTACCTGTTAAAAATACTATTCTGAAGGGTGTATGAGGATTTTTTTCCTGTTTGTCATCTTTCCTTGATACTGAAATGATGAATAATAATCTATGATTTTACTTGACAATATCCTTACATAACACAAAGTTTTGAAAGAAAACATTATATGAGTGTTGTGACTGTAATAGTGACTTAAATTCACCATTGTATTAGTACATCTTTGAGACTTTAGTCATCAGACTAAAGGATTTGGTTTTTATTTTCTCTCTCCTTTCTTGGAATGTGTTTTTTTACTTAATTTATCTTTTCAACAAGATGATACTTGCCCTAAAATAAATCTTTGCTATTGTTGTACCTGATCTTCTACAGAGAAAATGACCAAGTGTGAATTAGCTTTATTATGTTGTTTTTCCTGCAATTCACTGGTGAGGAGAACTGAAGTAGCATAATATTATGGAGTGAGCAGCAACAGGTCCTCTCCAATTAGGTTCTTATTAGACTGAAAAAATGGATTGAAACAAATATTCTTTTGTCTTTCAGAAAGAGAAGTCAGAAAAGGGAGAAAGCATATGGAAGAAGTCTGAGTATGTGAAAACTGAAAGTTCACATTTTTACTTTACTATCTTCAGTTTAAAAAATCGGTTGTTGAGATAAATGACTTAGTGTTTGCTTCTTGACTGTTTCTTTTGCCTTAATCGTATTTAAATATCTAATTGATTGCAGAAGAAACTTCATAATTCTTTCTTTAATGTTGTGGACTTGACAGCATATTATAGAATGGGTGTCCTTTGATGCTCAGATATACTACTTTTATATATAAATAATCTAGTAAGTCCTATAAATAACCCAGAGATGCCCCAAAGTGTCTGTTGTGATGCAACGAATTAAGTAATCTGGGATCTAACTTCTAATGCTGTGGGAAAAGGAAACATGAAAAACCCCTTTCCCACAAAATCAAGAACGCTCCCCCCCCCCCCCAAAAAAAAGTGTTTGCTTTAAATAGAAGATACTACTGAAAAAAATCTTTGACCAGGAAGTGGTGTGTGTCTGCTCAAACTCAAAAAGATGGAAAATATGAAATGGAATGGAAATGTGAATTAAACTATATTCTTCCCTCCCTGCAAGGGAGGAAATTAGAAATTAAAATACTGATGATTGGCAACATACATGAACATGAATGTGCATGTCTGGACTCTCTGTCTAGTGGGCAGAGGGAGTAGTGTTCTGGAGGTGAATGTCTTGCTGTATTGGTTTTTATGTTGCTGAAAATAAGGGAAATGCACCCCTGGTTAAATAACACTTAATCCTGATTTAATCCACTTTAAAGGTCATTTGTGATATATAAACTTCAGAAGTGAAGAGAGGTGGTGGGATTTATATACCACGTCTGTTAGGAGAAGAGTAGACGTGCATACAGCAATGAAGATTGAATTTTCATAAACTAAAAGATGGGAACTTTATATTTACCCTGAAAAGGCTTGTCTGGATGTAATCTGTACTTAACTAAATTAGTTTAGGTTAAACAATATAATTCTCCTACTGTTGATACTTATCAGTGTAAAATAATCTTCAACGTTAGCTTGTTCTGTTTTGTAATAGTTTAACATGGTGTCTTCTCTTGGTAAAGCATGATATACCTCTTCCCACATCTACGCAGGTCTTGAGGGTTTTATTAACAGCTTCAAAAATGTTGCATATTCAGATGCTAAGGCAGTATGTTTCATTTAAATTCTCAAAATAAGAATATAATTTTGCTTTCCCAGAGGAAAACTTTCAAGTGAATGAACGAACAAGCCCTTTATATTTTAAAGGGGATACATAAGATTCTTTTAAGCTCTGTTCGTTGACTGCACTTCATGCTAGCACAGTGATTCAATTTTGATTTGAAATGTGTGTTACTTTATTTTTTTTAATACTAAGGCACATCAGGGATTTTTCCCTGTCTTAGTGGAGCCTCTTATTTGCTACAGAGACTCAAGAGTGTGGTAAGAAAATTCACCCAGAAGACAGGTGAGATATGCAGTGTCTAGTAAAATGTGGAGGTTGCCAATGAAACTAACATGGCATATCTGAAAACTGAGTGGAATGTTACAGAACAAGAAAAAAACTGCAAAACATTTAGGTCAGTGAATTTAGTTAATTTGGCTCTCATTGTGTACTTCTGTGGATATTTGTAGTCTGGATTTAAGTTTGGTCAAAAGAAGTCTTCAAATTTCTGCCCTTTATATGAATAATGCTTACTATTTTACTTTTCATAAATGATATATTTCAAGGACTTAAATTAGTTGTGATGATAAGACTGTAAGTTAGCAAATTAAAGGCTTCTTGAGGGATTTGGGGGAGTGTTTGAAAAAAATGTTACCTCTGAAACACTGAAGGTTGCTTGTTTTTAAAGGCTTAAGGACAGGGTTTAGATCTGTAAAGTAGATACAATGCTTCTGTGACCACTTTTGTACTGCACTGATTTTTAATCTCAAAATAAAAAATATAATTTCTGAGGATAATACAGGTTGTTTCGGAAGGATGATTTGAACTGGACGTTCTACTCTGAAATAAGTTCTGAAAACTAAGGTAGCGTATTCCTATTTAGGAATAATTTGAGCTTTCCCTTCCTTAATTTAAGGGCTACAGTCTTGGTGAACTCTGAATTTGGTGCTTTCACAATTCAGTTTAAGCAATTCAACTACATCTGTGTAAATACTTAGCTTTTTTCGTTGAAAGGCTGAAAGATAAGTGAAGTAGGTAAAAACAATGTGGAAGCTGTATGTCCAAACATATTAGAAGCATGTCCAGAAGCGCATATTCGGAATAGCTGCTTTGTAGACAATTACAGCTGTCTGCTCTTGACACATCTAATATAAATTTAAACTGTCCAGTTTGGGCAGTGGTTGTATAGCTAATATGTCTGTGCTCTTGTATTGGTAAAATAAGCTTGTTTGAGCTTGTGGGTATTGCTTATGCTGAAGGATGCATTAGTATCTCTACCTATCTTAAAGGTAATTTGAGGACATTTGCAAGAGTTGGTTTGCACTGTGGAAGTGCTCTTCAAATGTATGCACTTCAAAATTTTTCCTTTCACTTGGTGATTTTTGACAGCTACTCTGTGCAGCCTTAAATTGTGGTAATCTATTGCATTTGTTCTGTGAGAACTTTCCACTTGGCTGCCCTCTTTCTTCATTCTAGTCCCAACCCCGAGCAGTTGATAGCTGGTCCATTAATTGACTGACAGTAACTTCCGTGCAAATGAGTTATAATTTCTTCTCCAGGGACTCAGTTGGTCTGCTTTGATACACTTCATCTCGGAGAAGTGTATCAAGAGAAGTATGTGAGTTTAGTTATTTATTTATAACTCCAATATATTAAAATTAGTAAAGTCACGTTGCTTCCATGTGACTAAACTTGGTGACATAACATATTTCTGTATAATACCAATAGCAATGGAATGTTACACTTGGCTTGGGGTCAGGTTGATTTTTGGTCCTGTCATTGGTATCATTCTGTAAGTTTTTCTATGTACCCCTTATTCTATTGCAAAATAGTAATAATAATAAAAAAGATCAATTGGTCTTGCACTGTTCTCGTTAAGCAATTTTAATGCTCTTCTTTATTGCAGATTGACTGTTTAAATTTATAAAAATAAAGCCAGATAACCAGTCTACTTTTCACAATGTATTTTTTAGCACTTACATGCCAACAGGTTATGGTTTCCAAACAGGCTAGCTTTTATGTAAAACCTTCTTCATTTTTCTTTCTTTTCTAGACATTCATTTTGGAGATGAACTGCAGCTTTCCCTATAGGAAGTAAAGAAACATTTATAGAACTTACTGAACAAATTCTGCAAGTTAAAATAGAAGGAGAATTAGAGTATGGAAAAGTCTTCGGTTTGCTTTATATCAGTCAGAGCATAGAACTTCTTAGTTGGCTGCTTTTAGCACTTAGCACTTCTTTATTTCTACAAACTATTAATAAAAAATCTGCAACATATAACAAAACTACCTTTTGTTTATTTTTAATTAGGCTGAATCTGACTCCCTTAGAGGATTATTTCTGAGCTAATTTTTTGTGACAAGACACATATCTAGTATATGTTTACTTGATTCTATTGTGCAACTAGCAAGAATTCAAAAGATGTAATGACTGAGGAAAGGTTGCTCAAGTCAGAAGAACTATTTAATGTAAACTACTGTTAATTTAATTATTATTAATTTAATGTAAACTATTATATGTTTAACATATGACTTAAATCTTGCAATTTTCCTTGTATATACCTGGCATTGTCTTAAGTATGTATTAAAGAGGACTAAAGCTGTAGTATGACAGTGCAATGTATTATTTTACTGGCAAGATACGACTAGTCACTCAACATCCTCTAATACAGGAGAAAAATATGTAGTGCTCCTAATGTGCTTCCCCCTTTCACCCTTCCCCCTGTCTTATGTGATTCTTGCAAGGGATGTAATGGTTTGTTACATTAAAAAAAAAAGTGCATTGTGCATTTTTAGGGGATCCTCTATGATGTGTTTGAGTTTTGGAATGGTTCTTCATTAAAACAAAGCTTCTTACGTAGCATTCTTGGCATTTGCTGGAATGTTGTTCTATTGGTACTGGGGAATGTGGGGGCTTCAGGCAACATGAAATACTTACCGTAATGACACTGATGTTATTGTGGAGGTGTAGGGAGCTCCCTGAATTAAAGCAAAATATCTATTAGTATTACTTCTTATGCCTCTCTGTTAGTGCTGTAGTCAGTAAATTATATACTCCAAAATTGTTTAGGTGGCTCTTATGAGAGCTGTCATTGCACAGACTCCTCAGAAACAGGCTAAACTGATAGAAGATGTTTACTTTGCTGATACACTAATTAGGATGCACTGTAATAGCTATATGGATGTTAAATATAAAAATAAGATGCATGGATGCTGATAGTATTTATATAAAACTTGTGGTACTATAATAGCAGACTGCTCTGGCCCCCTATCCCAGAATGATGACATATTTCTAGTCTCAGACTTCTCCCCAGCTTGCTGTTGGCTTCTTGCATCCCTTTGGGTGCAGGAGGTGATTGCATGGTTTTATCTCTGTCCGTGGAGAACTAACCAACAATTAGCACAGCTACTGGTCAGTCAGTTTCTAAACTGGACTTCTTGTTGCCTCTTTCATCAAAATGTTTCGGGCTGCGTTTCAGTATGCTGATTATGTGGTCTGATGCTACAAAGATGTCCCGGATTCTTGAGACTTTTGAAGGCCTGTGAAGACTTCTGCACTATGTTTCTCTATTTAAGCAACTCACTTGTTTACTGTCTGAGGTGGTGGATGTGGCGGTTGTATTAGATTAACAGCATTGCTCCTCTTTTATTGACCAGCATAGTTTAATCCACTTAAAAAGTTCACGTTAGTGACCATTTATGCAGATATTGCTCATTCAGCAATATCTTTTGCAATAATGTAATTTGAGATGTAATCAATTAAAAAAAAAAAGGTATTTCTGAAATCTCGAGCATTGCAACTTAATTTAAATGATTCTGTTTAAAAGCTCCACATTAGTAATTTCACAGTGAGTAGAAGTGATTCCTTGGACCTTGCTATGGAAATCTTTCCTTGCTAGAAGTTATTTCTGTAGTTTCTCTGCTAGAAAATGCAGCTGGGAAGAAGCTGTGTGAAAGACTATGTCCCATAAGACGGAGCTATTGGAAAACAAAGTAACTGAGGAAATAATCTGAGGGGTTTCTAACGCTGAAGTTAATGCAAAATACTGTAAATGAAATGGAACTATATTTCTTCTAAAAATACCTATTTTAAAATCCATTTTTGGGTCAGCTGTGTTTATTCCCTGCTTTGTAAGCTGAAAAGTAGATGACATATTGGGGAAAGGCCAGTTGTGATGCTTCAAATTTAAGCCTGTGAAAGCTATGCTTATCGCAGGTTTATGTGTTAACAGACATTATTTAGCTGTTTCTCTTCTTTCTTTAAACTTACATTTGTCTTTGAAAACTGAAATGTGAAGGGTTTTTCTCCTGTAACTGAATATCATTCTGCAACTAAATATTTATACTTTTTTGGGGGGGAGTATGTGTGATGTATTGTACCTTTTTATATAAAATATAATATGTCCTTTATTCTAAGTGGGTAAGTGAAGAGAGTTTCTAGAATTCTCTTCTCTTGTTATCCATAACACCTGGTGTTTACTGTAAACCAAAAGATTATTTTGATGGAGAGGAGGATGTTCGACTCCTTTATGTTGTTTATTTTGAAGTTAGGTAGGCCTAAACTTTCAGTGCTCCCACTACACTGTCAGTTGTGAGTTAACAAAATGTAGTTTGATAGAGCATTTCTGGTTTGTGAGGCAAATTTGGGATAATTATGGGAAATTAATCTTCTGGAAATTAGTGATAAGACAATTTGAGTGGGTCATGTGCATTCTGTGGTATAACAGCATATTTGAACTCCGAAATCTGAAAAGTGTTTTGGAATGTGTGGTATATTCCAGAAGTGTAAAAAAGGACATAATTTTTCAAACAGAAATTGAGAATAGGATATCCAAGTAACTGGGATGTAGTTTCGTAAATGTGCAGCTGGAGTGACATCAGAGCATTGAGAAATAGGCTTGTTTAGCTTTTTTTTTTTTAATAATCTTTTAACATAAAATACATATGAATTACTATTCTGCAGAATGTACTCCTTTCCAGTGGAATTCTTTATCTACTGGGAAGAGCTTGTTGTGTATGGTAATATTAAGTAGAGAAGCAAAATTGTGAAATGAGATACTTGGAAAACAATCTAGTCCCTTAACAACTTTTTTATTTTTTTATTTTTTTTTCTGTCAGTTCTTCAGGTAAACCTATCTAACTTAAAACTAAAGCAGGAGTTAGTTGCATAGTTCAGAGTGTAAATGAATTTGGATTATGTGTTTTGTTTCCTGATGCTTTTAAGAATTGTCTAGGATGTGTACCTTGGTAATAAAAGTCTAAAATGTAAATAATTTTTATCTCCCTTTGAATCTTGATGTTGAAAGGTTCATTATAAGTGACATACTGTGAAATCATATATTTGGAGATGAGAGTTCACATTTTCATATTAACTTCAAATATTGTTTCATTTTTATTGACTTCTTTGCATAGTTGTTATTTGTATTTTAATAAAGAGGCTACTTAGTGAAATACGGACTACTAAACTGAGTGAATAGTCAGAGAAGACTAGCAGACAATAACAAAGATGGATGTATTGGTGAGACGTTATCTTTTATCCTGCATATTTGAATTCCCCCTTTAAAAGTGAAACAGTGCAAATCTAATGCAGTAGCATTTTTCTTCAAGAAATCAAAATCAAACTTGATGGATGTTGAAACAGCAGGGTAAGGTAAAGGGGCTTATGCTGTTTTGATGCACTCTTCCCTTTTGTTCAGGTAGGTCTCTGTTGCCTCAGTTTCTTTTCAGAACAAAACAAGTAGAATAGAAGAAAATGGAAGCCTGTCTAGGCACATAACTAGATATTCCAGATGAGTGTATATGAAGAAATAGATTTTACAAGTGCTTGATTTGGTAGGAAGATCTGAACTTATACTGGTTGATGGTTAGTACAGAATGTGAGATGTTAACAATTTCATATTGTACTTCATTGGGAAATTTGCCAGCTATGGGTTCATTGACATCCAAAAGCTGGGCATTCCTTCATAGAATACTGCCATAGAATACTTACAGTTTATCTCCTGTAATGAAATACGTTGATAAATCTTTCTCTAATCTTCATGTATTTTGGCATTTAAAGTGTTTGTAGGAGGAAAAATGCTGCTGCTTGTAACTGTTGGATAGAACCTAATTGGTTTTCATTTTTGGTAGAGATATTAAAGAGAGATTTTGTTTGAGAACAAACACAACTCTGTTGCTTGGCCTCCCTTAGTTCTCTGAAATATGATTCTTGAAATAGGCAAATCAGATAGTGATTGCAGTAATACAAAAGACCTGGAAATGCTAGGATGCTTGGTAGGGGGGAGGGGAGCAGAGAGAAGGAAAAAATCTTTGATTGCTTTGCTTCAGATATCCTTCTGTAGCATAGTTGCTTTATTTTTATAATCAAGATGAATCCTCTTTTTTTGCAAACTTTTTTACAGAATTACAATAAAGTACAGTTATTTTTTCCAAGGATTGTGCAAATAGTATACAAATTTCATTTTAAAGATTGAGAAACTCAGTAAATGACTAAAGAGGACAGTATAGAAAAAAATGTTGCGTAAGGCCTCCTTAAATGTTGATAATGCTTAAAAGTTATTGATAGTATTTACCTTTCTTTTATTTATATTAATAATTTTTTCTGGTATCTCCTGAGGACATATATATTGGATAGTGCAATGCTCATATCCTCTTCCATCAGTGACATACACTTCATCTCTTAGAGGTGAAATAGTTTCATCAGTCTCTGTCCTGTCTTCTGAGACTGTTAATTTGTATCTAGGAAACGTTCAAGCATTCTGAAACAAATTGCAGTTCACTTAGTAGAGTTGTAAGTACCTAGTATACCAAATAATATTTCGTGTTTGGCACAATTGATCTTTTTTCATGGCAGAGGTGTGCCATTTTTCCTGGTGTATAAAACTTAAGATGCTTCAACTTCTGTAAGAAGTGTTAAGAGATGATAAACTAATAGACCAGTAGCTTTCAGTCAAAACTGATACAGGTTGTATTTGAGCCAATGACCCTATACAGAGAGATGGGTTTTGTGTTCACTTCTGGCCCTACCCTCTAATTTTAGCACATCTGTGCATGTGCATCATTTCCTTAAGCATTATTCCTGAGTTACAAATTATATTAAAAAGTTTGTTCTTTAACGTGAATAATTTAAAACACTTCTCTGTTGAAATGTGTTATATCAACTAGTGATAGTGAGCAAACCTCTTAGTAAGCAATGATGCTACAATTTTTGAGAAACTTAAGAGTCCATAAGGGCATGTCAGATACTCTGTGCCATGTGAAATACAGCGCATGAATTCATGAATCTAATCTATCAATGTGGTGTTGAATTTGCTAGTCACTGCTCTGTTTCCTGTGGCCTGCGATCCTGTTTCTAAATATAGAAAAACAGGTTCACATAATTAATGCTGACATTTTTGGGGAGGAGAGAATTGGAAAGGGCAAAAGTGAGAAACAGCCATGGCAGTGAACAATAAAATAGGTTAACTTGTGGTAACATACAGGTGCGTGTATTTACTCACTCACTCACTCTTTGTGTATTTTTTATATATATGTATATATATTTCTATATACACACACACACATATATAAAATAAAATGTGTGTGTGTATATGCGTATGGATATATTTAAATGTTTCTAAGAAATTTGATGTATTGCATGTATTAGAGGATTTTTTTTTTCTTTAGCTTTGGTGAAACAACATATGGAATGCTTTGCTCTAAATTGGCAAAACTGTTAAGCTGTCAAACTTGGTGGTATTCACAGAATAGCAGTGTAAAATAACCAAAAATCTAAAAGAAAATTTTTAAGATTTGAGTATTAATAAATGTAACTACTTCTAGCGATTGGAAAGTGAGAACATTGGGATATAAAAAAGGCTTTATAACACTGACCAATAAACAAGCCTGTGTAACTGTGATATGCTGAGGTAGAAACTCTGTTTCTATTACTAAGATCTGTAATAGTTTTCACTACTGTTACTGTTATAAATATATTTGACTTTTTTATGACCATATAGAACATTAAGTGTTAAATTCTGGGAAAAATTAGTTGGTCTTTAATGCTGAAACGTGGTTTCTGTGCAATATTCAATACTGTAAATATCCTACATGTAAAAGTTAAACTTCTGTGCCTAGAATGGAGACTTGTGGAGAGGGATGTAGTTAGGTAATACGTGGACTGGTGAGCTTTAGATCTCATTGCCAAGCCCTGTACGTATTTGGGAATCACCAGATACTTTTGACTGTCATAGTTAAAAGACATGCTTTTTTTAATATATATATATATATATACACACACACACACACACATATATACATATATATACATACATATATATGTATGTGTATATATATATGTATGTGTATGTATGTGTATATATGTATATGTATGTATATGTATATATGTGTACACACACATATATATGTATATATCCTAGTAGTTTTAGCCACACAGACTGAAATGAAGCTATAAACACACTGGAAATTTAAATGAGTTTAGATTTATGTTTTTGCAATATAGAAAAGAAACTATGATCTTGAATTACATGATGAATTTCAGACCACTGTTTTCTTCAGCTGCAGTATCAAAGTGTTTACATTAAACCTAGAACTGCTACATTAAGATGGTATATCTTTAGCAATGTTAAGTATTAAAATGTTTTCACTCTTTCATTTTATCAGTAATGAACTTCCTCAGGGTCCTTTGGAGATTTTTCTTCTGAAATATTTTGCTATTTGGTTGCTATTTGAGAATGGAATTTTGAGAGTGGAATTTTGAAATATAAAATCTGTATTAGTATATTTATTCAGTTCTTATCATATATTTTACTTGGATCCTTTAGACCTATTTCTTGTTTCTTACATGATGTTCTCCACATAACAAGCTATTATTAGTGTCCATTCTTGTGCCAAACAACAGTGATTTCATCACCTTTCCTTGGAGAATATTACACTATTTTTTATACATATAATATGAGTGAATCTGGGAGGGTAATGGCACCTAAAGTAAATTCTAGATATGTGATGCATCTTTCCGTAGTCTCTCAGGAATATCTGATGATACAGCTTACGAATACAAAAAAAACCCTCCCTCTGAGGAATATTTTGTCCCACTTGTGAATTGTCAGTGGTCTTGTTAACCCTTCATCAAAATAAATCCATTTGCAGCTAGAGTTCCAGATTGATTTGTTTTTTTTTTTTTTTTAGGAGAAGATTCCTCTTCATTTGTTGGTTGATTTATTTTTGTAAAATTTAATTTATAAGGTCTCTGTTTCCCAGCATACCATACATAATTTATTTGCATATAGAAGCTATTTGAGTCATATTCACACAGGTATTGATTTTGCTATGGTTAAAATAAAATTCTTCATGCATATTATAATAAACTCTTCTCTAACGCTCAGTGTGTCCTGTTCAAAATAAAACAAAGATAAAACTAAATACAGATTTCAGAGGAAAGCTCAGTTATGTTAGGTTTTTTTTCTATTTTTCTATTTTTGTCTGCAAACAGCTCAATAAGGTGAAACATTTCTGTGCTACATAAACTTGAATAACATATGTAAAATAATAGATTATGTAGGTAAATGCAAACCAGCAAATTGAATATGGTTTCAGCTAGGACTGTTTGTAAAAACTGCATCTCCTCTTTCTTGTGTGTAATATCCTCTTAACTTACTATCACAGCACTATTAAACTACTAGATTAATTGATCTTTTATCACATTTGTGATATTATAACAGTAAGTTGTATTTACTTGATGCTAAAGGAGAGAGATTTATATAGGTATCACTTGGCATAGTTCTGCCAGTGGGTACCTTTCATGGTAGGTATGAAAGAGAGAATTTAATGAGATGCTAGCACTTCAAACAAACAAACAAACCTACCTCACAAATATATGCTTCCTTATACAAGGAAGTGTGGTTTTTTTCCCATGTCATGAAGTTCCACCCATACATATCAGCTCATATAACTTTGAGGTTGATAATAAAATAAATCTGTAGATTTTAAAAAATGCAAACCTTCATAAGAATGATAGTAATTACTGTTTGCAGCAGGTTTTTTTTGTTGTTGTTTGTTTCAGGGTTCTAGTGAAAAAGCTTTCCCAAATAACAGGAAGTTTTTCTAATGGAGTAATGAAACAGGAAAATGAAGCAGAGGAAACCCTGTTAGTTCGGGATACCTTATTTTACTGTGTTTGTTAATATTTTGTCTTCAAGATCGGCTGAAAACCAGAGGAAGAGATAATTGCTCTCACTTCTTTGGCTCAACCTAAATAGGCCAAAAGATACGAATGGGTGAAAAGGTGTACAAGATAAACAAACATTGGTTTCATCTGTCTGAATTCAGACCTGTGCAGTGTAAACAGCTGTGTCAAACCTGCACATACAGAATCCTTTTACAATGAGCAGAGAAAAATGGACCCTTCTGAATTCATGTGTAGATGTGTAAAACTGTTGGACTGAATACAAAAACATCTTCTTTTCTGTCGACTTAGAAAAGATTCTACATGTCTCGTTCAAGAATAGGTTTTGTAATTAGATGAGGTAGTTCCAACCCAAAATTTCTGGAGAGACTGTTGGTTATGTTACGTTTTTAAAAGATGGAGAAAGAGTCGGTGTCTCCTTTTTTTCTTCCTCTCTTTTTTTGAGGTGCAGTGGGATCGTCAGTTACTGTCCCTGTAAGGTTAGCATGCAACTTCACTATTTCTATTTTTTTGCATTGTAAAAGGAGATTTAACCCACCATGTCTTGCAATAGGCTGAGAATTGTGGTAGCGTTTGAGGACATGTATTCGTTGTATCTTGTCACATCCAACCATAAAGAGATGATTAGAGGGTACATAGTTCTCTGTTATAATCTTGTACCTTTGAAAAAAGGAAGAACTCCAGTTTGTCATTTTTCAAAAATACCAGGCTTGAGGGTATACCATGAAGAATGAGCTTCCTGAGGCTTCAGGGCTTTCTGCTGCTATTCATCGGCCAGGCTTCATCTTCAACAGGAATGTCAGTAGTGTATTTTCTTTTGCTATTGTGAGTTAATCCCAGATTAGTGGAATTTTAGAAATGGAAATGAAAAGACTTGAAAAAGTTTAAACTTAGGAAACTGTGAAAGGTAGATACTGGCTGCCAGTAAACTTTAATTGTGCTGCTAGTTTGATAGATTTTGACTTCTGATTTCAATTCAACTTCCTAGTTAAATCTCAGTTTTGTTAACTGTTACATATATGGTTAAATATGAACAAGAGTGTTTCTGAACTAGGGCCTTCAATACCTATTTCTGTGGTGATGTAAAAAATAGCAAGGAACAGATAATCTTGAACATTTTTTATTACTTTCCTGTATAACTAATTCATGAAACATTCAAGTAAAGAACTAGAAAGTGTCAAATACATTAAAATTAGGTCAAAATCTCTGATCTGTCCTATCCAGGGGCCCATGTGCTCTTCAACATAATTCATTCTTCAATCTTGTACCTCAGAAGCATTTTAGATTTACTACTTTAAGCAGTGAATCTGCTTAAATGTTAGTAATCTGTTTCAAAATTATTTTGTAATACATTTTCTATGCACTATATCAACCCCACCTCTTGATTCCTTTCTGCTCTAGCAGTACTTTAGGTGAAGATGGAAGTGAAATGTACTCAAAAGGACTGAATTATAAGGAGTACCAATCGCTCAAAGGCTGCTGTTCAATGCTGATGAAGGAGGAAATCGGTCAAGTACAAACAGTGTGGCTTTTATTGCATTCATCCAGCAATAATAAACCTTTGTACTTTAGCAAGATTTTTTTTCCCCGTTTGCGTTTTAAAAGGACGCAGTCAAGGATATTAAGGCTGATACTTTATTTACATTAATATGAGTCTGACTTGCATCAAGCAGTTTCTGAAAAAGCTAAGAAATCCGCAACAGTTGAGTTTCAAGATGGACGAAAGATAGGCTTATTATGTAAAACCCTGGCAGTTTGTAAGGCACAGATTTCTGGATTGCAAAGGCGAGTGGTTGAGCAGGTCTTAAATACCTACCCAGTGCCTCTGTAGCCTCACAAACTCCAGAGGGAGCTGCTTCACTATTTGGACCCATAGTGTTGTCTGTAGCCCTCATATTTATCAAGCTCCAAGTAACTGTTAGAATGAAGTGAGTCTAAATGCTTTGTGGATTATTTCATTTGTAAGTGTTCTTCTCTTAGTCCTTGAAGTGTTAGTTTTTACAAGGAAGGAACATGTTTATGTGTGCAGTTGAGTTCTGTAGTTTGGCTGTTCAACTTAAAATAAGATAAGGTTTTCTGTTTTTTTCTGTATATAATTATAAGCTCCACAGAGTAATCTGGCAGCAGTGTATAGGACTGTGTGTGTTCCTCTATAGTAATTGACACAGCAAAAATTACTGGAGCAAGCTAATAGGCATCTGAACTGTGGCATATCTTTTTACACAGCTGCTGTTTTAGACTTCTAAGATTTTAGTGACTGTTTCCTTTTGTTGAAGGTAGTTGAAAGGTCAAAGTCTATTCTTAACCCAGTGACACAGTGTATTATTTAAGTTTTATTTTTGTATTTTCATGATACTGTGCCAGTAAGTTGTATTTACCTGACGTTGAAGGTTCTAAGTATCCCTTGATGTAGTTTTGCCTTCAGGTACCTTTGGTGGTAGGTATGAAAGAAGGAATTTAATGAGATGCTAACACCTCACAGATGCATGCTTCCTTATATAAGGAAATATATTTTGTGTTAGTAATTTCCATATCATGAAATCCCACACGTATGTGCCAGCCCCTGCAACTCTGAGGCTAACAATGAAATAAAAATCTATGGATTTTGAAGAATGCAAACCTTCGGAATGACAGTGATTACTGTTTGCAGCAGGAGTTGTTGTTGTTTGTTTTATTTTTAGAGTTCTAAAAATACATCCAAGCTAAATAACTCTATACTGAATTTAAGAAAAGCTCCTGGCCAAATCTATTTTGAAAATACTTCCTTTAATAAGGGAAACTGAAGGAGAAGATGAAAGTGCAGACAAATGATGGGAGAAAGCTTCCTCTTGGATAAAGATTTGGTTAGGGAGTTAAACCAAGGTACTTAGCAGTTTATTGCAACTTAGTATATTCCTGCATAACCTGCAGGTTTTATTCTCTACCTTTCTTTTTATCCTTCAGGTTGTGTTGGTGGGGAGGGCACACTGCTAAGCACTTAGTAGCTCATTGTCAGAAAAAAATTAAGTGGAAAAATAATGTGTATGAATGATTTATCTAAATAGATAACATAAAATAGATAGACATGCACTACCAGAGGTACATAGAAAGTATTCTTTTCTTGTATAAAACTGGAGGTAAGTCACTTCTGGCTTACACTGCTTCAGGGATACCCAAAGCTTTTTCAAAATTTTGAACTTACTACTAATTCAAGCTCAAGGAGTAGGAGGCAGATATTCACAGCAGCAGCCACAAAATTAAACTGTATCCTCTGAAGAGAGATTAGCATCCTTCTGTTAGGAGGAGTATATAATATATATATATATATATATATATACACACACACACACACACACACTAACAATGAAAATCAAACTTGTAGACTAAAATCTAGGATTTGATGATACCTAGCATGGTACATGACAAACCTATAGCTTTTCTTCTTCTTTCCACGTGTCTGGTTATTCTAAGACGTATTCATATACTATTTTGCTTACATGTTTTACAGTGACAAACTTTTAATTAACTAGTAACACTTAGCCTGAACTGTTATTGATTTGTTTTAACCTTCATTTTAAGGAATCTGTATCATATTATTTTTAACATTAAAAATATGTATTTAAAAATAATTACTTTTTTTTTTTTTTTTTTTTTTTAACCCATAGACTAATTAACTTTGAGAACAAGCTATTTTAGAAAGATGCCTGAATTTGGTGGGAATTTTGACCAATAGTTAGTGGGCAGGAGGTGACCAGATGTTGGGTTTTAGGTATTCATTTTTTGTTGACTGAGGGCTTTGGGATACTGGAGAAGCACCTTCTCTCTGGTATTTGTTCTGCAAGAAGCTCTTGCTTAACTTCCTTATTTTAATTGCTCCCTATCTGAAAGAAGTAATTTTGTGAAAACGATTTCAGTGAGGTTTTACAACTTTAAAAGGGCCAAAGACAATCTTTATTGCTAGTATATTTTCTAATTTATAGATTCTTTTCTGTCTATTAAAAAGTGACACTTTCAGATAATGCTTTAGTCATCTGTTAAGTCTGATAATACTTCTGGATAACTTGATGGCTTCCAGTGCTTTAATTTGGAATGCCCAAATAATGGAATGCCCATTTTCTAAGTTACTGTGCTTTACTGTGAAATGTGGTAGATGGTATCTTAAAATGAGCTAAATATAGGCTGAATATTTGGCATCATTTAAAATAGGCTGTTCAACAGCCCTCTTCTAGTTTAAAAAAAAAAATATATGGAGCTTAGTTACTAGATAAAACAGAGGCACATAAAGTTTTTATTTGAGCTATTAAAGTCCTTACAGATTTACTTTTTTAAATTTTTTTGAGGGCTATCAACACTTCATGTGTAATATCTAAATACGAGGAAGTAAGAGTTATGATGGCTTTGGAATGTCCTGTTTTTAAATATGGAGAAGAGACTCTTCTCATACACATACCTGTACATGTATTTTTCTATCTAGATACAATGAATTGCCCATAGTCAAGGGCATGGGAAGAGATATAAAAATGCCACTGAAGAATCAAGTGAGTGGGGAAATACTAGCTTTATGAGAGTTGTTCCGAAGACTCTGGATGTCAGAGATCTGTGAAGAAATATGGGTGCATATTTATAGTCAGTGTTAAGAACTGCTTAGAAATGGGAAGGAATAAGCATATCTGCAAGCTGGTGCCTTTCTCATCAAAATACTTTCTCTCTCTCCACCCCCCCCGCCCCCCACATACACACTTTGAAATACCAGGGACCAGTAAAGAGTAGGCATATGTAAAGGGAGAGGAGGAACTTGACACCCTAATAGTTACAGAGAGACCCAGCAAATGATGAACCAAAAACAATTTATCTAGAACTTAAAAAGGAACTCTCCGTATGAGTATTCTGTTGAAATGCACTTTTTGAGGGTCAGGAACCTGTTTTTGAACGATAGGAAAAACAGGAAACTTGACTGGATATGTGTTAATTAGCCTTGTGATTCTAATGACCTTAATTTCTATAGTCTGTAATTCGGAAGGCATTAAATGGGTGGTTCAGCAATAGAGAAACACTTAGCTGCCTGGCATTCTTCTCTGGCCTATCAAATCTGGTGGGAAGTTGAATAGAGACTATACCAAATTCTAGATTGTTAAATCCAGTTTTAGTGGTGTATTTCTATAGACTTCCAGTATACCAGGTAAGAAAGATCTGACTTATTTTTAGAATCCGTAGGACCTGGAAGCTGCAGAGAGGTAGAGAAGTTCCACACAACACGTTGGAGCTAGATCTGAGTCAAAAACTAGACTGTAGTTAGAACATGTATGCTACTTTCTTTTCAACTTCAACTGAGATGAGATAAAGAATTAATGATAGTGAGCTTTCAGATGGAAAAAGAAGTTGCTGAGGGTTGACTGGTATCCAGAATAGAAGTAAAGATTACTCTGGTGATAATTCGGAGATGCGCAGTCTTATATTCCTGAGCAGTGATCATCTTGCTTGGAATACTGGACATGTACATCTTTTACAAAACAGTAGCCACCACACGATCAAGAACCACAAGCCAGCAACTGAGTAAAAACTACTTTTTGAGTGTGTAAAAAAGATAATTGTAGAAATGATAATTCCAGGACATACCCAAATATTTGTAGGCTGATAACAAGAAGTGAGTTACCTACAATGTAAATTTATATGAATTTGGAAAATAGTTAAGATCATCTGCATTTATGTCTGCTGATCTTGAGCTTTGCACAGAATTTACTGAAGAAATAAATATTTTAAAGCATATTTGTTGCTCTGTATTGCCTCACGTTATTGCTAAGAAGTTTCGATCCAGAAAGTTCTTAGTGAGAGAGACAGAGTGGATGGATGATCAAAGTGATAGAAGCAAGCTGCTCTGGCAAAGCTACACATTGTGAATGCTGTATGAGGCATCTATGTTTTGGCCCCATTTTCTGCGCTATTAAGCTCTTTTAGTCATCCTTTATCTCTTGAAGAGACAGTCTAGTTGGAAGATCAACAAAGGCTTTGCAAAAGGTATTGTACAGCAATTACTACTTACATTTGATAGTATAAGAGATGTACAGTTCTAGACAGAATGACAGGCATCCTATATTTCTCAGGACTGTTTTTAGGTTTAGATCAGAACCCTCTAGAGTGGGAGAGATAGAGAAGCTGCTGTCTAGGACTTCAATCAATGGGCCACAGCTGATTTTTGGAACGATGTGGAGACACTGAATTTGAGAAAGTTGAGTGATAGTCTGCAAGGCTTTTTCAGTTGGCAGTTGTTTATGGGTTGGAAAAAAAAGTACTTTTGTTTGTTGAGTCTCTTTTGTTTCAAAATTAACAAGTTTTTTTTCCTTCCCCTGTATTACTAGGCTGCTTAAGTTCCATCCCAAGACAGAGTTTAAATGGCAGACAGTCAACATTCAATAGGGAGAATGTAATCTGATACAAATTCAACTAGTTAATCTCTAATATTAAACAGAATTAAATCTCTGGCATGTTTGTGGCTATCAAAAAAAATGCCATGTGGCACAGTAGGAAACTTTTTTTTTTTTCCTAACTGTAAATAAAAGCAAATACATATGATACTTTTTGTAGACATCTGTGGAAGTCAGGACCAACCCCCTTGGGACTCAGAAAGCAGCCCTCAGGGTCACAGATCTCACATGGCCTTGTTTATTCTTCATTAAAACAGATGGTATCTATCTGAGGAGAGCAAACTTGGTTTCAAGAAAGAGATGGGGATTGAAAGGATGGGAAGCTGGAGCAGCTGGACTTAATTAATGGGAGCAAATAAAGAAGCAGACAGAGCATTAAATTAGTTGCCTACATTAACAGTAGAATGGTCACTACATGACTAGTCACACAATTATTTTAGCTGATCAAAAGTTATAGGATTGTTTTTTCTAACATCAAAAGTATCTAAAATTGCATCAGAAATATTTTCTTTATTCTTTTCTACCAGGCTTCAAAGAGAGCAAAGTCCTGGAATCTGGCTGTGGTATTTCAGCATGGTGTTCGGGAATCTAGCTTGTTTTGTGTGACTGAGAACACCCTCCTTGCTTTTGATGATAGCTAAGCCAAACTGAATTTTTGCAGTTTTTGACCTCCTTTTCGTATTCGTATGCCTTTAGTATGGGAAGGCTACCTAATTGAGAAGGTTGTTGGCATTCCTTTAAGTTCGGCAACCACACTAAATTTGCAAAGAGATCCAAAAAATTTATTGTTTCTAGTGTAAACAGATTATACTGGCTTAGAGGTTAGCATTTTGCATACTTATTCTGTTTGCCCTTTTACTGCAAAAATCTTGAATTGTGTTTTTTTGTGTGTTGCAGATAGCTCAGGCACTTGTGTTTGTTACTGGTGGCCTGAGACCTTCATTTGCTGAATGCCTTGGAGGGGAGAGCAGGGAGTGCACAAATAAACTACAGGTCTTCGGGCCTTCTAATAGCGATGGTTTTCACTAAAGGATCATTTTCAGACGAACAAACATTCGTGCTTGGTGACTGTGGCACTTGGGCTGTAAGGTGGTGGTCATTGCTCTTTCTCTGGCAGGATAGCATTTATCACATCTCAGGACTTGTCTAGAATGGTATGAGGGCACTGAAGTTCTTTCATTTTGAACTCAACGGCAAATGTCATTAGAATATTCTGCAAACCTATAAACATCATCTTTCCTTTAATTATGTGCAAGAACAGAATACTTTTATTTTAAGGTAATCCTAATGATTGTTTACGTGTTTGTCACAGAAGGTCAAATGTAGCCACCTCCAATAGCTGAGTTCTGAGATAATCAGGGCAAAGAAATGAACAGTTCTCTCATGGGGATTATGCTGTGACCTTAGTATCTCTTTCCTGGAGGGCAAAAGGCAGTGGTGCTCTGACAGGAGACCACCTAAGAGCCCTCCCTGCTTTCTGCTTCAGAATCTTCCCTTCTTTTGTGGGGCTGTGGCATCCATCTTGCATACTGCCACTTCAGTTGCATACTTCAGGTTGTTAGGCTCCTTATCGTAGAGATAGGTGCAGAATTTCGGCCTAGTCACAGTGGTAGGGCACTTGCCTTATGTTCAGATTTCTGTATAAAGTCACTAGACTTTTGCATGACTCTGCCAAACAGCAGTAACAGCAATGCCCTACAGCAGCTTCCCTCTTTGCTCCCCAAGAATTTACAAGGAACAGAATTACAGAGTGTTTTTCAGAAACAGGTAAAAGCATAAGCAGGAAATCCAGAAGAAAAGCTTTAAGTGTGATACCTTAAATTTTAATTGTCTTTATATGCAAACTTTATCTAGTTGTCTGAAGAGCAGGTAAATGTAAGAAAATAGTGAACAGTTGGTCCTGTAAGTGCATGTGCAAAAGCATAAATTCTCGTTTGTGTACTTGTATACAACTGATTTAAATTTTTGTTGAGTTTCCCAGGCCCCCAATTCCTGTTAATATTGGCTCCACATGGTTAAGCTTTTTCTTGGTTGAACGAGTGTGTAGCACCAGTGTGTGTGCTCTTTGCTTTTCTGTGCAGTGAGAGGAGATTGATGGAACAGCTTGAACTGGGTAAGTAAAACCTCAGTGTAAATCCAGAACACACTTCCCCCCCCCCCCCCGCCTTGGGGCTTTAAGAGGTTATACTGTTTGTGCCAGAAGTGCTGGAAGGATGGTGATTGCATGTCTGGGTACTGTCACTGCTATCTGATGTAGACCTAATGGATTTTCTGAGAAAACTTGAATGAGAGAAAATTCATATTGCAAAATGAGACTTCTGAAAACAAATGTTAGATGACTTCTTGCTTTATTGAGTTAGAGTGATTCTGTATTGTCTTCTTAATTTCCATAGTTGCTTGAAGTTAGGCTAAAGAGGTTTGAAAAAAAAACGCTGCTTGCAATCACTTAATAAAACTGATCAGGGAGATTGCATGCTCTTACCTGTCTGTGTGGTCTTCTGTTTTTCCTGCAGGCCTTCTGGATTAGGTGCTTGCCACAGTTCTGGGATGGTCAGTCAGGCTTTGCAGCTCCCGGCAGAAAACTTTTTCAAAGAGACTGTGTTTCTAAAGTTAGAACTTTTAGCAATTCCATGGCAGGGCCCTCCTTTGAAAATGGAGGGAGTACATAGGAGCTGGGCATTTTTATTTTTTATTGTTATTTCTGAGCACCACTGTTTATCGTGTTAGACTAATGGCAGAATAAAAAAGCATAACCCTCTCCCCCCCCAAAAAAAAAATGTCTCTGGGATAGCTAGGACAATTCTTGAATGAAACACGAGATCATTAAAGACCTAGACAAGTTAGAAATGAATACATTATACATTGTGAATACAGCTAGATAGCTGACCGTATTTGACTTGTCTGTGGAAGTGTTTTATTCACCCGAGTATCAAAATGCATATAAAATGAGCACTTATTTGTGGGGCTGATAAGATTAATTTGCCTGAGTTCACGTTTGGATGTTTGAAGGTAGGTAATTTTCAAGATGGTTTGTAGTTTCAGTAAGCAATATGACCATAGTTCTTGACAACATCTTTCTTGATACTTAGAAGTGAAAATTGAGTTCCTAATTCTGAAATAACTGTTCTTTTGTTATATGCTTATTTCTTCCATTTTCTATTATACCTCTTTTTAAACCATGACGGCATGATAATCTAAGTAAACTTTTGTCAATACATTCAACAGGGCTATAAATAATCCACATTTAAATACCTTGAAGAGATAGAAATTCTTGGTGTGTGTTTGTAAAATGCTTTACTGCTTAAGCCCACTCCCTTGAAAACAAAGTTGTTTTTAGGTGTAGTCATGTAATGTGACTGCATTAAGGGATTTAATTACATGATAAATTTCCCAAGGTAACAAGCTTTATCTGAGACTTGCTTACTGTTTTCATGGTTAAAGAACTGTAATTCAGGACTGGTGGGAATGGAAAAATTGCTTTGTTAGAATCCTTTGTGCTTGGTCAACTGTAATACTCTGTGAATCTATATAGTTAGAAATTTTATCTGTGGATTTTGAAAAGCTGTATTGGGAATGGAGCTGCAAGTTGTATAAATTAGGAATTAATAAATCCATCAATCAAGTCTATAACAAAAGTATTTTGCTTTCAGTAACTATCATGCTTTTAAACAATATTACAAGTGTTTGCAAAGAGAACTGTTAAATAAAATGTAAAAGTTTTAAGGATGTAAATACATACAGTAAAAACATTAAAGAAAGATCTTAAATTTCCTGTTTCCTGAACATACTAGAAACAAAACTATTTCTGTATGTCTGATTGGTAATTTTCTGCTTGCTATATTGCAATACCTTTTTTTTTGTTTCATCTCTCAGAAAAGAAATCCTCTTTCCTTTCACATACATACTCATCCCCCTGTTCCACTATTCATTTTAGAAAATGATCTTTTGCTGTAGGTTGATCGTAACCAATCAGATGACATACCACTTAATAGTACTGAAACAGGTCTGTTGACCCTTTCTAGGCACAAGCAAAATATGTGCAAAGAAAGGGGGAAACCCTGAGCTCCAGTGTAAGATTTTGACTATTTTGGAAGGCATTTCTCTACAAAAGTGGCTTTATACAGATGTGGCGATTGTTCTGGATGCCAAGCATCCTGTATAGTGGAATGCATTTCTTTCAGAGACTAGAATTAAAAATGCCTGATGTACTGTTTTAATGAAGCCTGCATGACATTGTTTAATGAGCAAAAAACAACAAGCAGCTACCCAAAGTGTTGAAATGTGTGTTTCTTTTCAAATGTATAATGTTGTGCTGCAGGAGAGATAGAAGTATGGTCTAAACATAATAGTTTTAACTTTCTTTACAAACTAAAAAAATAATACTCAGTTCAGTTATGTACGAAACAGTGCATTCCAAAGGAAGTATAATGATTACTACATTAAATAGAGAAATACAAAGTATATGATTCAGCAGGCCTGATATATTTTTCAATATTTCTTGTATTCCTTTGATATTTTTAATAGTTAATTGAAAAAGGAATACATTTCCTGCAAAAATGGGTTCTCAGAATCTTTACTGTTTCCATGTACTATAAAGATGCAGCACTACAAGCATGTTTTTATTTGTTTTCAGAGCAGCTAGCAACTTTTAAACACTCTTTTTCTCATCTCTCACTTTATCTGAACTGAATCATTTCACCTGTCTGTGCACGTTCATGGGAATAATTCCTAACTTGACTATCTACAGACAGCTATTTTCAATCATTGAATCTTTAGTAGATTAATATTTTACTCCCCCCCATTTTAATGTATTCTGTAGTTTTGTGTTATATTACCTTTTAAATACTGATTTATCTGTGATTTAATAAGTAATGTATGGACAGTTAAATTGTTCTTTGTTGAGGGATTATGAAATCTATTACAATTGAATATTAAATCATTGGTTGTCTTTTTTTTTTTTTGTTAAATACATACTGTATGTGTGTACATATAAGCTCAATGCTGCTTTTGAATATATGTTTCCCTTGCTCTGATTGAAATTAAAAACTGATTCCCACAGTTTAGGAGACTATTTCCTTTTCTTTCTGCTGTACTTCAGAACAGTTAGGCTTCCTCATTCTGTATTTTGGTTATGTTTGCATCCTTTATATAAATACCTTACTTCTAACCTTTCTCATTGTAATCACTTTTCTTCTTTGGATACCTACTGAAAAGGAATGGCCATAATACCCTGCCTTTATTTTTATTAAATCATTTTCAGTAAACGAATTCCACGAAAATAATTGTGTAGCAAAAAGTGAAAAATACAATATTTATTAGAATAGTCCTTTTTTAATAGGGAAATGCAGTCAGTTGACGTTTTGTCTTCGCTTTTCAGGCACAGGTACATTTGGGCGTGTTCATCTGGTGAAGGAAAAAATGGCCAAACGTTACTTTGCACTGAAAGTAATGAGCATTCCAGATGTTATTCGACTGAAGCAAGAACAGCACGTGCACAATGAAAAATCGGTCTTGAAAGAGGTCAATCACCCATTTTTGATCAGATTGTAAGTTTTGTATGTTGTTTTTTTTTTTTTTATTCATTTAGCTATTACATAAAGTACAGTAAGAACAAAGTGTTCTAATTGCAAGCCGTTATTTACTTAACCAACCTCAAGCATTCAGTTTCTATTCTGCAGTCTAGGTTAAAATAGACTTCAGACTAAAATATAAAAGAATCAGGTATTTGAAATGAAGAAGCATAGTTTAAATATTTAAGCATTATAAAGCTTTTCTGCTGAAATAATAATCTGCCTCTTTTTCCACACTGCAGAAAAGGAATTTTCTTAGGAAAGGGAAAATATTAACAAAGAACTGTTAGGATTATAATGAACTCTATATAGAGAGAGTTCATTAAAATGAACTCTAGTCTAGGATATTTCTAGGTCTTAGAACAACAAGAAAAAAAGTTCTTCATCCCATGAAAGAGTGGGCTCTCATAGGCAATCTTTACTGACATTTTTGTGTGAAGTATTGTAACTCTGTAGGAGCAGCAGTATGTATAGTACTGTAGGTTTAAGGTGTTTTCAGGAAAACAAGAATTAATAAAAATCAACCATGTCTTGTTAGTCCTATAAACTATAATAGATTATTTGACTTTCATTTTTCTTTGTTCCTTCTAGTTGTAATTTTGCCTAACATCTTAAAATGCTTCTCGAGTATTTTTTAATATAGTCACTAAAGATGCAAATAACAGCAGAATAATTATGTTCAGGACTCTGTAATAAGGAAGTAGTTTCATAAAAGCTTGAGAGAGAAGCCTGGGTTCTTTTTTCTTTATCGTTTGGAACTTAGGGAGGAGCTGTATTTGATGGCCAATTGTCTCCTTTCCGTGGCTCCCCTAGTGCCTGTAGGAGAAAAGGAAATCTTACTTGAGCAAAAGTTACTCATGGGCTGGGGAGCTCAGTTGCTCTGCTGATTTTCTTGAGGCTCTGTAGCTTGATTAGAAACCAAGTAATGAAGAAAAGAAAAGATATTTGATCTCTCTACTCTTGTGATAGTCAAGGAGCAGTTATTAGAAACAGAAGTAACATCTGTTGTTGTATCAGTGAAGTAGGTAGGGGTACAGTGTTTTTTAATGTCATAATAATGATGGTAATTATTATTTTTTAAAAGAGTAATATATGCTCCGCATGTCATCAAATGCTGATCTGCTTCTTAATTGATGAGTTCGATTTATATATGTGGTATCACTTGCTTAATGTGGGTAGAAGGAAAAACGTTTTGGTTTTTGAGACTGTAGGAGAGAAGGTTCTCATGTTCTGTGATGATGTTTTTGAAGGCTGCTTGGAATATTTTTCTTTGTGTTCCTTAGTTGCTTTTTATTGCAGTCTAGTAATTAATAGAGTACAACAGTATTCTTTAAATTAGAGGTAACAGACTGAGGAATGAAAGGTGCTTATCAGCAAGATAATTCCAAGCTACGGAAATGAGTACTGCTTTGCTGTCATTTCCTCTTTAACAGAAGCAGTAGAAAAGGGATTGTAGAAGAGCAATGTGGTCTTGCATTTAACTGGTAACTAGTCACCCCCCACCACATGGTGGGAGACAGGAAGAGAAATAGTATAACTCTGTAGTGTCCTCTATTTGAACATACTGTCATAAATAATCTTTATTGTCATAAATAATCTTTACAGATTCTGCTCCCTTCCTCCCATCATTTTGTCAGTATTTGGCTAAATAAAATGTAAGGGACATGAGAATTGCCTAGTCTTAGCAGACTAGTGGGGTACTAAGTCAATTTAGGTGGATAACAAAGAACTGTCTTGCATAATACAAAGCAGTCCGTCTAACAGTTAAGCTTTCTTTCAAGTCTATGTATCTAGTTTTTACTTACTCAGGTAAAGTCAACTGCTTGAACATCTATTATATTATCCTGCTAGCTTCTTGGGGGTTTTAATGTTTGCATAATGAGAACCATAACTAAATTATGTACATATTTGGGACAGTAGAGATCAATTTACGGAAATTTACTTCTAAAGCAAATGAGAAAGGTGATTTTATCTGATAAAACAATATATTTGTTACAGATTTTGGACCTACCACGATGAACGTTTTCTATACATGTTAATGGAATATGTGCCAGGAGGAGAACTTTTTAGTTACCTGCGCAACATGGGGCGTTTCAACAACAGCACAGGACTGTTTTACTCTACAGAGATTATTTGTGCAATAGAATACCTGCACTCCAAAGAAATAGTTTACAGAGACTTAAAACCTGAGAACATATTACTAGACAAAGAAGGACATATCAAGCTTACTGATTTTGGATTTGCTAAAAAACTGGTGGACAGGTAAGTTGTTTTTTTAAAGCTTTAATGAACATAATTACAGTTGGAAGAGATTTAGTTTGATTTCAGAGCTCAGCATCTCATCTGTACCCAGCATGGTTCACACATGTCAAATTCCTTAATACAAAGAAAACGATGCTCTTACCCGCTGTACTGAAAACAGCGTTATGCTGTAGGTACAGCTAGAAGCAATATTAGAGATAAGTTGTGGTAGAAATTATTTTTGTGTGAATAATTTTTGTGCATTTTTTTCAGCAGTCCTTGTATTAGAAAAGTGAGTTCAGTGAAGTAAAATGAACAAATACTGAGATGAGCACATCTGTGTTAACTATAGCATCAGTCTTCCATATGAATTGAAATACTGATTGTCTTGTAACTGATTTGTTTTCTTCTATTTTCTTTTTAGAGAGATTTTTGAAAGGTAGGAGTAACATTTTAAAACTGGATTGTGTGGTTTCACAGGCATGTTGCTAAAGTGAAATTACAGAATCTAGGAAGAACTGTTATGCCAGATTCACCAAAAATAATGTAACTATGCAACTTCTACACTACTCTCAGCTTTGTCTGTCTTATTATCATATATAATTTGGTTTTACTGGTACTGCAGAGTTTTCCCTCAGTTATTTCTCTACTCTCTCCAGCTGAACTACTCTTCAATTATATAGTAGGTATTTTTAAAAGAAAGTGAGAATTGTTATTAGGATTGAATATAAGGCAACAGATCCTAGGCTGGCATATTAGACAAAATGCCCTGACAAAGTTGCTATTATGCTCTAGTGCCACTTCTGGAGGAAGACTATAGCTGATCGTTCTGGTTGGAGCAGTATGGTAAACTAGTCAGTCCTCATTAAACAGATGTTTGTTATCTTTGCTTGTCCTGTTATCCTTCACTTATTCACCTATTTGAAGCTTGTTTTACTACCATTAAGTATGTATGGGAAATTTTACAAGAGCAATCTGAAAAGAAGTGGATCATAGAATCAGTGAAGTTGGAAGGGACCTCTGGAGATCATCTAGTCCAACCTCCCTACTCAGCAGGGTCACCTAGAGCATGCTAGACAGGGTTACATCCTGGCAGGCCTTGAAGATCTCCAGAGAAGGAAACTCCACAACCTCTCCGGACAACCTGGTCCAGTGCTCTATCACTCTCACAGTGAAGAAATTCCCCCTCACGTTCAGGCAGAACTTCCTGTGGTTCAGTTTCTGCCCATTGCCTCTTGTCCTGTCACACGGGGCAACTGAAAAGAGTTTGTCCTCATCCCCTTGACACCCTCACTTCAGGTACTTGTATACATTGGTAAGAACCCCCTTCAGTCTTCTCTTCCCCAGGCTGAAGAGGCCCAGCTCTCACAGCCTTTCCTTGTAGGGCAGGTGCTCCAGCTCTCTGATCATATTCATAACCCTATGCTGGACTCTCTCCAGTAGCTCCATATCTCTCTTGTACTGGGGAGCCCAGAACTGCACACAGTACTCGAGATGAGGCCTCCCCTGGGCTGAGTAGAGGGGCAGGATCACCTGGCTCGACTGCTGGCAACACACTTCCTAATGCACCCTAGGAGACCATTGGCCTTCTTGGCCACAAGGGCACATTGCTGGCTCATGATCAACCTGTCATCCACCAGCAGTCCCAGGTCCTTCTCCGTAGAGCTGCTCTCCAGAAGGTCAACCCCCAGCTTGTACTGGTGCCTAGGGTTATTTTTCCCTAGGTGCAGGACTCTGCACTTGCCCTTGTTGAACCTCATGAGGTTCCTCTCTGACCAACTCTCCAGCCTGTCCCGGTCTCTCTGAATGGCAGCACAGCCCTTTGGTGTGTCAGCCATTCCTTCCAGCTTGGTATCATCAGCAAACTTGCTGAGGAGGCACTCTGTCCCCTCATCCAGGTCATTGATGAAGAAGTTGAACAGGATGGGACCCAGTACTGAGCCCTGGGGGACACCATTAGCCACAGGCCTCCAACTGGACTGCATGCCACTGATGACAACCCTCTGAGCTCTGCCTTTCAGCCAGTTCTCAATCCACCTCACTCTCCACTCATCTAACCCACACTTCCAGAGCTTCTCTAGGAGGATGTTATGGGAGACAGTGTCAAAAGCCTTGCTGAAGTCAAGGTGCACAACGTCCACTGCTCTCCCCTTATCTACCCAGCCAGTCACTCCATCATAGAAGGCTCTCAGATTGGTTAAGCAGAATTTGTGCTTGGTGAATCCATGTTGGCTACTCCTGATCACCTCCTTTTCCTCTATATGTTTGGAGATGGCTTCCAGGATGAGCTGTTCCATCATGTTTCCAGGGATGGAGGTGAGGCTGACCGGCCTATAGTTGCCTGGATCCTCCTTCTTGCACTTCTTGAAGACTGGAGTGACCCTGGCTTTCTTCCATTCCTCAGGCACCTCTCCAGTTCTCCAGGACCTTTCAGAGATGATGGAGAGCGGCCTGTCAATAACATCCGCCAGCTCCCTCAGTACCTGTGGGTGCATCCCATCTGGGCCCATGGATTTGTGGATGTCTAGCCTGCCCAGAAGGTCTCTAATCCTATCCTCCTCAACCAAAGGAAAGTCTTCCCTTCTCTGGACTTTCTCCCTCACATCCAGGCTGCAGGATTCCTGGGATCTGCCCTTAGCAGTGAAGACTGAAGCAAAGAAGGCATTCAGTAATTCTGCCTTCTCTGTATCCCTTGCCACCAGGTCCCCTACCCCATTCAGCAATAGGCCCACATTTTCCCTAGTCCTCCTCTTGCTACTGATGTATCTGAAGAAGCCCTTCCTGTTGTCCTTGACATCCCTTGCCAGACTCAATTCCAGCTGGGCCTTAGCCTTCCTCGCCACATCTCTACATACTCTGACTGCATTCCTATAATTCTCCCAAGTGGCCTGTCCCCTGTTCCACATTGTATATATTTTCTTCTTCTGTCTGAATTTGGCCAAGAACTGAGGGTGCTGCTACTACTGATCTTTAATATCTGTATGTTTGATCAAATTCAGTTCCTACTGGGCAAGTAGATAGGTTTCTAAATATTGGCATTTTTTTTAAAAAAAAATTTGTTTTTAAATCAAAGTGACTTTTTTCAGAAAGCGGCAAATTTACACCCATGTAAGAAAGCAGGATGACCTCTTTATAAGGCATTTTCATACTAATTCTCATGACTTTCAAATGTACATACTGCCACTTAGTGGTTATTAATTTGAAGTTCTGTGGTCTTAAGGCATAACAGGAGTAGCCCTTCATCAAACAAGGGGATAGTTCAAATCAAAGTATATTTCTCAGTCTGGAAGACATATCTGTAAGAGTAAGCTCATTCAGAGCTGTTCTAGGACACAGAACAAGTTATCACTGCTACATTTCCTGTGTACCTTGCATCCTTGGGGTGTTGGAGGAAAGGGTGAAGTTGAACACTTTCCGTTGAACTGAGTTACAGAATGCTGTACTAGCTTTAAGTTATTAGCTACTTTAGAATGTACAACAGGTGATGTAAAGTGCAGAACACAAGGTGGAAGGACTGAGGATTGCATTTATTTTATCCGTCAGAGCACAGGTAGCTACTTATGAGAGTCTGATCTTTTTGATGATTATGTGGCATTTTCCCCGTTAGCAGTAGACATTTTAACAAGCCTGGTTTTGTCATTTTAATAATAGTTGTCAGCAATTTATCCACTAGTACTCTGCCATAGGCTGTTTTTTTTTACAGACTATTTGATCCAAGGTTTGCATTTGATTTAAAATACAGATGTTCACATTTGTTTTATGTATGGCACATCTATACATATGCACAGTGTATGTATGTACATGTACTGTCTGTCTGTGTATATATATGCAGACCATCAGAATTATGTGAAAATAAAATGCAAATCATGTGAATTCTTCAAATGGCTGTGAGGAACTTGCTGATGTAGACAAACAGTAGTATTCCTAGACAGGGGACATGACATGTGAAAATAAGCTTCCTCTACGGAAAACCTACAATAGAAATACACATTTTTGATACGTTTTATGCCCCATAAATGATCCTGTAAATAAATACACCTTCAGAAGGGTCTTCTAGAGGATTAGATGACGATACAACAGTCATGAAATAGTAATAAAAAATGAGAAAATATGATCTTTTTATAAAATTCACGTTGTGCATTTCCCTAAGTATTAAATGGTTTGTTTTGTGTCCAGCAAAAGAAGAGATGCAGGTAGTGACCATGACACAACTATGCTCAGCTTGGCAAAGAATTTGAGCTTCCTCCAAATTTTTGTGTAATTAGTAAACATAAATTTCTTTGTTAAAATTTAGAAGTGGGTGACCAGCTGGTGATAATAAATTTTCTTTACTGGTGCAACTAGGAACTTGAGGATATACTGTCTTTTTTTTTTTTTTTTTTTTTTTTTTTTTTTTTTTTAATCGATTTCTAAAAGTGATGAAAATATTCAGAGACTCTGCCTTTGCTGCATAAGATTTTTTCTTTGGCCCAGTGGAGTCTGGTGGGGGAGAGAAGGATGAGCATTGCAGAGCACTGCCCCGCACACTGTCCAGCTTGTCAGCTAACGCAAGGGTGTCTGTCTAACCTGCTTTATTTGTACAGCCCTGCTTTCCAGATATTCAAGAAAAACAGGCAGATATTTCATTTCCAGGGGGTGGCTAAATCTGTGCGAACAAAAATTCACACGGAGAACTGTGATACAACTTCCTAAATTTTGTTTGCTTTAAAAGGTAACGAAACTTTGTGTTTTTCTTTACTACCTAGTCGCTACCTAGACAGCTGCTAGATGGCGGCAGAGCGTAAAGCAGGGCTGGATGCGAGAGATCTCTTGTGTACGGTTGATTTGGAAAACGAGTTGATATTTTCTAGTAATAAAAATTATGCCTCCCGATTGTGTAATGGAAATCGAAGATATATTCTTTACACTAATGAACATAATTCAAAAGCTGTGGAGCAGTTGAGTGTGGTGTGTGTCCGTGTCAATTCTAACAGTTTAGATGAAGCAATTTTTTGACATATTAAAACTTTTGCCATATTAAAATCAGGCCTAAAGAAATTCAGTCTTGTGCATCATAAATCTTGTAAAGGCTTGACTAAAAAGCCTCTCATCCTTGATCTTGAGTATTTTATGAATCAAAGCTGACACTTGATTTTTTTTTTTTTTATCAACTGCTTTGTTTCAAATAAAATATTTTTCTGAGATTGTGGAATTATTTAATGTGTTAACAAATATATTGATAATCTGAGATGTAATAATATGGATCTTGAATGTCCACGTATGTGTTGTATATTTGGGAAGATGAAGAATTGTTCAATTTATCAGAATAGTGGTAGGGAAAACTAGAAGGTGCTGAAGGGGATTGGTGTTCGTTTTAATTCATTTGTTCAGAACTAAGTTACCAGTTTGATGCATGTTTTGCAGAAGATTTGTATCACGCTTGCGAATCTCATTGGCAGTCAATGTTGCTTTTGCTGCAAGTTAGGAATCGGTTTTCAAACTATGTGGAGATCAGTAATGTTACGATTATATTTTTTGTCATTTCTACCACAATTTTTCTTAAAATCCAACATACGTTTTGCTTTCTTGTTCTACATTGTTATTTTGTCCTCTCTTGAATTGATAAGCACTTTTTCAGTCTTCTATCTTCTGTTTTGCTACCAGGAAAGTGTAAATTCTTTTTCTTCTTCTTCTTCTTCTTTTATTTTTTTATTTTATTTTTTTTTAACTGAAAACACATTTGTGTCAGTAGCCTATATTCAAAAATAAATCAAGAGAGTGAACCTAGTCAAACTCTGCTTTCCTTGTTCAGTTATTTTTACAAAGACAAATCTATATTTCTGGAATAAATGATTTCATAATATTGCTTCAAATGGTAGCTTGCACTCTTTAAACTTTAACTAGTTATCTTCAATTTGTTTCATAAACTGATGGGACGTATATATTTCAATTAGCTAACAATATAATACTTATATCCTGGAATTATAAGACATCAGCTATAAGTGAACGCAAGACACAGTGTGTCAAAAATAAGGTACTATAACTTACATAATTTGCATTTGCTTAACTACACTTTCTAAATATTTTAATTAAAAATAGAAAGTGTACACCCTTTAATAAACATTATAAAAATGCTGCTGGGTGGTATTTCAATACTATTTGAAAAACATATTTAAAGAGACGAACTGAAAAGGGAATTTTACTTAAGACCGGGATTATTTAAAAATGTTTAAATTCATATGTTTACCACACACATTTATTTTTACTAAACAAAAATATTTTCTGATAGAGATTCAGATTGCTAATAATCTTGTGTTTTGCAGGACCCATCAGGAGTAGTCCATGGGGTCCTGGGGAGAGTCTGCAGCTCATAGGGTGAAAACTACTGTTACCAATTACAAAGCAATATATAGCTGAATGAGTTGGGTACCATGCTAGCAGGCAGGAAAACTGGTGTCCTGGTATTTCCTGTAACCATGGGGAAGTTATTTAATTTCCACATGCCTCTCTTGAAGGACAATTAGACATGATTATCTCAGGAGTCGTTTTAGACCTTAGGTGTTTTTTTTGCCTCCTATTTCTATATATAATAAATATGTAGATTCATCTTGAGCACTTCCCATCTCTTTACAATTTCATTTTCACTTCAGTCTGATTTTTGTTCTTCCCTTCTCCCAGGACGTGGACACTCTGTGGTACCCCTGAGTATCTTGCGCCAGAAGTCATACAAAGCAAAGGCCATGGAAGAGCTGTGGATTGGTGGGCTCTAGGAATCCTGATATTTGAGATGTTGTCAGGGTAAGTGATAGTAGTATTGACTACTGTGTCACAGTAATACTGTATCAAAGCTGAGGTTAGGATTCTTTACTACTTTGTTTATGATGCTTCAGATAGCAAATTTGAACTACCTGGTTTAAATCTAATACCGATATACCTCTTTTCTGCCTTTCTCTGAAGAAAGGAGTTGAGAGCTGTTTAAAAGAACATATATCACCATCATTACTTTCTCTCTCTTTTTTAATTAAATGTGATGATTATGATTTTCTTATTTACAGCAGCTCTTTTTCTAATTCGCAGTGGAAATTTAGATTTTGTTTAAGTTTAAATTTTTATATACGAACTGTCTTATATAAAGCATGAAAGCAAGGACTACCAATTTTCTTTGAACCATCTGTAATTAATTTTTAGCATAGTGAAATATTTGTGATAGGAATGTCGTTCTGTCAAAACACGTAGCTGTTAAGTAGGAAGGCTGTGTAATCAGTACAAATTGCATAACTCATGAGTTTTGATTTGAACTAATTTAAACTGAAAAAAATATGAGGGAAAAAGTTAGATACTCTATTTTGAAATTAATTTGCTGAAACATTTTTGATATTTGACTCAAACATTATTTTTGATGCTTTGGAATTTTCTTGATGGCAGTATTCTCAGAAGATAAAGCTTTTGCCACTGAAGAGAGACTTTCAGGCATTAAAATAGTTAACTGTTTCTGACTTAATTATTAGGTGGAGCAAAGTAATTGCTTTAATGTACTCCGATTAAAAAAATATATATTAACATAAGTAACTAGACTAGGAAGAACATGGAATTCTAAGATACCTGTTGGAATAATTAGGAATAATTAGTATTTGTATACTGAACAAGGTATCCATGCATATATTTGCTTTAATCTATTACTTATTTGCAAAAATCAATTTTGCCAGTAATGGTAGCTGCAGTAGAACATATGCAGGTCAAACTTAAGGCTTTCATAACTTCCCAAGAAACAGTAATTTCAGTTAGTTAGGGTTTTACAGTAGTTAGAACCTGTTGCTTTTCAGTACCAGGTTGTGGGTGTGCTCTGTGCTTTCTCACTTTGTGCATGCACATGTGTGTGTGGGGGGGGTGGTGACTGTGGTCTTTCATTCTAGATCAGCACTCCCATAAAGCAGAGCTGGAACAAAAGCATCCTAGTGTGGATTTATTCCTCCCTTTCTGTATATAATACCATCAGCTCTGGGTAACCTTTGTGACTCTTCTTCTGGTGTTAGAGCAAGCCCATCAGGGTGCCCGAGCAGAGAGCAGCCCTGAGGGATGGTCAGTGTGGAGGTCCCTTCCATAAAGTGTGTGTGTGTGTGTGTGTGTGTGTGTTTGTACTTGGTGTGAAGAAGCACAGTCAATACCATCAGGTTTATCTCAATACAATATTGCTGCTAGCTGGTTTCTTCTTTTAATGTCCCAGAGGCTTGTATATGCATTTACTTTGAATCTCAAGACAATTTCTGGACAAAAAAGATTAAAATGCACGAGTAGTTTTGTACTAACCAAGGCAGCGTTGGCTGACTGATCTAATAAGTCATCATTTTGCATAGGCTGAACTGTGCAGAGGCCAAGCTTCTCCTTCCTTTCACTACTCTCTGAAAGAGTGAGTGGCCAAGTTAGTCAAGGCAAAGCTCCTTGGAGTGGTAAAGGGAGCAAGACATTTCTAGGAGCCTTATCACCAATAAACTTTAATCCTAGGCAGCATGAGGAGTGTAGGCAGAAGTGTCCCCTGTTGTAATACTAGTTCAGGCATTATCTGTTTTCTGCCTGTATCTGAGCAACTTAACTTCACATGACTCTGTGGGACCACTGTATATCAGCTTTCTCTTGAGTTTAAGTGGTGCTAGTACAAGTGGAAGTGGGGTGTTTTTCCTTTCCCTGCCTTACAAAAGTTGATAGGATTCTCTCCACTAGAGTAGTAATGAAAACTTATTTTCCAAAATTAACAAACTGAAGACAAGGAAGATCTCTGCATGGGAATCAGTGAGATGCAAAGACTCCAGGGCGCACTGAAGTTTGGCTGGTATATATTCTTTCAAAGAGGAAATATAGAAAAAGGGGAACAGCAGCAACCTAGATAGGATATTCTCTGTCCTGAGACAAGAAGGCTCAAGTGATGAGGTCTGGATTCCCCTGACTGACAGAGCAGCTGTCTGCAAGTGATTTTGTAATAGTCTTTTTTTCCACTACAGTATTTCTGATTTAATAGAAGTATCTGTGTATATATACTCTTCATAATGGTTAGATACTTCATTTTTTTCTGTTTGGGGGAAAGTCCCTATCCAAAGCAGGACAATTTTTAAGATTCTAGGACTTTCTTCTGCTTTGGAGGAATTTGTTCTGTGCATATTTTCTTTAAGCAGGCAGGTTACCACATAGGGAATATACTTCTATCATTTTACTGACTTTTTCACTTCTGTTGGTAGTAGCAATGTTTTAAAACACTTTCCTCACCAGCTGAGCATGTAGCTTCTTATTTACTATCTAGGCTTTTAATGCAAAAACAATTACGGCTAACTTTAAGTCTTGAAATTTAAAGACTTATTCAAGTAATTCTCCTACTTCTTATGTACTTAACTTTATGACTAAGTCTTTGTCCATAAAGAAGTGAGTTGTGACATTTGGTAGTTATTTCCTTAAATAATTCTTTCTGAACCCCAAAAGCAATAAAAGAATAGGGAGTTGTGTCTGAGGAAGTGGTCTGTCTAAAAAACAAACAAACAAAATAAAACTACACTTTCCTGTTCTGCTGTGTCTTATTTCTCTAACCTGCTGCTATCTCTAGAGGTCTGTGGAATTCTAATTTTGCACAGACGTAAGACAAGATTCCAAGATCTTGTTATGTTCAAGATAAGAAAGTATGAGTAGAGGAGTAAATAGGGAAAGCTTAATGAAAAGAAATCATAGGATAAAAACATACTAGTTATACTAGTCCTTCATGAAATTATTAAAAAAAAAAAAAAAAAAAAAGCAAAGCAGTCAGTCAGTCAGTAGAAAGAGTTCAAAGATTATTCTGTGACTTTGATCATTATGTTTCCCCTCAAAAAAGGGCAATTTTGAGTAATCATATTAGGTTACAATCTGCCAGAAAGGAAAATATACTTTTTTTAAGATGTTAAATGTGTTAGGTCATAACTATACTGTCATCAGACACATATTAAATGAAAACTTTCACTTGGCCAAGAGGTTTGTTTTTTGTTTTTACTTTAGTGATCACATGTAACCTATTGGTCTGTTTATTTAAGTAGCTAATGATTTTTGTCTACAGTTTCATATTCTAAGACTTATGTGTATTCACTTGAGATTTTGCAACATTTCTTCTATCTCTTGTCTGTGACACCAATGTCAATGCCATTGCATGCATCAGTTAGCAAAATGAACGGTTTGCAGCTGTTGCCCCATACACAGAGATCTTTTAATTCTCTGCCAGTTGATGGGAAAAAGGCAGCTGTTTGTATATGCCTTATCAGTATGAAGATGGTCTGAAACTCAAAGGTTGTTTTTGCTGAGTTGTTAGGTAGCGTCCAGCACAAGACCTATGCTGTCTTGTCCAAAATCTGCATGACATCTTGGAGGCTGAAACTTGGCCAATACTATTGGCAAATAACTAATTTAGTTTATCAATAAGAAAACTATATAAATTTACAAAGTGGTGGGTGTTGTTGTTGTTGTTTCTTCTTCTCTTTTCTTTTTTTCTTTTTTTTAACCTTACACATGCTGACAGCATTATTTAACAGTTCGTACAGAGTTTGGGTTAGTCTGTGTCTGAATTTTACAATATGTAAACGAGACGCTAATCCGCTTGACCATCAACTGAATAACAAAGGACTTAGTACTCCTGAAAACACTTACGCAGTATGACTAGTACACAGCATTTTTCGGGAATAAGCTCAACTGAATAACAAAAAGTTAAGGAAAGTAGTAATGTGAAATGAACAATTATTACTGGGTCAGCCCTTGCTTCTATTATCAGTGTCTCCCAAAGTTATCAGCATGGTATGTTTTTGTATATTGTTCAGTTCTCTTAGAAAAAAAAATATTAAACTTAAGGGAGATGTGAAAATATTCTAGTTGTCAGAATGTAATAGTTATTAGATGTTGTTAATAGAATTGATATTCAAAATCTGTTTTCTATACAAGATTTTGAGACAAAATCATTATTAAGTGGGGTGCTTAAGTCATGTTATGTAAGTCAAGCTAGGACTGAGATCAGTGAATGAATAGGTAGTTATCCCATTGCCCTAAAAAGCTTTTTATTGTAACCCCTAGAAAGAAATCTCTTTGCACTTGATCTAAGCTAATTAAATCTACTGTACTGATAGATTTACACTCTGTTCCCCTTCGAGTTACTAGTGTATATCATGTACTAGTAAAGGAAGCACAACAGAAAATAATCTCAATTGTTACTGTAGGTATAACACAAGGAAAAGTCTGTGAACTGGCTGCTAGTTTTATGGAAAACTTTTTGGAAAATACTAAGCAAAGAATTTTAATTGAATTTTAATTTAGTGATCATCTTAGAGATGATGAAACATGAGACTTGTATCTGCCCCAACATGAAAGAGAAGCTGCCATTTGAGAGACTTTTACGGACTGAAAAGGCTGTCATCTTCAAACCTCTATGTAGGTACGAAGCCTGTACCAACATTAAAGAAGTATAATAAATAACGGCGCTTCATGCTATATTCATATTAGGGTCCTTTGACACTCTGAATGGAAACCAGTGAATTAAGTGTAGGCCAACAGTTGCAGGAAAAGATCAAGAATGGTCATGTTGTTTTGGAAAGCATACCCTTGGGTTTTATAGCTAAAGACAGAAACTTCTGACTTTGTGATACTGACTGTTTGTTTCACAAATAATTTTTTACTGTATTAATAAGAGAAATAGCTCTCCTGTAATAATTTAATTACGTTCTGAATGTACTGTATATAAAAGTGTTTTCTGTTTTGCAATAGCAGCCTCAGAATGGCCTGGTAACTAAACTTTTTCTTCAAGTAGTATGTGGTTGATGATGTTGCCCTACCAAAAAGTTACATAACCCATGGTTTCTGTGGGCACTTACTATAGTCTAACACCGCTTATAAGTTTTTTGCAGATTCTTTTTCTAACTTCTAAAAATTTGCTGTATTAAAATAGGTTTCCTCCATTTTTTGATGACAATCCATTTGGTATATATCAGAAGATTCTTGCTGGCAAAATAGATTTCCCAAGGCATTTGGATTTGTATGTAAAGTAAGTTCTTGGCTACCTCCTGATTACTATTTTTAAATTATTTTCATAAAAAGATGCTAGATTCTGATTTTCTAGAACATTGTGTTGAATATATTTTAGTTTATATTTAGTCTTGCAATTCAAGTAAAACTTTGTGTTGAATAGGATTCCAGATGGAGATATGGTTACAATATCCTACTATATTCTGTAGTATCTTACACTCTTAATTTTCTCTCTTAATTTTCAAATACTAAATGCTTTTCCACCTTTTATAAAGCTCATTTTTGCCAGGGTGGTGTGGGAGAAGGAAAAGAGGAGAACTATGAGGAATTAATTCAACATGAATTAACATCAGGAGAGCAGGAAGAGGACTTAAAATTGTTCCTTTGTGTGTCAATTTTTCAGTTAAATCACTCTCTGCATAACTATTTGGACTCTTTGATACTTTTACAGATCTAACATGCACTTCCATTTCTGATAGCAGGGCTCCACTTCAGTATGCCGTCTTAAATGTGTCATCAGTTTTTTATTCATAACATTCTCCAGTCATTACAGATATGTTGCAAATTTTGGTGGATTTCTTCTGTTTTTGTTTGTTTGTTTGTTTTGTTTGTTTGTTTTTTGTTTTAAAATTCCATAGTTGAAATAATTTTCTAGTAAATCACAGAATGGTTGAGGTTGGAAGGAACCTCTGGAGATCTTCTAGTCCAATCCCTTTGCTCAAGCATGGTCACCTAGAGCACGTGGTACAGGTGCGCATCCTAGCAGGTCTTGAGTATCTCCAGAGAAGACCATGACCTCTTTGGGCAACCTGTTCAGTGCTCTGTCACTCTCATGGTAAAGAAGTTTTTCCTTATATTCAGGTGGAACTTGCTGTGTTTTGGTTTGTGCCCATTGCCTTTTGTCCTGTCACTGGGTGCCAGTGAAAGGAGTCTGGCCCCATTCTCTTGACAACCTCCCTTAAGATACTTGTAGACACTGATAAGATCCCCTCTCAGTTTCCTCTTCTCCAGGATAAACAGGCCCAGCTCTCACAGTCTTTCCTTATGGGAGGGATGCCCGAGTCCTCTGATGATCTTTGTAACTCTACGCTGCACTCTCTCCAGTAGCTCCATGTCTCTCTTGTACTGGGGAGCCCAGAACTGGACACACTACTCCAGATGTGACCTCATCAGGGCTGGGAGCGGCAGGATCACCTCCCTCAACCTGCTGACAATGCTCTTCCTAATGTACCCCAGGATACCATTAGCTTGATCACAAGTGTGCATTGCTGGCTCATGGGTAACTTATTGCCCACTAGGACTCCCCAAGTCCTTCACAGAGCTGCTTTCCAGCAGGTCAACCCCCAGTCTGTACTGGTGCATGAGGTTATTCCTCACTAGATGTAGGACCCTGCACTTGTCCTTGTTGAACTGCATGAGGTTCCTTTCTGTCCATCTTTCCAGCCTGTCCAGGTCTCTGAATGGTAGCACAACCTTCTGAGGTCTCAGTCACTCCTCCCTGTTTTATTTCATGAGCAAATTTTTGAGTCCCTTCATCTGGGTCACTGATGAATCAGTTGAACAAGACTGGACACAGTATTGACCCTGGGGGACACCACTAGCTACAGGCCTCTAACTTGGCTGAGCCTTGGATCACAACCCTCTGAGCTCTGCCTTTCAGCCAGTTCTCAATCCATATCACTGTCCACTCATCTGTCCCATACTTCCTGAGCTTACCTATTTTATGGGAGACAGTGTTGAAAGCCTTGCTGAAGTCAAGGGAGACAACATCTGCTGCTCTCCCCTCATCTACCCAGCCAGTCATTCCATCATAGAAGGCTATCAGGCTCATTAAGTAAGATTTCCCCTTGGTGAACCCATGCTGACTCTAATGAACACCTTCTTTTCCTCTATATGTTTGGAGATGGCTTCCAGGATGAGCTGTTCCATCACCTTTCCAGGGATGGAGGTGAGGCTGACTGGCCTGTAGTTGCCTGGGTCCTCCTCCTTGCCCTTTTTGAAGACTGTAGTGACACTGGCTTTCTTCCAGTCCTCAGGCACCACTCCTGTTGTCCATGACCTTTCCAAAATGATGGCGAGTGGCCTAGCACTAACATCTGCCAGCTCCCTCAGTACTCAAGGGTGCCTCCCATCAGGGCCCATGGATTTGTGGGTGTCATGTTTGCCTAGAAGGTCTCTAACTGGATCCTCCTCATCTAAGGGAAAGCCCCCCCCTCTGCTGACTCTCTCTCTTGTCTCCAGGATTTGGGATTCCCAGGGGTAGCTTGCCCTTTAATCCTTACCCATAAGTGCTCAACTCACTCTTCATCCACTCTTAGGCAGAGCTCGATGGGTTCCAGTTGCGCTCTCACATAAAGAGCAACTCCACCACCTCGCCTTCCTAGCCTGTCTTTCCTAAAACACATGTAGCCTGAGCACTCGCAGAGCCATGGCAGCATTCCAGTCATGTGAGCTATCCCGCCATGTCTTTCTAATTGCAATGAGATCATGGCCTTGTGACCACACACAGATCTCAAATTCTTCCTGTTTATTCCCTACACTGTGTTCATTGGTGTACAGGCATTTTAGAGAGGCAGCTGAGCTTGCATATTTCCCATGATGAGTGCCAGAGGATCCTACATAGTCATATCTTGTGCATACTTCCTTGGCTGCACACACCTGCTGGAGTATCCCGACTTGAGTGGTGTTTTACTGACTATAGTGTCTCTATAATTGTCCTCTTTCCCTGTCTTTCCTAGTTTAAAGCCATCCTTCACAGACTGTCCAACCTATTGGCAAAGACATGTGTCTTAGTGAGGTATATCCAGTCTCTCTCCATTAGTTGCCAATCTTCAAACAGAATCCCATGGTCACAGAAACCAAAACCCTGTTGCCAGCACCAGCAGTGCAGCCAGTTGTTAATTTGGAAAATCCATCTGCTTCTCCTCCCATCCTTTGCCCTCATAGCAGGATTGAGGAGAAAATGACCTGGGCTCCCACATCCTTGACCACCACCCTCAGAGCTCTGAAATCTGTTTAATGATTTCCAGGTTGCCCTTGGTATCATTAGTGCCCACATGGAAGAGCAGTAGATGGTCAGATGTGTGGAAAAGCCTTGGCAGTCTCTGTATGACATCTCTTATTCAAGCCCTTGGAGGGCAACAGGCAAGAGGTCAGTTTGGCAGATAGGTGCCTCTGTCCCCTGCAGCATGTAGTCCCCCCAGCACTCACTTGCCACTTCTTCCCATTGTTCCCTTAAGGCACAGGGTATGTCAGTTGCTTCCCTTAAAACCATGCCAAACCCTTCCTGAGCTAGGCGGGCACTAAACCTGTTCCTCAATTGCGAGTCTTTAGGAGTAGTGAGAGCCTTTCTCCTCTTACCTATGAGAAAGGCCTTTCAGCTCCTATGACCTGTTCCCAGCCTTCTGCAGAGTTACGAGGTACCGTTTCACATGGTACAGAGCCCTTCGGCAACTCCCCTACTGTGAAGGGTTGGGACTCCTGGAGCTGTATGGTCCTTGAGCATACCCTGTCTTGAATACTTTGCAGCCTATTGACTTCCTCCCGTATCTCCTTTACCTGGTGACACAACTCCTCAACAACAACCTACAGGAGAGCTGACTGTCAGCCCGGGCCTCATGGAGAGGCCCCGAGCAGTTGCAGCAGCCAGAGACCTGTAGAGCTGCATCTGCTGTCAGAAGGTCTGTCTGGGTCAAAGCATCTGACACAGCAACTCCAACAGCTACTGGGGAATGTGGTCTGTGGCATGTCATAACCGTATCTGAGGAAATGTACATTGCTAGGATAGGAAACAAAGGTACCTTCTTGCACCCTTTTGTGCAAGCTGTTGTGTTTGTTTGCTTGCCTCTGTTAACTGGGCTCTGGGAGCTACATGCTAAGCCTGGCTCTTACATAGGTATCTCCCTCGTGCTGACTCCCAAGGTGCTTGACCTGCCCTAATCAAGGGCCACATGGATAAAAGACCCCAATTCCCTCTGATTAGGGGCAACCGAGAGAGCTTGTTAGAGGCAGCTACAGCTAGCTAGAGTTTCTCCCAGGAGAAGTTAATGCTTCCTGTAGCTGTCCTTGCTTAGCTCTGCTTTCCTGTTAGCAGCAGTCACCCTCTAGTTCCTCAGAGGTCCCCAGAAAGCCTCCACAACTTCAGACAAGGTCCTCAAAGGTTCTAAGCAGAGCCAAGACACTGCAGCGCAAGCTGCTTGCTGTCTGTTTGCTGCTTCTATTAGCTGTGCTAAAATACAATATTGTAACAGAGGAAGTACAAGTTTTGATGTGAAGTTTTTCTTCAGAGGCACAGATGATTGAATAAGGACAGGAAATTACTCTTACATACCCAGGTGTTTTGGTGGAAGTGGCCTATAAAGATGGGTTTGTGTTTTATAAGTGCTAGGTAGATAAGTGAAATGCTGTGTGGCAAATCTAATAGCATCTGTCCTACTTTCTATGAACTTCTATGTATTATACTTTTTGGTATACAGCTTATTAAAAAAATAATCATTTCAAGGAGGACTTTTTAAGCCTCCATTGAATCATAAGTTGCACTGAATCAGCATAGGCTGATTAGTGTGTCCTGTTTGTAGAGGTTGTTAACAGACCTTTCACTTACTATTTAGATACTGTTTCCAATTTAGCGTCTCCTTGCCTAGTCTTCCTAACCCAGTCTTTCTTAGGAAAGGCTGAGTATCTCCAAACATATTGTGTGCACTAAATTATAAGAGTGTGATATAAAGATGAACAGCTCAAAGTAGTATGCCAGAAAGATGAATAACAGAAGGCAACAACAAAGTAGGTTGTTGTCACTAATAACCTGTCTAACGTGGTGAAAACATGTAAATGTAGTACCTGTTCATACTCAGCATTCACAGACCAACACTTACTGATCTGGACTATACAGAGGATACCTGATGCCATGAAGCTTTGTAGTTGTGGTAGTCAGTGTGTATATATAGATCTTGATATTCAATCTAGATATGGCCATCAATGAAGTGTAGACTTACTAATAAATATAGTTGTTACTACACTTTCCCAGTTTTCCTTCATACATGGTCCAGATGTTCTTGCAGTGTGTGCTTGGCAGTTCATTCCCATTACGCACCTGTTTTTAAAGAATCTCATGGGATTTGGATTAGGTTCTCCACCTTTTACAACTTGTTTTGTGGTGATGTCATCCACTTGCATGGCTTCAGCTTCTTACTACAGAGAACTGTTAGCATAATATGTCTCTTATTCCAACCTCCTCCTCCCCTCCTCTCTTTCTTCTCTCATTTTTTTCTCTTTTTTTTTCTTAACCACAACATGCAGAAATAGATGGTCTCTTGACATCTCTGCACCATTAACTTAAAAAGCGTTTACTAAGGTGTCAGTCTGCTTCTCCCTTTCCTTTTATCCCCTTTGTTTTCATTCCCTTCTTCCTATCACTTGATATCTCTGCAGGGATGGGGAATATATTGGGTCCTATCTGTCACATCCAGGCTATGTCTAAAATATTAATGTAATCCAGTATTTGGAAGAACTGAACTTCAGCTGTCTGCTTTTAGAATCCAGACTGTTTTCCCTGTAGTTACTGTTGCCCCCTGGGAAAGCTTTTCTACCAAGATCTGCTACACAAACTGTTGGCCGAAACTTTTGTTCTCTCTCACCACCACCACCACCTCCCTATTTTATTCTGTGAATTTTTATCACTTTTGTTTTCTCTCCTATCATATGACATTCATTGTCCTTTAATATTTTATAAGATCTTGTATAACTGTTGTTTTTTTCTGGCGTAAGTTACCCTCTTCTCACACTGCTCTCTACTATGTCCCTTTTGCTAGCTTTCTTACTGTTTGATCAGATATTTTCTGCAAGTTCATTAATCTGCATATATAGAGTCCTTGATACATTTGATCATTAAGTCAAATATCTTCTGAAGAAACACTTCTACTGTGAAGATGGTGATAAACTAACCAACTGGTAGTTCTGAAATAGGAGGCTGTTGGCGTAGTTTTGCACTACATCACTTCTGGTAAAACAAAGTATTAATTGATGTTCCAACTATTTCTTTGGCCACTCATGAGTTTGTAAGTTATTCCATTCTATTTCATTTTTCTTTCCTGCTCTTGTAAACTCTTGGCAAAAACAGTTTTGGAAAGTGCAAAGCATAATGTCAGTGCTAGAGCAGCCTAGTGATTATTGGTCTGGGAATGCCCTGATGTAGAATTTCACCCCCATATACATACAGCAACATATGTATTGTATTGATTTTTAACTTGATCATTTCTAAATCATATTTGGGAAACTCTGTAATAAAGAAACAATAAACTACCTATTACTTGATGAGACTTAAAGATTATTTGTTTTACTGAATGCAGCAGGTGTGTTCTTCTTCAATGATAACACAGTATCACTGAGCAAGCTCATCCCGTAGCTGTGTAATTCCAAGAAGAATTCTTAAAGCAAGCCAAGAATGATCTGTTGCATATTCTCTAGTTGTATGGGAAAAACAAACCTCATTAATTAATTTTGATCATATGGTCTGTGAATCTGTTCTGGGTTTGTGGATTGCTTTCAGTTTTACTTTAATTGAAAATTTTGATTTTAGCTATAGTAGTCTTTTCTATAAAGAGTAGTCTTCTCCATAAAGAATTAGAAGGAGGTATTTCTTTGAGGGTGACTGCAAAAGGATTCAGTTTCCAAACACTGGGTGGAATGATCATAAGAGTTTAGAAAATTGCTTTCTGCTTTGACTTTTTTTATTCTCTTTTTATCTGGCAATTAAATATTTTCCAGTTGAGTTTTAGAATTGTATCCCTGCCAAATACGACAGCTTTTCAACAGTCTGACACATTCTGTCTCAGTTCATATATTCTTTATATGTGAGCTTTTGTGATTTCTAGGGTACATGACGTAATATCTTTGAGGGGGGAGAATAGTAGGTGTTACAGTTTAGGGGGATGTGCAAGGAGGCAGATGTGCCCTTTGTACTTGGCTTTCTTCTGTAAATAAAGTTTTTTTTTTTTTTTTTTTTGGGGGGTGGGGGGGAGAGGGGTTAGCCTTCTGCATGGTTAAAAGTCAATTTACCACATTCTTCAGTTCCCTGGAGTTTCATGCAGTACTGTATTTTTTTGTGTCTATTTTAGGCTGTAGAAACGGTAAGAATGGCTAAACTATTCTCTTTTTCCTCTCTTTGGTGGTTTATGCAAATTGCATTATGCTGAAATTAGATAGCAAAATAGTCTTTAAAATAGAAAGTAACTGCTTATAGAAATGTGCAATCAGATTGTCTCTTAACCCATATGTAATGGATTTAATTCAGCAGTATCTGTGGTGTTCATGTTGGTTTATGTTGGAGTTGTTGCCTGATACTTATTTTGCTATTACAAGTGAAGTCCTCTGTCTCTAAACTTACCTTCATCTTTTAAAATGTTAACATAGCTTCATGTAGAGTTGTTCAATGAACTAGTCTCAAAGGAGGCTTTTCATTTGCAGTAAAATGAGAACTTGTGAATATTACTAGCTTTAGGCAGATGACTAGCTCTTATATGGTTTCTTTGAATATTTAACTATCATAGAACTTAAATACAAATTTATAAAATTGGAGATGCAGCTTATTAGTTATGTTCTGCAAAATAGATTTGATATGTTTTGAAATTTGAAAATCCCAGCAAAATGCTAAGAAAAATACCATATTACAAAAGAGAGAAAGAGAGGGACATACAATTTTTGTCTCCTTTGCAGTATAGCTTCTTGAAAGAGACTTGGAATAAATTTTATTTCCTTTTAGACCAAGTTACCCAATTTTGCCATTTTTGTCATTCACTCTTAACTGTTCCGAAGTATGGAAGAAATAACTGGGTATATTATACATGATATTAGCTAGTCAAAGGGATGTATGCTCACATTCTGTAAAATGTGTATGGCAGCAAACATAATTTGCTTTTATTTAACAATGTATAATATTTTCTTTACTGTAGAGACCTTATTAAGAAGCTGCTTGTGGTTGATAGGACAAGACGACTAGGAAATATGAAGGTCAGTATAAGACGCTGCATGTCATGCAGATCAAGACACAGTGTTGGAAGAAATTTATAGGAAAGATATAGAAAAACTCTTATGGTATTTGTGCATTTCTGTAAGCATGAAATTAAAATATATTTTCCCATATTTTATTTTTTTTTAGTGCTGATCTAAATGCAAAATTTAACTATCTTTCTGAAAATCGTACTTACACTATCAGGATTAATCTGTATTTGATTTGTGTACACACACGTGCTCACCCCTCCTCCTCTCTTCCTCATGCCCCTGCCTGCCTCTTCCCCTTGCTCCCAAAGCCCATATTACCTGTTTGTTGAGTGATTTGAAGACTGAGCACTGTGTTTCTGGTCTAATGTAAAATCTGTAGGCCTGAGAGAACCAAGTGATTTGGTTCTTCTTTTGAAGGTGTTTAACCACAGAAGGGGCACTAAACAAATTTGAGGCTGTGTAGTTACTTAGACACATAAAGATTGGTATTGTACTGTGATGTGCAGTCATTTTTGTCCTGATAGCGTGGTGGTTGGACTGATTAAGCACAATCAAATTCATTTCCTTCTGCCAGGAAGAATTTTTCTTACTGTCATCTTGTAGACTTCTGGTGGAAATAGTTCACTAGTCAAAAATGCATTTGCGTGGATCAGATAGCATCTCAGTCTACCTCAGAAATGCATCTGTATCTGATTTGTCAAAGAGCAACACAAAACAATCTTGCATATTTTGTCAGGTGTCCTAATGAGGTGCTATGTCTGATGCCAAGAGGAGGACAGTTTTATTACCAGCTCATATGATTATGCAGTTGAGTTGTAGTCGTGGCTGGTAGTGTTGTGATAAGTTAGCTGTTTGTGAACTAGGACAGGCTATCCAGGGCAACTCAAAACTCACACTAGATTAATAAAACCTTCTAGCACAAATTAATCTTGTATTCACTGACTTGTTATGATGCTTACAGCATTACAGATAACTATATTAGCTTGTTTAATCCTTTAGGTATTTAGAGACAGCTAAAATTTCCATTTCACTCAATGGAGAACGGTAGAACTGGGGGACGAGGGGGGTGTCTGTGAGTTTGTTTTGCCTAAAACATGAATTATTTTACGCATTACCAAAGAAGGTAAAGGATGAAAAGTCATCCAGGTTCCTTGAATATATTGATACACATTTAGGTCCTAGAATTAAGCATTTCTTAGCCATAGGTTTAATACACCATCAACCCTCAGTTATTCTGTTAATTAGTGTAAGATTTGAAAAGCATATCTGAATAAGAGACACTCTCTAAAACGCTAGAGAAAAAAGAAGTGACAGAACTGTAGTGAATGGTTGAACGGTGTACAATGGTGATTTGGTTTCCTTTGTCTGTCTGTTAGTTTTTTACCAGATGAGTAACCAAACTGAGATACTTGAACAATCTTTTGATTTACATTGAGCTAATACAAAATTTTCTGAATTTTTTTTATGTATTAAATAATTTTAAATTATATTAATATTTCTGTAGAAATTAATATTTTAGGCCAAAGTAATATTTTCTGTGGTCAAGTTAATATTTTTGTAATATATTTCCTATAGAAAGCCTTTTCTTGATCTTCCTTATATCAGAAGAATGCTTAAAAAAAGTTAAAATTTTAGTCCAATATTACTATGGAACTCAGGGGATGGTAGAAAGTGACACTATAAACCTGTCCTATAGAATCTTTTACTGGTTACCACCTGAGAGAGAACACAGGGTTAAATGCACCTTCATTCTGGCTTCATGCCACAGTTTTTGTGATGAAATACATGTTTTGGCATATGAGCAGCTTCTTTAAACAATTTTTTTTGCTTTTTCTTTAAAGAATGGAGCAGATGATGTGAAGAGACATCGATGGTTCAGGTCTATAGATTGGGATGCTGTACCTCAAAGAAAACTGAAGGTATACTCTGCAAAATACTGTATAGGCCATGGCAACCAGAAATTATCATTCAGTTAAACTGTTTGAGGCTTTTTTGCCTATTGTTTGTGTATGAGCGTGTGTGGATATTTGTGCTAATAATATGTATGCATTTTTCCCTTTTGCACAGCAAAGTTACTTTATTTGAATGTTTGTTTACATCATATATTTGCTATGAACAAGGTAAAAAAAATCCCTGCTTCATTTAGCTAATATGAAGTTGATTTGCATTACATAATATGGGATTTAATTTACAGTTCTTAGGATTTTGTAAATAACTATTGTGAAATGAATGTTTTGTTCTGTTTTTTCCATTACAGAACCGTGGGAATTATTTATTCTAGGCTTTAAATTTTTGTTCCAAGTTCAGCTCAGATAAATGCTCTAAGAGAACATAAAACATATGGCAGTAGGAGGAAGAGAGTGAGAGAGAAGGATTTATGAACGTAATTATGTAAGGTCTAATGTTTGCAAAAACTATCAACACCATAAGATGCTTATTAAAGTCCTTTAGAAGTAAAACTGTGAAAAAATGAGATTTGAATGTCAGGTTCTTTTGCAGACCTCCTTGTGAAATCACAATTTTTACAGCTGAGCACTTTCTTTTCCTCCTGAATTGATTGCTAGACTAGAAAAAAGTGTAGAAGGTAATGAGAAGCTTGCACAAGTTAGTTATCACAGCCTCTTTAAAAACAGTCAACTTGAAAGAGATGTATGGGTTTTCTCCCCTCTTCAATTACAGAGCTTTTACCCACACTACTATCAAGAGGACTCATTCCCTTTTAGGAGAAAGGGTCCTAATGTGATAACATTTCTTTTTGCTGACTGGCTGAATGGGAGGAGAGGAGAGAAAGAGGAGAATGACAGACTATGCTACAGCACAACATGCTTGGAACTTTAATGAAATCTCTTGCAGTCATCTTTTATTTGCACAGCAGCTAGAATTAGAGGCCTAAATACATAGACATCTTTCTTATAAAAGTGTCTTTTAACTGTAGGCTACGGGCTTCTCTCTTGTGCCATTCATTATTGGTGAAAGCTGTGTATTTTCATAAATATATATCACTTTTTTAATCATTTTTTCACAGAATTTCTTCTCTAATAATATGATGGAAAGTGTCTAATTGAGAAACTATGTTTTTGTTGTGCTTGTTCTGACTAGCCTCCTATTGTGCCGAAAGTATCCAATGATGGGGATACATCCAATTTTGAAGCTTATCCTGAAGATGACTGGAACAAAACACCTCCAGTACCTCCTAAAGATCTAGAAATTTTCAAGAACTTCTGAATGTGGCATCCACACTGGACAAGGTATGTCCACTCTCAAGAGTTCTCTTCAGAACACTTCAATTCTATGAATGAGAGCTTTATGCAGAAATCACATCTTCTGATTCATAACACGGATTAGTGCTTTATTATAGCTTATAAAAACAATGTGAATTGGTCAGGGTAAGAAAACAGCATAAAATAGAGGAAATGGTTGAAATAATACATTGTAAAATGTTGTAAAGTAGATCTACTGGATGACAAAAGTAATTTATCTCTCAGGCTTTGCTTGTTCTACAATGATCAAGAGTTCTGCATGTATAGGCATTTAAACTTGCTATTCTTAAAACTTTTAAGTAGTGTGTTAAAAGCAAAGATCTAGATTGATTTGATAGATAAGCAAATCAAATGTGATTGTTCTTGATTGCAAGTTGTTTACATTAAGAACCAAAACCTTAGCTAGAGGAAAAAAGATCAGAGTAATTCTGTACCCTAGATTCTCGATTTTTTTTTTCCGCCCAAACTGTGATGGGTTGATAATTGTCTCTGAAGTTACGTGCTCTATACTGTCTTTTGTGTTCTTTTCCTGTTATTTTTGTATTAGAAACTGGAAGGAAACTGAAGTTCTAAGAGCAAGTCTGAAGACAAATGACTTCATACGTAAATGAAGACTTTTTTGATGTGGATGAGAATGTTACTGCATTCAGATATACGTACTAAATATTTAAATAGTTGGAGGCAAACAAAACTCATTTTTAGCTGTAAAGATTTGACATTAGTTTAGCAAATTGTAATATTGATAGTCTACTCTGAAGTAGGCTCACTAAAATGGTATATTTTAGATTTTTGTTTTTTAACTTATGGTTTTGTTGAGTTTCCTGCTATTCTCAGATCCTTTTTGCATAGTTATCTCAGACTTAATTTTATAAGTTTATACTAAACTTGTGTAATTAAAAGCACAAATTAGTATATATGTATATAATGAATACAATACAACTAAAGCACAGGAACTGTGCAAAGATGTAAATTTTTGTACTTTGCAGAGTCTATGATTTTTATTTTTCAAATAATGTTTTTCAAGAAGTTCTCTAGGAATAAAAATCTTAAAAGGATAAATGAGTTTTTCATCATCTTATATACATTTTATAATTCTTTGTAAAAAATAAAAATAATTAAGTTTTAAAAAGATTTGTACCTAAAATTTCCAATGCCTCACACTTGCAACCATAGTACTTGAAAGCAGAAAGACAAGGGCATATTTTATTGTTGATTTAAAAAACATCTGACTGGCTAGTTCATGAAGTTCTGTTACAGTGATGTCTCTTTACAAACCAGGATATTGAGTAATGATACGCTGTCTAAAATGAGATTCCTCATGTAAGGACTCTGTAACATGTAATTCAGTGCATACTGGTAAAAGGGCTCTGGTAAGTTCCCTAAGTGGATCTTACAGGAGTTGTTTTCTCTCGAAGCTTGCTGTCTTCTCCAAATTTAAAGCACAAGCCATAACAGACTCTTTTCCTTACTGAAACAGTTGTTGAATGCTTAGCACTCCTGAATATCAAGGAGAAGACTGAATATGTATTAGAGCCAATCCTCTGTGCCACATTTAGAAATATTCTGAAGTCTCTACTGCCAGGAATTCCATATGTACTGAGTTGAAACCTTAGATGTAAGGAGTCTCTCTTTGATCCTATGCTGACAGCTTTCTATGTGAGGCTCTGGCAGATTGAGTACACTATATTTAGGAAATATTTGCAATATTGCTTCATTTTAAGTAGCACCAAATATCACTATGTGTGTATGTATGTATCTATGTATATGAATATACATAAAGGTGAAGGTAGATTGTATACAAATCAGGATATCTTTCAGATTTTTTTGTTTCATATTGTGATAATTACGCTAATATAGGGAAATTGATTTTGAAGTGCTTTGATTTCAAAACACAAATGCATTCTGTTAGATGTTGTGGGTATTGATGACTTTTAGTGAAATTGTTATATTTAGACCAAACATATGTTTTTCAAAAGCGCATCAGTTCACTGGAGTTGTTCTTTGATGGCTCTGTATAAAACTTCAAACTGTTTAAGTAGATCATGTAGCCCCACAAACTGTTCCCTATATTTTTGTTCTAAAATACCATAAGAAATCCAAGCCAAAGATGATTTTTTCTGAACTAAATTCAGCATGCTTAAAAAGTAGATACTCTGCTAATAACTAGTAAAATTACTCTGTCAGTTATTTTCTGACAAAGTTATAGCTGGAGTCTCTAGGTAGAAAAGCTGCCTCCATTTTGTTGCCAAGCTCTAAATAGTGCGGAAGTATAGGAAAACAGTAGATGTACTTCAAGAGTTGCAATGTCTAGATCATTAGATCTATCTTTCTATAAGAAGTACAGATTTGTAAGAGATTGTGTAACTTTTTTTTGGAAATTTGCAAATTTTGTTTTTCTTTATGTAACAAAATCTTGACACTTCAAAGTTGGTAATTCTGGAACATCAAAACGTTGTCCTGATAATGTTACACAAATGCCACAAGTTGGTGGCCCCAACAGCCACTCAAAACTGTATAAGAATATATAATAAAGTACAGAAAATGCATAGAGAACCATTGCTTTAACATCATAAAAATACATTGTTCTCTTAAAGAAATAATAATAAAGTTTGGTCCACTATATTTATATCCTTGGTGTTAAATATTCCAAGTCAATTAGAGAAACAGAAGTATGTAAAAACACCACTTGCAGTGTCTAAAGAGAGCAAGTACACTTCTGCATTTTAATGTGTAAGCTTACAGTATTTATGGAATCAGAGTACTGCAAAAACTGTTTCTTCTTTAAAGATATATATACTACAGTAAGCTAGTATCCTAAATGACAAGTTCTTTTTGCAAAAATGAAAACTTGAACTGTGTTTAAGTCTTCAAAGCTGAATAAATGAAGTTATGTTTGAACAAATTTACCACATTAGTGGTTAGAAGTTTTGAATGCTTGAACAACAGGAGATAGTGTTTTTTCTTTCTGTTTATGAACCTTATCCATTGCTGGCAGTGGATGCACTGACACTCATTATAATAGAGACTAAAGAAACAAATACAATCTTAGTAATTATGCTGATCCACTGACTTTACATTGTTTCCACAGCCATGAATACATATATCTAACTACTGACCTCGTCAATATGCTTTCTAGTACAAAACTTTTTCCAATTTTTAAATTAAAATCCTTAAGAAAAGAATGTTTGAAGCATTATTTAATATTTTTTTTTAATTTTTTTCTACAGTCTTGAACTTAATGAGCTGTAATCATCCACTCTTTATTTGCACAAGTGAGTCGGTTTTATTTTAAGTCTTTGCTGGAACCTCATGGACCACTAATGTAGTTCTGTGTGTGTGCTAAAGGAGGAGTTCCCAGATACAAAGTGCACTAAGGACTCTGGATTTTTTTTTTTTTTTTTTTTTTGAAGCAAGCTAGAACACCCTTTTTTTTTTTTTAGGTATGATATTCTCTGAAGTTCATTTTATTATGGTTGCTTCTGTTAACATGTATTTTTGCATATAGACTGTTGCATAAGGACTGTTTTCTTGCAAGAGCCCACAGGCCTTTCATATTCCTTCTGCTTTGGTGAACTAGAATGTTAAACATTAAAAAACAAAACAATCTTTATTTTTGAGTTTTATATATATATATTTTTAATTGCCCAAATTGAGGTTTTAAGTGAATAAATGTGCATTGTAAACACAATTGCCTTGTAACCAAATGGTAAAAATGCTTCATGATTTAAATGGAGAACATGCTGTAGATTTCCTGTAAATTAGCTTGATCAATGAATATGTGTGCTACTGAGCTTTAACTAATGTGATCTTCCACTGTAGAAAAGTCATTGTTAATTGATCAAAATATAGGTACTAAACTATGTTTAAATGGATGAACAGGGATTTTTGCAGTTTTGAAAGCAATTTAAGATATGGCTGTTCCTCAGCCCATCTGCTTGCCATTCAGAAGACTTGTGATGCAGTGCTTCCTATGCTATAGAATTATTTCTCAGCTTTCAATGACTGTAGCATGATTCCTTTTTGTACTGTACTGTGTACAGACTTCCCATGTTTTGCACTTTTCTATGGCAAACCTTTACTGCTTTATGAATACTCTGTGTAGTAAGTAGTGATAGTAGTAGTAGGCATTGATGTACTACATAATCAGTCTGAACTGCTAGAGCTCCCAGGTTAACTTGGACTAATGATGTATGTTGCTGGTTGCTTGTTGTAGCTCACATGTGTAAGTACTGTTCAAAGTTACAAAATCAGCCCTCATTGCACAATGAAAATCACTGTGATCTGTATATAAACCCTAGTAAAATTTTATTGCTGTTTAATTTATGTAATATCTGTCAAATCTGGATTCATTTAATAAACCTTTATATCTTTTTAAGTGTTTAAACCTAGTTTGCTTCCATTCATGCTGGGAGGAGGTAAAGGTTCTTCATCCAAAATGTTTTGAGTGAGAAAGGAGAGCAGTGGATAAAATAACTGTTCCTTCTTTTCAGGAGTTAAATCTTTCCAGAGAAAGACACAAGTGGTGGAGCATTTCAGTAACTATTGGCCCAGGAGTTCCAGGAAGTGTATTTTGCAGTTTGATTCAGGTAGTGCTCTCATACTAAAAAGTGTTAATTCAAACTTCTCATTAATGATTCTGTGGTCCTGTTTGGATCAGCATTTTCCACAGTTTAATGACTTGAACACTCTCCTGGACACACATTTTATACTGCCTCATTTCTTTAAGCATCAGAAAAAACATGCTTACGATGTCAGACACAGCTAACTGAACCTTTATTTCATCTTCCATCAGGAACTTCAAGTCTACTTTTATGAAAATTGATGTAGCTGTTAGTGTCAGATTGCTTCTCCCTGGTCAACTACATTTTATTTCTTGGCCACTAGACACCTCTAACTTGCAGAGATAGTTACATAAATATATATTGCACAGTGTCCATATGAGCTACCGTGTTCATAGACTGGACACAGTTTTTTCTAGATCAGAGTTTGTTTTTTTTAAAACAGAATTTAATGCTTTCCTTCTGCCTCTCCTAAATCTAAATTCTGTGCATTGGCATTTTTCTCTTGTAAACCACTATGTCATGTGACTCAGAACACTGCTAATGGAAAGTGAAGGAACACTGCAATGGGTCCTGGCAAGCTTTTAGTCATGTTTTAGACATGAATCAAAGGGAAAGAACTACTCTTTTAAAACACACCAAATTTTTAAATGTTAGTGAACGTCCAGAGTGTGTGTAAAGAATTTGGTTTGGCAGCTTGTTCTTACTCCAACTTCCCATGATGTTTCAGAGGGGTTTTGTTTGTTTATTTTCAACCTGAGTTCTGTAACTTCTGGGTGCACACAGCCTTTGTTGGATAAGATAAGTTACTTAAATATGCTTTCTTACTAATGAAAGACAGGTAGCTCTCATTGTTTAATAACATTTTTCGTCTGGAAAATATGTTACTCACTACCTCCAAATCTGTCTCAGCTCTATGGTTCATCAGCCTTTTTTACTGCAAAACATTGTTAAAACAGTGTTTGACAAGAACCTTCTGTGACCTCCCCACTATTTCTTTCTCCACACAGCAGATTGGTGACTTTGCTTCCTTCATCTTCAACGTCACCTCTACTCTTTTTGGTACGGCTTGTTTTGTTTCTTTTTAACCTCCTAAGTAATTCAGCATTAGTTCAGGCTCTTAACTGTTCACTGTTAACCAATAACCCTGTGTTACAATGAGAAATGGCTAAAAGCCACTGGCAGCCTCACAACTCTGGTGCTTGCCCCATGCTTTGTGAATCTTTATGTAATTTGGATATCAAACTCTTCGTTTTCTGAATGTTTGCTAGCAGGTACAATCTCAACTTCCAAATTTAGGCAGTTTTTCACAGGGGATAGTAAAGGCACATCTCAGTAGCAGAGTCGGGCTGTCCTTTTGCTCTTTCCCTCCTGCTTTCCATCCACTCTTCACAAAAACCACCCATGAATGTATGTCAAATTTCCTATTCATCCTTTAAACGAGAAGTATTTCAAACTTTAGCAATAGAAACATATCTAAAAGTGCATAGTTCCTGTAGTATTGGCAACATCATTTTCTCTTAACCTCGCTTGTGTAACTGTTATCCACTGTTACTTGGCTGAGTAAGTTGGGAATAAAGAACAATGCTACAGCTGTTTTGGAGATTTTCTTTTTTCCTACATACATTTCAGTTATTTTCCTGCTGGTATTCTAATTTATGAAAAAAGATCACAGACATTACATTGTATAGCAATAACTCTAGCTTGCTACTGTAAGTGATGTTTGAAGGAACCCTTCCTTCTCCCCTTCTGGGGAGTATAAAACCTCTTAACTGCAAATTTTACTTGAAGTTTGATATGCAGAATGTTTAGCACATAATAAGTTTTAAGTTCTGATACCACAGATTTAAAGCACCTCTTCAACTACTTACAAGTCTTTCTTAATGCCAAGGTATACTTGCTAAAGCATACCATTTTAGACAGGTTTAAGATTTTTTTTTTCAATCTTAGAGGTAGCTATACCAACATTGCTTGTAAATATTGCTGTAATGCCAGTCTAACCAATCTTACTGCAATTAGCATGGCAAATGTGATTTTTTTATTACTTCCCTATGAAACTACTATTTTAAAACATCATACAGTAATCTCAGTGATTAAAAGAAGTAGCTGTACTCTTTTATTTAAAAACTTTAATTACTCTCTCAAGCTGGTTATAGAATCATAGAATCACAGAATTGGTAAGGTTGGAAGGGACCTCTGGAGATCATCTAGTCCAACCCCCCTTCTCAAGCAGGGTCACCTAGAGCACGTTAGACAGGGTTGCATCCAGGCGGGCCTTGAAGATCTGCAGAGAAGGAGACTCCACAACCTCTCTGGGCAACCTGTGCCAGTGCTCCGTCACTCTCACAAGGAAGGAATTCCCCTTCACGGTCAGGTGGAACTTCCTGTGCTTCAGTTTCTGCCCATTGCCTCTTGTCCTGTCACACGGGACAACTGAAAAGAGTTTGTGCACGTCCCCTTGACACCCTCCCTTCAAGTACTTACACACACTGATCAGATTCCCCCCTCAGTCTTCTCTTCCCCAGGCTGAAGAGGCCCAGCTCTCGCAGCCGTTCCTGATAGGGCAGATGCTCCAGCCCTTGGATTGTCTTCGTAGCCCTTTGCTGGACTCTCTCCAGTAGCTCCATGTCTGTCTTGTACTGCGGAGCCCAGAACTGGACACAGGACTCGAGATGAGGCCTTCCCAGGGCTGAGCAGAGATCACCTGGCTCGACCTGCTGGCAACACTCTTCCTAATGCACCCCAGGAGACCATTGGCCTTCTTGGCCAGCACGTGCTGGCTTATGGTCAACTTGGCATCCACAAGCACCTTTTTTTTTTTTTTTTTTTTAAAAAAAAAGAGAGGACCTTATTGATGTGATAAAACCTTCAAAAGTAGCATGCTTTTTTTCACTTGTAAGCAACTGACCTATTTTTCTTAAAGTCTCATTTGAGACTTGCTGATAAATTATTCATTGGGTATTTTGGTCTTATTTCTTGGTCAAGCTTTTACCCATCTCAGTCACACATTTTACAAAAAAAAAAAAAAAAAAAAAAAAAGGACCACAAGTAAACAAAAGTAGATAAGTTATCTTTCATGTTAATAAAACTGAGCATCTCCTAAAGCAGTTCTGAACTCCTGTACTGTGACACACACTTGCTGCTGCTGATCTCTGCCATCATCTACGTAGCAGTAATAAATCAGTCCTTTAACTCAACTGGTCTATGAGAAGTGTTTCCCTGCTGTGAGCTGGACTTTGGATCAAAAGCGCTGATTCTGCTTATTTCATCAGTTTTCCAATAACTGGCTGTGGTTGCGGTGCTTATATTCTCTTTTTGCAGGTACTTGTCACTGGAGAGCAAACCAAACACACTGCATTATTCTGTTAAGTAACACAGGATTCAAATAGCATGTTTTGAACCTACTTTTAAATCTTTACCAAAAGTTCTTGTGACCCAGATAATCTACAACAACATCTTGGTGACGAAAGAAGGAAAAATTGGTGATGGATCATTTAAGTAAGTAATGTTTAGGGTATAAGTCTGTTCTTTAATTTCATTGTCTGGCCACTGAGGAAAGGGAGATATATTTTTTTTTTCCTCTCTAAGAAGACAGTCAGTATTTATGTGGCCTTTACTCAATCAGATTTTCTTGCTGATCACTGAAATTGGGGTGATAGATTCTTGGATTATGAAAATGTCTGCAAAGTCTGTTTAAAGACTCCACAGATTCTTCTAGCAATTAACTATTTTAATATTATTTATACAGCTGGTGATGGTTTACATGCAAAACATGACAGATTTGAGATTAATACATTAATTAGTTTAAAAAATGTAATACTTTAATAAATTCATTTGGCAACTGAATAAAGAAAATTTGTGAATTCAGTTTAGGATATTTTAAAATATTAAAGATTTTGACATAAAATATTTTAATATTGGAAACAGAGTAATATTACTTGAACAAATGGGTATCAGATCATGATGAATGATTCGTAGCTTTTACTCTATTTTGTATTGGACAAATTTTACTAGGATGCTTTCAGTGAAAAATCGGTGAGGTGAGGAATGTCAAGGGGTGCCTCCGTTCTTTCAAGTTTCTCCTCCCTCAGATTGTGGATCACTAATCTCCGGAAAGCAAATTCTTAGTTGTCATTCATTGGTACTTTAAATGCATTTTATATGGCTTTAAAGTCCAAGTCTTTGACAGAAGTGTAAAACAGCTTATCTCCCTCTTCTCCCCACAACGTAGGGCTTACATATAGGGAAATGGAGCAGATGAGATGGTGTTAATTACATTTTTTTTCTCTGTTCAAAATTATTAAGTATTTATGTGCAAGATATTAAGCTCAATATGTGACATACCACACTTTTTAAACAAAAATACATTAAAAATACAGCTATACAGTAAGTTCTGCTTCAGTGTGGTTTTCTTGTGTAAATATTAAGCAAGGAAGATGTCATTGGAGAGTAAAGCTTTCAATACAAGCAAGTTTGCAGCCTCTTCCGTGGTTTGAACAGAGTATTGATTTTTAGGTAACAAACTTTACCAGCGGATGGGATTCATGGAGTAAAATGGTCTCTCACATGAATAATAAATTATCAACCTGAGAAACAAACTCCCATTAGGTGTGCGGTGACAGATACAAGTTACAAGAAAGTTTGTTCTAATTTCCAAATATAAAGTAAGCTTCAGTCATCAAAGGATTGATGATTTTTGTCATTACCATTCAAAAACAAAAACAAACTAGACTAGATGATAGACTTCCCATCCCAGTGCCAAAATCATGACCAATACTAAAAAATATCCTCATTTAACTTTGTTATGAGTCTGATTACTCTTTTATTTTATTTTAGGCTGTCAACAAAAATAGTGATTAATATTATAAAGATACAGATGAGGAAAAAAACACACTTTAAAATCTTGCATCTTCATGTTTTCTATATACTGAGTGGAGGAGATTACTTAGAATAATTCAGTCCATAACTTCTTTCTGTCTGAATCCCTTTGGTTGATCTTAGGTTGGCATATCTTCAAGCAGCTAAAAAGGCAAAAACTGCAAGAAGATTATAGAAACAATCATTGACTTTCAGAACACATGTTGTCCAAAAGTGTGAGGTTTTTTTTCTCTGCATAGGGTCATAGCATATGACATACTGAAAGGAAAAATACAAAACACCTTGAAAATCAGATCTGAGTTACAGTATAGTTTCATATATTGCCAAAAAGTTGTTACATTTACTGGCTTCTTTTAAATAGTTTGCTTTGAAGATATCCATGGCTATACTTTCCTGTATTATTTTGGAGTGCTTGCTTCATGTTCTAGCCTGTTTCCTTGTTGCCGTAAGGGTTACGGTCAGTGGAGTTCACTTCTGTTTATTCTGTTGGAAGATCTGTGGTCCTTTTTCTTCTCAAAGGTATTACAGCAGATAGCAATAAATTATAGATTAAAATAACACATTATTGTGAGTCATATAACGGACTGAGAAATAAACCAAAGCACGCAAAAAAAAAAAAAAAAAAAAAAAGAGAGAGAGAAAGAAAAGCGTCTCTAAAAGGATTTACAGTAACATGATTAAGATAAAACTCTTTTTAAGATAATGAGGCTTAAGAACCAGAGACAATTTCTCCTATTAGTATTACTTATTTCATGGACCCATTGATCTCATTTGGAATGAGAGGAAGTCAGTAAGTTGGGGTGTATACAGTCAGTCTGGAAGAAAAGGGGTCTGGGTAAGGGAATAGGTGAAACAATAGATTTTCTCTAAATTTGTCAAATGGAATTGCAACACTGCATAATAAATGAGTATTTGTGATAAGAAGAGGGGAAAAAAGCTGCATTGGATTTGTCCTGGTATCACTGTAGAACATTTAAAGCAGCGGTCCTTTCATCTAGGTTTATATTCTTTCAGACTGGAAAAGGGACCATGCACAAAAATCTTTGATACTCTTTTTGTTTGATACTCTGTTCTTACTTCTATAAGAATAAAAACAAAACCAACTGAAAAAACTCCACCAGTTCTGAAGAAGCTGATTTAAAACAGATGCATGCTTCTAGGGATGGACAGAGTACACAAAAGTAAAGTATAGCAACATCTTAGGAATGAGAGAGGAAACATGCTTGTTTTTGGAAATTTTCAGTCTGAATCTTATGCTCAGTGCTTTATGTGACATCAAATGCACTCAGGACTTCAAAGATCAATATGGGTAAGTTAGTTTGAAGAGAGGAGAATAAAGTTTTCACTTTTTCAAATTATTTTGCACTCAATCCAAATGACTTTTTTTTTTGAAATTGTCCCCAAAAGTTGTCAAAGATATAAAATGCTGAATTTCTTGTAATTCATCGAAAAAAATCCAAAGCATTTCTTTTCAGATTAATATTATTTTTGGTGTTTATATTTTTCCTGTCGGCCACCAAATTAATAAATTTATTATTCTCACAACTTCAATTTCAGAAGAGTTGAAATAATGAGCTAAAGAATTTGTGCAGTTCCTTGTTTTCTCAAATACTATCAAATGACTGTTTGACTTTGCCAGACTAAACAGAGGTCTGAAGTTGTAAAATGGACTATACGAGAACTCTCTTACATGGACTGTTGCGCACACTAGCTCAAAACAAGCAAGTCCTTTTGTTAATGGTGATGCTAATTTACTGTCTCTATCAATGGCTTTGTACTTTCAATTTGAAGAAAACTGATTTCGTGTCAGCCAACTCATGGTAGTAACCATACTACCACATCCTCTTCCATGGGTAGAACCAAGTTTCCAGTAGTTCATAAATGCATTTACCTCAGAAGTATTTTAAATTGCTATGCTGTTGAACATCATTTCTCTCAAGTCTAGTAAGCCAGAGTGGCCTTGCTCCGGCTTATGAAGGGGGAATGAAATCAGCATAGGATCAAGCTCTATGCAAATTCAGGGCCAGCAGGCTGGTGTGTTGACAGGTTGCCGGATGTCCAGTGAATCCAAAGAGCTACCAAATGCTGTTCAAAATATGCTTTGGTCTGTTTCAGCAGAAGTTTCCACGCTATTCTTTCTATGGTGATGTGACAAACTGACAAATGATGAAATCTCTTGTAACATTTTGCTTGCATTTCCACCAGATGCAGCTGTCTGGATGATTTATAAATTCTCAGGAGCTCCTGTACAGCTAACTGGAACATTGAAAGAGAGTGTATCATCACAAAAAAGGCCCTTCCAGCAAGCATGATTGCAAGCATGATTGTGTTCAACTTAGCAGCCAGCTCTTTCATCACATGCAGACAGGAATGGAGCATGCAGCAAGACTTCTTGGAAAAGAAAAAATTACCTTGGGCCGGAAAAGCATTGAAAGGCAGAAGGCTGCAGCAGTTACATATTTGTTCCTGGGTTGTGTGACACGGAGCTGTATGATAGGTCTAAAGATACATACCAGTCTGCACCCACTGAGCTTCATGCAAGCACCTCAAATATATAACTAAATGTTACTCAGGCCAGGCTATTTAAGTCAACAAAAGAATTCATTCTAAGATTTTGGCTTTTGCTAATACAGAGAGTACCTCTCCATCGAAGAGGCAGGTTTAGCTCAGTTGGTTAGAGCATGGTGCTACTAATGCCAAGGTCACGGGTTCAGTCCCCATACAGGCTATCCTGAGGGTTGGACTAGATGATCTGCAGAGGTCCCTTCCAACCTTACCATTCTATGATCACCATGCTGTGATAATGATGATGACAGATCAGAGACGGTGGTTGGATTATGCATTTCCTCCCTATCTGGCATCTATTATCACTGCTAGAGACAAAATCATCAGGACAGAGTATTGGTCTAACCCTCCATTGCTTCCTATATACTTAGCTCAATCGGTTAGAGCGTGATGCTAATAATGCCAAGGTCACAGGTTCGATCCCCATATACGCTACTCATTTGAGGGCTGGACTAGATGATCTCCAGAGGTCCCTTCCAACCTTACCAATTCTGTGATTCCTCCTTAGCTGAAAACTGTGTCATGGGAATTGGCCTGAATTTAATTGAAAACAGAGGAAGTTGATGCCATTTCCAAGTAATGCCTTTCTTATGATACATTTGTTGTACTTAGCAGTTAGGTTATATGTCTATAGTAATATCATTATTTCTGAATCCTCCTGTTTTGAAATACTATAAAATGAAAAATATTCCACACAAAGTCAAGAAGCATTTGACTCCTATTAATCAACAGAACATGAATTATTTGATAACTGGAAGATAGAGGGGGAATTGTTCTCCTACTTAAAAAAAAAAAAAAAAAAAAAAAAAAGGAGGAAAGAAAAAAAAAAGGAATAAAATAAAATAACCACAGAAGTTCTATTATAGTATATTCCAAAATTGTTGCATTTATTTTTATACAATAAAAAATCATTTAAGTGTTTCAGCCAGGCTTAATTCCAAACAGTTCTGAAGTTGGAGGTAAAGAATTGATCTTGAAATGAAATACAGGAAAACAAAACAGTTTCTTGTTTAAATTGATGAGAATTTTGGCTCCTCTGTAGTTAACCTGGCAAGCATTAATCTCCCATGAACTGTCTTTATACTCAAGGATCACAGTGTCCTCTTCTCCTCTTCTCATATGAAAAACATGAATTTATAATCCAGTGTGTGTTGTTAGAAAAAGAAAACAAAAAAAAAAAAAAAAAGAATTTTTCTTTAAAAATGAGCCACAGCACTAATGACTTTCTACTACTGCATACAGAAGCGACTTCTACTTTCAGCTTGCTGTGTTTTGAATCTACTATGTATTGCTTTCTAATACTGTTGATCACAACTTCGAAAAGATAATATGTAGCAGTTAAAACACTGTAAAACACAAGGCAATAACCTGGACCTTATCTCTCAAGCAGCAAGTGCTCTGATTCTTTGTGATGGTCCTGATTCAAAGAAGACTGATAGAAATGAAGTAGAGAATGGAGGTTTTGCACCAAGAATTAAATAAATGGTAAATTCCTTAACAAGAAAGGAGTTTACACTGCTGGAGCGGTAGGGTGTCTCCACCCTCCCTGGGCATCAAGAATTCCTTTGAGATACTAAGTATGGATTTAGAGGCTCAAGGGTTTCAAAACCTGAGTCACTTTTTTTTTTTTTTTTTTTTTTTTTTTACTATATCCTTGCAAGTCCACCAAATTCAGTATATTACAATTGAAGTATACGTTCTTTGTGATATTTACATTTGTACATACTAGTGGTTCTGATAGTAAATGACAAATGGTGTCATTAGTGTCAAAAACTGTGGTACATACTACTCATAAAATATATTCAGTAGAACTGTGAGGTAACTACTTCATTTTCAAAATGTAATCTTGTTTTTCATTTGTTTTTGCTGATGTTTTCTAAAAGTTCTAATCTAGAGTTGCAATCACTGGTTTACTCAGAGGAAAGCCATGCAACTGCATAACTGAGTAATCATTAGATATTCACTATTAAGATAAGTCAAGGTCACCCTGCTATTCTTTTAAGTAGTCCATGCTCGCTGAAAAAAATAGACTTGTCATCAAATTAATGGCACTGAATTTGAACGTGTATTTGAATATCTTGTATTTGAACATAGTAATGAGAATGAAGACTTTATTTCTTCTGTAGCAGTTTCTAAGCACTTCATAAAGACAGGATAATAAATTTCTTATGTCTGCCAGTCGATATCCCTACAGATAGTTATAGTGGGATAACATCATAATACTCAAGCTTCAACTGAATAAAATAATGGTCATTAGCTTTGACATACATATCAGTCATTTTGAAAGGGAAAAACATGGTACGTGAACTAGCACCAAAGCACTGGGAAGAAAATGAATAAAGAAACAAATCCCAAGAAACAAAAATCCAAACCTGTCAAAGAATCTAACTTTCTGTTTTTCACTTTTAAGTAGTCTCCCAGAGAAGTAGCTGGGATGTAAATTAAGGACAAAGTGATTCATAAGAACACTTCAACATCACAGACTAGAAAAAACTGTACTAATAGAAATATTTTCATATCCAGGTCCCATACAGGACCATTAAAAAAAAAAAAATCTGATTCAACAGGCTGGAAATGTAGCATTCTGATATATAATCACAGTGCAATGTTACAATAAAGAGCTTCTATAAACCTTTTTCAGTCTGCTCTTTTTTTTAATCCAGCACAATAGCCTACATTCATCAGAGTAGTGGGTTAAAATTCACTTGAAGGCATATGGTACACTGAATTATTACACGTTGTCAAACATACTAAAGGAGGCCTGTCACTATGAGTCACATATTTCAGCATGAGCCAAATATTTAGTATTTTTCCAAACAGTTACAGAGTATCTTTCATGAGTAGTCACTGTAAATGTTGTTCTGCAGTCAAATTAGTACTTTATGTATCTCTGCAAGCATGTCAGTGTTAATGAAGTTGTACAGTTGTCTGCCAGATGAACCAGTAGGGCTTAATGCTTTCCATTGGTCTCTCCAATCATATGCCTTTTGCAGCAATGATATGTAAAAGTATTGCAAGAAAGCAGATTAACTGGTACTGAAAAGGGTAAAAATCTGTTCAGAGTTCACATGCAATGCAGTGCAGGGAGGAGTAAAAACACAGGGCAGTCAGAGTACCTTTAAACTGTGAGTTGACACAGTTATTTAGACCTATCAGTACCTGCTAACCACAAGTACACGCGGGCCAAAAAGACATTTTTAAGGGGTGCACTTGTGTTGAAATGCTGAAGCATACAGCTCTGCAGTTTGAAAACCCAAACACTCTTCTGTCTCTTCCATCTTTCAACAGACTGTTTCTCTAACAGTAGCATAAATATGGAAGCCAAAATAAGGAGTGGTCTTTTTCCATTGTATTTCAGTAACATGAGAGTGTGCAAGCACAGACCAAGGGAAAAAAAAAGACAAGGGTAGAGCCTGTGGTCTGGGATTTGCACAGAGATGTTAAATAGCAACCAGAGATAGAAAACAGAACTTTGACAGCTAACTGGGGAAAGAGCAGAGATCTGAAAGAGCAACAGAGTAGGAAAGGGGAGCTGTCACAAGGCCAAAATGAATTTAAAAGGAATGAGACTGAAAGGAGTTGAACGGAGAAATTTAATTTGTCTCTTCTTGGATGACAAAACAATGTCTTTAGAAAGGAAAAAAAAAATAGTATTTTAACATGTTGTTCCCTAAGAGTAGGCCTCTTTTTATGGCTTAGATTGGTCTGCAGAGAAATCCCTTTCTCCTGAGGAGGGTTAGGGAGAGGACAGATTCTTCCCTCTCCACCCAGCTTTATAGTGGTGTAATATTCATTTCAGCAAGCAGTTCTCCTGCTCCTGCCTGCTAATTGCTCTGCTTGGAACCCCAGTTTTCTTTCCCTCTGGAGACAAATAATCTGAAATACCTGAACCTGAGAACAACTGTAGATGCAGAGTTGCTTATCTTCTCCTTCCATTCCTCTCTCTTTTTGTTATTTTTAATGAACATTATTTTATTATCTTGTGAATAACTAAAACACTTATTACTGTTGTTATATATGTAATAGCAAGATCTGCCTCTTTTTCCTTCACTATCTCAAATTTTCCCATAAAAACTGAGCATCTGTTGCGCAGCACCACAGCTGTAAGTTACTTTTTGTTCTCTAGGATAAATAGATAGCTTAGTCTTATTCACTGGAGTGCTGTTCTACAGTCAGGACTTACATTATTACTACCTGTGCTTTGTCTCCTATATATTCGTGTCTGCCTGGCGCCTTTGCCTAGTAGTACATGCATACACTTAAAAGCTTTGGTTGCAGTGTGAAAATGTTTCTTTGTCTGAGCCTGGTGATACTGAATCTTTTTCCAGTCAAAAATGAAGATAATAACACAAAAGTAACAGTAGGGGTAAACCAACAAGATTTTTGGAGGCTAATTACAAAGAACTAGCTTTTGCTGTTGCTGTTAGCTGAGCAAAACCACTCTGGGAGTTCTAAGACTGGTTTCTGCTGTGTTTCTTACCTGCTCTGTGTCTCTATCTGTTTCCTGACCTTCCTGTAGAAGAACTGCTCTGCTCACGACTGTATTTGTTTTCTCTGTAGCTGCATTGAAGAATGGCAAGATTGATTTTATGTAAACCATGACTGACAAGAAAAGGCCTTTAGTATATTTAAAAATCTTTATTCTATGATGCACCTGGAATTTCAGGTTTGGAAAGTATAGCAGTATAACCATGCTGTAGACTGCTATAGATTTTGGATGGGATTATCTGTTTGGAACTAACAGATTTAGCTCCTCATTAGAGATAGGATGACAGTCAATGTAGTCACCAGCACAATAAGGATAATCAGTCACACAGGTCAGAAGAACTGAAATAAAGAGAGCATAAATTACTGGGATATTTTAAGATTTTAAAATGAGGTTTTAAAATCTAGAGGCATAAGCTTATAAAAATAGTGAGGTTGAATTCTTACTGTGAAAATAAATCTACACTTTGTGTTTGCCCTATGTAAAGGTCACTTTTTTCAAGTACACATAATGTCAGAGAGCAAGAGCTATATCTAGATTCTGTCTCATCTGGGGAAATTAAAAAGAGAAATCCATGTTTTTTAGGACCATACAAGATCAAGGAAGATCCCGTTGGCCTGAGAAGAGAGAACTGTAATTCCTGAGAAGAGAACTCTGAAAAAAAGACTCAGCTTGCAGATCTGGAGTTGTAAATTTCCTAGAGATTCCTAAGAGTGATAAAAAGAATTCCGATTCTCCAAAATGCAGTTCTGACAGCTCACAAAGTTAATATAGTTACAGAGGTAACACAGTTTCTTAGGTAAAACATGAGTTCTTGGCCTTCATAGAGTTATCAAAATTAAGTACTTATTTATATAGCAAGAATTACTAAAGGATTGGTAAATAGGCAAAAATTAAGTGTGTCTGAAGAACACAGGATCAGTGCTCCTGCTAGAAATACTATGCATACTGCTGTTGTGGAAATTAATCCCCCCTTCATTCTTAAGCTTAGGCAGAAGCATAAACTCACACATTAGATGTTTTGGGCTGCCTGAGAGTAAAATCTTGAAATGCTGTCTTGCAGCTTTGGACAGGTATGCATAAAAGCATAGGCTCTCAAGGAAATTGTGCTACTGTCATTTTTTGTAAGGCAGAATGGCTCAGGTAGACAGCTCACAATTCACACAGAGTGCCTAGCCACTCTGTCTCTTGATGCTAGGTGGTGTTATAGGTGTAATCTAGGATGGTGCAATGAGGAGGAGTGCAGGAGCTCATGGGTTTGGAGTCATATAAGAAGGTTTGGGCTCCATCTCTGAGTCAGAGATTATTTCCGTATAATGTAAAACACAGTCTAGCTAGGAAGTAGCATCCTAGCATCCAATACACTTTATCAACATCCTAACTACTGGTGGTGTGAATTCATACACTCTATAACATACTCTCCTGGTCCTGAGCATGTAGGACAGAAGATCTTAGAAATGCTTCAGGTATCTTTACATTTCTTCAGATATTATTACATTTCTTTCCTTTCTTTCCTGAGGAAATAGAAAGGATAAAGAATGAAGCATTAAAGAAATAGTTACTTAAATAATCCTGCAACAACCAGCAAAATAAAATGCAGCAAAATAATGTTGCATTTCTCAGACCCAACCAGGCAAAATCCCACTGAGACTGAGAAAAGCCAGTACTCCTCAGAGAGGGAGCTTATCTACCTCTCTATTTTTCCACATTTACTTAATTTCTCAGGGTAGGAGGAGCCCTGAACAAGCAGGATACTAGTACAGAGATCCTTTCCTCACTCTCCATGATTTTTTAATCCTATTCCAAACTAGGGACAGACAGCTGTAAGGTCAGGATGAACTGTACACTCTAGGGAATATGTTGAATGATTCCTGTGCCCTTGCATGATTACAAATGCAGTGATGATCTATTAGCATTTACATGTAGTATAGTCATGTTACAGCTGCAAGACATAGCAGCGTCGCAAGTGGTATAAATGAGCCTGGCCAAACTGGTTCTGTCCTTTTATGTTTCCAAGCTCTGGGGTTTACACTTGCATTGTGTTACAAAGGCTTTGGCCAAACTCCTTTCTTCCCCAAGGAACCTAAGTGCGACTCCCTTACCCATTGCAAAGTCCAAATACGACTCACATTTCTGGATAGTGAGCCAGATTCCTGGCCTCAGGCCCAGCAGCTCTGCCTGGCTGAGGAAGCAGCCTTGAAAACTGCCCTGAACATACTGGGGAGGAAGAAAGTGAGGAAAATGACTTTTGCCCATCCTAAATGCTCACAGAAGTAGGGGGAGATGGAAGTGTCAAAGTTGGCCTGGGCTCCTGTTAGTGCCAAGATTAAAGGAAAGATACCTCCCCTCCCACTCCTCAAATACCTAATCCATTGATTTAATCTGGTTTTCCCATAGAGGGAGAAATTTAGAGGGCGAAAGCTGAGATCATTTTCTGATAAAGCAAGAACATCTGCTAATCCTGAGTGCTGTCATGTCCACATGCAGCAGCCAAGAAACCTTCATTTCTGCTCTGCATTATCACTAGGTGATACTTTGATCTTCAGGAAAAGTCTAGGGAAATCAGATTTATAGAGAACAGAGCTTTACTGGTGCGAATCAGAAGAATGGCTGCTCTAGCTTGGCAGCGACATCCCTTGGCATCGCAGGTCCTCTGCTTCACTTTGTTATCAAATTAGTTGTGTATGGTAATAGTTGTGCAAGATAAGCACAGCTTTGAAAGGGAAGAAATCTATGTTGAATCACCAGCTAGGAAATGAACCAGCAGAGGATGCAGATGGCAAACTAGTGTTTTTGTACAGTTATTTTAAATTGCAGCATTTGAGGGGTTGAGCCAGGTGATCCTGGCTGTCATTGCATGGAAATTCTGCATGTTGAAAGAGAACATTTGAAGTAAAACAGATCTTGATTTTCATTAAAAAAATTCCTTGCAATCCTATATATAGGGATTCAAACTGAGATCTGGATAGCTTGAGTGAATTCAAATAAGAAAAATAAAAAAGAAAAACTAATTTAGGCTGTCATATGGCCATATCTCAGGAGGTAATAAGTGTCCTGTCTCCTTTTCTTGATTATAAGAACCACAGGCAAACATTTTTTAAAAGTGAAGCATGTTTTGATTTTTCACTTTTTATACCTCTGTTCCTGAGTCTTACTTCCAAATGGCATGAGATGGTATTAATTTTTCTGAGACTCATGGTCTAGGATACTTCCCTGAATATCTCTAATCAGAAATATTTGTTATTGATGTCTGTTTGTGTAGATATGGTTACCAAGAACACAGGCACTGGAGAAAGGATTTAATCATTTATTTTGAATAAGTGCTAGATACCATGTTCTGAAAGGAAAATTGAAACATTTTACAGTGAGATCTCTGTTATCAATCAAATCAACAATGATCTAAGTAGGATTTTCAACCTAATATTACTATGGTTACAAAATGTTGCTCTTTTGAGATTCTTGAAATACAACATTACAGCAATGCATACAACTGTGTACTCAGGATTGCAGAAAACAGTTATTATTCAGAGGAATAACAATTTGGAAGCTTTCCTTGCAATTTGCTTTAATTATGAGGCTGTGAGAGGCTCTATAAAACATTTTAAGGGTCAACGAGAAAGAATTTAATTATATCAAGCTGACAGTTCTTTTGCTCTCCATGCATAATGTATTGTTAAAATCTTTCAAGTGATTAGTAGAAAATCAAGATTAGTATCTTAAGATGCTGTGAAGAGAAATAAACATGGGCACTACTGGCAAAAAATGACCCTTGACAAACTAGACGACTCTAATCCTTCTGTGGGAAGGACTAGGAGAATAGAATGTGGCACTTGGCTTTGTAAATGAAAAGAGCCTTATGAAATAAAACGAAACTCAGATATTTGACTGTTGAAGGGTGACATCATGCAGGCACCAGCTCTCCCCATGTATCCTAGCCTTACACGTTTCATGCAGACCATACTGTTGGGGGTTAGCTGAAAACAGCTGCATTGCCTCAAATATTCCAGATAGCCGCTTCTTAAAACAATCAGATGATGAGCAAGGAACTTAGTTGTGACTAAGTCATTTTTAGTGGATGTTTCATCTATTTGTCTCATTTTCAAAGCTCTGCTTCCTTCAGGATTATCCAGTGCAAGAGTCAAGAAAGACAGCTAATATTAATGTTGATTGCATTATGGATTATTGTTTCTTTGTCCGTAACACATGATTTTACGCTCTAAATATGTGTGTTGGTGTGCTTTCTACTGTTTTAAACACAGATGGGACTGCTTTGTGACCACAGCTCTTGGATGTAAGTCATGCAAATAATTAATAACAGTGCCACCTACTCAAAAATCTCAGCATCCCTATATTACAAATGACTATCATGAGGGAAAACTGATGTGCAGAAGGATGAAGTGATTTGCCCAGTCACTCAATTAAATAAATAAAAAAGCCTTTTTTTTTTTTTTTCTTTCTAAGTCTCCTTTGGTCATACTGCATAACACAGGAATTCAGTAGAAGAAGAGGTATTGTGTAATTTCCATTCATATATATCTATTTTAAAATCAAATGTAAGAAATATGATGGTGTTGAGTCACCAAAGACTTCTGGGCAGCTGAGACGATTTTTGTTAATCTTTTAAGAGTGCATTTCATAACAGTTAAGAGCAACCCATTTTGACATCCTTTCACCTATGTCAAAGGTGAGACTAGATTAGGAGATGTGATTCAGACTGCATAGTAATGAAGAAAAATCCACTTACAGACTAATTTAAACATAGATCAAAAACATGAAGTAAACACAGATGTCTTTTGTCTCATTTAAAGAAAAGCAAACAAAAACTTGTAGTTATTTCCTGATTTTCTTTTGACTGTGTATACTTGAGTAGAAATATTAGCAAGAACAACAGTGTTTGCATTTAATGCAAATATTTTTGGTTTTTAACAACAGCTAAGATACAGAGTTTTGGGGCTCCTAAGATCATTTTCTGAACATTATTATTATTATTATTATTATTATTATTATGCTTCTGCCATTTTTTTTGATATACTAAGTACCTCATCAACTTCCCCATGGCATTTTACCTACAAAATTTTCTGCAAAGCACATGATGAAAATGTATATCGTTTGGGGGAAATAATGAAACTGACCTTACTGTGTTTCCTTGTGTAATGCTGCCAAAGTCCATAAAAGTAATGATGATAAATATAAACTCAGAATTTCTTAGCCAAGATTTCATAATGAAAAAGCATCAAATTCCACAGAGATTGTATTTGGCTGTGTAACTGCTTTGTAGAGTCTCTGAAATAGAGCAGGTGGCTGGGAATAGAATTGCTTCAGTTTGTCTCATTTGGGTGTGTGTTTATACAGTGAATACTCTTGATTTGGGTATATAAAAATTGTACAAGAGGTCAAAGACACCCCCGGAGTCCATAAATGAGGGTATAAAACTGCAACATATCATAAAATAGAGCAAAAGAGAGATTTTTTTCAAAAATGTAAAACTCTAGCCCTAAAACCAGAACACCCTTAGAAAATACCAAATTGCAACAATAGGTTTTGCCATTTCCATGTTTACCTCCTATAAGGAACTATTTGATCATTAAGGTCTATGTGCCGATTAATATATCCACACAAACCTCTGCTCTTTTCCAGTATTTGCATACCAGACATTTAAACCTGAATTAGCCTCTACATTTGAGACTGTCTGCACAGGAAGAAAACAGGAGTTGTAGGCAGCAACGCACCAGCGACCTATCAGGTTTCACTGAAACTGCTGTGTGGGATTAAGCAGAGAGATTGCAAAAAATAGAATGGAAAAATCTATGCATCTTTGTGTCCTGAGGCAATGTCTGACAGTTAATTCAAGCCTTCCTAGACTCATATATGCAGTGTAGTATTGTCTGAGAATTGTGATTTTGCTGTCAAGCTGGAATTCCAGAATTGCCTGGCTTTTGAAAGGCCGTGAGGATTTCTGATACTCACAACTGACTTAATAACTACAGCTTTGATGAGTTCTGCATTGTCCTGGTTTCACAATAAATACGTAGGTGGGGTGGATATTTCCAGGAGGTGGTGTTTTCATGCTGTCTCCAGCAATAGTCATGCAGCGGCAGAAATAATAAAGCCAGACTCTCCTGCCAGCTCTCCTCCCTTCATGCTGAAAGTAGAAAGGCAAAGCGCTTTATAACATTGTCTGTGCTTCTCACAGCCTGGATATAACTTTAAGGATTTTCTTTTTTTACTATCTCACATCTTAGCTTCCTTCCAACCCATGCCTTCCAGTAAATATTAGATGTATGATAAAATTATGAGACAAAGCTACAGCTTGCGGCAAGTCTAAAAATGAAAAACTCTCACAGGCCTGGTAAGGTCCTCGTTTGCAAAGGTTGCTTTGCCTCTCTTGTTTGCTTTCCCTGTTCTCTCTGTGACTTTCAGCTCTCCCTGTCGCTCACGCAGACTCCCACCTCCCATTATTTTCCCTCTTCCTCTTTTAGATGATTTTGATGAGTTGTGGAATTGAATCAGAATCAAACGTCTGTCTCGAAGGAGCTGCAGATGCTCTTTAATGGATTTTGATGATTGACCTCTGGATGTGCTCCTCAGTTTCCATTGTCTATTTAAAACAAACAGATACAGCAGCACACAGTCTCCCCCAAAGTCACTACTTTTTTTCACGTCAGTTGGGCTTGAAAGGCTGCAAGACACTAGCCTACAATGCAGGCAGCTGTAACTTCCATCTGCAACAATGATTTCCAGTAACAGGCAACACATATTAAGAAGTTTAAATTTTTCAGAGGACCATAGCAGAGAGGATGTGAAGCCTCAAAATTTGGATTCTAGGTCTATTGTAGACTAGATCTATTTTCAGATCAGAAAATATTAGGAATAGAGAGGAAAGAATCTACTAGATCAATCAGCACAGCTCTCTGCAATGCAGGCATGTTCCCTACAGCACGTTTTCTAGTGTAAAGTCTAATTTTAAGTGTGGTTTCTACCACTTCCTTATGGTATACTTTCATACTAAAGTTGATCTTATTGTCAGACAGTTTTTCCATATGTTCAAGTATTTGCTTCTAAGTTCCATCCTATTACTCCTAATAAACTCCCTCATACCATTTTTAATAACTTCTCTTCTCACTACCTTTAATTATATGCAGATGATTATGTTTCCCTCTGGTCAGAAGCTTAATAAACTTGCACATGCTGAACACGTTAGTACCTTCCAGGGCTTTCTATGCAGACTGACCAGTCTCCATGTTAGCAGGATTTTCTGAAAGAGTCCAGTCCCTTGTGTATACAAGCAAACTGGAAACATCCGTGCGAGCTGCTGGATGTCACACCAAGTGGAGCAGGGTGCTCCATAGGGACAGTATGCCAGGGGACACCTGTCTGGGGAAGAAGGGGAGCACAGAGAGAGAAAGAAAGCATGAATTCATTCCCTTCTAGCACCTGGATGAGAGTCTGGATATGAGGGTGGCAGGGAAAAGAAATGGAGCTTTATATTTGTCAGTTACCTATTTCTAACATCACAAGTGTTGAGCACAGTTTGAAGAAACTAGCTTGAGCATCTTGCCTTCTTCTAGCAGAGGTGGGAATACCTGGGAGAGGAAAGGAGGGGCTGAATTACTTTGTGACAGACTTGTCCCCCAGTTATTTACCACTGCCTGTGAAGTTTAGGTTTCCGGCACCTCAGAGAGATAAATCTTCAGCTTTTATATGGTGATGACTACAGGTGATGGGACCCAGTGGAAAGAGTCCTGTGGTGCCAGCAGTAGAGGAGAAACAGACCGTCACTCAGCTTTCAATGAGTTTTGAATGATTTTATGCACAGCTTCAATGGGAAGCCTGGAAAGCGTTCTCATTTCAGGTTAGATGAGGCTCAGCAGTGGCAACACTGGGACTGAGTGCCTTCAGGAGGAAGGATTTAAAGTGCTCCCACATGATGGGATTGATTCTGTCCAGAAGTGTTCTGAACAGAAGTTTTCTTTCTTTCTTTCTTTCTTTCTTTCTTTCTTTCTTTCTTTTTTCCTCCATGGGCTGTGTTTAAATGAAGAATTGTGCTTGCACTCAACTTGCAGCGGGTTCTGTTTCTTAAGAAGATTTTCCTTGTAGTAAAAGAACTCAAGCACCAGAAAGCAGGATTAAAGACACTCGTAGCATTTTTCCGTAAATGCCTTCATCCTCAAGGGAGAGGAATTTTACGTATTTGCATTTGAATCTGTGCCATGGAGGGAGGCCTCAGTGCTTGTTCCTCTGTTGTGGGTTGTAGTAGGGAGCAAAGCACCTAAGCCCATGTGGACATAGATCCTGGGCATTTCTACTGAGAAGGTGGATCACCTCAGGGGAACCAATTTCATTTGATTTTAAGGGTATCAAATCTAGATTTATATAAGAAAATATAGAGAATATCAGATTTATATCAGTATTCTTTCTTTCCTAATATGTTTCAAAAGATGAAAACAGCAGCTTTAGGCCTTTTAATATATGTTTTGACAGATGTTTCTTTTCTTGCTCGCCACATACCGTTCATTTAACTGTCTATTTGTTCTGCATTTTACATCACCATGTCTCTTGGGTAAAGACCCTGTGTTCTTTTTGGTTTCTAGCACATCAGAATTGGTGGCATAATTTTAGCTAGTAATTATAGTAAAGGGATACATTAAGAAACATAATCAAGAGATAGGTGAAAAAGGCTATCAAAATGATTTGTGTTAAAACACTTCTATTCATGACATCTCCCTGTAGCTGATTGTTTTTTGTAGTGTAAAAATGGGAAAAATGAAAATAGAGTATAACCACTTACACTGTGTTGAAGTATAAAATGTGATTTCAAAAAAACAACGTGGCATCACAGTGAAAATGACTTCTTACCAAAGAAGCTGAAGTATCTCCAGCCTTAATCAATCACAAACTTGCCCACCAGTGTAATCAGGCCTCGTGTATATTTTCTGTGACGCCCTTCAAATTTTGCATGATAATCCAAAGACTTTATTTTGAAGTTAAGCTTAAAGAAATAATTGAGTGACAAGCTGATATTAGTTGGAGAGATGCTGTTATATCTGAGAGAACAATAATAAGCATACCCGTTTCAAGGGTACTGCGTGTAAAAGCCTTCAGATAGGATTTAAATGCTTGGAGGGTGGAGGCAAGGTCTGGAAGCTGTTCAGTGTAGCCTGGGCTTCTTTTTTTTCATTAAAGCTGAAGGCTGAACTGTTCAGCCATGAATGAGAACAATAGTGGCTTTTAAAAGAATGCAGTGGGGTAGGTTGGCTTTTATTGGCAGTTTGTGTAAGGTCTGTGCTTCCAGAGTGCTGTCAGATGCAAGTCTGGAGTGACTGAGGAGCTGGACCAGCTCTTTTGTGTTACATAAATGCAGATTTGGTCTTGCAGTGTCCAGACCATAGTGGCACCAGCCCAACAATAATCAAAGACAGACAGGAAAGAGAAGAGAGTCTCCTTTAAAAAGGGCACTATAAAAATTGGATTATAAACCAGAATGCACAGATTCCATTTGGCTGCATGGAAAAGCCCACTGTTTCTCTGTTGTTGCAGTAAGGTTTTAATTAAACGTAAGTTTATAAGTTACATGGCTGCTGCATCTAGATGTATTCTTAGCACTTAAGTAAATGACTCAAAAGTAGGGGTTTCCCAAGATTGCAGAAGGAAAATTTGGTATAGTATTTTCTCTTGGCTGATTTGAAGCTTCTGTAAAACCAAGAATTAAAAAAAAAAAAAAAAAAACAAACAAACAAAAAAAAAAAAAAAAACAGCAATTCATTGACTTTTACTGACCAAAAATAAGACTAGGATCTGTTCAATCATTTAATGTCTCTCTTAACGGAAAGACACAAACGTGTAGGAAGGAACAAATAGTTCCCAGAATAAGAAAGCAAAAAGCATTGGCCCTGTCAAAGAACATTCAGATGCACTACAGTAATATCCTGAAAAAGGAAGCCTGGCAGGCAGAATTGATAGTATTTTATACCACCAATACCCCCAAGGGGACCCCATTTTGCTAGAGCTACTCAGGTCTCTCCCAGAGTGCTCTGCACCAACTTTTTTTTCTAAAATAACCTTTTGCAAGTAGGACGCTGTTAAAAATACAAAATGCATATTAAACACATCATTACCAGACTATTCCATGTTGGATTTTTTAACAAAAATGACCATTATGAGGAAATATAGTGAAGGGGAGTAAAGGTAGTGTAGGGAAATCAAACCGATCCGGAAGGTGTTATTTGTGAACAGAAGGGATATTTAGATGATCTAAATATGTTAGGAGATATAGTGAATTTTCACATTTACCCTTCTATTCTGGGACTTACAACTCCATTTTCAGTAAGCTATTCTTTCTGAGAGATGCTCTTCTCCTAAAATGTACTTTGATACTATGGGAATATTTGTGCAGTAAATACAGAAGTTGTACTTAAGATAGTAATAACCATGCCATATTCCAGATGTACCTCCCCATCCCCACCGCAAGTGTCCATTGAACTCTTTCCCTCTCCTAATATGGAATCTTTATCTCAGAACAAGATTCTGAAACTCCCACTTACCTTGTAAATTCCTTGTAAATGCAGTGATATAACGTTTAGTTTTCTCTGAAGAGCAGGAGTATATTGCAGCCCATAAAAATTCTTTTTGCCTTGTTGGGTTGAACACATTAAATAACATGAAGAGATACAAAATACCTATCCTTTATTGTAGGATTTCTAAAATCTTAGCATATGCAGGAATACATTTACCAGAAGAGGAGGCGAAAAAAAGCAAACTGTAATTAGACTGTATTTGGTAAATGGAATAGCCTATTAAATTGTTTTCTTGGTTCTTCAGTTGGAAAATTTCAGATAATATTAAGTTCTCTTATTAATCATGTTTGTTTTCTTTGCAGCACAGCTACAAGTCCTGGTTAGACCCTACTCTGCTGTGTGTCGTATAAACAGTCAATACGAGGATAGCCTCACCCTAGAGAGCACAGAGCCTACATTCATAGTGGACAGATGAGACAGCTGCATAAAGGAAGTGTATAAACATGGAAAAAACAAATGGAGAAAACAAATGGAATACATGTAGAAGGCCAGTTCTCCACAAGCATTAGTTTTGAGTCTTTGATTGTCATTATTTGTTGTTCATGGACTCAGTCATGGGTTATAGACCAGTAATTTGTTTTGACATTTTTATAATTTGGTTGGTAATGTTTGTCTGATCTTGGCTTGATGGGAGCCCTGCAACACATAAAAGCACTAAAAGATCAAGATATCAGGAATGAAAAAAACAGATCACATGCCTTATGGCAAGAGGGTTTTTTTTGTCATTGACTTCTCTAGGTCCTCTGCATCTGTGGACCAGCTACTAAGTAGGATTACTTAACTTATTTCATCTTTAAGCTGTCAGAGAGAAATGAGGAATACAGGTCTGTCTGACTGCAAGCGCACAGAAGCAAGGGCTTTCCTAGGTACTTGAGCAGGGTTCAGAAATACTGGGTTCTGGCCCTGACTGAGCCCTGCCAATTGTAGCATATTTCAAAATAATAATTGGTAGCTTAGTCCGATCTGTGTGATGCTACTACAGTATTAGCTGTCACTCACAGTACTTCATCCATGCTTCCCTACATGCCAGTCAAACATTCGTGCAAATACATTCGAAACAGGAATACTGTTTTATAGAAATTCTTCTATTTTTAAAATACTTCTGAATAAGGCGAAACTTAGCTTTCTGGCCATTTCAGTTTTAGAGTATGTGAAGCCATCTGCAACCCATAAACCCACCCACTCCAAAATAGCTGATAATTGCACCATTGTATACTATTTTTTCCACAAAAGTTCTCCTGAGTTTCCCCTTGATCTAGTTTGTATTTCTTTGTGCATTGCTGTCTCTGATAATTTGTTTCACAGTTTCAGAATATATATATATATACATATATATATATACACATATATATATATATATACAGACATCTACTCAATTTATTTAGTAGTTTTCCCCTAATACTTGCTTTAGACACTTTTCTTAGTATTTTGAAATCCCAGGCATTTCAAACAATGTTATGATATTAAATCTTCCCTTACTTGACTATGCTTTGTGTTTATATGTACTATTTATTTGAAATTTCCTGAATAAGAATGCAACTGTTCTTTTTGCATCAACAGTTAGTGGGATGGAAGAACTTATCAACATAATGAAGAGGGGAAAAAAAGTGAAGTTTCAGTGGTATGGGGCTAAAGAAGAATGCCTAGAAAAGGCTCTTATTTAGGATTGTGAAGAAAAAGAGAGAGGGGGAAAGACATAAACAAAAAGAAGGGTAAAGGATAGATAAGTTTAAGTGGAACTGGGTTTTGTCTATCAGTAAAATAACAGTAAACAACCAGAATCATGTGTCTTGACTCAAGGACTGATGGCTGATGACATTAAAAAAAGCATTATAGGTATCAATATCCTATCTTCATTTGCCTTCTTAATAGTTATGCAATTCTTTTGAAAAAACACATTGCCACTCTTTGAGAACTTGTGTGCACAAAAGCCATGGGAGAGCTCCAGCAGGACTTAGCACTTCCCCTAACATTTTTTTTTCCTTTTCTTTTTTTTTTTTCAATGAAAGTCTGTTGTTAGCAAATGTAAAATGCTAGCTCTAGGTCAGAGGAGCACATGAGAAAAGGTAAATACCAGAAAAATCAGAGGAGTGAAAGAGTCAGAAAAAAAGGCTGAAATCTTCCAACCTCAGGATACAGTTTTTCCTGTGAATAGTACTTGTACTGAGGCTATGGCCTCACTGGCACGTTTCATAGACTCAGTCCCCTGATTCTGGGGATGTCTTGGAGGTGTTAGCATTTCTGGCAGGGAGGTAAAGTGCATCCGTATATCCAAACTGAGGAGAATTGTCAAATGCCAAAGTGAGGAGATAATTAAGAAACGAGAAGTGCTTTTGTTGCTAACTGAACATTTTAGCTCTTTACTGAGAACATGAGGCTGTAGACAGCTCAACAAGTTTTCTCATTCTTTTGCAGAAATTAAAAAATATCTCTTTTCCTATGAAAAATATAAATACATTCAAAAAACGTCAACTTCTGCCACTAAAGTTAGGAATGGTATGTTAGGCATTAAAAATGAAAAACTTACCCAATACAGATTAATATTTTATATGAATGTTAAAATGGGTGCTGTTTTACTGCTTTCCAGTGCTTTAATAATACAATAGGTCCCCAATCATAATGGAGTAGGATAAGTCAGCCTGATGTCTGCTTTATATAATGCTGGAATAGCCACCAAGAATCGTAAAGAATATAGTCTCATGGATTCACTATAAAGAATATTCTAATGAATTATTCCTCCTGGGTAATCGGTTGGAAGATGAACACGGCAATGCAAAGGGGAAAGCTAAGGGAATGAACATACAAGAGTGTTACCTGGTAGGACGTTGTTGCTAACACTACATTCTTGCCTATTTTACGTGAAGCCTCTCTCAAAAAAAACTGTCTTTTAGTGGAATGTGATGTATTACTCTACCTTCTGACAATGAAACCTTGGAAATGCAAAGAGTAGATTCAAGGCCTTAAGTAGAATAACAAATGGAATGAGAACCTTTGTAATCTTCAAAATGCAGTGATTTTTAATGCAGTTACTTCTGAGGTTTAGGGGCTTTGTTGATTCTCTAACATAGTTCTCTGAGGAGTTGTTTTCAGGCCTTCCTCACAGGACCTCTGAACTGCCATCTTGCAGCAATCTTCCTCTTTTACTTCCAACCACATTCCCAGAAAAAATATGCTTCATTTTTCAATTGTATCAGCTTTCTTAATTCTATAGAAAAACCTGATGGCTGCCTTCTTGTGAATTCAGATAGGAATGCATTTTTTTAAAAGAAATTAAGTAGAAATACTACATGAATAAGGGAGGAGGGAGACTACTGTACTCAAGAAAAACTGTTAGTGAAGCCAACATGCTGTTTGAACAGTAGTTATTGAAATGTATCCATCGACCAAACTCCCTGTATTTTAAGTGTGTTGGATTTCATTGAAAATACTGAAGTGCTCCAAATTGAAGCCACTCAAAATTACCATTTCTTGAAACCCATACTTTTAGGAATGGTAATAAAAGAACAAGCACTATCAAGGTTAATTGGATATGAGTGTTTTCTGCCATCTTCCTGACATACTCTGAAGGAAACCCATTGTTAAGCCCATCAGTTTGGGAAGATTATAGCCAAGTCTTGATCATTCAGGGGTGGACGATATGAGTTTTTGATTTTTTTTTTTTTTTTTTTTTTTTTTTTTTTTTTTTTTGATACAGAGACTCCTTACTTAATAAGCCTATATGAAACAACACAGCTTCAGGAGGACTGTGTTGTCCTATGTGACATGGGGACTTCCAAGCTCAGGTCAGCTCCATCTCAGAACTTCTTCCACCTCTGCTGATACCAGCGCTGTCTCTGTCCCTGTTCTTCTAGGCCAGGTTACATTTGTTTTCTCTTATCTGTGCATTTGTATTATTCAGGTTACTTGTGGCAATGGGTTATTAGGCTAATTGAGTAGGTAGTGATCCCATGGCTACCTTCCTTTCTGTTGAAAGCCCATCATATTCTTACAGTACAGGAAGAACTACTGTTCTGCCCTCAGAGTATACTCACTGTCAGCCCTGCAGAAGACATTAAAAATGGTAGGATTCAGGGTAGATGTTCATAGAAACACAAAAACACTGGTACTTTTCTAGGTACAGACTTATTAAAGTTTCAGTTACTCTTATTACATTCACAGTTAGGGACCAACAGCATCTATATTGATATCAGATTAAATAAAATTGTACTGATTTTATTTTTCTTCAGGGAAAACTGAAATTTTGTACTTAAAAAAAATGTGCAACCAGACAGACTTTGTGCAAGTCCTGCTATTTGGTGCTAACTTAGTTTTAAATTATTTTTACTGAGACAGATGGTAAATGAATATAACCCCTTGTTTTATAACTATGTTTCTTATGATTTTTTTATACTTATGTTCTTCAATACCACATGCTTTAGTACTCTGAAGAGGTGTTTGTATTCAGATGATTTACTCTTGCAAACTAGAGATAGTTTATTGATTCTGAAAATTTAAACAGTGTTTGGGAGGGTATTTTTTTTTTCCTTAAAGGATCAATATCCCAAAGTATATGGGGGAAAGGATAAAGGATATGGTTGTTGGAGTTTTTTTCTTAAATCATTGCTGAAGGAAAGGGGAAGTAAGCCAAAAATAAAATGAGACCTGAGCTTACCACTTCTTCTACCAGCATAAGACCACCATGACAGTGTGAGAAAACAGGTATGATTCAGAGGCAGCACTTCTGAGGGAAAATAAATAGAAGGCCAGATTAAAGTATACGACTTATATCACTTAGTTTCTTACTAATTTTTCACAGACCAGAGTCAAAGCCCTAGAAGTCAGAGGAGATGATAAGAGACAGAGCCACTAGTTGGCTTTCACCCAAAGGACACAGTTATATATAATTGGATTTCAGTAGTCTTCCTTTCCTAAAAATTGAGGATATAAAAACAGAAAGCCTTTTCCCATTTCAAAACTTTTTCTTTGAACATTTTAGTAATTTACCTCTTTGAATTTACCTCTTTCCATCTGATCTGGGTAGAGCTGTGCAAAGTATTTTATATGTATCAGCTAAAGTATTTAAGACACAATTAAAACTTACATTAAGTATTTTAATAAAAAGAACTTTAGGCATCATTAGGAACGCAGAGGCAAACTTCCTACAAAAGTATAGATCTCAACCTTGTTGTTTTCCATACAACTTGGCTGCTCTGTTTGTTTGGTTGTTTTTTTAAGTATCTGAGTAATTAAATCTTTCATTCTCAAATGACAGACCAGATGGTTTTGACTTCTTTTAATATGACATACTCTTCTCCTGATTGGCATGGAAACTGACTTTTACCTCTTTTCTTGTATCCTGGACATAAATTTATCCTGTAAATTATTTATATAATCTCTTTGCAGTACTATTTTGGTTAATAAGGTTATGAGGGTTAATGAGGGTGGATGTCCAGGAGAAATAAGTAAAAGCTACAGGAGACAAAGAGAGATTATTCCAAACAGGCTGATATCTATTGTTAATTCAGTGGAGTTAGATAATATTTTCAACAAAAAACCTTATAAACTTGATGTAGAAATTTGTAAATAAAATTCATTGCCTTCACTATGCAGGTAGGTAGCCCAGGTAATCATGACGATGGTTTTAAAGTAGGAATCCATATAATAAGTTTGCAGTAAACATCTATATTTTTATGCTCAGCTATATTTTTGATGAAGAAATTATAAACTTCAGGCACCAGTGAGACCGTTCTGTATCATACTCAAGATTAAATAGATCCTGAAAGAAAAAAGAAGAAAGGAACGTTCACCCCAGATGTAGAAACACAGTCCCAGGTACAGGCTGCAAGACAGTTTACTGACAGGTGTCATCAGTGATTAGTTGACTCTAGCAGTGTTATATATTTCCAGGAAACTAGGCCTATTGCAAAGATGAAAACAACAACAAGAATCTTTTGATACATAAATGCAGTTGAACTTATTTTCAAACAAGCAATCCTATTTCTGTAGTCTTTTCAAAAATCTCAGAATCTTTTTCACTGAGGAATGCCTCAGTTGATTACCAATTCAGCTGAAACGTAAATGTATCAGAATTTTCTTCATAAAATACATTCCTTTCTAGGAATAAGATTTCTTGAATTCTTGAAATTTTATAATAGATTAATTAAAGAAATAACACAAGAATTTTCCCCAAAGGACCACAGTGTATCTAACTAGCTACAGATGTTAATATATTTAAGTTTATCTGAAATCACAAAAGTAGAAAGCAGAATTTTAATCAAGTTTTAAAGAGATTACTTCTAATTCATTTGCCGTATAAGGGAAAACACATTTCTAACAGTTCTTGATATGAATCTATGAAAGAACATAGAATAACCGAGCACCATTTAATAAAGAACCAGCCAGGTGACTTTCTGTCTCAGAAAGAAACTTAGAGATACAACATGCAAGACTAAAAGCAATTCAAGGGAAATGGCTGAAGAAGGCGGGTGTGACATGCTTCATCTGTGTTACTTGGAAAGTAAGCCTTGGCTCTGAGGTCACTTAACTGACAGATTGAAATGGATAGAGCCAGCAAAAGGAAAAAAAAAAAAATTTTAATGTCCAAAGGCTTATTTCAAATCAGATGTATACGCTACGGATTTATTTTTTTTTTTTTTTTAGAATTTATTAAGATTCTTGACAAATGCAATGAACATAGTGAAAGTAGATGATGTGTTATCTGTTGAAATGGTGTTAAACAGAAACTGAAGCTTCTGGAAGCAGTTGGTTTGATCTTAAATTGGACAATATAAATTTTCCTGGAAGGCTTAAGTTTTCTGATGAATTATCTGTCTGGAAAAGATATCACCACCGATTCTTATAAAAATTAAGCACTCTTTGTTGCTATAGCTCTGGATACTTCTGCATGAAAAGGTTTGTTAAATACGGAGGACTGGTAATATCCACTTAGCCAGTGGCAGACTCTACAAGTCTTGCCAAGTAGCCTGCGCCTTCAAACTATAGGCACCCCCATTCATATACATAGCTGATGTGTGAAAGTCATGTGCCCCCACCAAGTCCTCTTATAAAAACAAGCAGAACTCATACAGATTATTTTTCTCAGTGATGTTGGCCTGTTCCAACAGTTCTGTGCACGAATCGGTATGACTCTGCTGCAGTTAAGATATATAGCATTTGTCTGGGAAGTAAGAGAAAGTTACTAAAATATGAAACGGTTGTCTTATTGCTCCATCAGTAGTGCTGAGGACAAAGTGATATTGTATTCGCCACATCTTTCTAGCATTTCTTTCTGTACAAATTTTAAATGACCAAAACAATTATTCTCTGTTACTTGCCTGCATGTTGTTTTTCTATTTTTATAATCTTGTTTTTCCACTCCTTCGCCTAGAAAGACAGCAAGGAGGATTTAGTAGAAAAAGGAAAAGAAAAAAGGTTTTAAAAAAAACAAATTTTACTGAAAAACGGAAGACAGAAAAAGATGTTTTCTGAAAGTCCAAATTGATATGATTATATCTATGGAGTTGTAAAAAGATGATCTACAAGTGTAAAACAATATATTGAAATGACACTGTCCTCTTCACTTGTTTAAGAACTGAGCTTTGGGTTCCTGAGTTGTCCTGTAGTATCACAGTAGTAAATGAAGAGATCACTAACACCTAAAGCACAGGAAAGAACTGAATAACTTAGACAGCTTGGTGTTGGAAGGAGGAACCCCAGAAGAGTTTCCATATGGATTCAGAACCTGTAAGAAAAAAAAGGGTGAAACAAAAAATCCAGATAGAAATACGTTTCCATAAATTTTAGGTATGTACTTATGTTTGCAACTGAAGTCTATTCCTGTGAGAAGGTGATGTCATCAACTTGACTTGCAAAAAATGGCAACTTGTTTTTAGATTTTCTTTTTTAAAATATTTTTCAGGTTTTACTTTGAGAAGACTGAAACAAGATTATGAGGGATGAGAGTTTTTTTTCTGGAATGAACTAGATATATAGAGATATATGAGATATGTTTTTTTCTTTATAAAAAAGGAAAAAAAAAATCATAACAGAATGGATTTTTAAGGCAAATGCTGTACTATTACTCAGTTTCTGAATAGAGACTTCTTAGATATAAATGGCAGAAATACGGAAACTTAGAAACTTTGAAATACCTTGTAAAAGAAAAAAAATAGAATAAAAATAAAACACTAGATGCCAGGTGTGAGCAGATGTCACACTGTCTTTTTCAATGCTCTCTTCCTCCAGTCTCAGGACTGAATTCAAACCTTACTGTTAAGAAAATTGTTCAGTAAACATCCTTTGCAGAGTTCAGATCTTCATCAGTAAACAACGGGGCTGCTTTTGCAGTTTGGGCTATATCTAGTATGAGTATGAAGCAGTTGAAGTAAACCTGTAATAGGCAGCTTGAATTAAAGTATCTTCCTTTTCTTTAATGACCTGTTGGCTTACTGATTTCTTTTCCAAGTTGGATTCATATTTGGATGAAGTGCATGGACTGAGGAAAATTGCAGCAGCAGAAGCTATTTATGTACTTCTTGTTTCTGTGTTTCGTTTGTGATCATTCTTCATGCCTTCCTCTCCCTCCTGCAGCTGTAACTGCACAGTTAACTGGTTCAAAGGGAAGAATGAATTGCTTGACTTAATTAATGCATTTTTTGATCTAAGTCTTGTTTTATTTGTGAACTTTCCAGTTTTCATTTTTACTGGCTTTCTACTTCAGGTGCCCCAAGGCATTTTCACCCCAGACTCTAGCAGTTAATTATAAATAAATTCATTCATTATTTTTATTCAACATCTTTCTGGAACGATAAAATAAAGCATTTACTTTTTACATCAGATTTTTCTGAAGATTTTTATTTGATGATTGCTCGGAACCAGGCAGAGCTGCAATCTAGCAGAGGTCTGCCTTACTGGCAGAGGTCTAACAAATCAATATTTTGTAAGATGATCTTCTGCATACAATTAGAAGTTGTTCCAGCTGGCTCTTTGACTGTATCTATACCGAAAGGCAAAGGAGAAGGTCCAAGAACAGGCGTGTGATTTCCAAGCTTTGTGCATACCATTGGCGAGCACCTACCTGTGCCTGGCTCTCAGATTCCCTGTTACCTTTCATGCCTTCCAATAGTTATTTTAGATAGCTCCCATGCCTCTGCAGGCCACACGAGTAACCTCGTGAGCTACTGGAGACTGCATTAGATCAGTGAAGGAGGCTGAGGAGTTTGTAGCTTTGAAGAGCAAGAAAGACAGCTATGATAAAAGTGAGATAGGAAGAGCTAATCCTATTGAGGAGACTGCTGTGAATATCTCTTGAAGTTCTCTCAAGTGCTGCTTGCTTATTTTCTGATACTTCTGGCTACACGACTACATGCTAAAGGTATTTGAGCCTGGCTTCTGCAAGGCGGACAAAGTGGCCTTTTAGTGTCTACAAAGCAGACTTTGATGAACCTGGATTAAACAACAGACTTAGTGGAAAGCTGTAAAGAGACCTAAGGAATTTCATCTCCCTAGGGATGGGGGCTTCTGTCAGGAAAAGTCAGAGTTGTACAGAGTGTAAGATTAGACCAAGCAGTGCTTGGATGAGATATAACCTAGAAAAAACAATTTGCTTGGACAACTGATGTCACTTCTTCAGAAACGGCTTCTGTCTGAACCCTCTTCTGTGTTGTTATAGGGCCATCTGACATATTTAGCATTTTACACAGATAGAGACTATAAAACAAAACAGAACAAAAAAAACTTTGACTAAGTAAAAATAATGTCATTTCGGTCAAAAAGTTGGTGCTGCATACAAATATTTTTTAAAAATACAAAAGTATTTCAGAAAATTTTTGTGTTTTTTTTTGAGAAGAGAAAGTGATTTTCATTATTCTGTTTCATCAACTGATCAGTGATAGAAAGAGATCGTTACTGTATTACTGTGCAGATATAGTGTGTAGCACAAATTGTGGAATATCAATGCACAAAATTCATTAAGTCATGTAGAACTTTCAGACTTTAATATCTCAGGAGGGTATTTGTTTTCTTTTATTTTGTTATTTTTTTTTTAAGTAACAGTACACAGTAACAGTCCTAAAACCTAAAAGAGAGAGAGACTAGGATAAGAACCTATTCCCCCTAAAGGTCATAAAGAAATTGTTTGGAAAAAAAATTTCTTTTATTCTTTCAATGCTAATACTCAAAAATGTCATATGTAAATGTAACGTACAGTTGATTAGATTGCATGATGAACACAGTGTAAAAAATAGATTATTTTGAGCAATTAAGTTATATTTTAAATCAGGCATGTTTTATCGAACAACATATTTGAAATCCCAACTGTATACATTCCTTATAGCAGAGGTAGATGTTAGATGAATATAAAATTTTAACACACACATGCACACAGAGACACACAGACATACAGATATATGCGTATATACATATACGTATATATGTATAAATGTATATGTGTATAAATATATGTTTAAACACCTGTGTGTTCTTCCCAAATTGGATTCCAGTCAATTTAAATTAAATAATGACAAATCATAATTTCTCCTTAAATTATAAAATTCCAGCTTTATTCTAAGGATGCTGAGCTGGAATTTTCATCAGCACATTCCTCCAAGCCAACACCTGTGATTCTGTCAAAGTGTTTTTCCTAGAATGTTATATTTTTGAAATTTACTTTCATGAAGAGAGACCTTTAACTGAGATGTACTGTAATGAAGAAGGACTGTTTGCCACAGATATTGCTTGCCTGTGGCAGCAGATACTGTGACACTGGCAACAAAATGGTTTTCAGAGCCGATGAAGCTGACAATGTGCAGCACAAGTCTGCTTTACAGCTTCAGTAACTGTGCAAGTGATGGACCCCGCACAGCTAGGAATGGGCTCCTTGGGAATTTCTGTGCATTCCAACTCAGGGCGGACAGCAATGACTGTAATACTCTCAACCCACGATCATGTGTATTATAAATGATTTAACACAGGCTGTGATCCGCTGCTGGTTGGGTGGGCCATGGCACACAGCTACCTGCGGCAAAATGTGTGTGTTAAAAGTAGTGGAAATAACATTCTCTTGGGAATGTACTTGGCACCAATTCCGTTACAAACCCTGGTAAAGATTTATATATATGCGCTGTATTGTAATACAGCATAGGTGCTAATGATACTTAGAGAAAATGACAAAGAAATAGCTAATAGAAAATCCCTCTAGAGATATTCCAAATAAGTATGTTGGACTGTACAAGTTTGATTCTGCATTAAAGTACACCTGGTATAGTCATTACACCACTTGGGAGGAAATTCACTGTGTTCCCGTTGTGATTAAATGGTGTTTGACACCTCCTGCAAGGTTGTTTTGTGTCACGGTTCCATTGGGTGGAAAGCAGTGAAGAAGCAGGCTTCATGTTTCCATCTACTAATAGCCTTTTGGAATATGTATCCTGACACAGTGTTTTCAAGGGAAAAGAAAGACAAATCTCAGCTAGAATAGAGATAAACCATTACAACCTTCACTTAGATGTCTTATCTAAATGTTTGCTTTCATTTAAATGTTTATTATTTTCTTCTTTCAGTATTTAAACCATTGTTTTCATATTTTTAGATGTGGAACAAATAGCAGTTATGGGAGGTAGGTAATGTTACAGAACTTGATCACAGATTTGCCCACAGAAGGTGGTAAGTTGTTCAAAAAATATATATTTACTTTTAAAGCATAAAATAACAGTGGAAAATGATTTGCCTAAACCCCTGCATGGAACTCTTCAATGTTTCAGGATTTATAGGTCTGTGTTTTTGTAACAGCAGACACCTATAAGTGGACACTTGCACAGTATAGAATTCATGTGCAAACAGCCACACCCAGACACTTTGGAACGAGCTATTTTTCTAAGCAAGCTCACCAGTAATGATTGAATTTCCATTCAGAGATGCCAAAAACACTTTCCATGTCTCCTAAATACTGTAAGAGAGCAGTTTTGAGTTATGTGCCTCAGGATGCAGTAGAAATGTATTTTCCCACTAACTTTCTGGATCTGAGTGTCTGCCATATTAATTTCAAGTTTTTTTTGGAAGACATGAAGTTGTGAAGCTATTAACACTGTTAATTTCATATAAGATATATCTGAAACCTGCTTTCTTGTCTTCCTTAAAAAACTTTGGACACCATTTGTTGAACTGTTTTTGCAAACTACAAAGCTACATCAGAGACTGTGGTTATAACACTAACGCTTTGAAATGGTGACATAGTTCCTCCACAATTCCTTCTTTCCCCGAAAGACGTGAGAGCCACTCACCTACTCACATGGTGCTGAGGTGGGAAGGCAAACGGCTCGTGACAGGAGCGGGGAGGCAGGATGCACCCAGGTATCTGCGGGTTGTCAAGCCCATGGCACGCTGCAGCCACCTGCCTTCTGCTTTTGGACCATCAGCACGAGAAACAGCTGCTGGAGGGTCAACAATCGTGGCCTCCAAAGGGCTCCCAGAGACAAAATCATGTATTCACGTTTGGAGATAAAAAGCTGTAACAGGTTCACACCCACTGTAAAAGACACAGTCCTTCCACAATTACAAGGAGCTATTTTTTTTTCTCTTTGGAAAAAGGGGAAGAAATTGTTCCATATTTTTGCTTTTCTAATGGTAGACGTCCAGGCATTTGACACTGAAAATCCAAATTCATTCTGTCTTTCTGGTTTCCTTTTGGATTAAACAGATCCATGCCTTCTTTATCTCCTTTTCTAAGAGTTTACCAATCAAAATGAAACAAAACAAAACCAGAAAACCCCTGGAAACAAAATGATATAAAACTAACCCAGGAAGCTCATTGTATAAATGAGACTACTCAATCCTCCTTTTGTCAGTCTCTAAAGGCAAATGGCAACCATATTTCTTTTTCTTGTGACTGTAATGGAAAAAAGTCTGTTAGAGAAATCTGAGACTATTCTCCAGTCAGGATTGCCCTAGATACTGGGTCGCAAGAGGAAAGGTAAGTCCTACATGTGGTGCTTCAGTTACAGAGATAACAGCTACTACAATCTTTGGAGGAAGAAAGGTGTCTAAGCGGACCATGGAGATGCTCTTCATCTGTCTTATAAGAGCCAAGGTGGGTAACAGCTAAATAGCTGCATGTTGCTGCAGCAGGCCTGAAGAGGGAGGAAAGGGCCACAGTTATTCAGGGAAAGGATCCGGCTCTCCTTTTGCTCGTTTAATGTCTGTGAAGAGGAATTCAATACTGCCGAGAGTAGGTGTCTTTCTTAGGGTGCTCACGCTCTGCCCTGGGCTTTGGGAACCTTGCAGAATGGAAAAGCACCATGGGAAGCTCCATGACTATTAGCTGCCTTGGAAAGTAGGATCTTTTTTTCTATAAGTGGGAAGTCCTGAAAATGTGGAAGCATCTGGATGCCATCCAAATTTGGATCAGTAGGCTCATTGGGAGAACTTTCGAGCAGAACTTTTTGCATCCTTTGATGCAAAAAAAAAAAAAAGAACTGAAAAGCAATGAGTGGAAAACAGCACTGTATAAATGATTATTTCTACTTTGTCAGTGAAGCAAAATAGAAGTCAAAGGAAGAAATATTTTCAGATCACGTAAAGTATATTTTAAGTTGTATAAGAATGATAAATTTAGTATAAAATATTTTAAAATGAAAAATTGAAATATCATAATTCAAAAATACTGGAAAATAGTGAGGAAATTTTCATTGATTTTATTTCAGGGAAATCACAGTTTTTGCCAATCTGAGATGAATAAGGCAAAAACCATCTTACACCAACTAGAAAGTGCCTTGCCTTTGTTGTTCATTTCTGAGGAAGACTGATGAAAAGTGATGGGTTTTGAAGGAGGAGGTTTCTTCTGGATACTTTTTTTTCCTTTTTTTTTTCTTTTTTTTTCTTTCTTTTTTTTTCTTTCTTTTTTTTTTCCCAGATGCAGTAAGTACATGGTGTCCTCAAGAAACAGGCTAGACCAAATCACTAGTTTTCAACCTTTTCCCATTTGCCAACCTATAAACCCTTCTGATGAAGCACTCTGCCTTATATAGTGAATTTAAGTCCATTCATAACATACTTTATTTCTCAAGCATATGGATTCCAGTTTAAAAATTACAGAGATAAACTGGAAGAAAGTAGCACATAGAAGTGGCAAATCATGCCTAAAAGCTAATATGATTTACTTCCAGACATATATTTCCTTTTGGACAAAAGAAAGCTTCCACTAGTTAAGGTTAAAATGGTAAAACGATTTCTCAGAATCTTTATATAAAATTTGCCAAGTGTAGGATTTTGTATGAGCCAATGTTACAGCTTTGGATAAGAGAGTGAGCAAAAGATTAAGCTTTAGGTGAGCCAGTAAGGAGAGGACTATGACCAGTGGAGCTGTGGTGACCTCCAAGAGCATGTTTGTATCCAAATCTGGAGGAAGTAAGTAGTAATAATAACTTTCCCTCATCTCTTAGATAAGCACAGTACAGCTTAGCTGAATACGACAAAAGTAGAACCTGGTCTCTGATTTCTGGAGAGCATTAGATCTGGGAGTTCTCCAGAGCACAGCCATATGAAATATGGATGAGGAAATTATTGAAGGCCAGCATGAAGCTTCCTGAGATTATTGTGAATGTATTCTAGGACTTTGTAAACCTTAGGTAACACTCCTGATAACATGAACTTTCAGAAATATGTAGGATTGCCCATTTCCAGTAGACCAGAGATCACTAAAAGAACTTGGAAAAATATCTGCTACTGTGCAAGTACTGAAAGGAGAGTAACATTCCACCTGCTCTTACAAGTGAGGGTTTCCCAGTGGATCCGTCTAATTTCTTTGTTTGTTGTTTCACAATTATTTATAAAATTTTAAATAGTATTGAAATTATTCTACTGCGTAATTAAATTTTTAGCAATTTCCATGCTGCCACTAGGAAGTTGTGTTAATGGTTGTTGGAACTAGCATGGTACTAGCAGGGATGATTTTCCCAGTCAAATACTCAGTATGAAAGCATTTCTGACATCACACAGACTATACTAATGTATTTCAGCCATAGCCAGACATCGCTATTTTAGACAGATGATGGAATTTTCCTGACATACTGAGTGCCTGCTCTATTTGTAAAGCTCTCTGACACTGTCACAGTTCAGGACATACTACATTATTTTCAGTGTTAATTGGATTCCATTCAAGCTGCTGGAATCAATATAGAAACTCTTTTAAAACCTAGAAAGAAAGACAAATTTTTCAAATTTTGACTTATAATAATAATGTTTGTTAAAACATCAGCAAAAGGGTTCATTCTGGACAAAAATGTTCTCAGCTCAGTTTGTTCAACTGGTTTCTTCTGCAGCATTACAGACTATACACTTCAGCTATGTTGTTTATTATCTTCTCGGGAATCTCTTGAGAACTTTTCTCAACTAAAACAATTGTGAATTATCCTAAAAATAAAAAGTGCTCTTATAATGTAGTCTGTATTAATATATTCTTTCTAGGGGGGGATCGCTGACAAAGCAAATATTCAGCATTAGGAGATGAGAGGAAGTGAAGGCAGCTTTCTGCAGCTGCTAATAATCAGTCCTGAGGAGCATCAAGTCCAGGCCAAAGCACAGCTTAAGCCATGTCTTCACATTTACTCTCCAGCAAGAACTCACTGCCCAGCAAAATGGTGTGGAGGACCCTGTTTGGTGCTGTTTCCTTTGGAGCAAACAGTCCATATCCACACTCAGTACGAATTAGCCTGAGTCCTCTCAGGCCAGTGTGGTGCCATGTAGCCCTAAGAGATATTTTATGATTTTTTATTTCAGAGAGCACAAAATGCACAAAATCTGTATTGCAGTCAGAGTGATATAACCAACCTGACATTGTGATGGCAAGAAAGAATGTATACCCTAGTTTTTATCAATTTATAGTGCTGGGCACTCAAAGACCTGAGAGGAGGTGAATAATCATTTCTGTTGCCTTTGCTTTTAAGACAATAACTTCCATCAGAGAAAGGGAGGAGACAAATAGGACAGTAATAGGTTCAACTTATTCTACCTGTGTCCACAAAATCTCTTCTGTTGTTTCATCCAGGTCATGCTAGATACTTCTTCATACAGGCCAGTTGTGCTATAACTCATCCAGCACTGCTCATCTTTATAACAGTATAAAATACTACTTGGGCTGCCAGAAGAAGTTAAAGAGAGCTCTGTATCATTTAATATCATCAAACTAAAAAGTATAATCAATGTCCAAAGAGAGGGAACAGAGCATCTTTATTCCAGATGAATTGTTTGTTATTTCATTAGCCAAATTAAGATTGCACAATGATGCACTAATAAAATATCAATCATTATTTTTCAGCCTGTCAGAGTGGTCAACTGCACGCAGTTAAGAGTTTTGTGGATATTTATTAATATATCCATAGACTAAAACTGACTGTCTCCATAGTGTAATCCTGTAGGTCTCAAATCCTGCTTGCTCACGAATTATGAAAATTGCTGAAAACCAGACATTTAGTTATTATTAATAATGATTACGTTATTAATTAACAGCTGAATTAATTAAATACTTGCATACACTTGTTGTTCAGCATATGCCTAAGATCTCTCAAACAGATCAGATGAACCACTCCCTGGAAGCACCCATTTCTCTCTTTTGATATTTAGGGCTTCCAGGAGTGCCTGGCTCAGCTGTAGATAACTTCCTTGTAGAGGTGTATCAGGACTGATAGGGCTTTACAAATTGTAGGGTGTGACTGTCATTCATCCTAACTTTGCAATGCACTGTAGGAGCTATGACAGTCAGAGTTACTTTGATATGGCTTCTGGCATCCAGATTTCAGTAATTTCAGTCGATTTCAGTAACTATCCTCTCTCTTCAATGAACATGAAGAATTAGACTCTTCAGAATAAGCTGCCTTTTAAAATGAGATTTAAATTTGTGTCTGCCTTCAAAGACTATTTCTGTTTGATCTAGTGAGTGAGTTAATGTAAAATAAATAATCCTGGGAGCTGGGACTGGACCACTTCCTAACCACTAGTGAGGTGTGCTCTTAGCCAATGACTATTAATTATTTCCTGGAAAGTGGTGCAGATTCATCAGAAAGGACAGGAAACACTCCCACACTAGAACAGAGTATCGTCTGGGGTTTAGGGAACTGAGAAATATCAGTCTGAATTCTCTCAAGCAGAGGAGGAAAATGACAAATGATCTCCTACCTACCCCCTGTGACATCCCACAGTTTCCCAAGAGGTTAGTTACCCTGTGTCCAATTGCAGTAAAAGGTAAAAGAATGAAATTAGGAGCAAAGAGATAGTTCCTACTGTCTTGTATAAAGACCATTTTGGCAAGCATGCTCTCTGGAGAAAACTCCTGCTTCAGGAAAGTGAGGCAAACTAACACCTCATGTATGGACCCTGACCCAATAAGCATTAGTTACTACTCTACTGCTCAGCACTGCAGGATCTGTGGACCCGCACCAAATCAGAACTGTAAAGGTCCTAAAGATCTGTGAAAAAACCTCAAGGAACTCAATGTTCCTACAAGTTCTAGGTACCTCTAGGTTTAGGTAAGGTCTAAGCAAAAGTTTTGAGGATCTGTGCTTTGGACTTGGGAGCATACTTTTTTTTCATTCAACTATTATTCTCTACATTGCAATAAGCTAAAATGAAGGAGTCTCACATGGGCATTTGCAGTGCAGATGTTCTGGAGCTCAAAACCTTGGATCTGAACCCAAGCTTCTCATGTTTTTATAAAGATGTTTCAATTAAGGGGTCTGATTCAAGTGTAGCTCTGATTTATATTTATCTTAAATCGTTAGATCTATATGTATTTATATTTTTCTGGCAACTTTTATTCCAGCAGATTAACAATGTTTGGCACTTAATTGCAGTTACAAATACATAGAGCTAATAAATATGTCTTTTAGTCTAACATATGTTTGAAATAAACCTACTCATCATGTATATTTAAAAATAAGGCAGCTATTATATTTTTGTCTTGGTATTGGAGCCACTAGAGGCCACCATACGCCTCCAAAAAAGGAGATATTCTTCCCAGAGGAAAGATCTTAAAACACGTTCTACTTGTACACAACTTATCTCACCTTTCACATGTAATTTCTTTGAAAAACTTGCAAATAAATAGTTTGCTTCTCATTAGGCTTTCCTTTCTATACCTTTTATCACTGGTGCCATAGTTGTGAGTATGTAACACATAAATGATGTTCACAGTCTGAAAGTTGAAAAACGCTTGGATCATTTGATGACCGCACTTCAGGAAAGGTGCATTCTCTGTGAATTATTTCTGGATAAAATTAACTATGTTCGATATTAGTTTTAAAAATTAATAAAATAGCAAAATAATCTATTTTATGTCTTTAAATATCTGCCTTTTGAGACAAGACCGTGCAATTATCCCATGGAATCATTTATACCAAAGTTATAAAGAAAATTATAATGCTTTACAATTGCTTTCATTGGAGCTAGTTCTTCACTTCAGACCTTTAGGATTTTCAAGGAAAATGTTCTGTTCAGTTATTCAGCTAACTACTTATAATATGTATCATTTCTGCAGGAAGCATGGTAAAAATAACATTTAGGGAGTTATCTTGTTTCTTTGGCTGCATGTACATAACTTTCCATCTACACCCCTTTTCCTTATCCACACATTAATCCCAGTTGAGCAGTAATTGAAAATACAGAGTATTATGTAAGATTGAGTCCTTTGTTAGTGTTAGAGACAGGAAAACCCTAAAACTCTGGGTGGAAATAGTTTGTTTTAACCAGTAGACCATTTAGATTTACAATATATGTATACAGTTAGTTGGATGCTTTGGCAGATGTTCAATTCATATGTGTATTGATTATATAAATGATTCCACTGAATCTGAAAAAGAATGTTTATATAAATTTTCACAATTTAGCAATGAGATTCATAGTTAGCTTCAGATTGTTTATGAGTTTAATGTGAGAAATTTAAAGCTATGTTACCAAATTTCTAATATCATCTACTAGACTTCATCTTCTGAATAAAGTCTTTTTTCTGTTTTCTTTCTTGCATTTTGAATATTCTATATAGAATATCAGGCTTTCTTCCTCCTCAGAATGCTTACATGTCATGCAACTAATCAGACATACTGGAAGTATTGAAGATACCAATTTACACCAATTTATAGTTTTAGATTAAGATAACATGGTTGTTAATCCAAACGTTCACTGTAGTCGTAATAAGACTCCTATTAGAATGAAGTAGAATCAGTTTTTTAGCTGTAAGAAGCTTCTTTTTTTCTGGTTGTTCCTTGATCTGTGTATTTAATCAGCTGAATTGCCTCTGCTGCTTTGCAAAACTGAACAGCCTTCAGCTACCATTGCCTTTCTGAAGTGATTTAGATACAAAGCAGAACTTAATGAGGTGACTAATGATTCTGACTGTAATGGTATGATTAATACTTGCATTGCATATCAGTTTCAAACTATGGGCTGCTCCTTTGACAATGTGAAACGGTCAAAGAGGGTATTACATTTCATTTTTTTTATTGTTTACTAAATTTGTGCTCATTTGAGAACAATATAAAACATGAAGTTATTGAGAAAGCTAGAACTATACTGAATATGAAAATCAAAACTCTTAGTCATGAAGGCATTGAAGTCACTGATGATCTTTGTAATGCTGTGTCTTCATGTTTGTAGTCACTGTTCTAGCAGGTGAAATTCTATCATCAAAAATAATGAAAATAGACTGCTTTTAAGAAAAATGAGTGAGCCATGAAAAAGAGATCAAACGTTCTTGCACGTTCTTTATTTCTGAAAGGTCAAAATCTCAATGTAAGATAACAGCACAAGAAAAAAAAGTATCAAACTCGTGCCAAGTGTAATATCCCAGGACAATTACGGACTGGTGAATTCTGGCATAAGATATTGATCGAGACATAGATCATAAACAGTAGGTTAGCAGAAACATTTACGATCTATTACAGAGTAAAGCCTGCTCTTCAGTAGGACGGTATTTTTCCCCTGTGGTGGTCTGGATTTTCAAAAGGAGCTTGTGGAAATTAGATGCCGAGCTCTTGAGAGCTCCCATTCAGTGGGACTTGATGATGATACTCCATTAAGAACTCTTAGAGGCATAATGGAAAATTAATAAATGCAAGGGAAAAAGCTGGGGTGGGAGTGGGACAGGGGGAGAAGAACTCAGTACAGGTGATTCCATTCGTGTGCTGGGAGTTGTGTTCTCATTCTTCACTCCCAAATACTCAATACAGTAGAAATTTTTCTGCCATAGGTGAATGTTTTCTCCAATTACTAAACTATAAAGGACAATCAGCCACTCATAAGTCCATGCTGCTGCCAAATTTCAAGCTGAGCAATATCTCACTGTTCTTTGGGGAGAGTGCCTTGAGAAACAATTATGACTCATTTTATGCCTTTCTCAGAAGGAAATTGCCTTCCTTGGAATAAAAATGCTGTTAATTTACAGGCCCACTGTGAACGGTATTTCAGGGGCTCCAAGACACAGTGGCCAGTTCTGAAACTGTTTTTGTTTGTTTTTCACTGGTGTTTTTGTTTTCAGTGCAAACAGCTTTGGTAATAAATCTATATCCAATTTCAGTTTTTTATAATTGATATGAAGTGTGTCAGAGTTCAGCTTTTAAAGAAGAGGGATGAAAAATATGTTGTGTTCTCATGGATCAGCTTTGTAAAATGTATTTTTTTCATTTTTGCTTCAAACAACTGCTTATTCACATAAAGTTATCATTTACTCGGAGCTGTAATTATTACAGAATTTAGTGAAATTTCAGGAACTAATCAGAAGAGGGAAAATCAGAAGAATCAAAAGATTTCATGTTTAATCTCTTATAGTACTTCTATATTTTTCAACCTCTTATAGTGTTTCTAAAATTTATTCATAATATTTATGTTTAAAAAATAGCATGATTTTAGAAATTATTAAAAGAGTTTTAAAAATCAAAATTGAATTTCAAGTTAAGAAGCTAGAATTTTTGGTTATTTGTTTGTCATTGTGCAAAGAAAAGAGCACTGAGATTTCATATTGAGGCTGAAGTAGGGTTTCCTCACACTTCCCACATCAACAAATAACTGAAAATTTTCTGACTTACCTGTTTTTATTTAGAACTTTTCAAAGGGTATCTTCTATCTCCTGTTTTTTTTATTTGATTCAGTTACCTGCAGACTGCTTTCTGAGAAGACATTTTTCTTTGGATATCATTTTTCAGCAGATCTCATATTTCTCCCTAATGTGAATGTGTAATTTCTATTAAAGTCAGCAGGGCTTTTATTTTTTTTTCCTCCTCTCTAGAAGCTGCTCACCTCATTTATACTTACTTCTGTTACACTGTTTCCCTCAACTGCCCTCTCTTCTTACCTTTCTGCTTTTACCTCTTTCAACTCTTCTGGACCACCAATACTTGTTTCTAATAAATTTACTCTCTCCTATTATGGCAATTTGCACAGATTTGGCATAAGGATCAATGCATTATTTTACTTCTCTGCCCCCAGTAACCCTTCAGTGTAGTGTTTCGTGTCCTGACTTTCCTGCCTCCTCTCTCTCCCCCTTCCCTTCCTGCTGGACCTTCAGTGCTGCTCCTGATGGGTGAGATGACCCTCTGACCCAAGTTCAGCAAGCTTCAGCTCCCTTTTTCACAATCTTAGCAAAACATTCCTCTCTTAGGCTTCCCAGAGGAAGTGAATAAGTTATAATAATGGAGGGAAAGGAGAAAATACCACTGGTTATTTCCACCTCTGGATATTTTAGTTGCTAGAAGGGAGGTTCCCATATTACTAGGAGAGGATGCTGTGCTATTCTGAGATCTCAAAATAGGAAGAGGGTAAACAATTTAATTCTTATTTCCGTGTTTATAGATATGGGAGACTATCTGTCTCATTTGGTCCTCTGGGCTTGGAAACTGATTAGCAAAACCTACCTTCATTTTGAAGTTTAAAGTTGTACTTTGGATCACAATAGAGCATACATAAAGCTTTTCTCAGATTCAGTTACCTGTTTCACTTGAAATCACATCTCAGGCCGGCCCTGAAGTGAAAGGTAGTTTTGCCATTGCTTCAGCAGAAATAGGACTGTCCGTCTGCCTGCAGGGTTTCGGTGCGGAGGAGTCCAGCCAGCAACTCGCGGGCTGGCTGCCACCTGTCCAAAGGCCGGGCAAGGGAGCCTCTGGGTCTTCTGCAGAGACCCCAAGGCCCTTGGCCTCTCAGCAGAGCGGTGTGTTGTTCTTAACGAGCACAGGGGAGCCCGGGTAAGCTAGAAAGGTGCAATGCGGTTTCTAGGCCTATGGGGGCACAAATTTATAACGCTTAAACCTGAACAGCAGATGTAGCTACATTCTGTATGTAGGTGTAAGGCATTAATGCTACTGTCACAGTTAGACACAGCTCTGGTACACTAACAGATAGGAACAGCATGTAGATAGGCTCTGTTTTGGGATGAGGCCCCGCAAGGTAACTATTTTGCTTTACATTTTGCTCTGCTGAACAGATGCATCTGAGATGTAGGCCAGCTCTTTCCTTCCGTTCTGTAAGGTGAGATGTTCAACATTTTTCCCCTTTTTTCATTCTGCCCTAGATAGATCAAAATTTGATTTATCAGTTAAGTATCATTAATGACAGCCTTGAAAATAGATTCATTCAATTACTATCAGAGAGGTACGCTATTACTTACACCTGCTGCACTGTTAATGGAATAACCAACGTTAAAGAATCTGCTGAAAAAAGACCAGCAGCTGGGAATAATCAGATACCACTGTCATATTCAAGCAGCAAGTAACACTACCTCTCCCAGGAGAAATAGGTACTGTAGAGTTATTTGATTCAGGAGAGCTAAAGTGCTTCAGCTTTTTCTATATTAAAAAGGAAGGAAAATATAGGGTTCTTTCAAATGTCCACAAATCTCTGAGAAAGTTGTTACTAGATAGACAAGGAAATGTAAGATATCCTAACATAAAAAGCATGAAGTTAAGATAGCGAGACAAAGTAGCAAAGTATATTGTAGGGTTTCTTTTTCTGTTATGTGCATTTGCATAGTTTTTCTTGATTCTTGTCTCTTTTCTAGATAAAGACACCAATGGTCACAAATCCATCTGACCAGCAGCGGCTATGTTCATGGTTCACCTATTTTACAGTAATATGTAAACTCATGCCAGAAAAAGAAATAGATTAAATTAATACTAAGATATTACACACTAAGATAATGTTGAATAAATAAGAATATAAAAGACAAAAGATATGAAATGATGAAGAGAAAAATAAGAAATTAGAGATATAATTACCTACATATTCACCCATATCTTAATTTTTGGCATCCCAACTGAAAATAAAGACTTTTACTTTGAAGACTGCTAAAATAATTAAATTCTGTTATTGAACAGTACATTTATAAAGAGCTGTTGAGATGTTGTGATTCTATTTTCCCTTCAGGAAAGAATTGTGATTCCTATAAATTTTAGCTTGCAAACAGAATGAATTATGTCCAGATATGGACACTGATCAGTCCTGAAAGATTACATAAATTAATTAAAAGTTCATATTAGGCTAATTTTAATATAACAGAGTGACATGGAATTTTCCTCCTCAGTTAAGTAAGTTTGGTGTGTGATTGAGCTGAATTGGTCTGAGAATAAATAAAAAGGTGTTCCCATCACTATTTTTGGTCTGGAGATGATTTTGTGCTAATAAATTTCACAAGCTGTGTGTTATACTTAACCAGTGTTTTATTTTCCCTAGGTTATGGTAACATTTTCTATTAATGTATTTAACAGCACCAGCTACTAGTATTAAGCAGAAGTTGTGCACACTGCTTAAAGAATATGCATAAATGGATGTAAACTACTCAGATGGGATCACAATCACCCTTAAATAATATAGAAACAGGAGAATAAAGGTAGTTCATGTAGGAAAGAACTAGATTCTGAGATTCTTCATCCGATCCATATACATAGAACATATTTTTATGATTGCCAAGGGTTGCAGTAACCTTAAACTTGCTGCCCTGGTTCTGACACCTACATCCTTACAAACTTAAATGTATTCTGTGTGCTTCATAAAACAATTCTCCGGTTGTTAAGCTTCTCTCCACAGACAGTAAACAAACTTACTAGGCTGCACACACAGTGCATGAAAATTCAGTCTCTACAGATCACTTCATGTTTGCCAGAACATGAGCTATTTCCAGTGCATTAAAAGACTTTCCACAATTGGAAAACATTTAACTCTGGGTGTGGGATAAACAAAGAGAGAAAGAAACTCTATAAAATTTGTTAAAATTTCCACAAATAGGATTAGGAGCTGTAAGTAAATGTGCGTGGGATGGTAAAGACCATTTCATAGAAGACTGCATATTCAGAATCAGGAAAGCTACTCCTTTTATTTACATAATTGATTTGTGGCCCGTATGGGACACCATTCCTTTGTATAACAGATATAAACCTACTGATCACAACAGGAGGAACACTTCAATAGATGTCATAAGCCTCTTTCACATTTAAAATTTCAAGGATTGTTGCTGATTGCATTTGCTCATATATAACCTTAAAGGTTTATTACTGACACCATCTTTCACAAGTTTTGAAAACTGCAAATCACCAAGTAAAAATAGCAGTGAGAAAATTAAGGTGATACAGAAAACAAAGGAACACAGCATGATCTTCTGTTTTCAGGGAACACAGTTGGAAGCTTGTCCTACAGCTTTTATTCCATTTGACATGAGTGAACCCATCCAAATCAACAGAACTTCCTACTAACTTACTCTTTAGTTTGAATAACTGCCCCCATAAAAAAACAGTAATGCTAAGTCCTCATACCTTCAATTTTCCGTTAGGAAAAGAAAATTCATTCCAACCTTATGTACAAGAAACAAGCAGAAGCAAGTCCAAGTGTCATGGCAATAGCATAACTGAGCAGAATGTTGTTTCCTTATCATTTGTGCAACCCCACTGATTTGATGAGAGTACACGACATCAGAAATCAGCCTCCACAGTATGCAATGCATACTGCATAATTCTTACATGATGGAGTTTCAAGGAGAATTGAAGAAATTTTTCAGTGAAGTTGCAGTGTGATTGTGCTCTTATCTCGGGATTGAAATTCCTGAGTGGACTTTGTTTTAGGTCCAAAGTCAGCATGTAATGAGACCTAAGGCACTAAAGGCTGAAATGGCAACCCTCTGCAAAAAAAGTGTGATCCACAGCCAAATAGTACTAAGGTCACCCGAAATCATTAAAAGCCTTCCTCTTCGAGCTGGCAGTTCCCTTGTGGCTGTATTATTGCTGCAGGAGATATTCAGGGCTGTCCCGACTCAAAGTGCGTATTCTCTCTGTCTACTCCATACTCTGGATTCGGAGTCTTGCAGAGGCGGCTGGTGCTGCCTGGCTGTTCCAGCATGCAGTGTAGAAAGGAAGCACTCCTCATCCCAGTATCATCTCTATTGACTTCCTCTTTGTTTCCGACACAATTCTGGCACCGTTCTCCTATTTTCACATTCCTCGTAAAACAAGGAAACAAATTTTCAATTTTCTGATTCCCAGGCTGAGACCTTTAGTAATTAGCTCTTCTCTCTTAGAAGATGCAAGATGTGAGTTTGTCACTTCTTTGGCTGAGAAAGGGATTGAATTCTGTCCCACCACTTCCTAAGTAAGTGCTCCCACCAAGTGGCTGTTCTTAAGGAGGGGAGGGCACCACTTCCTATACTATTAGCAGTCATATCTCAGAGAGGAAAAAAAGAAAAAAATGGAAAGAGAGAGAAAGCGCATTAGCTCTTTCAAAGAATGTTTTACAGGTATCCATACTCAAATATTTTCTAAATCCTGAATGTACAGAATGACCCATACCAGTCCCTGAATCACATGTCCAAACACTGCAGAAGGATGAGATTTCAGACCCATCTTGTGCACAGTGTTTCTCAGGATGTGTAGGTAGTCCGCTCTCCATTTTCATTTTGTGGAACTGGTAGTGTGAATCCCATTCTATCAGAACATGAAAGGTTTAACTCTGGGTTTTCAGTTCAGTGTGGTGACAAAGCCACCTGAAAGCTAGTGGTAGGTTGGTAGGAATGGGCAAGTCTTTGAGAGTTATATAACTAGGAAAACAGCAAACACTTTGGTCTGGTTAGACAGAGAGGGAATGGCAAGAAGAGGCCTACAGACTTAAAGCTCTCTAGCTTTGCCACAGAGTCTTGGAAGAAGATTCTGGTGAAAATGAAAATATATATGTAAACAATGGATTTAATGATATAGAAGAGATTCACAAAAAGTGACTGTTTGATCTTGAATATTATCCCAGCATTGCAGAAATAGAGTTGCAAAAAAATTTCTAGAGGTCATATGATAGTTCTAATTTATCCTTTTTATCCCTAAGAATTATCAGTATATATGTTTGTCTTATTTTATTTTAAAGATATGCAGTAATTGAAACAACATAATGTCCTCACACAGTTTATTCTTTTTATGCAACCTTATTTCTGCTCCTAATGGACAACCTGAATCTTACTGCAGTTGAAATCCAGGTCATCTTGCTCTCATCCATGAACTCAGAAAACAGATTTTTCCTTGTCTCTTTATAATGTGGAACAATTTTTATTTTCTTGTGAGCTAATGTGAAAGCATTTTTACTTTCTTGTAGACTAATACAATGTCCTCCCTCAGTTTTCTGTCCTTTAGTTAAAAGCAAGGCCAGTGTCAGATTTTTATAATCCCTAGATCAGTCTTATTGGTCTTCCTGAAGTGTTGTGGCTAAAACTGGACACATTACTGTAGCTAAGGTATTGGCTGAGGAATTACTTCACATTTCTTAATTTTGTTTATAGATAATTTGTTTATACAGTTGACTTAAGTCAGTGCTCCAAAAAATATATCAAGATTCTTTTATAAAGAACTACTAACAGCTTGTGTTTCTGCTGTTGGTTATTCCTTCATGAGTATAAAATCTTGTTTTTGGTCTTATTGTGCCTTTTTTTTTTCAGATTATTTTTCCAGTTTATCAAAATCAAATCCTAACCCTCTCTTCTGGGTAGTTTTGTCATCTTACTCTATCTTCGTATTATATGTAAATTTTGAAAGGCGCTCTTTTCCTTCATCTAGGTCCCCAAAGAAATATCAACTAGAATCAAAACCAGAAACTACCTATCATGTATGTCTTTCCATTTTACTGGATCTGAAGATCTATTGGTAGTTTTAGCAGCATGCTCTAATGATAGCTTGAACTCTGAAAGTTAGGAAGTTTGAGGAATATTGCATTTCCAGGAAAAATGAATTATTTGAAAAGTCAGACATGATATGAAACTGCAGAAGGAGGAAGTTCTCTGAGGAATTCCTGACTGACCTTAAATTAAGGAGAAAACTATGTAACTGTGGCACTTTGCCAGATTTAATTATCACAAAGCAGATAGCAATTGGAATTAAAGAACCAAAACTACAGAAAGGACTTCTGGAAGGTGCAGACTTAAGCAAATGCGAAGCTTATGTCAGTCTGCATTTGTCTGCAGGAATCACTTACAAGAGACTAAAAATACTGGAAGGAAAGTGAGATGCGGGCACACAAGATAGATTGAGCAGTGGGACAGGAAACTGGAAAAGAGATTTTATAAAGTAAAAATAGTCAGGTCAAACACCAAGAGTTCACAAAAGCAAAGTGCACAAGGAACACGTTCAAGCAATGTCCAGAATTTGGAAAATGCTATAACAATGGCAAGAAATATAACCACTTTAAAAGAATTTGCAAGCCAAAGAAACAAAAGCCAAAGCAGAAAAGCAGAGTAAGTACATGACTGAAGCATGTAGGGATGCGGCATAGAATGCAGCAGAGAAAAACTGTGTAGAAAACCTAGCTGGCATTCATCTCCTCTTTCTTCAGTTAATTCTTTCTAAACATTAATTCCAAATTCTTTTCTAAGCTTAATGCCTAGGCCCTCTCTAGAGTCAGTGATAAGAAATAGACATCTCATAAAATATACGATCAAATAAACTGTAATCTTATAACCTGGGAAATAGGCAAGTGAGGGGCAGGGTGTGGTAGAGCTCAGTAAAAACATATGTAAAATGGAGAAGGTGAATAAATAACAAATATTCTTGTAAGATATTGACAAATAATGACAGAATTCCTAAAACTGTGCAGCAAGGGAGAAGAAATGTGATTATTTTCCAAGCATTTGAATGCAGGAGTGGCAAAAATGGAAAACGGTGCGTAAATATGTTGGTACAGTGTACAGAGGAAGATTCAAATGGTGTTCAGAGATGTGAAGGTCTGCCTACAGCCTAGAAAAAAAGGTAACTGCAAATCGGGAGGATAAGAATCACACAGTAAGGATCACAACACGCCAGTTCACTAACACACTTCTCTGAGCATTTAGCACTTGTCCAGTTGGAAATGCGCATACAGTTCAGGATGGAGCTTTGATCAGACCCAGGATAGTTGTGCTCATGTCTGGAGGCTGTAGAGAGCAACAATAAATGAAATAAACTTACAAGTGTTCTGGGAGATCACTAAGAATGTGTAGCCCCAAGGACCTTACATAATTTAATCTGTGAATTTATGTAATTTGCTGTTTGTGATTACACGGTTACCATCTATGGAGGAAGTTGCAGGACATGCATAACCCCCAACAGTTGCACAAGCTTGTAAGTCACAAGGGGGATAAACTGAGGCTCTTAAGAAAGCAGGTGAATATCAGTCAGAAAAAGGAGATGAAGAAGACTGAACTCATTATTTTTTCTTTTTTTCAGGAACTCAAACATCATATTGGTCTTTTATGTGAGTAAACTGTTCTCTTTGTTTTGCCACAACACTCAACATTTAGCTGTGACCTCAATCTAGTAAAAATTTACATTAAGCTAATGAGTGCACCTACTGATTATTACACCTTAATGTTTGTCTGAAGTAAGGATATTTTATGTATTACACTGCCTAAAACCAGCCTAAAATGTCAGCTCAGTACACCTAAGCTAAGAGGTCTCTAAAGTTTGTAGAGGTGTCTGCTCAGCTGCAGTGGATCCACCAAGGTTGTTAGTGATGCTATGGGAATTATCACAGTTCCATCCTGGAGTTTGCCTTTCCACTTAATACTAATATAACTCAATTTTTATCATATGTGAATGCATTTTGTCTCTGTGTAGGTGAAGTTACACTGCTTATTTTTAAAAGCAGGAAATATTTGTTCAGTTCCAATGTACTATTCTGATGATTTCCTTTCTAAAATACCAAATGAGTCAAAATAAATACAAGAAAATCAGTGGGAGATTCTACCAGAACAGAAATAGAAAACAATTCCCTTGGAAACAGTCGGCAAGTTGTTACTTGTCATTTCTTATTTGACAAAGTGTAGGCAGTCTGAAGCAGAAAATTCCTCAGAGATATTTCCATTGTTTAATGTGAGAAGGCAACATAGTTTACACACTGTCTTCACAGAGGTGAAGGTGGTAAGTTGTTTTTCAACCGTACATGAAAACTTGTAAGACTTGGAAGCAGTTGTTTTTATTTTTAAAATAACTGCTGCATGGGAATACCTGGAGCACTCTTGTTTTCTGCTGTTACAGGACATCCAGATTGGTTTAGCCTCTTGGAAGGCAATAACAAACTAAACTGCAAACCGTTTAAAGGAGTGAAAAACTTGTTCCTTCTGAATGACCTACTAACATGGTTATACCATTATGTGCCTGAACATAAGCAGTGAGACCAGAGCAATGAATACAGAATTTTACCCGGAACCATTCCACTTAATGCAGAGGAAGCAACTTTTACTCCTGATTTGGGGAATAAATACTATCTCTTTAAGGGCTGCGTCACCACCTCTTTGTGTAGTACCCTATTAGAGTAGTGTATTATCTTTTTTTATCACAGTTGAAAAAAAATACCTATAGGCTGTGAGAAGTTCCTTGAAATCGAAATCATTTATTTAGAAAGTTATAGCATAGGGCTAAGCCATATAACATTCTTTTTTGTTATGTGCCTTAAACTGTATTTTATAAGAAGATTTAGACAGACTTCAAGGGTAATAACTTGTGCTGGTTATAGACACATTAAAATTATTTTTAGAAAAGCATTTTAAGAAACTGTATTTGGGCCTTCTTTTGGCCCACAGATCTGTAAACTTTAGGTTATTTTCTCCCTCTGGAACTTCTAGGATTTTTGAAATGAATTCCTATCTCTCAAAATTTATTATATGTTTATTATACTAGTTTTTTTCAGAATGGTGTTTTGACCTGCCATTTACTGACCTTAGTTCAGCACTGTGACCCTATCTGATTAATTTTGGCTGCTGTTGCACATCAAAATCACAACACTGATTGGAAACCTGTGTTTCATTATCTATCCTAAGGGATCACAAATATCCAATTTCAATGGATTTTCACTGTCTACTAATGAATTACTTCAAATGATATCATGTATTAAATGTTAGAGTATCATCTAATTTACTCATCTTGATTATTATATCCTTCGCTCACTTAAAATATCAAAATAGGTGGGGTTTTTTCAGGATGGAGCTTGTAAAATATATTGTGCATTTGTGGTATTACAGAGGAGCCTGAAATGGAAAATATTCATGCACTTGGATGATTTACCTCACTTAAACAGCTTTTACGAGTTAGAGTACTGTGATAGAAAAGGCCTTGAAATACTTAAATAATTAGCTACTCATTATCTGCTGAGTTTCTTTTTCAGAGTAATGCACAGACTGTTAAGACTGTCATATTTGGAGGGTGCCCTGGAAAAGAGTTTGCTACTTGGCCACTAAATGCAGCCTAGAAATAAAAATAATAGGTAAATATTACACTGGACCCACATGACTTGAAGACACACACAAGTATTTGTAGGAGAGTGATGGCATTATAAAGGGTTATTGCACTTAATCACAATAGCTGGTTTGTCAGGAAATATAACTAACTTTGAACTGGTCACCTGTATTTCAGTTGCAAAGCAGAAAAGCTAATCAGAGAAAAAAATCTACAAAAGCAACAGAAGGAAAGTGATCTTGTAACCTTGGAAACTGGAAAAAACCAACTGAAGCTTTATAGAATGTTCATGGAAAAGATTGCATAATAAACAGAAATCTGTTTGCTATAATTTATCTCTGAAGACATCTGGTCTTTCTTGTTAAATATAACCAGTGCTATTTGAAACTATACAGCACATTTTCATCGAGTTATCATTTATGTTGGTGGCTGCTATACTAATTACATATATGAATCAAAGCTGGTTTTCTTCAACAGTATTTATCCTCAATACATAGTGTTTGCCACTGTTATGAATTCTTTGCAATTAAAGATGACAGTGGTGCCTCAGGGCAGCCGAATGAAGTCTGATATAGGTACATACTCTTATCACGCGACACAGGAGCTATTCGGGCACTCAGGATTCATCCTTCCGTAGTCTGGACCATTAATAATCATTATTGACAGCCTCTGTGGCCATTCAGCCAGCAGGCACTGAGACAGTCAGCCTGCTATAGCAGAGGGTCTTGCAATGTGAGGAGCTTGTGAGTGAGGAGGTGCAACTGCCGAATGCACAAACCTCTCTGAAATAACATTCAATCTCATAATGATGTGATCTACAATATCAATGTAAAATTGTTAATATGGGGGAGAATGTGATCATGTCATGACTGCACTTGTTTTGTTCCCTGGTGTTTGTAGAGATGAAAGATCACTTCTCCGTTCACAGTCTCTTACAGCATTTCCATGAATTACCTGAAAGCCGTTTCCTCATATCACTTGTATCTTCCTTCCAGATGCTGTTTTATCCTCAAAATGGAAGGTAGTACAAAGCATATTATAAAACTAGGAAATCTGTAAATCAGTCCTGTTCAGTGTGGCTCAGTATCAGCCTATAAGTGTTTGTGTATCCCCCCCTCCTTTTTTTTTGGAGGAGGGGGGCAATCTTAAACCCAGTGAAATAGTGTTTTGTAGAATTTGAGCAACTCATCTGCACTTTGAAAGTTCCTGCTAATATCAGTTATAGGGCTATCAGCTGATATTCTGCATAATACATTGGAATTTGGGTATGGGCATCGGTCTCAAAGAGGAAGTTGAATAAGGTTGTCCCAATGTTTATTCTGGCATCTTAGCCTAGAGCTACCTCAGAAGAAACTGAAGGAGAAAGACACTGCAGAGCTCCACAAGCCAAGATCCCATACTTGACTTTCATTAGATGAGGGAAAACTACACAAAAACTGAAACTTTGGTATTGACAAATCTTCTAGATTTGTCAAGCGAAGCAAAGGATGCGAACAAATGATCAGCAGCTTGTCTGGAAGCCTGGCTGTGATGGGGCATCTGAACTGTCCTGGCCCAGCAGCTGTCACTAGGGACAGGTCTAACAGGGGGTATTTCCAGCTATCATCAACCAAAGAGTGAGCTCCCTATCTCAAGAAGACTACAGATCAAAACTCATGTTTTTTCTGAACAGAAATAAAAAACTTTAGGTCTAGCACTACCTTACATCATTGAGATCTGTGACTGGCATATATTTGTCTTTGAATTTGACCAGAGCCAGGTTGGTCCATGCGCCAAACTGAATCAACATGAGTACATTCATACAGTTTTCATCAGCTGAAGCCCAAAAATCATCAATGCCTGTTCTTCCTTCGGCATTGCCTAATTTGTACTTCTAGCAAATGTTCTTATAGACAGTTTTCCTCCAGCAAAGCCCAGATTAGCACACACTGAGTGCTGAGTTTTGTGTAATCTATGACAGTGGTGACATATATCAAGCAAAAGACACCTAGACCTTGAAGTGCTCTTAGGTAGCAAAATATACAAACAATGTAATAAATAAGAATATGTAAGCATGGACAGACATAAAAATGATAATGCTTGGAAATATAGTTGTTTTAGTAAATAATAAAGAAAAAAGTCAAATTGTTAATCACAGCAAAAACAAGCTTTGTACTGTCATCAAAAGGCATTTTTCTTGTCTCTGTTTAGTAATTTTTTTCAGGAGATGAATACAGTGCTTTTGTTTCTTATTTAATATCCATACTCATTATTGTTTTCCTAGCAGCTCACTACTAAACAGAAAGTTGGCCTTTTAATCACAAAAAAACTAACTAACCAAAAAGGTATTCTGATTTCCACTGTAACAAAGGCATCTGAGATATCACACAGTATTGCTCAGTATTTCGCATTTCAGTAATTAGCATTACTGAAAAGTATAGCCAAGGGCTGAGTTGTGTTTCATTTTTCCCTATTACTTTATATTTGTTTTATAAATATCATTCTAGCTCATATGAGCAGTGAAGAAATTACCTCCTTTATCTCAGAAGGAATATTGAAATTTGATTTTTTTTTTTACACAAATCAAGTAATGCTATATTTACCTATATTTACTGCTCTGCAAGGTTAAATTCTTTAGATGGCAATATTTTAGAATTTTAAATCCCTGACATATAGGTCACAACATCAAAATGAATGGTTACTCCAACTGAGAATACTGAAAATGTACTTATATAATTCTAAAATAAATTGCAAAATAGACAAAGATAACGTTGAATTATACCAGTAATCTGTACTTGTGTTCCAATTTTATCCTTTTACCTTCACAAAGCTGTACAAATGTTGAAAAAGGGGACAATAATATTAAGAAGTATTTTCCCATTAGTGATAATACACTTTAGATTAGGCCCTATGGCAAAATTTTGTTCTGTGAAAAGTTCAGGCTTTAAAGAGGACAAATCCATGGGGACTTCTGTAAATTTATAGAATTGCTTTTTGGAAGGTAAGGTATGAAAAGCAGAAAAGATGCTTATTTTTCACACTTTCATATTTTGCCTAATTTTATTTATCTGCTCATTGACAGATAATTGAGATTCATTGTAATAATTTTTCCATTGACTTCTACAGGCTTTACATCAGGCCATTAGGTAATGGAGGTATTTACTTTCTTACGTATCTTTTAAATTATTGGTTGAAACCTTTCATCCAAAAATCTGTGTAGCCTGCTGAGCTGCGGCCTGGTGCATGCTTTGTTATGACATAGATCTGTGTCAAAGCAACCACAGTGTTTGCTGATTTGCAGGCACATGTTTCAATGTTGACTTGGTTACAGCGCGTTGACTCATGTCTCAATTCCTCAAAACCTTATATGGTCAAATAATACTGTATGTGACCCATCAAAAAAAAAAAAAAAAAAAAAAAAAAAAAAAAAAAAGCATTGCCATGCTTTGCTGAAGGTGGGGAGCAATCAAAAAAAAAATAATTCTCCTTTCATCTCCCGGTACGTGCTGAGAAATAATACTACAAATGTGCGTCCGTTTACTGATAGTAAGAAAAAGTCCCCTTTGGTGGAACGCCACTGGATAATACAGAAGAAGATGCTATAAGCCAGCTATACTTAGAAAAGAAAATACTTGAGTTCCAGGCCAGTACTGACAGAGCTCATTTAATCCTGGCAGCCTGTTTAGGAGGAGGATCTCAAACTTAAACTAGGACAGTGAGAACTGAGATTGCATTACATGTTATGAAACCATGAGGAAGGAACATTAACAACAGATTATTGTTCCAGTAATGGATGGGTTGTGGACAGTTGATACAGAAGAGAGGGGAAAAAAACAAAAAAACAAAACAAAACAAAAAAACCCTAAGCATTTCATGAATGTATCAAATTCCATTTTTTCCCCTTTCCAAGCATGTCTGGAAGCCTGTATATCATGGTATAGTAAATATTTTAAAAACATGATAGTGTTGTGTAATATTTTTGCCTTATATTTTATAGAAATCATGAGCCAGAGGGATTTTCAGATCTGCATATACTCTTATGCTATGTAAGAGCTCAGAACTGAATCTCAATCTTCTAAGTCTTGTATCTGAAATACTCTACTGTCTTTTTTGTTCTTTATCCCGGGAGACTGCTACTCCTAGACAGGGCATAGTGGAAGGAGAGAGAGAGAGAGAGAGAGACAAGCACATGAGCCCTGTTTCAGAAAGGTGTCTCCACACCCATCTTGGATTTAGGCATCCATGTGAAGTGAACAAAATATTGTGGTGCCTAAATACTGTCAACTCTGCACCATCTATGGGTGGTGTATTTTGGGAACAGACAATCTATGCCTTATACCCTTGACGGCCAGCAAAATTCTAGCAGCACTGGTCATACCAGGCATAGTGACTTTTTCACATAGTTATATTGCCCCTGAATCCCCGAAGCAGTATGGCTAAGGCTGTGTAGCATTAAAACAAACCTAATGAGCTTCACTGTGCCTCAGCTGGGCCACATAAAACCAGATTTAAAGACCAAATCCTAATTCCAGTGGAGCTAGCTCAGATCCAGAACACTGCTATTACTCAAAACTCTTTGCCTTCATCTTAGTTTAGGAAGAGAGGTCCATAGAAATTGAAGATCTAATGATCATTGACTATGCTTGCACTGTGAGTCAGACGTGCTCTACTGACCCCCAGTAGTCCAGATCCCTGCATCCAGATTCTGACCACGCGCTGCCTGTGTGTCAGGAGAAGATCCTGATGTGGGATATTCCTCTGTGTTTCCATATCTCTTTGGTACTGAAATCCAGTTCTGCAGAAAAAGACATCCTTTCCACCAGAGTCTTGCTCTAGGAGCCCAGAACGCAGGGGCTGTGTGGATAAACACTGTATGAATCTCAAAACTGGCTACATGGCTCTGCACACTCTGCAATTTGCATCACGTATCTCTACAACTGACATAATTAAATTAGTTAATTTTCTATCCTATAGGCCAGGGGAGGTGCTGGAAAAAAACAATAGTGAGTGAAAATCCTTTTTTTTTTTTTTTTTTTTTTTTGTGAGAGATAAACATGTTATTAGCAATTTCTTCCAAAGTAGCAAGAGGAAACTCTTCATCTAGCTATAGATACAAACAGGCATTTTCAAATCATGCTTTTAAGTGGAAATAGGAACACACTATATAGCTCAGATCCAGATTTTTCCAAACAGGGAGAAGTGATAGTACTCCAATTCAGAACCATCCCTACCTCTTCTATATGAATTTCTGCGCATTGGAATAATTTATCTAACTCTGTGGAGAAAGAAGTTTGAGTCTGTTTTTCTTCATTTGGCTTGTGAGAGTTTCTCAGATGGTGATCAAAACAAACCGTATCCTGCCCCCATGGAAAATACATTTATACTCAAGATATGCAGAACAGGATATGACAAAATTCTGGAGAAAAAGTACAACACTACTGATACATGAGGTTCTGGTATAAATCATTCTTCAGCTCTGGGATTCATGTTGGAAACTGCTCAGATAGATGATTTGATTCTTCTGAACTCTAAAGGAATAAATAGAAAGCAGAACAAAAAAGCACTGATTTACAGTAAAGAAATGAAGTCATGTATTTGTACTGAAAGAGTAAAGTCTTCCTCAGGATCTGTAATTACAAAGTATAATCTATTTGGGGTTTATATCTAATGAGTGACAGAATTATGACATAAATCTATTTTATCAGAACCTTCCAATTGGGTCATATGCTAAAACTTCTTAGTTAATCACCTAAAATCCTGTATTGTTTTATTTCTTTTTTTCCTTCAGCTGTTGTTTCCTAATGTCTACTGTTTTTTCCCTTTAATTTGAAGTTCATGCATGCTCTTTTTGTTAAAGTAACTTAAAACTGCAGCATTTTTATTAAGTCCACATTGAAATAAGTAGAAGTGTATAAAAATAAAAAATATTCAAATGGGACTTGAACTGTCTCTGACAAAATCATATATGTGAGCTTGATTTATTTTTCATGTGGTGTGGGTGCTCCATAGTTCCTATTATACTTTCATCTGTAGCTTTGGGGTGTTTTATATAAATGCAATAATAAAGCCAGCTTTTTGTCTTCTCTGAAATGAAGCATTTCACATCAGACAGAACATGGAGGATGTGCTTTTTCCTAAGTAAATGTGACTAAAACAGAAAACCATTTCACATTGCTGAATTAGTGGTGTTCATTAGTGGTGGAAGACATCTGTCTCACCCACACTGTATACCAGTAAACTATAACATCAGAGCAGACAGCATCACTTCCAACTATGTCCTTTCAGCGTAGTAGTAACCTCAAAGTTTATTCCAAAGAGAAAAACTTAATTTTCTTGTCTTGAAGGAGAGAGGGGCTAACTCCAGCAAAAAAGAAAGATCCTAAGAGTTAAACAGTTTAGTGATAAGTATTTTAAGCACTTGGCCCTGGAATTACGCCAAATAGTTAGGCATTTACATTCCATGAATAGCACTGGAGACATGGTTAGGTGTCTCCAGAATGACAATGTGAAGAGTTTGGTAATTGCAGAGAGCTAATCAAGAGAGGCTACTGACTATAGCTGGGTTTCTGCAGTCCTTCTCTTCAGACTAAACGCTCCTGATTTTTGGCTACAGAATGCCAAAAATGCTGTAGAGTCAAAGCTCTTTTGACTTGTGATGCAGATTGCAATCACTAACTGAAAGAGGATTTTTCCATTTGTTATATTTGAATTATTAAATAAGATTGACTTATTTTTCTTAAATGTAGCTGTTGCAGTATGAAACGGGAGCACTAAATAAGTCTGCAAGAAGCTTGGCTGTTATGCTTCATTGCCCTTCTTTACTTCAACAGTTCCAACCTCAATTGTCTAGAGAAGTCCTCCTAAGTAAACCTTAGGTAAGCACTCAAATTTCAAGATTTATCATACCACAGCAACTTATTTTCTGGATTAGGTTGAACATGGGTGCCACACAGCCTAAAGCAATCTTGGTGTAGCTCCTTTAATTGAAGTGCCTGAAGTCCTATTTTGGACTTCAGCAGCCTTCATCAAATCAAGCATTGAATACAAGAGCATAGTACGAGTCAAATTTTCTTGAAGGTGCAAAGGGTGTCTATAGTGATGACCATACATAAAATTGATACATTAAAAAAGTAGGAAAAACATAATTAATGTGCAACAAAGTGTATTAATTAAATAAGTTATAAATGCCTGCCTTGTCACATAGCCACAAACATTTTATGAAGTTCTAAAATCTACAGTGTCTGATGATTACAAGTATTTGCAAGAAACGCAAGAGAATCTTGAGTACAAATTTTAATGAAGAAACTGTTAGCATCCAAAATTGCCAAAAGTAGACCAGGACAGAAGAATTACTTTTATGGACTCCTCAGAGTTTCCCTCTGTCTTTGTACTTATATGTGTTTGGGAGGTAAGAGAAAGCTGCCTCATATCTTTCTATTTTCTTTTCTTACACAAAACATTATACTTCTCCCATGATCTTTGCAACTTTTATTGACACAAGGATCTCATAATGTGCTGAGAGAGCAGCAAGTAGCAACAGAGTTAATTTCCCCTTTGAAACAACTTCATGTATGCCAAAGACTCTTCCATATGCTGTTCCTTAATATATAAAATCCTATCCAAGCCACCTTAGAGCAGCCATGGCAATGAAATTACTAAATCCAATGTACTGGGCTAAGACGAAGGGGAACTTGTATGTGAAGGATGGCATCAAAAGCAGTGAAAAAAGCATCAAAAACAGTGGAAAAGATTCAGCACAACAAAATGTGAGACTGCAAGGCTTTGTTTTCATTAGGACTCAGAAGCCCAGATAGCTGTCAGAGCCTTGCACCTGAGCATGCATATGTTTTTAAAATATTTTTCATCAGCTTCCTAGTATGGTTTGCTATGGTTAGGAAAGCTGAGCTGAAGGGCGACTAAGCAACTTTTCCAAATCACATTTTTGAAACATATCTTCCCATTCTTCTGCATGGATGAGAGAAGAATATATATTCACATCCAATGCATCTTCTTCTCTTGGGTTCGATTTTATCAATAACTCACATGCCAGAACTGTAGAAACTCCACTTTCTTGTTTATTTTTCAGACTTGGTTGCTGTTATCATCTTCTGTTTACATAAGTCCTTTTTGGACTTATGTCCCTTATTAAAGGGAGATGTCAAAACCCTTTCATAGCTTATAAACCAAAAGGAGAAGTTGAACTCTTCCATTCTGAACTCTTGTGCATAAGAGGATAGGTAGACAGAGAGACAGACAGACAAATATAGAGGAAGGAAGGAAGGGAGAGAGGGACAGAAAGAAAGGAAGGAAGAAAGAAAGAAAGGAAGAAAGCAAGTAAGAAAGGAAGAAAGCAATAAAGAAAAAGAAAGAGAAAAAATTGTGGATATTATTGCAGATATAATACATTATATAATTTCTTTTGGGAAAAAATCCGTCTATATTCATATACTGAACTTGCTTTTGATCTAAGTAATAAATATATACATAATACAAATGTAAAAAATTATTTTCAGGGTTGTTAAATAAACATTTTATATCAGTTTACAGCATTCTGGCATCAGTTATAGTCAAACAGTGAGTCAGTAACAGAATAAAAGCATGCTGCAAAAGAATTGCAGCCAATGGACAGTATGTTTTGTATAATCTATATTTTTTCTTTATATTCGTGGGAAGAAAATATGAGAAGTATTTCTTGTTTTATTTCAGTCTTTGCTTTTAACCTGCCTTTCTTTTACAAGATTAGAAGAAACATAGTGTCTCCTCTTAGTATTCAATCTTCCAGTGTTAAAAGACAGAGTGAAACAAGCTAACCCATTAGTATGACATTTAAGATGACTTATGTTCAATTTAGGATTATTAATTCTGGCTTTTAATCACCACTCACAATTAAATAGAAAAAAATCTATTGTTTTGAAACTGTTTTTTTTTTCTCTCTCTGTTTTGCACACTAGTCTTTATGTCTTTCCAGCTCTGACTCTTGATTCCATATTTATTCTCCTCAAACTCCCCCAGGCGCTCAGACTTCCTGACACTCTCCCATCTTCCTGTCCAAACTCTCACTGCTTTATCTCTTCCCGTCCAGCTGTCCCAGAGGCCCTGGCTCTGCTCAGCTTCTCACACACACCTTTCTGAGACTTGCCAAGGTCAGTAGTTATTGAGTGAAGACTCTGACCAGAAATGTCCAGTGTCGATGGAAATGAATGAATGTCTTGGTGTGCAGAAAGTGCTTACTGTGGAGAAAACCAGTGCAATATGGGCAGTGTCTTTCATCACAGGATGGTCTCTTCAAAACCAGAACACCTTCTAAATCCTCAGAGGAGACATAATACTTATTCTGAGAAAAATGTAATAACTAGGTCACTTTAAATTGGCACTAGAAAATGAATAACTGTTACAAGCCTTAATTCAACTCACAGCTGGAAGTCTCAGAATCTCTTCCTGGACTTCAGGTGTGCACATGCATTTTTAATGGTTTTAGTCTGCAAAGGAGAATATCAACAAAAAACACCAAGATTTTGGGAGTCAGTGGAAAATCCAGCTTCCTGTGAATGAATATATTCTTTCAATTTTCTGTGAGCATGCTAATGTTTTGCAGATCTTGAATTTATTATGACCAAAGGATTTGTATTAAATCACGATATGTCAGCAGCCTCTAGCCTTCTGCCTCCTGCCTCTTCTGACTGGGACAGTTGAGATGGAAGAGCAAAAATGGAATCTGACTTCTAATAATGTCTCATATGTCAATGGAGGGTAGTGTTTTATACACATATATTACAAAATCATCCTTTCCACTTGATTTGGAGATGCTATATAATTCTACCTGTCGGAAAATGTTATTTTAAATAATTAAATTGAGAAACGCTACTGTAGGGTGCATATGTTCAAAAAAATGATGGAACAAAATAAAGGAAGAAAATAAATTTCCAAATAACACCTCCACTGTATAAAACATCCAACTTGATACACAACTCCAGCTTTTTTTCAGAAGCAGGTTAGAAAGTGACCAAACATACAGTTTCCCTGGCCAACCTTACAGTATAGCAACTTCAAAGGTTAAAGTGACTACAAGCATCATGGGACACAATTTTCACCAACAACAGCCAGTTTATCTGACCACACCTGTTATAGGATCTCATCATACCACTGTTTTTAATGAATATAAACCAAATCTGCTGTTCAGTGTAATCCAAGTCCCTCAGTGTTAGTGGGAAAACTCTCATCAGCTTCTCTGGATTTGCAGCAGATTCATAATGCTAAGTTTATTGAGTGTTGACTGCATCTCTGTTATTTGGCAGCTGTTTGCAGAAAAAACAAAAACTGAACTTGTAGAATAGAACTATGATGGTCTCCTCAAAAAAGACATGATGCATGAAGAACTACAATGTCTTTCTGAAGTGTTGCATTCATTTTTGAGATTTTAATCTCTTTCACTGATATCATTTTGTGAGAAAGGAAAGTTGTAGTCCTATACGTGACAAATTTGTAGAAAAATAAATAATTTCAGATTTTCATTTCTCTTTATATGCAGAAAACTCTTTATAGGAGTTTTATCAACAGGATCTTTTATGTGTGTGTTAGAAAACTAACAGCATTGGTTTAGCAGTGAATTGTTTATAATCTTCCGATTCATATACAATTTAAAGCTCATAGAATTTTCTGACTTCTTTGTACTTATCAGATATATTTTCACATCGGTGTTCAGCAGCACTATTCCTTGAGTTTGATCTGTTCTGCTTGATCTATTGATTTTGAGTTCATTTTTAAAATAATTTCTTTTTTTGTGATATTTGAGTTATTTGCTCATTTTTATATTGTCTCATGAATTCTGCTTCAACCTCATTGTAGATCTTGAGCCCTACCTTTATTATAAGTGCTAAACGTGTCTCTTTAGTAGTTTGATTTTATGATAGCTGGTAATGCTGTTGATAGCTTATACATTCTCATTTGCATACGATATGTAGATATTTCAGTTTGTCACACTTCTGGTAGTAATTAGTGAAGAATGCATTCAAAAATGTGTTGAGTGTATTTAGTTCTTTCTGTTGATGAAATGTTGCTCTTCAGTACATTTTCAGATTCATTATTCATTATTTATAAATATCTTCAGAAAATTCTGTCTACTTCCTCTGATGTTGCTGAGAGTATTCATTACTCAAAACAAGCTGACTTTATAGGATGTATAAACAGTAATATTTCTATTCCTCAGATAAAAAGCAGACTCTAGTATGTTTTCTCTTGCAATAGCTGAAATTTTTGCACATTGAGTTTAATTTTGAAAATATGTTGCAGTACAGGTTAAGCATTCACTTTAATTGAGTTGATTAACAAGTTAGCCAACTTGCTAGACTTCTTGTGTTAACTTCTTTACATACGCAAAAGGATTCTCTGCAGAAAATGTCAGTCACTGGGTGGAGCTGACATGTTAAGGAGTTGCAATTCATGCAGCTAGTAAAAGTTCAGTTGGATAAGGTGGGCTTGGTTCTTTACTTGCCACTGGTGATGCTGAGATGTATGAACACTCTCTCTAAGGATCCCATTTAGATCAGTAATCTGAAGGCTGTTAAAGCTTTATTCTCTAAACATCCTGGTACCAAGTAGCCACAGTAAAAGGTACCGGAGTTAGATACCTCTTACAAGCTCTTTTCTTTAATACTTATTAACTTCCTTGCATTCCTATTGAAAACTCACTGTCATGAAAAGCTCCTTAGAATAGCTTTCATTCAGAATAATTTAGGAAAACAACATATTTGGGACTGTAATGCCCTATCTATTCTTACTATGGAGCAGCTAATACTTACTTACTTACTACTTACAGGTAATAGCAGAGTGATTTCCTGATGGAGTAAGGGCTGGTTTGGAAACCTAGATTATCTTACTATATCCTTTGATAGGACATTGTCTCCAAGATCTGAAGTCACAACTTGCTGCTTCTGGAAGATCAGCGTTAGCCAAGCACAGGTTGTTGTCCTCAAAACAAGAGAAAGAAGGCAGTATGTGAAGCTCTCAAAAGAAGTCATGCTAAGTGATTTATTCTATTCCGAGTTTATACGAATCTATAAAAATGGCCCAAGACCAACAGTGTTGTAATCACATTTTTGCCTATAGGCCTGTGTATTCATTAAAGTCTGAACTGGTATTTTTCAGTTTCTGTGCACTTCTCTGGACCTAGTTAGCTAACTAATGAAATATGTTGTTCTTTTGAGTCCAGGCCTACTGATTCTCCATTACTTTCATCTCTCCTAAAAAGAAATCCTAATGCTACTCTTATTTTTCTAAAATAATCATAATAATATCTAGAGTAAAAAAAATTCTATGTTCATCTGTAAGTAATTATAATAATTATAGCTACTGAATTAACACTGTTTAAAAATGAAACCAGGAAAAAACAATCTTAGCAAAGTGTAGTTTTGGGGCTGTGCCTAGATAATTGCTAATTCTGCCAAGAAAAGATGGAATAGTTTGTTTTCAACACGGCGGAGGCCAAGCCAACAGTTTTATAAGGTAACTTCACTTTTGTGGTGAATGCATTTGAAACAATGTCTATTTATAAAGAACAGAATGAGAGTTCACTAGACTTGTAACAGGATAATAAAGAAAAAGCTTCAAGGCAAAATCTTCTCAGAGCTTCATGATAGGTCTCAGCAATAGCCTGTCACTGTATCTGCACATCTAGAAGTATCAGGCCTGAAAGAAGAGCAGACTAATGTAGCTAGGACACGTTATATGACACTGAAGGAGAATTTTTCCTCACGGTTTTAATACTTTTTCTACACTAACCTTTAAAATGCACAGTACTATTAGGTGCTATTAGGTTACTATTAGCCTTTCTGAGCTTTTTACACATCTCCTTAAAGTCAAGCACACAGTAAAACATTGCTTGCCATAAAGCACAGATAGATGTTCCGCAAGCAGTGTAGCTTTTTGGAAATGTTTCATCTAAACAACTTTTCTTTGGAGAATATTATCTCAACAGAACCAACATTTTCCATGGAATTTTATTCATGCTGGTGATTCTGTATTTTAAAGCTCAGTGAAATATTTTTCAGATGTCAGTATGTCCAATTTAGAAACGTGTTTAGAAAACACTCATAGAAGTACTTCTAATGTTTTAAAATTGTGGTATTTAGAGCTTTATTTTGAGTGAATACTTGAAAGCATTGTGTTGAATTTACAAAATTAAATAATCAAAACAGTGTATTCTCCTACGCATTTCGTTTCAGAATATGTTCATTTTAAAAAGCACTTCCCCCCTCCCCTTTTTGGCTATAGAGAAATGACATTCAGAAAATTTTAACAGTCTAGGAGCTCACTTTCTGAGAAAGACTGTTACCGAATCGTTGCCATAGGTAAATCATATAAAAAGAGGCTGCTTTCCAAAGCACAAATATATACTTCAGGAAAAAAGTAGTAACTGGAGTGTAGTGACGTTCTTTTTCATATGTTCAGGTATGCACAGCCGATTTCGAAACATGAATGGTAGAAAAATTTGGAGCAAATGTTATTCATTTGATTTTGTACACTGTTTATATTTTTCATATAATTCTTCCAAAATATTATAACTAAATTTTTTGCAAATATATTTGTATTTCCATTATATCAAAATTTTCATTTTAAAATAGGACAAAACTGTATTCAATTTAGAGCAGCACACACTTCATACAACCACTACTGAAACATTGTTCTGATTTCAGTAGCTGTAGAAATATCTATAAGATCAGCCTTATTGTGGTTGTTTGGATGCATATCCTTTTGAGCATATGCAGGTTGGCAGTCATTGATGCATTGCACACTCTTGTTTTTCTGAAGATTTGCAAAGATTATTAGCTGCTTAATTGCATTGTGGTGAGATGTATATATCATATCAACCCCTTGCAAAGATGTCACTTCCTAGACTGTTACTGCCAGACCATCATCTCAGGCAGCCTGTAAACCCTTCAGGTTCTTGTAAAACTGTATGGTTTTCAGGCCTGAGCTGAGGGATGTTGCATGCAGTAATGCAAACAGGAAGAGCTTTTTCAGAGGACTTACTAGGGTTTGAGCTCACTCCTTGGTGTAGTCCATAAGCTATGGCTATATTCTCATAAATGAATTCTATAGTGAATATTGAGACTCATCAACGGCACAACTCATCCTAGCTATTTTAGTATGGATAGATTGCTTTCCGGAACTATCAGCCTTCCTGATTAGCTTAGATTAGCTGACTAATTTTTAGGCAATGTGTACTACAATGCATACAGAGGAGAAATGGAAGGCATTGTAACACTGTGGTAAGCACTTTAAGTTCTTTAAACTGGTACTCTATGGGAACGATAGAGGATCTATGCAGTGGTTTCTGTGGTATGCAGGCTAGTCAGTTAGCTGGTGTAGAGATTGCATGCACCCTGGAGATTTCATGAGCTTCCTACTCCAGCACTCATCTTTTTTGGAGTGAGTTTTGCAGTAAGTTCTGTACTGGCACGGACATAGTACTAAGAACCCCATGAGTTGCCGTGATTTTGTCTGCGTCAGTTGCAATTGGAATAAATGTTGCAGAATAAATTTTCCTTCCTCCAGGAATACATCAGTTAGGTTATGTTCTCCATAGGGCACTTGGACCAAATAATTTTAGTAGAATCACACTTTATAACTACTTCTGTACAATTTATCAGAATTTTCCAAAGCAATAATGATTAGGTCTAACAAGGGTAGTTTTATAACAGAAGGTTTTTATATTCTTGTTGAAATTCCAGAGCAAAGAAGAGAATTACATCTTCTTTGAACTTTTTATGGCATTCCAGAATGGGATTCCACTGGAATTGCCACTTCCTTATTAAATTGTTGCTGTGTCATATACTTTGTCCAGCACAGATGTCAAATAAATAAACAGTATTATTATCTCTTTGTCAAAAGCATGCAACTATGTCAGTATTTTTTTTTTTTTTTTTTTTTTTGTATGTGTGTGACCAATTGTCTCCAACCAGTTTTCATATTCATGGTTAGCTTGCACTAAAATGATTTTATACCTCTACCTTACTTATGTTAAAAAGTATTTGTGTTCTCCATTTTGGCTTTAACTAGTTAGCTATTAGCTACTCTTTCAGAAATGCTTTATTTTCCTTTTCCTTTTGTTTGGTGCTGATTTACATGTACATATGGAAGCCATTCTTAAACTTGCGACTCATGGCACAAAGGCTGCAAATTCAGTGAACAACAGATGTAAATATGAATAAGGAGAAAAAAGAATCTTATTCCTTACAGTGAAATGTGACTGGTCAACAGACCTTAATTCTCAGTCAACATTTACTGACCCCTCTTCTGGGAAAGGTTCCATCAAGCTACTCAGATACTTGGCTTGAGCCATTAGCTTAATCTCTAGCAGTGTTGATGATCTTCTCTCTGGAAACACTGAAGCCCGGACAGCTTAATATTAGAGTTCAGTGCTGTTCTCCAATCTTTGTTTAAACAATGTATAAAATAATCCAATTAGAAATCCATAGATGCTCAAGTTAGTATTCTCTGCTTGGATAATACAACAGTAAGAAGCTGCTTGGAGTCCTTATTTCACACATAATATTATTATCATCATAAGTTAGCTACTATGCCATATTAATGAAAAGAAAACAAGTAACGATATGGATGCCCCATAAGGTTTCTACCATATGCAAAAATAATGTTATCTTTAGGTTTTCTGTGAAAATCTTATCAGATTTAAGTGGTCTTTGGTTCCTCAGCTCACAAGACTCTCAATTCTGCATGCTAGGAAGATATTGTTTCACCAAGTAATAAGCATATGAAGGCATTTCTCTTTGTCCTCTGTAGATATCTTGGAGTTTTCCTTCACAGTTCAGTATTACTGGAGGCACAAAGAGGGTCAGAATATGATGCATGCATGTATATGTGCAGGAGAGTAGGGGATGTTCTACAGTATTTCAATTTTTCTGGAGCTGTGCTTTCACAAACAGATAGTTACCATGTCTGCAGAAAGAAATGAAAAAAAATAATGTCTCTCAATCAACTTTAGATATGCATTTAAAATCATATTCATGTCCATATTCTATTATTACCATCGCTTACTATTATTACCATGTACTATTATGAATACACTTTGTAATCAAATCTGTTGCTATGAGACTGCATATGCTGAAGAATGAAGTCTTTGTGTCTAGTGACAGTTCATGACTGATTAATATGAATCTAAGTTATTTAAAGTGTGGCAAACATTTTCCTACATGCCTAAATACTCAATGGCAGAATTAAACAATTTCATTTTTTTCCTTCCTCTAATATTGTTAATTTAGCTTTAGACTCTAACACAGTTAGTTTAGATTCAGAAAGTATTTAGAGGAATCCTTATCTGAACAGTGAAAGTAATTCTACTTAGAGAATTTGCAAGCCACACAAATTTAGTGAGAATATTTTCAGTATCACAATTTTTCATGCTAGCCTGGAAACATACTGTGTACTGTCTTGTTTCTGTAAATATACGGTATTTTCACCTATTCTGAGTGCATTAAGAGTGTGGCTGATAATATGCTTTCTATGGATGTAAGCTTCAATGATTGCAAGAACTTTCAAATAATCAAAATGCAAAAGAACATCAATAACAGAATAACTTGTCAGCTGTCATTGAGAAAGTACAATATGAGCGCAACCATTTGTCCTGCAATAGAAGAACGAAATGCTATTAGTAGCATCAAAGTATCTTTTAACTTCTACTGTTAATTTTCCACAGTGAAAGTCAGCAGAAACTATTCAATGCATAATGTCAGTTTGGAGAGCTGACTAAGATGCAAGTCTGATCCATCAGAAATCAACAGGAAAATTGTGAATGGACCATCTGGGAATTTTAAATAATATCAATCAGATACAAAAAATAGTGAACATAGATGAGATACTTTTATATCTCAGGCATTGTGTAACAGTTCAATTAATTGTGTTCATGCAGTGATGAATAGACAGATTTCTCAGTACAAGACCTCTGTGAAGTCAAGATCACTCCTGTAAATGTGGCCATGGCGTAACAATTTCAGCTGGGTACATCTAATAGGCATCTAATAGGATATCAATAGGTCTTGACATTTATCTGAAATGCTTTTCAAGAGCTAATCACAAATAATTTGACAAATTGTTTCCGAGTATAAAATACAGATGTTCTTTTCTTATATTAAATCTCATTTTGACTATTCAAAAGATCCTATTTTGATTTTTAATTATGCACAAAGAGATTCAAAAATTCTACATGAAATACTGTAAGAAAGTCTCTAAGAAATCTTTTAATTATTCATTGTGAATTAGTGCTGGGCATGCACGTGCATGTGCATCTATGCATACCATACACAATGAATATTATGCCATCATATAACACTGAACCTCCCAAAACAACTATAGGAAACTACAAGAAAATTATGGCACTAAATAAGACTAAACTATTTTGTAGTATTTTGTACCTTCTTACATCTTCTTTTGCACAAGCAAGCATAGCATTTGGCAAACTGACTTGGAAACAAAGTTTAAAAATAGCTGGTCTTGCTTCCTCACAGAGACAGATGACTATTTGGACTGTCTATCAGAGCCTGCATTTTAATTTTTTCAATCGATCTTTTTTCTTTATGGAAGTAAGGCTTGTGTGACCAGTATATAGATGTGTCTGTGTATGGTTCCTTATTCCTTATTATTGTTTATCCTTTGAATTTAGTATCAGCCACATTTGGCCAATTCTTTAGGCATTGAAAAATTTTCTGGATTAAATTTCTGTTTGTGCAGAAAGAACTGGCAGTATCTGAACCATAATGGAACCAAACTACTTATCCTTAAAATCAGGAGGGTCATCAGCATGCTTTAAAGTGAAGAAGAGAATAAAAATGGTAGATGCAGAACAGCACATGGTTTGGAAATTGCATGGATGGCCAACTTTCTTGTTGTATTTGTATAAAATAAACTGGAAAGATAAAATGGACCATGCTCATGTTAGCATTAGCCATCTGCTGAAGGGTACTAGAATCAAATAAGTAAAGAAACATCTCAGTGTTTAGCATAGATTCTGTATTGATTGAAATTCCAGGACTAAATAGGAAAACTACGGTATTAATTTTATATTTATCAGTTACCCAGACACAGTGGCAACAACGGCTGCAATACACCAAGAGAGATTAAAAGCTTTGAAAGCAGAAAATACTATAGCAATCCATACAGGTTGGGCAAATATCATGTGAGGATGCAATATAAAGAACAAACTTCCAGACCTTATCAATGACTCTTTCATACAGTAACTGACCAGCATCCCATCTGAGAAGCAACCATCGAACCGGTTTTCAGTACCAACCAGGATCTGGTTCAAAGTCTTACAGCTGAGAAGGCCCTTGTATAACAGCAGCTGAAACAGATTCAACAGTCCTGGCAAAAGCCCCCAAAATATTGCCGAGTTATGCTCAATCTTCGGAAGGTTAATGATATAAAAATAAGAAATCTTGTTAAAAAGGGGCTAAAAAATGCAGCTGAGAGAATTAAATCTTTATCAACTATACTGATATAATTAAGAATATTATCCTGCAAGAAAGAGGCCAAAATATGCAAACTAATACAGCACTGAGAAAGAGAGAAAGAAAGCTGGCATGGCTAAATGGCAGAGTAAATAAAGAAAAAGCAAAATGTTAGAGGCAAAGCATCATTTTTTAAGAAGCTGAAGTTCTGTCAAATTGTAGAAAATAGAAAGGATCATAAATTTGGCTAGATGAAATATAAAAATGCCATAAATAGGCTTTAAAAAGATTTTAATGAACAACTAGCAAAAGGTACAACAATCTATAGTGAATTTTCATACACATAGTCAGGAACTAGAAGTCCGCCTGAGTTTGTAGAGCTAATGTATTTAGGACATAAATTCTTACTCAAGCTCTCATGCTGTCCTTTTGCTATTGTTTGAAGCCTCCATACAATGTCACACTGATATTTTAGCCAAAGATCTCATCTGCATGAAAAACACAACCCTGCTTTTACAATGCACTTGTGCCTGAGATTTGATTTCAGTGGGAGGAGATTGGATTATCATTTCTAGACTTAAAAATGCAGTTATTTGCAATGAACTGAGATGGAATTACTGGTTAGTTTTTGCTATACTTATAATTTTTGATTGATCAAAGCTTCATTTATATTTGTTCTTTCCTCTCGGCAGATGCACTCAATATTAGACCTATATTCACAAAGCTCTTTATCTACTTGAAAAACACTGGGAAAGAGAAATATTAACTGGTGGAGAAAAAGAGTAATTATTCACCCATCAACTCTACTCAAGGAGATATTTATTCTTTCAGTGTTATGATCTATTCATCACTCCCTCCATCTTTTTCTCTATTCCTTCCTTCTTTCCTCCCTTCCTTTCTTCTTTCTTTTCATCCTTCCTCTGTCCTTCCATTTTTTTTCATTTCTTTTTCATAGAAAAGCAATAAAAGTTAAAATGGTGTGAATGTATTACTGCTGAAATCCTACAGATCATTTCACTGTTTACCCTACATTGATTAATAGGGAGCTTGAAGTAAATTAGTTTGAAAAAATATGAAAGCCAAATTGTCTTAGAGAATAGCATGCTAATATTTCTGATATAACTGCAAAAGAAAGCACGTGCATCTAGTATAATTTATTTAAGGAATCTTTATCTGTGGTCACTGAGACTAAACTCATAGCTGTTCTCCTCCTTGTGATGTGGTTTAGCAGATGTGAGGTTCAGTGTTTTGCGGGAATGCCTAATCCCGCATTTACTTCACTTAAAGCTCTTGATTGCCAGAATACTGCAAGAACTTGGTTTTGATAGCACATAAGCATATAGTGGAGATTGCACTGGTGAGAGAAGATCTGTTTCTTTGCTTTCTTCTAAAAGCTAATGTTCCATTTCCTTGATTAAAATTTCTTAAAAAAAAAAAAAAAAAAAAGAGAGAGAGACTGACTTGCCTCAGCTTTTTACAGTATTGCATGTGAAAGCTGTGTAATGAGGGCTGTGATGGAGCCTTCACGCTGCTGGTTTTTTGAGTTATTGGTGCTCGGCATTCTTCTGTGACCATAGGCTGCCTTTTGTTTACATTTCTTAGAAATTTTACATTGTACTAGCTCACTTCCCTCATTTGTCATATCAATATTCCTTTTCCAACTCTGTTGATTAAAAAGCTGAAATTAAAGCAGTATGGACCTCCCGTAAGATTTTTTTTCTTTGACGTAATTGCCACATTCTTCCTTCTGTGTTTTTTTATCCATTTGTATTTCTTCTCATAATGCTGGACCTTCCTCCTCTCAAGATACTGTACTATTCTGGCCACAGTAGAAAAAGGAAGACGTAACTATCTCAAATGACTAAAATTTGGTGATCGAGATGATAGTATATGGCATATGCAAAACTGAGGGTTCTTTCCCTGGAAGCTTGTCTCAATCACTGAGCTGTTCCTTATTTGGAGGTGGGGCTTCACCGTGTTTTCAAGCAGAAAACTTCACAGAGACTTTGACTCTCCGAAATGTAGACTGTGAAAAAGTTTTCACCTCCCAAAAGCTTTCACAACTGCATTCCATCAGTTCAACAGTTCCCCATCTAGTTCAAATATATATAGCATTATGATGTGCTGTAATTAAAACCCCCTGCTTACTACAACAATAATCTTGTTTTTGTTCTTTTTTTCTTTCTACTGATAATTATCAGTTTCCTGGTCTAGCAATGTGAATAAATTTGAGAGCAGCTGTGGGGAGTCCAGTCCAGCAGCAGCTGGATTATCGAAGGAGTAGGTGGCTGAAAACAGCTGTCTCACTGACTTGAGTCCAGATATACTCCCTTGATACGTTTTAATGTTAAAGTTTCGTTTAGCAAAGTTGAGTAAGATCTTGGTCCAGCTGTAACAGAAAATCTGTCTGGAATTTCAAACAACCACTAGTAAAGCATTATGCAGTCCAGAAGCAAGGTGCAGACATGAAAGCCAGAGCCGTCATCTGTTCCTGGCAGAGAGCATGTCATCCCTTTCTGTCTCCATTGTCACTACCGTTATTTTAAGGAAGTCTACACTTGCCTGGTAGTTTTAGAAGAAAGTAATTGGTAAGAACTATTTAGCTTTTTTGGTTTAGTAATGGGTAAACATCTTCCCAGGTTTTCCAGGAAGCCTAACACAGTATTGTTCACCAAACTTCCAAGAAGACACTAGTGGTAACAGCTTGGATGAGAAAGAATGCACTATTGGTGGTGTGTGGATATGGTTTAATGTAAGCATTGGGGCATAGTGCTAATGTCTCATGGCAAAGATGATCACCCCTAAAAAAACATCTAAATAGACAATTTGTCTATTTAGATTTTTTTTTAAGGGATGATCAAAAAGCCACATAGTGTATACTCTGTCTTGTTATTTACTCTTTCCTAAGGTGCAGAAAAATTATCTGCAACAGTCTTCATGCAAAATCTAGCCCACCAGATGCAAAGCAGACAGAGTTTCTTGCTGAACTTTCAACATCAAGCAGCCAAGACAGAGTGAAATGATGCTGTTGATTGCTCAGACAACAACTGGAAATCAAACAGCAACACACAAGTATAAGCACTTTTCATGGTCTGTGATCAGAAATATTTTATTACCTTAAAATACCATTCTTGCTGCCAACATTGGAAATGAACTACTGTATAAACATTTTAGGATGTGCAAGGTGAGTATTTCTTCTTTGGGATGAATTTCTTCACACTTAAATTGCATTTTTTACTTGAACAAACAAAGAGTTCATTGATTTAATAGCATTCATTAATGGCATTGATTTAATATATTTGAAGCGTGGAAGATGAAAGCAAAATTTTATATAAGCATTATCAAAACTGCTTTATGGCTGTAAATTGAGCACAGCATATATAGCACAACCACTGTCTTTTATTATTTTAGAAATTAGCACCTTGGGAAAATTTTATTTTTTTCTCCACAAACTTCTCAAGTTGAACAAATTCCACTTTTCTCAGATGACAGACCAATAAAACACAGCCTTTCTCTTGAGGATAGAATAACATACAAAACTAATGTTGGAGTACAAAACATTCAGTCTATGGCAAAGGTGTAAAATACTCATTCCTTAGACCAAAAGATGATCACCTGCATTTGCTGCTCTACAAGTTATTACATCCCATCAAATAGTAGTTTTGACTAAAATATGACTGTGAACCATAGGTTCATTGAATAGATACATGCTATGCCCTTTGGCCCTGAAAATGACACCTTTCTGAGCTACATGTGGACACTCCTCAGGTCTTAATCTAGCTGTACAATCCACCCATTTCAACTCCAGCTTGGCGTGAGATCGAGGTGCAGTTAAGAGTTCACACTCAATGCCTTAGGCTTCATGTGACTAAAACCTGTGAAAGTGGTCCAAACAAGGAGCCTCGGGACACTCTAAGCTTCTCGTGTCTATATCACGCTCAAATATATATGTACAGTGCCACTACCAATATGAGCTGAAAACTCAGCCAGAATCTTTGTACAGTTACCACAAGTTAAACTGCTGGGTTTCACCTCAACCCCACCCTGAGTGTCATGGACTAGCTGACCGGTCCTTTGTCTCTGCCTGCGAAGAGGGAGAGGCTTACTTAAGATGTCATCATTACCTTCCAAAATTACTTTGCGCTTTTGCCAAGCAAGTACCTCAGAGGAAATGTGTGGACCATTCCGAGCTTGGCAGTGAGTGGCACATGCAGAATTAATGGCCTGATCCACCACATAAGGAAAAATATATTGAGTTTACCTGCCACTGCCATGTTCTGGAACAGGACCTTCCCTTTCGATTCAGTTCATTGATTTACTCTGCTCGGAAGGAGCCTGGAGATCTCTGTTCCTTGCCACCCATCACTTCTTGCAATCATTTCATCACATACACCCCATGCATTATTTCACAATGCAGGTCTCCCTCCAGCTCTGGCCTCCTCTGTCATAATATCTCTTTTCAGAGATTGCTGCTGCCTTCCTGTAAATACCACAGAGACTCCTCCTCCACCAAATTCTTTGGCTCAGTTACAAGGTTCTTAATCCAGAAAAGACACATGTATAAATTAAAAGAGAAATAGTGTTACAAAACAGACTCGGTTTCATTTCATTCCTGAGATAAAAAACACTCACTGAAGAAAATGGAATTTTGTACATAATATTTGTGTGGCTGTAACTGGCCATGAGACAGTGACCAAAAGTCAAAACTAGAGTTTCAGTTCTAGAGAATTATACCCTGTTCAATAATGTATCAAACATTATTCTCCACTTTTGTATGTAAAGAGGCATGGAAGTAACAGAAGATTTTATGATTATCTTGTGTTTTCATTGTCTGGAACCATAAAGTAATATAACACAGTTGTTTTTTTTTTCCAGATTACTGGAAAACTGCTTTTTCCAGTATGGCTATTTTTTTTTTCTTTCTGAGATAAGAGGTTATGACTTTCAGGAAATTAGGCTGTGGAAGATGCTGCAAGAGATTCAAAAGAGACAGACACCATGTAGTGTATGATATGTTTGTATCATGAACAGCTTATACATATCTTTCAGACTACATTTCTTTTAAATGTAATTTAAAATTAATGTTTTTAACATCATCTACTGGTGGGGGATGTGGTGGGAGTAAATCTGTCAAGATAAAATGAGCACAAATAAAACATATATTCCAGTTGCTAGAGGATGGAGGACTTGTATATACTTTTAGTGAATGTTAACTCCCTTCATCTTAGGAAGCGCTGTGATTTTTTCCACCTTTTTGTCATTTGGTACAAATCAGAACGAAATTCCATTTCGCTGTCTGACAATGTGGCCCAAATTTGGTACTAACAAGGATTTGATCCAGTGATTTTTAGGTTAAAAGCTTTTTCTTCATTGTTTGTTATGGTCTTCAGTTTTGTTCTCTCCTTTCAGTGCTTCTCCTTTGGTCCAATATTGTTTAGTGAATGGCTTCTTTCTAAAACTAAGAAAATTCCAACTCAGTAGTCTCTTACTCTCAAAATGAGCTTTTCTGTGTAAGCAGAGATGATTTAACCTGAATGAAAGGCCTGAAGAAAAGGATGTGAGAGAGTTAGGAACATTATTCACATAGAATTAACACAGTCCTGCATCCCACAGCGAGAGAGAAACTCTGGAAGAAGGAGTATACAGACAGTCTACATATGTGTTAAAACATATCCTTTTCCCAAGTGTCTCCAGTGATGACTCACTGTTAAGATGCAAACAGTGCTCCAGCATTTGTGTGTCTGTAAACAGTACATATACAACAGTTCATCTCTTCAGATGAAAAGTTTTAAACTTTTTGTTTCCACTGATTTCTGTTTTGCCCTTCTGGGAAAGCAGCTAATGCTATTTTATTTTATTTTATTTTATTTTATTTTATTTTATTTTATTTTATTCCCCTTTAATGAAAAGTTCGTCAGCTCCAGTTAAAATTAGGGGCAGCAAACTAGCCTGCACAGTCAGCAGTTCCAGCAGCCTGCCTGGTGAGTTTTTGCTGAGTATTCTGCTTTCAAAAATAAATCATTGACTGTCATAGCAATGCTGGTGAGTGGTCTATTTGTCAGCTGAGATTCCCTTTTATTGTGTTTTACAAAGTATGAGGTGCATTTGATGGTCTTAAGTTTACAAATATCAAAATTAAAATAAGTGTGTTTCTCAGGTAATTTTAATGATAACCTAAAAACTTTTTGAACATTTTTATGTTCAAATATTATTTCAAATTTTAAATAATTCAAATATTAAAACTGGTTCTGTGTTATATCTCTAGGTTGCAAATAGCCTTAAGAGTTAGAGACACCATGAAAATGCCCTGTGATGTTTAAGAGATGGCAAGAGAGGAAGAAAAAAGAAAAATATTGGTGTGACTGAAGGAAAATTAAGTCAGAGTCTGTACAGTGGTAGCTTAATACAGAAAGAGTATGCAACATGTTCCCATATGGGAATGATCTTCTGCCCTCAGCTGCACTGTAGGTGTAAAGACAAGTTCTCACCTCACTTATGACCTTACCTACCTTGAATCAAATGGAATCTTGTCTTGAAGGATGTAAAAAAGCAGAAAAATGCAAGAGGAAGATCTATGATAGACATGTTCTTTCATTCAGTGGGCCTAGTTTTCACTTGCCTCACATACTTCAACACTGTGCTCAAGCCCCCTTTTCTCTAGTTATAATTCTTTCCTTCAGGAGTTTATGAACAAGACTAGTAAAAGACCTTTAAGGTGATTGCACACCATGCAGAGACTGAAAATATTCCTCAATGATTATATTGACCGGCTTTATGACCCCATTGTGCTGCCAAAACCTCATAAAAAAACACATAACATGAAGTGAAATACATCATTACACAGGTGTAAATGACTACATAAGATGCAAGGAAAGCAGAATCAAGCCAGTTGTAACTAATAAACACTTTCAGCCCAGGAACTATTTCAGACTGTCATGTAAATATTTAACATGTGGTTCTGTTCTGAAAAGTGACTATAAAATGCATTGTGGCTTTTTATTGTATTTCAGTGATACCATATTAAATTTGCTCAGCTTACAAATAAAGCGTATTTTTCTAATAGACAGATTTGCAAGCACCATGTGGGCACTTGAAGTCAATATTCTTTTCTTCTAATGCACTACCAAAAATAGATCATCCAGACCCAATTTTGCCTTATAGATAAGCTTGTAAACTTACAGATTTCACTTCTCACAGTATTAAAACATGTTGCAGCTTATGAATATGCACTTAAATGTTTTGAAAATATGCATCTGACAAATTGTGCACAGCAGTTGTATATTGGATTTCTGACGATGAACTACGCTGATTATAAAGTCTGTTTGTTCATGCTGAATTCTTCAGCGTCCTGTCCAGCCCAGTTCTGTAAAAACAGAAGCCAAGCAATTTTATAGTTCATTTAAGATCTTATTTCTCATACAAAATGACCATTTTCACTTTAATAGTAGTGTGGGGAAAACAGAACGTAGTCTAATGGTTAAAAATTTATAATGAAGGCCATTAAGCTTAATTTTTCCTTGGAGGGGCAAAATTCTCATTTTTCTAAATATTAGTAAATTTGGATAATAGATATTGTCTGAGTCTGGAGATAGTATGAATAAAATAAATTCACGGGAATGATTTAGCGGTGCTAGGGAAGCAAAACAGATACTCACATAGGTCATTTCTCTGCTTATATTTTGCATTGGCATTCCCCACTGCATCGGAAATTTGACTGATTTCCTAAATCTAAGGGCGTTACAGCCTGAGTACTGCAAAGCACTGTAATGATTTAACACATACATTCTTTCTGGTCATCCTGAATGTTGTGCTTTAAAGTGCAATCTATTGCATTATTCATCCGTGGCTCTTAGAAGACAACAGTAGTCTAGCACAGATAAGTTTCTGACAACTGAAAAATTGCTGAATTGTTCTTATATATACAGCATAATCTGTATATAGCAGACACAGATTGGCCTGCAGTCTCAAATTTAAACAGCATTATTATAAATTAGTATATATTTCTAGAATAATCTATTTTTTTTTTTTTTTGGGGGGGGGGGGGGGGAGATACTGTCTCCGGGGCTGGACATTACAGTAGGTAAATGGATGCTGGGGGCAGCGAGGCCGAGGGCTCCCCGGGGCCGGTGTTGGCCAGGGCTGCAGCCAGCACCGCTGGGGTGCTGGGGGGCAGCAATGGGGAATGGGGCTGGGCAGGGGGAGGCAACAACAGCGAGGGCTGCCAGGGCCCCCGGGGCCTGAAAAAGGTGCTCCACAGGCTGTAACAATTCATGTACTTAATGTTAAAGGCTTTTAAAGGGAACTCAGACAGATGTATTCTTTCTTAAAATACAGAAGTCTTTCCTTTCCAGGCTGTTTGCCCCTGCCTAAAAGTAAACTGAAACTGAAATAGGATCAGAGAGATTGCTTGGAGAATTATGCACCAAAAAATCCCCATTGTTTTGAAGAAGTTTCCCATGGCGAGATATTATGAGAGTTGCCATAACTTGTGTCTCATTTCCTGCTTTAGGTATCACTCCCAGCATCACTGAAATTGCTCAAGCAATATACATCTCTCTCTCTCTCCCCCCCCCCATATATATATATGCATGTATATTTATATATATGTCTAAATTTAATAAAACTCCACCTAGGAAGTTACTTATGCTCATTTAACATTAATTATTTTGCCAAAGGCACTAACTTGAAAAGATATCCCCACGAAACATCACCATGGTATCTAATCTTCAAATGAGCCTAAACTAGCAATAGCCTCGGTTTTGCCTTTGCTAAAGTAAGAATAACTCTAAATGCTTCCCTCAGGATTCACAGTCATCTGAGGAATAAAGGTCCCGTATATATAATTCTCATCGGCATTACCTTATTAACACAAATATAAAGACATGAAAGCCAGAAGGGGTTCAGACACGGACTGCAGCTCCAAGCACTGCGATACCTAGACCCCGAAAGGAAAGCTAAAACCACAGTTAGTATACACAGGCTGCCTATACCGGCAGAGAACATGCAGGAAGAGTTGGGTCCCATACAAGGACCTCACAGTGTGTTTCAAACCAATTTGGATGCTGCAGGGGGGTTTCCCCAAGGCTGGCACCCTCACCTGTGGCTGGCCAGGAGGAAATCTTTAGGCAAAGAGGATCCCTGCAGCTCTGGGCTTCTCCAGGGCTCAGGGATCTGAACATAATGCATGTTTCTTGAACCACCTGAAGTTTATGGATGTGTTTGAGACAGGCATGTCTTCTCATTCACCAAAATGCACATATTTCTCTGGGCTGCTGTTGCTCTCATGAGACTCTTCTCTTACTATAACATTTTTTTTTCTAGAAGTTACTTGAATGTGGTAGAACAGCTATAAAGTCTTCCTCTGACTGAAGAGATACAAAATTGGCCCAACAGCCACTCTGTGAATCATCTTGTGAGGGGGGCTCTCCAACTTACTAAAGTTGCTGAACAACCCAGTAGAGAAATCAGGAATTACTCAACTGGGAGGACACCAAAGATTATCTACTCCCTTTGTCCATTAGCTGCTTAACACCAAAAGCATAAGTCATCTTCAGAACAGGGGAATGAGTTCAACTCTCTTCTCCCCAGTAAGTGCCCAATTCATTTATTTCAAGTTAATCCTTCTTGGGCTCTTTATCTCACCTTGTCAAACTTACACTGTTTTCTGCTTTCACAGGTAGAAAGAAGTGCTCTGACCACAATAGCTTTAAACTGTGTTGCAACAGGACTGCACTCGTGGGATTTTAACCTCTTTAGACAGAACAGGGAAATAAGCTCTGCTGTCACTAAATGCTCTGAGTTACATTTCAGTACACATCCCAGTGCTCCCCCATTCCCTCCTGTGCACTCAGGCGCTACAGTGCAGAAGCAGGGGTTTCCTCTCCAGTTATTTTTTAAAGAGATTCACCCATTGCAATAGTCAGGGTACTGTCCAAATAGGCATGTCCTGGCTCTGCATTTGGGAGAGCCCTTTGCACACCAGTCTTGTTTTCTGGGATCCTTATCTGGGAGTCTGGGAGAGAGACGTCATCCCAACTCAGCACTGCCAAACCTGAAGAACTGAATATACAAAGGAACAAAACTGGGTGCTTGAACGATGTAAAGTAAAAATCAGCAGGCCCTATGGAGTGTGTGTACTTTTAGGGTTTGTCGGAAGCTGCGTAGGGATTTTCAGGACTGCAAATTTTGATTACAATGCTGTTTCAAGTGCTTCTATCTAGCACTATATACTCTAACTAACTGCAGACATTGTCATAAAAATGATATAGAACAGATTCTATCATATTTTCTTCAGTTTTCTCCAAGAGGGAGTGAATGATAGATAAGCACAGTTCCACTACATTGAAGTGAACGATTCTGGTTGTTTTAGGCACTCGACAATGAACCGTGAAAAGAAAAATGGAACCATGATTTGGTAGAATGATTTGGATAGCTATACAAAATGTCTAGCATTGAAATGGCAAACACCTGTCAAAATATATAAGCAAAATACAAAGTTGTTGTGTGCAAAATGTATCTGTGAGATATAACTCACTATTTCTCACTGAACCTGGACACTGTCTTGAGAATGCGTATTTCTTATTTCTTAAATAGAAGTGGGTTACATTTATTAACAGGTGAGTTCCGTAACCAAATTTGTTCTTACTAGAAAATTAGGACATTACTAAGTTTTGCTCTCTTCTGCTTTTTTAAAGTTTATTTTGAACTATATCTCAAAGTGAGTTAACAAGCAACAAGGATTATTCCGGTTTGAGTGAGATACATGCTACGGGAAGTGACTGTCCTCCAGCCTGCCCTTCAAGCTATTTCTTAGCTTCTTAGAGTTCGTGTGCAAATGTCTTCTTTGGAAAGTAGTAGTATGACAAAGAAATATTACCCTCATATTTTTCAATGTTCACAAGTTTTTGTTTCCGTGTTTTGACATAAGCATACTTATTCATTCTCATTCACTTAAATTAATGTCGCATATGTAGAAGAAATCACTGAATAAGTCTGTAATTCAGTTACATATTACTCCAACAAACATCCATTCATCAGGCTCTGAAGATACTCTGAGACTTCTGTAATTTTGCTGTCCTTCATTCAGTCACAGGTTGTTGTGGAGTCCAATGTATAACGGATACAGTGAAGCTCAAACAGAATTCTGTAAGAATCAAAACCACTGAGCATGACTATCCATATGCAATAAGCAAGGGAAGAATTGCTTTGTACTTGCCTTGTTTCTTATGCTCCTCTCTAACTTAGCCTCTCTTGCTGACAGGACCCTGATCTGGACCTTTGACCTGAGCCCGTATGGCTGTTCTTATAAAGTGGAGTTGTCCTTTATATCTTGGTTTATATAACAGAGCAAAAGAAAACAGAACAGATGTTATTGGTCATGGGTACTTTCCTGTAAACAGTCTTCACTACTGTTTGCTAAATTGTATTCTAATATGAAATGATCTTTGAATTATGATTACAGATAGAAAAGTCTCAGCCTTAGTTTTGATTTACATCTTTTTATACCTGTTCAAAACAAAAGACAACGCAAATTAAAATTATTGTTATTATTAACAAAATAATTATAGAAGTTAAGCCCATCCAACGGCTATTTACGCTACTCAAAGTACAGTGCTCCAGTGTGTTGCAGCACTGGCAAATGTATATTGTTATTAAGCAATGAAGAGATAGTAATTTTTGTTTTTACTGGTGAGGAGCTAGAAGATTTGAATATCAGATATTATTCACAGAAAAAAATGGCAATTGCATGAAATGTTCTAAAGAGAATGCTAGTCTTTCTGCAAAAATAGGCTGCTAAGTCTGGGAAGTAGGTGCTCACAATTTTTCTGTATAACAGTTAAAAATTATAATCATAAAATGCTTTCTAGGCTCGATCCTCTCAGATGCTGCATGCCTTTAATCACACTGAGGAGAAGGTGCTCGGCACCCCAAGAGGCCTTTTGGTTCGGAGAAAGGTGGAGAAGGGAAGCAGAGAATAGCTGTTTGCCTGGTAGGAGGCTTAGGGCCAGAACGAAATAAATCTTGCAAAGAAAGAAGTGCTGTTTTTTCTTCAGCTGTTGTCATGCCTTTTCTTTCTGCTTTCATGGCTCTACATAAAAGGGAAGGAGAAGCTGGTCCCTGTGGCTATAATCACTGGCCCACCGCTGGGAGATGATTAGAGGGTAAGTCAAGCTGACTCTGCAAGGGGAAAAGGGGAATGTGGAAAATTGGTAGCTGTATTCATTGGCCTCACCACAGTAGTTTACATTTACTCACCTTTTCTTCAGCTTTTGCTTGTTTTTTTTTTGTTTGTTTGTTTGTTTTTTGTTTTTTGTGTTTTGTTTGTTTGTTTGTTTGTTTGGTTGGTTGGTTGGTTGGTTGGTTGATTTTTTTGAGAATGTTTGTGGCCTTGAAATAGGAAACAATGGGAGAAAGAGTATAAAGAAGTGAGTAAAGATACATAACAGGATATTGCCTGAAACACTGTTCTTTAAGCTTCATTTTTATGCAGAACCCTCTGAGCATGCCTGTTAAGTTATAATATAACAAGGCTTTAATTTTTAAAAGCAACATGTTTTATATCTACACCATGGACATGAGCTAAGTGGAATGAAGTTTTTACTCTTTTCTAACAAAAACTTCTGTAATTTCTGAGGGCGTGTGTAAAATGTTGTGTGTTTCATTTGTTGTTCATTAGAACGTGTTCTGATTTGCAAAGGTTGGTGATAGGTACTTACTTTTCAGAAATTGTACTTATTTTGACTTTATGTAATGCAAATATCAAAGTATAATAGAATCACCTTACTTAGATGCGTATGGTAAGATCCAGACCTGTTGTTTGTGAGGAGCCTCTGTGGAAAGAGTTTCCCTACTAATAAATACTAAAGACTATAGAGAGGACAGGATGATAAGGGAGAGGGGAAACAGAAATTAAATAAGCTGAGTGGTTTTCTCAAGATTGAGTCAATATGTCAGAGGTGAAGATGACCCTAAACCCCAGTCTCCTAGTCCAGCACTCCACTACCCCATTACGCCTAACCGAGCCTTTCAGTTGTCTGCTATATGCAAATACACTGTTATTGACAGAATTGTCTTTTATCAGTAAAACAGTTTTTATTTCTACTCCTATTGTGCTTTCTTTTACAGGAGTCAATGTCTGAGCAGTGTGTGAATCTGACACATTTCCTCACTGCATTGCCTATATGATTGCTATGTTTTGGATTTTCAAATAAATGTTACCTATGTCAGCCAGCTCCTAATTACGATTGCACATTCAATTCAATTTATACAGTCTGCTAGGGGGAATGCAACACTAGGCTGTGGATATGTATATTTAGGAGCTTGATTCTGTTGCCTACACATAAACATCTAGTACTATTTAATATCCCCTACGGCATCTATAGTACTCAGTATAGGTGCTGGCAAATGGATATACATTTGTGAAGTGGGAATCTAATCCTTTTCAGTCAATACTGATCTGATGAATACAGTCAAAGTTATCTAACGATTTTTTCAGCACACCCTAAGGTAAACATGTTTTGGTCATCTGAGCAGTTATTAATATATTCTATTGATTAAGGTCAATGTTCAGCTGCCTAAACGCAGGTGCTTGATGTGTTTCAGAAACTCCAGATCTCTGGGACATTTGCACAGGACTGGCAGATATGACTGTAGACCATCACTGCCCCTTTGGAGTGGCAGATTGAGACCACGTGGGATATCCAAGCACATCTCAAATGGCAGCAGATCTTTATGAAAGATGACTAAAGATCTCTATTGACTATAGCAGAGCTATATTCCATCCTTGCCTATCTAAATCTTGCTCTCCGTGTTCTGCCCAACGTCAAAATTCCCTTTGCCTCTTGCCAGTTTCCCATGTCCCCTCTTCCATTAACTACTGATCCTTATGTCTGTTACGTATGAAAAAATACAGATGCTACTGTCCAGAATAGGCTTTCATCACACTTTTGAATTCTGGGTGGAGCAGCGTGGCAAAAAATTTTCGTTCCTCCAGGGAGAGCATTTATGGAATCTGATAGATACTCCTAGAAACAGCTCCTCTTTACACAAGCACATATTTCTATTATAACCAGGAATTATCTGCAGTTTTGTCTTCTGACAAAACTAGAGTTTTTACTAAGAAGATATATATTAAAACCCTCTTTTGGAAAATATTTTTGATTAAATAAACTCCCAAACAAGCTATATTTGCAGAGGAAGAACGAAGTGATTCACAATGCAGTAATGGTTGCTGGCCTTAAATGGCCTGAGTGGTTGTGAAATGGCACAGTACAGTGTGCTTTTCTTCAAGATGCAAGCAGTTGTGCCATAAAACATTTGCATAAAAACAATTCAAGTTGAAAGTTACCCTAGCTGTCGAGCTGGTAACAGTTTCTACCTGCTGCTGCTGCTGCTTTTGTTTTCCTAATTCTCCCTAGAAATGAATGTCCCATCTCCCCTCTGCACTGCCAAAACTGCCATTCCACTGGCTGTCACTGTCATTTTCCCCATGTTTCTGACTCATTTGTAGCACAGATATGTTTATGAAGTCTCTGTGGTCTCTTTACTGCATCTTTAACTGCCTGAAATCGAGTTGGTGCTTCACTCCATCTTGTCAAACTGTGACGTTCACCCACCTTCCAGTAGCTCTCTCAGCGCTGCTTTCTGCTACTCACATTCTGCTACTTGCATTACATGCTCTGTGTTTGCTGCCCATTATTCATGTTTGCTTCTTGACTGGTAAAAAGGCCTTATTAGGGTTGCCTTATTACTTTCTTTCCAGAAATTTGCCTAGCTTAAATTATACAATCACGCAACTTTTGTTGTTACTGTCTCCTTTCCCCTCCCCCCCTTTTTTGATAGAAGAATACAGAATGGTATAAAGCTGAAAGAACAAAGTGTGTATATGAAAACTATTTCTCCTTTAGATTTGAAATTTGGGTTCACTGTGCCTGTTAAAGAACCAACTGGTCAAGAAAACTGAACACTAGATTTTCTTATTTTTTTCCCAAGCCCTAAACTTGATTAAGCAGGAGTGGCAACTCCAATTCAGACCTAGAAATTCCTCATAGAAAAGAGTTAAAAGTGAGGGACTCTAGTTAGACCACATCAGAATTGCACACCACCACCAGCACCTGTTTTCTGTCCAATTTTTTGTTATAATGCAAGATTTGTACTCCAAGTCCTTTTAACCATGGGGTGCCACCTAGTCTGAGTTTGTGATGCAAGATTCTCTTCTATAAACACAAATACTCAGTGATGTGGTAAGTCTATGATTCTAGCAAAACAACCAAACAGAGCTTCCAATAGGTTATGAGAAAATGTTGTACAGACTTCAACCAGCCCTAAGATATTTAATCTCTTTGTATATCACAAGTGTCTCAAAAATGCATTTCTTCAAGTTTATCTTTCTCCTAGATCTCCTAGTTTATTGTAATCAAATCCACTACACAAATGTGATACAAAATCTGCAATTATAACAAAATCTTGGAAAACAGTGGAAGTGGTGTGGCCCAGAATGTCTCAGCACAATGAGGAAGCAATGCGATGGCTGTACACAATAGGCTTTGAAAAGAGAGCTATTGAATTGCTTGGTTTAATTTTCATTTTCCTGGAACAGCCTTTGTATGAAAAACAAGATATAAAACCAGCTTTAATTATCTGTCTAATTTCATATGAATTCCCCTCTCTGCTTCTCTCCTCCCTGCTTGATACACCTGGAACCTATTTAGACAAATATGGAAGTGTCAGAGATATGTAGTAACAAGCTAAAGAAGTAAGCCATCAACCAAATTTAGCTGGTACTTATTAAATTCATTTAATGTATACTTTACTGTCTAAAAAATGTGGGTTTAGGCATCCCCAAAATATCCATAAATTTGAATAAAATTTTCTGAATACTGTCAACTGAACAGTACTTGGGGAAAAGGGGCTAAACTCATCGAAAAAGAGATAAAACCTTCATCCTTTTCCCTTCCTCCCCTCCCCAGATTTCTAGAGGGTAGTTTAATTATTAATAAGCACTATTAAGTGATTAAGTGATTAGTACTCTGATATAGAATAATACATGTAATTAAAGACATATACGCAAAGAGTATATCATTCAATATAGTGTAAAGTATTCTGAGAAAAGTTCTCAGTTTCTTTTGCTGATGCTATTCTACTTTGCACTAAATGCTTAAATACTTACTGAGCCAAGCAGAAGAATGGTTAGTCTCTACATTAAAATCTAAATACATCACTTGTATCTAATCCTTGCCTGAATTCCTTCCAGCTCCCCTAGTTAGTTGCTGGGACTACTGGATTTCCTACGTACTCGTAAAAGCTCAGAATAGGATATCTCAGGATTTCCAGTGGCCTTCACATACAGTTTGGCCCCTGAAATAGGGCTTCTGGGACACCAGCTTTCCTATGAGGTTTTCCTAGATTCCTTTCCTCTGAAATTTTAAAATTTGCAACATCCATACCAATTCCTTAAGAAAAGTTTATTTATTTTTTCAAGTCAGAACTACAGGTAACCTGAAAATCCTCAATATGAAAGATTTTTCCAAGATATATGTTACTAAGAAACTAGTATCTACACAGTAGATATTTTATGAATAGCAAAAATTTTGATCAGTGAAATTCTGATCATCAGTGACATTTTAAACTATATAGCAATATCTATCTGGTTGTACTAAAAGGTGCCACGGGTGACATGAAGACTTAGAATTACGCTTAGTTTTCAAAATAAGCATTTCTTCCTAGCTGGAGAAAAGAGATAGGAGGACCTGGGAAAAGACTTCTTGCAAAACATATTACTACAGAGAAGCACTCATAATTTAAAACCTGACCTCCAAAAATACTCATTAAAAAAAAAAAAAAAAAAAAAAAAAAAAAAAAAAAAAAGATTTAACTAGTTTAGCCTAGATTTAAAAGGAAAGTAAACACACATGTAGTCACACAAGGCAAAGCAAAGCTAAACATCTCTCACAAGAACTGCTCAGGATATAATTTATTGTTTGATCCCTCTAAGAATACATTGCCAAACAGTCATTATTGCTAAAATGTCAGTGACATTTATGCCAAGTGTGGGGGAAGTCATAGGAATAGAGTCTTTTGACTGTAATAATTTTTCTTCCCCAATAATCTGTAAATGAACCAATGTTAATACTTTATTAAAATCTGGAAAATGGTGAGGCTCTCCAACTTATCCTAGATTCAAGGGGAATTTATGGTTATTCAGTACACATAATCTTATGTAATCTGGTCTGAATAAGAGAGAAAACATTCCATTAAATTAGAAATGCTATTAAATAGTTTGAACAGCTTGCTTCATATTTAGCTGTAATTTACTTGATCTTGATTTCCTCTCTCTCTGAAACAGTAATTAAGTAGTGTTTGTATGAAAAGGGAAAGAGGAAAATAATGTTATAATTAAAGAGAATAATCAGATTTCAGAAAATAGTGAGCTGTCTGGAGTTTATTTAGCGTAGTCATTTAGTAATGCAAATAACCTTAACACTCTCACCTTGTGGGAGAGATATGATGCCAGTATTTTGAAAAATATTCCCTGCTGGAATGATCTGCTAATCTTATGCTCCTCTACTTCCGCTCTACTAGTGGTTAGCAAGTAATTAGAATATACATTCTCACACATACAAGCAAGTGAACAATAAAAAGGGGAGGTAGAGGGATATAAAATTACTACATAAGCATTCAAAACTAGACTTATTTTTTTACTACAAATGAGAATGACTTTTTTTTTTTGAGCATCTGGCAGATGCAGGTAATCATGTCTCTCTGCTGGCTGTAAGATTCATTGAATTGGCTTAGTCACTGGTCTTTACTGTAGACATCCCGTAAAAAAAGGGACTTGAACAAGTAGTAGAAAATACCAGCAGTTTATCTTCAATGCAGTTTAAAGTTAGGTATTTTTCTGTTCATTTTAATGGTGATGCCATGAAGTCTCACAGGAAAATGAAATCAATGTGCAGGAAATACTGTATTTGTTGTCTCCTATGACCTAAAGATCTAAATAGAGAACATAGAGAATAATTTAGTGAAAAACTTGTATCAATTCTGTTTTACATATAGGCAGTGAGAAGCAAAATGCATATTTATTTTTCTAAAGCTGTGCAGGATATATACGTCAAAAATAGAATTTAATCTAAGCTCTCAAAATCACAAGCTGGTATCTTAACCAGAGAAATACATTTTTTTTTCTTTCTTTTCCAATATAAGTTTATAGGAACATGAGAACAAAGCTATCATCTCCCACCGTATCAAATAGTCTTTCGCTAATGAGAACAGCCATATTATTCATTTCTCCAGCTCCACACTAAAGCTCTTCTATTTCTTAGTTTCACCACTTCTCCAGATAGATTCCTCCAGAATCTCATAACTTTGAGTAGGGACCTTTATTTCCATATTAATATATCTGTTACAAACTCACACCAGTTAGCTCTAGTAGCAACATTTGTCCTTGCTTTAAGTACTTTTCCACTCCTGATCTTTATTGTTGTCCATCCTTCAGTATTTATGAAAAATAATACATTCTCAGCTTTTGTTTGTTAGGCCCTTTGCATTACTTGGTTGATCAAGCAGGATATAGAACTGTTCACATTACTGAAAAGTATTTAACCATATTTAATGATATTTTTCCAGAAAGGAACAATATCTGTTTTGTAACCTGGTAAATGATAGAATAATCTATTGTTGTCTTTAAGGGGCATCAAGTCCAATCGACAGTGTCACTTCATTTGACATTGCAGGTTTTTCTGACACTTCATTTGCTGCTCAGGCTTTCTTGCCTGGAATAAAGATAGAGTAGCTCATCCAAAATAAGAGTATTGCTTTTAATTTTCATTCTTAAAGTGCTCATGAGTGGTCATGATCTATTTTAACACAGCAGATTCACAGAGCCTTAAAAGCATTTGATGAAAAAAATAGAAGTATTCATAGTCCAAAAAAAAAAAAAAGATAATTTTGTGTAGCTAATATTTGAAGTGTCTTTTTTCATATCATTTTAGAAATCAATCATACATTAAAACTTCAATGAAGCTTCTATTCTATATATAACAGTAATTATTACTCTTCATATATTTCAGGATCATTACAAAACCACTGTTTGTATCATTAACTGACTGATATTTCAGTACATTTATCTTGTTCCTTGCATCTCCTTTTTTCACAGATTCTGACAAAAAATACAGATCCTTGAGTAATTTCTATTCAAGAATGATGATCTGAAAATTCATGTATGTATCCTCTCCATCTTCCAAAGCAATGGAGGGCAAACTGGCCAGACTCATTCTTTCATGCTGCCTCCAGGTTTTTGGAGCAAGTTCAACTTTGCAGCTGTACTATAAAAAAAGCAAAATAAATATTCAGAAACCTTCCAGTATTAAAAAGAAAGGGGGAGAAGATGGAATATAACAATCAAAATAAGTAGTTTGTTTTAGTATTCCTACCTAGCAATGACAATATAAGATATATTTCTTCCTCTTTCCTTCTGTTGTATTGTTTCATATTAAGAAATGTCACGCCACCCAATTCTCATCTACATGAGATTAAATAAAGAATTGCATGATAATGGAATCAATAAAACTAAAAGGCCAATGCAGTAATTAAGGAAAAATGAGTCAAGTCATAAACTCCTGCTTTTCATTCTTAGTCCATGACAGTTTCAAACATAATCTTTTTTTTTTACCTGCATATTTTCACTAAAAGCAGTTAAAAAAAAAAAAAAAAAAGATGAATAATAGCTGTGGTTTTGACTCCACAGTACTTTCAAGATGCCTGGAATCCAATATACCACAGGGGATGCATAGTGTAAAGTAAGTAAATAATGGCTACTGTCACTTAGGATTTCTATTTTTTCTTTTTTCTTTCTTTTTTTTTTTTTTTTTTTTTGATTATCTACTTATTAACTAGAGAAGCTGCAAACAGATTAAAGAGAGAAAAGGGAGAAAAATTAATTCCTCATTGAGAAAAGTGCTCCTAGTCAATGAGGAACAAGTAAGCTGATTTTTAGCCAACCTGAGCTAAAAATTTAGCTGGGGAGACTTTGGCACCATTTCAGAAATGCTGCTGAGTTTTGCCAGTAGCGACTTAAACCTTTCTTCTGAAATGATGCGAAAGCACTTTGTCTTCAGCTATTCTTGCAGTTACAGAGAATGTGACCTCAAAGAGCAGCCTTTCCTATCACCTGTGCACAATAAAAATTTCTGCTTGGAAGCTAATTTTTAGTGTTTTGAATAGAATAATTTGAAATGTAACACATTTAAATGTTTTTTTAATTTTTTTTACTCATCCTGATTATGCTGTATGTCATCATAACAGGATGTCCTTGACAACTGAGGGGAGTACAGAAGGATTTCATGTCTTCATCTGAACCACATGGTTAGCCTACTATTTGTCAATGAAAATGCACTCATTACAGTGCAAAACTACTCTACTACCTCATCCAGAGCAAGAAGCAAAGCTATTCCTGTTGGAGCTTCTCCACTTGACAGACGTGTCTTGTGAGTAATGACCAAGTTGCATTTGCAGAGTGGAGTTGGGGAAGTAGAGCAGCTTTGCACACCTAACTTATATTACATAACCCTTAGTTCTTCACAGCTGAATTAATTTTAAGGCTTCCTTTTAGGCTTCCAGCTGATTGGTTGAATACATATTATTGGAAGTTTGCATAGCCTATGCTCAGATGTAAAAGATGTTAGCATGTTCTCTTATGTAGTATCACTGCAATTTAAAGCTAAGCTTATATGATGTTATACAGGTATTCTGCCTGCTCTTCTTCTGCCATTATGTGCACAGGTACCTATATTAATATCAGATAGAAGATACTCCAGTGTCTCATCTCCTCTGCTGTTTGTTTGTGTGGCCTCTGAAGGAGGCGTAGCACACTGCTGAGAACTTCTTTCCCACTCCAGTCCCTGTGTAGAGCCTTAGAAAGAACTGGCCTATGTTGAGGTCAGGTTTCCAATACTTCCAAAATTTGCAGGAGACTGAAAGTAATAGAATGGGTTCCAATTTCTGGTTCCAGATGAAGTAGATCCTTTACTTGAACTTAATTGCCCCCGGAATCCTAACTCAGAAGTGCTATATATATGTATGTATATATATGTATTCCACTTTTATATATAATGCTAGTTAATCAGCTGAAATAGCTAGACTTTTAATATGACACTGACAATAGTAATACAGACAAGTACAAGGTTTCAAGCCAGCAATGAGACTTTTATACCTGTAAAGTATTGTGAATACCAGAGGAAACATGAATTTAATTTGAATTGAACTTACTTTGTAAGGACAGTACTTCTTGTTCTCTGTTACCTGCTGTTTCATTGTATGTCCGCTGGAAAGCTTTCAGTATTCATTTTCATTTCAGTACAGGGGTGTCATTTTTCGTTAAGTATGAAACAGACTGTTCCAAGTTTGTGTGAAAAAATAATTTGTCTGACCCAATGGTTTCCATATCTTTGCATAAAAAATTAATTGGAACTAGAGACTTCATATTCTAACTCACTACATATTTGGGTTTTACACTTATTTTTCAAAACCCAGCAGCACCGTTGTGCTTCCCACATTGAAAAAAAAATGTTTTTCACCTGTTACTAGTAATTCTAGCCAGAGAAAGAAAAAGAAAATGTAAACACAGCAAAATAAGGGTGAATTACCAAGCAGACGCTATGTAGGAAGAATGTAAAGTGGTTGGGGCTTTGCCCAACACCGGCCTCACAGCTGCTGTTCAGCCTACAGGATTGCAGCTGCAGCTGTGATGCCCTCTTCACAGATTCTGACCACTGTCATTTATGCAATTTCTCTGGACTCATAAGTCTTACATTTTTGTCCGAACTAGTAGTTCAGACTTGCCAGGAGAGTCCTAGCTTAATCTCCAATCTCGTGAGGGATGTGAGTTTGAGCCCTGATTTGTCTTAGGACAAAATTTTACTTGGGTTTCCCCTTTCCTTGGCAAGCACTGCATGATTATATAAAAGGTGAACATGATCTTGTTCACCAGACATGTTTTCAGAAAACAAAAGTGAGCCAAAATAATGTCTGTGTTTAAATTCTTTTGTGGTGGGAAGGGAAAGGAGGAGTAGGGGGGACTAATCGGTGAGGTTTACAGTTTTGCAAGCACCCCAATTTGTAAGCCCAGGAGGGCTCCACAAATTCAGATATACCCTCTCCAACTCAGGTTTGAGACATTTGCTTCCCTGATCAGTCAGTTGTATGGAAGAAGCCATGTGTCCTCTTCCTAGATGCCAGACTCTACAAAAAATGTATGCCAGCAGCTAGTTTCTGTGCTTGGGAGTAGGACTCATCTGACTGGAGACTTAGGGCTTAATTTATCTCATACTAAAGGAAATGTCAAAAATTTGTTGGATGAATCACTGAACCAATGGTCACTCCTAGGTGACTGCCTCATATGTAGCCCTCTCCTGTATAGGTCTACACTTAAAGAACCAGGGTTTAAAAATCCTTTTATATCCCCCGGACCTGGGCTGAAAGCAAGAACATTAATGAATTTGTCTAAAAGCTAGCCAGAAAGAAAATGTATTGTTCAAATGAAACACAGTGAACAACCTGGGAAAAGGCTAGACTATTTGTCTGACTTTATGAAGAACCTTACTCTAGTTCTTTACATTCCAGTTACAACAAATAGCAAGGAACAGACACAAAGGAGTTCAGGGTGTGATTGTGGCATTCTGAAACTAACATATTCAGCAACTCATGTAAAGCCATTTGTGATTTGGGTTATATTTGCTTGAGGAAAAGACATCAAATTGAAGCAACATAGATTTGTTTGAAGATACACATCCCTATGTGCAGCCTTAATATTTTTCTCTGGAGTATTGCACAATGTCATTTTTATTCACGATACTCCAGAAACTCAGCGCATTGCTTAGTCTTTTCAAAGCTGTGGATAATGCTAGAAAAAGCAAATATTGACAAAATATGTTGATTAAAGTTTAAATGTTTGAATACTTGAAACGTGTTACTGAGGTAATTTTTTCCTCCTATTATTGTAGATTTCTTTTTCATGGAGAAATAATGTTAAGTAGTTCCTCTCATATAACCTTGAAGTTTAATCATATCTTATTTATGATCTATTGTTAATTAATGCATGCTCTAGGTGACCCTGCTGAGCAGGGAGGTTGGACTAGATGATCTCCAGAGGTCCCTTCCAACCTTACTGATTCTGTGATTCTATGATTCTATGAATGTAGCACTGAAAAGTTGCAATTTACTGTAGAAGAAAAACGCCAGATCTTTTATTGGATCATAACTGAAAATAAATTTGGTCATTTTGTCCTAGATTATTTATATCTCAATGAACATCCACCTGGACATGATTGTCAGCCTGGGGTTATGAGACAACTGGGACTTCCAAGGTGGTATTGATCAGAACAAAGGCAGAGCTGTGTGAAGTTTTTACATAGTGTCTGTCTGCATTTTTCTGGATTCAAGCCAGTACTAATAACTGTCCTCACTTTCAGAAATACTAGATTCATGCAGAGATTCTCCAAACCTGTTTGCTTATTTCACAGGGATAATAGCTTAAACAGGATTTTCTCAGTTTTGTCTCAGCTGAGTCAGAGCAGTTAATATTTCCTTTAGCAGCTCTTCTCTAGTGATATATTTCAATTTCTTATTTTGAATTTTGCTAATCTAAGCTTCAGTTTCAATTTTTTTTCTGTTATAAAAATGTATTTATTTGTTATAATGGATGACATCCCCAGAGAAACCAAAGTTCAAGTATTTCATTTGAGTCAAGTAAAACAAAAGTTTGATCCCAGGGTTCTTGCATTACAGTCAAACAATGTAGCCATACTACTATAATGCAAGATACGAGGAAGAAAGTCTCAGTATGCTATCTTTCCTTCTCAGTCTCATACATACACCCCTACAAAGTCAGGCACAAGCACGCACATATTTTTCTTTATGACTGAAGTTTCCATCCTGACATTATTCTCTCCACACCAGTTCTAGAAGGACTTTCTGTATAAGTAAACACTTTTCATTATCACAGAATCACAGAATCACAGAATCACAGAATGGCTGAGGTTGGAAGGGACCTCTGGAGATCATCTAGTCCCGCCTCCCTGCTCAAGCGGGGTCACCTAGAGCATGTTAGACAGGGTTGCATCCAGGCGGGTTTTGGATATCTCCACAGAAGGAGACTCCACCACCTCTCTGGGCAACCTGTTCCAGTGCTCCATCACTCTCACAGTAAAGAAGTTCTTCCTTAAATTCAGGCAGAACTTCCTGTGTTTCAGTTTGTGCCCATTGCCTCTTGTCCTGTCGCTTGGCATCACTGAGAAGAATCTGGCTGCATCCCCTTGACACCCTCCCTTCAGGTACTTCTACACATTGATCAGATCCTCCCTCAGTCTTCTCTTCCCCAGGCTAAACTGGCCCAGCTCTCGCAGCTGTTCCTCATAGGGCAGATGCTCCAGTCCTCTGATAATCTCTGTAGCCCTATGCTAGACTCTTTCTAGATTTAGTAACTTAATTATTAATTAAGACACTAAATTCTAGCCAAATAGCTTGATAATTCCTTGAAACAAAGAGTTTCATAATTTCAGTCCTATTTGATAATTTGAACTGCTAATGTAACATTATTTACAGCTGTGCATTTCACAATGAATATTCAGTGTTTTGCTCAGGTTCAAAGCTTTTAAACTAAACAGAATTATATTATTACTATTATTATAGCTGTTCCAATGGAGGATGCAAAACAGAACTGTTCATAATATCCTGTTTTCACGTACTCAGAACTCCCTGAAATACTTAAAATGCAGCCTGAAGCTTCAATACTTCCTTTCTGTCCTAATATGATTTTCTTGGAAATGGATAGAGGTTGAGGACCCCATCATATTAATTCTATTTTTTTCCCCAAACAAATCTGATTAAAAAACAGGCAGTTGCATAAAGAACAGAAGCAATGAGGCATGATTTCCTGTTGATTTCTCCTTTGGTCTCATAGGATTTGCCTAAACAAAATATGGGTCATAGAGTCAGTCCTTTCTCTGGTTTTTTTTATATGCACTCCAAAAGAAAACACAAACAACAACATATCACATCAGAAAAGAAGTTTTCTGGTATCTAATTAGATATAAACTCCAACTGAAATTTCTCCCATATGTGGGACATTCATAATATACTTCCTCTTGTATATTCTCTATTGTATATATAGCCTGGTAACAGTAAAGGCATTCATTCATGCAGTCTCCTCCTTTATCTGAATGCCTACTGGCACTGAACAATTTAAGGTAGGATGCAGTCTCCCAAATTTACATTTAACTTCTAAATTTTCATCACTAGGGGAGCAATTCATGTTCCTAACATCAAATGTTAGTGACATTTTAGACACCTTTAGATGCTTGCCTCCAGATGCTGTTCCAGAAAGATGTGGATGTCCCCTAGGTCCTGGGTTTTATCTACTAGCTTTGTAGAAAGTTTCACATACTTTTCAGTAAGATGACATTAGGTGTTGATGTTAGGCATCAGTGAACAGATTTCCTAAAGAGAATGTCTTGGTACATGATATTGTCAGTTGGACGTAGCGCTCCAGAAGAAGGTTGTAATTCCTGGAGTTCAGACATTTAACTTTGCTAGCAAGAATTTCCCTCAGGAAGCCTTTAAAAAACAATTATTTCCTCTCATCATTGATCATCTGAAAAAAGTAGCCACTTCTTTAGGAGGACTGCTTCACCTTGTGCCTAAAATGTTTGGTGTAAACGGAGAACTTGAGACCTACCTATGTCATATTGGTTGACATCAGCCCACTGGGTCAAAGCTATTGTGCAGGACAGAACAGACAGACAGACATGCATAGACATATAAATGACTGCATACTCACACAACACTTAATTGCAAAAGTATAGTTTTCATAGGGAAAAAAAGGATGAGCATATTGCAGCAACTAAATTTATTTATAAAGCTTTAAAACATAAATGATTTTACATACAAAGCAACTCAGAATATCAAGATAACATAAGAATATAAAAGCACAGAAGTACATCTTGTTTCACCAAGGCCATTCTATCACAGAAAAGAAGTCATGCTCTTTTTATCCTTTTCTTCAGACTAATTTTTTTCAACTTCAATGTTTCTACTGTGAGTCAGATCTAAAGCCTCAGCCCTCTCTCAGTCCCAAATTTCAGCCTGAAAGGACTCCTCTGGTATGTGTGTCCATTTGCTCTTTTGCCAGCATTGTTCCTTAGCTTAAATATTCTCTTTTCTCACTGAAGTATTTACCTCATTGATTTAGTTATAAGTCCACTCTAAGTTCATTTTTTCAGGCAAAAGGTGCCAAGCTTTTCCACTTTCCTGTTAAATAGATGCTATTCCCTGGTTTAGTTCAGTCATTCTGCTCTTTACCTGTTTTATTTTAAATTAACCAAACCTGAATTTAAATTACTGAATATCTATGTCAAATATGTGTTATTTCACCAAAAAAAAAAAAAAAAAAAAAAAAAAAAGAAGTCATCTAAAAGTCTCAGCAAATACTTCCCCGTTCATGGGGAATGATAACACTAATATGCATCTTACATTTCTCCTAAGCTTTTCCTGTGGTCATATGACATAAGTGACCTGTAATTGTTTGGGATTGACAAAAGCAGAGATCTTGTCTTCTTTTCCAGCAAATAATTGCTGGCAAGCTACCTATTTATATTATATTCACTAATAAATGTTGGAATGATCAAAAAATAAATAAATGGCCAATATAGATTCATACTTGATGCCAATTTTTGAAAACTCAGTCTAACTCTACCCTAGAATGAGCCAATGATATACTATACGACCTCCAAGAGAAGGTGGGGTAATCCATCAAAACTGGAAGAAAATTAGAATAGACTTTTCTTTATAAGATAAGGTTTTGTTCTTCCATATGAGCTCCACTTGCAAAAAGATCGGTCTATGTTAGCCTTGTAGGCTTTGTAGTTTCTTCTTGACTCTGGATTTATGAACTACAGTGTAGAGAAGAACAATTAGTTTTAACAGTGCCATATTTAATTAAGTATTTTCACAGGCTATTTGTCTTTAAGAGTAAGAATTAATATGTAAAATAAAATCCATCACATTTTTATAGATAGGAGCTTCTTTGCTACTGCTTTACACATATTTTGACTGAATTTTCACTGTCACAAGATTTCTATTGTATTGATAGTACACTTACAAGAAATAGACAATGGAAAAAGCCTGAGGGCAGAGTGATTGAACTATAAATATTAAAATCAAATGATCTGGGTACAACCTGCTTGTAATTGTTTGCTAAGCATTTGGAAGAAGAAAGCATGGCAGATATTTTCCTTTCAGTTAATGATCTGTTATTATGAGAGGAAAAAATATTTTAAAATATGATTTTTGTTCTGAAATTCCAGAAAAATAAAACAACTGTCCTCATTTGTTTATGGCACCATCTGTGTTTGTTTATGATTCCTGCCAAAAACGCCGCAATAGTTTTAAGCCTAACTACTGTACCCAGTTAAAATCACCCACAACTGCTTCATTCTGAGCCCAGTCTGCACTTCAGCCACGTATAACTAAGCGGATGTTAGTGTCACTCCTTTCTACTGATCACCAGATACTGTCCTTCTGTTCCCTAACCTCTGAGAACCTCCTCACTGCTTGGATAGACCACCCTCTACCTAAATAATGAGTGAGATGGGCAAAACTCAGGAAGTCTGATGGTGCAGCGCTGCCCATAGTGATGCCTCTGTGAAGCCTGAATCCTGTGGGCCCAGGAAAGTTTCTTTGGGATCTCTTATAGGACCCACAGGATCACCACACTGACCAGCAAAGTAACATGCCCTATTTGTGTGAGGAGCTGAAAGAACCTACACACACCAACAAAGGAAAAAAGGCAGAAGATCAAGGTAAAAAGACACATGGGAGAGAATACTAAGTTTATTTTCTTAAGAAAATATCTGCAGACCTTAGTGGGTATGATGCTTCTAACAGTCTCCATTTCTTAAAGCTGCTGTTGTTTTCAGAGAAATAGGACTTTATATTCTTTGTAAATAAACAGAGCTGCATCCAATGAATAGCAATGATTTCTCTCATAAGTTTCTCCTTCTAACTGAAATGACCAGATGGATCTCAAATGTTGACGTCTGAGGAAAAGGAGGAGAATGCAACACTATATTCTTTATGATTCTCATCTTTATTATCAGCTCCATACACTTAGATAAGAATTAATTGTTTATGGTTACATACCACTGAGGTAATTATTCTCTCCTGAATCACCTCATAAATGATGTTGAATTTTTTCTTCTGCAATGCAGCATGGAGATGCACCCAGTAAAATTGAAGGTAGCTATTCTAAACACCCCTCGTGTTCTGAGAGGTGTCATGTTGTCTTTAAATGAGGAGATGTTTAATCTCTAGACTTCAGATAAATCTATGGTACTTGGCACTTCTTTTCACATTCTCAGTTAGCTTTCTATTATAGGGATAGAGTAGCCTGTCAGTTAGTCTACCCACTCAGAAGAAGAGTCAGAAGAAACAATCTGAAAGGAATTTCATTTTTTCCATGGGACAAATATTGACTTTTATATCCGTGTTACCAGAAAGTTGGCAGATATAAATACATTTTCCAAAACTTTTGATAATTAGTACCTGTTTCAAGGATAAACAGTATAGTTAAAATTAAGCTGCATCTGAAATTGACTTCCTGACAATGAAGAGAGAGGGTAATCTAATATAGTTAATATTAAATCTAATGTAGTTAATATGTCATGTACCTACACATATGAAATACTTAGAAATATATTTATACTATATATAAATATCAGGAACATTCATATCAGTATGAGCTACATTTCTAGATAGGTCTGCCTCAAAAAAGGTTTTCAATTAGTTTCAGGCAAAAATACTAAATCTGATACATAGAAAAGAAGAAACAAGTCCTAGAAAATTGATAAATTGCATCCAAAAAGTCTATATGCCAAGGTAATTTAGCAGAAGCAAGAGGATGTTAATAATTGTGACCAGAGCAATATTAATAGCATAAGAAAAACATTGGCCAGTGAAGAGTTTTAGAATACATGCAGTATAGTAACTGGGCACAGAAAGAAATAAATGCTGTAAAAATTAAAAACATGACTGCATATGCATCTGCTGGCCAGCTGCAGTGAGTAAATCTGGGCTATTATCTGGGGGGAGGAGAGAGTGATGTGTTACTCTTTAGGATAGTAAGATGACAGTACTCAAAAGACACACACAGCATTGTTGTGGGACACCACAACAGCACTGTGGCCAAAAAATGACCTCATCATAGGACAAAGGGCATGTGAAAACAAACACACAATATATTTCTGATCAAGACCATTTTGAGCCATATATGCTTGATGTCTTGAGCATCAGTAGTATTGCTGATACATTTTTCTCTCTTAATAGGTGCTATATTTTCTCCTTTGATTTTATACTGATGTTTGTTTACTATTCATTAAGTGATACAAGGACAAGTGCAGAGTCCTGCACCTAGGGAAAAATAACCCTAGGCACTAGTACAAGCTGGGGGCTGACGTGCTGGAGAGCAGCTCTGCAGAGAAGGACCTGGGAGTGCTGGTGGATGACAAGTTGACTATGAGCCAGCAATGTGCCCTTGTGGCCAAGAAGGCCAATGGTCTCCTGGGGTGCATTAGGAAGAGTGTTGCCAGCAGGTCACAGGAGGTGATCCTGCCCCTCTACTCAGCCCTGGGGAGGCCTCGTCTCAAGTACTGCGTCTAGTTCTGGGCTCCCCAGTACAACAGAGACATGGAGCTACCAGAGAGAGTCCAGCGTAGGGCTACAAAGATGATCAGAAGGCTGGAGCATCTGCCCTATGAGGAATGGCTGTGAGAGCTGGGCCTGTTCATCCTGGGGAAGAGAAGACTGTGGGGGGATCTTATCAATGTGTATAAGTACCTGAAGGGAGGGTGTCAAGGGGACAGGGACAAACTCTTTTCAGTTGTCCCATGTGACAGGACAAGAGGCAATGGGCAGAAATTGAAGCACAGGAAGTTCTGCCTGACCGTGAGAGGGAATTTCTTCCCTGTGAGAGTGATGGAGCACTGGACCAGGTTGCCCAGAGAGGTTGTGGAGTTCCCTTCTCTGGAGATATTCAAAACCCGCCTGGATGCAACCCTGTTTAACACCCTCTATGTGACCCTGCTTGAGCAGGGAGGCTGGATCTCCATAGGTCCCTTCTAACCTTTCTGATTCTATGATTCTAAGTGATAGAGCAGAAAGAAATAATCTTTTCTCCAAGAAAAAAAAGGATAGAAGCTATCAAAAAGGCAGACAGCACAGAGGTAGCACGTCTACTCAGTGAACGACCCAGTAATGAGTTTGCTGAAGTATTATGACTACACAGTGTGGACTGAGGACACTAAGAAGCATTCAGCCCTCTCATTAGCAAAGTCTGGTGCAACATATTGATCTGAGATATCTGAATATCTGTGATGTGCCCCAAGTGCTGAGCACAAACTGGAATCTAGTACATTTAGCACTGACCTTACCACATGTGCTGTGGAGTATGTCTGTTCATACATCTTCAGCTTGATACATCCTGTGCTGGCTAGTTGGGTCCCCCATGAGCAGTAGGTCTGGCTCATCCTCATCACTCCAGATTGATGTCAGGATCATTAGATTGACTGATCACAGACTGATCACAGATCAGGCCTCTGCCCATCTTCCTGCTCCACAGACAGAAAAACAGGATCCCCAGATGCCTGCTTTTGTGTTGTAGTGCCATGAGGCTATGCTGCCTCACCACTCCACAGTTTGGATTGGGACTGTACCAACTACTGTCTGTATCAGCTGTGGTCTTAGTCTCTCAGCATGACTCGATAAGTCAGGCACAGTGCCAAGATGACATGACCATATGGCCCCTGATCAAGGAGTAAGTTACGTTACAGCTATATACTATTTTTGCTGAGCAGCACAGACACCCCTTCAACATGCTGTCTATCTGCCTCTGCTGGCGGCCAGATGTTGGGAATAAACTGAGACAACTACCCCAGTGTGCTGTTCTGTAGGACGTCAGTGTGACTAAAACTGACACTCACGCGTTCACAGGGTAAATTGAAAATAACTAATCAAAATGCTATATGAGGGAACCCAGGCAATATTCCTACATGATAATCCTCTTTTATTTTGAGTTAGCAATTCCAATTTTTAAAAGTATTTTAGGGTTTCAAATAAAATTTCCTTGGAAAATGAAAATTTTTGTAAATTAATAGTGAAGCCTAAACTCAGAGATGAAACTTTAATATCAATAGGACAACAAAGAAGTTCAGGAGTTAGTAAAATGAGACGAATCATGTTGTAGAATGCGAGTCACTGTAAATTCAATTACGAGGACAGCTTTGATACTGATACTTCACTGTCTTGGAAAACGTCGAAAAAAAGATAAGAGACCATTATGGACCTGGAAAGCCGTCACTAGAAAAGATATTGAAAAGCAAGAAAGGACTTCTTTTTTTTTTTTTTTTTTTGTTTTGTTTTGTTTTTGGTAATGAATCCATGATGCTACTATAAAAATAGAAATGATTAGATCCAATAAAATAAATCATGAAAGAAAGGACGATATTTAGTCTTTGGGAGACATAAAAAAATCATTTTTACTCTCTCTCTGAAGTTAGCTTTCAAAAGCATATTTTCTGCCTATATCTTATTTCAAGTGAACTTTTACTGTGCTTCAGAAATCTAGCAGCTGAGTCAGGGGCAACTGGAAAAAGAGATCTACACATTGTCAGCCTTTACAAACTGGTACTACTTAATTTGAGTTGTCTCAAAACTTATTGCTGGAAATATTATTGAGGAGTTTTTTGAATTATTGGTGCATTTGCAAGAGTATGTGTTTGTCTATATTTTTATTTCAGTAGCTGATTGAAAGAAATAACTAACAAAGCAATGTGCAAGGTCAAAGGTGTAGAGCAAAAGTAAACTTTTTGCTGTAGAAATGCTAGAAGGAAAAATATTGTAATATTGGGCTTTGTCTTGTATGATTTTATATTTTTTTTAGTCCTATAAGTAAGAAGCATTTTTTAAATGGGAAAGAAAATCATGAAAATGACAAGCATCAAATGAAAAAAACTCAAAAAATCTTAGACTTTCACAAACGTGAAAACAAAACAACAAAAACATCTTCTATTTTACTAGTATAAAATAAAACATAATTTAGTTTTTGCTAGAATCAAAAACAGTGGAACAAATCTGTGTACAGTTTTGGGTTTAAAAATATGTGAAACAAACACTGTGTTAGCATACTCAAATATGCAATCATTGCTATGGAATGCAGGGCAAATGAATCTGAAATTATAAAGTGGTACATGAGGAAAAAGCAGAGCTGAGTTAGTAATATCATTCCAGAGACTAATTTCTTCTGCTAAGAGCTTTCAGTTTTTCTCTGTAATATGTATGTCTATCAGATTCCCTGAGATTTCCCTATTGTTTTTGCTTATTTTGCCTAACTGTATTGTTGCTCTCCTTCAGGGCTATCTGACCTCATTAAATGCTGTTTTCTGTCTCATAAATCACTTGCAAGAAGAAGAGGGTGAACTGTCTCTGATCTAGTTATTGTTGGCGATCTTTCAGAAAGCAGTCATCTATCCTTATTTTCAGAAATGGCACCACTGCTTTCAGCTACCTAAACCTCCACTTCCCTCCCCCCAAAGAAAACAAACATAGATGAGAATAAGAAACAAGGTATGAATTCCATTCAAAATTAAAATTGAATTCAAGTAGGAAATACCAATATTCTTTTGAAAAGGAGTTATCTACTGGACCCTTTATGCTTAAAATGTTAGTTAAGTGCCTGCTAAAAGTAATCATGGAATTGATCTTAAGTCACACAATAAACCAATATTGAGCCATCATAACAACTCTAAATGTCCTACACATTTTTATACAGACTCTCTGCTCACCTGTGTTAGAGTCTTGATTCAACACACATTTTAGCTTAAGGAAGATAGGAAATCATAGCTTACTTGACCCGAGCAGAGTAACAGCTGCTATCAAGGATAAAGATTGCTTGGCTTAGACCCTAACCAGACGTAATGATGAAATCTGATCCAGCAAATGCTCAGGGGTAATATTTATTTGCCAAAACTCTAACAAAGGATTTTAGGTAAGACAATATCTTCACAGTGGCTGTGAAGTGTTGGAGTATTATATGAGCCTGGGATTGTCTAGACATTTTAAAGGAATGGTAAGATCAACTCTAATTGCATAAAATTAAAATTGGGGAAGAAAAAAGGAAGAGAAACAGAGCTCTGTGGCAAAACAGTGGTTAGGTTTAGAGAGACTGAGTTGCTGTGGTGCTCCTGTGTAATGTCTCAACAAGAAGCCAAGTGTCAGTCTATTTAGCTGCTCCTCAGAAAAGACCCTTCTTGTGCACTCAGATGAAAATTGTTAACTGCTTTTCTCTTGCAGTAAAGCTACTCTACAGATGATTCCGAGTTTATTGGTTTTTTACAGAAGGTGTGACAATGTGTGCTGTAATTTGTAGGCATCAGGTCACATGCAATTGCAGACAAATTTACTGTCTGTCTCAACCAACCTATAGGCTTGTGATACCTGGGGAATGAACAGAAACCCTTCTAGCATAGACACAGCAATCAAAACATTTAAAAAAAAAAGAAAAAAGAAAAAAAAAGAGACATAGCTTTTGCTTGAGGAAAGGGTAAAAGCTATACTGGCAAAAGGACATTTTCGTTGGTATAACTACTAGGCCTTTTTTCAGCCTGGCTCCATCAGCAAAATATAATATTCAACTAACAGATCGACGTAAGCCAGCAAATCTCCTAAGTCTAGACCAGTACTTAGCATTAGATTCCAAATCCAGTCCAGGGAGACGCTATGTGTTCATATTAAAACCCTAATTGCCTGTGACTAAGTACTAATAATTATAAGCACAATGTATCTAGCCAGTATGAAAACTATTCTTATTTTTTTTGCATTCTGATATCATCTCACCACAGCCAGGAAAAATGTCTGTGATATGTCTTCTCTGTGAAACCTGCTTGCAAATTAGTTTTAAAAAATGAGCTGGAAGACAGAGGCTACTGGAATAACCCCAAAGTCGAAAAGCTGGTCAGCCTTTCTTGACCTGTCACTTCAGAAATACACATGAGGATGATGACGCATTGATTAACCATGTGTGCAAAGGATGACTAGAAAGCAGGTAACAAAGTTCTTTGTTTCATCATGCAGCCCTGTGGAGCAGGGATTTCTGCCAGCAGCTGAAAATTTTGTCCTTCAAGCATGTCATAGTGAAAGTCTTTCCATGCTGTTTGAGCTTCACAGATTTAAAATTATTGTGCCTCTCCAGATGTGACCTTCCTTTCTCCCCACCCAACAAAGGCAGCTGGTAAAAGAACTGAATCACTCTTCCCTATCAGAAATTCCACAGAAAGAATCTAGGGAAAAGGCAAGTTCCATGAGTTTCTTTTCACTGATCTTTGTACAAATTCTTCTTTTCTTGTAGAATGACAGAGGATAAAGGAAGAAGCCAAAAAGAAGAACAAAACAGCTTGACATTAAACATAGGAGAAAGAGAATGAAGAATTTTAGTTTTTCTAAACAGTTTAAAGAACTAGTTCAATTTTCTTTAAAAAACAAGAATAAAAACAAAACATAGTATCTCCTAAAAATGTAAAATTATTAGTACAGAAAATGAAGGAGAAATCAGAGAAAATGCTCTAAACAATTTACATAATGATTTAAACGAAGATTGAGTGGGAAGGTAACCTATTGTGACATACTGGTTAGAGAAGAACTATTTAAGAGAGAGCATTCAAAATATGCAGGCTGTTCATCTTTTTTTTTTTATTAAAATACTCTATTTTCTTTAATAGAAGGGACTAATTTTGTCTCTGCAAACAATTTGAAAAACATACATTTTTTGACTCAGAACTAAGAATTAATTCTTTTTGGATTATTGGGCTCAATCTGGCAGATACTGTATGGGTTTTCTAAGCACAAGATTGCTCAGCTGACAAATCTAGATTGTCAACAACTTGTCATATAAAACAGTTATCTACTAGAAAAGCCGGATTTGTTATATTAAAATACAATTATGGACATAGGTTTAACAATGTTTTAGTGTTAAAAATGGACAAAGACAGATTTGGGAAACTATTTGAATGTTTATCTATGAAAAATACTGATACTGGGCAGATTTACAGCTTTCCTGACAAAGGCATAGGATGATCAAAAGCTGAAAAGTGAAGCTAGACAAATTGAGCTAAAAATAAGATTCATGTTTCTAGCAACTTAGGCAATTACACAGAGAAAAAGCCTTAGTAGCTAGACTCTTTGTGGTGGCACTTTTTGATGAGATTAAACTATACCTAGATAGGTATAGTTTAATACCTACATAGGTACAGTTTAATCTAGCTCCTGGGAGAAATTTATAGTGTATGTATGTAGGAGATCTTCCTGGAAGATAAAGATTGTCCATTCAGTCCTTAGACTGTGCAGCTACGTCCATGCAAATAATAAAAACCACCAAAGACCATTCTCCAGCCCAGAGGCTGACTGGTGGACATCCGTGCAGCTAGTCTCTCTCCCCTTCCAAAATACGATGGCTGCACTGAGATAGCCTAGCAGGAATCGCCCCGGTCCCCTGCAAACCCCTTAGCACAGCTCAGCAGACTGCAAGCTGACCAAAGCCATGCTGTAATCATACGGAAGCTCACTTCCCATACTTGGGAGCACACTTTGGGCCTAAGCGGTGTACCAGTAGAGACACATCATATAAATCTTATTGTTCCTCTCTTTCCTCCACTGAGGGAGGAGCTCTCTGCATTATTCTGAACATTTTTGTATCACTTCCTCCTCTGCTTTTAAACAACGTTGATATGTGAAATCTCATGCTTCAAAGCATCAGATGATTTCCTGCAAGAATCATGATTTTTTTTTCCTCTCATTAGGCCAATTTTAAAATTGATTTGGGTGATAATTTTGATTTTGCTGGTTTGTTCTCTCCTTGAGGTGTTTGAGACTGACCAGAGGTTTTACTTTTAAATAGATGGAAAATAGCTGTTGAACAAGAATACTTACAAAACAACATATGCCCAAAATGTAATTTAGATATCTCAAAGGTTGACTTTACAAGTCATTTGTTTTATTATTCTGAAATAAGGCTGTTTCAAAATGTGAAAAACAAACAATTCACAGAGAGACTATTATAGTATATAGTACATACTCTTGAAAACAACAATACTGAAAACAACTAAAGAGAAACTGTAAGGCAGTTACTGCTCAACTTGACAACTTTGTTCTTTGCTTTTGTGTACGTGTGTTCATTTGTATGTGTATAACATCTAAAAGATATATAGCTAAAAGAGGACATATATAATATTTCTTTGATGTGATACATTTATGCCCTTTGTTCTACAATACTACAATACGGTATATTATGGTCTATTGGCTGTTCATATTAAACTGTGATTTAGCAGTTCAAAGTTAAAAACTCTCCATTAATTTTCAGAAATATTTAAGTATAGGAGAAGAAGGAATTTTTTTCCCTTCACTCAGCAACATGAAATGTTGCAACAATGAGAAACTCCTCTTTATGGAGGAGGTTATGCAGTACAGAAGATAAAATGAACAATAATTTAATAGATAAATCAAAGTTAATTATTTCTAGCAACATTTGACATATTTTCCCACTCTCCAACTTGGATAAAAGTAATTAAAAGTTTGAATCATGAATGAAGTAATCATTTAAATTCAATAATGTCAATGTATGATGCAGATAGAGACCCACTTGATACTAGACAGATAACTGATAAGTTTGTTAGCAGACCCAGCAAAGAGACATTAGAGAGTGGTGAGACCCTACTGGAAGTTGAATTGAAACTGAGCAAATAAAACCACTCCTCACTAACATTCCTCAGGGCTGTCCAGTCCCATTATGACTGTGCTTAATTTAAGAAAAGAAAAATTGTTCATTTGAAGGAGATGAAACAGCATAAATTTGCCAACAATTAAAATTTCAGACACTAATGTTTTTTTTTTACTTATAGAAGGATGTTCAAAATCTGCAAGTGTTTATTAATATTTTGTAAGAATTTAATATTACAGTTTATCTCATGTATTACTGATATTGATTCTGAATACAGAGTTTATTCATAGCCAGTTAATCTGTGTTATTAATAAATCAATATAATGCTTTTATCCTGATTTAGTTTAAACTACATGAACTAAGCAGTTTCTCCCTGTGACTTGCTTTCCAGACCTAAGAAAAAAAAGAGTTAATACAGTGCACTGTTTTCTCATTCTTGGGTCTATCAGTTAGGAATTGCTGCCTAGTTCAAGCTTATTGTTAATTAATGGGCTTAATTTTTTCTCATTCCTATTGGCATAAATCAGAAGTGACAGTTGTGAAGTTAATGGAGTTGTAGTGATTTGCATAAGATTAGAATCAGATCAAAAGGTGTTTGGCTTGTGTAAATCCTCCTACAACCTTCCGCTTGATTATTTAGAAATTATTTTAACCTTTACTAGGCTGACTGCATTCAAAGAGAGGAGTAGTAACATGTTCATGTTCAGATTCAAAGTGATCATGAGGAAGTAGCATAGGACAAACCTTCACAAGCTGTCTACCTTGTAGGAGCCATAATCTCTTAAGGAACTGGCTGAGAAGATGAAGTTTGCTTTCCCCTTGCCTACACTGTGCTACAAAATCATGAGTGGGGTTTCAAAGAACGGTCAATACAATTTTATCTACCAGTCAAAGCCAACAGTGGAAGCTGTGCCAAAGTGAAGTATTCTCTTTGCTGGAAGGACAAGCTAAATCACAGCTCGTTGCCTTCTCAGCAGTTCCCTCAGGCAACCCTCTAAGTAGGTCCTTCAGGAGCCCTGTTAACACAAGTCATTTGGGAGCAACATGAATTAAGCTCTTCCAATGACTATCTGGAGATATTCTCTTCCCAGTCCAGTGCCATATACCCCTGTTTTAAAATCCAAAGACTTTCTGAGAGCAGTTGCATAAACTCAAGGCTTAAATAGTTTCCACCAGCAAAGCCTCAGCAAAGAACCAAGCCCACTGACCTGCTTGTGTAGCAATACACACGTTAAACGCACCTCTTTAACAGCCCTAGGAAAAAGAGTATGCAAATCCAGCAAATGTCAGTAAAATAATCATTTGTATTCACAACACTGTCCTAGTTACAAAAGTTTGTCTCCTATTCATCTGGCATCACCTCTATGCTGCTTTCTTTTCAGCATGTGCTTATTTCCCTAATTCTTTACTCTGAGTGGCAGAGTAGGAAGTAATGACACTTACAATGTATTTGCATAATATAACAGAAATCTTGCCTTTTGCAGCTGTCAGCATTACAAATGTCTCCAGCATAAATGCTCTTGTATAGCTCAAACAAGCAAGTTGCTCAATTCACCCCTTACCAGTCTCTCTTAATCACTGCCGCTCCCACGTATTTAATCAAAAACAATATTGTCTGCAATTTGGTTTATTCTTACTACAGTCTTTTTGAACATATTATAAATTAAGAATTTTAAATACTGAACGTATATAAAATATTTCTACTATGTATAGCCAAGTAAACAGCAAAGGCTGGATTTCTTTTTCTCCATGGTCAGCAACTTTTTGAAAAAAAGATATCTTTTAGAAAAACAGTTCTAACACTTAATAGCCACTATCTGTAGCTCAGCACACTTTCCATTGACTTTTTGGAATAAATATAATTTGCTTGATTAATGAGTGATGGAAAGAAGGTCTCATGCCTCACTAAGACTCAATCAGTTTCAGGTGTTAAAAGGCAGGTAATAAGTATAGCCCTGATAAGAACCAGGAGGAGTGATGGCTGTCAACAGTAAAGTTAAGATGCTGAAGGTTTAAGAGGAGGGATATTAAAGAAAAGGAAGCCAAGTTAGTCTCGTGATGAGAGTCAGGAAAGGCAGAACAAATGGGCTTTGTGAGAAACTGGAGTTGAACAGAATTTGCTGTGGAAATCTGATGGTAGTGTGACATTTTCATAATACATTCAGTGTAGCTGTGATGTAGTTAGTCATGATATTTTAGCACCAAATTCTCTAAAAATGATATGCATTTAAACTTAGTCAAAAGGTCAAACTATGATGACTATTTATTACTTGATCTAGATGTGATTGGCCCTGCCACACCAAGAATTATCCCGTATCTCCCTTATGATGTGTTCAAAAGCATAGGGACTTGAGATTGAAGAAGATGACTTCTGAGAAGAAGAAGAAGAGATTGAAGAGAAAATGGCACTGCTTTCAGAGACAGCATGATGAGGTAGACTGCAGCTTGCTGTGTGTTTTGGTTATGACAGGTTTCTTGTGGTACGATGAGGTGTAAAGAACTCTTTAATGAAACCAAGCAGAAAAAAAAAACAAGTAAAATGACAAACCTAAAACACTTGCTATAGACAACTTCAAAAGAATTAAATTTACAAAAGCTGAGCTAACAATAAAGAACAAACCACCCTGTCTGACTCAACAGATCCTTGAATGGATTACTCTGCCTAAAGGATGAAAAGAGATTTTAAAGACCCTGGAAAGAGAAGCTTGACTGAAGCAGATGTCAGTGGAAAGCTGACATGCTGGCAAACATACAGAAAAAGATAGACACTGAACAGGATAAAATCTTTCTTTCTTCCAGTGATGGAGATCACTGGGGGCAAGTGGCTGGGGAACCTTATAGCTTCCTTTGTGCAGGCCTGTTACTCTTTCCCTGTTCTTTATTCTTTACTCCAATTGCATTATTCTTTGCACTTTCCTCTAAATGGCCCGTACCTTTGAAGAATAAATAGGCAATGCATTGTTTTGAAGATTTCTTTAGCTGGAAACTGAGAATAAATTCAGCTGAAGGCTCCAGAAGGGATACACCCCAGTACAGGTGCCAAAGCCACATTAGAGTTTTCTCACTAACACAGTTTGGCGGAGAGACAGCAGGACTCCAAGACACACTTCATCTCCAAGCTGTGACAACGAGGCAAACAGCTGCCTTCTCCTGCTAAGCTCACAAGATGCCTTTCTCTTCCCTGAAATAGACTGCTATACTGGAAACTGCTAGTTTAAAAAGCAAACACCGAAAGCCTCTGGAATTAAGAAATGGGTGTTTTTGAAATGTTATGTTTTTCAAGTAATTTTTACACGATACTTTTATTGTTTTTTCTAATGTTTTCCAGTGAAGCTTTGTTTTAAACAAATGTTTTACATTGTTTATCACTCTTAGCAATGACATGTTGCATAACAATTTTGTTTCAAAAATGATTAAAAGGTCATGAAAAGTCTCTCCACAGAAAACGGAAAGATTCCTTTGCATCACTGCCTAATTTTCTTTAGTAAAGCTAAGTGCTAGTTATTTTCGTTTGGATTGCTTAACCTCACAGGGCTTTTCCCTCTTCCTTAGCAAGGCCAGAAGACACTGTGAAGGCACAATTCTTTCACAAATGACCTGGAACTTACGGATTTCAGGAGGATTATTGTACCCTGAGCCAATTCCCAATTCAGGGGAAAAAAATCAGCATTGTGGAAACTTCTAGTGTTTTGTGTCTTACATAAGGATTTCTTTCTCTGCTTCACCAAAGAGATATGTTTGTAATGAAAATTGTGGCCTTTGAGTTCATTTTCCAGTGGTTTGGTATAGCTACATTTAGAGCAAAGACTCAAGGAACAATTTCTACAGGTTTAGTATTCAGTAGTTCCTTTTTTTTTTTTTTTTTTTTTTTTTTTCTGATTTCCACAGAAAGGAAATAGGAATGTAGTACTGCCTGGAGTTGCAGCATGCTTAAATAGGTCTCTGATCTGGATTCCTGTTCCAGGAAGTAAGCATGGAAGTAGCATGTGTTCAGATTAGTGCATTTATGGTCATCAAACCAGTACAAAGAATATTTTTCATTCATCAAACATCCAAATTATGTCCGTTATTCTACATTGTGCTGTCTCTGCAAATGTATGGCTACAACAAATTATTTTCTCTACTTAATAGTGGAAGAAATAAAAGCTGCTTTTCATTAAAACTGAAAGGCATTGTTACTTCTTTTGACTGCACCGATTTCTGAGCTAACCTAGAGCCATCTAGGAGCTTTGGAAATTTTTCTACTTGAAGAAGAAAAATGTTTTTTTCCAGTCCCTTGTTATTGGCACACAATGTAGTGTTAGTTCTGCTCTCTGGAACATTAAGGCTTAGAAAGTTATGATTCACTTTAGCCCCAGTAGCTTTTTGTGTACAGTGGTGACTTGCAACATTTTGCTATGAGGAATTTCCACAAGGGCTGCGGTCTCTCCTCACTCTCTCCCTCAAAATTTCAAGTTACCCTAGACTTTTTTTCTGAGATCAGATAGATCCTATGCAGTTTTTTTTTTCCTTCTCTTATTCCAAAAAAACTTCTCCAATTTCAGGTGTAAGCAGAAGTACTTTATAATTGTAAGTATCTCTAGTCTCATTAGTCAATGAGACTATGTATTTTAAATGTTGCCAACACACATGCCATGTTCCATAGAAGCAGCCTCCATAGGGTTACTCTTTTCTAGAAGTGAGAAAGACAGATGGACAATTTGGTTATTTGTCCATTTGTCCATTCCATATGAATCTTGATTTTTATAAGGTTAGAATTACGAAAGAAGCTACCAAGAATCTCCACTCAGTATAGCTGGATTAGGGTAAGTCCTAACTTAGTATCAGGAGACAGGGAAAATATGCGCATACTGCAAGTAACAACAGTTGAGTTGATCCCTCATAAGGTTAACATCTACTCTAAGCCAAGGCAATTTTTCTTAAACTATCAGAAGCCAGAAGATTGCTGAGATGAGATTTAAATGTAATAACTGAGCCTTGAGGAGTCATCCCAAAACACATGCATCATTTTCCATTCATCAAAGAGCAAAAACTTTTCCCAAATGTTCATGCTACAAGGGCGTGGGCAGATAAAACTGGCTCTCTACCTGCTTTGATTTAGCTATCAGTTTATGGTATAACTTCAAAGGACACATTTTAATGAGCACTTATGTGTTATTTGTTAAGCAGCAGGGTTGTAAAACTCAGGAGCCAGAGTTATGCAACCTGTGTCTGAAGTGATCTTAATGGGAGGGGTAAACAGTGAAAAGGAAAATCATTCCTACAGCATCAGACCAGTCAGTTGTCTTTTGCTTATTGCAAATAGCCACTTCCTGGTTGCTATTTCACTTTTATGAACCTAGAGCAAGAAGTAAATTGCCTAAAAGGGATTTGAATTAATAACCCTGCAAGTTTTTATTTGGTTTGTAAATCCCGCAGCCATTTTTCCACCATCTGACTAGTGTTCATGCAACACAAAAAATCTCAGCCTGTTACAGTTGCTTTACAAATATTTCCTCCTATTTTTTTTTCTGATTGTTTTGCACATGGATTATAATGGTGAAATGATGAGTATATATATCCAATGGGTCAAGGTGTCTTAATGAAACTCCATCAGTTCCAAGTGTTACACTAGGATGGATGGGATCCTTTATTTTTACACTTGGAAAATAATGCTACATTTTAAAAGATTTCTTACAGCTCAGTGTACTAAAGGCCTCCGTACAGTGAGTCCTCTCAAAGCAAAGTTTCATTATTGCCTTTGGAAGTATCAGTTGAACAGTTCCCACCAGCTGTCAAAATCAGGGGTTCTAAGAATTACCTACATTAAACTGGACAAATCTGGACTTAAGATTTTCATCTAAAATCTTTATTAAATGCAAAAATCCCAAGTCTTGAGTTAAGGCACAAAGCATAATTCCATGGAAAGCAAAGGAAACACAGTGACCTATGAGATTCGGCAGTTCTCAGTTTAGGACTTTGTTGTCTCTGAACCCCCCCCCCCCAAAAAAAAAAAAAAAAAAAAAAAGGTAGTTACTTTTCTGTTTTCTCTACAGCCTTGACTACTCAGAGACTTTCAGCTTCCCATTTCATGAGGCCTTGCTCTTCATTTTCTCTCTCATCTAGAGAAAGCAGAGATACCTCCTCTGTTATTTCCCTTCAAAAAGAAAAGAAAGAAAGAAAAAGAAACCCCCAAACCCACACCCAGCTGGTAGCCTCATTTCTTTTTTTTTTTTTTTTTTTTTTTTTTCTTCTTTTCTTTTTCCTATTGATCTAACAGCTTGGCTTTCTCTCATGTGCAAATAAAGAATGTGTTTCACTCTTCTCCTTCTAGTCCTATTCAGAGAAAAGTTAGCTGCTCATTGGCATTGTTTAGCCAGTGTGCTTTGGCATATTTTCATTTGCTATGGTTTATCATTTAATTTTTCTATGTTTTCTGTATGACTTTGTAGAGCAGTGTCAACACTGTTAAACTTTCTTACTCATTTTTAGCAATGAGCAGATTGTATTTAAAGGCTGAATATCTAAAACAGGCCATCCATTTAGGATCCTTTTATTCTGCACCTCCTCACAACCATTTAATTTTTATCTGTCTTTAACAATTATGGAAGGCAGGAACCTTCCAAAATGTTCTTCTCTCTTAAGTGGCTATAAAGGAAGCCTACATTTTTGATGATTCCTGTCCAAACTAAGCTGAAATGACTCCCAACCTAAATCAACGGGAGAATATTTCTGACTCACTGGAGTTGAACTGTTTTGAAGATCATCACAGAAGAGATTACATGGAAATATACTTAGCAACAGTGAGGAAACTCTATCTATTCCTTTGTAGCCTTCTCTCCTTGAAAGTGGCTGTCAGTATATGTGATGGCAGCATTTTCAGAAACTGGCCAGGCCCAGCCAGATCAGAGCTCCTCAAATTGCTGTAAGCCTTGGTCTGTGCACACCCTACTGTGTTTGACAGTGAAAACAGTCAATAAATGGATCAGGAGCAATGCAGAGACTACCCGCTGTACACAGACGATTGCCTGAAGAACACCAGGATTCCTGAATTGTTCCTTGCATGCTCTCCAAACAGAGACTTTGGGTGCTCAGGAGAAGGGGAACACAGCTTGTTGTGGGGTTGCTGGGTTTTCATTAATTTTTAAGATTTTGTCTGATGCAAACCTACTGGAAATATCAGTTCAGTTTAAATTGGCTTGGCTGTGAACATTGCAATGTGGTTTGAAATCTGTCTAAATGATTGTAAACATGAAGTAATGATAAACAGCAACACACTGAATTGGAGAGAGGTGCCTAATAATGATACATCTGCTTCTGTTTATCTTCTTCACTTATGATCCCAAAAGGAAGTAAACATTAATAAAGCTTGCAGATGATAGTAATTTGCCCTAACTGGCATGTGCAGAGAATACCAGATAAAGGTGTACAAACACAGGCAGAAGACAATTACATGGGATCCAATTTGGAAAGATGTAATTATGGGATGAGAGGAAGGAGGCTAGCACTAATATATATACATGTGTGTGTGTGTGTGCGTGTGTATCTCCTCAGTGAGAGGAAAAATGCAACTAATGATAATGCTGAAAGAAATCAAAGTGACTTCCAGGATGCATTACTGAAAGGTAGAGCAATTTTTTTTCTTTGCACTAGATGCACAGAGATGTGAAGATAAAATAATCCCTTTCTGCCAATCTGTACTAGACCTACATTTGTTATTTTGCAGTTTTGAGGAGAGCAAAAACATTTACTTTTTTACTTCTGATTTATGAAATTAATTACACCCTTTTACAGCTTTTTCCTTAAGCATGAAGGAGAATAAAGCCGTAAGTGATATATTACCTTCTGGGGTGTTTTTTGTAAGGTGGAACCTTTGAAAGTTTTGCAAAATCAGATTTGTTTCTTGCAACAGTGCAAGGTCAGGAAGTGAAGTCCACTTTTCTGTAGGGTTACTTTTCTGCAGGATAAAAAGAATCAGTACAATATAGGCTTTATATTTCTCATAAAATATTCTGTAACACAGCTTTTACCGATGAGCAATGAATCTTGCTGGCAATTTACCTGACATATCCTTGTTTTTATTGGCTTGGTATATTTTTTCATAACTAGCAACCACATACATGATTTTAAAGCAAGTCCAAATGATTGTTAGGCACTTTTATGCTCTTTGTTGCCTCTACAAATCTGTATTTTATAAATTGGGAGGGAGAAGAGAGGGCCATTTTTAATATTCTGTAATCTTTCCAGAGCTCTAAGTTTCCATATGTTGGTAACCATAAAAGCAATTTTCCTATAGGTCATTTCTAAAATTTTTTAAGAGGGAAAAAAATTAAATGTGACAAACCTGAACCTTCCCCGAATTCAATTCTTTCTCTTTCAAAAACATTCACATTTGAAAACAGAATAGTATGTTTTGGAACAAATCCAGAGATGTAAAAATAGGTGCAGAAAGAACCCATAGCCATTGGCAGAAAATTGTGATTGAATAATTTGAGAAGTACATAATGACAAGATAAATGAGCAGTAAGATTTTCTGAAGTGATATTAGGAATAAAAAAAGCCCAGAGCTATGAAAGCAATATAATCTTCGTTACTTCTAAATTTGGCACCTTATTTTTACACAGTCAAATTACTTGCTGGTATGAGCTGGCTTAGATTCATTGAAATCTGAATTGTCAAACCTGACCATACAATTTGTGTTCAGAAAGATGTCCTTTGCCTTGATGGAAGTCCTGATGAGCAAATCAGCTCAACAGAAGAGGACTGGGCTTTTGTTAAGAAATATTTCTCTATCTTCTTCATTTTTTTTTAATTTCTTTTGCTTATTGCAGACTCTCTGAATCAAAAAGTACATGCCTAAGTATATTCACGTTACATATTTTTAATTATGGTCAGAATCTGTGGGCTGCTACACTAACTCTCTGCTGACGTTTCCAAAGTAGGATGCAGCTGGGCACCATGCTCTGCTAGAAAGTGGCTGGCTCTCAGCTGCAGCTGCTTGTGGGTTGCATGAGCCCACCTCCACTTTTTCCAGTGCCAAGGAAAACAGGGAAAATTCAATAATGTGTGGGTATGTACAATTGCCTCTCCCCTGAAACCCCTGCTAGTGCTTTTCTTCCACTGCCTTTCAGTGGAAGGCAGTAGTCAGCCACCTGTGGTTTAAATGAGCTTGTTTTCCACTGTACTGGAAGAGAACAAAGAAGCGCTCACGTAGCTCTTTCGGCTGAGGGGCACTGACTAACAGCCCAGCCCCAGGTGCAGGCATTGCAGTTTCTGCATAGCTTTGTCCAAGCTGCAGGTGGAAGAAATTTCAAGCTCCTCACATGTTCAGAGGGAGAGTTAGGGAATACGAGAACATGAGCCATTTACTGATCATCAGACCCGGGTTCAAGCTATGACTTAGACATAAACATGATCAACAGTGTGTGTGCATGTAGGCAACATATATAGGTCTATATGAGAACTAAAGAAAATTACACATTGATCTGTTATCACTGATTGGCCAAAACATTGTAATCTGACTTACATGACGCTTAGAAATATTTACAGATATCCTTATAAAATATCCTCTTTTTTTGTCACTTTAGGCATGCTTAGAAGTACAAATTTATAGAACAATGATTCCACTCAGGCAAGAAGACCTGACAGCTATATTATTCTACTCTTCACATCATTTTTTTTTTTCTGTTTCAATACACTATAATGACTAAAGTGTGTGATCTTGAAAAGATTCTTTGGTACATCCTTCTTCATATGCAGAGACCTCTGGGAAGTCTTTGGAAGTCTACATATATATGCAAAGCTCAGTTCAGAGCCAGACAGTTTAGACTCCTACTCACTTAAACTGTGGCTGGGTTAAGCTCAGTAATGTTCTAATATCTACAAATGGTTGATGGCACTCCTCTGACAGTGAAAGTATATGCCTTGTTTGAATAACTTAATATTTTAACTATATAAATTCAGCTTTTCCTCTAGTAGCTGATTCTCTGTGACATCTGGCTACAATAGTTGGTCACCTAATATTTACATATTTTTAATATTTACATATTAAAATTATTTCTGTTTGGGCAACACTTCTTTAAACTGTAACAATCAAAGCAACTTCCAGGGATGGAGTCACTGTTCCAAGTAAGGAACATAGTTTCAGGTAGAAATTAAGTCTAGGATAAAAAGTAATCTGTTTCTTTTTCCAAATATTGCATGTTTTTCTTACTTCACATCAGTAGTGCCATAAAGAAAAAGAAGTCCTTGAAAAGCACACACTGGAATGTGTCATTAGGAAAATGATTTGAGTCATTTCAAAAATATGTTTCAAATGGCCTGTATCCATGTCCATCCAATGTGAGTTTCACATCTTGTTGCTGATTTTGTTTTGGTCTGCCAGCTTGCTTTCACTGGAAACATTTGCAGTTATACATTTCCAGATACCAGATCTGAAATCTCTGACAAGTACCTCACTGAAACATCACATTTTAAAATTGTCACAGTGCTAACCTAATTTAGAGCAAAACGGTACCTGTGCTAGGGAGACTGACCAAGGCACGATGAAACAAAGTATGTCTGGCACTGCTCTCATATAACTTCTCACAGCATTTGGTCACAAAATAGCTCTTCTTCATCAATGGAAAGCGAGTTATGTTGATATACATTTCCTGTCAACATATTACTCATAAAAGTACTAAGTCTGTGCAAGGCATTTTGCAAACTACTGAAGTAGAAATGGCCACAATCCAAAGAGATCTTTCTTCTCAGACATACTCAGATGACAGACGGCATGCAAACACTGCTTCAGCTCAGTGTATGAAAGCCTAAGCTTACAGCAGTAAATCACAAATAATAATAGTAACAGAAAGATAAACCAGGCTGAGGATAGACAGAGGTATTAGAATACGATTCGCTTGTTTTCTTCACTCTTTTTCTAAACCTACAGCAGAATTTTATACAAGTAGATGCTTTTCTGTGATTTATTTCTATGATTCGATGTTTCTCTCATGCAGGATTAGCTAATGGGTATCTGTAGATGAAAAGTTTCATCAGAACAGATTTTCTGTATGAGTGATGGCTTTTGACACCCAGCCTGAGCGCATTTCCTGAGACACTGGAATGAAGAGGCAGGGGTAGTAATTTTCTTTCACTGTGATAATTTGTATGTGTGAAAAAAGAAAATCCCATCATTCAGGAATAATTATTACACCCCCAGAGATGTATTTCACAAAATCCCTTCCTCTGCTTGTTTATAACATGCTTTGCTTATGAAGTATTCTGCCACCCATCTGGATGAACGACAGTATATAATAAAGGACTGTTATTTTTCCTAGAAAAAAGAGATATATCCTATGCCTGTAGTTTCAGTTGGTATTGAATACTTCCTGGACCATGTCATATCCAGGTTATGCCTCAGAACCATTTTCTGAATCAGTGAGAAGTATCAGACTGGAAAAATTTCATTTTATTTAACCAGCTAGCACTGACTTAATTCTTACTCACCAGGAGTCCAACTTTCTTTTGACATAACTTCTATTTCCAGTAAAGAGACCATCAAAATAACTTTTGCCAAGAAATGAAGACTGAATTGCACAGCATTGTATGAATTATTCTTCAGCTTACTTTGCAACATTTAGTGCAGTACATCCTGGATTCTGTTTACAGCAATTATGTATTACTGTGATTAGTGCACTATTTCATTACATGTTGTGAATTTATTTAAGACTCAGTGGACCAGATTCACTATTTTATTCCCCTTGTTGGAGCTACTTCAGTAAAGCAAACCTTCCATAAAGCTACCTATTTAACTAACTAGTTAAGACATGTCCATGGATGTTTTTATATGAGTGAAATGATGGAAACTAGTAAAAGCATACAGATAAATCTTGACTAGAATTTGCCTACATCCAGGCTAGTTTCAGAGGCAATCTTCTTCTTATGCATTACCAGTTTGTATGAATGGTACATAAAAAGGCAGAAGGACAGAGATGGTTCTCAGACAACAAGCTCCTCTGGCTAATGATTTTTTGTGAACAGTGACACAGTGAAGCCATGGCAAAAAATCCTATTTGTTTAAGCAGGACCTGACTCCGCATTACTCATGTGTTTTCTTACTGGCTAATGCAATGGGTAGTGATTTGGAATGACATCCCTGGATGCAACCACATTAGAAATACCTCCATCATTTCTCTCTTTCCCAAAGAGGGCAAAAAAGGAGAAGAGTATGAAGGCAGAACATTATGGGAGTTTGGATCTTTCTAGATGTTCCCTTCACCCTCCTTGCAAGTTGAATGTAAAGAAGCCAGTAATAAAGCCTTTAGGATCCAGTCCATTTCAAATTTTATTCAGAGCTGCTTTGTTCTATGAGCTCTCATACTACAGAAAGAGACTGAAATAGCTCCTTACTAAATGATTCTGTGACATTTGCTCATACGAAATCACAAAGGATTTGCTTATTGTAAAGAAAAGAGACTTTGGGGGGGTCAAAGAGAACACTTATTTTGCTCCCTGGTGAAAGGGTTACTTTCTGTTACAATGCAAAATATTACAGCTAATAGTACTACATAGCATTCAAAATGAAACTTATTCTAACATTCTGACTGTATCTCCAAGTTCAGTGAAGGTAAAAATGAACTCTATATTTTGTAAATGAAGTTTTAAATTAAAACTGCTCTTAGAAATCTAAAAGGAAGCCAGAACAGTCACTCATGTGTGATGTCTTTTTCTTGTACTGACACATGAATCTTAGTCCCAGTCTTATCATCCTAGTAGAAACCACAGTGAAGAAGAAAGCACTTGTTCTGGTGATCATATCTCATCTGAAGAATTTGCTTGGAATGTTTTTATTATTTGCAGATAGAGTGAAGATTTACTTACATGGAAGTAAATCTTAGGGTTATTTTTTTTTGTTTTTTGACAAGAGAGAGTTGCAGTTTTTTATTTCTAATGTCCAATTTGCATCTTAATTCTTCTCAACCTCTTATTTTCCTAGATGCTCTACAAAATTAGTTGTATTTTGTTGAGAAAATCTAAAATTTCACGGCACAAATTATCTTGGATAGATATTTTGTTCAACACTTCTTATGAGGCCAAGTCTCTCCCAACTGCTTTTGAGTTTATTACTGAAATATTCATAATCATGTTCATGTTTTCAGTTTTTTATATCTCAGCATGTGAGGCCCTGTTCATATTGTCTGAAATGATGTCCACAGATGTGATTTCAACCCTGCACCCAGTTCTCACTTAGCCCAAGAGCTCTGTCATTCACAGGAAATGTATCTATAAATAGTGTACATCTACATCTAAGAGTGGGAATAAAGATGTTAGTTCAAAACAAGAGGAATCGCTCTCTCTCTCTTTTTTTTTTTTTTTTTTTTTTTTAACTTTTTCCTCTCTTTATAGTACAGGTAACATATGAAATGTTCTCTTGGAATTCTAAATATAGAATAGCTCTGACTGTCTATGAAAGCTACCAGCAGCTAGCTCAGTGCCTTTTGGGATTTTCTGAGATGCTTCATGCAAATAAACATGGCAACAGTATGAAATACAGAGTGTGAATTCCAGAAATGCTGTAAAACCATTGGTGCACTTGGTTAGTTTGGAAGTCCACCAAACTGACAGACTGATTCCAAAGCTACACATTTTAATTTAATTAATTAGTTTTTTTTTCCTCCCTGAAGATAGTTATTGAAATCTCTTTTCTTTATATGCAGTGAATATATTTTGTTGATGGCATTGAGATAAATGGTCATCTGAATATCAACAAAACTAAGAAAACAATTGAGCCTAGTATAAGTAAACCATATTTTGTTTGAAGGCAAAGCAAGGCATCTGTATTCACTGAGCATATACTAAGGGTGAATTGTATTGGAAATTGAAAAGTTATTCTTACAAATAACTGAATCCCCATGTACATAAACCGGGCTCAGAAGAGTTATTTTTGATTCCAAAGATGCTGGCAAATAGTCTTGAGATTTCTTCCTCACTTCTATAGAAAATTCCATCGGGTTCAATTAGAAATGACTGCCAATGTCTTCTACCAAGCTAATTTCAAAATGATTTTAATATAGCCAGTTTTCAGTTTCACAAACAATTTCACAGCAACATATTATTTATCAGCTGAAAGGAGACGGGACAGTGTGGAAGGAACACCAAACATATGAAGCTTCTAGTAGTGACTGTATATGTTTAATAACCTCACTAAACACAGATGTCGCCAACATATCTTCTCAATAGAATCATGAAAGCACTTTAACTACTACTTTTTTTTTCTATTTGTAAAAGATCTTTTTAATTCAGCCTAACTGCACCAACGAATCTTATCCAGAATTGGAGTGTTTAAATTATCAGCAGTACAGCACATCACATCTAATGAAAAGAGATGCTTTCTTTTCTTCTCAACAAATAAGCATGCACATTATCAGCTAATTCTAAGGACAATATTACAAAATTCAGATAATGTATATGTAAGAACATAAATTGAACCAGTGGGAACAAGATACACTGCTCAAAGTTAAGTATCTTTTCAGGATTGTGATTTTAAAAATTAAATGTACCATATACTCAAACTAGCTCTTCAATTCCATTCATCTTTCATCCTCTTTGTGGTATTCTCTTTGAGTACGGCCTACATACATTGCAAAAGAAAATCTCATGTGATTGTCTATTAAGAGCTCAGAGTTTTTATATTTCTGTCTCTCCATCCTAACTAAGACCTTATGAAAAATTTAATTAATGGCATATAATTACATTAACTGCTAATTATATTACTGCATTTATGTTTTCATTAAATAGGAACAAGTACTGTGGAAGAGAACAGCAGCAAAAGAATAATGTTGTTGTCCAGAAAATTTTGCTTTGAGAACTGAATGCCAGACTGATTTTTTAATGAGACTCTTTAAAACCATTTCTGATTAGCTAGAAAGATGAAAACTACCCAGAAATCCAAGTAATAAACTAATTTCCAATATTATAATTTCCAATTATTTTCGTTATTAGCAGGATATGTTGAAGTGGTCTAAGGCATACTAACTGAATTTCTACTTGGTTTATTTCTACTTATTTTAAATGACAACAATTCTTTGAATCAGAGAGAATATTCATTTTTATTTTTATGCTAATATGATGATGGTACAATCTTGCCACTCAGAATGTTAATGATAATAGTCCAGATTTCTCAACACTATGGAATGGAAACTTTCGAATTAGCATGTGAATGAAAATGTAGAATTTTCAATAGAGCATAAAGAGCTTAAGAATCAGAGTACAGTGGAGCTAAGATGATTTTTTGAAAGTGAAATTAAACTCCTAAATGACCTAGTGATTTCTTAATCTGCTATTATCTTATCTGTCATTTTCACTTACTTTCCTGGTCATGTTAGAAGTTAATAGAAAGCTTTGGCTGCTGATTATGAAAGGTTTATTGGGAATGACCTCAAATTATAATCGCCTTAATGGTGTTGCCACAAACTTTAGCTTAACATTGGGTTGACTGTATGGAAGATCATGTAGTTGCTGTCAGTGTACAAAAAAGACAATACTAGGTACCTGTTAGAAAGTGGATAGCTATTAATTATATTAATTACATCACATTAAAGCATTACATTATTAAAAGCGCTGATATATAAAAAAAGTATTAAAAAGAATAAAGCTGTAGAAAAGTAACGTATTGCTTCTCTATTAGTTGCCTGTTACACTTATGTTGTGATTTTGGGATTTCTTCTTCTTTTTTTATTCTACTTTTTGATTATTCTATTTTTTTATATTTAACAAGTTCAGATTTAATTAAAAGCTGCAATACAGTACAGGTTACATGCTTGTGTCTTCATTCTCTCCCAACATTATTGATATTGTGACTAAATGATAGTAGTTAAAATTTAGCCTTCTTATAGACTTGTCGAATCTTGCAAGTTGGAAAGATCTCAGGAGGATCTTCTAATATTGCAATTAACTATTGCAAATTTACACTGAAGGTTTTTATTTTGACCTGTATAAATGATTGTCTATTTTTGTGAAAATTAACTGAGATGGAACAAAGCAGGAAGAGTTTTGCCTTTGCAAAACCTCAGGCATTATGCTTTGGTTTTGCAAGTACAAAACCAGTGCTGGTTTTAGATTGCTAGTCCAAAGAAAACAATGAAAGAGAAGAGTGTAACTATAGCATAAAAATATTAAATGAATTAATCTTACTAGAGGTTGTAGATTCACTGGAATACAAGAATTAAATTATCATTTATTTTTAACTTTCCATATTGAGTGTTGGCGAGTCATTTTGAATACTGTAGTCTTCTAATTGGAAGACATTTTCTGGTTGCTGTCATGGGTGATAATGGACATGGAAATTTCAGAAACAGAATATTTGGGCATTTGGGCCAAACTCTGCCATGGCTTCAAACTCAAAATCCTTGATGGTTTTAGAGAAGATCACTATCTGGTTTCTGTTGCCTAACCTAAATAAATTATCTTCTGGGAAATTACTCTGATGGAGTTCTAATGAATTATTTTCTAAGGAATTAGTGATAAGCACTGTTATATTCTGGTCCTCAGATAAGAATTTGAAAACGGATAACAAGACTTTCTAAAGAATAACTTAAAGGCAAAAATCAAAAGGCAAAATATTTCTCTATTGTGACTGGTAATCATTCTGAAGAAAGACTTTTTCAATTGTCAAACATATGAAAATGGCTGTGACTAAAATTTGTCACAGAAGAACTTTTTTGTATTCCAAAGCAGGAACTTGTTTAAGGCATTTTTGAAAATGTGACCTGTAATACTTGGGAACTCTTGAAAGAGTTATAGGCAGATCCCTTTTTGTTCTGCTGGTCTTTGTAATCAATTTCAGAAAGAGAAATGAATTCCACCTACAAACTTGTAGTTAATCAGCTGTCTCCCTGCTGGGCATCATAAATGAAAGTGCTTTCATAATGAGAAAACAGATCAAAACATGTTTCACATCTGGAGAGTGCAAATACACTGTGCAAAGAAAACAGTCATTAGAGCTAATAATAATCTTCTGGGTAAGAAATTTCTTGATGAGGGTGAGTAAGCTTGAAAGTTCACTGTTTCAGAATTCAAAAGGACTAAAGAAGTGAGAAGACTGTGGAACCTTTTAACATCTTCTTTCACTTAACATTTGGGGACGTGCAGTACTGACAGTTAACAGGGCTGAATTTGCAGCTGGCGCAGCACAGAAGGCAGTCAGCCTCCTTTTTTTAATCCTAACCTGAAGTTGTTCAACAGCCAAACCAACCCACTCACAAGGTAGAGCCACCCTGGGGGTTATTACGGCTTAGGAGTGAGAAAATGCATCCAAAACCCTGGGTTCTATTCTTCTGTCTCTCATTGACACTTCTGCTTTCCGCACCTTTTTATCAGCATCAACTTGCTCCCTGTACAGGAGGCCAGTTCTGCAGTCCCAAGATTCCCTCTTTATGGAGGAACCTCCTGTAACCACAGTAAGTTACTCACATGTCTCTGCAAAGTTGCACTAACACAGAGTGATCTTTGGTGAATTTTGAATAATATAAACTGACGGATATTTTGTTTTCTCCCTGGTAAACCTGATGGAACTCTAGGATGTTCTGGTTCCTCACCCAACAAATCCAGATGAAATGTTATGTTTCTCTCTTAACATAAATACTTATGTTAATTTTCCTCTGCCTCTGGGTTGAGCCTGGGTGCTTTTAGCTTTTGGCTAAAGATCCAAAGTGCATGCTTCCTTTGTTTGCAACCCTGCTCCCTACTCTGAAGTTAATTCAGAGCTGACTAAAAGGAAGTCAGTGTCCTGCCAGTGATATTTCAAGTTTGAGGGTGTTCAGAATTTAAACTTAGACATGGTTCCAGACTTCATAAATAGCTTCCATCTTCTTAATTGGCTAAATCATAATCTTGGATACAAAAACCCACAACAATTTTGGATTATCCCAAAGGGATTTTATTAAAGCATTATAAAACTAGATCTTGGTATATTCTGGCAAAGAGAATAAAGTGAAAATTCAACCAGTGAGTAATTTGTTGTGGGACAGAGAAAGCAGGATGCTGGCAGACGTCTTCAGAAATTCTGACATCTAAAACAGAATTTCTATAGGAACAGGTGTGTCGAGGTGGAAAATTAAGTCAGACAATTTTTTCTACTTCTGCGTACAGTCACTGCTGACAGGCATATGTCTCCCAGCAGACTGAGGGAGCCAGATATTGCTCCACTATTGATTTGAGTCTCAGGACTGCTACAGAATCAGCTGTTGTTTCTACCAGTCTTAGGTCATAGTTCACTTTTAGGCATTGTTCCAGCTTTTTTATAACTGCACTGAAAACATCAGTAAAAGATGGGAATTACAAGTCAGTGGTTTCTGTACACTATTCTGCATGGAAGATATATGATGCCCTTATCTTTTTTCCCCTTCCATATGAAGGTTTTATGCTTTCTTTTCCAGGGTGATCACCACATTTGTAAAGAAAATTTGTATAATTTTCAAACATTTTATTTTGCTTTAATTCTTATACTCAATGCCCTTATTGCTAGCAAAGATATTAGCTAACAACTAAATAGCTTCTTCCAGTTAGTGGGCCTTGTATAGATTCCTGTTCCATATTTTTCACATTTCTTAAAGGTATTTTCATGTAGTAACAGCTACTTTCAGCTCAGCTTTACTACCTCTGTGTCCTCCTAATCTAGCAACTGATTGGTCACCAGACCAATTAGGAAAATCACAAAAATAAGAAGAGAAATTAAAAGGAAAATAAGAAGAACATATGCATTTAGTTAGCAACTATATTGCAGGGCTAACACTCAACATCTTTATTTTCTCTCTTTATTATAATTCTAACTCTCTCTACACTCATACCATATAAGCTAAATAATAGAAAAAATTTGTAGAAACAAAGCAAAAATAAAACTCAATTGATAAGGAATACCATCTAGCATTGCTTTTCATTCTAAAATTCTCTTTCTTGGCTGTAAGGAGTACCTGTCTTCAGGTACTCCTTATATATATAATTTCAAAAGTCTAAAGCTGAATGAAATTTAAATTACATTTTCAAATGCAACTTAGCCTCTAATGTACCTCATCCATAAAGCACAACCTGAGTGGTCCTATGGGCTCAGTGGGGAGATGCTCAGCAGGAAAAAAATAGCAAGTGTCAGAACAGTCCCTGCACTGCCCAGATTTTGAACTAGAACTTCTGCTTTTCAGGGTATGTTCCTGACATAAGCATAAGAAGGGGAGGAAGCAACTTCTGGTTTTGTACAACGTCCCAGCACACCCTCAGAAAATCTGTGGATGATGCTAAAGGAGGAGGAGTAACTGACCTGCCAAATAGTAGTGCTTTGGTACTGGGACCTTGATAGACTTGAGGTCTGGGCCAATCAAAACCTCATGAAGTTCACCAAGGAGAAGCAGCAAGTTCTACACCTTGGGTAGAATAGCCCCCCATGTCAGTCCAGCCTGGGGACTGATTGGCAGAGCAGCAGCCTTGCTGGAAAGGATCTGAAGTTTTTGGTGAATGTAAGGTTTAAAATGGGCTTATGGGGCACTCTCACCACAAATAAAGCAAATCACAGCATTTGGAGCAGCATAGCTAGAAGATCGTGAGAGGTTAAGAATTTCCTTTATTGAGTGCCAGCAAGGCCGTGCTTGGAATAATATGCCCAGTTTTATGTCTCTAACTCCAAATCAAGAGTGTGGAGAAACTGGATAGTGTCCAGCATCAAGGTGGTCATGAGCGGGCTACCAGAGAGATCAAGGAATCTTCACCTTCAGAGATCTGGTGGACTCAGCCAGACAAAGCCATGGTTGACTTGATCTGCTGTTGGCATTAGCCCTGCTTTTCATGGGAGTTTGTACTTTATGACCTGCAAAGGTCCCTTCCTTACTCTGCATCTATGATCCTATGAGTTTATTTACTTATTAAGTATGTGGCTGAGACCCTAGACCTTCGATAACCTCAGGACATTTGAGTGTATAGCTCCAATTTTTTTTTCAGTTACGGGTTGCTAGCTGCTCTCCAGACCTCCTGTTCAATCTGGGACAACGTGTAACCCATTCAAGAAGTATGAACACAGGAAGGGAAAGGAAAGAAAGATAGACAGTGACACAGCAAGAAGACATAAAAGCTGAATCCCAGTGCTGATTTTCATTTCCTAGAGTCACTGGATAAAATGCAAATGCAGAGCCTGGAATATGGATCTAAACCAACCAACCGTTCCACTGCAGTTTAGACTGTGTTTCAAAGTCAGTGGTATTAACCACTCCCTAATATCATCATGACTAAACTTCAATGCAAGTATAATTTAAGGAGTATGAAAATATTCCTAAGATACTACTCTGGTCAGGAGGAAGGTGAAAATCTAAGGACTGATAGCAGACATATCAGTAATTGAAAGGATGATATTCTATAGTTAGAAGGGAAGATATGCTTTGAGGTTTTTTTTTACTTGTGTAGCTACAAAGGTGGTCGAGATTAAAAAGTATTTTTATTTGTAACAGATGATAAAAGAGAGGAAAAATAATGAATGGCAAAAGCTTCAGGGAAAGAGGTAAGAAAAGATTGCTAAAACTGAAGAAAAGTTGAGGAAAAAAAAATTAGACCAAAGCTTCAAGGTCAGGGAAAGTAGGACAGAATGACAGTGAGGAAAGTGGAAAAGTAGAGAGATGCCCTTGAATCTGACAGACTCTTTGAAAGAATAATCATTGTTCCTTGAAGAGAGGAGAGCACAAAATGCACAGAGAACTCTTTCTGATGGAAGCTAAGGTAGTGAGGCATGAAGGACCTCAAACATCACCCTGCCAGGCACAATGCTTGATCCAAGAATGGCAGAGTAAAAGCAGCAGAGAATGAAGTTAGTGTTCAGTAATTCTACATGGTCATGAGATTTTTTCCAAAGGTGTTCAGCAGCACAAGAACAGATGCAGAGAAAGAAAATGTTTGAAGATGAGCCAGCAATGGAGATTAGTGAAACAGACAGTGTAAAGGAAGGGATGGGCAGAGAGACCTGAAGTGGTGCCAAAGTGGAGCAAAAAAAGCCCCCAAACAACTGACAAGCAGATCAGTAGAGGAAAGAACACGGAGTAGAAAACAAATAGAGGTATTTAAGTCCTGGAGAGCACTCAGACACTGCCTGAACATTATTCCAGACCAATGACCTCAAGGTGGGTTCATTCCCCTGCTCAGTCAGTCTTTAACTGTTCTGCTAAATCTGCCAGGACAGAGATCTGCTTTATTTTGAGGCACTGGGATGAAAATGGAAGAATACACAGACAGAAGATAGTACTCTAAAATTACCAGTTTCTTTCATATAAATCACTGAAAGACAGCTGGATTTGAGACGTCAATTTAAGATATATCTGAAGATCAGACACTGCTGCAACTACTGTGCAGTGTAAACACACTCAAGATATTTATTAATTATCCAGCTCTGGAACTGCAAGCCTAGTCCCAACCCCAGGACTCTATGTTACTATAAAAGCTAAGTATCAGGGGTAGTATCACAGTAGTTTACTTATGTTGCCTTTGTCTATTCCAACTCATTAAAGCTTCTTCAACTGTGCCTATACTACACTAATATCACAACAGTGATGTCAGACCCCATAGCCTTAGAGGTAAGATATTCAGTATCCCATTACAAATCCCACGATGCATACCGTAAAAGCATTAATTTAAAATAAGTTATAGAAAAAAGTGTTTAAAGGATTTATTTTGTTTTTCATTATGTTAATTATAACTTAATCATTGGCAATAAAATCAAAACTCTAGAGCTCACCAAAATTCCTAAATATCTTTCAAAGTGCAAAGCCAACTTTCCAGAGCCAACCACTGCACATATTCATCTCATTACATTCCACCCAAAAGTGGAATCTAGTCACTTTACCAAAAATGCTAATTTCAAATGAAATTTATGTATATTTTTAAATATTAAGTTTTAGCCATTCACCACAAATTCCCAGATGGTAAGCAGTTGGGAAGAGAAGAGGGAAAACTTGCAAGGCATGGAAAAAATGCTCTCTGGCTGTGCTAAAAAAAAAAAATAAAAAAAATAAAGTAACTGGCTTGCTTTTGCTGTACTTCTTCCAAGCCGTGAAAAGAAGCCAACGAATGGCTGCTTGCCATTTGTCATAATCAATTTCAAACATGTCTCCTCATTACTTTTTTTCTCATCTACCTTCCTTATTTCTCTTATCATCTTATTACGTTCAGCAAAAAAATCTATTCCTTCTAAAGAAACATTATTACAGAAAGATTTTTCAGGGTTTAGTAAGTCACTAGAATATTATAAGCTTAGACCTAATTCAGGGCTTTGTCACAGAGATGCCGCTCATACTGACATAAATACAACAGATCTCGGCCCTTCGTTTCAAAGGGGCTAAATGCTCTGAACTGTATTTAAAGATAGTGTGGCTGTCAAGTTACTGAAAACCAACTCTCTGCCATTAGTCATTAAAATTATGTACGTTTTTGTCTTCCAAAGTCCTGATATGGTAACCTTAAAAGACACTTTACAATAGTTTTCTTTCTTTTTTTTTTTTTTTTAATTTAGAAATTCTCTTCAGGTGCACAAATCTATTCAGATGTATAAATACAGATGTCTAGAGCCATTCAAGATGTCATAAAAAATTCTGCATAGCCTTCAGATACAGTTCTAACAGGGCACTGATATTTTATGGTATTTTATCCCATGTCATATCTGCCAAGTCCTTCTGAGTGTCTCAGGTACCCTAAGGAATCTTGGTCGGCACAAGAGTCTTGCTGTCCATGAAGCTATTGAGTTGGACAGCAGTTAATATCTTAACCTCCACTTGCAAAGCCATAATAAATGTCTGTAAAAGACTAATAAAAATCACACATACACAAAAATCCTGCCTTCCACCCCCATGTTTTTATCCATAACATAATATTACATAAACTTAGCTATTGGGCGATTGGGATTTTTTTGATAATTCTTATAAGACTCTTTTTTCCCTTTATTCCTTTATGAAAAGCCAGTTTGCTGAGCTCCTAAAGAGTACAGTTCTTTTGTTTTAACAAAAGTGAAGTTAGTTATACCAATGTTAAGCTTATATAAGTTACATCTGAATCAATCACCTACAATCTAGCAATGCAGAGCTCCAAAGGTGAAAAGCAGAACTACTATATGAAAAATACTTGACAAAGTTATGTAGAGGAACTTTTTAATAAGTACAAAATTACATGGAAACGGTTAAAGTCCCTTCCAGGTCTGCCATCAAATGTATTGAATTCTGTATATGCCATTGTATAAACAGGATAAAGCTCCCTTTTCTCACCCTGTAGGGCAAAGGATATTGGATCTTAAGGCCATATTATCTCTACACACAGAAAACTTATTACTAGCCCTGGGCCTGGGCCAGACATATATATATTTTAGGGAAATCATTCATTTGGAAAGAAAAGAAGGAACGCTATCCCTCGCAGATTGAGGTCGTAGGGTTTTTTTTTTTCTTTCTTTCTTTTAATGAATAGCAGCTGTTCAAATGTGCTCAGGAGGTAGAACACTGAAAAAGCTCCAGCACATGGGATTATTGGGCAAAGATCCGGGAACAAGGTCAAAGGGGAGTTATAAATAAATATTTAGATAACACAGCTCCCATTGTTGTCAGTAGGAGACGATGGCTCAGCAACTCCAAAAATCAGAAGGTGAAGTGTCTAGGTATGAATTAGAGGTCAAACTTGAGGAACTGTAGACAGTGTGGAGATAACCTAGGTAGTTCTGAAAAAAGTAATATGACCATGTTAATCTGACATTCCACCTGGGCTACCGATCCCTGCCAATAATAACTCTAATTCCATGACACTGTTGTTATAGATACAGCCTTCATTTTGGAAAGAAAAAATGCTATCGTACAAACATTAATGGTATTGTGATTACGTGTTTCCAAAGCTCCCCTTTTTCTGAAAATCCTTCTCAAAAATATTGATGTACCAGGATGAAACCCTTGTGTCTGATGTATATGTTAGTCTACTAAAGTGTGTCACAATAACCTACCTTTAAGTTAGAACTCATTCATTGATGATGATAGATCTTATCAATAAATGAAGAAAACAGTGTAAACTGGTTAAAGATATCTTATTAAGTCTCATTACATTAAGACCAGTGCTCTTTCAAAGATTTTAACCCAAACTCCTAACGCAGCCATCTTTGGCCCAACTTTCTGACTCCTGTGTCAGACACTAATACCCTCTACTGGTCAGAAATGTACTCTGGTGCTCAAGTAGTCCAGGGAAGCAGAGGCAAACCATTAATAGACATCTGAATGATGAATACTTTCTTTTCTTTTTTTCTTTTCTTAAAGGTCCTGATCTCTATTTCAGCTATGTGCATGACCTCACTTGGTAATGTGAGGTGGTTTCTATCTATCCTACAGTTCATTAAAATCGTAAGTAAAGGCACGAATTGTGTAATCAACAATAACCAGCGCTGCTGGAAAAGATATAAAATCCTGCACAGCTAATCATAGGGAAAGAAATTTCAATATATATAAAAAGGTCTTTGTTTTCCACCTCCTTGCTGTCATTTGTTGTGCTGGGTGTGCAGGAAAGTCAGATGTGAATTGATTGGCAACGTCTTTCATCGAGGGAAGTGAAGTTATATTTAATGTCCAGAGTTCTTAAAATTCTAAAGCAACATTAATGGTGCTTTGGCAATAGTAAAATCAATTTGAGTTTAATTCCAGTTGAAGAATAAAGTAACAGTAACAAAAACAATCCAAACAGAAAAAATATGGCAAAAGGGATCACAGCAGACAAGAAAGCACTGAATTTCAGAAAAGGCAGATGTAGTAATTGGCTATAAAAGGAGTTTAATGTGCCCTTTGGGATAGTTTGTCAAAGTTATACCAAATCACATAATTATTCAATGTCACCAAAACCAAACCAAATCAAAACAAACCAAAAACAAATTTCTCAATGATAAAATGTTAATTTGGATCTTAAATATTCCTACTTATGTATTTACAAAAAGTTTCTTGTTAAAATAGGTGTGATAAAAGTGAATTTCAATAGTTTCCTAACATTACCAGATAAATAAATCTATTTCAAGCAAATGTAGTTTCCAGAGAATGGAAAAAGGACAGAAGATGATTATCCTGAGACTTTAAAATTTCAATGCCAATATTTCTGTTTTGACCACAGGATGTTGCACTTTAGTAATATTTAATAGTTTGATATTGTGTACAGATCCTGCAGTTCTCCATAGCAATGAACTGCATTATTATTAAAAATAATGCATTGTGCTATAGCAATGGCACACAGAGGACGGCATGGTTTTTCAGTGTTAATGCGCCAGATGGTTCTTAAGAGTTCGCAACTAGAGCTGTGGCACTGGTCACTGAAGCCGCCAGGTACAACTGGGCCCAGTTAAACTTGAACACTAAAAGGCTGCTCTAAGTGCAGGGAGAGACAGTGATCATCTGCTAGGCTGTTGTTTTGTTCTGGGTTGTGTTTTTTGTTTGGTTGGTTTTTTTTTTTCTTTTTTTATTTACTTGTTTGGTGTTTATAGACTTACTTTGCACAAAGGGAATATATCCAGAAACTTCTCTGGTTATGGTTATTTTTACTGAGCAAAAGTTCTGTAATATAGCAAAACCCTTAAAGAGATTTTCTCTATTATGCTTAAGCTTGGTTGCCTGTGAGCTTTCTCTCTCTTTGTTTTCACACTTGGACTTGTTAAAAGGTTTCAGAAATTTTATACACCAAAGAAAACTTTGAACAGTAACAATAAATTAAGAGACCAGACAATTTATTCTGAATCCTTTCTATTCCAGATGCAAAATGGGAAGAATATTCTTGCCAGAAGAAGATAGATTTTTTTTTCTCCTGAAAAATGCTAAATGGTTCTGAGCATCTTTTCTTATCCAAGTATAAATGGAAATGATCGTAAGTAATTTCTTCCATCTAGTTCTCTCAGAAAGTAAGACTTACATAATCACCATCTGTACGTCCATCTGACTGTTCCCTGCCTTCTCTTTTCTCCCCTTCTCCAGTAACCCATGAACTCCTTCAACCATTTCAAATATATCTATCTCACAAAGAGGTGGAGAACGGAGGTGAGAATAAGTTCTTACATTTTTCACCAAAATCAGCTGGTTAGAAGAGAGCGCCCCATCCATGTGCTCACTTAGAGAAAAGCAGGGGATTCTCCTTTGGTCCACCATGCAGCGTAGAAGTATTGGCTGCCTGGCCAGTTGGGAACATGCATGTCTAAACTACTAGCTCTGCATGCTGCCTGCTGCTCAGCTAGGGAGCCAAAGAAAGATATTTAGGGGTTATGGTATAAAACTGATGCTATTGCTGCAGTGGCTACTGGAGTTGTACAAGGAAGCTGAGTGTAGTGTTGCAAGTGCTAGGAGAAGCAGGGGAGAATGGAAGATAAGAGGTGATCATGTTATGGAGGCATGGAAAAAGAGAGAATGTATACAAGTAGTAAATGAATCACACTATGAAGAGCAGTAGATGAATCATACTGGAAAATACAAAGAATGTAAAACACAAATCTATGAGGAATCAGTTTTCCTCAGTTCTACTCTTGCAGTCACTGGATGAATCTGTTAGGATTTTTTAATTCTCCTGACTTGAGCATATTTATTTTCAAGACTGAATTGATTAGGACTAATCTTCTTTCTATTCGATTTCCAGTTTTGCCTGATTTTGTTTGTCTTAAATGGGTCGGATGTACAGCAAGCATCAACCCTTGCACGTAAGATTAAAGTATGTAAGATGAAGAAAAGTCCTTTCCTCACTTCTCTCAGTACAGAGGTACTATATATCTTCTGAGATAAGGAAATGCATGAGTTGCTCATCTTTTCCTTTTTCAACATACTTTAATGATTAGAAATGTTGATTTAATCACAGAATTCTATTTTCAGCTCCGCAAAGTAAAGTGGGCATTGGGCATAAACCTCTAGTGCCTAGATATAAGGCTGCTAGGCCCTCTCTTCCTCTCTTTCTTAAATAGGAATGGCCACTCTTCCAGAACCAAAAAACAGAGAAAATATAGCCAGAAAGGACTTTGGGAGGGCATTTCATGTAATCATCAATTCAACTGTAAGCCAAATACACTTTCCGGTTTCAAAAGCTTTTGGTGCTAGATATCCTATTCCGTGCCCTGAAGCAATCTATCCTAATATGTATGTTATTTTATTCAAAAGAGAAGAACTGAATCTTCTGAATTGCCTTCATATGGTTTATAAATAAAAAAAAGTTCTGAATGCTGAGTTTTTGGTTACCTGTCATACAGGATATTTTATGCTTTCAGTGCTTCTATTTGGAGAGAATAAAAACAGAACAAGGTCAGAAAAACAGAAGACCAATTTTTTAATTCTGATTAGAGCATTAAATAGCAGGTAAAACAAAAGAGGGGGCAAGAGGATAGGGTAAATTCCCATCTGATGGAAAAACCTTCCAGGAAAGTCTCTCTTAAGTGCTTGAAATTTTGAGACGTGCGGCCATTCTGAGCATTCTTTGTGTGTGAATTATCTATAATGGCCTGTGTATTTCATAAATGTGTAAGAAATTTGTAATTTTATTCAGAACAAGAGTACAAAATGAGAATCAAGTTCCAACTGTAAGTGCAGGGAAACACCTTCAGATACAGAGCAGAGTGTAGAGATGATTCATTTGACAAGTTATCTAACCTAAGTAAATATTGCTGTGTTTTGAAAGTCATTTTTAAAAAAATATAGAGAGTTGTTAGTTACAGTCACCTTAGGGAAAATATGAGTGACATAATCTTTATACTCCTACGCACTCTGCCCTTCTGTGAAAATATTTATGTTGCCTATTTGGCAGTCTTGCTTCACATATAATATATGGGTGTCATGTTGAAAATTACAGATTTTACATAAAATGTGAAATATAGATATAAATTTCTATTCCCATACATACATACATAGATGTATATAGGGAAAGAAATAGGAAGAAAAAGCAAATGATGTACTAGAGCAAGGACAATCAGCAAAGACAACTCAAAGGAAACAGCAAAATATTCTATATTGAGTTCTGAATAAATGCTGTCTTTCAGTTACTAATGTCTTAACTGGCAGTTCTCTATGAATGAATGTCTAAGCCCTGCAGAACTATAAGAAATTCATATAGTTATTATAAACTATCGTAAGTAAAAATACTTCAGATTATATACAGGGGGAATATTTAATTTAATTGCTATGCAATGGTTTCTGCCTATCTTACAACACTGTATTGCAATAATGTTTTTTAAAATTATTATTTTTCAAATGAGTATATTTTATTCACTACTCATCTCTTCACTGCTTCTCTCATGAAAGTCCCTTAGGTTTCATATGCAGCTCTGAATTAATGTAAGTAGACATAAAGTAGTCAAGATTTTAATACCTACAGTATTACAGTTTTGCACATAACAAGGGAGGTTTCTTTGCCACCAGTAGTGTACAGGGTTAAACTCCCTGCTAATTAACCAACAGGGGTGGATCCGCAGGTTTGTTATTTCTAGAATTTGTACAACCTTAGAAACAATTATTTAGGAAAAAAAACATTCAAAATGCTGAGTCACTGCTGCTTCTGGCAGTTGTATTTCTTCTGCAGGAACTAGCTAGTTATTTTAAAAATGTAACTGATCTGTGAATAATATACAATATAGCAGTGAACTGAGAGAGGGAGAATTCTTTTAGTCTCATATTTAGGCTTGATCATACCCTACTTCTGTTAAGACTCTCTAGCTGAAAATGATGCTTTTCTTTATAAATTTCAGACTGAGTCATCCAGCCCAATGCTGCATCTGTTCAGAAACAAAGAGCCCCTCAACCTGCTAGTTGCAATAGATTTGTAAGTGAACAGCATACAAGGCAAATAAATCTAATAACATTTTTATTAGGTTCATGTGTTTTATGCCAGTTTTGGATAGTCCAAAAAAATCTTTATTAGTTATGAAAAGATGGAAAAGATTGTGCCATGCTTTCTGTTATAGAGCCTATTTTCAGAAGTTTATAACAAATTTAAAATGCAGTTTAAACTTTGTTTACAAATTTTTCTACATTTATTTATTTTCCTGAGTATAATAATCTTCAGGGCAAGTGATAGGATTATTTTAAGATACTGCAAATAAAATATCAACAATTTTGAGCATAGTGATTTCCAAGTGTGTACACTTTTCCATAAAATGGCCTAAAATCTTTTACAGAACATTAACTTCACTTAATTAAGTAATAATATTTGCACAATCAGCATGCCAAAGAATCTGAGAATGCTGTATTGTGTGAGGCCCACAGCCCCTTTCCTTCTAGGTGAGTCCAAAAGGTATAGACCATCTCTGCAACATGTTCTTTTGTTCAATGAAAATGTACCAAGAACTAAGGTCAGACTTAAAAAGAAGGGCAAGTAGAAATGGAAAAAGCAAAGAAGAAAGCAGCAATTTGTTAGAGCTGCATTTTATGCCCAGAAAAGAGATCAAAATTAATACAAATGCTCCTCTCTGATCAGGTAGTTTTGTTCGAGGAGATCCCCACTCCACAAAAGTAATTTGTGTCAGAGAGGCTATAACTGTGCCCACATAGGCAACATTTGCCTAGATTGCCCAGTCTTTAACATAGCTATATATGTTTGGAAACTGTAACTGTTTTAGTATAATGCTGGGCCTGAGCTAACATGTGTGTTGACTTTTAAATCCAAGCTGCTTGTGTCTGGCTTTCCAAGCGCATGGGTGAAACAGATGCATAACTGCCTCCAGCTGCTCATGCAGATATGCTGTATGTGAAATAAATATACCTCACTGGGGAGGGAAGAAAGGAGAACATGCTCTGCAGCAAAACGTGGCTGTAACCAATTTGCTTTGATTGGCAGACCCATGTTTCAAAATAATTACCTAGCCAGGTCACCAGGCCAATAAAAATTTAGACACTACGCTGAGACCAGAAGCCTCAAGAGAGTTAGTGCTGCCACAAGCCCAAGGCTCAGAGAAACGATGACACCAAAACCTGCTTCTCATTAAAACCACACAAAATCTTGCATGATGCCCATTTCTCACAAACAGATTAATATAAATAATCCCCTTTTTCCCCTACTCTTCCAAAAAAATGTATCTTGCAGTAGATAAGGTTTAAGGTCTGATCCTGTCGCAACCATTCTGGACTTTCATCTCAGACAGACTCTTTCTTCTAGGAAGACATTTGGCAGAAATGCCACCACCATATGCTTAATATAACTGAATGATATTAGAGGAGTTTGGCACTCTCTGCTTTTCAATCTATTTTCACATTCCACTTTTGAAAGCCCCTAGCTTTGCAGATAATCACTGTCACTGTTTTGTGGTGCTCCTTGTACCTAAGTATCAGCTAGAAAGACATGACACTAACAGTAGTGGCTAAACTGAAAAGTGAAGTAAATGGTGTGAACATCACTGCAATGTCCACAAAGGAAGAAAGGGGCAGACTTTCAAGGGCCTATCTAAATATACACACAGCAACAGAATAAAATGGGAAGGAGAAGAGGAAATGAGAAGGGGAGGAGAAGACAGAAAAAGAGGGCAAGGCAAGGGGAGAGAAGTGGACATAGTCTAATCTTTAGTTTTAGCTATTTCAGATATTCTGGGGTTTTGCTATTATTTTCTTGATTTCTCTAAAGTTTTCCATCTGTGGCAAATCATATTATGCAGTTTTCACACAGGATTGTCCAATGTGGGTTTGAAGAGGTAAAATTGCACAAAAACCCTTGTCCTTATTTAAAGCCCTGACCCAAAGTTCACTGAAGTTAATATGGGCTTTTCTCAAGGCGTAAAAAATAGTGACATAGATTAAGAGTATAAGGTCAGTTCTAAGCTATTTTCTCCAACTCTGAACTTCCTCAAAGTTTTAAGCATTTGACACTATTTTTTTAAAGAATGAATTATTTCAGTAGCTGAGTTGACAAGATTTGTTCTTGTGCACAAATTATGTTTATTTCAAATATAATCTTGATATACCTCTTCCTGTCCATTTGTTGTAATACCTAAATTATCCAGTTAATTGCCTTCATATGAAATACATTTCTATAATTGCACTTTTCCAGATAAAATATTGGCAAATTCCTGACTGTGAATCTGACCTACTGAAGTGGCTGCAAACTGTGTTACTAACTTCACTGGATACAGAACCAGGTCCTTATTTACACGTGTTTCCCTATGTAATTATTGCATTTAAATTGGAAGTGTCTGTAAATGCGGTCTACAAAATTATTCTGAGGGCATTTCAGGATGTTGTGTCACACTACTGTTTATAAATTGGTGTAAATGTTATATTGCAAAAGTAACAATGTCAGGAAATAGTAGTAATGTTTGCCTAATAAAATCCAGACTGCATTCTAAAGAACTGCTTTTTCTTTGTGAGATTAGTCTTTCTTCACAAGCATACTGAAAAAATACAAAGTGGCCTAACCACAATGCAGTTCTTAAGAAAGTTATAACACATGGAGTTCATATATCTTGGAAGAAAGCGGTGTGTAATCCCACATCTCTATTTATCCAATCCAGATAATCTAACTCGCTAGCTGATGATCAAGGAATGACATCATACATTTCTTAGATGATTGTTTGCTTTGTAAATAATTAATTTCTGGTTCATTAACTTCTGATACTTGAGTGAAGACGTTATTTTATCAAAAATGTATTTTAAGCAATTTCCCTTACTATTCTGTTACATTCCTCTACTCCTTTCTGTGAGATAATTGCTTTTGCTTTCTTTATATCTTCCATGCAGTTCTGCATAATTACAGAGACCAGTCTTAATCTAAAGTAGGGCATGCAGCGTGGTGGCTAACTTATTTGAATAAAAAAGAATATTTTGTTTTGCATATAATATAGATTTTTGCTACAACTATCATCTAATTGCAACTGGACCACAGGTCTTTATCTGTATGGTTAGATGAAAAGAAGTTTTCCATTTGAAGGTAACTCTACAAAGGCTTGGGATCCACTAATTTCCAAACACTTTTCTTAGTGACACTCCACTGTGCTCAGAGCCCCCAGGTTGTGGTTAAGAAGAGGCAAGCCCTGGAAATGTGAGAGTGTAATAGTGTCATGGCCAGCCAGTCCCAGACCCAGTGTACTCAGACTACAAGATCTTGATCCAACACTAAGGTGCCAAGCACGTGTAGGTCCCCTGTACCTACCACCGGTCAGCAGTGCACTAGAGCACAGCCTAAGACTGTGCATGAAGGTAGATTTGCACTGTAAGGTTTGCAAGGCAGGTCAGTCTGCATCTGAAAAGAAATTTACAGATTTTACAGCATGGCCCAAGTGCTAGCAGAAGTATAAACTGTGGAGGAAAGAATGTAAAATTCCAGCATCACATCAACCAACAGGAAACCCTCACAAAGTAGCTATTTGACCTATGTCAAAAGCTGATTCAGTTCTTCTACAGATTTCAACAAGGTCTAGTAAATACACAGTGACATCCTTGAACTTCACAATTCATGATATTCAGCTTATATTTGGTTTTCATTTAATTTATGGACTATTCATCTTTCCTGTATTGCCATTGCCTTGACCAAAAGCCTTAAATGTTAAAAAATCTCAGCTGTACCTTTTGACATTTGTCGTTTTCCTCTGTCTGTGTTTGAAAGGAATTTCCTCCCCTACGCTTCCCCATTCCCTAATTTTCTCTCAGATAGCATACAATTCCTAAAAAAAAAAAAAAAAAAAAAAAAAAAAAAAAAAGAATATGTACCTAACTAGAAAAAAATGAGTTAAAATTAAAAGGGGCTGGCTGGACTGGATCCATTTGATCAATTGTGTTATACAGATTGTATTAAATGCTGAGTTTAATCACTGAGTGCATTACACACATGAGAACACTAACATTAAGCAACAGAGGAGAAAAGATCCATAGGGAGAAGATCATCAAACACATCTATCACAAACATGGATCTGTTGACAAGTTTAATCTTGCCAATTAGATCTGAATCATGTTCCTTTTTGGAAAGGGGAAAGCATTACACAAAACAGAACATGGAAGCTACTCTGTCATAACTGCCACAAAGCCCTACTGAAAATGGAGAGACCACGGCTATCACAGCTGAAGTCATAATTAAATTTTTGCTGACTTTAATGGGGACAAGATTTCACCAGCAAATGTTGAGAGATCTATGGGAATTAAAAAAAAAAAAAGTGAAAACATTCAAGCTTCTTACATTCTGAGTAATACATAATAGCAAGCAGTGATACCAGTCAGGTTTGGCTTTCTAAAGTACAGCGTTTGTTGGATTCTGCAATGAGTACTGTTTAAAGTAAAAGGGTTACAGAGTACATTTACAATGCTTAATCTTAATTACGGCTCTTAATTATTTGGGAAGGGGGTTGATTTTGGCTTTTTTTCTCAAGGCTGTCTGTTAGTAAAGATTCAACTGCAGTAGCTACTGCTGCACACAGCTCCGTCATATGATGAGGACCTGAAAATATGGTACGAGTGATCTTTTACATATCATCATAAAAATATTTCAGTGTTCTAAGTGTAACACAGAATGTCTTTTTAGTTCCTTTTTATAACCCACTTGACAGGATTAAACTCATTCATCTAAACTGAAAGTTTTGGTCTTGTTTCAGGATAGAACAGGGACCAAACAGAGAGGTTCAAACTAAAGCTGACATAATCTGCAAATACTGGCTTTATAAGAGCTGAACCATATCTATTAAACAAAAAATTGGTACTTGACGGGAGACGGAAATGTATTACCAGGTCCAGGAAACATGTTGCTTTTTTAATAATTTTTTTTCATTTCCAATTTATAGTAGACTTTGTATTCCAGGTAGGCTGCCATGGACCCTGGGGGAACTGGGAGTCCTAATTGTTCTGAGAAGCCCGAGAATTAAAGAGCCTGGCACATTATCAAGTGAGCTACTAGAAGCCAAGAAGGTTGGGGAGACTGGGTCTCTCAAGACTTCCATGTTCTTAGCTCAGAAATATCCCTCCAGGCGGTCTACTGATGATCCTGAAGCTTGGAGAGAAAGCTCTGCTAAGGAGTAAGGGATAGTGTTTTCAACTATCAGACCTGTCCACACTCCTATAAGCAGTTTCAATGAACCAGCATTTTCCAGTGAAGCAATATTCCTTTCAAAAATTTTGAGGCAATTCTGAATGCTCATGCTACAACTCAAAATCAAACAGACACTCAATGTCCTGCTTCTCTATAGCTCTTATCCTGCCTTCCTATGGTCTTCTTCTCATTTGCTGGGGTTAAAATAGTAAGAAAATGTACACAGGTTGTATACGCTGTTTATTTTGTGTTTTCTTTGTTCACTACCTTTTTTACTGACACTTTTCTTTTGCCTTTTTGCCTGATCAAGGTCTATAAACTTGGGGTTTTCATCAAGTTTACTACTTAAACTAAAACAATTCCCAGTAATTGCACTGTAATGCACTACCTTCTTACTGTATCTACTTTACATTCACTGTAGTGTGAAGGGCTGAAGACCAATGAATTCTATAGTTCAAAGTTTAACTGAACCTCTATAAGCCCCTTTAGCGACAGTAGGAAGTAAAGTAGGAGGACTAGATATTCTTTATTTCTTGCAATTCCTGCGAAGTTCATGTTTTCAGAATTAATGAAGGAAGTCCGTATTTGCTCTTGTTTTGTGATATGTGGAATCTTAACTTCGTTTATTGATCTCCCCAGTCTTTGCCTTTAACAGTATTGCTTTTTGGGGGCAATTAATGGCATTTGCCTATTTTTCCATGCAGAATTGCTCTTTACACACATTGCACTCTCAACTATTTCATTAGCAGTTGTGACTAGGAGACATTTTCTTCTAGATGCAAATTCAAGAGCCAGAAAGAAATATTGTCAGGCCTCAGAAAGGTGGTCTAAAAGCATTTTTCTATTTTTTTTGTCAGTTGCTATAGGTGATGAAATGTAGCAATACCTGAAAACTCCTTTCCTCCAGGTGCAACTTAGTACATGCCAGGAGGAAGCAATTCGGCATGCCAAGGGAGCTTCATCATCTCCCTGACTCACCTTACTCAACTACTGCCATAAAGAAGAGTGACTGGGATTAAACAGATTAAACACCTTTATGGTGTGTATGTCTAATTCTGGACTTTTGTCAAAGAGCCAATGCAATGCCCCTGGGTTGATTAAGCTGTGCAATACCTAAAGGATCTTGGGCAGAGCATTCAATGAAATTTTCACACTCCCTGAGTGCCAGGGAAATTGTTCTTCCATGCAGTCCTCAAGCAAGCTGACACAAGAGAAGCCTGTTGAGGTTGGCTCGGTTTATCTGTAATAAGCACAAAAAGACAGAAGCCAATATTCCACCCTATAGACAGAATAAGCAATTTATAGTTACACTGTAGTTGGTATGTTTAAGGGAGTCGGATTCTCTTATCTCTACTGGAGGAAAACGTGTTCACTTAAGCATTGCAAGGCTGCAATTCACCCTTAGTGCAAGCTTGTTATGAAGTAACTATATTCGTATTATTTAGAAAAAAGTTAAATGGCCACTATGGTCCTTTACGGCTTTTTCTAGATAAAGATGATTCTGTCTTTTCACATCAGTGTGATGATTTCCCTTTGCTACTCAACAGTATTTTAAAACATCTGAAAGCATTGATAAAACTTTTGGGGCACATCTGTAAGTTCAAAAAGCCACATTTAAAACAAACTAGTAATAAATGTCCCTTGTCTGGGACCTTAGATGCCAAATTACATTCTGGAAACATTTTTTATAACCAGATTCTGAACTCTGAAATAGGGGTTTATAAAAGAAACAATCACAAAAACAGGGCCAATTCCCTGCATCTGGATTTAATGGGAGCACTGTAGGACTTGGCTGTTCTACATGTAAGTCTGTAAAAATAAATGTTAAAAACCTGAATAGTCTAGATACAGGAGATGTAGAAGTCTATGAGTTATATAGCTTTTCCTTGAAGAGGTAGTAATAAACAAGAAACATTATGGCTTTTTTAATGTAACTACTTTTTTTATCTTTTTTTTTCAAAATTATTTTTTAAATAAATTCAGATAGTACTTTAAACTCAAACTCTACCTCTGCATTGTTAGAGGTAAACTCACTCCTAAATATGGCATGGCCTCTAAATGTTATTTGGGATACACCATAGGAGAAAGCCTGGAATTTTGCTATGTCTGCTTAGTATATTATTCATCATAATATTATTTAAGCTTTTCTAATGACATCAGGAGGACAGAGACTTTCCTAGAAGGACACTGAAGTTGTATAATGAAGTGGAGGAGTAATGGGATCTGTAGTTTGTCTGAACTCAGACTGCTCTTATAACTGCCACATTTTACAAGTAAACATGTAGATAAGTAAAGTGAGGTTAGGAAGCAAAGTGGCCTTCCGCTTGCTCTTTGTCCCATGCTCATATAAATTGTTTGTTTGTGGCCTTGTAATACTAAATATATGCTTGTGATGTGTGCTACACCAATACACAAATAGCACATTGTATAGAAACTCTGATTGCTAATATTCTGGTCCCCTAGATATTATTTAGTATTTCATATCATGCATATCATGCAGGCTTACCTAATGCTGCACTAACACAAAAATTTTAAGCTTAACAAGATATGGAAAAGCATAATCTAAATTAATCTTACCTGTCCTGACATGCTGAGCATTAGGAAAATATCTAGCCTTTTCTCTTTGCTTACATTCTGTTATGCTATTTACAAAGCTCATATACAAAACAATTACATCTGTTCATTCTATAAAGCTATATATAAGTGAAACAAAAAGCTGTTCATTGCTATCCTCTAAAAATAACCATTGGTTTGGTCTCATTCAGTCAGTTCTTGCAAATGGCAATAACAAGCCTGTGGCCTATAGCAATCTCTATACACAGAGCAGTACACTTCTCATGATTTCTCAGAGTTACTGCTTCAGCATTTATGCTCATTAGAGCATCACTATTATAGAGCATCATTATAATTAGGTGGCACCAATTATTCAAAACCTAGTTCAGTATAGCAGCAATCAGTGCTGCAGTAAATAAATTCAGTGGTAATGCTTCTGGACCTCTACTTCAGGATTTCAGGCTTGTCTTCAGGCATGTAAAATCCAATGGTTCTGAAGTGATTCTCACAATAAATATGTGTGCAAGTAAACCAAAAGGGGTAGGAAAAGGCCTTGTTTAAGTCAAGAAGAGAATTTGCAAAAGCAGATAAAAATTGGGATCTGGAAAAAGTTTTCTAATTACCAGAGATGTAATATGCTGGAATAGCTCTCCAATGAAAGTAGAGAGGAAAGAATTCTAATTAGTTTTGCAAAGGACTTTCATAAGTTTATGAAAAAGATTATATGTCAGGATATTCTGTGCTAATAGGAGGCAGAATTCAGTGGTTTGAGAGTCATATGTGCTTATTAGGCAGGTAATGTGAAGTGACTGCAGACTACAGTATATTTCAGGCATATATCAGAAAGGTGTCAGCAGGACATGGATCTTGAAGGGAAGCCTACTAAGAGTTAAGCATTTGGCTGTTTCATTGGCAGAAGAAATCTGCACAGTTGAGCAGTGGATTGGCAGCAGACTTACAAGGACAGAATTTGTTCTTCAATTTGAAATGTTGTTCTTCGGTATGAAAAGAACAACAGTCGCTGAGTAGGTTAAGACGGAGGAAGTGGGTGAACTTTTCATAATTTGCAATGCCAAATAATGCAGTATGAACCACAGACACCTCAGTGAAGTGAAGGAGAAGCATGTAGAGAGAGTTTATTGAAGACTGCTATAGATCTTACATTCTCGTTTTGCCTTTTTTTTTTTTTTTTTTTTTTGAGTATCTTAATAACCTTGAATTCTTGGCTAAGGAAGGAAAGCAAATGACATAGAGTTCACATCACCTCTTTTATTTCAGTAATAATGGAATATTTTATTTTGAAAAGAGGGAATTGTTTTCTTTCTTTGATAATTCCTTTATCTGACAACATAAAGAAGTGGATTTGTTATGTAGGTGTAGATTTAGCATATAAAATGCCAGACAACTGTTTCAATATTATTGCTGGGTTAGCAATAATGATAGGTTATCAGCAATCTTACAGAATTATCTTGTGTATGACTTCTTCCTCTTCACACCATTTCACTGGGAAAATAGGAACAGAACAAAAGAGACAAAGAGGGTGTATGAACCAGAGGAAATAGAAGTTACTTCTAAAGGTATCTCTCACTATAGATTACTTTGTTCATCCTTCTCATCACAGTATATTTTAAAATACTTTCACTTGTTAGCACTTTCAGCTGTCACATTGTTTACTGCCCTTTTGCTTTGTCACTTAGAACACAAAGGTAAAGTAGTACAGTGTCTCTCAACATGACAAGAGGAATGAATTTGACCTCCAGATTTTCACAGAGATCACTCTTCAGATGAGTGAGGTACAAACGGCCTAGAATGAGTTCAGGGGAAGCCAAATAGCTTTGTCTACCTGCATCAGGGTAGGTGAACGTTTCTTTGGCCTCTGCTCAAAGGTCATTGGATGTGAGCCAGTGATGCGATGTGCCACAGTTAGTGTAGCACCGTGCTCAAGCAAGTAGACTCTGCGGAAAGGCAGATACAGCATCAGTCTAACCGTCTAACACTGCTACACAATGCCAGCCCGGAGCTGGCCTGCATCCACAGCCAATGGGCTCCTGACTGGCTGCAGCCATCCGTGCAGAGATACCCAAACACACTGGAAGTAGTGACAGTTGTGTGACGTCCTTGTATGCACTAGCAAACATGTTTGCTAGTTTGTTTGTTTGCACTAGACATGTTTTGTCTGTGCCAACAGATGGCTCATGAAGGCTTAGGTAGAGTAGTAGTAAGATCTATGAGATCCCTTCCTTCCATTGCCTGTTTTCTGCATACGTCAGTGAGTCTTGGACTATTATTGCTCTCCCTCCTACCCTGCTGACCCTCATGTTGCTTGACATCTTATTAACTATCACTTACTCAAATTAGCTGGTGAACTTGTTGGGCACTACAATACTGTCAGGGAGCAGCAAGGGCCAGATGCTCCCTAAGGGACAGGGAGCCAGGTGATGAGCATGATAACACAGCTGGCAGGGCTGAGACCTCTCCAGCCAGGGTAGTCCCATAGCATCCAAGAAAGGTGAGCAGGAAAAATCCAGAGATCATGGTCAGGTTTACCAGGAGTACAGATCATCAGGCAAGTTCACAGTGATGAGGCATGTCTGAGTTCAAGCTGGGAAGTTAGGCTAGAGGCTACAGACTGCCCTAACTGGGTCCAAGGCCAGGAATGACTGTGGCTGAGCTGAAGACCAGTACCCTAACGTTGTGGAGGCAGGCACTGGTGGCCACAGGCTGAGCTGAAATGGGGCTCCTCGGCTACAGGCAGGGAAGTGAAGGAGCCCTGGGGAAGGCCAGTCAGGACCGTTGAGACCTACTGGTGCCCTCAGGGCCCTGACAAATACAAACACATGAACTATCAAAAGCAAATAAAGGAAACACTGACAATGGCACTAAAATCAGAATACTCTCCCAATAAAAATACCCAGGGCCTGAAGAGAAGTAGAGAACAAGCCACAACAGCACTCAGGTATTATTTCTAGAAGTTATCAGTTTGTTTTTCTGCATCATAAAATTGAATGCAGTTCGTCACCTTTTTAAAAACACCTCCTTTTTTACTGGAAGTTAAATAAGGTCCTAATTCATCTGCAGACATTTATTCTTAATTCTCTGTCAAGTGATACAAACGAGTGTTAATCTAGCTCCAACAGAAGGCATTAAAAACTGCTGCTTTTCACTATATTTCAATTATTTGGGCTCCATCATTCTGTTCCTTTGGCGGCAGCTAAGAAGGGCAAACCATCCATCAAGTATGTCCGTCAGGAAGAAGGTGATGTCCACTCCTTTCTTCTTTGACCTACAGCAAATAAAAGAATACAGTTTCAGCTTCAAAGAGTATGTTTTGTTCAATAAACACAAGCTCAGTGTTTTATGTCCTACCTCCATAAGGCTGCTTAACAAGAGAAGCTGAGATAAAAGCCCTGCTCAGTCATTGTGAGACAAAAAGAAAAGTTTCCAAAAACAATGACAACAACAAACAAGTTCAGTGGTGCAAGCACAGCTCACGTTGCTGGGATGTTGAACCTCTCACTGTAACATTGCAATACATTACAGGGCAAATCTTCGACTGCTGTACCCTGACATTGCTTAATTGACCTCAGAGAAATTATACTGATTTGCACCACTTGTCAATCTAAATTCCAGCACATGTCTCATGTTGAAATAAACCTAAGACTTTAAGCTACAATAAAGATTACAACAGTGTCGCCCAGCCCTGCGTAGAATCTGCAACTTTCCTGCCATGGAAAGCAATTTTTTACTGCTTACTCCCTGATTGTATCTACTACATACACACCAAGTACAGCAATGAAAAATCTGTCTCTAACACTTTTCATTTTCATAAACCCAGATTTTTTTTCTAACTGGATTCAACTGGATTCCACAAATTATTTGGCAATAAGTTAAGCTGATAAAATAGAGCTAGGTGGGCTTTGTTGTCAAATGTATGTAGTTTTAGCTCATGAACTGTTGATACATCTAATGGCAAAGTACAGCTATGGGATATTGAAATTTGCCTGCCTGAAGAATTATTTATAAGAAGATAACGGTGGTCATTTTAGCAGTTAAAATACTGTTGTTTCCAAATGTTACTTTAATATTTTTATTCTCCCATGTATAATACAGTCAAAAAAATTGCCCTCAAACCTTAGCCTATCTTTTCTGAAATAAATGTCTCCTCAAATTTCAGACTCCAAGTTCTGAAGCCTTTGCTACATAGCTCATGACAATCTGAGCTTTTGAGCTTTGGCTTTTTTTTTTTTTTTTTTTTTTTTTTTTTTTTTTTCCTGTCTAGTTATCTAGTTATGCTGATTTCTACTGCTCTTTGATTCTACTATGTGATTTATTTTAATTGCCTAAATTTTCAGAATGAATATGTCATTAAGCACATTAACTGTAAAGGATAAAGGACTATCACAATATAAGTCAGCTGTAACTTCTGCTTTATATCTAGGGAGTATTAAAATAATTCTCTCAGTCATGGAGCAGCTGTGTGACCTAGTAATATTAATCAATTTTAAAGCTTCTGAGCTATGAAGGGGAGACATGAGAGAAAACTGATGTCTATCCAAAGGTACTAGGGTCATAATCAGAAGGTGAAAATGAGAATGACATTATTTTAACTGTAAGAGGTGGAAAACAGCATTTTAGTGAATGTTTAAATGAATTCACCCTGAGTAATATAGTAGTAGTAGTAATAATAGTAGTATCACTTCATGCTAGTTTAAGTTAACATATCTGACTGAAGGATTATTAGCCATGAATGGATAAAAAAGTCTGTTTTCTTCATGTTCAGAAGTTTTGAGCCCTACACCAGACCATTTGTAAAAGCTTTTCTGTATGACAGTTCTTCAAAAAATAACATCTACTCAGACAAAATAATTCCTTCCTACTGTCATTATAAGCTATCAAATTATGTGTGGAGATGCACTGTGGTTGCCTTTGAACAGATAAAAGTATTACTGACTGCTGCTTTATTCAGTTACAACTCAGCTAAGTCAGCTTCTTCTTGACTGTACTTACACTGGCTCTAAACACTGTAATTTTACCAGGGTAGGTCGGAGGATCAAATGATACACTAGTAGAGACCAAATATTGCATGTTGTTGAACACAGATGCATCGTGGAAACATTTTTTGTGGTACAGTAGAACTCAAAAGAGTCCTAGCTCTTTGAGCTAGTTTTTCAAAAATTGCCCAGTTTTCATTAAACTAAATGGCAAGGTTTTTCAAAACAAGCTAAAAGTGTGGTTCTGAGCTCTTTTCCAAAACTGAATGTTTATTAGTACATTTAGAAGCTACAACTCAGATGTTGCCAACAGGTTATTCTTTAGCAGTTGCAGTGGGATTCTTTTTTCCCTCTCTTCCCACTTTTGATAATCAGGATTCAGAGCCAAAAATGGTTTGTTAACTCAGATTCTTTCTATTGATGACGGTACATAGTCCAGACAGTAGTGCCATTCAATGTATTTACTTGCCTTGATGGTGGAACTTGAAAGCTCCAAGCCAAAGCTCAGATGGATTCTAATGGTTTAAGATTATCTATACTGATTTCTGTGACTCTTTTGTGTTTTGAAAGACTTAGTTCTTTGCTTTTGTAGCATGAATAAGAGTAACTGCTATACTGGCTATCTAGAGAACAGAAAGTAAGATTTATCTAAAAGCACTGAGTGGAATCAGATAGGTGATGGAGCTGCAAATTATCACAGTCTTCAGTGATAATATGTTGCCTTTTTCATTGAAACAGAAATAGGCTTAATTTTATGTACTGAAGAATTGCTAATACAAGAGGAGAACTGAGGAGATAGATTTTAATGATTTAATGATTCTAATTTTCCCCAGTGGAATTGAAGTCTACTTCTCTAGCGGATTTTAGAGGCAAATTCACAGCTGATCTACAGAACACATATTCAAAGGCCTGGTTCCCTTTGTTAGCAGTGGCTGCTTTTTTTCTATGTTAGTGCCATTCCCTCTCCATCCATGTTGAGACTCTCCCGGTAACACACCTTTTTCTGTGTGGCCTTCAAGTATGACACAGGAAATCATATTCTCATGAGGAGGCTTGACACAGGTCTCTGCTGCAGTAGCATGCAAGAATGCACTGAGGATGATGGTGCAGTTGGTTGTATGTGTGTGTGCTGATGAAGTGCCATATATCCTTCAAGGAAAAGTAAGAAACGCAGCACAGGCAGGGTAGTTTAGTTACCAGTCTGAGAAACACAGGGGCAGAGCTGCACAGCTGAGCGTTTCAAGGAAGGAAAGCGCTGGGTCCGCCCCAGTCCCACGAACAAACTTTCCGCCAACTCCGCGGCCCAGACCGCAGCCCGTCCCCACCCCGTGGCGGGCCCCGGCGCCCACCTTCCCCCGGTGCGGGCCCGCCCGCGGCTCCCCCCCCCGCCCCCGCCGAGGGGCCGCCCACCCCGCGAGAGGAGCCGCTCCGCCGCTCGCCGCCTGCCTCCCGCTGCAAAGCTGCGGCGGGCGGAGCGGCGGCAGCGCGGCACCCCGGCCCCGCGCCCCTCGTCCCCATGCCGCCGCGGGAGCTGCGCGCGGAGGCAGCCCGGCAAGCGGCGCGGAGCCGCCGCCACCGCCTGCCGCCCTCGCCCAGGCTTCCCGCAGCGCCCGGAGGGCGACGGCTCGGCTCCCGGGGGGCTGCGCGCACGGACTGAGCGACTTCGCTCCCCTCGTTTTTTTTTCTGTTTGTTTTTCCTCCGCTGGCTCTGGGCACAGGACGTCTGCTGGATTTGGGGCACCCAAGAAAACGCGAACCCTTCAGAAAATCGCAGTTATAATAATAGTAATAAAAAGACGGTGTGCTGCCCAACTCCGTTGCCTCGCTTATGCTTGTTTCGGGGGAGCCACGGAGGCGGACTCTCCACAATGACAGGCGATGAGGAGTTATAAGCCGGCGTCGAGGCGAGCCCCTGCGCGCTGGGATGAACTTTGTGGGAGCCAGCTAGCCGCCGGCCGGCCGGCCGCAGCCGCTCGGGCATGGGAGCGGCGGGCAGCGCCTGCTGAGACCGCCGCGCCCGGCTGCAGGTAAGGTGCCCCTCTCCTCCCCCGCTGCCTCGGGAGCTGCCCTCGCCCAGCCAGGGGCCGGGCCGGGCCGGGGGGCGCCTTCCCTAGTAGGTCTGTGAGGAAGGAGGCGAGCGAGGTGGGGACGCGGAGCAGCTGGGGGCGCCCTGCCCGCCCTCAGCGCACCGGGCCGCGCTCGCACTCAGCCAGGGAGGGAAATTCTTCCCTAATGGGACGCACATGCCCTCAAGTACGGAAAAAAGAAAAGAAAAAGAGAGAAGATCCCCCCCAACCCTACCCCAACCCACCCCTCCGGCGCGGGCTGCCGGTTCGCGGCTCCGGCCTGTCCGCCTGCCCCCACGGCGGGGCAAGGCTCGGCGGCCGGCGGGAGGGGCAGCGCGGCCGCCGGCCTCCTCACACAAACCTCCCCGTGGGGGCGGGCGCTTCGCCCCCTCAGCGGAGCAGGTTTCCGCGGCAGAGAAGCGCAGGAGCACAGCCCGCGCCGTCAAGCCGCAGTAAGTTGGCCCTTTCCTTCCCCTTCCCCTCCCCACCCCCGCCAGGGCTGCGGCCCGCACCTCGCGCGGCCGCGCGCCCCCCGGCGCCCGTTGGGGAGCCGCTCCCCAACGGCTGCCGCGGAGGGCGCGGCCGAGCCGCAGGCCCATTGGCTGCCAGAGGGCGCGGCGGCGCTGGTGACAGCCAATGGCGGGCGGCCGGGCGGCGCGCGCCAGCCCCGCGGCGGCGGCGGAGGGGCGCGGAGCGGCCGCCGCGGGTCCCGTGTGGCCCGGCCCGCCCCCCACGCAGCGCCCGGCAGCCCCCACGCAGCGCCCGGCCGCCGCGCTGTGGAAGACCGCCTGCAGCGCAGACGGTGTGTGCCTCCACGCGGGCGAAAACCCCGCTTCGGCTCGCTCTTGTGGCTGTACTTTCCTCTCAACTTCGGCAAAATATGCCACTTCTTCCCCTTCCCCTCCCCCCCAAGAAAGCCCAACCTCACACGGATAGGATTTCTTTTTTACCAAAAAAAAAAAAAAAAGCCAACATCAAGGAAAACGGCACCTGAGTATTCTTAAACAAATTAAAAGCCATTTTTTTTCTCTTGTAAAGGACGGTAAATGTCTCATTAACTTGACCACAGATATTTGAGAAACCTCTTCAGCCCGATGAGCCTCTCCTTTGAACTGTAATGGTTTGCATATGACGTTGTTAGGAAGAATGTGTGCCTTATTGCTAGCAGATCTGAGCAAATCTGACTTTCATACTAAGACTAATAAGTAATGGAATTAATAATATCTGGTAAGAATGAAAGTCTTTCCCTTCTTGTCACACTGTTACACAACAGCAATAATACTAACTTTCTGCTACTAATAACAGTTTGCATTCTTGTATGGCTTTAATCTGAAGAGCTCAAAATTCTTCTGAAGCAGTAAGACTTCAAACTCACTTCTGTGAAGTTAGACATCTACATAAATGGTCTTATTTTCAGAGATGATCAGTGCTGGAGGACAATAGCAGTTGCATTTTCATGTCTTCTCGTGCACACTGTGCATCTTTAAACGCCTCTCTGAATTTAGGCATCCAGGTTTGGACCGCAGTTCTGGGAATGTGAACATGAGTGTTGAGACATGGTAAAACCAGAAATATAAAATTTAATGCTTACATTTCCTCTGAGGTCCATGCTCATGCTTCTAAATCAGTGGTCTAGTTTTACCAGTTCTGATTATTCTTAGTTCGTGTTAGGCTGTGGTTACAATATAAAGACATCCAACATCACACAGCTAATGCATGGCAAGGGATGACAACGTCCAGGTGCATGGGCTGCTAATTCTTTCTTTCACTTCTATTCATCTCAATAACATCATTTCCCATATAAAGGATGGATGCGATTAATTCCGCCTATTTTTACCCTCCTAAAAGTTTGTGGCCTGTCTAAAAGTAAGGCACTTAGTCTAGATGAGCTAGTGAATTAGGCGCCTAAGGAGGGTGATTTGTACTATTTCTAGATAGTTAGCTAAGATACCTGGGATTATTCACCTTCCAGTGAGTATGGGTTGTGTTTGGGTGGTTTTTTTCTTGTTCTTTTTTTTTGTCTTTTTCATTGACTGTAGAGGGAGCCGTGGCAATTTGCTTGAACTGCCTGCTTCCCTTGAAGCCGTCTAATTTCCAGGTGAGATGAATGTGCGTGTACAGCAAAAGGAGGAAAAAAATATTACCGTAAAAGAGGCAGCATAACTTTTAGCGGACTTGTGGGAGAAGAGCTGGTTTTGCGGTAGCAAGTAACTTGGGGTGGGGAAAAGCAGACCTCTCTCCGACTGAACTTTGCCTTAATTGCCTGCAGACCTCGCGAGAGCATAAGGTGTTTAAAAAGGTGAAAAATCTTTTTTTTTTTTTTTTCCTTTTTCTTTCCCTATTTTTTCTGTCTGTCTTTCCTCCCACCGCCGGTGTGCCCGCTGTTGCTGGGCGCCGGGCCGCAGGCGCCGCGAGGCGAGGAGCGCCGGGACGATGCGGGGGCGGGCGGAGGCGGCGGCGGCGGCGGCGCTCTCCGTGGTGCTGATGCTGGCGCTGGGGCCGCCGCGGGGCGCCCTGGCCTGCCCCCGGCCCTGCGCCTGCTACGTCCCCACCGAGGTCCACTGCACCTTTCGCTCCCTGGCAGCCGTGCCGGCCAGGATCGCCAAGCACGTGGAAAGGATCAACTTCGGGTGGGTATCGCGGGCGTGTGTTCCAGGGTCTTTGCAGGCAACCCTGGGACGCTGCACGCCCGCCCGGGCTGCGTGCCGAATGCTTTGGGTGTATTTTTTTGCATAGAATTGCAGAGGCGGGTGGTTACTTACAGATGCTGTATATCAAGTGCTAAAGTTACTGGTAGTAAGGAAGGAAGTTTTAGTCTAGCCCTCATTTTTCAAAGACAAGTTGCTGCTGTTTTCAAAGAGACATTTGTATTATGGTGTTGGTTCTTATTGGCAAATAGTACATGTTGTCTTATACACTATTGAATCATTTTATTGAAAACTCCTACTGTGCAATTTATACTAAATGTTGAATACTGTACCTGCTGTATAAACATGTGTTAGGATAAATTCTGTAGGGTAGCCAGGTAGCGTTTTAGAGCACATTGAGATATATGGTAAAGATAAGCTATTACACTGCCGTTAGAGCCGTTCCTTTTCCAAGGAACTTAAGCTGAGTATAGTCAAACAGCTTATTTTATTTTATTTTATTTTATTTTATTTTTTAATAAGTCTCCAGCTCATTTTTCTCCACCAGGATATTGTCAACACACATCTATCTGCCAGACTGAGAAGAGAAGGCAGGGACGATTTGTGCACTGCATTTCACAAAGTGTGTAGGGCCATTATAGGAAACAGCATGGTAGGAGGGTCTCAGTTTTCTTCCAGTTGACATCATGGCTGCCTCCTTCCTTGGTACGAAACCCCTCCCAAAGTGCCTATAAACTGTAACTAATTATGTTATGACTGGTAATAGTGGCAATAGTAGTGATTTGTTTGCTCCTCTGTAGTTTAAAATGTCTCCTGTCTGCCACCTAAACCCTGATTTTATTCAGAAAATGTTCTTGTACTCAATAAATCTGAATTATAGCAATCTGAATTTTCATACTATTTTGGGGTCATCCAATCAACTCATAGTCAAATGGCTGAAACTAATACTGGAATGATGCATAACACTGTGCAATTCCTGCACTATAGAATGGATATCCAGTTAAGTCAGCTTTATGACATTTTGTAGTGTGAGGGATATTCTCAATATTATTTCAGGCGAGATGTTATCAACATAATTATTAGTAGTCCCCACTGAGAAGCTGAAATTACATACACAAAGAAGTGACAGTCAATCTTAAGTTAAACATTCACAGTACCAAGGAGAGTAATTTAAGCAAGTTCATTTAAAAGTTGTTGCCAAAGAAGCTGCAAAGCAGAGTCACCAAATTCTATCCAGCAGTGTGTTTGTCTCTAGTTGGCCTCAAATATCTCTCTGGGAAACACTTGGTAGGAAAATGAAAATATTGGAGAACACGCCCAAAAATCCATGTCCTTGTTTCCATGGTCTTCAACTACTGCACTGTCGGCTGTGGAAATTAGTCTTACATGCTATTCATTTCTATTGTGTAAGTAGGTTTCATGTAAAATGAATTTTACTTGTGTTCTCCTGGGAGCGCTCTGTGGCATTTATAGCTAGTTCCCTTGGTGCCACTGAAATGAGGAAAAAAAAATGATAAAATTTAAATAACTAAAATCTCAGGAACACTGAGAGCTTTACTGAGAATGTGTAATCTCTTCATTAACTTCATACAAAAGCACCAGGTCTTCTTCAGAATTTAGTAACTTCAGTCTTTCCATCCTTTTAAAGTAATTTCTCCTCTTTTAAGCCCATCTAGTATCATATTTCTTAAATAAATCCTTTGTCTCTATATATCAAGCTGCCACCACCCCCTTTCCCATGTTCAAAAGCATATTCACAATCATTTCTCCTCCGTACATCAACATGATATGCCAAGTTATTTTCGTAAATTGCTTTCAAAAATAGGATGTAGACATCTAAATTATTTAAGCTTTTTGTAAGTTACTTTAAAATAGCTCTCAGGATAGAAAAGTACGTTATTTGATACTGCTGGCCTAAAAGCCCTTTCTTATCTTTTGTATTTCATCGCTACAAATGACATTTTCTGAGACGTTTCCTTTCCTGAAAAGAAACACTGTTACCTGTCTGATGATGCATTTCTTTCACTCTAGAAAAACTACTTTTAACATATTTCCACTTAAAGATGCTATAGGTTTAAGATTCCTAACTGGAAACACTTTAAGAAAATTCCTTATTTAGAGATGTTCATGTGCTCTAAAAGGACTGCTGTTGAAATATGATTTTTTTAAAAAACTCTGTTATTAGCTGTTATTAGCATAGTAGAGCTTTGATAGGACTAAAAATAATAAAAAAAATAGCCTGAATGTTTACCAATTATCAACCTTCATATCATTAACAAGGAAAGCATCTAAAAGTATTCCTCCATATTCAAAGTACTTTAGTGTCTCTGTCATTCTCTCTCTTTCCTCACTTCCTCTCTAGAAAGAAAAGTATTAAAAAATTGGGGGGAAGAAAGCTTTAAAATTAAACGCTTAATTTAGAGTCTTCATGCCCAGATTAGCTCATACGTCTAATTTTGTGTCTACATGTGGAAAACCTAAATGTAGAACTAGGCGGCCAAACTTTGGCAAATAAAACCTAATTTATTAGTCCGGCAAGTGAAATTGATCTGTTTTCAAAAAAGCAGATTTTTTGAGATTTTAGAGATTACTTCTCTAAAAGAAGTTTCCAGGCTCAAATTATATAATTGGAAGGTCAGTTCCTAGATTTTGTGTCATTAATTGATGTAGCCAATTACATATTGTAATAGTAAGTTAAGCAGGTTGTGGCTTTCTTCTCCTAGTGCTTTTTGGGACATATCCATTTTTAATGTCCTCTTCCAAATCTTTATTCATTTATTGTTAGATGCTGTTTTGGCAGCGCTGCAGCCCATCTAGTTTGCCAGGCTCCATAACATCATTGATTGGCTGCAGGCCACTAATTTATTACCATTCCATAAACTGAGCTGCATGGAAAAACATACTGACAACTGTTAGAACTTAAACATCTATTTATTGCTTTTACTTTTAAATTATGGCTAAAATGGCATAAATTGAGTTAAAAGAAATCTTGATGTAAACATGAACTAAGTATGCTTGGCCTTGTAAAAATGTTTCAGTAACTTCTGGCCCTTCGACAACGCATTAAGATCCATTCAATTTTTCCTGAAAGTTAGATTATACTAATTTTACATTTGTGGTTCAGTCATTGCATAAAATGTAACTGCACATGTGATTTTTTCCAGGTTTAACAGTATACAGTCTATATATGAAAACTCCTTTGCAGGACTCACAAAACTGGAATTGCTCATGATTCATGGAAATGACATTCAGAATATTCCTAATGGTGCTTTGAAAGATCTCATGTCTCTACAGGTAATGCTCAGATATTCCTAAATATCACAAATTACAATTCCTTTGAATGACAGAAGACAAAAAAATCAGTGTTTTCTTTAATGCTTCGTTTAGTATCAATTAAGGTATCATTTTTTTTCCTCAGATATCTTGGAAGTTTGGTAATGCACACCCATATCATGCTTCATAATGTCAACTAATATTCAGTTACATTCTTGTCTGTGATCAGTGCATCATTTTTCAATAGTGTAAACAATATTTGCATGTGGGAGGAAAACTTCTGCATTCTCGCTATTGCACAGCTAATTTAATTTTATTCTCTTTTTTTAGGTTTTCAAAATTAGTTACAATAAGTTGAAAGTCATATCAGGCCAAACCCTTCAAGGACTTTCAAGCTTAATGAGACTCCACATGGACCACAACAGAATTGAATTTATTCATCCAAATGCTTTTAATGGACTAATTTCTCTGAGATTGGTCCATTTGGAAGGAAATTTGCTCCAACAACTTCACTCCAGCACATTTTCAACCTTTATGGTCCTTGATTATTTCAAACTGTCAACAGTAAGACATCTCTACCTATCTGAAAATGCTATTAGGACCTTACCCACAGGCATGTTTCAAGGCATGCCACTGTTGGAGAATCTTTACCTTCATGGGAATCCATGGTCTTGTGACTGCAACTTAAAGTGGTTCCTTGAATGGAATGAAGTTTCTGCAGGTAAGTGCAAAAATATCAATACTTCTTCAACTCGTAATGTTAAATGTCCTTTCTTTGTTCTACATATTTGTGTAACTTTGTTATTTCCAGAATTGCAGTACTTATACAATGTTTATGTGCACTATTTCTGTTCCTTTACCTTCTGAAAGATAAATGTATTTAAACAGTAGTGCAAAAAGGGAGTGATTATATGTCACTAGCTAAAATTCAATATTCAACAGCAAAGGAATTGGTGGTCACATTCAAGATGAAGACGATAGTAAAGTTTGTAATTGGAAGCTGTTAATGTGTTCCTTTGCACAGTGGTACTGCTTTGGCAAAGGACTGGCAAGTGTCCTCAACCAAAACCTTAGTAACTAGGCACTCTCCTGGGAGCTGAAAGCATTGGATTTAGGAGGGGATGGAAATCATGTTTTCAACTTCCTGGATGAGTCCTCTTTAAAGCTGTTAAGTTTAAAGCTATCATGTAATATTTGGGCATCCTTCTTGTCTGTCTGTGTTTATTCATTGACTGCAACTTCATCTTGTAGGGGAGCCAATTTGTTTTAAATACTCTTAGTGAACACCTACAGTCCTGTTAGTCAGAGGAAGGTATATCTTTGTTCAGGCTTAGATGTGAGATAAGTTATCACAGGGCTGAGAGTGGAGAACTTCTGGACATGTGCGCAAGCAAGATACTAGTCAAATAGTGAATTTTATGATGTCTCTAGATCAGTAGGCCTAAATAAGGGGTTTGGGGAATGTCGCATGACACTCCATGTCAAGTAGCTAAGTGCTTACTGCAGGAGTCCAGGGGTACTGGCATTACACCAGATTTACTGATAGAATATTAAGAGGGAATTGATATTTAATTGCAACTGCAAGTATCTCACATTAATACTGGAGTTGTAAGGTTTATGTAGTGATTTGGAGTCCACGATGATGGGTCTTGTGTTCTTAGAATGTGTAATTCATTGCAGTTTTGCGCTTAACCATGGCTTAATGCTTATAAGTGTGTATGATATTTGAATGTGTATTATAAGTGTTCCTGACTGAACTGCCACCTGAAGCATCTAAATTTGGCTGTATATTTAACTATCTTATATCTTGATATTCTTACATACTATTCTTGATCCAAATGATTAGGAGTATTAGAAGTTCTTAAGGTACACTGTAAATTAGAGGCTGAAATATTTGATTAACATTCTTTTTTCTTGCACAGGGATGTTTTACTGTCATTTTTATTCAATTACATTATTCTTCTAAGCTACAACAGTGATTTTGGACAGAGAAAGGAATTTATCCCTGTCATGTTCATGTATGACAAGATTTGTATCTTTATACAACTATAACCTTGGCTTCTTTGGAAATTCTGTCCCTGACAATGTGGAGTCATAAAATGTTTTTAGTGCTGTTTTAGTGATCACTTAAAAGTTCTTCCGACCAGTACAGCAACTGCCAAGTTGATTATGTGCCAGTTCTGTCATGAGAAGTGCTTTCCTTGTCTTTGAAACATCATGTTTCAATTTGCAAATGATAGACTGGTTCGGTTAAAATCTCCATTTGTAGGAACTTCTGGTGCAAGTAGATTTGTCAAACAGACAAAGCATATATTTTTCAATTAAAAAATAGTTATGAAGTTTTGCCAAGTCTTCTTTTCCCCTTCTCCTAGCCTAGCAAAAGCCTTATAAGCCACCCTTATATTGTTCACTCATTCAAAAATCCTTCATTTCTAAGGAGTGATCAACGTGACACTTATACCTGGAATAACTGGGATGCATTTTGTTTACATTGTATTTCCAAATGAAATTTGTAAGGCAATGTTTGACATTATAGTAAGAGAACAATGTAAACATACATATATGTCTGTTATTTTGTGGACAAGAGTCTTTCTAGCATTGATAGAAGAAATGAGTCAAAGGTATTGTTGCTGTTTTGTTATTATTTCATATTTTAGCACTCCCTCTCTGTTTTAGTCTTTATTTTATCATTACAGAGATTAGAGGCTCTGTAGAGGTCAGGGGAAAAAAAGTGGTATTTTTACTGCTGGCAAATACAGGAACTAATGAGCAGATTTTGGTAGCTGCAGTAGTATATTTTGTGTATTGTCAGTACAGATGTTAAGTTATAAACAGCCTGATGGAGTATTTAATGAGCCTATCCAGCATTTCTCAGGTAAATGCTACATTTTGAAAACTGAGTGGATGTAGTCCTCTTCAGTTTAGGTCCACAACTTAGATGAGTAGGTTCTTAATATGCACATGCTGTTTTTTTGGACACAGCATAGTATTTTTTTTTTTAACTGACTTTTAAAAAGTAGCTCTAGACCCTTCAATTTGGGGGCATTTTCTTCAGAAGGAGGAAGCATTCAAACCTTTCATTAAAGACACAGGAAATCGTGCTCACTCAGTTTAAAAATCAGGCCCATTCAAATGTGGAAACAAAGAAATGCTGATTTAAAAACCTGGTCTTATAATTCATGCAGTATAATGTGTTCTTTTGTGCAGTCATTTGGCTCTCTTGAGAATTGTCTAACTCTGGTTATTTCTGGTTAATTCAGGCTCTTATCTGTCTTTTGTTTTGTTTTGCTTGCAGGTGTTTTAAAATGCAAGAAAGACAAAGCCTATGAAGGGGGACAGCTATGTCCTAAGTGCAACAGCCCGAAACAGCTGCAGAAAGAAGATATTCAAAATTTGAAAGATATTTCCTGTAGGAAACCTATTATTCAGTCCTCGCTGAGACAGAATAGCAGCACTCAAGATGAAGAAGATAGTGACAATTACGAGCTCCCTCTGGAAGAGTTTCAGTCCTCTCCATGGAATATTACTCTGAATATGACCGATGAGCATGGCAATGTAGTTCACCTAAACTGTGAAATCAAGAAACCAACAGACTCTACTAGAATTCAGTGGAGTCAAATCCAGACTCAAGAAATTGATATAAATGCTACAATTTCACTGGATTTTGAATGTCCAATGAATCGAGAAAACTATGAAAAATTATGGAAGCTCATAGCTTATTATAGTGAAGTGCCTGTCAAACTGGAGAGGGAGCTTATGCTCAGCAAAGAGCCTAAAGTAAGCTATCAGTACAGGCAAGGCTCAGATTACGATGCTCTTTACTACACCGGTGTCAAAGCTCAAATACTCTCTGAACCTTCCTGGATAATGCAACCTCTTATAAATATACAATTAAATAGACGCCAAAGTACAGGGAAAAAAGTAGTGCTATCTTTTTTTACTGAGTTTTCTCAGACAATTCATACCAAAGACACTGGGCAGCAGAGAAGCTGGGTTATGATAGAGCAAAATCAGAGCATGAGGACAGCACAGAGTGTGGTGGAAGGTTCAGATTGTCAGCTGAGCTGCAATGTGAAAGCATCTGAAAGCCCCTTCATTCAGTGGCTCTTTCCAGATGGAACTAAATTGCAGGCACCATTTAATCAGAAAGACAGTAGGTTTTCCATTCTCAGTAGTGGCCAGCTAATAGTCAAAGGAGTGAGTTACACGGATGCTGGTCTGTACTACTGTATTGCCCAAGTGAAAGATGATGTGGACATAATGGCTTACAGACTTTTAGTGCAGCCACCATCTATTCAGCCAGCTGATTCAGAAATAGTAAGAGTTGAAAAAAATGTTGGAGATCCAATAGTTTTGCCTTGCAGTGCAGTTGCAGTCCCTGAGGCACAGCTGAGCTGGATTCTTCCAAACAGTCGGGTACTCAATGACTTGTCAAACTCATCAAAAGGATATATGTTAGACAATGGTACTTTGCTTATTCCAAAAAGCCATGTCAGTGATAGTGGCCATTACAGATGTGTGGCTGCCAATCTGCATGGATCAGATCAACTTACTATAAGGGTTATGGTAAATAAAATGGTGTCTGACAGGTCATTTAAAAGGATGAAACTAAAAAAGCGTCCAAGTTCAAAAAGTTTAGCAAAAGCAAGAGGACGGGTAGTAGAGGATGGAGAGGGATCAGGGGTAGGAGGGGTGGATGATTCCTCTCGAAAAAAGAACCATCTGAAAGACCGAGAAATACCCTTTAAACAAAGAAGTGACCAGGTATCAGACACTCAAGTTAAAAGAGGAAGGAAGGGCAGAAGGAAAATGAAAATCTGGAAAGGTACTGATAGAATCCAGGACAGCAATGTTGCAGAAGGCCGAAGAGTATTTGAATCTCGAAGGAGAATTAATATGGCAAACAAACAGATTAATCCACAACATTGGGCTGACATTTTGGCAAAGGTCCGTGGGAAAAATCTTCCTAGAACAACAGCAACAGCCAGTTCTTTAACAACTGCACTGTCGCCAGTCATGCAGAAAACAACTCCAGTCCCTCATCTGGTAGCAAGCCCACCTCCTGCTCCAGAGACAGCAGCTGATGTGGTAGATTCTTCTGCTGATGCATCACCTCTGGGTGTAGATGAGTCGCTCATTGTCACTGTTTCCCAGAGCACTGAAATATTTCCAGCCCAATCCATGTTAGTAAGATCAGAAATGGAACTCTCCCCTGACAACAGAGCTTTAGAAACACCTGCAAGTAAATACACTGTAGAAACCCCTATATCAGATCCATATTCTACTGCAGTCTCTGCAACTGTGCAACCCCAAAGTCAGCAACAACTTGACATCAAGACTGATGATTATTCAGCTCTACTCAAAGAAAATATCCATGCTGTCACTGAAGAAACTCTAACCCAACAAATAGTAACTGATTTCCCTAAAATTCAGAGCAGTTTGTTCACAGTGGAAAATGGAGCTACAACTGTATCTTATACATCAGAGAACAATTCGGCTTTTGCTGAGCTACCACTTGACACTGCTGTCCTGGCTGAATGTCAGACTGTAGATTGTCATAGCATCTTGGAGACAAGTGTGAAGTTAGATGAAGTGGACCGCATGGGTGTTGACAGCATAATTTTCACACCTTCTGATCCGGGCAAGATCATCTCAACAGATTTTACAGCAACTACTGTCATTTCTTCATCTCTATCTCCATTTGTTACAGAAAAGAGGAATGACTTGATACACCAGCACACAGAAGTATCCACAGGTCAGACTAAAACTGCAGACTTAAGCACAAATTATCAAACTGTCACATCCATCAGTGTCCAGAGCAAGGAAGAACCAGAGACTCAGAGGGATACAGTGACTCAAGAAAGCGTTTCCAGCAGCTATGCAAGGAGTTCTCAAGGAACAGACCACAGAAAGCTACCTGCACCAAAACCAGATCCCACACTCACTTTGACAAGAACTAATGCTCCTCATATACAAGCAGAGGGGATAACAACTGCTGCTTCCATTGGCAAATTGACCACTTTGGCCACAACAACAACTCCCTATAGAACAACAACTGCACCCTCTAACTTACTTATTACTCAACATGCTAGAAAAAGGCCGTATGGGAGAAGGAGACTGAGGCCAAATAGAGTCCGGCAAAGACCAAAGGTTTTTCCCCCTTACGTTTTAACCACAGAGGGAATGCCTGTCATTCCAAGAACATCTAAAGTTAAAGCTGTTACGAAAAGTGTCTCTGCAACTCTTGATGATGATCGTAAAACTGATGTCAACATGCATACTAAAGAAAAGGAGCACTTGGAAGTTATTTCTTCATCAGTTACTGATCCCATTGTCTTAGAGGAGGTGACCAAAATCAGAGAGGTGGTCATAAGCTCTTTTTCTAGGCCTACTGCTTCTCCACCTGAAACAAAGCATGTGACACTTCCTACTGCTCCAGAAACCTTGGCACTACCAGTCACTACACTTGCCACAACTTTATCGTCCTATGTTGGACATAACACAGTTCCTACAACAAGGTCAAATGCACCCCTGAAACCAGAGCAAAATAGCATACCAACATACCACTTACTAGACAATGTATCCAAAGGAAAAGGTGCTAAAATTACAGATAGTAAAGCAGAACAATCAAGGACAACAGCTTCTCCTGAGCATATGAACATCTTGATGTCATCTAAAAAACCTGGTTACCCAGAATCTCAAGAAGAATCTATCCTTTTTGACTCGGAAATTGTGGCTAATGACATCACTACTGGAGCTTTCAAGCTGATGAATCCCGCAGTGACAGACTTAAGCATTCCTATTGGCACAGTGGAGGTTTTTGAGGATCCTTCAGTTTCAGAGGAGCTGCAAAAGCCTGCAGTATCTTTAAAATCATCAGCAATAACTGAGCTACCTCAGCAACAAGAAATTATGACTTTGTCCTCCTCCTTCAGCACAACAGAAACACAAACTTTTCCACTTACAGAAACTAAGAAATTTGTTAGCATTCCGTCTCAGACAGGAACAAGAACATCTTCCCTGAATGAACCAGAAGCTGTGTCACATGTATTTCATCATGGTCCTGTCATGCAGACAACTGAAAAGCCTCCAACCACACCCATTGGCTTTAGCCAGTTTACAAAACTTGCTACTCTTCCCCCATCCATTTCAAGCGCTTCACACCCTTCTGTTTATTTTAACACCAAGGGTAGTAATGCCTTCAATCAAATAAGGTTTCCAGAGACAAAACAAATTGAAACAGACAATGATAGAATGACAGTGAGCTCAGGACAGAATGCATACCCTACTCTGTCCGCCAGCCAAAACAAGATTAGCATACAGTCTAAAGAGGAGCCATTCAAAGAGACATATAGTAGCAGGTCAAACAACAGTTTATTGCTAATTCCAAACCTTCCCCATCCACCAGCTGGAATGATACCAAGCTTAAACCAAAGACTACCTGTTGTACCTCCAAGGCATGTTCCAGTAAGAGGTACAGTGAAGCCTCCCTATATTATAACACAAGGCTCATTTCGTTATTTTGTAACACACCAGCCTCTTCACTACACAAATAAACCAGAGATAACAGCGTATGCAGCACATACCATCCAGGACAAAAAACTCACTGCCTCTCAGATAGACACAACAGCCACAACATCAGCCACTCCATTTTATAGGACAAATCCACTCACTACAAGCAAGTTTGGTAATCAAGGTCAGAACACATACAATATTAATTCAAGATTTTTTGGCAATAACCACCTCCCAGATAACAGAGGTACAGCGGGGAGACTACCAAGTCAAGGGGTCCCCTATCATCCCAGTTCCAGAATGGTGTTCCCTCTCAATAGAACAAAGGTATTCCCTCACTTAGGAGTGTATCCCAGACCAGTGGTCCCCAGTCAACTAACCCCAGGAGACATAAATGAAAAGAAAATTGACCAGGCCTCACCGACTAAGATTACAGTGCAGAAAGCTACAGCTATTGCATTGCCTCCGTTGCCACACACCACAACCACCGCATCACCACTGCCAGCAATTTTGAAGATTACCTCTCCAGCCTTCCTGTCTCAGCACACAAGGCCACATATATCCACTACAGTTCAGCCTTTTAAAAGTATCCATAATCACCATGAAAAAGCTCCACTTGTGCCTTATGTGAGAGGCATAATGCCACAGAATTCCACCATAATTCAGTCTCCCACCAATTTCAAAACTCCTGGAGAGAGACCTAGAATTATCACAAAAGGGCCTCACAGCATATCCATCCTTGCTGAAACAGATGCTTTTATCCCTTGTGATGCAGTAGGGGAACCCAAACCTTTTCTTACTTGGACAAAAGTCTCTACAGGTAAGACACTGAAAATTATGTTCTTCCACACAATTTTAAGGATTCAGACACATGGATTCTTATAAGAAATGCAGTACTGTTGTAGGAATAGTTCAAAACACTGAATAATACTTTTAAGTAATAATACGTTTTGTCTATTTAAAAATTTGTCTATTAGTGACTAATTGTTATAAATAAAAGTAGCATTACGATATTTTTGTAGTAAAAGAAAGCCTCTACTATCTAATGTGTAATTTGGATATTAATGTGTTTGTCCATCTCCTTAAGGAAAAATTAAAGAGAAATTACATAAAGATTTTATGGAAATCCCAAAGGATATAGCTCTTACACATTCCCACACTATACAGACTTGCAAGCTAGTATAGTTAATTTTGCAGTAGAAACTCAGACCAATCTGAGCTGTGGAGAGCATCTGAAGGCATAATATGACTCATCTGAAGTTGTAGCTGGTGTTAAGTGATTTTGGTCTAAAACTTCTATCAGCCTTTTTCAAAGCAGCAGTGTATGCCTTAAAAACAAAACCTTTGACTTTCTATTTCTTTCTTTCCTCTCACCTTCCCAGGTGCTCTAATGACAGCCAACACAAGATTACAAAGGTTTGAAGTCTTGAAAAATGGCACCTTCGTTATCCGAAATGCTCAGCTTCAGGATCGTGGGCAGTATTTGTGCACTGCTCAGAACCTGCATGGCATAGATAAAATGATTATTGTCCTTACAGTTGTAGCCCGCCAGCCCAAAATTCTACTTTCTCGCTACCGAGATGTCACGGTATATTTTGGAGACACTGTAGCACTGGAGTGTCAGGCTAGTGGAATTCCAAGCCCGCATATTTCATGGATTTTCCCAGATAGGAGGATTTTGCAGAGAGTCACCACCACAGAAAGCAGGGTAATGCTCCATGAAAATCGAACCCTGTCTATCAAGCAAGCAACTTTTTCAGACCGAGGAGTGTACAAATGTGTAGCTAGCAATGCTGCAGGAGCTGACAGCATTGCAGTGCGGCTCCACATTGCAGCCTTACCACCTATCATCCAGCAGGATAAACAGGAGAACATTTCCTTGCCTCTTGGTAGCAGTATTAACATCCACTGCAGTGCCAAAGCAGCACCTTTTCCCAGCATCCGTTGGGTACTCTTCGATGGCACGCAAATTCGACCATCCCAGTTTGTCAATGGGAATTTATTTGTTTTCCCCAATGGAACTCTTTACATTCGCAACGTCTCTCCGAAGGATAGTGGGACCTACGAGTGCATTGCAGCAAACATGGTGGGAGCTGCCAGGAGAATAGTACAGCTCCATGTGAGAAAGAAAGCATCTAATGCCAAGATCACTGGAAGTTCTCCTCAGAGGACCGATATAACATATGGCAGCATTCTGCGTCTGGACTGCAGTGCTTCTGGTGACCCCTGGCCTCGGATATTATGGAGGTTGCCTTCTAAAAGGATGATTGATTCCCTGCACAGGTAAATTACTATTTGAGCTGTTACAGCTAAGTTGCAGTTTGGATGAACTTAGAGGAAAGGTCATTCATATCTGTACCAATTTTTCTAACTTCAGTGGATCCCTCAATCCTTAAAAGAAGAATTTAAAGTGATACCAAAAGATTCCAAGTCATAACTTATCATAATTTGTTTGAAAACAATAATACTTCTGAAAAATCAGCTTCAAATATAAAGAATAAGTTGTCACTGTATGTTTTTTACAGCTATTTTGTAGCTATAGTAGAAAGTCCAGAGGGAAAAGTTAAGATATGCATCTCTTGTGCTATTTGCTTTATAACACCTAATTGCATAAGTAAGAATTTGCATAGGATTGCATAGGTACCTGCTTTTCCCCAAGAGAAATGGGATCACAGAATTTTGTTCTCTCCATTATACAGGTCATTGTATACTATCATAGTAGGACAATAAATCACATTATAATCATTTATTTTAAAGAAGTACAGTCATTTTAATATTACTGTGTAAATAAATATTAACTTGTAGTAAATAAATCACATTGCATATAGATACTTAAAAAAATTCTCCAGTGTTTGTGAAATCAAGTAAAATACTGATTTTCAAGAAGAGCTATAACTGTCCTAAGAGTCTGTTCTGAAACTCAGTTTCTGCTCTATAAATTATTCATTTGTCACTCTTTAAGCATATTAGATAAGAAATGTATTCACATTACAATGCTCACTTAACAGCAACTTTACGCATGAGCAGAATTATTATTTTACATTTGCTTTTTATTATTTTTCATTTACTTTTTGATGGTGAATAGCTTGGATCATTTAATAGATCTGATCATTTAATTATCTAACTCTAGCAAAGCTATGGGCTTTTTTCTGTACAGTGGAGTTGTTGATTTTTTTTTCCAGTTTACACTGAATAATTCCTAAAACCTGATTTTGCAGTTCATGTCCTGTTCTCTTCTCTTTCCTCACAGTAGCTTGGAGACTAGAATCAAAGTGTTCAGCAATGGAACTTTGATTGTCCATTCAGTCACTGATAAAGATGCAGGAGACTATTTGTGTGTGGCCCGCAATAAAATTGGGGATGACTATGTGGTCCTCAAAGTGAACGTGATGATGAAACCAGCCAAAATAGAACATAAGAATGAGAAGAACCACAAAGTCAAGTATGGAGGGGACCTGAAAGTTGACTGTGTAGCCACAGGTCTACCAAATCCTGAAATCTCTTGGGGTCTCCCAGATGGCAGCATGATTAATACCTTCATGCAGTCAGATGACAGTGGTAGCCGGACGAAGCGCTACGTGGTCTTCAACAATGGAACCTTGTATTTCAATGATGTTGGGCTGAGAGAGGAAGGGGACTACACCTGCTATGCTGAGAACCAGATTGGGAAGGATGAGATGAAAGTGCGGGTCAAAGTAGTGGCTGAGCCTGCAACTATCAGGAACAAAACATATGTTATTATTAATGTACCCTATGGTGATGTTGTCACTGTAGCATGTGAAGCTAAAGGAGAGCCTACTCCCAAAGTGACTTGGCTCTCCCCAACAAACAGGCCTATTCCTGCCCTATCTGACAAATACCAAGTATATGGGGATGGCACCCTCCTCATCCAAAAGGCCCAAAGATCTGACAGTGGTAACTACACTTGCGTAGTGCGGAACAGTGCTGGAGAAGATCGGAAAATAGTCTGGATCCATGTTAACGTTCAACCTCCCCAAATCAATGGGCATCGCAATGCAATAACGTCTGTGAGGGAGACTGCCGTAAAGGACAGCCGGAAACTTATTGATTGTAAAGCTGAAGGCATCCCAGCTCCACGGGTCTTGTGGGCTTTTCCGGAAGGGGTAATCCTACCTGCTCCCTACTATGGGAACAGAATCACTGTGCATCGCAATGGTACTTTGGACATCAGAGGGGTGAGGCAGACAGATGCGGTGCAGCTCATATGCATCGGGCGGAATGAAGGGGGGGAAGCGAGATTGATTGTGCAGCTGCTCGTCACAGACCTTTTGGAGAAACCTTCCTTCAGAGACCCTATCAGTGAAAGGATCACTGCTATCGCTGGGCATAGTATCAATCTGAACTGCTCTGTCCAGGGGAATCCCGAGCCCAGCACAAGCTGGATCCTTCCCAACGGCACTGAAATCCCCAGTGGCAGCCATTTGCACAGATTTTACCACAAGAAGGATGGGATTCTGCACATCAGTGGTCTCTCTGCAGGAGATGCTGGAACTTACCGTTGCACAGCCAGAAACCCAGGAGGTTATGTGGAAAGGGTCGTCTTCCTGAAGGTGGGACTCAGGCCAGAAATTAGCAACCAGTACAACAACCTGGTGAGCATCATTAATGGAGAAACTCTGCAGCTCCACTGCATCACCCAGCCAAATCTACGGGCACAGATCTCCTGGACACTGCCCAATGGGATGGTCTTGGATGCACCCCAGGCTGTGGGTCGCTTCTCCCTCCTGGAGAATGGTACACTGACAGTGCGTGAGGCTTCTGTATTTGACAGGGGCTCTTACCTGTGCAAGGTGTCCACAGAGTATGGCACTTCTGTTATGAATGTGCCTGTCATAGTGATAGCTTATCCACCACGGATCACCAGTGAGCCAGCACCCGTCATCTATGCCAGGCCTGGAAATTCAGTAAAGCTGAACTGCATGGCCATTGGGATTCCTAAAGCAGAAATAACATGGGAGCTTCCAGACAAGTCACATCTGACAACAGGAGCTCAATCTCGTCTGTATGGAAACAAATTCCTCCACCCTCAGGGGTCATTAGTCATCCAGCAGTCTACTCAAAGGGATGCAGGCTTCTATAAATGCACTGCTAAAAATATACTAGGCAGTGATTCGAAAACAACCTACATACACATATTCTAAACACTAAAACAATTGCCTTTGCCTGGATACTAATGTCCAAGTCACTGCCAAGCAAGTGCAACAAGGAAAGTACTGTTTACAGCAGAGCCAGGAAGGCTGGGAGCAGGAAAAAAGAAAAATAAAAGAAGAAAACACAATGGAATTTATTCTGTTTTCATACAAAATGCATTGCTTTTGTACTCAACATGATATTACTTTCCTGCAGTAGAAGGAGGCAGTAGATGTATTTAAACTGAGGGGACTAGCTTGTTGGAAAAGGTCTCTAAATTGTTAAGACAATGTAACGTGTTTTTTTCATGCTATCCAATAGCACCCGAGACCTAAAGTACTCTTATTCTTGTCAATAGTCCAAAGCTACTTCTTGTTTTAACAAGCACCTTAAAAATGCCAAAGAAGTATTAACTGTAATAAATGAGCTGCAATGATAGAAGTGCTTTAGTGTTTTGTTGGAGAGACATGATTTTCTTTATCCCCTGCGATGCTTTTACATAATCTAACTTTATAGAGTATGATTACTAACCTTTTATGATCATTCTTCTATCAACTCTTCCAAATCAAAGACTAATTTAGCAAATAAAAGTAATCTATTTTTAATAAAAATAAATTCAGACTTTAGTTACCATAACATATGAACAAACCTTTTCCAGCTACTAAGGATGCTTCAGTCAAATTCATTCATTATATATTTTATATATATTTTTAAATCAGACTATGAGACTAGAAAGAGTAACAATGAACTTGGTCTCATTTTATAAATTATTGGTCTTTACAAGACTCTGATACGTAACAGTGTTTTATAATGTTAAGGTCACTATACTGTACATTTTATAATAAAAAATATTTTCCAAAAATTCTATTCACTGTGTTTTCATTTTACTTTAAGAAAATAGGCTAGTCCAAACACTGAGTGTATGAAGTTATCTAATAATATAAAGTTATATTGTGTTACACATACTTTTTATCTCAATAAACATGATTTCCTAATAATTAACTTGGCACTTCCATTATGTATATTTTAGAATACATTTGCAAGTCTAATACTTTTCTTGCAGTCAAGGATTTTTTTTTGGTAGTGTCTACATATCTTTATGTGTTTTATCAAATACACTGTTCAAATCGTTGCTAAAAGAAGCTGAATGTGGCTGTATTTTGAATAAACAACTACAGTAATAATTATGAAAGAGTGAACTCTACTTTACAACCTAAAGCTTCTCTGAGATATTCCTGAATTCTTAAATTTCTCATTGCTCATAAATCTTATGCTCTTGTTTTAGAACTATAGTGAGAAAAAAACATTCATTTTGACCTTCTCTATTTATTGGTTGAAATGTAGAAAGAAGTAATGCAAAAAGTTTTTCAGAACTTTCCTTTTGAAAAAAATACAAGCGTAATGATTTTTTTACTCGACAAATTTATACAGTTTAGGAAAATTGTAACCTATCGCAGAATACGTGTTTATCTTGATGGTAAACTGAACTGAACTACTTAAGAAGAAAGCATTTGAATAGTAAAAGGACACTGACTCAAACTAGGATATTGCTAAAGAGACAAAGGACATGGATTATGTGATAGAGTATTTTATAAAATTTCTTTTTAAAAAGCCAGTGCAAGGTAAAAAGTTCTCTTCTTTAGCATTCGAAACAACTATGCATGCATCTGTGTTACTGGCTTAATTAAATAACAATTAAGTCTTAGTTAGACAATTAAGTCCTAAACCCTCCTAAACCCTCCATGGTTTAAGTACTTGGGCCTTAAATCAGCAAGGTCAGACATGTGCCTAACTAGCTGGCAGGACTGGTGCTGCTTATAACAGTTGAGAATGAAGAAAGGGAACAAGTATTCAAAGTTTTTAACTGGATCATTTATATGCTCTGTTTCTAATACAGCTATTTTCCCTGAACAGGTCACAGGTTATACATCTTTAGTTACTTTACTTAATTTATAGTCGTTCTCAGAAAATCGTAATATAAATTTTAACAATAATACATCTTTTTAAAGGGTCTAAAGTCAGCATTTTGAGTTTGTAATAAGAATCATGTATTTTTATTCGTCTCTCCAGTCATCAGTTAACATGTATGTGAATTTAGAGATATTCTTGGATGCTGAATAACTTCCATATATTTCCGTTAAGCTGAACGATTTTTTATGTCAAATAAAATACAATCCAAAATCAAACATTTGATTTGTTGGGATCAAATGAAGCATGTGATAATGTTTTACTCTTCCATCCAGAATCTCCACTAATGCCAGTGGTAGTTTTAGAGGCAGAAGAAATGAAAGATTTGGCTCAGAACATTTTCCTTATTCAGATCAAGACTTACATGCTTGTAAAATTCACTCAAAAATCAGACTTAACATTTTTTTAGGTATTTTAATTTCCAAGGTGTTTGCCTTTACCTCTTTTATTCAAATAGACTACCAATGAGAGGCCTAAAAGATATGATTCTCTTCCAAAACAGATGCAACTATAGCTTAACAAATATTAGATAAACACTCAAGCAGTGTTTGGTCATTTATCCCATCTTTCTTATATTCTTCCTCTCGTTTTTGCTTAGATACCGGTTGTCCAGGGTATCCATTTTGAGTTCCTTTTGTTGAAATAAAGAAGTTGATTGGGAAACCAATTTTGTCCCAGGATTGAGCTTCTTATGCCTGAATTTGTGTGTGACTCCATATGCTGAATCATCTGTCAAATGAAGGCAGTCTTAGGACTGTGAACTTAAATCATAACTTCTTTTATTTCCATAGTTATCTACAAGTTGTGCAAAATTAGTGATAACTCATTGCTTTAAGTACAAACACTTTGTTGTTTTTTCAGAATTCATTCATATTTAAAACTGAGTGGGAGCCATGCATTCAACACAATAGAGCATTTCTTTTTATGATTTTGAAACGTGCTAGGAAATAGATTGATTGCTCTTGATATAAGGAAGTTTCACAGTTTTTACTTGACAAATGAAAAAAGGTCCTGGATTGTTTCTATAGAAATGAAAATTTGTCATTCCTTATTCTCTGCTTTGAAACTGAGCAAAAAGGTTGGTTTGACATCTTTGGAGAAGCAGAATAACAAGATATCTCATTGCAGCTGTGTAGATTACAAATGACCAGAGTTGTATACACATTTTTTGCTTTGGCCTTCCACAAAAAGAGGTTAATTGTGACCGTATCTGTAACATAACTTACAGTTAATAACAGGTAGGAGGTAGGAACACAGGGCAGAAAAGCAAAGAACACCAAATTAAACCATGTGTATTCATGTCATCAAGATCTGATAAAATTCCTAAAAAAACTAGCCAATTCGGTACACGTTTTAGTGATTAGCTTCAAAAGCTCATAAAAGGCAAGTGAGGTACAAGAAGACTGAGGAAATGCTAAAACTGATCAAAGAAATGTAAAATCGCCCAGATTAACTCTGATAACCAGAAAGGTATTTGTTTAATTCATTACTAAGCAATCAATCTATGAGCGTCTATAGAATAACACAGTGATAAGATGCGGCTGCTCTGGAAGTTTCCACAACAAATCATGTGATATTATCATATCAATCTAGTTACTTTCTCATAAAAGTAATTGGCCTGGCATATGGGAAGAAAGAGTTGATATGATTTATCTTAGCTTGGTAGAGTTTTTGACATAGTTATACAGGTTGTTCTCATGTGCAAACCATAGAAATGTGATCTACTGTAATCTATTCCAAAATGGGAGAAGAGATGTTTTCAAAACATTTAAAGAGAAGTCAGGAATAGCTAACTGACTAGCAGTTAAGACGACATCAGCTGAATCCATCACAGGTTTCTTTGGGGATCAGTACTTTTCATTGTTGTCATTAATGTCTTTCAAAGATAAAAAAATATGTGGATAATATGAAACTGAAAGATGTTAAAGCACAAAGGACAGAATTACAAATTATGATTTTTCTAGAGCAGAGAAATGGTTGGAAATCAATAAATTTCATTCAGTAAAGACAAATGCAAGAACTGGAATCAGAAGGGAGAAAATGAATAGGAAACAATTGGTGAGGAAGCAGTAGAAACTGCACAAGTTAGTGTGATACTGTCTCAAACACAACACTGTGACTTTGAAATCTACTCACAGAGGGATTGTGTGAAGCATAATTGAGATAATAATTCTCTTCCCAGCCAGGCTGAAATATAAGCAAATTTGAAAGAATCCAGATTAGTGCTACAAAGATGTAAAGCTTTCTGGGGAAGATAACCTATTAGGGGAAGTTGAAATATGTCAAGTTTGTTTAACCTAAAAAAAAAAAAAAAAAAAAAAAAAAAAAGAAAAAAAAAAAGAAGAAAAAGAAAAGACAAGTGTTAAATATAGCAGTTAATTAAAGGAATAAGAATTTCTTATAAAGCAGACTGATTGGTTGTTTTTCAGGTTTATTGAGTTTAGTTTGATACATAAGTGGATTATTTTAGGTAAGCTGTAAGTTAGATACTAAGACAACTTTGTAAGAATAGTTAAACACAGTACCATTTTCCTTAAGGACATTGTGAAATTCCCATCTTTGGAGACAGTTAAAAGCCGTTTACTCAGATAGCTGTCAGCAATAGTCAAGGTCCTTGCTCAAGAAGGAGAGTAAATGAAGAAATCTTGGGATTGCTTCAAGATCTATATTCCTATGTTTCTAGATTTTTTTAGTGTAAAATGCTAACTATTGATAGAACTATAGTAAACAGTAAACTATGCACTAGTAAAAGAAAGATTTATTTGCTATTTTTACTTATTTTTTTAGCTATGCAATCTCCATGATAATCTGAGAGATTCTTAGCTGTTTAGCATAGATATAGACTAACAGATTTGTTCACTTTGATCACATCTTTTTGGTAGTAGTATTTCTAGAAGCATCTAAGTAACATAGAAGCAGTATCCCTTTGTCATTCAAAGAATTTAAGTTACAAAGGCATCTCACACCAAGCTATCCATAGAATGGCATGGAACAGGAAAAAAAGAAAACTACATGATACTTATTTTACTTCATTTAGATTTTTTTACTCCATAAACAGAAATCATACTTTCAAATATGCATTCATACCTCTTTAAATATAACCAACTAACATAAAAATATACCAAAAGCTCGTATACATGTATGACTTGTATGTTCATTTCCTTTCTTTTATTGTTTGCAGCTTGACTCTAGTGTATTTTGAATGGTGATGGGTAGTGTAAGAGAACAATTAAACCTCATTCATCATCCCTCCAAAAATGTTTCCTGAAAAAGATAAACAATAAGACAGAAATCATTGCACACATTGGAAAATAAAGGAAGTAGACCATGGATGATTATCTTGTGGCAGAAATGGCGGCTCATTAGAACTGTTGCCATTTCTTGATGTCTGAAGTTGAAGTTTGGCTTGTGTGCCCTAAAAGCTTGTTTAATACTTCCAACTATTCCAACTGGCCAAACAAAAGATATTACTTTTCCTTACAAACCTTTTCTTGCTGATTCAACCCAGTCACATCACCACAGAACAATTAGCTAACGTGCACATTAGTAACTTTGGTAAATAACATACATAGTCAGAAGCTCACCTGTCATTAATTGGCAGACTTTGTCTGGCTGAAGGTCCACCCAAAATATTTACTTATTGTGTGAGCATCCTCATCACTTTCTTTGCCTTCAGGAGGCTGGCTTTTGTGGGTGATGTAAGTACTTGAGGACATCCCTATTTTTTCAAGTGTCTTTTGTGTTTCCAGCCCTCTTCATAGTTTTTTTCTACTTTCTTTTAACAGGCAAACTTTTCTTTACCTGCGAGGTAGACGAATTATGTTTCTTCCTTTCTCATAGGCAAGCTTATTGTCGCTCTTCATATGACAAGTGTGATGCATCTGACATCAGGGGTAACGTGACAGGTAAGATGTCATGACATTGGACTGCATCTGTGTACCACCTACTTAAGGGCTTCTTTGAATGTGTGGCCTCCATAAAGGGAAATATATGTTGGCAGCAGTATGGTATTATGACTTCTTCCGTACTTCATGACCCCATTCGTCAAGCACAGTTGGCCATAATATCAAAGAATTCCCTCACTGGCCATGTTTGCTGTGTCAGATCACTAGGTCCGAAAGAGGCATAAATATGTGATGTCTCCCAGCTGCCAAGGGCTGGAGATGGGAGCCAACAGTGAAAACCCTGACAGGTGTGGAGGTGGAACGACATGAGCTGGACAGTCAGACTGTAGAATTAGCAGAATAAGTGATGCTGTCACACCAAATTACCTGGTGCCCTGTGTTACTCAAAGCACATCTGACATCATATGCGTATTCCACAAGCAGCTGAATTAACCACACTACATGGGCTTGAGAATCACCTTTACTCCAAATGTTAGTAAAAAAGCATTAAGTCTCTGGCCCCAAACTAATTTTTTTTCTTGGTTCTACCTCCAATTCTCAATGAACTAAGCTACTTTACTCTCATACCAAGAACTCCTCTGTTCTTTTATGAACTGCTCTGAAAAATGACAATAATAGGCAAAATGAGCAACGTTTTCATTAATGTTTGTTTAATAATCTGGCAAAAAATAGGCCTGGTAATCAAAGATCAAAAACTACATACAACTCTTGAAGAGCTGGCGAGCAAAACATTCTACTGAAGTCAATAGGAAAGCATTCGGACTCCCAATGTTCTACAAAAAAGAACTCTGAACATTTTCTTGACTAAAACTTTTTCTTTTAAACACAGAGGGGCCAGGAACTACTAAGAAAATTGCAAATCTGGATCTTTTGAAAGCAAAGAAAAAGTATTGTGAATGGGACACAAATCTGAATCTTTTGAAAGCAAAGAAAAAGTATTGTGAATGGGACAGAGATAGTAGGTACAGGGTACCTTTCTTAAATAAAAAGGAGGTTGACATTTAATTGAGTTTTTCTGAGGAGCAAACACGTTGATATTTTTTCACATGTGAAGATTAGGTATTAGCCTGTGTAGTTGCATTTGAAAATCCTGCCACTTCCTCCAGCTTCTCTCAAATCTGCATTTTTAGGATATCAAATACTTTGAAAAAGTTAAGCCTAAGTGACTTGCTGCAAATAACATCCATAGTTATGTCATACTACAACATAGTTTTGTCATAATGCTAAGACCTGAACCCGAGCATAACTAGGTGATTCTTGCAAGTACATAGTGGAGTTTCTATGGCAACATTTACAAATGCAGTGATTTTTATAACTAAGGGTATCAATTTGCAAGCCAGGCAAAATTACAACTAACTTCCACATGAAGAAGTAGAGCGGTACTGGCCCAAAGAAGTTTTTGTTTAAAATCTGAGGAAAAGTCTTATTAGGCAGTCACAGTGACAGTACTGGCATGCTATTTTTATAGCGTCCATGGAGGATGTCTGCACATAAACAAATGTACATAATTACTAAAGATCAATAAGAATATGTTACCATAATACATTCGTAATAATATAATCTAACTTACAAAATTGAAATAATTAATATGTATTTAAAGTCATGTTTAGACCCCACATCTGTAACGCAATGTGTTGTGTGGGTGGATATCATGATTGCTCACAATGCAGTCAGGCATGGTGGGGTGAGCTGACCTATTAGATTGCTACTGCCAGACAAATCCCATTTTGCTTTTCCCTGCCCCAACAGCATGTTTCCTCCAGCTCCCTTACAATAACCACATCTTGTGTTCATGTGACTTCGCTCTGAGTCAGTTCAGCTCATGAATTTGCTAAAAAACTAATTAGAAAACAAAAAGTTTTCCGTCCAGTTAGTGAACTGAATAGGCTCATCCAGGAGTGGTAACTCATGAAAGGGAGGAGTTGACCCATGAGTGAGAAAGAAGGTCAAGGTGAGCAGGAGTGAATTGAGGAGAAGCTAAAGCACCTCTTCTGACAGCAGTGAGCTGTTAAGCTGGCTCTGCCACTTCATCTGATTTTTCCCTGCAAGTAATAATGGCAAAATTAAATCTCTTACACTATGATGGGATTTTTGTATTTTATCTGATTTATTCAACATGCACGATTGTGTAGAGACGTGTGAATATAGAGATGTGTGAATGCTTTATTGTGACATATATATGTGTATATTTATAACCTAATATTTATTCTTCTTGATTCTTGATTTGTTCTCTCTAATGGAGAATGTTATCCTTACAAGAGGTAGAGTTGGTAGGAAGGAGAATACTCAGGCAAATTATCTTTTATAATAGTTTTCACTATTTACAAAATATGACTTCGTTGCACATTCTCTAGACTAAAAGCGAGGAATGCTTTGAATTGAATTTGTGGCAGGTTTTAAGGGCTGGAGGAATTTATGCAGATTTTTCCCTGCATTCTGGAAGACTTGAAAACTTGCCTTCGAACAAACCATATCCCAGAGCTTCTCATAAACAGGCACAACAAAAGAAATATTAATCTACACCCTAGTCATCTCAGTACCTTGAACATGAAATTACTTGTAATAATGGCCATGAAGCTAACAATAACGAGAAAAGGAAGTGTCTCAAGGCAGTTCATTTTTCCCTCGTTAATGAACATTCGAGTTCTCTGCAAAGTACTGTAAAGCGCACACTCTCAACAAAGGCTCGCTTGGCCCTGTGAGCTTAGGCTGTATGTCATGCTGTGCCATCAGTCAAAGTGTTTTGACTCATATATGTTGTATCTTGCTGTGCCAAGGGCAAGTCATTTAAAGGGTTAAATGGATAGAAAACATGAGGTGAGACCCTGCATACATCACCCCACAGTATCAAAATTATCTGCAGTAAAACATTTAGGGGACTGAGTTTTCAGTTTTCTTTGTTGTGATCTTTTTTTGGTATTTCAAAATTCATTTTGTATGTATTTGGGCTATGTGGTGCTAAGGCTTTAAAACAAAATGTGTCCTCCTGCAGTTTCCTCTTACAGCATTCAGCTCCGTTCTTAAACTGTTGGACAAAGCTTAAGAAAAAAATTCAACTTATCCAGTTGAACTTTTAGAAAAGAACTATTATTAGAATGAAAATAATCCTGGTGATTCATACAACATGGCAGTAAAGCTGAGGGAGATTCCCAGCTCATAAAAAAACAAGCAAATAAGAAACAGGCCCTTTTTATATAATCACACGTAGCAAATGCTGAAAGGCATTATTAGCTAATTGGATCCTTTTTTTTCTGTTTAACCCCATATAAAACAAGGTAATCCATTCAAGGTAATCCATAATATATTCATAATTACATGCAATAGTATAATAAGCAAAATCACTTGATCATGGGATACTTACTCAGCAAAGGCTAGTTTGAATCATTCCTAATAACAGATTTTTTTTTGTATTGGCTGAGGCCTCCCATCAGCAAAATTCAGTTATTGAAGACTGGAGTTGTGTTGCTTGACATTACATGGGTTTCCATCAAACTGAGGAAAGCAAAAATTTGCAGTAATTAGAGATGCTGGAACATCCTCGAAATCAAAATGTAGCTCAGAGTATTTCCTTATCATGAGTCATACTGGCAATGTCCTAGGTTTTGCCACCCTCACTACTCCTTTCTGTAGAAGTAATTCAATTGAAGTTGATAAACCTGTGTATAGAGCAAATATTACTCAAAATAGATTGAAATTTGAAAATCTGGTCCTGGATAGGAGAGTAACAAAGTGGCTAAGATATGCCTCCCATTCACCAAGATCCAAGTGGATTGTTCCAACCTAATTTTTACAGATGTTTTCTGAATCAAAGTGCCACTAGAGAAAACGAAGGATGAGAGAAGCTGTTGCTTATGACCACTTTCTTGTAGTCTGAATTCATTAGTGACTCACTCCAAAATTAATATCATAGCATGCTATTTGGCAGGGCTAGCCATATCATATCCTGCTCTCAGTCTTCATCCGGACCAAATGCCTATGTAGATATGTCAGGATTAACCCCTTACAGCAATTTGAAATATAAATTAAGAGCAACATTCTGCACTCATGGTTATTTTTTTTTTTAGTGTTCAGATCTTGGTTATGTGCACGTATGTTTTATGACTGTGTCTCTTTCTTTAAATAGATACGTGTGTGTGTATGTACTGTTTATGTTTTTATACATGCATTCTCTCTGTATACATAGAAAGATAGATAGACAGACAGGTAGAAGGATAGATGCACATATATGCATGTGTTTATATGCACTTTACCCCTTCTATATAGCTAGATGGAGAGGATACTGTAGAGATCTTTAGGAGTTCAAAAGAAGGGTTTGTCCAAACCTATTTAACCTGATTTTTTTTTAAAAAAAAAAAAAAAAAGTCCTTTTCCTTGACTTCAAAGCATGAAGTCTTTCAGAATTAAATCCCAGATTTGAGGAAAATCAGCTGATGCACCAACAAACTGTGATACCAAACTTGCCTCAAACAAGTTGAGGGATTATTTCTGATGATTTTGCAAATACCTGGATATTTCACCTCATTCAGGGACTCACTGGTTGCCTTTCTTGACCAAGAAGTATCTTCCAGCACATCTTTGAAAAGTCTCTTTTTTTTTTTCCTCTCAGCCAAAACAGGTTTTGGAACTGATGACCCAGCTGCAGATGCTACAGTGAAGCAGCAAATTTCGTAACGCTTTGATCATCTCAGGAAAAGTCTCAACTGTGCAAGTCTTTTATCTTACATTCAGCCAGCATGAGCCAGGGAAGAGAAGATGCTGTCAGTAGCACTCTACTGATGTTACTTTAATGGGATTTACAGTCTATGTAAAGAAAAGAGATTTAAAAAATAATAGCTTGACTGTCCTTGGCTTAGTAATAATACAAATGAGCTGGGGAGTACCATATTGAAAAGAATGAAGAACTAACTGTGTACATTTAAAAATATGTATTTTAGAAGGTAATATTATAAAATTTATTAAAGGTATTTATTATATAAATGGTATTTAAAAGCTTTTAATAGCTCAACTTCTGGGTTTCACTAAGTTTCTCTTAAAAATGAAAAGCTCCTCAAGAGGAATTTCCAGGGCTGCCAAAATCTGTATCTAGCACAGCAAGGGAGAAACACTGTCTGTTGAACTCAAGCATCCTTGGCTGATGGTGGATATTTACACAGCACTTCCAATTCAACCTTTCCCCCTGCTTTTGTACTAATCTGAAAGACATGCTGAGAAAGATAACAAGCAAGATTACAGGATACAACAGGCAAGACATGCAGAAGTCATCAAAAGAATTACTGCTGCCATAGGAGTCTGATAAAGAATAGAGGTAAGTGAATAAATACTGCTTTGTTTTATGTTGGTCTAATCCTATTGATTTTGGTGAGATTAAACAGATGAAAATAAGGAAAGATTTAGGCCTATGGTCTCAGCTGATGCATAAACATGGAGCACTTTCAAATCTTGACAATAACCTTCAGTGGAAAAAAAAATTAAGAGGCTGCAGAAACCTCCGGACTCTTAGACATAGAGTATCGAGATACTTTTTATTGGAGGTTAGGCTTTTTTATGATTATTATAGTGCCAAAACTCTCCCTCTACTTACAATTTGGGCAGATAGGAAACATATAAAGTATTTATTATGTTTGGCAATCGTTTTCAAATCAGAGGGCAGTAGCTGGCAGATCTTTATGGAGGAACAGTACACTAAAAATGAGCACCGAAAATGTTGGAATGAGTTATAAGAAAAAGGAAATTGAGAGCACAGGCTGAATAAGACTACCACCAGAACCCACTGGATTGTTTAAGTCAAGTTAAAAGCTACAGGCATTTAAGTTTGAAGACTTATTTACACACTGGTTCAAAAGAGAACTAGTTGCATATTAGATCAGCAAACTGCCTAAACTTGCTGGTGTCTGATAATTTCGTTTACATGTGTTCATTACATTAGAGCAATATTCATACATTGAATCTTATTTCTATATTAGCAGATCAAATAATCTGAATGAGTTGAAGTAAAACTGTCAAGTAATCTAGTAACTGTGAGTTTCACTTTTTTTGTTGTTTTGTTTTGCAAAATATGTTGTAGATATAGCAAGTAGTAAAGTCTAAGATTATCTGACACTTTCCATCTCAGTTTGCAGGTAACTATAACTTTGCTAAATCAATTGTTTGGCCTGAATTTTCCATGCTTGCCCTTTGCCTCTGATTCTGGATTTATGTTTTTATTTAGTTTCTTTGTAATTCTTAAAGGGTTTTACTGAAAATGGCCCATTTTTTTCCAAAACTGAAGTTAAGGAAAAAATTAGCTATTTTACCAACATGATAAGCATTTTCCAAGTATTTAATAGAAGCATTTAGTGAGGACTATGATGTCTGGAAGAGCATAATTATGAGATCAAAGAAACATGGGTGTATTCTGTTTTACATTCTACTCTAAGCTGGTTCATTTTCACTCTAAATGATTGATATAAGGGTAGCAAAAGCAACAGATGATTGGTTAATATGACTCCCTGAAAGAAAATTGTCAGTTCTCTGTGATGTCCCAAATCCTTTCAAGATTCCCAATTCCAACTTGGGGAAAAAGAACCTAAAATTAAGTTATCACATGTGCAGATGTTCTGCATCTTTCAGGGGAGGCCAGGCCTATTCAGTGTGCCCAACAAAACCTCAAGTTAAATTTCATAAGAATTTGATCTGCTTACTATGTATGACAAGCTTTAAAATGCTGAACTGGATCATATGGAAAGCTAAAAGAAAAAAAAAGAAAATCCTAGGACTTCAAATTGAACTCATGTTACCACAGGAGTGTAGTCTTTGTATTAGTTGATTTTGATAAATATACTTATATTCAAATCATTTTTGATAAGAAAACAACCAAATAAAAAGCTCAGTAAGTATAAGGATGAGCAAATATCAGAAGACCGTAACCATCCTAAAAATGTCCCACATCTCCATGGGAATGAAGATATGTATGATTCAATAATTTTACTTATAGCTGTTTAGGGAAACTGAATCTAACATAGTGTGAAGAAATGGAGGCTCCAGCTCCCTGGAAAGGGTACTGATTAAACCCCATATTGCTATCTTATAAAACTCTGGGTAGATCATGATAAGCTTAAGGAGTTTATTAAATTCTTCAGACATTTGAGAAATAATTATCTTGACAGAATAACTCCATTAGATGACATTACATCTCCTTTCAGGAAAATTCAACCAAATACATGGTAATTTAGTTCTAATCCCTTCCCCCTCCCTACCCCCCCCACCCTCTAAGTCTGATTTCCAGTGGGACTGAGGGCTTGGAAATGAAGTAAAACTGCTAGAGTGATCAAATTCCTCCCACTTTATAACAAAATGTGCAATTGAAGAAGGAACACATTGACTGTGTCTAGACTTACCTGCTGGGATTCACTGCCGTGAAAACCAGTCTTAGTCTTCTGGTCTTCCAGTTCAGCCATCTGTTGGAGCGTGTCAGGGGTCCTGTAAGCTCACCCAGGCCTCCTTTCTACAGAAACTTGAATATGGAGCAGAAAAGTGGCTGACATGCCAATACCTCGCCTTGATATGGATATAGGATGCTGGCAGGGCATGCACCCAGATCTGGGAATTTGGAAGCCTTCCTAGGCTCAGTAATGTAAATAAATACGTTCATTATGAAACCAACTCAGAGGAAAATATTGTTACTTTAAAAGCTCTCCAGGCTCTTTCTTCTCTCTTGATCTAAGATAGGGTTTGCTTGGCTGGCAGGCAAGCACAATAGCACAAGATATCTGCTTCAAAAGATTTAGTTTACTAGGTGACGACTAAAGCACTAGCCATACGTTTGATTTCCTTTCAAATTTGACTGCAGTGAAACCTAGTTGGAATTTAGCTGCTGTTTACTTGCAGTTTAAAAGATAGGAGCTTGTTATACAGCCGGTGTCAACACTTCAATGTCTGAATAAGCAGATAAACATATCAGAGACATAAAACTCGAAAGAATATTGTTAGATGGCAGTGTCCTTATTCTTTGGATATTTTATATAGTGCATTTGTTCACAGTGAAATGAGGTGTCAGTTCAAACACTTCTGTACGTCAAAAATTTTGGCATAGTATTTGCTTGAATAAAGCAATGAGAACAAAGTTGGAAAATAACACATGAGAGTATTAGTGGGGTATATAGGTAATAATTGTCTTTATTAACTTTTTCTAAGGCAGACTTTTTATTTAGTTGTGGTGTTGCTAGTGCTTCCTGTTTATTCTTTTCTCTTTGCATTTCTTTATATTTCAAAATCTGTTTCTTTCAACGTGTTAATTAGAGGCAAGATGTTACAGTGATTTATACTAATATAATTAGAATTACTGTGAGTTTAGATCAGCACATTGTCTGTTCCCAAAAGTCTGCTTCAGGAATTAGAGTGCCCAGAAGTGGATCTGAGATTGGAAGCATGTATCATGACTTCAAGAAAGGCTTAATATATCTTCCATTTGTTCTGGCTATATCAATTGGCTTAAATAAAATGTATTGCCTCTCTATCTCCAAACCACTGTTTGGACCACTGTTCAATAGACCATCATTCCCTTAAGCACTCTCTAAATTTGAGAAATATATGTGTTTAGGGTTACTGTGAAAAGAATTCATGTTATCTGCATAAACATCACTATTTTGGTTTGTCATGTCCTTGAAATTCTCAAGACACAGAATTTCAAGGTATATCGCCAAAGCTGAGTATACCTTTCTTTCTTTTCTTCTCAAATTGAGACACCTTTTGAGGGCATCAGTCTAAGAGAGATAATCCATATTTCTTGCCTGTTGCCATTCTCAGGCCTTAATTTTACTTGTCACTCATCATGTACTTTATAAAGTATGTTCCATTTAGAGATGAAAATAACCAGGAGTACTTGACAGATAAGGTTCCCTTATGCTTTCTTTATGAGGGCCATAAGAAAACTACTTTCTGTGCTTTTTTCCCTTGTAGGAATTAGAAATATTAAGGGTAGACTGCATTTCAAGCTCTGTGAGCTAGAATTCAACTTATATGGCTTTTTGAGACAATGACACTGAGACACCAATATATGAATTCTAGAATTTTCTTCAGTTCTGTATCAATATTGTTCAGATCATGGCTAAGACAGTGTTTTACTACTTCTCATTTAATGTAAGTAACCTCAAATACTGTGGAGCTGCTTAGAGTTCATCTTACGGACTCTTTTCTCTGCAGTCTGAGAGCCCACCTGTGTCTCCTTGTCTTTTATTCTCTCTTTTCACTTTCAGATAATTTCATATTGCTTCATATTGTTAATCTGAGTTATTAAATAACATGACTTTTCAAATGTGTTAACATACATCTTGCAACACAAGGCTCTCTCTAATCTCACTTCCATCAGTGATTGCCTTTCTAGGAATTAGGGTTTCCTGTCTCCCCATTAAGTCAAATTATTGTGGTGCTGGGATATCTTACGGCATATTTCCACTGTAGATCTTCATTTGAATATCTTAGCCACATAGTAATGATTTTTGGTTAAATGGAGCAGGTAATTATTGAAATTGGTGTTACATTCCCACTAATTGCTTTAAAAGGAACAATTAAAAGGAAAAGAGATATTGCTGTCCACATTCTTAATGCAGACAATCTTTTCTTTCCTTTGTGGCACCCTCTGATGCGGTTTAATGCTCTTAGCATCTTTGGGGTGTTTGAATGTAATCAGTGAATATGCTACCAATACCGAGATGATATGAGCCACAGGCAGCCAGAGGCTGAAATGACATGACGTTGCTACCAAATTGTGCTCTCGCCTGGATACTTAAAACAGCCTTTCATTTGTATTGCTTAGCTTCCTGAACATTCATCATCCCAACAGTTCAGCCCTACTGTCAGCAATTTTTAAGTATTTGTTATTTTACACACTATGGAATCTTCTGTACTCATCATTCATTTATTTTCAGCTGAAAGAATTCTTGGAGCTTTCATTTAAACTTGTTTTGATTTCTCCTACTGTATCTGCTGCAACTGGCGTCACATTAGGTAGCAAATGTTTTTACTTACTGATGTAGACATGCTCTTAACATTGTATGTTAAAGGGATTGTTTTGTTTTTTAAAAACCATTTTTTTCTCTTTTCACAATATAAGAAAGATGTTTTAATAATGAATTTATTGTCATTGATATATTTTCTTCTCTTAGGAGCCAGAGTAGATTATATAAAGTCATTATATATATAGTCTACATATACAATTTAGTTTAAAATGCTACTACAAAGTAAGATACCTTTGGAAGAGTCCTTATTGCAGTTTCTTGTGATTTTGTCTTCAATCTCATTCTAGGAAAAAATTTCAGGTTATTGTTCTTGGAAAAACATTTCAATTATTGACTCAGGCCCTGATCCAGAGGAGCACTTAATCGTTTGCATAACTTTAAGTAAGTGACTAGGAGACTATTGTCAAAGAAGGCACTCATACGCGTAAGTGCCATGCTGGACTTAGGTATTTTTAATGTCATCTGCCAAGGCTGTGTTTAGCCCACTGTGATATGATAGCCTTTCTAGCCTGAACTATCCTTTCCTGATTTGGAAAAAATCCCTCTCCTTCAAACTTTTTTTGGCAGAGAGTCAAACTTTTTGGTTCTTAGCTCTCAGAGAAAAATTGATGCACTCCCCAGAACTAAGTTTTGGTAGAGCATTTTCTTTTTTTTCTTTTCCTTTCTCTCTCTCTCTCTCTTCTCTCTCTCTTTTTTTTTTTTTTTTTTTTTGATTGGTTTATGTCAGGTTTTGTTACCATTTTACCAATTAATCCAATAGTTTTAACAAGCTTGCAGTACTTTCTCGAGCTTTGCTTCTTATTGTTCCAAAATAAAAAAGCAGATTTGGTAATGCAAACCAGATATTTTTATTTAAAAGAGCAAACAAGTGTAAAATAAAACAAGGCAAAATGAAAGCCAGCTTAATTCTTAATAAACTGATACAGGTTTGTGTATAAGGGCAGATATTCTCAAACTGCAAAGTAGATCTACAAAAGAATTTAGCACAAAGTCCTGACTGATATTTTCTATGACCTCAGGGCTATGCTGCAGCTAGGAGGATCAAAACTTTTATACTAAAATCCATATCCAACTTATGTTTGAGACACTAGCTTTCCCTAGTTGACTAAAATTCTGCTTCTAGGTATGCTCATGGGGAGGTCAACCTGAGCAATGCAGTTACTGTCTGTCTCATTCCTAATCCCAAAAGGAAACCTAATGTGCTTTCTCTGAGGGTAGATATCTAGTCAATTTATATACTCCATTTATAGTTGGATTTTTGCCCCTATCTTATGGAAAGGCTGCTCCAATATCTCACTTTTCTAATGGCTAGATACCTATTCACCTATCGCGATACATACTCTTCATCAGTTTATACACCATGTTCTCTTTTCAAGTTTATCCTTTAGAAAATTCCTTTTAAGGATGATTTGAAAATGCAAATTTGTCCATCTCCAGCTGTTTCCTCTGAAAGACATTAGACTTGTGTTTTCTTACAGGATCATATCCACAGATGGGATCTTGTTCTTTTAGGGTATTGAGGTTCTCTATATTCTCCTAGAGCTATGGAATACAAACACCAATTTCCCAGCTACAAAGTGCTGCAGTGCTGGGTCTATCCATGCTGGGAATCTTGAAAACGTTCGTTTTGAGTGTTTTTTTTTTTTTTTTTTTTTTTTTCCCCACTCAGTCAATCACAAATCCCAGGAGCTCAGCAGCAGCTCAGTAAAACAGACATTCTTGTCTTGGGTGCTATTGGCGGCTGGGAAGCTGTCACAAGCACCAGTGATGTAAAGCAGCTGCAGAATCTGGGGAGCTATTTCATTCAGAAACACCTTCTGCATAATGTTTCTTGAGTGGGATTTCTCATAACTTATGGTTCACAGGAAGCTTCTGAAATGTTTAAGTGAGGTCCAATTCAAAAGGAAAACAAGTTTTAAGAAAAAAGAATCCCCCAAACTAGATATCCTGCCTTATTACCAACTTCATTGCTTTTCTTTCACTGATATTTACTGTCCTAATGCATTTATAGAGAGCAGATTCTCTCTCAGTGTTTAATTCACCAGGCTGAACAAATTAGAACAAACAAGGTTTCTCTCAGGCTTTTGTCGTGCAGTGAGATCCCATACCCCTAGTCATCCTGAGAGACTTTGTCTTTTCTGAAGAGAAATGACCAAAACCAGTTTCACCTACCTTACTTCATTTCTTGATAGAAACACTTAGCCTCTCTTTAAATCAGCTTTTTTTCACAAATCATTCTGAAATATAACTTTTTCCTTCATTTGTGCCAGTCTGATTATCCTGATTATTCTCTTTTCCAAAAAAAGAATATGACTAGTCCCAGCATTTATTTCAGAAAACTCTAGGCAAACAGGTCCCTTTTTGATACAGTCTTTCTTTTTTTTTCTTTTTTTTTTTTTCCTTCATTTCAGATCCACTTTAGAAATGATGTGCTGTTCACTTATATGCCTACCTTACCTACTCAGTCCTATGTGACATGGTATCAGATATTTTGCTAGTCTGCATTCTACGGCATTTTTTCTGCTTCCAAGAAATCGAGTATGTTAGCCTGGGATGGCATGTCTTTAGTAACAATCCACTTTAGAATTTATTTTCAGGTTTCTAATTACGCATTTCTTGTGAATCCTTTAAGTTATTCTGGTGGAGCAAATCAGCTTGTCTTACTCCTCTGTATAAGTACAGGGTTTTTGGCTGTTCTCCGAGCACACGGTTCCACCTCTACTGAAAAGGATGCTCTAGCATACAACTGCAGATACCATACACAAGTTCATGTGATATCACAGCTCCAGATTTATATGCAGTCATCAGTGAAGGCTATCGAGCATCCCAAAAAGGGTGCACTAAGACCTCAGAGAACTGCTTCCACTGAGAATGAACAAAATACAAGCAAAACATTCTGGCACGGACCAGCATGACTTTGTCATCAGATTATAATGCTTAATGAGAACAGGTAGAGTAGGCATTTACTCAGAAGCTGATAATATTATCTCAAATTTCTTCTGCCCTTCTCAGTATGCTTTTTATCAGTATTTATTTTTTAGTTGAATTTGCTGGTTACAGATACCTTTGTTCTTTCTTTTAATTTCTTTTAAAGTACCTATTCAACTTGAATTTCGAGCAGTTTTCTTTCTTAGAACATAGCTTTCTTTCCTGAGTAGATTTCTTTTTCTCTTTAGTTTAAAAGGATCCTCTCTTGTTCCTAAATTCCTTTCTGCAGTAGCTTTTAAGCCAGTTAAGAACTATTTTTCTGGTTTTTTTATTGTCTTTGTTTCATATCCTGCACAGGTAGCTAAGACAGTATCTATTCTTTGATTCTTCTATAAATATCCCTTCACCAAAAGCATATTTTTTTTTCTCAAAATGGTGTTAGCTCGCATTCACAGTGAGTTATCTTTTCTTGGCTTTGGCATAAATTTCACATTATTTCTCTCTTCCACTTCTTCCTTCTACATACAGGTCAAGTTTTCTCCTGTCATTGCTCCAAATGTTCTAAATGTCAACCTCTCTCCCTGTGGCGTCCCACCTCTGGGGTCATTATCCAACAGGTCTTCCTGTTTTCTTGTGGCAGTAGATGCCCTCCTTTCTTCATTATCTCTGCATCTTCCACTGCCCTTGTCCTCCAGTGCACCAGACCTACTCTACCACTCAGTCCCTGCCATGAGTTTCCATGTCTCCACAGTCACATACTCACATATATCAGCTTGCTTGTTCAGATAACATAACCTCCTGCTCATCCCATGTTTTAGACATCTGAAAATCCTCCTGGTCATCTTGTTCATCAAATTTCTTTCAATCTTGTCTTATTTTTCAGATTTCTTTCCTTCATACTCCTGTCAAACCAATCTCAATGTCACTTTTGGTTTCAGATACAATTCTGAATTTTGGATCTTTATGAGGTGACACATCATGCAAACATCATTTTCAAGGTTTATGCGTGTGCTCAGCATCAGCATCCAGTCACTTTTCCTGTGTTGTTATTTTTCAGAATGCCACTGTTATTTTTCACTGCCACTCTTGCCTCTCTTGGCTGTCAGGTTTGAAAGAGGGGGGAAAGGAAACATAACGGACTATGTTTCCTGCTTTCTGGATACTGGGAGTTTGGTTATATCCTTACCTTAGGGATTCCTGTCCTCTAATTCTAAGATTGGAATTAATTAGAAAGCAGCAGTGAAGCTGGAAGGCTTCATTCACATGCTCAACTGCAGGATCTCTGCACTCCTGGAAACAGAGAGTCACCAAACAGACTGCAAACTATTAAATTGCAACCAAAAAACATACCTTGGAAAGTGCATCATATGAAATGTCTTCAGATGGACAACTCATTTATCACCTTAATAACAGCAAACACTGTCATTTTTCCTCTTTAAAAGCAGATATTACACAAACTTTCCCTGTTTTCTGTTCCTTGGGTACAAGAAAGCTTCTGTGAATATTACTCCTATAATTACTTCACAGATTGATAGCTGGATCTAGGCACAGTGCTTCCATCTTGCTTTCCCAGCCCTAATCCCTGAAGTAAATGTCCTAACTTCTCTCCCAACATCATTAATGAGCATACTTTCTCTGGGATCTAACAAATATGTGACAAGTCTCTGATTAGATGAGTATGTTTGGGTGTCACAGCATGGCTACAGAGCACAAAGCCCTGATCCGGGGTAAGCGTGTTCAGGAGGTCTGAATTTATTCAGGCTAACTTTGCTTTCAGAGGCTTTAAGTTGGATCAGGGACCATCTGCTCGTCCACAGTCAGAGCAGAGTTGTACCAAAAACATGCAGCCAGTGTGAGCTAGCTCTTTATCATATGTTCCAGCTGGTTTTACAGAAATGTTGGCATGTGCTTGCCGCATGATCTGGATCATGTTAGTACCCCTGGGTGATGCAGGAGAGGCACACTCTGGGAAGCCCAACCCTATTCATACAGAAAGAAACAGCTTCAGCAGGAGGGAAGGAGAATATTCTCCCTACCCCTCAAACTACTGGCTTGATTCTGTAATCTTCCCAGATCAGTTTGGCAGATTACATTTTTCTCTCTCCATGTTTGTGGGAGCCAGATGATGCTGACTCCCAAAGAAGTAAGGAAGCAGCAATCAGCAGCTGGAAACAGCTGGCTGTCACAAACATCTCCGTGATCTACCAGCTGCTGGTTCTGATGAACGTCATTCAGAAGCTGCCTCTTTGCTGCCTTTGTCCCGTATGCCTGGATAATTGACCCTGCTTTACTTTACTATTGCATTTTCTCGGAACAGGAATATATAGATGTAGATGCAACAAGAGAGAACTTGACATAAGTATTTCATATGCTTTTCCTTCTTCCATTGTGTTCTTTAAGGAAGGATAGAAAGTTATACCTTTTAAGTGCTTAAGCCTCTAACCACAAACAAAGGGACAAGATGAATCCCAAGTGGAAGTGGAAAGAGGGAAGAAATTAAGTTTTACATTAAAAGTGAGACTCAGAAAGCCCAGGTGTCTTCATCAGCATCTGTTGGTCATTTGATGAAAATCACCTTACTGGCTTTGGTAGTTCTTTAAACTTGTAATTTTCTCTTTATTATACGGAAATCCTAGTCACCTTATTCAGGCCTTTAATTCTTCTACTCATGTTTGTGAATGAAGGCCTCGTGTCTAAAATAGTCACACAAAGAAAAGTAAAGCTGTCTACACTTGTTCACGCATCTGAAAAGTATTCAACCATGAGAAATCTTTGAAGTATTATTATAAAATAATAGCTTTCATTTTGCAGATTTTCCTACAAGCTGTATTTTGCTTTGGGACAATGAGAAAAATAAATCTGTCTTTTTTATAAATAAAACATTTTGCACAAGATGCTTTACAGAGCTCAGTTTCCAATATAAATTGGACCAAGTTTCTTATCACAAGTGTGTCTTTTCTACTAGAGGAATTTAATTAATACTTCACATTTTTAAATTTGATAGATTATTTTTAAAATCATACAGTGATTAAACATTTTCAGTTGATGTGAGTTACAGGTTTGGTGCACACGATAAATGAGGCAGTTTCTCACTTCCCTCACCAGAGCTAATGAAATCACCCCATGTGCTTACCTTCATCGAGGGCAGAATGCCATGTACCACCATTTTTATAGGCTGCTGGATTTCAGCTGCCAGTATTTTAGGGCTAGATGAGCCACCCAGAGTGGGAGAAAAGTTTAGCCAACTATGAGATAGGTGTCTTCGCTCTTGCCCGTGCCCAAGGTAGCAGACAACACTTTGTCGGTACTGGGTGAGATGAAAGAGAGGGAGATAGAAAGGCGTCTCAGAGGCAATCCCTCAAAAGAGCCAAACTCGCTGCTCTGAGACACCCCCTGAAGAGTGGAGACAAAATTCCTGTATTAGTGACCAAAATTTAGATGAATACCTCCTCGGGCTCGAAGAGCTTCACTTCTTTCTTGTCACACAGAAATGTGTTTTGTTTTGATCTCAGTGTAAACTTTCACCATCCTTATTATTCATTTCTCCAAAAGCATTGATTATTTTCTTTGTTTACTGAGAAAGATTCGAAAACCTTTGTTAGTCAAATTTTGGTCTCAGTTATACCCATACAATCCTGCTTCCTCAAAAATATTACCTCATTTTGTTTCTGTAAGTCAGGTACTACCATTTTACAACCTATTGAGTGGTTCTGAAAGCTGGATGGAAAAAACAATTAAATGATATGGGTCTGATATACAGGAGAGAGGCTATTTTGTTTGGGCTTTTGTTTTATATAAAAATGAACATTTAATGGACCTGACATGGTGAAAAGCTTTAGCGTGTGGCATGCCAATCAAGTGAGCTCAACTAACCTTGCCCTTTTGTGAGCTATAATGAATTCTGAAATGAAGCTATAGTCCCAGGCAATAGATCAAAAACTGTTATCCAGACTCCCTGTGGAAACTAGGTTGGATGCAACCCAAGATAAGGCTCCAACTGTGCCTCTCTGTTCCTATCAGACAGGAAACTCAGAAATCTCGGTTAATCTAATCTAGCCGCAAAACTTTCATACACATATATTAAAAGCTTTCTCTTTGCAAAGAGAAACTTTATTAATCAAACATGGTAAGTACTGTATGAACAATTTTCTTGTTCTCTATCATATGTCTGTCTTCTGCATAGCTGTGCAGTAAACATATAAACATAGACTCTCCTTGAAACTGTACTATATAAAAGAACTATGCTCCGTGCTTTTTATGCTCATGCTTTTTCTTTTGAGGGAGCCTGTCATACCTTTTTGTGTAAGCAGAAGAGGAAACTTTTGTAATTCTGTTGCAAATGGTTAAAAAATACCTTTGCCTCATTCCAAGATTAGCTGGGGCTATATGTCTATATTCCTATCTGTAGGACGCAACATCAGCCACAGCAGTGCTAGCCAGAGACAGTACCATGATATCTGAGGAAGGCTTTTTTTTACAGATGGACTGAAGCATTAAAAAAAAATGGCTAGGAATTAAGCATTGTAAGAAAGGCTGTTCTGACAGTAATCAGGTCTAACAGGAGATATGGATGTCTTTCAAATAAACTTTTATTAGTGACAAGACTCAATAAAAAAAAAAAAAAAAGGACTTCTGGATCTTACAAATAACCATCCAAAGCAAACTTTGCAGGCCTTTAGAGTTTGCTTGTCATGAGACCCCATGGACTCAGTCCTACTCTTATTTCCAAAGGCACGACAGCCCTTCCACCTTAGACAAGCTGTAGAATACGAGCCAATCGCCCTACAGCAGATACCTGTTGGACACCTGCCTTAACAACGGAACAACTGTTGCTTCACCTGTGTAGCCGTGTGGCTCCAAGTGCTCTTCTACACACTTGCACATTTTCCACTGGTGCGTCATCCTCTAGTATTAAAGCTATGATCCCTCTGTTACCACCTAGTCTGCCTTTCCACCCCTATTTTCAAGGCTTAATAACTCAGTCTTGAGAAAAGTCACTACTAACTCAGTTTTGGCAAATAAAGCCTCAACAGAAGTAAACAACGTAACGTAAACTTTAAATCATCCTCATGTTTATCTTACATTACTTGTACCAAATATTTCTTGTTTCTACTCAACTAAGGAACCAGTCTTCACTATAAGTTAGACTTCTGAAATGTGAGCTTTACTTTTACAGTGCAACCAATAGTGAAGATATAAAAAATAATGTAAATAGATCAGTTATATATAGCTATTCTCAATCACTGTTGAAACCTCGCTGTATTTTTTATAGGACTTTACCATGTGTTATAGGACTTTACCATATTATAGGACTTTACCATGTTTCTCTCTTGTTTTACTCCCACTTTTCATTTGTTTTCAAGTAGTTCAGGAACCATATCTCTGACCACTTAGAAGGCACGATTTTCTTAAATCACATTTGAATACAGAAATTTCCCCTCTTACTGGCTACATATTTGGGTCTTTTACTGAGTCTTGTCCTGGCAGTTCCCGTTTATGAAAAGGAGCACTCATGTCCAAAAATACCTTTTTTTTTTTTTTTTAATTTTTCAAATACTTCAATAATGGATCCCAATTATATTACATATTACTCAGAATTCACTCTCACAATCACTTTGCTTTGCTCTTTAAAAAAAATTGTTTTTTTTCAAGTATATGAGTTACATGGTCAAGTACATTGAAACACAGAACAGAGGTAGAGCTATTTTCTTGGCCAGACTAGCTGAATTATGGACTTCACTGAATTCTCCACCAAGAGAACAATATGTCTGTTTTCTCCGGAATGAAAGGAGCCACCAGTCTGGAGATCAAAAGCAACAAAAAAGAACAAACAGTGGAACACACTTCAAAAGGGAGAGTGAGCAGAAAATCCTCCTCCCTCAGTGCCAGCTGAATGGATTGAAAAGTCCTGTTTTTAATAGAACATTTACAAAACAGAGATCCTCACTGTAAGTTTCCTCAGACAATCCTGATTTTGGCCCTGAACCCAACCTGTAGGGACCAGCAGTGCTGGTGTCTGCCACCAGCAGTGTGGCAGACATTTCACATCCCACCAGTATCATAAAGTACTACAACAGAATCAAAATTTTACCCTAGTAGGTATAGTATGTGTTGTGAGAGGAAGATTAAATTCCATATTCATTAAACAACCCGCAAGTTTAAGTGCCAGATATATTGGATTTCTATTGTCCCATCATGTAGATTGTTTGCTTTTAATGTGAACATTATTGCCCTAACATTGTGCTAACTCTCTCAAGTGATATTTTCATTTATGGACTCTAGTTAATATTCACTAGTTTTCAGGGCTACAAATGGTATTTAGTGATTAGCACTATAGGTCATATATTTAAATATCTAAATTTGGATTTAACTCCATAAAATGCAGTTTTAATGTATTTACAAATACATGCACACATAGACATTATTTTTCAATTCTATTTAAAGAATGTATTTGTTTGGATTTCTAATTATTGATAACTACTTTGTGATTATGCTTTCAAAAGTTTCTGGAGGAAAAGAATAGATATGTTTTTAAGTGCTGGCATTTAGGCACATGGATTTTAGTACACAGGATAGCTAGTTTAGTAAGAAGTTGCATTATGCTTTTTGCCAGATTGAATTGACTGAACATTAAAAGAAATGAAAAATAAGAACAATAACGTATGCATTTATTAATAACCAAAAATTATTATTGCCAGCTACTTAGGTAGCTGAAATTAATGAACAATTATTGTTGGTGTGTTAGAACCAGTGCTTTCAATACAAGTATCTAGCCCCCACTCCCACTAGGTGAAGTCCTTGATAATTGCTCTCCAAGTGCCACGCCACTGGATTTTGGTTGTGTTCCTCAATTGGAAGAGCAAAACTCCAGCTGCTCCGCCCATAGCAAATTTCGGTTCCTTATTTGCCAGAACACATTTTGGGACAAAATCATGACTTACAGATCTGGAATCCACTGTCCGAAAAAAGTTCATAGGAACAAAAGTTTTCTCCAATTATTCACAGATGTTACTGAACAATAAAACTCTGTGCACAGTCTGATACCACACCCAGCATCTAATTAGTTTGAAATGTTCTTAACATTTTTACAGTTTCACCACTTTTAATCCAACACACTGTGTTACTGATTTTTTATGTACTTCTTTATTCCATGTGTTCTATTAAAATAGTTCATTTAAAAAGTTTTCTCTCTTTGAGCTATTTTTGTTTTTATTTTTTACTTCTGCCAAGTTTGTATATAAAAATAGATTGAATTTGGCCAAAACAAATGTGAGGTAGACAAGAGTTGTGATTCTCAGACTAATTGGATAATTCAGTTTGGAAGAGAATCATAGATATCTGTGCCAGGTAATCTCCTGACTGTATCAGTTAGTTTATATTCCATCAGCTAGTTTATATTCTAGAAGTCTTATAACAAAAACATTTCCTGCACTTCATGCACACAGCAGCCTACTACTGCATTTTATGGAATATACCTCCAAAATTAGTATAAATCATTTAAATGAAAAGAGGGAATCATTTAAAGAAAAAATAATTATATGGTTTGCAAGCTTATTAAATCAATATCTTGATGGTATCAAGACAAGAGGATTTTTTTCTCCCTTTTTTAAAAGAAAAGTTAATATCAACAGTACATGGAAAAATAGCCTCCAGATTTCCTGCATTATCATTCATGTTGTAGATTTAAAAGACCTCCATGGATTATGTGCTTAATTTCATTTTTTGGATTATTTTTTAGTGTTCCATCTCCTAGATGAGCAATATAAAAATATTAAAGAGAAATTATTTTTAAATCTTGAATGAAATCTGGAATTAAAATGGAAAAATAAAACTTCCTGATTTTAAAGGTACCTTGAAGAGGCAAAGGAGATTTCATTGTTATGTATATATTTGCGTTACTTTTTCATTTTATTTCCAGTGTATCTGCTTTTGACAAGACATGTTTAGAGCTGAGTAAACCCCCACTGACAGAAAATGTCATTCACAACTATAGACATAGCAACTTGTGGTTATTTTCAGGAGATTGACAACACTATTTGAAAAAGATCTATTCTATTAAGTTTTTGATTTCAATCCCTAAAGAGAAATGATGAAGTCTTTTTTCCATGTTTAATAGCATGCTTCAATTAATTACTTCTGCACTCTATTTCTCATGTATCTTTGCTCAATGAAGAAGCATACATCCAAAGTCCAGCACTTGAGAGAAGGCTGGTAATAAGGAATTGAATCCCTTTTCCAATTCTAGCTGGCTAAGTATGAGTAAGGGCCAGATACCAAACAGCAGATCCTTAGGGGCATAGCTGAAGCGTAATCATACTGCGCACATGCTGCGTACAACATCTACCACCTAGGCAAAGGACAAGAGGACTCAGGCAAAAAAAAAAAAAAAAAAAAACACCCAGGCAAGGACCGTATTATGTGCCGCAGAAATAAAACGCTTCAACAACTGCCAAGTCACAGAGCAGCATCGAACCTCAGACACGATACCCAGAGCACTGACCGTGGCAGTGTTCACTCACAAATGATAATCTAAGGATACTGCCACCTTCTCCTCCGTTAGGGGAATAGGTGGGTTGGAAAGTTTCATTTCAAACCAGACATCACAGCTATTCCTCTCAAGAGCATATATTACTCTACCAAAAAGGAAGAAACAAATAGCTTCTTTGGTGATCACACGGAGATGGAGATGCCAAGCAATGGCCTCCAAGGCCTGGAAATAAGTTGCAGAACCTGCCTGCAGGGACATCTGTCCTCCACCGAGGAAGGGGAAACCCAGAACCCAGGAAATGTTACTGCTGAGATGACAGGCAATGGGGTAAGAGGACCTATATTTGAAGAATTCTTATGTTTCAATAAATGTATATCTGCCAATGTGTTAAAGCCAAATTGTGTGTGTCCGGGACTAAAAAGAGACCAGAGATAAGCATGATATGTTTATGCAAGAGATCTAAAACATTCTTGTACTTGTTTAAACTTGTATAACCACTTTTCCACACATTTACAATGCCATTGTTAATCAAATGACTGATTTTCTTAATACTTCTCACAGTAAAAGGGAAACAGTGCCAGCTTAAGGAGAAGGCAAAGGTTTTGAGAGTGAACAGGGCACTATTCCATCAAACAAAAACAGTGACATTAGAGAAACATGAATCCATCCTTATTTACTTTGTCCAAGCATTTGTGTCTACAAACTAGCATGAAAATTTCACAACCAAAAGGACTTGAAGAGAATAAGGTTTTGACTTTCTTTGCTTCCAACTGGTCTGGAAGTACTGCCAGCAGTATCATGGTAGTCTTGTGTTCCTGTTTCTACTTTCAGCCTGATCCAGCAAGTACATCAGAAGACTATGAAAAAGAAAAATAGCTCAGTGAGAAGAGGCAGTACATGACACGCAAATGCAACTCCCTCCCCCCCCCCCCCCTTTTTTTTTTTTTTTGGTCTAACCAAATCTTCAGGATTAGTTATTTTTTAATAAAAGGTAAACAGGAAATTTATTGTCTTATGTAAGGAATGTGAGGGATCAGATTTGAAAGAGAAATGAATATACAAGCATTCAGGAAGCGTAAACTACATTTTTTGTAGTAAGTAGAAATCCTGTAAGCAATATTAGAAGTAATAATAATAAAAAAAAAACTCAACAATTTGTTACTAAATAGTTTATCTGACTTAAGCCAAATTTATTCCTGTATGTATCTACTAGCAATCAAGGCATGGATTTCTTCCAAAGACTAATAAAGCCAACAACAGAAAGAAAAAAAAAACATAGTAGACTCCTGATCAGGACGACTACTTGGTATAGTTTTGACCTGATACTCTAACTGATGGACTAGAGGCATAGTCATCACTTTTTTATTTCCCCCCTCCAAATAAGTCTTTAAAGTAAGTGTTTTGTGTTATCGGTTCACAAATACTGACCAGATTGCACTGAAAAAGAAATGACAATGTAAATTTCTTAATTTAGTGATGGATTCCATATGTCACTATAAAGTAATACGTAACATGGCAAGTCAAAAAGTTAAGTCACTTTTCAGATTTATTTAAAAAGAAATAAAGTATATGTATTCCAAGATGGAAGAGTTAAACAAAATGTAAAAAAAAAATCACATCCACAAAGCAAAAATATGCAGTGCATTCCATTTACATGCCCAGTTATGTACATTCTCTATAAAAGATGGTGTTACGGCTATATCTTCTTCGTAAATATCCGTGACCTGATCCTCAGGTGTTTTAACATAAGCTGGTTGATTCTTTAATGGAGCTATACTAATTCTGCATGAGGTGAGGACAATAGCTGTAAGATTAACTATGACATGAGGCAAACAGATCATTTAATGAGCCTGTTGTCAATTTAGTGTAGCAATACAATAAAGTGAAGTTAGTCTGGATCTTCAGTGATGGTGGGTGGGTGAATCTATCTCCCTAGAGTGGTCTCTGTAAATAGTTACAAAATGTTCCTTCTAAACCAAAGCAAAGCTGTAATTACAAGAAGAGAATGGGAAAATGCTAAAAATGTAACAAATTGCTGTTCTAGGAGAAGCAGAAGTAGTATTCCTTTAAAGTAGTCTATAGAACTACGCAATACATGTCAATCTTTACTGTCTATGCATGAAAGAATGGGCGGCAGATGTGAAGCATGTAAACATCTGTAACTAACCTCCTCTTTGTACCAGATGAAGGAATTTACATTTGAGAGACAGGAGGAGAAAGGAAAGAATCTAGCATTATATGGTAAAAAAGACTGTTTTCTCACTAATAGGAAGACTAGTAGAGCTGCCCACTGAACTGAGAGAAAAACTATTCTTGACCTAAAGAAAGATTCTACTAGACTCCAGTGAAAAAATCAAGTTAATAAATATTCAGTGTTTGGGAGTTCAGGCAAGTGACTTAGTCAAATGGAATGCTTTTCAGTAAGCTACTAAAGATGAGTGACATCACAGCAGTGGAAGCATTTGGATAGTGTGATTTTGGAGATGCATATGGTGTAGGGCTAGGTCCACAAAGGGAACTGGCTGAAGTCAAGAGGTCTAATCATATTAGGTATCTTGTTCAAAAGGCAGATTCTTAAAATTTCCCTCTAATGATTGCTTGGCTTAAGAGATGATTAATCCTGTGGACTGTCATCTGTTCTTCAGGACAACTGAGTATCTCATTCTGAGCATGTCCATAAATGTCCAGTAAATAGGCCTAAGCAAGCTCTATGAAGATTTACAGATTATGCATTTCTCCACATTACTTTTCTGGGAGTCCAAAAAGATAAATGAATACACAACATTCAGGAATCATAAACTTTTGCAGTAAGATAGAGCAGAGTGACCAAAAATATGCCCAGGTTAGTCATGACTATATTCAGTGGAGAAGGATGCAAGTGTTGCTCCGTCCTTCTTAGGGACAGTTCCCATAACAGGCTCAGTCATTCACTGATCTTCCTCCTCTGGGTCCGGTGAATATTTGTGTAATCCATGCTAAGTAGAGGAGTTTCAGCAGGAGGAGATGAGAGATTTTGCACCTTACATTACTTCAGGGTGCTCCTGTGTTTGACAGGTGATATAATGTGGTCAAATGTCTCCAGACAGAGAAAGAAGTACACCTATGGATTTCCCACATTCTCACCTCCAGGCTGTTGCATGAAGATGCAGTGCCACAGTCACCATTTGCATTCTTGCAAGAGTGTGAGGGAAGAGCAGGCACTTGGACACCAGGACAAAATCCGGAGCTGTGAATCCCAAATGGAAGAAGTGAGGGTTTTTTACAGTCCAGAATATGTTCTTCCCCTCTCTGCAGCATTTTCTGTTGGCACATACGGCCCCAAGATTCGGACTGGCTTTCTTCGGTGCTACCACCACTTTAGCACCATAATGCTGTCTATAGACCCTGTGGCCAGCCTACCTCCTGAATGTTTTACGGCCCAAGATGCACCTAAGAATCTGATCCTAGGCACCTACCCCAGATCTATGAACTCCACTTGGTGGTCAGAATATACAAGTTAGGCCTTAAAGCAGAAAGAGTTACAATGTTTATGGTCTTCTTCAGTCTTGTCTTCCTTCTCTGCTGGAGAAACACTTGAGAATAGCTTCATATGGTCTAAAAGTAGCATGGGCATCATTTCTAGTGACATCAAATAGCTGTCATGATAGAATTCATATTGCAGGTCAATTAATTAAAGGATTCACCTAAAAATGCTATAATATCCCATCTTCTCTTTACCTCTTATAGCGTTATTGTACCTCGTTTTCAACTTCAGATTATTTTTAACTAAAAGTATCATATCTGTTCTCTATCCATCAGCAATAAAACACACCAACAAACAAAGATATCTCAGAGAAGGACAGATGTCGCTAAGAATAAGTAACCTGAAAAGCTGCATGGATGCTCCCACCATCTCATGTTAGAGTAATGAGCTGTTTTGTTGAACCATTGGATCCATTTTTGTACATTATATGAACAATATTAATTAATTAAAAATTATAAAATGAGGTCATTGGATAAAATTATATTTAAGATGAATTGCCTGATGAACTTTAAGAGTCTGAATTTTACCAAGAAAAACAATAATCCATTGTTGAAATAAAACAAGCAGAGTCTTAACACACATGAAGAGTGGGTAAAAGCAGAAAGATATTGAAAAATGCTTTACCTTTTTCCTCATCTCCATCTTTTAAAATCTTATTCTGTTATTTTTTCTGCACAGAGCAAGCTAAATAAACTCTCTTAGGGTCTTCAAAAGTGCACCAAGTGATTTAGTGGTTAATACAGGCAGTAGCGCTGTGGAAAAGCAGTGAGGATTTAAGTTAATCCATAGCATTACAACTTCTCACAATTCTATACACTGTTCCCAGACAAGGCCTATTATTAGAGCATATCTGGCTTAAAAAAAAAAAAAAAAAAAAAAAAAAAGAAAGAAAAAAGAAAAGAGAAAAAAAAAGGAAACATAGCATTCCATCAGCTTTTTTCATTATGGAAAATAGCCGAAAGATTATATGTGAAAGATTATATATATTATTATATGAAGGGAGGCATGTCCTGATTTTGGTGAAGCTTTTGAAAGGTGAAATTTAAATCTTATTTTTGAAACTTCATTTTAATGAGAAGGGTAAGAACTCTTTCGCCCTCAGTCTCCTTATGCCAGACTTTTTAATCCACTGGAAATCAGTTATGAGAGGAAATATTTTTAATGTTTGTTCTAATACCAAAATGAGATCTTATCAGTATTTTGAAATTTTTCTCAATAAACATTTTTTTTAATTAATTAACTAGTGGTTTTAAATACTTTAATAGATTATTTGAATTTTGCTTTTAACTCACTTTGTTCTATCCTGCAAGAACTGAAGCCTGAGAAAAAAGTAATGAATTTTCTTTCCAAATTCAGCAGGCCAGACTTTCTCCTTGAAATAGAAAGCTCTCATTCTTCCTCAAGGATTGTCTTGCGTTTATTAATACTGATCATTGTAAATGTTAATATATAGAAGTCTAAATGTTGTCCTCTTCATCAGCTCAGGTTTACTGAGGCATGAAGTAGACCTGAAAGGTACTGTTAGCGTTTTTTTTAGAAAATGTGTTGTCTGGCCGGAGCCACCTGAGGCAGCTAGACCCCCCCGAGCACCAGTCTTCCTCTTGTCAATATAGCGAGTTTCTTCCCAATGGATCTTGGCTGGGTCAAATTACCCTGGCAGAAGCCTGGCAGGGAGGCAGCGTAGGGTGATCATATTCCTCATGTCTGTGGTTCAGCTGGGTACCTAAGTGAGTAGCTGGGTGAGATGACCAGACCTCGCTGAGTAGCATGCTAGAGGCAGTAGCCTCTAGCAAAAATCTGTCTTCATTAGATGCAAAGGAAAAAACATACTACCTGTCCATGTCCAAAAGGCAAAATAAATGCAGAGTATAAACTAATCTGACTGCACTAACAGTCACACAGATGTGGTTTGTAAGAAGTGAAAATCTACGAAACACTATGTGATAGTAAAAAATGGAAGATTGAGAGCTGACTTGCAGAAGAAGAATATTTTAATGTTTAGAAAAAAAATGTAGTGGTAAGACTGTAAGATCCAAAATCTACTTAAGGCAATGGGAAGAGTTCCACTAACAATATATGAGACAAGAGGGTGAGTAATCAAAACATTTAAGCAATTAATATAAAATGTGATTAAATAAAGTTATTTATAATAACAAAAAGAATATCTGTGTTTCCCATGTAAGCTTGAGTGGGAGCAGGAAGAAATCTGCCACTGATGAAGTGTAAAGAGATTTCAGAAAAAGGAAGTTCTCCTGCACCGATCTGCAAAAGTAGGCATAAAAAATGCACAGGATGTAAATTTGCTTCATAGAACACAGATCAAAGTTCCTTTAACAATAAATTTAATATACTTTGTACAGGATTAGGGCTGAATTTATAGGGTTTATTACCTATCATATGAGACACTGAGCCATAGTTAAATTATTCTCATTTACTCTTTTAAACTTAGATGGCCTCAGCACCATCTTCCCTCCTATCTGCTGTACCAGGCTAATGTGTTTCTTAAGCAAAAATTGACTATGTCTTTAGTGCTATAATTAACAAAATAGCTCAAAATAAAACATCTAGAATTAACTTTAAGATGTGTACTAGTGGATTTCAATCAATAGCTTTAAGAGCCTAATTTAGCCTTTTCATCTCTTTTAAAATTTTCATTTTTCAGTGGAACAAACTCTTCATCAATATTTGTCTTTATGGATTTTTTGTTAATGTTGATGTATATATAGACTTGTTGGGGTGTGAGGGTTTTTGGCTGATTGATTTTGTTTTAGATTGGAGGGAGAGGAGAGGAGAGGAGAGGAGAGGAGAGGAGAGGAGAGGAGAGGAGAGGAGACTATATATCTGAAGTTTAAAATCCTAAGCAATGGAAGAGAGATTAAATTCTGAGCATATGTTGGAGATAGAAAAACACCTTCCCGTCTGCTCTTCCGTGTCTGAATGAAGTAGAAATGTGTAATAAAGGAAACATCTGGATTAGAAAATATAATTCCCAAATTAGATCACCACAAATCAGTAGTTAATGAAACACTAGGCTTTCCTCAGCTTTGGAACAAATTATTCATTTCCAAATGAAAATGTAGGGTAATCTTTTTCTCATCTGAATGGAATGTTTTGCAACAATTTGTTTTATTTGCATTTTTCCCTTTTCCTATCTAAATTTTTAGCCCAGGTTAAAGTAATCTAGTAAATGAATTTCATAGTGCATTTCAGTGAAGTTCACTTGAACAATAATAGAGAATAAGAAAATTCTTGTCCCACTCCAATCTTTATCACTTGGAAACTTTTAAAAAAAGAACAGCTCACTGCCTTGCATGAAAGAAAGTATTTTCAGTTAGGAAACAATGCGTCAGACCAACTTTAATTGTCTCGGTTGTTTCAATCACAGTATTTCAAAAAACCTGGTTAAGCAGAAACAGATTCCTGAAGCATCAGTAAGATTAAAAAAAAAAAAAAAAAAAAAAGATATAAATGGCATAAAAAAATAAAAATAAAAACAGTTTTTCCTCATTAGTCTCATATTCCCTATATCAGATGTATACTTTATTTGCTGGTGATTGTTGAGCTTTCAATCATGCTTGAATACAATTTAAAATTTAAAAACAGTAGAATATTAATAAATTTGCTATTAATAATGGGAAGTCTAACTTTTGTGTATTCTTACAAAATGATAAATTATTTTACCACGGAAAACTTAGTATAGAAATGTTAGTCACCTCATCACATAGAATGAGTATATTTTTGCATGATATCAGTGAGCTGTAGAGGCTGTACAAAAACTATTCTATCATTTATACAATCCAAAACATGATGTGTGCCTCAGAAAGATTTTGAACCACTCTCCAGTTTGCCTCTAAGGCTGGTTATCAGTGTTGCTCTGGGACCAAGGTGTTCAATCTCTGCCCCTCCAGCTTAGCCAGTGAGTGACTGAACAGAAGTTTCAACCTTTAATGTCCAATTTTGTTCTTGATCAGGCTCTCTGTTTACAAAAACAGTACCAAAAAAAAAAAAAAAAAAAAAAAAAAAAAAAAAAAGATGAAGATGACAATCATAGGAGCTATCATGGAAGTGCATAACCAGATATTTGGGGGCTGAAGGCTGCTGGAATCATTATTGAGTTCCTGAACTAGCCAGTTCATCACTGAAATTGAGAAGCTGTCATTTTAAAGACACTGAGGGAAGGCATCTTTTTTGCTAAATACATTTCATCTCAGACACTATTGGGAAGAAATAGTTGGTATTAGCCTCTGAAGAATTTCAGATGTGAATTAATCAATGACACTGAAGTCTTTTGCTTATTTGTTTCATTTTTTTTTAAGAATTGGAGAAGAACTTCTGCAGATTGAATTGAAGCTGGAAGTCTAGAAGGCTTTTAAACGTAGAGAGAAACATTAATGAGTGAATTAAAGAAAACACAAAAGGAGATTGAAAACTGCTTTAAAATAGATCATGAAATACTATAAATATATAAATAATTATTAAACTGATGGTCTTATAGCTAGAACATATAGAACTTGTTTATGTTAAACTTCCAGCATATAATAATCTATTTTATATAAATAATATAAGAATTTGTCATATGCTTGGGCTTTTAAAATCTCATATCTTGAAACTGGTACCCATGATTAGGTAAATACTCTGCCCATGTAAGTGATTTTCGTATGACAGTTAAGTAAACAGATACAAAACTACCAATATCTACATGAACTTTTCCTTCTATTGTGAATCTTCTATGCATTTTGACATTGTAAAATCAAGCTTATACTAAGACTTTTTGGACTAAATGAATTAGAGCTGAAACTGGCTGTGATCTGTGGAATGAATTACTTCATTGTTGATGGTTATGTCATTACTTTTTTCATCATATAGATCACAATATTCATGCTTAATTGCATGTTTACATTGTGCTTGTATAATAGATAGAATATCTTGATGAGAATTAGTATTCATTCCATGAATTCATTTTTCTTTTTCTGACTATTTTCTTTCTTTTTCTTTCTCTCTTTCTTTCTTTCTCTCTGTCTCTCTTCCTCCTTATCTCTTTCCCTCTCTCTTTCTCCTGCCTTAGATCAGCCATCTAATCAAGAGACTTCTACTAGAGAAAAGTTCATTCTGTGAAGAAATTCAGGGGCAGAAATGTTTAGTGGCAAAGGCAGCTGAAGGACAGGGTTATTTTCAGTTCTTTTTTTTTTTTTTTTTTTTTTCCTCTCTCTCTACAAGCCATTTTTGCATATCCTCATGTTGCTACACCTGATGTTTCCAATCGAGATCCAAGGGTGTTTCCTATTGTTTTGGGCTTGTATTAATTATTCTACACATCTGTTCCTCCTACACAGAAAGCAGAGCTGTGAATGCTTGTATAAAAGAAAAAATGGGGTGATCTACAAGTATTTTGGATGTGTAGTTGCCTTACTTTCTGCAGGTAAACTACTTCAGGCCTCTCCATAATTCTTCCTAAGCTAAAGGCAAAAGCGTTCAGGCTTCTCTGGTTGCCTTCCACCCTCTTGGAACGCTGACCTCCGGACTTCACCTTTTTATTATTACAACAGCATTCTCCAGTGGGCAGTAACACAGATTACTTTCACTGAACTGCTGCAAGACCACTTTCTAATCTCAACACTACAGTGAGCTGTGCTGTATATGATAAAAGCCTTCTCGTAGCATTGCAGTCAAGTTAGAATGATTTGGTACACAAAGGAAATGAACAGAAACATATGCCTTATGTAATGGTTTCAATTGTAATTAGTTTTCCATAGATTATATTCCAGCCACAATTCCATCATTTTCTCCATTTTGTTGAATCCCTGTTGACATCTCAATAACTTTCCTCCATCATGGACAGACATTTTATTCTGGATGCCTAGTGCAGTGATATTATTAGTTTTCAAGGGAGTTACTGCATAGAAAAATGTGTGTACAGTTGACCACAAAAACGAATAAAAGGTCCTTTTCTTCAGAAAACAAAAATGTGTCAAAATCAATTTATGTGGGGTTGTATGAGCTAAATTCATCTAGAGTAGTGTGAGCGCCCAGAGCCAGAGAGGGGAATGTGTCCTAGACCTAGGCAAATGGCCCTGCAGTAGCAGCACCAACCTGCAATGGGGGCAGCTGAAAATCAGTTCCCTCTTCTGCTTGATCTTTGCCAGAAACTTCAGTTTAGCTGAGTTATAAGAAACTGAGTTCATGACCACAGAACTTGCAAGTATTTCTTGGTTATTCTTCCCACTTTCTCTTTTCCTTGTTTCCTCTTTTCCTCTCCCATTAATTTTTAAAGCATTTTTTTCATGATGCAGACGAATAAAAAAGATGCATCATCAACAGGTCTTTCAGCACAAGAAATCCAATTGCAAAGAGATCTCTTTGTTAGCTTTCAAAGTCTAAAGATTTTGCTATCAAGCATTTTACATGAAAATCTGAAAAAAAAAAGAGAGACACATCAGAAACACTTTTAATATTGAATTCTTTAATTTAAATTTCATTAATTCTACCTTAGAGGCTCGAGTCAGAGTTTTAATGATCTAAGTCAGAAAGGCTGCGGGTTAAATTTAATTCCAGCTTCTCAATATTGTGCTCTACCAAAGGTTGAGCTGGTACCAAACCCTATCTGTTGACCCGCACAGGGTGGTGGAGATACTGCCACAGGTCCAGGCACAGCAGTGCCGTGCCAGACTGCACTCTACTCAGACTCATTCGCTGGGATGCAGCAACACATTAGCGCAAAAATATTTTGGGTATCTGAAATAGCTTGGGCATCTTTTAGAATCTTTTCTGTTATGGAGGTGATTAAATTTGCTTTCAGTAAAAAAGAAGAAACATTGAAACTTAAAAGACGTAATGCAATCTGGTCAACAGGAAGAGGTGAGAAAACTGTTCTGTTAACTGATCTGTTATCAATGTTGCTGTTTCCTTGTTATAAAATAAAATGCTAAGAGCATAAGAAATAGACCACCTACCTACTAAAATGGTGAATATTTTACAGATCAACCAGAAACTGCAATCTGACTGCACTATAGTTTATTGGGAGGAGCAACTCCTGTCATCTCTCAGTTGGTGCAGTATTTCAACCAACTTTCAGTAGTTAAATGTTTGATGTGTAAATTGAGTTTAAAAGTGGTTCATGGCTTCACACCATCTCATTCTCAGAAATCTATTTTATTTGGCAATATTCTTGCTTTTGGACATCATTGGACAATATCAGTTTGGCACAATGAAGGGGATGTTATTTTTGGAACAGGTCCTGTTACCAACAACAGGATGAGATGTAGCTATGTAGCCAAGGGATTAAATAAATCAATTCTGCTTACATTTGAATACTAGGCTTTTGTTTAGGATTTTTTCTTTCTGTTGTCAGTAGTGGAAAAAGCCATGATTTTCTCTTTTAAGACAAACACTTCATAGGTTAGATTGTAACCCCAAACCCATAGTAGGAATGCTGACTGTGTGATCTCTGTAACATGCAAGCACTGAGGATCAGTAAAAAGTCCTGGATTTTAAAATGATGAAAAATGACTTGGGTGTATGCTATGCTCAATGTGAACAGCCAGGCTCCTCTCATGACTTCCACGCTCATTGCCCTTCCTGTCAGTGTTCCCAGAGCTTACTGTGGAAATAGCACAAAAACAATCTTTCTTTTCAGATGCTCTCTGCCACTGGACTCCGTCAAAACAAACCCACTATAATTCACAAAAAGAGAGGCAGCATCAGGGACGATGTATTTCCCACCTGTCAGATCACAGGGGGCTTCCCTGTGCATCAGCTCACTTCCTGTAAGTGCTTCAGAAATGATGAAGGGAGCAAATAATGCGACAGCATCTGCGTAATGAGACCTGACCAACCAAAACTGCTCTAATAACAATTTCACTTCCAGAAATAAATTTCAGAATTAGTTCTTCCTGTAGTCTTGCTATGCAAACATCAGGACAGAGACTTTTTTTTTTTTTTTTTTTTAGATGATTCCATTAATTCTTAGTTATGAATAAAGTATAAAGAGCATCACTGTAGCTGGAGAAATATTTTACTTTGTGCTCTGGAGTACATATTCATTTCCTTTCAGTTAGGTATACAAATTTAAAACACATGTTGCAAAGCCAGAGTAAGTAACTGAGAGATCACTTCATACTTTTCAATATCAGTAGTGCTGACTGAATTGTGCTGTTTGTTTAAGGTACTACTTGAACTATTAATATTAACTGATTTTTGAACATTAAAACCATTACCTTATTTGCTTGCATATGAGAGACATATAATAAAAAAAGTCTTTTTTTTCTACTGATAACCTCTGAGATCATCCAAAGTAAATATAAATATGCTGCCTTACGATTGAAAGAAAATCTGAAGATTCAGAGGCATAAGTAATGCAGAGTATTTGATTCTCACTATGCCGAGAATGAATATTATTTACTTCTATTCCTCCCTTCTTTTCTACCTAGATCTTTTTTTCCTTTTAATATTCTTTTTTATTTAATTTTTTTTCTAAAACCTGTCTCCACGATCCTAAATATGATTTAGCACACTTATCATCTGTGTATAAACAAGAGAATCATCCAAGGGTCTTCCCAAGTCTCTGAGAAGTGATTTTAAGATGACACAAGTACCAAATGGAAAATTTAGGTTCCTAAGTATGTTTGAAAACCCAGGCTATTTGTAGTACTAGTAGATATCAATAGCATTGGTGTAATAGTAAAATAAACATTACTGGTACAACTATAGGCTAATAACTAGAAGCAACTTCCTTTGCTACTGTTTATTTCATATTTATTTGAAGGATTCATGTATGTTTTTTAACAATTTGGAGAGTTAAATGCCATACAATTATTATTTGTCGTGTATGACAAAACAAGCCATGTAAGAACACTACGCGACATTGTGGAACTCACTAGTTCAAGACTGAGCATTTTAAATAAATAGATTGCTCCTTCAGAGCAAAATATTACAGACAAGTATCACTAATAATTTATTATGTATATTTTTTATACTCTCTTTTAAAATAAATGGTTGTAGGCTACTATTATTTTTGTGACTGAAACGTGGAAGATTTGGAAGGCAATATATCAAAAGGAGCAAGAACTCTTTAAGCTTAAGAAAGAGGTCAGGAAATCCAGGGTGAAAGTAGTGTCTTACCAATGTGTCTTCAGTGAATGCACATTCTCTGGTTAACAGTGCTGCAAATTTTACACGTGTGAGCTGTCTCACCGAATGAAGTTGGGATAAACTTCGCAGAATCAGAATTTGTATGTGTAAGGCACATCTCGTCAGGTGGTTAAGTGCATGCCCTTGTGACTAAACACACAGATGCATTTTACATTCTCGTACCTCCTATCGCTTCCAGAGAGCTGTTTCGCATCATCTTGAGCCAGCTTTTTGATGGTGTTCACAGTGGTTCATATCAGAAACGCTGAATTGATTTCTTCTGTGTTTACAGAATGCAGATTACTAGTTTTATAGCAGATACAATATTTTCTAATATTTTTGAATGTTTCCCATAAGAACAATGGTCCTGTCTACATCTATAAATAGCCTTTGAAATACAGTAACTGAGAAATCTGAAAAGGTCACAAGATACGTCTCTCTCTCTTTTTTTTTTTTTTTTTTTTTTTTAACTTTGGAGGTCTTCCATATCATTCCATTTCTCTGCAGTACATACTGTTTAATATCTTCTTCTCTTTTAGATAAATGAATCAACATGAACTGTCAATAGGTTATTAATACCTGAATTTGATAAAGTGGTTGTTGATACTTTCAAATTAAAGTGACTGGAGGTTTGTATGTTTGTTTTTTCTTTAATATGAACATTTATCTTGGATTTCCCAAAATAGAAAAAGTCTACTGAGCAGAGTGGAATAAATGTTGCAGAGTGTTTCTGGACTGTACATATATCACATAAAGACTTCAGTCTGAACTTTTGACTGTATTTAATTTATTTTAAACAAGTATAATTTTAAGGTAGAAATAAATGTCAAGAGACAATTGTAAGCCTTTTCATCTTACATGGAAAACAGTTTTCCAGGCCTTACTATAATATCAAGCTTTTGGTCAAAATAGATATTGGGAAGCAAACCTTAGGAAGAAAAACCTTGGCTTCTCATTTAAATTATTCCTTTTTCTCTCTCTAATTGTGCATTCATAATAAAGGTGCCCATAGACAGGGAAGTGTAAATAATACTTCCTATATATGAAATTACTGGAAAGGTGTTTACTACATTTCCAATATGATTCAGTCCTTGTGGATGCCGTAGTTGTTTGTTTTTAAAACAGATGTTCTGTAAACAGTTACATTTACCTTTCTGGACTATTTAGCTTTTTCCAGAGTAGGTAGATACAACTTCACTACTAATAGCCTATAGCCTCTAAGGAACTTAAAATCTAACACACCACCTCTGCTAGTATCAAATAAATATTTCTGTTCCTTGATTGCTTAAACATAGCCTAATGAATCTACACATAAAAAACACTTCCATTTCTCACAGTGCCATGGAAAATGTTAAGATTCCCAAGTGTGAACTTTGTAGTCAAATCTATCTTCGAGCTTATTAAAATGTTATTAAAATGGCTCCTACGATTGATCAAAATTCTCACCATTACCGCTAAGTCATACATAATTAAATGGCTTCTTTGCCTTTTCAACAAATTTACAAACAAGTATTTCCAATATTTAATATTCTTTCACTTTATAATTCATTATAAAACAAATTCTTCTGAACTGCCTTAGGGCATCAAGAAGATAACTAGCTCAGGCTACAAAGCCTAACTTCTGCAGACAGTGAAGAAAAATCAGACAACTTCAGAAGGAATTTGTCATGCCAGAATACAGATATTTCTCATACGTTGTCATGGCAGACAAATCTCAAGATACCTCTCTCTCTCCACTGACTATATGGAGACTCCTTAATGACAGACTGACATCTGTCCGCTAGATGTATCAAGATAGGAAAAATGAATTTGAACTTTCGTGCATATTTTAAATGACCTTCTAGTGTATTGGTCACATAGGTAAGTAGAACATAATAGACCACATATTTTAAGGCACAATTTTGTGTAATTGCATTCATATCCTTAAGTCTAAAAAGTCTAGATTTAAAAAAGGTAAATCACAAGTGCAGAATGTGATTACTAATTCTGTGAAAATAAAGGATTTCCATATCACATAATTCAGTTGTATAATATGGTTTCAAGTGGGGACTTACAATAGTCAAAACTAAACAGAGATACCAGAATGATTGAAATTTGACAACTTGGTCACAGTGTCACATTTACTTTTTCCACAAAAGTTAAGCTGCAAGGCTGTATTGACCTATAAGTAGCCTATAATCCACTTGACTTGTTTTCTATGGATTAACTAGTTTGAAGTAAAGTCATGTTTACTCATTTATATTGCTACATTTTGAGAGCAGAGGTTATTTTAAGAGATGAAAAAGATTGCCCACATAGCTTGCTTTCCTTCAGGGCAGTCTGCATTCAATTAAATGGGATAAATTTAAAGAGAGGAAGTAAGGCAGAAATTAATATGTCAGTGTACAATTTTTTTGTCAGGTGTGAGAAGATGTGGATTGTGTACTAACATTCAAAATTTTTAGGGATAAATGTGGCTCTGTTCTGTAATTTATGTACAGACCATGTTCTGGTGAGTAGGAGATTTCCTGTACAATTTATATTACAGTAAATAATAGAGGCTGTTAGGAAGAGCACAGGAAGAAAGGCTTATTCTCTTCCTTTCCTGTGTGTTTTCTAGTAGGCCTTTCATTACATCCCAAGATGAGGGAAAGCAGTTACTGGGGAGAACTTGAAGGTTAGTAGAAAATCCTGGGAGAGCCATACCTTAACTTTACTTTCCACTAAGCCTACCAAGCTCAGTTAAAAATGTAAGGAATTAAGAGAACTAAGGACCCAGCTCCCTTAGCTAAAGAGGGAGAGAGAGACCCTCTTTTCAGAGAGGAAGGCTATCAGACTGATATTTAATGGTGCATGTTGGGACTGCCTAAAGAATTTGGGTTCATCCTCCTCTCCAGCGAAGTGTGGGCAGATAGTAATGTGAAATGCATATATAAGGACTGTTAGAAAAGCCATGCATTTTACCCTGCTTTGTTCTTATAGTTAAGATGAATAAACCTAAGATTCACAGAAAATAGGAACTGGAGGAAATTCAAGAGGTCATTTATTCTATTCTCTGCCTGAAAGAAGGGTTATTTATAGATATACCATTTTCATCAGTTTCTGTCAAATGTATTTTTTCATACATCTTTTTTCCCTTTATCAAGAAAGACTTTATAAACTCACCAGGTAAATTATTTTACAGCATTATGACTGTGAAGGTTTTTCTTCATCTCACTTAATCACACTTGCTGCAATTTAGACCCATTATGGCACCATATGGTAAGGTAGCAGGAAAAAAGGTGTGTGTGTGGGGGGAAGGTTTTTCTAATTCCCTTTATTTACTGACAACTTATGACAGTTGTCATGGTCCCCTTATTTTTTCGTTCTCAAGTAGGCAGCCCCTGTTCAGTCACCCTCCTGAAGCCCTTCCTTTTCCAATTCTGATCATTGTCACTGTTCTGTGGTCTCTGTCCAACTGGTTCACATCCTTTATTAATTACAATACCCCCAAAAATAGTTAGTGCTCCAGCTGAGGCTTCAAAAGCTTCTAGTAGGCTGGAAGGACCACTCAATGTGCTGTGCAGACAATACGCCTCCTAGAGTGATTTTTCACAACATAGTTGGCTTGCATTCAGCTTGCACTCCACAATAACCCCAAACCCTTTTTTCTGCATGGCTGCTCCTCAACCAGCCCTTCCCCACCCTGCGTTTGCAGAGGCGGCTGAAGAAGGCTGCCACCAGCTCCCAAGGGAAACTTAGGGACTGCTATGCAAACCCAGATGCACAACAGAAAACCAAGGCCGACTCAAATATTGAGAAAGTCGTACTTTTCTGTACTAAGAGAAGCAAAGGCATGAGACCCAGTGTCCCAAAGGATGTTACTGCAGACCAGGGAGGGAGCCCAGATGCCCTGGAACCACAGCAGGGTTGGAAACGACTGTTGAATTCACTGTAGTGAAAGAAGCATGGAATTGTTCTTGGTACTGGAAAATTTTATACAGTACAGTAGCACGTCAGGATAAAGTGTTGATGAGGGCCTTTTGGAAAAGAGATCTAACTCTCCCTTTTCTGGAGCTGCTGTTTTGCCCAAAGTTCATTTTCAATTCGCTTACTGGTAGTAAATTTACCAGGAAAGGCTAAGAGAGCTGCACCCCTCCTGTTCAAACACACACACACACACACACACACACACACACAGGTTGGCACAGGACACACTGCAAGTCATGGAAGACAAACTCTATTTGCAGTTTTTCCCCTAATCACCCTGCAGCCTTGTCATCAGTCCTTGCCTTCCCGTTAGTTCCTGTGACTGAAGTTATTGTTTGCTAAATGAAATTCTGACAATCTTCCCTTCAGACATAATTAAAATAATAATGTTTCCCACATCATGTCAGCTTTTCTAATGATAACCATGGCAAAAGGAGGATTTCAGCTCAAACAAGAGATGCAGTATCTGTTACCACCATTTAAATTTCATTTCGCTTTACCATCTTTTTTTTCCTCCCTGCATCCAGATACAGTAGTTTCATACTGAAGTTTGGTTCTCTGTGGAGCAGATAGGCAGAGGTGAACTTACACATCACTGAAGAGCAGATACAATATGTAATGTATGTGTAATGTCATTTTTTGAGAATTAATTAAAGGAGGGAAGGAGAAACAATCACTGCCAAATGGTGAAGGCTGAAACTGGTAATGGAATAATTATTTTCATGCATTTAAGAGAAAGTGCTGAAGTGCTGAAGAGTTTTATAATCTGTTTTATAAAGTATTTGACAATGTCCTTTAACATAAATCTGGCCAGAATAATTACTAAATTCCTTAGCTATTCACAGCAAGTTAAAATAAAATCTACCACTTTGCCTATATGAAGAGAGAAGCATGATTTCTACCCCTTCAGAGAGAATGAACTCATTGTCTTCCTACTCATTCCATCATGTTGCCTCCTCTAAGCAGCTGAAGGCCAACTAAAATGTATTTTCTGCTTGCAGTTCATTTTCTTGGACATCGAAACTGCAGGGCCCTCTCTGTCCTGCTTCTAATTTGTAATGGGTGTCTGCTAAAAAACAGGTCAGCAATTTGCCCAAATTCTTTTCTCTGATTTAATCCTCCCGATAGGCACAAGTCTAGCGTCTCATGAAGTTCCTCATTAAGTACATCTGCCCAATTTTGGTCAGGCAGACATCATCACGTTGGTGAAGTAGCCAAGAGGAACTGCTCAGGCATGACTTTATCACTTACAGTGAAATACCATATCGGCTAATCTTGGCAGCAAAGGGTGGCTGTTTCTCTAGACCTCCACACTCACCGGACAGGTTGCAACAGCTCCATGAGCTTTTCAGCCCTCTCTCTGTAGATAACAGCGGTGATAACCAGGTTAATCCATGGCTTCGAGGCATCTGAGCATATATTCTACTGTTACTATATTCATACTGAGACTTTTGCATTAAATGCCTGAGACTATTCTTCTATGGAGGAGCCCCTGTCCCTGCAATTATTTCAGAAGATTTGGGCAGCAAGCACCTGGCATATAACACTGCTGGAGAAATCCTCAATGACTGCAGAAATATTGCACCAGATGTGCCCTCCCTGACTTGGCAGAAAGCTATGGGGCACACCGGGACAACTTACACAATAACAGGAGGTGGAGCGGTCATGCTGCTTTTTCCTTCAGCTATTTGCTCTTGTGAGCATGAGAGAGGGAAATTTTGTAGTTTGGATCTTTCTCACCCCTCTGGGGATGGCCGAAAGTAATGGCCAGGTGCGGCTTTTATTTTTCTAGTGCATGGTTATATTGCTTTCTGGAAAGCAAGGATCATGTTTCAAAGCCTCCTTTTTAAACAATATATTGGAAACTTAGAGGTATACAGAGGGTACAGAATCTCAAAGGGACTATAGCAGTTATTCTGCTTGTGGAGCTGATATAAATTCACCTTTCTGATTTCCCAGCATCCCTGCAAATTTATTGTGGATGGGCTACAATGTATCTAAATGAGACTAAAGGACTAAACATCAGCGCCTGAGAATGGGGAAAAAAGTGTTTAATTGTGGTCACAGATCAAGTGCGAGACAAAAACATGTCATTGATCTCAAGCTGGTAAAATATTTGTTACTTTTTTCCTCAGGAAACAGAGAGTTCTCCAAAACAAATAAGTTTATAATCCTACAGGAATAAACTGTATTTGTGCAAAGCAGTTGAGCCATTTAGTCAGCTCTCTTCTGCACTGCCCTCCTCCTCCACCTTCCCCTGCACCAGAATAACACTACTTGAACTCTGCCTCTGTTTTTAAAAGCCCATAATTGTACCTTGGTGTATTGTTTACTTTTTACTATATCTTGATGAAGCAATACTTAGTCAAGAATAAGACTTTTCTGAGCATGCAGGAGTCATTTCGTCTCATGCATTCACTGAACAAAATCCCCCGAAATAACTAAGGCTCAGGATACAGCAAACAAAGCCAGGCAAAAGCAGGGCCTCCTTTTCATGGCAAAAGGTCCCTTCACCTTGCCTGAACTGTGGAAGAAATAGTTGATTTCTTTTTCTAGATTTCCTGCCTACTAGGACTCCCTCATTAGTAAGGGAAACCTACTGAGCAGTGAAACCACTCCAAAAATGAATGTGTTTACTGAAAAAAAAAAAAAAAAAAAAAAAGAAAGAAATCCTGGGAGGAACTGCAGGGTGGCCTCTGCACTAGTTTTGCTCTTCCCAACGAGGGACCTGGAAAAGCTCAAAGCTCTCTGTTCATTCTGCTAATGAAACCCCAGGCGAGCTGTATCTTTTTACAAGTCTGTCTCATACCGGTCTCCTGAGGAGAATGGCCCTAAGGAAAAGCACCCTAGCTTTTTCGCATTCACTAAAGAAGAAGGTAGAGGTTTTAAAGCATGACCAGAATGAGCATCCTTTGACTAAGAAACAAACACAAGAGATTTGCCTGTGGATTCACAACATCTACGCAATTTCCGACAACCACATAAACGGCAGTTTTCAAAACATTCCTCTAGGAAGGAAGCAAGTCAGCTTAGCACTAAGAACCGTTCCAGAAAATCAGCTGATACGCCTAAGGAACTGTATGTATCCCCTGCACTAACTGCTAATCTCAAGATCCCTTCCTCAAAAGAAACTTACTTTTGTGTTTAAAAATTAAACAGACATGACTAACCATCCAGTACAGTGAAGATAAGCAGTCTGGTTCAAGGAAACACTGGATGCTGAAAATCCCAAGACCTATATTTCTGCTATAGATTTCTTCCCCAACTACTGTTATTTGTACTCTAGTAACACTTCCAGACAGTAATTAAAGCTCCATTATTTTAGGTATAGGACACTCAACAAAGAGATGATTCATGCCTCAAAGCAGCTATGTTTATGATGACAACAATGTGGTTGATAATGAATATTTCACTTTCCCCTCCACGAAAACTAAGACAGTAACACCCGCCTCCTAGAACGTATTTTGATGCTAGGAAGTGTAATTCACTCAGATATGTTTGCGAGGTGCTTAGTTTTTAAGGTGCAGGGTACTAGAGAAGTAAAAAGTGCTACATAGACTTTCTGTCCAGAGCAAAATAAGCATTGCAAAGAAATTATGTAGCACATGAAGCTGTTGCAAAATCAGCAATTGTTAAATTTCAGAGGTTTTTCCACACAAGTATTGAATAATATTGTGTTCTTTAAATGACCCTAGGGTGTTATGGAAACCAAGACCACATTCCTTCTCAAGTCATCACCATGCTTTGTTTTATTAATAATTATACTATACTGCTCAGTAAGTTACAGTAACGCTGGAAATCTGCTTCTTGCACACCATCACTATTAGATCATCAGTTTGACAGCAATATACTCCAAATCCCAAATCAACCCAGAAATTGTCTTTCAGTAGACATTAAAATTACTTGGTCTTTAACCATGTCTCTCCAGCTTATCAACAGCCAAATTTTCAGAGCTGCTATTTAAGACTTCTGTTTGCCAAAGTGTTCTCCTGGCTAGAATCAACCCCTTGGGTGCTGTGCCGGAAAAACTGCCATAAATATGACATTTGGATCTTTCTATCTCCTCCTCAGATTTACTTTTTAATTTGATCTTCTCTCCTGAAAAAGGTCAAGGAAGTGACAATGCAATTAAACAATTATAAGATATTCATGCAATGCACTTACATAACGTAAGAAGTACAAAATTTCACACACTCTAAAAGTAATTATGTAGGGGGAGAAATTTGGCAGTGAACAGATTCTCCTTCATGTTGTTGTCAGCCACTGAATGTAGCTATATGGAAAGCAGCCCTTGTAATAACTTATATAGTATATTTTCATTTTTTTAATTGGATACTACTGCAAGACCTTCTACAGTCTGTGCTAATTTTCCTTCCGAAGTATTTCCACATCAATATCCTCTACATGGTAGCAAAGTGGTTGTAGACCTATGTAAAAGTGATTGATAGGGTATTGTAGAGCTAATCTAAAGCTTCATGATGTCAGTGAGATTCTTTACTTTGGCTTTTGTTGGTTTATGGATCAGACTCTAAAGCAATGCTTGTGAATGTTAAACGTTTATTTTAAATAGAAAAGAATGAACTACAAGCAAACTGTTTATGCAAAAGAGAGAGAGAGAGAACAGAATAAGGCAAAGATTATTTTTGCCTCCATCCTGCGGACTACGGAGGAATATTTCCTTTCTCAGTGTTTATTTATAAATAACTTCATTGCCAATTTGAAAAACTTACAGAAAAGCATTTAAAGGAAGCAAAGCTAAAAACATGAAGAAATCGCATATCTTCTAAGGCAATAAACACAGTGAAGTCTTAAACACATGGCACTGTGGTTTTAGAATTTCAGTCCTACGTACTGTCACTCCCTTTTTGATAATTCCCATGAAGTTAATAACTTTGGACACATGAAAGCTCTTTAGACCTTGAATGTATTTGAAACCTGAATTTCCATTGTGTACTTAATTTATTGCAACATTCCCTACTGAAAACAAAAAGTAAATGGATCCCACTATCTATTCAGCTTATCTCAATGATTCTGTTCTTTCTTTACTTTATCTGGCCCTATTTCCTGAGACCTGTTTCACATTAAATACAGAACTCCTGCCTTTGGAACAGCTTTCAGAAGGCTTAAAAATTCATTCCAGCAAAGAGTGATTCAAAAGCAGATTCTTGTGCATTAATAAACTCTTTCTTCCTCTTAAGAAAACAATGGACAATAAGATTTGTCATTACAGATCAGACTAGTGATAAAGTATTTTGTCTCTGTGAGGAGCTAGCCATGGGTGCACCTGAGAAAAATACAATGTACAGTTGGTATAGACCCACTGAGAATTTTCCCCCAGCTCCGGCTACTGAAGAGTTGACTTACTTTTAAAGCTTGACAATTTTATGCTTTTATGACAATATTGTGGCCTAGAGTTCTGTGGATTGATTATATTTTTTGATTTTCAGTTGATTTGTTCTCAGATTCATTGCAAGTCCCTGGTTGCTGTAATACAAATGAGGATGAAGATATTGATGACCTCTTGCAGAATGTTTAGTGTGTTTTTTCTTCAGTCTCATTTATCTATGCTAAACATCTAAGCTGATGAAGTATGAGCTAGATGAGCAGAGAGCAAAGTGGACTGAAAATTGGCTTGATGGCAAGGTTCAGAGAGTTGTGATCAGTGGTGCAAAGTCTAGCTGGAGACCAATAACTAGGGATGTCCCCCAGGGGTCAATACTCGGTACTATACTGTATAACATTTTCATTAAAGCCCTGTCTGATGGGGCAGAGTATACCCTCAGCAAGTTTGCCAACGATACGAAACTGGGAGGAGTGGCTAATACCCCAGGGGGCTGTGCTGCCATTCAGAGAGATCTAGACAGGCTGGAGAAGTTGGATGAGAGGAACCTCGTGAAGTTCAACGAGGGCAAAAGCGGGGTCCTGCACCTGAGGAGGAATAACTGCATGCTCCAGTACAAGCTGGGGTCTGACCTGCTGGAACACAGCTTTGTACAACAGGACCTCAGGGTCCTAGTGGACAACAAGTTGACCATGAGCCAGTAACGAGCCCTGGTGGCAAGAAGGCCAATGCCATCCTGAGCTGCATTATGCAGAGCATTACCAGAAGGTTGAAGGAGGTGATCCACACTCTCTACTCAGCCCTGGTGAGGCCACGTCTGGAGTATTATGTCCAGATCTGGATTCCCCAATGTGAGAGAGACACGGAGCTGCTGGAGTGAGTCCAGCAAAGGGCCACAAAGATAATTAAGCATCTCACTTATGAGGAAAGGCTGCAAGAGCTGGGCCTCTTTAGCCTGGAGAAGAGAAGACTGAGGAGGGGTCTTATCAATCTATATAAGTATCTGAAGAGAGGGTGTAAAAAGGATGGGGTCAGACTTTTTTCAGCGGTGCCCAGTGATGGAATGAGAGTTCTGAAACATAGGAAATTCTGCCTAAACATGAGGAAAAACTTCATTACTGTGAGGGTAACTGAGCACTGAAGCAGATTATCCAGAGAGGTTGTGGAGTCTACATCCTTGCAGATATTCAAAACCTGTCTGGACACAATCCTGTGCAATGTGGTGCAGGTGACCCTGCTTGAGCAGGGGGTTGGACTAGGTGATCTGGAGGTTCCTTCCAACCTCAACTTTTCTCTGATTCTCTGAACAAAAAACAGTTCCAATCTATTGGTGTGTCTTTGGGAAGAAATCAATTCAGAATTTTACATAATTTTCATGTGCTTTTGGATCTATATTAATGCTTTTAGAAGATGTCATGATTAGAATAAAATTTATTTATACAGCAACCCTGTAATCATCATTACACAATCTCATTTTTTTCTGAGCAAGTTTGTCTGCCCTATTGTCCCATTTCTGCCATTAGACAAATGTTAGTGTCAGTCAACTCATTTCTCAGCCTGAACATTCCCACAGGTTTCACAGGTCTTCAGCAATCATTAGTCTTGCCTGATTTAGAATAATGTGTGTCACCACTTTACTCTTCCATGAGCTTTACCAGTTCTGGAAAGCAAACAAACAAAAAATGTAAAATCAATTGTAGGATTCTTAAGACATTCTATTCTTCATTATCTTTATCTCTTTAGAGAGACATGGAGCTACTGGAGAGAGTCCAGCGTAGGGCTACAAAGATGATCAGAGGGCTGGAGCATCTGCCCTAGGAGGAACGGCTGCGAGAGCTGGGCCTCTTCAGCCTGGGGAAGAGAAGAGTGAGGGGGGATCTGATCAATGTGTACAAGTACCTAAAGGGGGGGTGTCAAGGGGATGGGGACAAACTGTTTTCAGTTGTCCCATGTGACAGGACAAGAGGCAATGGGCACAAACTGAAGCACAGGAAGTTCTGCCTGACCGTGAGGGGGAATTTCTTCCCTGTGAGAGTGACAGAGCACTGGAGCAGGTTGCCCAGAGAGGTTGTGGAGTCTCCTTCTCTGGAGATCTTCCAGGCCGGCCTGGATGCAACCCTGTCTAACATGCTCTAGGTGACCCTGCTTGAGTGTGTTTGTGTGGGGGGGAGGTGGACTAGATGATCTCCAGAGGTCCCTTCCAACCTTACTGATTCTGTGATTCTGTGATCTTGTAGCACTTGTAAGAAAAATAATACTTAAATTATACCATATTTCTTCAAATTATGTAGTTTTTTTTCCAAAGATATAGTCTTCGGCAAAATGAAGACTGTAACTCCTGCGTATGACTTAAAGGATAAACAAAAGGGAAAAAATCTGCTAGTTCAATAAGATAATTCTGCCAGAAGAAAACCATAGCTAACGTTAGATTAGCGTCCAAGCCTCCCTGTGCTACTTATGCCCTCCTTTCCAATGAGGCTGCCTTTCATAGTGGAATGATGGGCTCCCTCCATCAGTCTACCTCCTACTTTAACTCTTTATTTATGAGCAATGTTTCTTCTTCCTGCCTGTAGTAATGCAATGACAAATGCACAATCATATGGAATAGGAATCTCTAATTTTTGAGTAATTCTAGTCTGAAGTGAACAGGAAACCCCTGTTCGGGATGTCTCTCATGACAGCCTCTACTAAAGACTTCCTTCAGTGGTAGCCTGGAACTGTCCTGAGCGTACTTATTTACAAAAAAGTCTGCCTTTTCTTTAAACACGAATATTTACTCAGATTTTAAAACTATAATGTGTATCTTCATAAATGCAGCTATGTCATTGTGAACCAATTCACGCAAAAAGCATTTATTGAGGATTATTCCTCAATTCAAGAGCTGTTGCAGGTAAATTCATCCATTTAGATTTGCCCAGATTCTTAGTATATAATGAAAGCCAAATCAACATTAAGTACATAGGAAGTAATAATATCAAACACAGTTAGTGGGCAATACCACCGTGTGACAAGCTGAAACCTTTTCTAATCCTAACCTAAGCCAGGAAGAAAGCACCAGTCTCTTGAGATGATCTTTGACACTGTCATGTTTAACAGTTAGTTATTACGCAGTTAATTATTTTTTATATATATTTCACAGACACCTCCAAAGAATTTATATATTTCTTTTTTTATTATTGTTTAGCATGCTGCGTTAGCACAGTGTTAAATATGCATATGTATGCATCCAGAAAATAATAAACACTTCTTACCTGTATCCAAAGTTTGAGGTAGGGTCCTTGGGTCACTAGAACCCACATTGCCAAGAGCTGATACTTGAAATGAAGCACCATACTAAATCATCTGGAAAGACAATAATCAGTAACTATTAAAACTGCATGCAGCATTCAGTGGTGGATTAAGAAGACTTATTTTATTCACTCACATTCAAAGGAAAATTGGTCTTGACAACTTACAGGCTTTTACTTTTAGTATAATCTATATTTAAAGCCAAGCTGGAAAAGCAAGTTTTTGGTGAGGTCTAAATTGAAACATATATTTTAATTTGCTGAAATGAAATTTTATTATGAAATGATAACATAGTCATAGTTATTTTTTTCAGATCAATTTCTTGTTTTGATGTAAGATAGATGCTGACTTCATTTTTCATGCTTGAACTGTGAAAATGGTCACGTTAAACTGCAGTCAACCTGCGTATCAATCTAAATTTTAAACAAGCATTCAGTTATGCACTAGCCTTCTCAATTTCACCACAATTTGCTTGCTTTCCAGCAGACACTGCCAGGACAAAACTGAAATAATAAAAATGAGGATTGTTTTAGCAATATTGCCCATACAATCAAAATTATTACAATCTCAGTAATAGAGATTATAATATTAATTCAAATTACTGTGTTTAGCTTTATAGTAGAAAGATCATATCACGGAATGTTGGGATTTTTTGTTTTGAAGAAAATCCCACTCTTCAGAAATCAAGTATGTAGTATTTGTAACTTTCTATTTGATCTTTCTGACCTAGTCATGCTTCCCATCTTCCCAGAGTTAATATAATGTCTGCCATCTTTATTTTATAAGAAATACCTAAATATGTCAAATGCTGTGGTTCATCTGAATGCAAATTAAGTGAAAAAAGAGTTATATTTTATCTCAAAGTATACATGCTAAGATATGGTAAAGAATATGGTGAATTTATCATTGGTCAAAAATTTTTATCCAGGATTAGTTAGTTCTGTGAAAAGATTTCTCTATCTCAAAAGGAAATTGTAGGCTTTATGCAAAGTTCAGTGGGTAATGCAATGAAGTTTTTTTTATGGTTTGCAGCTACATTTATGCTGCAGATTGAATTATAGCAAAGATTTTTTCCAGTTGTAACATTCACTGTTACATTTGTCTCTTCCAAAACTGAATTCCACAGTTGTCAAGAAAATACTATGCTTGAACTCCCGTTCCAAGTAATGTCTGTCAAAAACCGTTGTGTTGGGAGTGTGCCTGGGGGCACACACATCTCTTGTAGGTTCAGACCACTAGGTCCCCAGGTGCTGAGCACGAGACTTTTACTCTATTGCCTCCCACTCCAAACCCTTGCCCTGTTGTCCACATCTCCCCATTTCTGGTGAGGTGACCCTGCCTTTCGCTTACTCCTCCTCTTCCTCGTGCTGAGACACAGCCCAGTGCCACCCCAGACGACGTGCCCAAACTCATGGCTGTCATGTCAGCTAATGCGTTCAAGGGCATCCAGCACCATCCCCACGCATCCATCTGGCCCACACCTTTGTCCCTATCCCCAAAATATTTGCCTCACACATTAGCTTTTAATTGGCTTGAGATATTTGCAGTTTTTCAGTGTATACTCAAAACTGAATGCCTTAAGCGTTTAAGCGTATAACCAGTGGAACTAAGTGAGATTAGGCCTGCAGTCCGCTGCATTAACAGTGTACGCACTACTATCTTTAGCAGGATCAGAATATATGCTCTTCAGGTTAACAACAAACATTAGTACTTGTCAAGAGGAATAGAAACGCTGGAATTCTGCTGTGTTTTTAACTGTTTTTGGCTCACTCTCTGCAATATAGCGAGTGATGGAAAATCATTGCACACCAATGGCACAGTATCAATTTCCTATTCAGCAGTGGGCTTCTACTGGACATCCTGATTTGAAAGCAGGAATATTTTGTAATAGTTTGTGACCAAAATATTGTCTGAAGAGCAAAAACTTCTATGTAGATAAAAGATATTAAGAGAAACTGAAACTTACTGATTCTCTAACTTTATTCTTACTCTTATGACACAGTCTTAAAAGAAAGAATCATCTTCTGTAAAGTAATTTGATGTTAATATAGCATTAGCACCTGAACAGAGACGGGCCAGAACTGAAAATCTGGATCTTACCTAGTGAAAATGTAGGTCCAGTTCAAAATACATCTTTTAATACCTTTTAAAAACATCCATAGCGAGACTGGAATAATAAAAACTCTTAAATTCTCCAGTTCTCTTACAACACCCTTTGATTTGTCTTCCTAATATTTGGATTAAAATAATGTAAAAAGAATAGGCTAAGATTTGCATTGCTTTCACAGAGAAATTGCTACGTTCAAAAACAAAGTAACACGTGTCTATGGAGACATAAAAGTGAACAGATATGCAGCAAGCCAAAAGAGGTAATCAAAGAGGAAAAAATAGACCAGGAAATATCCCTATAAATGTTATACCCATCAAATAACATTAGGAAATGATAGCACAAGAAAATAACACTACTGTGAGGGCTAGTAAAGAAAATGAACTAAAAAAAAAAAAACAAAAAAAACAAAAAACACTGGATGTAAAGAGGAGAATCTAGTGGATACTGAAATCTGCAAACAAAATAGAACCTGAAATTACTTATTTATACTACACATTGTTTATTTTAATAAATGTAAAAATTTGCCAATATATTGAATTCCACATTGAAATAATCAATGAAAAGGTTCATGTGATCAGCTGCATAGAAAATGTAAAAATTTACAGAGAAAATATTCAGTCTATATATTACTATCCTGTACATTGAAATAGTAAATAACTATACACGCGAGAACGGCATGGATTTATAAAGAATAAATCTCTAAAGATATAACTTACAGTTAAAATGGCACACATTAAAATCTCTACAAGTTATAAAAGCAAAGTATTTCTGGGCACATAAAAATGAATGATGCAGAAATAATTCCCCAAAGTTGAACAAGCAAATAGAAAAATAGATATGTGGTTGGGATGTTCCCAGCCTGCACGAAAATCTGAGTGGGATTTTTTTTAGAATTGTAATCTTGGGCCTCCATGTTTAATTCTGTATAACTTCAGCCCCTAGTGATTGACTCTTTTATTGGATTTGGCTATTTTACTCAACTCTCAACAACTGCCTGAAGTTTCTGCATATTTTTTTTACCTCGTTTTCTTTTTCTTTTCTTTTTAGTTTTGGGGTTTTTTTTTCTTTTTCTTTCTTTCTCTCTCTCTCTCTTTTATTACCATAAGAAAAAAACAAAACACAGGGATGTTTTGTGACTTGCATTAAATCACATATTGTGTGCATAGTAAGAAACTTTTTCCAGCACAAGCTGCTGCATCTCCTGTGTGTATATTCCTACTTCTGAACTGGTCAACAGCACGTATAGCACACTGAGAGCTTTTCAGTTTGAGGCATCCAGAAACTCTAAGCCTTAGCTGGCTTGATGAGGGATTCAGGCTGTGAAATTCGCTGGAAAGTGCCAAAACGAAGCATGTGGTTTTTGACCTACTTCAAAGAGAGAGGGGATCCCAGGAACATGTATTCATCACGTGGTGAGGATCCCAGGGGCTACTTGATGAATGAGCTACAAGCAGGTGTGGTGAGGACCCTCTAGCAGCCCCTTACACAAAATCCCAGCTCCCTCGTAAGAAATGTTTTCCCCTTCCCAGGGCTGGGAGCCATAGTTGAGGTAACACACAAAGAACTCCTTTCTCTTTTCCTTTCTGGATACTCACTAATGACTTTATGTAACTGGGTAATTCATAATGATTTTCTTAGGAACTTAGTGGAACATGAAGTCAGGTCAGATTCGGGGCTATGTGGAGACATGTACACTGAATAAACTGCTAAATGGCCTGTGCTACTGGCTTTCCTGTTCTCTCTCTGGGACCATCTCACTACAGCCTGATCATTCATAAGGGATTTGTGCTCCTGGGAGAAGAGTGAGGGTTTTAGGTATAACTCTATTAACTACAAACAAAGCTTTTATGTATATTGGCCACCCGGCCAGAGAAGAAAATCCAGCTACCTTTGGGACCTGTTTGCTGAGCACATGCAAATAAATTGTATGTATGCAGCAGCAATGGCCAGATAGGTCCATGAAAATTGAACTGCACATATACAGTCAGTTCAGCATATCTGGATATGACAGTAAACATATAGATCAACCACAAGGTGTAGAACAGCATATCCAAAGTGTCCTGCACCTGGCTTGCTCCACATGCATAAGCAATCTGCAGGTGTTTGGGAGTCTGGGGCTGTGTCTGCATACTAGCACCCTTGCTGTTCAAATGGAGGTCCGTTGTCTATAGTCCATATTCACTGTCCCCTGTGTACAGGCCCAAGCAGAACTAGAGAAGAAACCTTTAGGAAAAATGGTTGGTCTGTTTGGTTTGCTGAGTCTTACAAGGGAAGTAAGTGATAAATCCTCTGCTCAGATTTCCTTGTTTCCTCATTTTACTTTTATGCATTTATATATTTACATTTATACCAATGTATATATAACCAGTCCCCACTCCGACTCTATACTCCTTGTTACCTCACCAGTTCTGTGCTCCTCACCTCTCTGTTCCTCCGAGTAAATGCTTTGTGGATGCTTAATATGCTTAATGTGTCTGCTCCTTACAGAGCACAGATTGCAGGCAGAAGCACTGTACTTCCTGAAGAGGAAATACAGACTTGCTGAAGCTAAGTAAATAGGAATGTTTGTACAGAGCCCTGAAAAGCCCACAAACTGCAGATAGCAACGGGAGCTGTTGTCATAAAGCAAGCTTTTGGGGGACAGAGAGGGATCAGGAACTCAGTGGTGAACAAGTGTCAAGTATCAAATTAAGTCACATTTCTGACCTAAAGGAGAGAGAGGTTTCCAAACCTCGTGTCAGGAAAGAATATGGTGTTGAATTTGGAAGGCATGCACAGTGTCAGCAAGGAAAGTGGTCTTTCCCTCTTGAAGAGCAGCAATCCATGGGATTAGAGTACCTAGCATGAAAAAATAGTAGGAAATGAGGCAGAAAATGTCTGACCAAGGAAGACAGGGTTGGAAAGACCTGTGCTCGGATGAAACAGGAAAAGGACAGAGTGGAGTTTTGGAAGGAACAGAGACAAAAAGTGAAAGAGATCATAAAAAAAGGCAAAATTAAGTGTCCCTCCTTCCATTTGCTGAAGTTTATTGTCTTTTATTGAAAAATCAGATGTTTCCTGTTTTTAGACTGAAAACAAAACAAACAAAAAAAAAAATCCTAGAGAATGTCAGCACTTGAACAGATTGCCAAGAGAAGTTGTGAAGTCTCCTTCTCTGGGGATATTCAAAACCTTCCTGGATGTGATCCTGTACAATGCATTCCCAATGACCCCAACTGAGTAGGGAGGGGGGGTGGACTAAATGATCTCCAGAGGTCCTTCCAACCTCAACCATTCTGTGATTCTGTGATTCAGTGATTCTGTTTGTTTAGGAATGCTACATCCATGCCTCTGCTGCTTTGTTATCTTCTATGATGCAGCTGGACTGTATCTCCCACAATATGCAACTGTGGCTCACCAGGAGGCTCATAAATCCATTAGGCTTGTAACAGGAGAGCAAGCAGAGTTATTGAGTAGCTTTCCTTTTGGAGAACTCTAGGCAAGCATCCTGGTGAGTTTTAAAAGATGCTTGATGCACTTGTGCTTATGAACGTGATCTTACAGCGTGTTCATTACAGTGGTAGATTTCTAGACTCAGCATTCTCCTGAACTGGGAAAGTACTTTCAGATCTAGGTGCTAATGATTTGTGAGAGCACAAAACATCAGGTGAAATGTCATCAGGCCTACAGAAAGACTAAGGTCATGAGAAACTAGAAATTTAAAATTAAAAAAAAATCAGCTGCCCTAGTAGATTTTTTAAAAAATAGAAAAGTTTTAGACTTTAGAAATATGATGGACATTGCTCTTTTTATAGGAAATTCATGAGATACTGGGGGAAAATGATATTTCTAAATGCGTTCATGTTGCCTCCTGAGTCAGAAGACATGCAGAAAGGAAGGAATTCTCAGATCACATCCCTTTCTGTTTATTTCCAGATGAAGAATATTTTTATCAAGAAACGAAAGCAAGAATAAGAATATGGCACTGAATGCAACAAGAAACAAGGTAATGTAAATGTTATTCTGGATTCTACCAACAGTGATACGTCTTTAAACAGAAATGTACTGCTGAAATATAGATTGCCCAAGTTAGGTTTAGTTTCATCAAAATCACTACAATATGCGCTTGCAAGAAAAAACAGCCTAAGATATTGTGCAAGAGATAGTGAGGTCCAAAATTATATTTAATCAGTAAATTAAGGAAGTTTCCTTTGAAAAGACAATGTTTATGAACAAGGGGCCTTGGTTAAACACAATTCTCCCACAGGTGGCAGGGGTATAGGTCAACATTTACAAAGGTAATATTTTTGAGAGTCATTGCTAATGACAATTAACAACTTTTAACTACTTTCTGGGCTTCATGTTGGATATACAGGTGAGTTTCTTAGCTTTCAGTTAAAGCAAACAAACAGATGAAAATTAGATCTTTGTTACTTCATTAATCCATGAGCATTTTTCTACAAGTGTCCAACCCTTGAAAGAATGTATTACTGCTAATGATAGACTCAAATCTCAAGTTCGGGCTTTGCTAGAAAGCTACCTCTATCTGGAGCTTTTGCAGAACCACCTCAGATGTGACTCTGCAAAAGTTGGGCATACTTCAGTTACTGGACTATAATCCTGCCCAATGCCATCTAATAATCATGCCTAAAATACAATCAAAAAGTTTCAAATATTTCCAGCTCTCCTAAGTGTCTTTTTCTGATGTGAATCCAGAGGTTACACTAAAAAAAAAGGAAGGAAGAGAAAAGCCATAATACATCTGTGAATTTTTGAGTTTGAAAAATGCAAGCTCACTTTGTTACTTACAGGAGGAGGCTAAAGCATATTCTCCTTGTTGGAATGGATTGAGTTTTTTTTTTTTTTTTAACATCTGTGTGTTAGCATACATAAGTGACAACATACAGTTAACTAAACTCTTGTTGCTCAATTTACCAGTTTGCTTACTACTTGCTAGTACATGCCAGACAGAGATGCTAAGGAATTCGTTATTTCAAAACTCCTGGGTGTATTACAGGTAAAGAGGTAGCTCAGTATGAAATGTGAATAAGGAAATCTAAATATTGACATTATGTTGTGCTAGCACTGCTAACTAGAAAAAGAAAAAAAAATGTGGAATAAAGTCTATTCTTTTCCCATCCTTTCCCTCATTTGCAGTGCGTTTCTGTAAAATTTATATAAGCTTATCCTTTTAAAACCATTTCTTAATATTACATAGGTATTTTTCCCTCCATATAAAATTAATTCTTTCTGAGTGGCAATTCAATAGCCCTTGTTGAATGTTTTTAGTTTTGAATGGAGCCTGCAGGCTCAAAACTCATTCACTAAAATTTCTTTCACCATAGGAGGGAAGTAAATAACTGCCTATTACAGCACTCATTTTACATTCAGTCACTTTTTATAGTATTTTTATCCCCCTTGTAAAAATAGTCTTATATTTTAAAATTTTAAAAATTGGTAATTCACTCTGACATATCCCATGAAAATTTTTCTTGGCATATTTTCACCTGGCACCACATACTTTTAATAGTATCATTTTATCTGAATGAGTGACTGAAAAAATGGCATAAAATTAATTAAGCTTGCTTTTGCTTCAAGTAAAATAGGTCTTACTCTGAGATCTTGCCAGCTGTTTACCTGTATCACAGCTTCTAAAAGACCATGCTGAGATCACACATGCACTGATTTATGCATACATTTGATTTTGTGTACGGTCATAGCAGCACTGGAGTGCCCATATACAATGGGCACGATGGACAATGTTTGCTGTTTCCAGCTTCACTGAGCTGGAATGAATCCCAAATTTGAGGGGTTGAATTTCAAACCAGAATCAGAATCTTTCCCCACCTGGGACAGTAAGAGAGGTCCCATTGTAAGGAGAAAATAAAACAATGTTTATCTGACTTTAGCTGCAGATGTGATGGTTTGATTTACCTCTTCTCTTAGCCAAAGGATGGAGGCTTATGCCTTCTGATACCTCTAGTGATAAACAATAGACTCTGTGCATCACTCTGTGCTTTGTATATTAAGTTATAGCAGATAAGATGATTAAGATGTGTTCACAAAGCATTAGACAGTTTGGAAAAAAAATGGTTCTGTAATTAGTGACCACCCACGGTATGAGGCAATGGAGAGACGGAGTTCTGTGAGGATTAGCACAGCATTTTGGTTGGAAAATCAAGGACTGAAAGGAAGGTCTGAGGAACTGAGTTGTCCTTTTCCCAGTATATGGCATCTATGAAGAACACAGAAAATCAGCATACCATTTAACATATAATATACTACCACTGTGTATGGGCAGTAAATAAATTCTGCCATTGTGTTTAGCAGCATGTGGCACTTGCTCCCCTCTGTCCTTGTACAGGTATAAACAAAAATTGACAATATCAGCATTGCAAAGCTGGGTCTGGACATGCCCAAGCAGTCAGTAAATAGGACTGTCCAAGAGGCAACAGGCACAAACTGAAAGTGAGGGGGAATTTCTTCACTGTGAGAGTGATGGAGCACTGGACCAGGTTGCCCAGAGAGGTTGTGGAGTCTCCTTCTGTGGAGATCTCCAAGGCCCACCTGGATGTGATGCTGTCTAACACGTTCTGGGTGACCTTGCTTGGGCAGGGGGAGTTGGACTAGATGATCTCCAGCGGTCCCTTCCAACCTCAACCTTTCTATGATTCTGTGACTGTAAATCTGTACTTAAAAAAAAAAAAAAAAAAAAAAAAAAAAAAAAAAAAGCACAGAACAAAATTTTCAAGAATATATGCTACAAATAAAAAATACAGTGACAACAAAGTAAATGTTGCTCTTTAGATCACTATGGAACTAGAAAAATATTTGCTCAAATGTATTGGGACACAGAGGTTTCACAACAAACTACTCTTCTTAAAACTCAGAGATTTTTTAAGGGTGGTTCCATATTCTCCAGGTTCCATATTTCAAACACAAATTGTGACTCCATACTTAATTGGGGTTTGTTTCTGAAACCTTCCTGCAAGCTGGATCTTGTCTAACCTTCAGTTAATTTCCAGTAATATCTGTGCAGCTGTTCACAATGTAAAGGCACTTTTTACATTACGGAGCCTAGACTTCTAAAACCAAGACATTCTTTTCAAATGTGTTAGCACTTTATCAGTGCCTTTTGAAGAAGTATCAAGTACAGCTTGCAGGTCTTCATCAGGTTGTGCAGTTTTTCAGGTAGGGATATCCTGAATCCTTTTATATATTATCGGGGAAAAATATACCCCTTTTTCTTCTGGGTTGGCCAAACACTAACAGCATTTCTGCGAGCTTCACATGCTGTTATGGCCAAAGTGTCAATGCCCTGGACTCCCAGGGCTAGAACCAGCTCAGACATGAGTAACACGCTCCCCAGCAGCTTTCTAGTCCATAAGCTTACAGAAACAACTGCTCACCTAGCAGCAATGCATACTTTTGTCTAAACATTACTTTTAAAAATATGAAGGACCGCGGTAATTTTTGGCAGACTTTTTCAGACATAGCACTGCCGCAGACTGTGGGAGTTTTCAGAGCAAAAATTAGACAGTTTGAGAGATGCATGGCAAAATTCCCAATGATGTTCTGCAACCCTCCACCATTTTAAGAAATGAATATTTTTTTCTAGCTCTCAAAGTCAGAATTAAAACAGTTTTCATGAATTCATATACACTGGAAAAAATATATTTGAATTTTTGTTCATTTAATTTCAGAAGTAAGGACTCAAATAGTAAAAAACACTATCACTTAACAAAACAGAAATCTGTGGTCCAGATTCTCTATTCTGTTACCTATTTTAGAGCAATCTGACGTATCTGTGTTAAACCAGTCTGTGTTTGTTTCCTTGTCTGCACGGGAGGTCACCGGAAAATCTAAAAAGACCTAAGGAAACATCCCTACACTGAGTGCACACGGAGTTACAGCTGTGTAAAGATGAGCTTTAAGCCACTGAGCAGCTTAGACAGCAGTGTGTGGCTTAAATGCACTGCAAGACCTTGCCAGAAATCTGTAGACTTGAGGACTGTGTAGCCTTCCTGGGGCCATAAATATAATTGTAGCCTCCACATGATTACTGCTAACTATAGCACTGACATCTGTCATTATATTGCAATTTTATTCAGCCCTGGATAAGTGTTGTTCATGAGCAGGCCATTTCTGATATTTTATTTTAATCTTTATTTAACTTTTTGCAGTTTAGCACTGTGAGTAGAGATTTCTTTCTACTGTTATTCACATTATAAAGATGCCCTAAAAATGGCATCACTGGCAACATGCCTGCATGGAAAGACCACGAATTACACAAAAAAAGAACTTACTAATCTTGTAATAGCCATCCTTTCATTCTCTGCTAGAGAAAGAATTAAGTGGCTATTGTCAAATCTAAACAATACATAGGGTTTTCCCATTCAGTTTTGGCTGGAGATTCATGACCACAGAGAAGAGGTAAGCATTTTTAAATATTTAATACAAAATCTATAGTTTTTGTTTGTTTGCACACCACAGAATGAGGATTTTTAGAGTTCGTAACACAAACTTTAAGCAAGTTTTGGTATCAGATGTCAGTCAGGTGAGTTTCTTAAACTCAAGTGAATCCCAAAGGCTGCAAAGTTGAGCTAATACATGAGTCTCCAGGTAAGGGAAGGTTTCATTGCTGTACACAATTAATAACTGTAAATTTCAGTTGTTCTTTGGATTGGAAGTTGTAATTCAAACAGACATTTGTAATGATTTATAACAACAGAAACTCTCATTAGAGATGCAGGGAATTGCTGGCTCCTACAACTGAGAGCTGAAAATGGGGTGCTGTGTTCTGTAACGGTTTATTTTGAAGTAACAACCCAAAATGGAAATATCTACATGTTGAAGGAGACAAGATAACTGAATCTTTTTTTTTTTTTTTTTTTTTTTTAAGAAATTAATTCTATAAGATTTGACCATGAGGTTTATTTTTGTCCCTACCTAATATCCTAATACTGCAAATTTTTGGATGATTTCACATACCTGTTCAGACCATCATGGGGCTTAGTGACCCACAAGCACAGTACACTTGGATCCAGCTGTTAGCCTTCACTTAAATGTATGTCACACTCTGTATACACCCCAGCAATTTAACCAATTTGCTGGGAGGGATATGCTTTTTGGAGGGGAAGATTCCGTTGATTTTGATTTGTCGTGATATAAACCTGGAAAAGAAACAAATTAATTGACAAAGACTCAATGGACTCCACCCTGTTCCTTAGTTTAGCCGTTCATGATTTAGTACCCCTCTGAGGGGTGAAAGCCTGTGGATCCAAGACTTAACGGAGGAAACATTTTTGTATGTCCCCAAGAGAGCTGGAAGAGCACTGCAACCACTCTGCCTTTCACCACGTCAGGTTCACCTTTGGGGGGTATTATGCCAAGAGGGAACACGTTTTGGACAACTCTGTGGTTGGCATGAGTTTCACAGTCTGCTTTCACCTCTCCTTCAGTAGACCACTTCATGACATCTTCCTTCACACTGGTCTCACACCTGAGCTGGCTCCTTTCCCCCTGTGAAACTCCTCAGATTATCTCCAGTCCCAGAGGACCACCCCACATAGTGTCCTGACTAGGACGCTCCTTCAGTAACAGATCAGCAAGTAACTTCTTGCAAGTTTTTTGATGATAAAAGGAATCAGTCCAATTTTCCAAACTTTTCTTTTAACTTCCTTTCTGTAGGAACTTATGTTTTGGTTTAAACTTCAAACTTTCAGCAGCACAAGATGTGAGGCTCTAAGTGGCTGTAAATATAATATTTTGAGTGGAATAATTCAATATTTAATATTGAAAGTCACCCAGGTTAATAGCCAGTTGATCTAACATGCAGCAAAAAGACTAATAAAAAGTATGTATTTAGTAGTTGCCCCCTCCAGTACCCAGAAGAGTCTCGTCTGGTTTTATGTTCTTACTTTGTATGTGTCTTTGACTATTACATTTTCTTGGTCATCCTACAACTAAAAACTTTTGTTCTGTTTTTTTCAGAAGTAATAAGCACTTGTATCATTCATATCTTTCATTCTTCAGTGTCAAAAGTCCGAACAACATCACCTGAGTTTGAATCCTGAAGAACCACAAAGTCTGATCAAAGCCTGTACACAGAACAGACATGTTTCATCTCTGGTAAATACCTGTTTTGAAATGACATTTCCATCTTTCAGATTTATATGGTCATAAAGACAAGTGCAGTATTGTAGATCTTTATTTAACTGTTTTTGCAATATGCTTTACTTCGAGTCTTAAATCAGTGTGCAGACATCATTCTTTTAATAAAGAGGTTATGGTGCTGTTTCCAGGCTAATCTGTCCTGGAAATCTGCAACTTTTTTCTTTATTTATTTTACCGTCACTCAGAGAATGAATCTGTATATAAACAAGTCATCCATGAAATTCCGTGCATAGGTGCCATAACTCTGAGGCCTCTCAGTCTTCGTATTTGAAGGGTTCACAGCTCAGACATCAGACTTGATTGAGCACAGATGTCTATGATATCACTAAGTTCTTAAGAAGGCAGAGTATATTATTGCAGTATTAATATTGAATATGTTTCTATTTAATACGTGCTCCTGGGACCAAATTCTCTTTTTTGTGTGTGATGCTTTTTGCAGATAAGTAGAGTTCTGCTAGCCGTTAAAGCCTGACTCAGCCCCAAAGCCAACAAATGAAATTAATATAATTAGATAATTTGTTGTGGATGCTGATACTTTGCAAGGGTTCAAAAAGAGATCAAATGAATCTGTGGAAGAAGACTCAATTCAGGGCTGTTAACTACAAAGTTCAGGAAATCTCTGATGGAGGGGAAAGTGTATTCTGCTATATATTCCCTGTTTGTATATCTCTTCTATGCATCTGGTACTATCACTAATATAAGCAGGATACATTAGATCATCTTCAGTCTGATCTATTATGGCTCTCTATTATGAGAACATACATATACATATATGTGCATATAAACCTCTTGGTTGAATTGTAGGGGGAAAACTTTCTAAAACTTAAAAATAGCACGTATTTGAGAATGAAATTCCACTCCAATTTTTATAGTGAACTAGCTTTGATTTTTAATTTTAAAATAAAACTATATAAAGATGATATTTACAAAATCATTCAACACCACTAAGAAAAATACAAGACATACCACTTTCGGTAACCAGTTATGCATGGGAGTAGATGCTGAAAACTCCTGATTAAAATGACCGCAGTTTGTTCCACAGAAAATTAGAGAGATTTCGATAGCATATATTTAGGAATCAGAATAATAACATAGCATTTAGTTCTTTTATGTTTTTAAATGTCTTAGCATCACTCTTTTCATAATTCTCAATGTGAAATAAATTACATTCTTCAGTGGTCCTCTTTCCTGAGATAAACACAAACAGATGGGTAGACATAAGTCAGGAAAAGATATTAGTCCTATGGAAGACACATTAAGAAGATACAAGTTACATTGTGCCTTTAAAATGGAATTCAACTAACTTTAGCCTTTTCACCTACCATCTAAACTGAGCTGCAAGGTCAGGAATCTCTTTTCCCTGAGGATTTGTGTCCAATACAGAGAGGATGAATCATAGTCCAGAGGAGCATTTCTCTCACCATTGACCACAGAGGAGGCTGAGTGACTTCCTTCCTTATATCTAAAGTTAAATGAGATTATAATTTATTTTTTCCATATCTAATGCACAAAATGAAGTAATTCTAACCAAAACAGGCAGTGCTTATTAAATAATGAAAAGATAATGCTAAAAAATAATATTCCAATACTAAAAATAAAAACCGAAGCTCTCAATCTACTATTTCCAGTTATCTAGAACTAGTTAACTAACTAGTAAGTTAACCTGCATGGGAAAGGTTAGTTAACTAAATAACCTTTCCCATGCAGGTTAACTTTGGAAGTTCCATAGTTAAAGTTTGGTTGTGGTTTATAGCTCAAAGCAGAGCTTATTTCTCAGGTAATAAGCACAAATGTTTCTCATGAAGAAAGTTAAAGCAAATACAGTTTGGGTGTTGATCAGATTTTCTATGAAACTAAAAGTAATTCACATTCCCTGGGTTAAATTCAAAAGTACTTTATCATATTTTAAAATATTGCAGTGCTCCAGCTGAATGCCTGCTGTCTACGCCTGCCCTGCCAGCTGTGTTTGAGATCCATCATGTGAGGCCCTGGCTAGTTTTAAACTGCTCTCTCTGGCTGGGCAAGCTGCAGGCACTAGCTCATATGTGGCCTCCCAAGCTGTCTGCTTAGCTCAGGTTAAACTTGGAATAATTGCTCACGACCTACACCAAGTCTGAAAGTTACCACTTTAGTTTGAGATCCAAAACAGTTTTGTGGGCTAAAAATGTAACTACTTTTTTGAAATATATTTCTCAGTTGAATAAAAGCCATGATTCCGCCCTTCAAAGTCACCTTGTTTGTATCCTTAGAAAGTCACTTCTGCAGCACCATTGCTCTTACTTTTCCAATATTACATTTTCATCAAAACAGCCTGTCACTTCTTTACATAAATAGGACTTTCTACTGTCTTAACTGCCAATAGCTTAAGCAAGTACGCAGAATCACAGAATCACAAAATCACATATTGGTTGAGGTTGGAAGGGACCTCTGGAGATATCTGGTCCAAGCCCCCTGCCCAAGCAGGGCCACCTAGAGTACATTGCATGTTGCATGTTGTTATTTCCCCTTTCCAGGAGAAAGTGTCTCCAGTGCTGGGGACACCGAGTTTTATGATCCAGCTACTCGATTACTTAAAGGAATTGCAGAAAACAGGCCTACAAACTTCATAAGGTTTCCAAATCTATTCACTTTCATTTCAGGAAGCGCAAGAAATACACATAGCTGTAAACACCTACCATGACTTCCCTGCTTCTGACTTGCTTGAGCAGCCTTTTGGTTTAGATGGAAATCCTCTAAAGATCTTTTTTCCTCCATACTTCTCCTTCCTGCAACTATGTGCTTGATTTTCACATTTGTTTCCATGCAATTACAGTGTACCATTCTGTTCAGCTTTAAGAATGGTTAACAACTCATCCTCTGTTACCTTAAAACCTTCTTGATTTTCAGAATAATATTTTTCCCTATACTTTGCCATCCTACTATGTAGGCTGTACCTGCCTTGTATGTGGGTAACACAGTCAGGCTCAGTACAAACAACACAGTCATGATCACTTACCTCTTAAACAGCAAGGACCATATTCCTATACCTCAAGATGAAGCTTCAGCGACTAAAACAGAGGGTTGCACTTCCATTTACTTCATCTCTTTTGCTTTATGAGTCTTGTGCTCTTTTATACACAGTAAGAGACCTATAACATGGGAGAATGAAAGTGTCTTCAACTTTCCCTTCCTCTCTTTCGAGATGATAGGGTAAAGCTTGGTGGGTGAAGGCACTTGCCATGAGTATCGAAGGAGTGCATTTGAATAACTCAAATTTTCCAAATCTTAGGATCAGGCTCTAACTATTAGCTACAAGATAAAGTAATGTTCCTCAGTATGTTTTTTGTTTGATTCGTTTCTGGACTGGTTTGGAAAGAGAACATGGGCACGCCAGGAAGGGTTCAGGTTAGTATATCACAGAAAGCACAGAGCACAGGGAAAGTACCCAAACACCAGAGAAGAACAGCCTTGAAGACCCACTCATCGTAAGTGCTTTTATTTTCTGTCAAATATTATGAATCCTTTTCTTTCACTACCCACTTTCTTACCTGTGTCATAAAGGGTGCCTAAATATTTTACTGGAGGCCTGAAATGGCACAGAGAATCATAAAAGTTTGCCTTTGTCATGGTTTTTATGGTGTCTTAATCCACTTGGGTATGCAGCACCAGCTGGAAATGCTTAATTTGAAAAATACATATTAAGTGCTAAAATTGCTTACTCTAGGTTCATAAAAGTGCTGCCCCAGAACTTTAACACCTATGTGCATTGAGGACACTGCCATATAAAATCAGTAATATATGTACCAAAGTCTATCATTTTCTATTCTTCTTCTGCATAAATATACTGTTAATGGCATTTCACCCATTATGCTACAAAATGACCCATAAAGTTAAATTAGAAAATTACCAGTTGGCTGAAAATTAATGTTGCTATAGTAGCATTTCCATTACAAATCATATTATTGTAAAAACAGAGGTCTACTAAAATTTTCCATTAGCCTACTTTAGAATTACAGTTGTAAGAAGCCTACAGTTCCCTTAACATACATCTGAAGAAAACTTCATGTCAAATATCCTAAGCTACATTTTTTTGACTTTAAATAACGCTTTGCATACAGGCTAATAGATCCACAAGAGTCTGTGGGGCCAGTGACTCACTGGAGTGACTGACTTCCTCTGCTTGCTGCGTGCTCCACGTGGCACAGTCAGGACCCAAACGGGAGAGGTGGCTCACAGCTCTGTCCTCTACACAGATGAAAAGTCTGGGAAGTATTTTTTACTTCTTGCATACATTGCTAAAAAAGCCGATGTTTGTCCTTGAAGTTTTCAGTCGTATGAGCAGTCCGTTAGAGCTTGATCTGTTATCGTGCAGAGATTTTATATTTCTGCTGCTGTAAGAGCCCTCACATCAGGCTCCTTTGCGGCTATTACAACTGACAGTGGATCGTTGCAACACTTCGTGGCTGTGCTTAAGGTAGCTGCCATAACTAACATCAAAGCAATGCTAATGATTCTGCAAGAAAAGGCAGCCAAAAATCCAGAATGTTTTCTAAGCTAACATTAACAACGCTACGAGGAAATTCCTGCAGGTAGAATTAACTTTCTGAAACAAACTTTACATTTCTTAGCTATTTGAGGTCAAGTATAGCAATAAGAAAGCAGTACTGGAACTCTCACAAATATCCCTGAAGGAAAATCTCCAGAAAAGCTGAACTTTTCAACTGCTAAGTATTCCTTGCAAATAAAGTTGTCTAATTCTACCCAGCTGGAAGACAGTTATGCAAGTACATCTTTTGTTAATACTGCTCACTAAGCTTTATTTTTCCAGGGTAGCATTTAACATTAATTGACAGTAGGGTTTAAAATACCTACTGTGGAAAGTAAAAAGATTAAAAGAAAAGTATTCCCAATGCAAAACATAGCATTTTAAAAGCATAAGGAAAAAACAAAAGGAAAACCTAGTATGTTTTCTACGTGGTCTGTGTATGTTATGTAGTTGTATTCTTCTCCTGTGGGGAGATTAAGACCCTTCTGGTCAAAGGGAATCAGGCTAAGCCCTTCTCTGAAGGACTTTAAGCCTCTCCATAGGCAGATGCAAGCAGATTTGTTAAGTAGAACTCATGGCAGAAAGAACAAGACTGCTAATGGTACATACCCATGGTATGGACTGTAATGGTACATACATAGTCAAGTGCAAGGGGAACAGAAAACCTGCCACTAAAGCGTGGAAAGGTCAAACGCACCATGGAGCTCATGGCGGCTTCCTGGCTAGTGCAGCCATAACGTACAGCTTCTCCAGGCACTGTCAATGGCAGCCAGCTCGCGGACTGCAGTGACATTAGTCCCTTTGATCTGCGCATGAAATGCCCCATCCTACCCTGGGAGAAAACTCTAATGTCAAGCGATGCCACTGTGGTCCCGCTACATCTGCTACAGGTGCCCCACCACTAGGTACATACATTGAAGCGTAGGAGGAGGAAAGGGTTTAGGGCTACAATCTGTCCCCTTGTGCTCCAGAAGTGGCAGAAACAGGCTGAAAAATGTCCGTGAGCAAAGAGTTGTCTGAGAAGTGTTCAGTGGCTGGTTCCTGGGGCAGAGAAGAAGAATGAACTCTGTGATCATGAACAGTAGAGAAAATTAAAGACACATTTGGCTGAAATGACTGATTCTAAGGCACATTTTAGATGGATTTGACTGAAGAACTCGGTAAAACAAAAAGCTCAGGCATGCCATAGGACTATGCTTAAAGTGTGCGTAATGAGCGCTTAGGATCAGCATTGTTAGCAAGTCACCAGTGTAATCCTGAGAGCAGAAAGAAGCCGGACAACATTTAATGGTATTCCAAAAGGCAGTTTGCTTGAGAGGTCCCAAACTGGAATAAGAAGTCCTTGCTCGGCTGCCAGCAGAAAGTAGGGGGGAGGCAGAAGGTTCAGCCTTATGCACTGGTGATCTGTGGCTGCTACAGACCCCAGGGAAAGGAGGTCTCACAATGTTGCCTCCACAGCAGCACATGGCTAGGAAGACATGTACTCTTAGCTAGGAAGTCTGCACTCTTAATACAAAGATTAATGTATGGAAGGGTTTCCCAAAAGTAGAAAAAGGTTCCAGCCACGGACCTATTTCAAACAGAAAAACTGTTGAAAACACTGAAAAGGTATGTGTTAGAAAAACATTAGGGCAAAAGAGTGTGTGCTGCTACAACAAAACCATGGAAAATTGGAATGGAATGAAAATGACCTTTTAGATATGAATCCCATCATCCTCTGATTATAGTATACATACAATTTGGTTGTCAAACTAAGGAGATTCTCCTTTCTTCTTGGCTTATGCTCCTGGGGGAAAAAAGAGAGAGAGAAATTTTTAAGTCTGCTGTGATCATAAGCCCATCTGGGTTTAATTAGACCAAATTGCCATGTAATTTCATCTTTGCTTCTCCCCTTCCTCTCCTCCCTGTCATCCTGCATCAGGCTCCCACTTTCACCCAAGCCGTTCTCTTTCCCTTTCTGTCATCCCAGTTCTATTAGACTTCAATATTTTCTTAGCTTCAAAAGTTTTGCTGCCAATAATCCAGCATCACTCATGAACTTGTCTCTTCAAAGGCGCATTTTCTTCTTGTCATCATTTTTTTTTTTAAAAAGGACATGATTGCTGATTTCTCTTTTTGGTTGTTTTTATTACTGCTTCTCTGTGGTTTTTGTAAAGCAGTGTTCCCAGGTTGCAATGCTTTACTTCTGTTAGCATAACAAGGCATGCATAAGAAATTAATACAAGAATCGAATGCCATTTGCAAACAAGAGCTAGCCAAGACAGAGCACCCATTACACCAGCTTTCTTTATAATAGTGCTTAAGTGGGCAATGGCTTTATTCTAAGGAAAGCAAGAATGCAGAAACAAACAGTGAAGCAACCAAGAGAAAATGTTTTCATGCTTTCATCATTCACTTTCCCATAAAGATGTTAATTAACACTGTCCTTTCTTCCTGTATCTAGTTTTATGTTTCTTCATTATCTTCAAACACCTTCAAGACTGAGTTCCTATTAGATCCAAAAAGCTCAACCTAATACAAGGACTTGGGCTATCATTTTAAGCCAGTGTTATGGAGAACCTTTCACATTTTTGACTTAAAAACCTTCTGAGCAATCAGTACATCACAGGCAGTTTTGGTACTAGTGAAGCAGATACCCTGCTCTCTTCATATACTTCAATATTCTTCTGCAAGTTAACTCTCAAATGAAACTTATGCTTAGAAGTACAAGTACAGAACATTTGAAAATGCAGGCAGAACGTGCTTGTGTGCATGTCTTTACCTAGCATTCCCTGTCAGCTCATGCTCCTAACCATTTTACTGCAGTGCTCATGTTCTCAGAGCAAGCTGAAAATGCATTTATGAAAATATAGGCAGGAATAAAAAAGGAGCTGAAATCAAAAACTGCTAGCTAATTCAAACTTTTTTAATGCTTAATAACAATACACAAATATATAGAACTACCTCCTCCAATAGCTCAAAATAACACCTTATGTGACAGATGCATAGACAAGGAGCTGAGTCTAAACCAGTTAACACATCCCAGCTTGACAGACAGCACATGCCACTTCTACAGACTAGTCAGATTCTTGTCTTGTATTTCAGAAGCATTTCCTCATATTCCTCTTTTTATGTAACCAAATGACCTTGTTCCACTTTCAGTTTTCTCCATTTTCATAAACAGATACTGAATAACTTCAGTTTTCCATTCCATTTTATTCCAGTTTAATATCACGATAAATGTACATTTTACTCAGATAAGACCTTTTTGACCAATGGAACTGAGTATACTAACAATAACATGCTAGTTGAGTTTGGTTCTTTCTTGCAGCTATTTGACATAGCATGCAGAAGGGAGAGATTTTATGCACAGAATATCTGTTGTACTTAGGAGTATTCTACTATTGACATGACAACTGCCATCATTTTCCCATAAAATGATGTTAGCTATCTGTAATTAATGGGTAATGAACAGAAAGGACTTCATATGGGATAAATATATATTTTTAACTACTCATTTTATGTCTGAAAGCACATGCAAAAAATGATAGTTTGATAGATATTGATAAGGCAATAATTGTATGCTTTTTAAACTCTATCTTTATTCCCTCAATAGCAATATAGTTGGCAATATAAGTCTAGCATGAAAATGTTCTGTCTGTAACATTTTTCCCTGAAAGTTTTGCTTAAAATATGTTTGATTCATATCTTCAATTGCTGCTAAAACTGAGCTCATTGAAAAACTCAACATTTGAAAAATAGCTCTCTCAATTACACTTTAAAGCAGGTTATCAGTTTATTACAACAATAGTTTCATTCACTTCACAAGTTTTCAATCTTATTCAGCGCCCATTATGCAACTCTGCAAGAACATGAAAAAAAATTGTCATCATTAAAGAATGCCTTATTTTTAGCAATTTCCCATTATTTTGTAACATTTCCCATTATATTGTAACAAATCACTCAGCATTGATCGAGGTATATGAAATTTTTTGGTCAATGCTATTTTTTATTCCAATTAGTAGATTTCTAAGTACTATATTAAATGAAGTCCTTCCATTTTCCTTGGAAAAATATACATTTATTGAAAAGCTGGACAGCAAAAATCTCCAGGCTTTGGCTGAATTATTAAGATACTTGATATTCCACGACACCAATATTTCCAGATTCCTATTTCTGCTTTTTTTTTTTTGTATATTTATACTGAAAAGTTTACTTCAGTATTGTTTGACAGTGATCTTTAGTATTCCTGATATATTATACTGACACAAGAGTTGCCTCATTGACTGCTTACCTAATTAATTATTCAGATTCTGATTCTGATTTTGTTCACTTGAACAGGTCGCCTGAGTTGCAGGGCTGGAGGCTTGTGTCAGATTCACATATAAAATATTTTAAACTCCTCCAAGACAAATAGAAATACTTTTGCATTCTGAAGGTGATTCTGATAATCTTGTTAATAGTGGTTTAGAAAACCAAGGAAAATAAACTAGGATACGTCACAAATAAATGTAACAATACAAAATGTATATACTCGCCATGCAATCCCAGCATAGTCTCAAAATCACACAGAATCACAGAATCAGTAAGGTTGGAAGGGACCTCTGGAGATCATCTAGTCCAATCTCCCTGCTCAAGCAGGGTCACCTAGAGCATGTTAGACAGGGTTGCATCCAGGCGGGCCTGGAAGATCTCCAGAGAAGGAGACTCCACAACCTCTCTGGGCAACCTGCTCCAGTGCTCCATCACTCTCACAGGGAAGAAATTCCCCCTCACATTCAGGTGGAACTTCCTGTGCTTCAATTTCTGCCCATTGCCTCTTGTCCTGTCACATAGGACAACTGAAAAGAGTTTGGCCCATCCCCTTGACACCTTCCCTTCAGGTACTTATACACATTGATCAGATCCCCCCTCAGTCTTCTCTTCCCCAGGCTAAACAGTCCCAGCTCTTGCAGCCGTTCCTCACAGGGCAGATGCTCCAGCCCTCTGATCATCTTCGTAGCCCTGCATTGGACTCTCTCCAGTAGCTCCATGTCTCTCTTGTCCTGGGGAGCCCAGAACTGAACACAGGACTTGAGATGAGGCCTCACCAGGGCTGAGTAGAGGGGCAGGATCACCTCCCTCCACCTGCTGGCAACACTCTTCCTAATGCACCCCAGGAGACCATTGGCCTTCTCGGCCACAAGGGCACATTGCTGCCTCATGGTCAACTCGTCATCCACCAGCACTCCCAGGTCCTTCTCTGCAGAGATGCTCTCCACAAGGTCAGACCCCAGCCTGGACTGTTGCCTAGGGTTATTTTTCCCTAGGTGCAGGACTCTGCACTTGCCCTTGTTGAACCTGGTGAGGTTCCTCTCCGCCCAACTCTCCAGCCTGTCCAGGTCTCTCTGAATGGCAGCACAGCCCTCAGGTGTGTCAGCCACTCCTCCCAGCTTGGTATCATCAGCAAACTTGCTGAGGACGCACTCTGTCCCCTCATCCAGGTCATTGATGAGTAAGTTGAACAAGAGTGGCGCCAGTACTGAGCCCTGGGGAACTCCACTAGCTACAGACCTCCAACTAGACTCCATGCTACGGACGACAACCCTAAATAAACATCCTGAAATACAGAAGACTTCATTTCTCCTTGAGGTTTTGCACATGAGCCCTGCTTGTAGGCAGGATTTAGGAGGATTTGGAGGTTCATGTTGAACATCAAGATAAAAATTTTCATTTACATGGTAGTACAGCATTGAAAGAGATTACCCAAAGATGTTGATCACTGGCAATTTTCAAGATTTCATTAGAAAAAGCCACAGCTAACCAATGTAGTGCTAGATATGTGGGAGGCTGGTCTAGATGTCCATCCAGAGGTTCTTTCCAGCTAACTCTCTTTCAGTAAGATGATGAGATGCTTTTGCCCCAAAGCACCTGAAACGAGTTGCAGATACATTTGAAAGTTTTGACATTATGCAACAGCTGACATTGATTTCCATGTAGATAAAAAATATAGTGACTTTTTGAATTTTGTAGAGCATACATGTATGCAAGGTAGTGTAAGTGAAAAAAATGAAGGATGGAATATCCTTCCTTAAAAATCTGATCCTAGACTTTCAACACCCGGCTTAGCCTACTACACTTAAATAAGAACAATATTATGTTCTCTAGTGTTATTTGAAACCCTGTAAGTGAATATTCTGCATTCCTTTTTGTATTCTACTCAAATATTTAAGTTGAAGGAGATTTTTATACTATTGGCTAATTCATCTGATTACAAATCCAAGCATACAATAAACATATGGCTGAAGATATCAGCAGCATCTGATTAGATCAGTCATATGACTATAGCCACTACCAAGGCATTGCTACAATATAGTTCTGATATCATTTATGGATTTTGGAATACAATGAGTTCAACTCTATTTAACTAAAGAGATAGAAAAAAAAGTGAGACGCATCACAACAGAGCTCTGTTTGAAACACTTGCTGGCTTCCAGTTTCTTATACAATTCAGGCGCAGGAAATTATTTTATGACCTAATTTCCCACGACAGTGTTAGTTCTGAGGCTGAGCAGTAAAGGACTCTGCAGTGGCCTGTGCATTGCTGATTACAGACCTGTCTCTGTGCAACTAATGGGGCCCAGATGGAGCTGAGAACAAATCAAATGAGCTGGGTAGGAATGGACTGACTATAGTCCTATGCTCATTCTCCTCCCCCTTCCAAAATAAACAAAACTAAGAAAGGGCTTGAGGATAGCAAATCCACCAGCCAACCAGAGAAATCTCTTCAGCCCATATGACTTGAAGATCATCAGATACATTCTTCCTGACATAGCAGGCTAATCTGAAGCTACCACAGCTGCCATATCTTTTATGGAGTCAGTTTTCATTGGATGAATATCTGGCCTAAGAGGAAAAGAAAAGAGTCAAGTAAGCTAGATATGGAATTTTAACCAAATGGTATGGATTTTTCAGTCTCTCGTATATTAGAAGTGCTTGTACTTTGGTCCTGCACCTAGAGTAGGGCTTAGGATATCTAAGGATTATTGTGTCTGAAAAATCTTATGTAGTAGAAGGCCAGCTTACTTGTATGTTTCTGCCCACTCATAAAACTACCGATACAAATTTATAATTCCAAGTATGTAATGACTTACTAGATAATGCATAACATGAACTATGTTTCATTTAAAATAAATCCAGTCTGGAGGTTGAAATAAATCTTTCCTTCATGTGCAAAACTCGTTGTATATCATTCTTTCCTATTCCTTACTGTTTCCTTTTTACACAAAAAAATGAAATAGACTTTCTCACTGGTGAATAAGACTGTTGTGTAAGTCACTTTTTATAGGGTATGGTTTTTCATTTATTAATATTTGTTGTAAAGTCTAGCAGTGATCCAAGAGCAACCTCATGCAGATAAAATTGTTTTATGAGGTAACAACACAGCATGATTGCTTTACTCCATTTACAAATATTTATGGGCTTAAATGACACTTTAAAATTGGAGAGGAGGGAAAAGTGAAGAAGGATAAACAGCTGTCTTTGGAAGAATCACAAATATATTCTCATATACCTCCTGACATCCTTAGCTATTCATAATAAATATTGATCTTCATTCATACCTCCAAGTTCTATATAAAGGAAATAAAAGGCACAGTTTATGCTATTCTAGTCTCAAAAGTGAGACTGCAGAAATGATGTCATCAGACTTTCTATCAGCAATTCTAGGAATATCTGGGAAAGCACATCTCTGATAATTGCTAAAGCAAGGTACACCACAAGGTAGCTCCAATTTCCCTGAAGTAACATCTCCTGGCTCTTAGGCAGTGATTGCTGTGGATCTTGAGCTTAAGTGGAAGCTGGACTTCTAATTGTTTGCAGAATATTTTGACATTTTAGACCAGAAAGAAGTGCTTATGAAAGCACAGTGGAGTGTCAGCTTAAATGCGTTATCAACACTTAAGAAACTTTAATATATTATATAATCTCATATCGTTTACATACAGCTATACACTGCATTCATGTTGTTTAGTACAAGCCTTTGCAACAAGAACCAACCATGGCTTCATGTACCTTCTCTTAGGAAAATTAATTCCCTGGTTATCAAATACAAGATTTAGGGGGACTGCTGTTACCTGCAAACCCAGCAGTCTCTCTTTGTTGAGCATTCCAAGAATGAGAAAGAGATCTGAGGAGAATTTCCTTTTTAAGCTTTTTGAGCAAAATAATGATTTCACTAAGTAGCAGCTAGTTGAACAGTTGTTTTAATACTGTTCCAAGAGCAAAGAAATGTAAATATAATCCAAATGTGCTCACATTGCTCTCCAGTGAATGTGGAACGACTGATAAAGAAAGAAGGATAATGAAAGCCTAGTGAAGAAAGAAAAGAAGGGAAAGAAGATGAAGTTTCCCAAAGAATCTCTGCAACCACCCAATCCAGTCAAACAAATCACCCATTTTAGGGTAGCATCTCACATTGCTATACGCACAAAACAATCGAGATTATTCTGCAACTTAGCTATGCAATGCTAGAGTTTGAAAGACTGAGAGGAAGACAAGCCAACACCAGCGGTGGCTGCTTGGCCCGCATGGCCCAGCCCTGCTGTATCGAGCCTGGCAAGTGGCAAGGAGAGACCTGGAGCAGAGGACAAGAAGGGAAAGAGAACGTGAGTGAGACTGGGGAGGAGGAGGAGGAAGATGCAACACTCAGACCCACCTAATAAAATGTGCATAAGCACTGTGCATTAGCCTAAACTTCATATTAATTTGGAGGTTAAGGAACAAAGCAGTTAACAGCAGATGTGTACATGTTACAGAAGATCTGTGTGCCAAACTATATTTTTACCAAACTCTTTCTTGCTTTATTAAGGATACTCTGAAGCATAAAATCACAGCTACCCTCCAGATTTAAATTTATCCCAGATGTAACTCCTCTTTTTTGTTTGTGTTAATAAAAACTGCAAACCACTAATCTAAGGACGACAAACTATTTTCACTGAAGCAGCACTAGAATTTTTAGCAAGTATCCCATTCTATCAAGAGATCTTTAACGAACTTTAATCTATATTGACTACTCAGGCAAATTAAGCCAGCTACAGGGTCTAATAGTTTCCCTTTGCCTTTCTACATGGAAGGCCAGCATCAGTCAGTGTAATATTTCATTTTTCCTATGAGATGGTTTTGTTTGTGACACAAATGTAAAACAGTATTATTAAGGATGAGTGAGCTAGAATGTCACGGTCATCAAAACATTTTCATATTCTGCAGGCTATAAATCTATTGATGTTCCTGAATTTTAGAAACCATTGTTTTAGAAGTGATGGATATCCACTTAATTGAATTTGACAGGTAAACTGATGTGTTCCAAATCTGTCATTACAACACTGAAATCCATCCTTGACATTAATTTATATAAATGGCAGGTCGTCAGAGGAAGAATTTTTTTTTTTTTTTTTTTTTTTTTTTGAAAGCAAAGCAATTTGTTTTTAATAGGATACAAATCTTTTAAGGGCTCTTTGCCAGTCATTAAGCTAGGGCCATCAGCTAGACATGTTTACCATGTAAACAAAGTTCCCTCTTTCTCTTTGTAATCTAGCTTTTTTTTTCTTGGAAGTGCCTCATTTAAATATAAATGAATGCAGCTAGTGATCACACTTATTTAAAATGGGGAAAGAGAAGCTAATGAGGACTGAGGGGAAGGAGGTTTGATTTTCAGGAATTTTGAAATTTCAAAAAAAAATTGTAAAAGTTATATGCACAAAACAACATATTTCCTCTTTTCTTTTTGTTAAGTGGAATTTGAGGTAAAAATGCATTGTTCTGCTCTCAGCAGCCATAAGTAAACAAGAAGTTAAAGACAAAACCAACCATCTTTTGGAGACCTTTCATATTTTGTTAAACAAAGTTATAAATTAAGCCCATGCCATGATTCATTTTTCTTAGAAATGGACTCTAGTGAAAATTAATGCTTTATACATGAAACATAACAAAGAAAACACTATCCATTAAATAGTTTTGGGAGATACTGTTTAACTCTGGGAATACCAAACATCTCCATGCTCATTGAGTTCAAAACCTCACAGCATTTTCACCTCTAGCATTTTAGAAAGGATCCAAAGGTATTTGATAATCTCATCTACTCCACTGAAATCCGAATGAAAATTCAAGTCATTTATAAGCCAATTTAAGGCCAAAAATAACAAAATCTAAAAAGAGTTCCTGTAAGATTTATGTTCCAAAACGTCTTTTCTATCCTGCATGCCAGGCTTTTGACTGCCAGTTCTTACAGTCTTGACCACGAAAATGGTTAGAAAATCTTAATATTTTAGTTCCAAGCTTAAATCCAGTCTCTACAGACACTCAGAGTGAGTTCATACAGTGAGTGCCTCAGTACTGGCTCAATACTGAAGACTATTCAATTGCAATTATACAGTCATACTTTATTGAAAAAAAGGCCAGATAATAAGCAAAATTTTGGATCCCCCTTCCAACACCCACATACCCATCCTAGGCTTGAGAATATCATTTGCTTGTCCCCAGTATGCTTTAAAAAGAAAATTCTCCCATCTGGCTCCTTCCAGGTTTGTCAGTAAATAAAAGCATTTCATCTCTGGATTATCTATGCAATTATATTCTAATTCTAAATTAAAACTGTGCTTAATTAGGCATAAAACTGAAATGTGACTGAGACAGTCATAAATGAAAAGTAACTTGTTTTTTCAAGAGCAGTTTTTGTTCCTAAGTTCCTTCTGGGCCACCGGGATAATAACAGGCACAGACACCAGGGATACTATATCACATACCCCATATAAAGCATTCAGGCCCTTGCTAAGTTTGACACAGAGGAGTCTATTTTTCATTGTACTCTCACAGCACAAAGTCACTAAAGAAAAGATTTGAAAAGCAGACACCTTTGTTTCATCTTCAAAGATTCGGAAGGCTTTTTTTCCCCACCATTCCAAAGACCTCATCATAAGACTTTGGACTCCTGCTGAAATCTGTTTAGGTCAGTTGAGGTCAAATTTTCAAAAAAGAACAGTGCTTGGCTGACAAGGTGATAGTGAAATTATTTCTTTATATTCATATTATTTAATGTGTCCTCTTGCATATAGTCTTGCACATAGGAAAGTAGTTATCTATAGTGTGATTGAATTCCAACATCTTTGCTTGCTGGCTTGTAGCTTTCCCCCCAAAGTTCCTTTTTGACTTATTTTTTGCCATAGTAAGTGCCAATTCAAGCATATTTAGAATGCAAATGAAAAATAACTTAAAAATCTCCAAGTACCATATTATTCTTATCTTATAGGAAACCTAGAAGCAATTGCTGAGACACAGGCAAGTCAGCACTGAAGTGTAGAACAGTCCATTCTTGCAAATAATGTTGAGATTTAAAAATCAAAGGCTTTCTGAAGACAGATGATTGGAAAATATAACAAGTGGGTGTTTAAGCCTCGTGCTTTGTTTTCATTCATGCACTTCTGGAGATCAAAATCTTGTCTGTAGACTTCTCAAAGATATGGATGAAGTTGTTCCACTTCTATACTGCACCCAAAGCTGCTAATTTATTTTTCATACAAATAATTTTGGATTTAATTGGTTCATATCAGAAATAGATACATTGGGAACCAGAATCAGTCAGCTGGGTTACTGTGTTCCCATGATTAATACATAGTACGTAAGTACATAATACATCTAGTACATAGATGGAAGGAAGTACATGAAGGAAGTAGTAATTCCTTCCTAGTCCTCTATTTGCAAACTAGACCACCATGAAGTGTAATGGAAAAGAGATTAGAAATCCAGGATCTTGGGCCTCCTGTGCCTGTAAAGAAAAACATTATTTTCCTAGGGAAAAGTCAGGACTTGGTTATTTTTCCTCTAAATGTATGTTTTATTCATTTCTCCTCCCTGTTCAGTTCTTAGTGGGTTTATAGGTAAATCAAGCTCAACTTTTTTTTGACTTAGCCATGCAAACCTAAATTAAGGTTTCACCAAAGTACAGTCTTGGCATCCAACATAGCCATTTCCACAAGCTAACTTTTCACTGTGGTATCTTATCAAGCATAAAGATATTTGTTACAGTATTAATTTTGTTACAATACAATCATCAATGTTTTGTTATGATAAAATCATAACATTATGATGAAATCATTTATGATAAAATCATCAGTGGCTTCCCTTGAATAAAATCTAGCACTTCCCTGGGCGAAACCATGCTGATATGAAGAAATGGAACTGAGAAAGGAAGTGTACTCAAACTTAAACAAAAGGATATGGACCTTTCCATCCATTCGTCAGCAACTAGAGACAAGCTTTCCTGTATCTCTTATCTTGGAGATGTTACTTCTCTATTAGTTTAGCAGTAAAGCCTTGGAAAATTAGCTTTGGAAAAAAATATATAACTTGTGCCTCAGATGAAAACATGTTCAAAGTTAGGAAACATCTCTAGCAAGTGTCAGACTCTACAGTATGAAAATTAATCTTTGTGGGGACCTGTTAACAGCAAATTTACCCTCTGCACACAAAGAAAATCTACATTTACTTTTCTTGTTACCCAACGAGAAGAACAAATAATTTCTTCAGAACTGTGCTTCTTAACAATTGTTGTGTTTGTTGAAAAAAACCTGTTTCACAAACAGCGTTTTCCATAACCTTTTCTAATAATAGAATCATCAAATCAGTAAGGCTGGAAGGGACCTCTGGAGATCATCTAGTCCAATCTCCCTGCTCAAGCAGGGTCACCTAGAGCATGTTAGACAGGGTTGCATCCAGGCCGGCCTGGAAGATCTCCAGAGAAGGAGACTCCACAACCTCTCTGGGCAACCTGCTCCAGTGCTCTGTCACTCTCACAGGGAAGAAATTCCCCCTCACATTCAGGCAGAACTTCCTGTGCTTCAATTTCTGCCCATTGCCTCTTGTCCTGTCACGCGGGACAACTGAAAAGAGCTTGGCCCCTCCCTTGACACCCTCCCTTCAGGTACTTATACACATAAGTATCATCTAAAGAAACATAATCATCTCAAGAAACTCACTCATGCTAAGCCACTGTAGTTCTAGACAATCCAGACATATTTCCTCCTCCAGGTCATGTACCTTGCCAGGAAATGGGATTGAATTGTTGGGTTTTTTTTCTAAATCTTAATAATGGTCTGAGCCATTACTGCAGGAATGAAAAGATAAATTTATGTAAACCAAGGTTGTAATAGACTCACAGCTCTCCTCCTCCATCTGCTTTATCACTGAAAAATGAGGCAAGCAGAGTGCAGTGTACTCTGAGTGAGTACTGAGTGTGTGGGGGTTTTGCAAGAGAACACAAAACGTTTATTTCCTCCAGGCTTAGGCCCAGAGTGCTTCAGCAACCACAGAGCAAATGGAGTGAGCACAGCCTTGCCGCAGCATAGCACCAGCTCCAGACTCTCACAAAAAATGGATCTTTCTGCCACCAAAATAATAATGGTAAAAAAAATCAGATGTTTTCCTCCAAAGTAGGATTGCTAAAAATCAGGTGAAATAAATGTAGTTATAGATCCCTAGTAGACTTCCCTTCCAACATTCCTGCCTCTGAGCAGTCTAACTCAAAGCAGACCTGCCTTGAAACTGGATATATCTCCTTCCATTAAAGTATGCTGAGGAGGAGCAGTGTTTGAGAACTATTGCCAATAAGAGACATCTACCTTCAAGCCTAATAAAGTGGTATTGGCACTTGTAAGAAAGGCAGGTTTATTTTTCAGACTCTCTAATATCAATAATCTTGGTTAAAAGATTAAAAGTTTACAGTTCATTCCTCATAGTCCATAAAATTCATGTTTGCCTTATCTTGAAACTACCCAGAAGGATTTTCTCACTGCTGCTACTGGAAGGCTATTTCCAACTGTTGGGCAACAAGCCCATTCTTTGTGCATGACCCAAATAATAACAGAGGTGATTACTTTGAAATCCTAGTGCCTTCTTACAAAAAAAGATCTACCAGATAACGGATGCCATGAGTCCACCTTTAGGGCACTCAAACCCACAGAATTTCTCACAAGAACCAGACAGAGGAATGAGGACCAGAATAATACAAGTGTCTCAGAAGGTTTACAAAAATCTCAACCCCCTGTAAAAATGACATTTAAGAAATAAAGGGAAAGAGACAGTCTTGGCAAAATTTCCATCCACCTGCCATGGTGCTGCTTTATGTTGAAATTAAATGGAGCCATTTATTCTAAACAATAGCACTTAGAGACTGCAAAAAAAGCAGCAGAGCACTTCAAATAAAATCAATTTAAGCCCCATCTATACTTTCTCATATCTGGAAAAGGCAGAGAGAGAGGCAGAGAAAGACCCAGCAGATGAAAAAGGCAGCTGAAGGTATTTCTCTGTTCAGATTGCAGCCTCAACAGTTTATTTTTGTCGTTTACACATTCCTTTATTTCTCTTCTCAGGAATGTGCTATAAAATTTTACCAAATAAAATCTGTGCCCTGGCATACGTTGTTTTTCATACGTGAACTAACTGGTAGCTTACAGGCACTGGACGAGGTGGTTCGAAGCTGGGGGTACAGCAAGCCGTACTAAGTTTCTTGCATTTTCAGTCCAAGACCTTGCAACACAGCCATTCTACCTTTCTTATTCCTCTGCCTTTCAGAAATTGTTCTTGAAGGAAATTATAATAATGAAAGCTATAACTTAGATAGGTATTTTGATCAATAGGTGTGAATGTTTTTCTTATAATCCTCACCTTAAAAATTTCAACTATTTGCAAGTTCTCTTCCATAGTTATTTCAGCAGTTAGCTGAGTGTCTTGCAAAACATAAGTTTACACACACATTATAAACATGTACTGTAGGTCATTTTAAGACTGTGATGTTCCATTAGTGCCACATATCCTTCTCATTCCAGATGATGTATGCATACATATCTTTTAAAAGAATGAGGTAAGAGAAATAAAAATTAAAATAATACATGCCAACAACTGATAATAAAATGAAATTAATTAGATAGTCAAGCCACAATGTGATGAAGTCCCTTACTAGTAAGTATGGGAATAATCAATATGTTTCTTCTAGTAAAAATCTATGTGCAAACAGCTATTGCAAATCAAACTAAATTACAGGACACAAAGTTAAAATTTAATTATAAAAATTCTTTTTCCTTGGCAATATGTGAGCCATAGATCCAGAATCATTCATAATGAGTTTCAGTTTAGGTCCAATGACTGGTTATGGAAAAAGGTGACTGGCCAGGAGCCCAAAAATTAGTTGGTTAAATACTTCCCAGTGCCTCAGTCCAACCTTATTATTCATTTGCTGTTTCTAATTTATCTAATGTCTCCTCTTTATTCCTTTTTAATATAGAAATTCTCATAAATTTCCTGGGTGTGACACAAGTACAAAATATAGTCCCTGGTCCAGAAGACTCACAGCCAACAAAAGCTTATATAATGTTAATTCATTATATTGCGTTCATTTTCTCTGCTCTACAGAAAAGAAATGTAGCATTGAAATATTTGGAGGGGCAGGAAAAAAGAGTCAGGAATACCTTATTTATCATATAGTCATCTCTATCTATCTTCAGTGTTAAGCTTCTTGTTTTGGGAATTATATCAATGTGAAGGATAAAAGCTTTCATATGATACGGCCAAATTTTATAATAGCACTCACTGAATTCAAACAGTTTAATCAAAGAATTCTTTTAAAAAATCCTTCTTATTCTACACAAGGAAGAAAACAAATCTCTTAAAGATTTTCAAACTGGGAAAGACTGTCTCTCTTCTTCTTTTCACCATTTTTTTCTCTCCTTTCTCTCATATTAGTCACCCATCCAATAATTAAGGTCTTTATCTGGGATGCAGAGTAAGTAAATTAAAAGCTTTGCTCTTCTCAAATGCATTTCTTGGAAACTGATATCTCCATGGTCAAATTATTTTCTGTGAGGCAAAAAATTAACGATGTGATATTCAAGAATTCTGTAAAACTGATGTCATTAAATCAAATCTGCTCTGCCTAATTTTTGCCTTTCTGCTTCTAGTTTTGTGTGAAATACTGCAAAGTCTTTCTTTATTTCAAAATTCAGGTATTTCCACTTTCATTTTTATAATGTCAGAACTGGAAAAATACTTATCTAGATACAGTGGAATCCTGTAATAACCCTTTGTTATTTTATTAAAAAAAAAAAGAAAGAAGGAAAGAAAAATGATTTGCAAAGAAAAAGTATGGTAGCTTTTTTTTTTTTTTTTCATTTGTAGGCTGAATAGGCCAAAGAATCTCTAAATTTCCTTGAAGTAAGATTATTGTTTACACTCACTGCAGATCTGGCCTTTGGCTCTTCATTTCAATAGGGGTGTGATAAATAATATAGCACTATAGAGTAAAACAAAAAATAAACTCATCATCTTGCTAGCTTAAGAGAAGTAATAATACGACTGCAGTGACTTTGATATATTTTATAAGATAATAAAATCCTATTTTTCCCTACAGGAAGATGGGAAACAGGTTAATATGACTGAAAGATAAAGAAATTTGGGTAACCAGTGACTATATATATGGTAATACATGAATAAAGGCTTTTATTTAAAAAAAAAGATTGTATGCTCAAGATGAACATCTTCCCCTCAAAATAATGAAAGATACGGCTACCTCAGAACTGCTGAAGAATATTCTAGGTATACCTCTTCAGGTGATCTGTTGTTTCTGGTCTGGAAAATACTACTTGAAATACGTGATCTCTAGCCAGTTTGGCAACACAAGACTATGGGAAGGGAGGCAGGGAGGCAGAGGAGGCGCCCAGCTCCGTGTGCTGAGCGTGTGCACCACGTGCTTCAGCTTTGCCTCTGCTGACCACAGGCAGTTGACTTTTCAGCAGCTCTTCTCTGAAAGGGGCCTTTGACATGAAAGCACCAGCAACGGAGATGTTCATCCTGATCAAAAGATTGGCACTTGCAACAGCTTCACTAATAATCAGGAAGGAGAAGGACAGATACACTGGGCTGGTTGAAAGAAAAGACAGGAAGTTTGCTCTCACCTGTGTATAATTCAGTCAGAGAGCATTAAGTGACTTATTATCACATAACTGATTAGCTTCACCTTTTCTGCCTCTGTTTTATATTACTATTTTTTTTTTTTTTTTTGAGTGTAATTCCAATATAATACTGCATTGGCAGTGCCTTAGCAGAGCTAAATTTTGTCAGGTTTTCCATTGTAAAAATCTATTTTCAGAAGTCTAAATTATAATTTGGTGGGGAGAGAAAAAGCCTTCTGGGGCACAAAGGGATAAAATTTGACTTGAAGAATCCTCAGTCCAGGGAAGAACATTTTTTCCTAACCAAATATAAAGACAGAGAGAATGAATTTAAAGACTAAATACACCGACAGTATATTATTCTGCTCTCAAAACAGTGTTAACTCCTTCTGTCAAGGAAAAGCAATAGATTTTGGTATGATCAATAAGTATGGCTATTTGGCATGTAAAAAGTGTTTTTACTGTATTTGAGGCTCAGCTTCTTGAGGTAATGGAATATGGATTTCCCAGAGAGCTGCACTGGGATCTGGTCCAACACATTCAGATTCATTAGCAGTGACTTCGTATCCCAAGGTAACTCTCTGGAAGAAAACAAATACATCTGGATTTCACATAGATTGTAATGCAAAGCTGCAAAAGGAAATGCAAAAGTAACTGTTTCATTGCCAATGCAGTATACACAAAGCCTAAGCAAAGTCAAATAGAGTTGACTGCAACTTGGGAATTTAAGTAGCAACTACACTGTCCACAGTATATCACAGTAAAGAGCTTCTTCTTCCTCTTCTTCTTCCTCTTCTTCTTCCTCTTCTTCTTCCTCTTCTTTAAAACAATGCCACGGGTCATGAAGCATACAGCCATTTGCCAGACACAGAAGTTGTGTTTCTTTTCTTTAAAAATAGCTTGAGATATTGTCATTTTTTCCCCAGAACCTCGAAGAAATTGGAGTGTAAGTTAAGCCTTATTCAAATTGCTTTATCAAAGTCTGCACCAATCAACCAGTTAGCTGCATCCCTGCATGAAAAGGCTATGTAGTGTGCAGCCCCATATAGTATAAAGGCTTTTCAGTGTGAGATTCATAGAGATCATAGGATGGTAAAGTTGGAAGAGACCTCTGGAGATCATCTAGTCCAACCCTCAGCATAGCCCCATACAGGGACTGAACCCATGACCTTGGCATTACTCATGCCCACTCATGATGATTCAAATCTATAAAGCTTTCTGAGCAGACCTCATAAGAAAAATAAATATACTTATATCCCTTTAGTGCCATTTGTGAATGTGTGGCCTCTAAAGTCTGCCTCCAAGAGATGCCGTTTGCAGTATTTTTATCTTAAATCAGCGGTGGTAAAATAGCCATTTAATTCTAAGGAAAAAAATAAAATAAAAAAGAATCCCTGCCTTTCACTGTATAGCATTTATTGCTGTACTGTGCTGGTAGTCACAGCCTTGGGTTGCCTCGTAGCAGTAGTAAAACGTCTCATTTCTGATTTGGTGGCTGTGTAGCCGGGACAGAGCCCAGCGACAGCAGCTGACACGCAGGTGTGCCGGGCGAGGAGCCTGTGGGGAGCGAGCCACGGCCACGAGTCCTGGGGCCACCTGAGCCTTGCGGGAGCTGCACCGTGCTGCACGAGGCCGAGGAGCAGGCTCCTCGGCAAGGGCAGCGCCCCGGCTCGCCGGGCTCGGCAGGGAATGTGCCGTCGCCTCCAGGCGCTTACACACGTGGCAACGTGCGAGAGCCACCAGGTCCGCCAGCACGCACGCTCGGATTTTGGATCTCGTCCTGCCAAACAGGCGATATAACCAAATTCCTCTGCTTTGCCTGGCCCCAGCTCGATCGTACAAGTGCGCGGAAAAAGAACGATACAGCAAACACAAGGTTCAGCTTTCATTATAAAGTTGGAAATGAGTTAGAAAAGAACATAAATTCTCCTAAAAACATCTAGACTTTATTTATAAAAATCCCTTTTTGGCTCTGCACTTTTCATGTAGGATATAGAAGAAATGTCTCAGCTGTTCGACCTGCAGAAACAGCTCACAGGGCACGATCCCGTGTCTGTTATGCAGAACTGAAATTTTTCAGTCTCTGTATTGAAAGTTATCTTTGGAAAGCAGAGGTCTAATGCCACCCCTTCACACTATAACTTGCACAATCACTCTTCTGATTCACTCTCTCCCCCCCCCCCCCCGCCTTTTTCACTGCAACATGGCAGATTATAACTGATTTCATCTCTACATCAGCATGTCCATCAGTCATTCATCAGCAGGAGAGAGCAGCGCAGAGGCATTGGATGGTTTGCTGTCTCATTTTACACAAGTGGGCAGATGCATACTTTTATAACATATTTTACTACATTTGCATTCTACTAATAGGCAAGAAAACTTAATATTTATTATTATATTAATAATAATTAAATTATTATAATGAAAATAGAGCAAGCTTCACTATCTGTATCCATATTATATAAAAAATCTGAAAGAAATTCATGTTGTTTCTTGGTAGCTTCTAATCTAGTTTTTCACATACTGGTTTCTCCACTGAAGAAAAGAACTTTCTATTTTTCATGTATTCTTCTACTTTTACATAATCTTTAAAATAAATTCTTAATGCCAACTAGTAAATTTCATACATGACGTGTCATACATCACGTGCTTTTTTTATTTTCCTGGAGCTGTAGATAGTTTATTGTTCAAAATGGGCACTCACTGGGCACCCTTGAAATAAAATGAAGTGATGATTCCCCCCACCCCATGCTCTAATTTTACTGGCATCAGACAATACTGAAGCATGTAAACCTGTAGGAAAAGGCAAGCTGTAAATGTATTGAGTCTCAAAATTACAGTATTTTTCTTTGAGCAGGATTTTTCCTCTTTCTTTTTTCTAGGACCAAAGAGATGAAGGTTTCCCTTTTTGCTATTGAGATCTGAAGTTACACCCACTTGCCAATTTATCCCAATACTGCTATGAGCAATCGCTGCCTTTTTCTGATAGCGCACAACATCCGTCAGCACCGGCCCTCTGCACGCAGAGCAGCTTCCTCTTCTCTGGGTCCAGGCTGACCATGCCACTGTCCCAGCCCAGACTTTCAGGGCTTGCTGTTTCCCTGCAGTGACATTTTTCCAATAGCAACACCATCTTCCAAATAGAGTAGAGCTGACAGCAGGGACAGAGAGGATTTCCTACAGGGAAACCCTCTCTGCTCATTTTTCATACTTTTCTGGAGGAATGGTCCCTCATTTTACTGTGCATTAGAAAGATGAAGAAAAGAGGAAGAATGATGGCAATGCTGTGTGCTTGAAGAACTGTGAATTGAGTATAAATAAGCAATTTCCACGAGAATGCACGTGAATCTGCAATTGGCTGTGAACTTTTTGAGGTATCTAAAACTTTATTTTTGACTCAGTAACGTATATCTGTAAATTCTAACAGCATGAATTCCACATACATTTTTGCATGTGGCCTTCAGTAAAGATCTACAAATAGCTCCTTCACATGTTTCTAGTGGCAGTTGTCAACTGGCCTCATAGAAAATGAGTTTCCTTTTGCTATTCCATACTGCAGAAATAGGACACTGCAGACAGATGAATCTTCTCCCTTAAGCTTTCATTACTTCTGATTCTTTCAGTGGCATTTACTCAGAGGTACAATAAAGAAATTAATGCAATGTTTTGGCTGTAGACTGTAGTCACAATTGACTTTGAAGATTTTAGGAGGTCAGATTTTTAACAGCTGTGAATACCACTTTAAGAGACACGAGTGCCTTAATAATACATTAGCTGCCTTTGCACATGAGAATGGAAAGAAATTGCTGGGTCCTAGAGTCTAGTTCCTGGCCCTTATATATGTCGTATAATTCTTTCTAGAATTAAATCAAATTATCTAAGTATATTTCAAAAATATTTATAGGTCTCATTCTTGTGGAAAGGTTGTTCCACCATCTTAAAGCCAGTCTGCACCCATTTCATCCTTTGACCTCACTGTCCACAGCTCCGACATTCTTTTTCTCTCCTTCTCTCTCACAAAGTGCTGGTCTATACTGGTCTATGCTATACAGTAACATGGAATACAGTGTACTACACTGAACATTTGAGTGTACGTTTAACAAAAATATGTTCTTTTAAAAGGTTAACTACATTTTAGCTGTGGACAAGTATTACTAAGTTATGAGCATTTCAGTGTTGATGCAAATATTAAAATCATCTATCTCCAACTTTAATTGAGTTTAGATATCTTTCAGAAAACCATTTGAAAAATATTGTTTTGTGCCCAGTGCGATTTGTTCTGTGTTTTTCTGCAGTTCTACAGTAATTCTGCACATTACTAACTACTATATGAAATAACTTATTGTAAAGTACTTGAGATATTTGATATCTTGAATCTGAAGTTGGTTATCATTTCATATAAAATATAGGTATATAGATATATATTTAAGTGCTTAATGAAAATATCAATAACTAGTGTAGAAGAAGTAGATAATAGCAATGTAACTACAAGAAAACTAGAGAACTGCATAGAGGGACTATCCACAAGTTCAGATAACGAATGTGAAGTGTTTATATAGTTACTTAACAATGCAGACTGTTTTAATTCCCCATGGCAATCAATCTTTTTTTTTTTTTTTTTTGTAAAATCTTTTTTGTACAATTGCATAACACAAAGTAGGACAATGGGTTTCCCTTAAAGTAGTAAATTACACGAGTTGAAATAGCTATCATTCAAATATGATTTTTTACTCTAAAGAATCCCAAAGCTATTTATAAATATTATGTAGGCAGGAAACATTTCATCACCAGTTCATATCCTTTAGGGGATAAGGGAGGATAGAAACATCACGAAAAAGGTTAAGATTGGTAGCAACATAGCTAACCGAAATTAGAGGAGGAATTGTGGGAAAATAAAAGGAGTTCTGTCAAGATTACCAGGACTAACATGATCCTCTTTTAAAAACTGTCGCCTTAGCGTGGTGTGCACAAAAATTACAGAGTGCTAGTGAAACGCTGAAGCAAACTGCACTCACTTTCCTGCACATCAGGTTTACTTGTTCCAGGCAGAATTCTACTTTAAAGACTTTATGGGAAGTCTCACACAGCTTTGACTGCTGCAGCCGTTGTACACGTGCAGTCTCAGTGCTCAGTCATTTAGTTATCCATTACCTTTCAGAGAATAACACACAGCTTGTGAATAAAGCATTAAATTCACATGAAAGACACCTTAAGAATAGTTTGAAACACAGTAAAAATTATGTATAATTTTCACTAAAAGTTACTAGCCTGCTACTGTCCATTAGATATTTCTGAATTTTGCTGCTGATGCATATTTCTCTGCAAAAGTCCAACACCGTATTTACAGCGTCCCATTCGGATGCCTCACACACATATATCCTCCTCTGATCTTTGCATGGAATTGACGGCTCCATGACCACAATACGCATAACTGTACCCCCTGGACTCTCCACGGTTTTAGAGAAATGGCAGCCCTTCAACCCTTTCCAAACATCATCCCCATGCTAGCAAAAATACTCTCTCAGGTGGATGGGGGAGCTGACGTTGGCACTGGTACCGCTGCAGCATCGCAGGGCAGCGACTGGCAGCCCCGGGCTGGGCTGAGATGAGGCCAGGGGTGGTAGGGAGCCCAGCAGGGCCAGGGAGAGCAAGGGCTACCAGGGCCCCCGGCACTGTAAAATAGTATACTAGTATATTTAAGAGATGACCATATTTCACTGAGGCTTGTTGTTTTAATTAGCATTAGGAAAAGCAGTTCTGCAACTGACAGACTAATGGACAACATAAGATTACAGTTTAAAACAATTATTTTTTCCCACGTAGCCTCAAGTCACTAAGTGAACACATCAAAAGCTATAAATATGTTGCATTTTTGAAATCATGTTTGGTATTGATTTAGGAAAATGCTTCCTGCACATTAAAGGATAGTGTTTTGCAGCTGCTAAGCGCTACATTGCCCTATATTGTAGTCATAAATGGATCACATCATGATTTTGCTACATTAGTGGATACTTTTGTTAGTGTTTTAGCACAATTTTTGAAGCAATCTCCTTGCACATTCATATTCATGGCACACTGATTTATATTGTGGAGTTGTCCTGGCATGTATAAACTGGACTTTTTTCAGGTGAAATTACACTGGAAGACACATAGTAGGAACACATTTAATGTACTTCAGCACCTCCCAGCCATTCAGTCCCTGGGATCAGATCTGAAGCTGTAGGGTCACGAGCACCAAAGCTACAGGTCCCGTTAAGTGATCTGTGTATTGGTCTCTGCTCCTTGCTAATATGGATGGAACCTATATAACACAACAGAATTTAAACCAAATTTTGCCCTTGAGTTTAATGACACAGAAGATACTCTTCATAGAGAAACGTGCAATGACATATTTAGTATTCATTGTCCTGCAAGAATTACATGGGAAAATGCAGATTGTATGTAATTTTCCCTCTTGCAAAACATCCTTACAGCATGCTACATTCTCCTGCCTTGTCACCTCATATTATTGCAATTTTAAAGAACTCAATTCATGAGGCCTTTTTCCCTTTTTATGGCCTCCTCTGCATTTACCTTTTATCTCTTCTAGCATTCCAATTTGTAGTATTTCCAGAAGTACAAACAAGAAACTACCAAGTGACTAGTATATTATTTTTATCAGTAAAATGGCATGTAAAATTTGGTAGCTAACTTCCTGGAGAATATGGGATGAAAGCTCTCTAAGCCCTTTGGCACAGCAGACTAGCTGAGTTGAGAGTCTAGGGTGACATAATACATTTTTCCATGTAAATGCAAGGAAATAAAAACATAAAGGAATCTAGGTTTCGTCCATGCTGTCACGAAGTCTGGTAAATGCATTAGCTAAGGGCAGTGATTAATTCAGCATTTGTGTAAATGAAATGTGCTGTCAATGTCATTTTCAGTCTTAATTCCAAATATAACTTCATCATCAGCTGCTGGTAACATGTCACTTCCTAATTCTGATTATTTCTCATCCTTGTACTCAATAGCACATTAACTACTCAGCATTGTCACAATAATACTTCTTTTAATCCAAATGCATCAGTGTTTTCATAATACCACCAGAGCATTATCCAGTGACAATGACTTCTCTTCAGATATGATCTCATGACTAGATTATTTCTGACTTGCTGCCACATGTAACCCTAGGGCATATTCGTATTTTTCTTAATGGGTGAACATAAATTCTACTGTATGGAGAGAGTAAAATATGCCTAATAGTGAGGAAAATACATCCTTTGATGGGATTGAGGCGGGAAGAAGAAATGCTGCTCAATTACCGTCCTCTCTCCCTTGTCTCTCATTTATTTTTGCTCTTTTTTTTCATATAACTATATGTGACAGACAAATGAAGCAGAGCATTTCTAGATAATGTGTTTTGCACTAGCATGTTGGAGAAGTAAAAGTAGGCATGCAGATTACATTATACTTAAAGAAAAGAGCTCATGATAAAAGAGAGATAATGTCAGAGAATATGGAGTGGGGAAGCTACCAGCTATAACTTTCTTGAAAATAAAGAACAGAGAGTATATGTAAGTAAGGTTGTCCTACTATGGCACAAAGGCCACATGATGTTACTTGTCCCCATTAGCTTAGCCGAGAGCCAGCGACCACCTCCCTCCCCTGGAAGCCATTGGCATTCTTGAGGAATCTTTGCAGTATTTATCTACTCCCTTGGTAGGTTACAAAGAAATTTTGGAACTGCCAGATTAAGAGAATAGCTGTTTCCAAACGCTCCTACCAGCCTCCTTCCAGCAAGAATGCTGCTAACGTGATCCAAGTGCTGTAATGGCAAGAACAACACTGAGTTTTAATATATTCTCCGAACTTTGGTATTAAGATCTACTCTGGATTGGAATTTTCCTTGCAAAAACAAGAACCTCAGAGCTACAGCTTAACATGGTCAATAAATAGCAAAGCATTTGGCAAAACATTATTTGGAATGGTGAAGCTTGGGGTGGGGGAAGTGTTACTGTTGGTATTTTCTCTCCACAGTTTATTTCAAGATAATGTTTAAATCAGCTGAACCATTTAAGTGATTTTGTGCATAACTAAATCATGTGCTGAGACTGCTGCATAAAGTTTGCCACATAGCTTCATTGCTATGATATATCGCTTCTTACTGGGGAAGAACCAGTGTATCAAAGTGTTGCTGCTCCAAATGTAGCAGAGGAATTGAAGATTTGTTCTGAAGGTTGTTTTTTCACAACACAAAGGTTGTTTTGTCACATTAATGCCAACTGGACATGCAAAAGCTCCAGACTTCTGACAATCGAACTGTTTATTCAGTCAGGTGCCTAGAAAGAACCAGACATTAAAATTTGTAAGGATTTAAATTTGAGGATTGCTTGGGATAGCTAATAATAAATACTCACCAGATATTTGCAGTCATGTGAAAAGGCTCAGTCACGTAGCCGTGGCTCATTGAAATACATCTGAATTTCTGTTTTTGTCCACTCAAATTTGTGCAAATAATATATACTGCATGACATTTGCAGGAAGAAATTCATGCTGGTCTCTATAAGGTGGAGCTTGGAGGAAAGCTGAGGAATTGTTTTATCTACAGAAATTTGAATTCCTAAATGAAACTACAAATTCTGGGTAAATATGACTTAGCATGAGAAATGGCTTAGCATAAGAAATACAGAGTCTTTTGTATGGTGTCCTCATGTCAGCACAGTACATAAACTGTGAAAGCATTTTAAATCTGCAAATGGTTGAAAGGAAGAAACATTATTTCAATTTCTCTATTCATGCATGCAAATCTAGTACTTATATTTATAATAAATGGAGGATTTAGATTTACAATCCCTGCAAAAAATGCATTCCACATAAAAGGTCATGCTAAGAAGGTCCTAGGCCCTTAGAATTTGGGTATAAAACTGTGCTGAGTGGATCTTGTAAAACCCAAGGCAAAAGTGCTCTCACTGAAGTCAGTATATCAGGTTCTTGAATGGCCACTTAAGGCTAATATTGAAATAATTTTTAGAAGATAACTATTGTAACAGGATTTATAGTTCACATACAGGCTCACATACACAGTTATAGGAGCCACTTTAAAGGAAAGTTTTGCTACGATTTTTCTACTGTAGATTGTTAGAAGACATGTATTAATAACAAACAGAGGGTAAAAAAGAAATGAAAAATTATACCATCTCTGTTTGAAATCAAAATTGCTGCTTTTTATACTAATCTGTAGAATCGATCATGGCGGTGGGAGGTTACTTTTATGAATGGAGAACAATGCAGTTTTAATAGTGAACATTTTGTATTGGCATGAGAAATATGACATAATTATTTTCTCAGATGCTCACATTTGACATGACTGAAAAAAAAGTACAGTAAGTTGGAAGAACAAAATGAAAACTATTTCAGAAGAACAGCAGCAGCTTTCAGTTGCTCCATGACTGGACAACACCTTACTCGTTATTTAGGCATTTTTATAAGCCTGCCAGGAACAAACAGTCCAAGAAGTTCATTCCTTCTAAAAGCCTAGTTTGGCTTTTCTCCTATGGGTTTTATTTTATACTGAAAAAGAACCCTGAAGAACTAGTAAATAGTACTGGTTCCTGGTGTGTACTGCAGTCTAGACTGTCTTACCTACAGTAAACTGCTTGAACATCCCAGGTAACAGGATTTTCAGAGACTTGTATGCTTGAGTGTCAATAGAGACCATTAGATCATCCAATCTGACCTATGATATATTACAGGCCCTTACATTTCATCCAGTTATTTCTGTATTAAGCCCAATAACTTCTATTTGGCTAAAGCTTTTCTTCCAGAAAGGCATCCAAGCTTGAGCTGAGCGTGGCACAAGTAGAATCCATCCCTTCTTCAGTAATTTGTTCCTATGTTTGATCACCTTCATTACTGAAAAATGGTGGCATATTTCCTGTTTGGAGATGTCTAGATTCTGCTGCCAGCCCCTGTTGTTTGTCAAGCCTTTCACCATTATTACATTAGTGACTCAAGTATTCATTATTTCCCCCCTAAAGGAACTTAAATACTCCTGTGGAGCCACCTCTTGGTGCATTCTTTAACCGAGCCTTTTTAAGCCTCCCAGTGTAAATTACATTCTCTGATCTTAAAATTAATTTTATATACCTCTCCCAATTTTTTCAAAAATCCTTTTTAGAATACAGTTGACAGAAGAACAGTATTCTAGCACTTTGCTACCGCTTTTTTTGCATGTATAAATTCAATGCTCACATAATCCTCCCACTACAGGGTCTTCTTGGCAGTTCCTGCTGAGCCTACCTTACCAAGCAACTCAGATCGCAATGTGCGACAGCCTGTTCTTGATCAATGCTTGGGCTTCTTCAAGTCCTTGGAGAAAATGTTTTCAGCAATAATTTTGTACTCCCAAGTCACACTGACAGTATCAACTGCAGTAGATCTAAGATAGTTAGTCATAAGCACAAGTCTTAGAATAACAATTCCTCAGTGACAGCAATCTTTTTTTAGTATCTGCCAGTAAGCCTATTCTTAATCCATTTATCATAGGCTTGGTTAATATGGTGGGGTATTCAGTTTTTAAATCAGAATGTCATGCTACATTAGATAAAGCTTTTCAAAGCCATGCGTAGATTGCAGCCCTGCACTTGCTGTCACCTGCCAAGCTGGCAATCACACAGGAAAACATCAGGTTTCTTTGACAGCTAATCTTAGTTTAGCGAGCCTAGCCTCACTCATGTCAATCTTCCTGTGCTTTTAAACATCATCACCACATCGGCATTCTTCTTCCTTTTTCTTTCTTTCTCTTTTTTTTTTTTTTTTTTTTTTTTTTTAACTTCCTTGGCATTATCAGGATTTATTTCAAAAGTGTAGCATTGGGGCAAAGATTTCCTTAGCCACCTGTTTAGGTGCTGGGCCAATGCAACGTTCATTTGGTGACAAACAGAAGGTAAGATGTAATGGCAGAATTGTCTCAGCTCCTGTCTGTCTCACCCAGGTTGCCACGTAAGCTGCCTGCTCCTACCGAGGCCACAGACAAGCCCTGCCGGAGAGCTGTTAACCCTCCAGCACCTCCCACAGTCCCTCAGCATGCCCAGAAAAAGATTTTTGCCCATCACCAGCCTGGAACTCCCGTGGATCAGTTCATTTGCTGTAGTAGGAGACGCTTCATCTGGAGGCCTGACCACACCAGCAGTGACAAGCCAAGGACGTAGCACCAGGGAAGACCGAAACTTTTTTTACCCAACTAATTTTTACCTAGGTCCAACTCATTATCTGGAGAGTCAGACTACAAGAGAGCTAAAAAGGCTTTTACCTTCTTCCCAGACAACCCCCAGGCTGTGCTCCTTTGCATCGTTTTTAGCAGCACTAACACACTCAGCACACACTGATCGCTTTCCTCAGGCTCTGCCTTGAGGCCAGGCCCGGTGTCCGTGCAGCTGAGTGGACCCAGTTGGTGGGAATAAGCCTTTCCCCACAGCTGTGGTAGGTTAAAGTCACATTTTCTGCTCCAGATTTCCTGTGGCTCTGAGTGCTAGGGCTGTAGGCAGTGCTGCTGGCAAAGAAGTTGAAGTTACTGGTCTTCCCCCTCCCACTCTTATCGGACAACTTGTGCCAAGAAGTGAGGAATAAATAAGGGTCAGGCCATGGATTTACACACTGGGCCTGTGTCTGTTCCCATTTTGTTATTCTTTGCTTCATTTTGAGCTGGTGAAACTGCTGATGTGTATGGCAGGAGGCAGTGAAAAGTAACTGTTTCAAGGAGGAATTCTTCACAGCAGATGTTTTTTAAATAAAGTATGTTTTTCCTCTAATGCTTTTAGCAAACTCTGAGAAAGTCAAAATCTGTTCAGAATATGTAAAAATTCAGCTCCGTGAAAAGATATGTTTATGTTAGGATTGTCTTTTTCTTTGCATATAATTTGGGTAATTCTTTTTCCTCTATTTTCATTACATGGATTGCATGGAAAATAAGATTCACTGGGTCCTGATGTTTCTTATCCTAGGAGTCAGATAGCAATCAGTGACTTCTTGGAGGAAAAAAATATATGTATTTTCTGAACATGTTTTTAGTCTGCAGACTAAGTTAATGAGAGAGAACAGAACAGAAAAATCTCTCCAGCTATTGTATTTTATTCAAAGCTAACAACATTTTCTTGACAGACTAATCAGTAATATCTATTTTTCATTGCTACTGTGGGCCCTCATAGCTGAGACATATTGAGCTCACACAGAGTTCCTAAATTCTCTACAGAGCAGTACCAGAGAAGCCTACTACAAAACCTGCCAAGGAAGAACTCAGTGTCGTGGCTGTTGGTGTCATTGAGAGATTTAAAACAAATCCTGTCGAATACCTCAAGTCCTTCTTTTGTGGTTGATGTGGCATTTGAGACTCCTTTAAGAAAGAGGATTGACTGAGCCAGAAAGCCAGGTGGGGACTTAAAGTATGCAGAATATACAGTAACCCAAACCAGAATATACCCAGCACGCGAGAACTAATGCCCTTCAGCTTGATGAATGGTCAGATGTATAGGAAGGATGTGTAGGTTGAAATTAAAACACATTCTTATAGAACAAACCTCACCTTGACTCCAGGGATGCCAAGTAAAGCCCAGTACACCACTGAAGTCCTTAATTAGGACTTAAGGTGCCATTAGATTGCACCTCAACTGTCTGTGACAATATTTGTTGACCTGATGTTGTCTTCAGCAGCAGATGAATTTTGTTATATTAGAAAGCTGCTCTGAATGGCAAAGAATATGTATATAACTATCCACCATTCATGTGTTTTGTATTTGCTGTATAGATTGAAAAGCTGTCTTAAAATTTGTCTAGTCTTTAAATTATAAGGTCTTTATTTACAGTGCATAAACCTTCAGAAAAGTCTAACCAAGAAACTGGGTTTAACCTTGAGATGCTGCAATAATGTACTATTCCCCATGACATATTTAATTATATTACCAAATGGTTAGGAACAGCCTAATTGTGTTTTAAATACCTACCTCTTCCCAGATGCTGCACACTTTCATATAAATAAATTCTCTCAAAGGATTTTAAAACATCACAAAAGTGGGTATTATGATCCCAGCGTTATGGATTGCAAAAATGGATTACAGAAGACAAGTGCTCATCAAAAAAATACCCAAATCCCCCAAATCCTTATCAAAGTAGATTTATTAAAGTATTTGAGTAGATGGTAAGGCTACCTAATGCAGAGCTAGACTTCAGCTCTCCTAGCTTTAGAGAACATATGGACTCAATGTCTTGGATCAGCCTCATATAAAAAAAAATGAACAAAAACAAAACAAAACAAAATAATTCACAAACTTAATATTCAGGCTGAAGTGAACTGTGAAGTTCAGGTATGTTGGTGAAAGAGTGTTTGTCCACAGGCAAAGGAAGGTAATTCTACTGTTTTGATTCACCTCTTGTCTGAGAGCTGTACTGGGTTGCCTTTACTCTCTGCAAACACTCCTGTTGAGGAGAAAGATACAAGAGCCCCTGGATCCTAAAGCACTAAACCAGAGTTATTTTCCTTGTAGATCAAGACAAGCTGGCCAACGCTGTGTCTCTCTGCCCTCCAGTGGTGAAAACATCCTCTCAGAATACAACCTGAATGAATGCAGTAATAGTTTTTAAAACATCACCAAGATTAGAGCCATCAGATATTCCAGTGTTTGGAAAGTCTTAAGGAAAGATGAAATGACTTTGTATATTGAAATAGGATACCAAGGAATGTAAGAAATCAGTATAATAGGGTTTTGCAGGTACCAAGGTGTCCATGTTAACAAAACCCAGCCTGGAAGGAAGACTTCATCATGACATATGCTAGTAAGAGAAAATAGGGTATGTCTCCAAGAACTGTATGTTACTTATTTCTCAGAGTATTTTAATATACAGTCTTAGGTTGGAAAGGTAATGAATATGCAATATATTGTTGTTAGCAGAGGTGGGAAAAGTTTAGGTTTATTCAAATAATGCAGTTTCTAACCAGATTAATTACTTCTGCCATAGTCCCACAAGTGTGACTCCCTCGTTGGAGCTTATATTACAGCTTAATCTTGTAAATCATTTAGGCAAAAAGCAAACTTGATTTCTATATTCAAAAGCTTAATTTCTTGAAGATTATGTACAAGCCAGCAAGCTGGAAGAACTGAAGTAACTGCCATGCTCATTCTGTACACCTGAAATGTGTTATGTTACTTAAAATGTTTAAAAGAAAACAAGTAATTTTCTTTTAACCATTTTTCCCCTTCCTGTTGTTACCATTTTAAATAATGTCTACCTTGAAGAGTTTATAGTGTATATCAGTAAATACAGCAGGGTTAAACTGAGTGTCAATATCAGAGTCTAGAAAATTAATAATGAAATTTCCTCATTGTTTTGAAAGTATGAAAGCTGTCAATACACTACAGATCTCAGCTCTTACATAAAACCAATGAATGGCTAAAACATGCACATATAAAATAATGCTAAACACTGTCCATATAATCTTTTCTTCACTACAGGAAATCATTTGGCTGTGGTAATTAGTGTGTCTAATGTAGTAGATACATTTTCCACACTTATTAACAAGCTAGCTAGCTTTATAGCACAATAAATATTGTCCTAATTGCTGTATCAGGACCTGTTTTCACTGTAGATTTCTGCTTTTAGCGTTCTTGTGTGTGTGTATTTATGTAAATACACACTCACACACACACACACGTATGTATAATAAAAAAAAGCCCTCACTCTCACAAATGCATAAGAAATATTAATGAAAAATTTAAATCTGCTGAGATGTAATCTCACTAATGCAGTGTCCATAAAGCACAGATGTGAGTAGTTGTGTCATTCAAGATCCCAGCTCCACTTTTACCAGCGAGGGTTTTACCAGCCTGTAGGAAGGTCACCAGGAACACGTAGGGGAGCTGCAGCCTCCAGGGCTGTCTCCTGAAGCCAGTGTGATGCTTCCATTGATGTTCATGATGCCTTGTGTTTATGTCCATCTAAAAGAGTTTAGGCTCCAAACCCCAGCACGACTCTCCTTCTCGTTCCCCAGCCTCTACAGACAAAGGTTGACTTTCGGCAGCTCAACCGAATTAAAGTATTTGGGATAGCCGAACACTTATGTCTGTTTTTCTGGTTGGAGACTACTTCAGTTATAAAACTGCATGGGGAAACTCTTGGTTTGTTTAAAATTTTGAAACTGGCCAGTGTCTGTAACACAATATGGGAAGGAAGGAAGTCTGCAGTTTGTGGGAAATCTGATTCATTTCACTGGTAAACGCAAGTAGGTAAATTACAGCATAAAATTGAAAATAAAAAGACTTTAAAGGTCTGCAAAAGTTAACAAATATGTGGCATTAAAAATACAGGGAAATGTCAACTGTTTTCTGTAGAAGTATTTTGCCAGATATTATTGACTTGGTCATTATAAAAATGAAAGAAAGGAGTTTTAGTTCTGCTTTTGAAAATATGCTTAATACAACATCAACTATCAAGTTGCTACCTAGCCTTCCATAATAAGAAAATAAAAGAGACTTGTGAATTTCAAAGGCATTTTTAATGCTTTAATAGATATGTTTAGAAGGAGCCCAAGATAAAAGTTTCAAACTACATTTGTGGGTTTATCCTACAGTGGTGACCTTTCCTTAAGCTACACTAGCAGGAGAATTCAATTCACTAATACTTTAAAAAGAGCTCTACCGTACTTAATTATAAACTGCTCATAGCCAAGGAGGAAGGAATGGGTAGGAAAATCAGATGTATTAAAATGTCAGGTCTCAGGAGGGAAAGGAATTAAATCTATAACTTCATAAATTGTTGGGTAATTGGCCTAGAGATGGAGCCCAAATAACAATGAAATATACATACATACATATATATATATATATATATATATATATATAAACACATATATAGTTGTTAACGGTTGTATAAACCAAGAGATACTACAGTGTTTGTAACTACAGTTACAAACCCAAACAAGTGCAGCAAGGATATTTTGACTTGTTAGTCCACTGATTTCTCCCCCCAAATCTACAGATATTAAAGTGAGATGTGAGAAAGAGATACCTCACATTCGTAAGTGAAAAGCGCAAGAGCACGTCCATTGTAGGAGTGCTTGGATGGCGTGTATCAGCAGCACCGTATCAGGAAATCGGTCCCGATGCGGATACATTTTGTACTAAACCCTGTACTCCTACCAGTGTAGTTTGTTTTAGCCATTTCTTTCTCACAGCTGGCAAAAATGGACTTTTCTCAACCTCATCCAACATAGCTATGCCGGGAAAAGTCTGTACAGCCTTGGCTTAAGAATGCCATTGACATAAAAACATTTCAGAGCTCTTAATCCATATATTTGTTCTATGCAGACCATTGCAGCAGAGCTCTTCCTCTGTGGCTTTATTAGATATTTTCCCACCATTGATTTCCGGAGCAAAGTTCCATTCCCTGAGAGTGCAAAAAATACCGCGGCTATAAACTCACACTTCCCCTTTTTACAACACTGGCGCTGTTCTGGTGCTCAACTACTTGTAACTGCAAAGGATAATTCACGGGTTTTTTAATAGGTAAGGGGACCTATTTTCTGAAGAGGATCCTCATTTCTGAATGACAATACTCTTTTTCAAGCTTGGAAGACAAAAGCAATATTTTAAAGGACTCGGAATTAACTAGAACTATTTATAATGCTCTGAATTTAGAGGTCAGTGTTCTCTTTTCTCTCCACTGTTTTCTCAGTGGTGAGGATTACAATTAGCAGGCTTGAAATTAAATTGTCTCATGGCTTTTGACATGCTAAACTCGAAAACTGCAGCTTGTGGCTGTTGAAAGAAAAACACTGAAGACAATTTGAAGTTGATTTGTGAACTGTAGTAACAAGGAGCAACATTTCCATAAATCTGGAATAGTAATCATTAACAAAATGTATTCCAGGGTCGCTTTTTGACTTTGCTATTGGGGCTGTTTGGAGGCAAACATGAGTGTTGTTCTGTCCCCCTACAACTCATATGTAATCTATATGTAACACCTGCTCTGCAGTATTTCTTCCTGCTTTTTAAGGTGTCTCAAGACCTCTTAAGTTTTAAGATACAATCCATCTGTAAATGTTATATGTTATGTAAATGTTATGCATTATAAATTTCCTTTCTCATGGGTTTAAATGATCATGTTCTAGTAGACAGACAGAACAATGACTTGAATATGGAATACTCAGCTTCATTAGGCAAGTTTATTCACTGGATTTTATATAATGCCCAATTATTTATAGCCATTATTATTAATTGCTACTTGATAAGCAGCAGAAACTGTAGCACGCAATGCAAACTAAATATGGTGAAGATCAACAGTAAAGTATATCAGCACAAAGGAATTCCTGACTTCACATCAAGTTCATAAAAACACAGAAAATCCGTGCTGCCTTGTGAGTGCCTTGTCCAGCTCTTTTTTGTTTAGTGACACCAGTGGTTTGTGGTTTTTCCCTATGTTATCTTACAAATTATCATGCTAGTAAAAACATTTTGTAAAATTCTCATAGTATATTTTCTAGACATACCTATATGAATGTATTTAGCCTCGGCATCAGAAAACAGTCTAAAACTCTCTACTATAGATATTTAACCATCCCCCACTTAATTGGAATAGCACCCCACTGAGACTGTAGCTCCTGATATCTGCAAGAACAGCTACAGTGGTGGAAATTTCATAAAATAGTAGAATGTGGAATCAGGTGAAATCTTCTGATCCTCATGCATATGCTATTGTGCTTCATCCCAACTTTTTATAGATTTAAGCAGTTTTAAAGTGCATGATTTTTTAAGCATGTTAGATATATGTCTTGTCTCTATAAGCTATCAAACTAAAATTCTATTTTGTGTATTTTATAGTTTATGAGAAAAAAAACATTAATTTTTTAGATCTCATCACTCTTTATTGATCTTACTGCCTGTGAAACATCCTTATTCTGTTTTTTTTATATATATATTTTCTGTGCAGTTTCAGTCTAGTAACCCCAATTGCCCACAAACCCTTCTAAATCTCCTATTTTGCTCTTTCCATTTCCGTGGAAAAATAAAAAGAAATATCTGAAATAACAGGCACTGTAAGGTCCCTTACGTACTCATATATTCACACATTAGGCTTTCTCTACCTTCACTGCAGGAGGAGGAAGAGAGGACCTGAGACCACCTGCCTGTGTTAAACATTTAACTTGCATGCTGCAGATAGTAAAAGCAGTGCGCTGCTCCCGGTGCTGGGGGTGCGCTCGTGGCCTGTACGATCAGGAGAGGTCAACCACGGCATCGATGGCAAGGTGCTCCAGAAGAGCAAGGCGCTCCTCTCCCGAGCAGCACACCCAGAAGGGGCCACCACTGCGGGACGACGCAAGGGCTGCGCGCTCCTGAGCGGGAAGCAGCCAACTGCAAAGAGCAGGCGTAAGTCTGCGACAAGGCAAGACCAGGACCCGGGGCAGCGGAAGGGCCCCAGGAGCCAAAATCAAGTACCCTTTTGTGCAGGCAAGTACAAGGAAGAGAAGGTAGAAGGGAATCATCAGCTGGGCAATTTTCTTCAGCTGGACAGGATGATCATGGCTCCTTTTTACTTCTACTTATTTTATACAAAGCAATAAGCTGGTTTGAACAGGGTTGACATCCATCTCTGTCCTAAAAGTTGGGACTCCTGAAGTGGAAATCCAGAATCATGATTCCTGTTCTAAGTGCTCTTTATGCACTTTATCCACTGATTGTCCTAGAAAATCCATCAGAAGGTGTTGGAGCAAGAACCAGAACAAAATGTTTCCATTTTGTGACTAAGTCCCCATCGCACTGAGCTAAAGAGTTAGGTCATGCCTACATGCAAGTAGCTGGCCCCTGCCATTTATGCTGACCAAGAGAGGCAGTTATAATGAGACAGCGTGAGAAGCTTCCTTCCAGAATGGAAACACGGGCAGATTTCTAGATCCTTCAAGAGGGTGGATGGTGCCCAAGTAGTCTGAATCGTTGTCTGAGACCCATAAGTGCTCTGTGTCAGGCCCTGGCGGAATTTAGTTGCTCTAGTCCAGATCAGGAGTGCACTTTTGAAGGGGCTCTCCCGGTCATCCCCGCTTACTGCACTTCGGCTCACATTGCAGAGCAGTCCTGAGGGACACAAACTTGGTTTCCTTCCTGTGACGTGAAGCTGGAATAGGGGCTGCAGGATCACAACTAGGGCTCTGCAGCTTCTCTGGGGCATTCGGTCTTTGAAGAAGTGGTGTAAATGAGAGGTCAAAGACATCTAATCATTTTCGATCATTGCATACAGGAGTAACTGATTTTCAGAAAGGTAGAGCATGAATCGAATGTTCTCTAGAACAGCAAGTTTTCAAAAACAAATTGGTCACTAGAGGGAGCCTCTTCATCATCCTATCTTAGTGTCAAACTACTACTACCTTAGGACTTCAGACACTTTGATGTTGAGTACTTTAAAAAGTTCAGGAAGTGCTACTTCCTCCATTTTTTTTTCTTTTCAAAGAAAATGCAGCTAAAAGACATGTGCGTACAACTCTGCTGCAAAATTTCACATTCATTCTGAGGTCTAAGCAATTACAGGCTTCTGAAAGATTTCACTACAAAAACTAGGTAGAGCTAGTTAACACAATGGATGGAAACAGATTTAACTTCATGCAGCCCTTCTGAAAATCCACTCTGCACATGGTATCAGTAAAACAGCATTAATTTTTTTTCTTCTTCAAACACCAAAATAAACAGAAGTTGTCACTGTAAAAGGAATGTCTTTAGACCACAAAAACTACCCTCTTTCCTTTATCTTCATAACATATAGCTGTGTCTAGGTGGTAATTCTTAGTAGCCAGATTTCAACGAGCTAGGTTATTTATTTGAGAGTTTATTTTGAAAGTTTTTTCTACTTTACTTTCAATGTTTATTGTGCACTATGTAAACAGTCTAATTTCTATTAGATGCCTTTGGGTTGTGTAAATGATTATTTGTCGTTTTGTCAATGCAATGAGTTTTATAGCTCATTGCAGCAGCTCTGTGTTGGGTATCTAAGAGCAGAAAGGTCTCACACTACATGTTTTTGACAAAGCGTGCAGAATAAGTCTTTTTTGTGTGTGTCCGCTGCAGTTGTTTCCTGTGATGTGTAGGGTTTTCTTGTCACTCAGGTAGTGATTTGGTCTAGCTCTTTCTCTGTTAAGTTATATAAAAACACTGAAAGCTGTTAGGTTCTATAAGAAACGCTGAAGTATAACTGTAAACATGCATTCAATTTTCTGCTGCACCCTAAATTTAGTAAATAACATAGCAGTTGTAGTTTGTGGTTCTCCATAACAAATGCTATACAGTTTAGAAGAACTCATGGGAAAACATAAGAAGTAATAGGACAGCTGTGGAGGAGGCCCTAGCTGCAAAAGATCCTGTCGCAGGCAGCAGGGTCCAAGAGGGGTTGCAACCTGGATAGAAAAATCAAGCACCTTCTGAGGTACTTTCTTTTTAGAAAATATGTGTACGACAGCAGAGGGCATGAGACAACAAGAAATCCTACATGTGTTAATGAATCCAAAAGTGCTAAATACACAGTGAAGGAGAATTGTAAGTTTTTTGGTGGTGTAGAGGTCTCTCCACCTTAGAGAGAATAATGAAGGGTGGAGATAGAGAGGCAGACGGTAAGGACACAAGGAGAGAAGGAAAATCAGAGACACATCACATCCCCTGTGTGTGAGCACCATTCCAGCATGGAAATGTTGCAGTGGAAAGAGAGAGACAGCTCTGGCAACTCTCCCTCCTCATGCCAGCACCTCCCCAGTACACCATGTGAGCAAAGCAGCCCCCAGTCACCTAGGGATCACATAGGGTACTGTAATTAGCCTCGGAAGTACTCCACTGGCCAGCCAACCTGAGCACTGTCATTGCCTGAAGCATTGATAACTCATAAAAATACCCCTTCCCATTTAAAACAAGAAAGCCCTGGAAATTCTTCCACAACATTGAGTTCAACAGGACTCAAAAAAAAGGAAAAGGAAAAGGAAAAGGAAAAGGAAAAGGAAAAGGAAAAGGAAAAGGAAAAAGGAAAAGGAAAAGAAAAAAGGAAAAGGAAAAGGAAAAGGAAAAGGAAAAGGAAAAGGAAAAGGAAAAGGAAAAGGAAAAGGAAAAGGAAAAGGAAAAGGAAAAAGAAAAGGAAAAAGAAAAAGAAAAGGAAAAAGAAAAAAAGAAAAAGAAAAAGAAAAAGAAAAAGAAAAAGAAAAAGAAAAAGAAAAAAAGAAAAAGAAAAAGAAAAAGAAAAGGAAAAGGAAAAGGAAAAGGAAAAGGAAAAAGAAAGAAAGAAAAAAGAAAGAAAGAAAGAAAGAAAAGAAAGAAAAGAAGGAAGGAAGGAAGGAAGGAAGGATTAGCCAACATGTAACTTTGTTTGAGTTTTGACTAGAAAAGGTATTAAATTGTCTTGGAAGCCAGTAAACACATGCAAAAGGTATATGTATATATGGTCACTATGATGTGGGAACTAATATCAATTCTTCTAGTTCATCCAAAAATTGCATTTAGGTGAAAGTCATTGGAAAGGATGTTGCTCTCCTTGCCTCATACTCTTATGTTGTGCCAGTCACCCAAAGCAATCCTGTATGAGTGAGCTTTTACAGTTTTCTCCCTTCTGTAGCTCTGACACCTTCTGCAGGAGCTCAAAGGTTCAGTCCACAAGGATATCACTGGGAGCCATGTCCTCACACAGAGGCCACATGTGATGGGAGGCTGAGTGCTGCTGTCAGAGAACCTCAGGACGGCTTTACGGGACATTCAGACCAGCTGTTTATGTAAAACAGAGGCATTTTGAAGATCTTCAAAACGAAAAGAGCAATATTCATTGCAACATCATAGTACCCCATCCAAGCTTTTCTATCATTAAGCCCAGACTGTACTCATATAGCATCTCACTGCTGACCGTTTGGGGCTGGGGCATCCCTTTGCACCATTAACCAATGTGCTGCCCAAAAGTTGCAGCCCACAGCCCCCGAGGCCCCTCTCCTTTGGTGTCTCATGCAAACACAGAAAAGATCAACATGTGATAGATCTCCTCACACCCACACAGGTTTGCTGCACTGCATTCCTTAATTCCTTCAAAATACAATGTGGCCGTGAACATGCTGGCAATGGAGAGCAGGCAGATAATTCCTAGTGCTTTTTGCCAGCAGTGTGGTGGAAGGAGGAGCTGGATACAGCTGTATTTAGCTTGTACTATAACTTCTATTTCCTGCTTTGCAGAAGTCTATGTTTGAAAGTCTGTCAGTCTTAAATGCTGGTTCTAAGAACTCAGATGCTAGTCTGAAAATGCCACATGATATCATCAAGCAGCTGCATTAACAAAGTTTGCTGGCAATGAATGAAAATCAGTATCAGAAAGATTTCTTACCTTCTAACCCACATTTTCTTGGCCGAGTATTAGTTAATCATCACCAAGTGCATTATTTTTATGTTTTTAAAAAATATAAAGCTCTAGAAATTGGTACTTTCAGGCATGGATGGATTTAGGTAACAGATGGATCTATTAAACAATTGTAGTGGTTCTCCCAAAACAAAATTAAACATTGTTAGGTCTCATTATGTAAATACAGCAGCCATGACTTCTCCCAGCAATAAACTAGCTGTGTTAATAGGAACATGTTACAGCTCACATAACTTGAAATAAAGTCATTCTGTAGAAATTCCACTGTCTAACGTTTGTGTTCCATAAAAAATTAGATGAAAGTAACCTTGCAAGTTGTGTTAAGCAATATGAGATGAAATGTAGCCTTGCAGAAAGTTGTAGGATTTTTGCATATCTAAAAAGCCTGCCTGCTTCCTATAAATCCAATATGTTCCAGCACATTTTACCAAAAAAAGCCTCTAAAGGCAGTGTCCAAACCAGCCCAAGGGCAAGGAGCAGGGGCTGACACGGCCAGCTCAAGCACAGATGTGTAGTGACAGCATGGGGCCACCTTGTCCCCAAAAGCACTTGGAAGTCAAGCCCGATGCCTCCTTTTCAAGGGAAAGCAAATTCTGTACAAGCAGCATTTCCTCCCCCCACCCTAAAACTGCATTTACTGCGTGTGCATAGGTGACCTTGTTATCACTGCTGACCCTCAAGGCTGTTATAAAGCAAAGATATTCTCTCAGTTTCTACTTCTGCAGACAAGGAATTGCTGCTTCACCTGTAGAGCACTTTTCTGTTTTCCTTGTTGGAAATGAGGTGACATTTTGGGGGAACTGTTATATATATATATATATATATATATATATATATGTATATATATTTCTTTTTTTTTTTTTCCTTTGGCGTGTGCCAGGCTTCCAGGAGGTCCTTCGCCTCCTTTGAGAAAGCAGCGACAGGGCAGAAAGCGTTTTCCCCAGATCTCTGGCATTGCCTTATCCAAAGTGCCTGTGTGCATGAATGTTACCGTTGTGCTGGCGGTGATCGGAGGTGCAGCTTAAGGAATGCCGGTATAAATTAGACCATCCGACAGTTTGAAAAGTGCAGTTTCACAAGGCTTTCCTGTGGAGAAGTGCGCATGAGCAGATAGGGTAGCTTATTTAAGGAATGCCTTCAGAAACAGATGTTAGACACTGTGCTGTAGCAGCAGTTGTTTTGCTGAAAAGATTGGAATGGTTTTAAGCCGACTGAAGCTAAGCTCACACTCGGGTGCATCAGCTGCCAGCTCTTCTCCCTCAACAGAGAGTAAGTTTTGATACCAGGTACTGTACTGCTCCCTTTCTATGTCTGCAAATGCTCAGGAAAATTTTAATGGGTGTTTGGAAGAGTTAGTTGCTGCTGTAGATAAAAATATCTTGAGGAAGTTTTTAGAAGGCATTTCCCCTAAAACAACATTATTCACATAGATGCCTATGTGTACAAAGTGAAAGCAGTCAGCTGCAGACAACTTTTTCTCACGAGTCTGACTTTTATTTTAGCTGTGTCAAGTCTATAAATTAGGTATTTTTAGAAGATGTTTTCCCTGACTGAACAGTACCAGATTGCATGGGATTACCTGCAAGAGTTTTCACTGAGTGTTGCCAAACTGATGCCACAAATGGGTACTATTTGTGTTAAAAATATTCTAAAAATATGAATGTTTTCTCTAAGGTTGAATTTGGATGTCTTCTGAATATTTTGACAGAAAAGTGAATACAGATTTTAAAAGTTCAGTCATTAAAAAAAACCACTAAAATATGAAAGCTCTGCTAGCTATACCCCTCTGGATGATTAAAATGGATGATAAATATATTTTTGCAGGGGGAGAAGGGAGAGAGTTAATAAAAGGTGGGGTAAAGAAAGAGTTTGGCTTTAAGCTGAGTTCAATTCAGATGAATGAAGCTGGGTTCAGGCCAATAAAGTGAACTGTCTGGTTGCCCAGTGGCTTATGTGCCGTTTTGGCACATTGGGTGGAAGTCTCCCAAAGTACTCTCCAAACTACTTGTGGCTGAACGGGCAGGGGCTTGCTGCTACCCCAGGGACCTTCAGGGCACCCCTGGGACTGGGGCCCCCTCCAACTTCTCAAAATAGTGAGGAACAGAGCAAACTGCTTTGACGTTCCTTCTCACGCCTGCAGCATATTCCCTCTTTTCCCTTGCCTTCGATGAGGAAAATGGCTTGACAAGGGTAATATCAGTCTGTGCAGCAAACTGTTCTCTGCATAATAACTGTTATTTTATAGGCAGCTCCTGAGGAGACTCAGCCTTGAGCTCCATCCTGTGCTTTGAGTCAGTATAACTCTTCTGTCAAGTACAGGCAGATAGGGGCAAATAATTGCACTTCATCTTGAATACTCCCAGCTCCATTTATTTCAGCTGTCATTGGGGCGTATTCTATGCATGTGTAAAAGATGGCTGACGTGTACTCCAGGATCCTTCCCATACAAACTTAGGGTGCATCAAAGGCACAAATCCAGATGCAGGAAACTGTGTGTCCATAGGTAGTGCTGTGTCAGCACTGATGCTTGCAAATAAATGTTTACAACTGTTTGAACACCTGTTTTCTAATCTCAGGTGAATATCGCCTTCCCTCTGAGCATAGAAAACTTAATTTCCCCATTGAAGTTTATAGCACAGATGAGCAAAATGTGTTTCAGAGATTGAAGGAACTATTAACAAAATCCAAGTAGTAGAAGCACATAACATCAATATTTCCTGCACAGACAGATATTAACTAAACTGCTAAATGCTACCGTTTCTGGAAAACAAAACGTTAAGCCAATACAATTTATAAATTGGGACACTTGGGGTAGCTCAGTGCTGTTTAATCAAGCATTGGATAAATTCAAAAGGAGTCTATTTAAAAGCCTGTGAACAAATGTCATTTGGCCTTTGCTTTAAATCCTTTTAACAGTTTTTCTTGTCCTAACCATAAAAGAGAGTGTCCCAGAGACCTTTGCAGAAAGCCATACAGACAGGGGGAAATATCATCAAATTCAGAAATCTGACATACATAAAGGAGGAAAAGGCTAAGCTGGAATGCAAGTCAAACAAAAAGAGGACACAAATTCAATGTCTTCTATGAAAATGCCATCATTTAAAGAGGATGACTAGCATTTCTGCAGCTAAAGATCTCTCTCACAAGCCTGAAAGGAAATTTGGCACATTCTGTGAGGAAGGAGCAAGCTATTACTCTCTCTGTGATTACAGAAAAATAAATGTTATTGAGGACGGAGTTTTGAAAAGATTTCTTTCTGACTGAATAAGTATTTTTCATACAGTAGAATCATATGACAAAAGATAATTATTTTGCTATATAAAGGAAAATTTTCTACACAAAAGAGCAAAATTCCTCTAAGAAGTGAAGATGTCCTATCAATAACAAATGACATCCTAATGCCTTAACTCTCGTTCATTTAGGGCTGACCCAAGGTCCACTGAAGTAAGTGAAATAGAGACAACACTGAAGGCCTTCGGTTTAAGATTTTTATCCATTCTTGTTGCAGTGATTAATAGGAAGATGCAAACTTGATGCTGCTATCTCCTTGATTTTACAGGATCTGAATGCACCAGATGAAGAAATGATTCAGCAAGTAACATCTTACTGGTAAGAAAAAAAGTTAATGAATTATGATGATATCATCATGAGAATGATCTTAAGTTTAATAACATTATTAAAATTGTATTATAAAACAATTTAAAGTATACTAACAGTATGATTTGCTGATTTTTTTTTTCTGTTGCTTGTTCTTAAACCTTTCACCACACAATGTCCACAGCCTGTGTGAAAAGGATGTTAGAGGAAGTTGCTTACGTTCAACAACTTCCCAAAATAACTTCTAAAAAATATCTCAAACCTTCAAAGCAAACTAACTGATCTTGCATGTTACCTTTCCCACACAATTTCCCGAGCCAGAATGCTCCTCAGAAGTTTGGAAACAATTAGAAAAGAAGATTTTAAAGTTATGAACCTGACGCTACCCTTTTCATGGTGTATGTTTGGGTCAATATCAAAGCTTAACATACTCTCTGTCTATTCAAAGACTTTCGAGGGGAAGAATGATTTGATTTCCCACCAAGAGCAGAGGCATTAAGAAAGGAAATGAAGGTGCCCCTACAATCTCCCTGGCTCTCTGCCATCTCTGGGTGCTGTTGTGCGAGGGAGGCTGTCAGCCAGTGTCCTGTGCTCAGTGAATTATACTGAAGTCTCTAGTAACTTCCTCAGCCTGTTCCTCATCCTGAGGAGAGGGCCATACTCCAGATTTATGCTCTCATGCATGTATGATACACACATGGCTGTTTTTACAAGTGATAAGCAGATCTTTTTCTGCACTACACATCTACTTATGTTATAGCTCTTCTCCAGAATAAGAGTGTAATCCTAAAGAGAAAAATTGGGATAGCTAGATGGGGAATTCATTTTCTAAAAAATTGTACCAATTTAGAAATTTCAGTTTATTATTATAGTGCAAGTCTTACACAAATGCAAGTTTCACCAGTTTTGGAGGCATATGAAATGTTGGGTGCTCTGCTTCCATACAACAGTTCTCTCATCTTCATCACTTCTTGACTGCTAGCAGAGGTCTATATTATATCCTGCTATAGATCTACCACAACAGAAAGAAATACTAGAAGACAGATTGCTAACTTTTCTTTTGTATTTAATTCAGCTTTCATTTGGAAACTACACATTAAGTGTAATTAGGACCTGAAGCCCTCTCTTACTTGAACAGCTCACATATTTCTTAAATAATCCTCCAGTATTCTTCAAGTGTCTTTCCAAATCCCTGTTCTCCCATACACAATACAGGAATCTGTATGTATTTAACTTTCTTGCAAAAAGTGTAGGCTCCTTGAACTGAATGTTCATATTTAATGTGAGTAGCTAGTCATTCTCTAGTATATTTAGAATGAATGATGCAGTGCTAAGCTGATGGTGAGACTTGGGCATGTTACAGGTATATTCTGGTCTTGAACGTCTGAAGACGGTGTGCGTCTAAAGACACATGTTGATGTGTGCCTTCCAAGCACGAAGAGTGAGATCCAAAGAAGGTGTATAACCTGACTGCAGTAGAGTTTTTGTACATATGCCCAAGGAAGTGATCCAGAAATTAGATGCTCTGTAGGCCCAAAAGGAACCTATAGTCACTTAACACCTACACCTTGATCTTGAATCGTCCCTGGATCCTGCTCTAGGCAGGTATATTATTACAGTCTAGAGACAAAAGTCTGTGTCAAACTCTGCTCACATTCTTAGAAAATGCCCCACCATTAGGATATTTGTTAGAATAGTCACAAATACTCTCAAGGAACTGCATCCACAGTCAATTTATTCAAAAGATAAGCCATCAGAGAAGTAAGCATTTATCTTTACATGTAATCATGGTGATTAAAACATTCACCCAGAAAATAAGAGACTTGAATCTGACATCTGTTGACATCTGAGGGGGATTAAAACACATATTTCCCACAGCCTACCTGACAGGCCCAACAACTAGGCTGTAAACAGTCATGGGAAGAAAGAAGAGCAAGTAAAAGGCAATTGATAGTTAGTTTAGTAAAAAGAATGACAGGCTCATGCTGTCTCAGGCAGATACCAAAGCTTACCCATCACACAGTCAGTGTCAAACGAGTACAGTTTTGTGTGAGTGAGTGCACGGCTTCAACTCCTCTTAAAAGGGAGTCTGCACAGCCCCTATATTAAGAAGGGAATCTAAGCTCTCCATTTCAAACTAATGAAGGAATTTGTCTATAATCTTCCTAAGGTACCTAATCACTAGACATGAGCAGAAGTGAGCCTCAGCATTTCCTTTTCACTACAAATAATTCCCTGCCTAAGTTTGCAGGATATTTCAGTCACTTTTCATCAGTACCATTTCCACCACTTTTTCTGCAGATAGTCCTGAAAACTCTCTTAGCTAAATCTAGTCTCCTGGATCTCTCTGTCAGGGCTAGACAACTGCTTTTTAAATTCTGCAGGATTGAATTTAAGATGCCACCTTAACCTTCCTGGCACTCCAAGAGGTTAAAAAAAAAAAAAAAAAGAAAAAAAAAAGAAAAAAAAAAAGAAAAGTTGCTTCTGTAATGTACATCTTATGATTTCTGCTAGCCTCAGGAATTTAGGATCCAGTAGGCTGGATCCTGATGTACAGAACATTTTGCTTTCTTCAGCCTAACTTTCAAGATTAAGGAGTACCTAAAGGAGAGATTTTGTCCTGTGTCATGACTCTTACATTAGCCCTTTAGAGTGTATAACTCTGCTTAAGATAATTCAGATAAACACATCACAAGAAACTTTCTTTAGCCAAATAAAAATAATTCACCTTGAAAGCTCTGCAGCATGTTCAGGTATTGACAAGTACACTGCTCTGGCAGCTGCACATCTATCGAGATGGAAATCTTTTCCCTACTGCAACAAATGAGCATTCCGCTTATCTTCATACTACTAGAGAGACCATACGTCCTCAATCTGGTCAGTGTTGCCTTTTCTCTTCTCATTTGCTAACATCTAAAACTCTTGGCAACAGGTTCGCCATCTGATTAGCTTTTACAGTCATAAATAAGTCACTGAAACTCTTGTTTACATTTCATTCCTAAGACATTTTCACTGTTCCTTATGATAGGCTGTTGCTCTCTCTGCTAGAAGCATCATATAGTGAGTCACAGAGGGAGAGAAAATAGTCTAAAATAATTTCTATCTCACTGACATATTTAGTCATAATACATGAATGCAGTTGAAATGATACACGGAGTTCCAAGAAATCTCTGCTCACATGCAAGCTTAAAAAAAAAAAAAAAAAAAAAAAAAAAAAGAAAAAAAAGAAAAAGACTGAAATGTGAACAAATGTGTGTGGAGTTTTCAAAATGAAGCAAGTATGAAGATGTCATTCTCAAGCTGAAATTTTGCAGAGATCTCTACCATAAGCTAACTCACTCAGGAGGAAACTTTTAAGATGCTGTCTTTGGGTGGAAAATGGTCTGCAGTCAAGCTCACTCTGGACAGTATTCAGCCACGTGCAACAGGAGTGACGAACAGCCAGGGCACTGGCTTTCTTTCCTTCCTCTGTGTTTCAGGAGATCACTGGTCATCCCTTTGTTTTTCTGTCTGCTTCTACAATCACCACAGACACAGCTTTCCATCACCACGAAGCCAAACATTGTCCTGTTGATGGCTGATGACCTTGGTATAGGGGACATAGGTTGCTATGGGAATGATACTATCAGGTAAGGATATAGAGCATAATAATGAATAAAGTTTGCCTGGTTTTTTTGTTGTTGTTTTTTTGTTTGTTTTTTTGTTTGTTTGCCTTTTTAAGTATAAGACTGCTGCCTTCTGCCAGTTTTCAACCATTTGGCCCATCTTCAGGTTCATTTACTGCAAAAACAGGGAGATTTCCCAAAGGCACCACTAACAGTAAATAACTAGCAGGATTATTTCACACCCTAGAGGGCATTCCCAGGGCCAGATCTGCTCTCTGGGGCTCTTTTAGTATGGGAATATGTTCTTAGTTCTTGTGTATTTCTTAATTATTGAGAAATGCTAAGCTCCTGCACACACCTGAAGATAGGAAAATTGTTCCCTGCTTCCATATATTAAGCCTTATTACTTCATTTAACTCTGAAATGTAATTATTTCCAAGGACCACATCAAAATCAAGTATAAATGACTGCAATGAGCTATGTTACTAGGAAAAAAACATCTTTTAAGATCAAAGGATGTATAATTTGTCTTCTCTTCTAAAATCATGCCACATTATTGCATACTAGCTTCCTACCAGCTTGTCACTTCTTTACTGAACAAAAATTTGGTATGATCACTCCCCTCATCCAGCTAAGTTTTCAGAATCTCACCCTGACTGACACTGGCAGTTTCTGAAAGGTAGCCGATGAGGCTCTGCCAGGCTCAGCATCTACTTCAACACAACTTCATCCTCTAGGCATGAGTTTTGCTCTTCAGGAGCAGTGGGGTACATTTCTGTGAAGCCCTTTGTAAAGGGCCTGGGGAAAACAAGAAGGAATGTTTAGCCTGAAACCTATCCAGATACCTATTGTTAATGAAGAAAGAAAATATATATATATATATATTTTAGGGAAGGGGAGGGGGAAAGGGAAGGGGAGAATATAGGGTCAAATTCAAATAGAATAAGTTTCCCCAAATAAATCTAAATGTATTATTCCTCATCACTATCCCCTTGGAGCCCCTCTGAATGACATCTGATAATGTTGGTTGTATTTTTAGGACCCCAAACATTGACCATCTGGCAAAAGAAGGAGTGAAACTGACTCAGCACATCGCTGCAGCTCCACTTTGCACCCCCAGCAGAGCAGCTTTCCTCACTGGCAGATATCCCCTCCGATCAGGTTTGCCTTGCACAACCTTTAAACCTAAAAGCAGCCTTTAAACATTGCTTTACTGCCAAAGGGAAGAGTCCCATACAACTAGCACAAAAGAAAGGAGGGTGCACAAACAGGAGGGGCACCGCAGACACATCATCCCCCACTAGGTACGCACACAAGGCCCCACTTAGCTAGGTTAGGCAACTCTGAGGTTACATCTGTATTTATAAGGTGCAATCAATGGACTGGAGGGGAGATAGGCAGAGAAGAACCAGCTCTGCAAAGCAGCTTCCTCCTTCCAACTATCATCTTCTGTTGGTTTTGGGGCTCTACTACACAGATTGCAACAGGAGCAGAGTTAGTACAAATTCTTACATTAAAAAAAATAATCATTCAGAACATGAATAGCAACACATTTCTGAAACACTATTTACACTGATTTCTGTAACGAGTGACTTCTCTTCAGATACCAGAAATAGCTTGGGCTTGCAGGTAAAATAGTAGACTTGTGTCCACTGCCTCCAGTCTAGATGCAGAGTGCTTTATGGGTAAGTTTTTGTTGCCTACGTATCAGAATTCATCCATCCTACAAAAATAACAGTTTGACAGCTGTATTATTTTTCCATGCTCTGAAGAAAAAATACTATCTTGTCAAACTGCATTCCTGAGATGAAGAGCTACAAAAAACAAACAGCTTTACATGCTTCTAACAGCAGCTTTCTGGCACTTGTTCTATTGTAAATGGTGTTCAGTACCCTCATTCCCAAGGCATTTTGAAGCTGTCACATCATCTTACTTTCATTCTGACAGCTCCTACTGAGGTAGCTGGAAAATGTATGTGAGCATTTATAGATTCTGTCTCCCACTATAACAACAGGGTCAGATACATTCAACACTTCCATGGAAGACTGAGCTCCTTCTCCAGTTTTATGGCATATGACAGATTGTGTTTCACATTACATCTTTTGATGGGGTTATGCTAGTATATAAAGCCAAATAACAGAGTATAGAGCTACAAGTGAGAAGACGACTAAGGTGCTCTGTGGTTTTCTCTCTGACTTCTGTCAGATGCCCACCAAGTCACCATGAAGGGAAGTTTCAAGTTCCTGGACAGTCTTAGGGAAGTTGAAGTTTGAGGCTAACATAGAGCTGAAACTTCCTTACCCTCCTTCCCACCCTCACAATCACACCAGATCAGTGCAGTCCATACTGGATGCCACTGTAACTTATAAAAGCTTTTATATAGCTGTGCCATTCAAAGAAGAATAAGTATTATATAATGGAAAGATTTAACTCTTTCTCATTCTTGTCTAGTGTCATAGACTCATTTCCCTGAACAAATAGCATTAGGATAAAAACAAAACAAAACACTATAATAATCAATGAAACAAGAAATCAAGGAAATATATTTGATAAAAATATTCTGCTGGTTATACTTACTAAGATTTTTTTATTATTATATTTTATAGGCATGGATGCTATAAACAATTATCGTGTTATTTTTTGGAATGGCGGCTCAGGAGGGCTCCCTCCAAATGAAACCACTTTTGCCAAAATATTGCAGCAACAAGGCTACAGCACAGGACTAATAGGTATGGATAAATTTCTGAAGTGTAGTGTAGTGATCTACTTCATCTGAGTATGTCAATAGCCAAAATCTATATTTGATACACAAAAACATCGGTTGCACAAACATACTGAATTCAGTAACAAAAGTTTCTGGAGCAATTCATTTGGCGTAATAAATCTAAAACGTAGAGGGCAATACTAAATGAAGCCCTCCAAGCTTTTTAAGTTGTGCGTTATTTAGTCTTCTTCTTCTGTTAGTTCTGCGGTGATACTGTTTTAATTGTTTTAGAGTAGTCACAAAATAGCCCCGGTTCATCTGCCAAGTGTTTTAGCTTGGCTTCAGCATGCAGGCACAAACAACACAACCACGATTGTCTCCACCTTGCCATCAGTATTCCCCTGCAGGCAACCTGTGCTGCATCCTCCCAAGAAGCCAGGGAGGATTCCAAACCAGGCTGGCATTTTCCCTGTGAGCATCTAAGCTAAATTCACACCACAGATATTAAAAGCATCACTTAGTCCAGCCGGACTGACAGTTTCTGATAACCTATGCTTTAAAGGACGATAGAAAATGCTGGTGATGAGTGATGCTCACAAATGTAACAAAATCAGCACAGGTAAATAAGCACTAAATTGACTCACCTGAAAGGTTCATGATTGTTTTGTTTTGGGCACAAACAATTTAACTGCAAAGTGCAATCCCATTAATTACCAGCTGCTTAATGTGACAAGCAGACTTTTAGTTGGGAAATAATTTGAGGATTCTTTGTAGTCTGAAAGCCAATGTTGTATACATACGCTCTGACAGATTAAATTATTTTAATTATAAACTGATTTTTTTCTTAATTAAATACTTAAATTATCCTTTTTCAGTATGTTAGGAGGTTTTTTTTTTTTCAATCTCATCTGGAGATGGTGCTGAAGTGCTACTGAAATCTAAGGATACCGTATCCGCACCTGTATTTATGACCTATACATCTATGTATTGATTACAAATCTGTTTCATTTTATTGGTGGCTCTTAACATGTCAAGGCAAACATGCCAACAGGCGAAATGAATAGAGATTTTAGCTGAAAGAAATCTATCCACCTAGATTAGAAATTTTATTCTGTCTTTCTACTGGCATCCAAAAGAAGCATTCTTTTTCTCTGAAGTAGATATTTTTGCTCCTACTGCAATATGCAGAAATTCTATTAAGATCTATTCAGGGTTGGCTACTAGTTTATTATTAGTAATATGTAAGACAAATGGTTAGAATAATATCTTTCTGTAAATGCACAGTTCTTTATTCCACAATAAAAATTGGTTGTAAATCAGTTTTCAAGTAAAATTCAAAAAGTTCAAAAAGTTCACTTAGATCTATAAATGTGGCATCTAAGGCCTGCTTTACATCAAAGATCATCGAATGTAGCTAAACTGCATCTCTCTTGTGAGAAAAGGGGGATTTTGGTCACTTAATTCAAACATTCACCACTACCCCTCTTTGAGCCAAGTCAGCCAAGTTATTAAATTTCTGTATAAGTGCATAACCAGTCTGTTTGAATAGACTGGAAGGGAAGTGAGAGATTTATTTTGATGGGTCCTTTATCATAATGGGCATATATTCACCATAAAGGACAAGTGGTACTGCAAAGTGTTATGGCATGTTCCTTTTGATAAATGAAGACTTCATTATTCAAAAGAAAGGCGCTCCTAATTGTCTTTGACTCTTTTTTAAATTGATAAAATACAAATAAATGGCAAAAATACTTACAAAACAATGTCTCTTATTCTCAGCCAATATAGAGAGGTATTACAATCATCTAAGTTACATATATGTATAACTGGAGGAGAAATCCTGATCATCTCACTCTTCCTGTGCTCAGGTTCTTCTGGATCTGCTGGCAAACCCACTGTTGCACCACGGGCTAATGGCTATGCTGTCGTATAGCCCATAGTTCCTCGCATCAGTTAGGCACTAGCATGTCATTGAGTATTCTCACAGTCCCGACATTAACTCATTGAATGATTTCCAGCTTTCTCCATTGCATGTTGAAAGTAAAGAGCGAGAGGACATTGTTATCTTGCCCTGTACTTACAAAAGGATTTTTCCCTCGTATTTCAAGCAGGTCTCCAAGAAGGACATACATTCTAGATGAGTTCTGAAAATCTGGATTTTTCTCAATTTTTAGCTCCTATTTTATTCCATTCTTTTACATTTGACCAAAGCCTTGAGGTGTTAACCACCAGGAACTCCAGTGGAAATTTATATGCTGTAGAGGTTTTCTTTCATCAGTCATAAGATATACCCCATTAAATCAGTTCATACTTGAAATATATCTGTAGAATGAATAACTTAAGTAGAAAAAAAACCACGTTTTTTGAGAAATGTTTTGTAGGAGGAAAAGCTCATTTTTAAATACTATTTCTTTACATGCTAACAATGTGTATTTTCAGGGAAATGGCATCTAGGTGTTAACTGTGAATCCTGCAATGACCACTGTCATCACCCTTTAAACCATGGGTTTGGTTATTTTTACGGCATGCCTTTTACGCTAATAAGTGACTGCCTGACAACAGAACCTCCAGAGATGGACAGAGAATTTAGAAGGAAACTCTGGCTTTACACGCAGATGATTGGTCTTCTTACACTCACTTCAGCCCTAGGAAGACTTACAGGCTTGATTTCAGTCAGCTGGAAAACAGTGACCTACCTTACTGGGTTTAGTCTTTTGTTCTTTGCATCCTGGTTCTCAAGTTATGGATTCATAAGATACTGGAATTGCATTATGATGAGAAACCATGAAGTTACTGAACAGCCAATGGTGGCAGAGAGGACTACGCCCCTTATCTTGAGGGAGTCTATTTCGTTTATTGAAAGGTAAAATGAGTTTCCTTTTATTCCAGTTCTTGCATGTCTCACAATTTAAGCAGCATTTTCCAATGAGAAATCTGCTTGTAATTTTTATAAAATTATATAGTATGATATTATTATGGATAATAATAATTATTCATATTATTAATAGTGATATTACAGTACTAAACAAAAATCAAAATTATTTGCAGCTTGGAGATATCTGTTATTCTCAGCTTTGCTAAAACTCATAACTTTCCAAACTTTCACATTATATTGAATATTTCTAATCAATTTTGAGGAAATATGTATTTCTACCCGTAAGACCAGCACTGCTGCTTTAAAGGATAGCAGCTTATGGCAGAAATGTGTGTGTGAGCAGGAACAGGAGTGGAGAAAAGCTCAAAACTAACAGAGGAGAAATAGAGCTACGAGGTTGCCTTATCATATGGACCAACACATGGGGAACTTATCACATCAGCTGCCAGATGGCAGGAAATCAACCCGCTCCCTTGATTTCATAGCACTATGATGACTTGCAATAGAAGAGAGTAGAGTGTCTATGTGAAACCTTCCTAGGTGTGATTCAGGGAAAAAGAGAGTCATTTTATATAAGCCAAATATTACTTTGTGAGACAGATCATAACCACTAGATTTTGATATCTTACAAAGTAAGATGTTTTGAAAAGTCACTACTGAAAGACCTATGCAAATTATAATACCAATTTCCATTATGAATGACCTCTGTATGTATTGAAGGTCTTCCCTAATAACAAAATGTTGCTTTATGTTTTTTTAGAAACAAGCACAAGCCATTCCTCCTCTTTCTTTCCTTTTTACATTCCCACACCCCTCTCCTCACCACAGAGAAATTTATTGGGAAGAGCAGCCATGGTTTATATGGAGACAATGTAGAGGAGATGGACTGGATGGTGGGTAAGTTACCATAGCAAATAATAATGTCCCCAGCTACCTAATATCTGGATCCAAATTTATAATAGAAAAGGTAGTTATTCTTAAAAGGACAAGGAAGAACAATAAAAGCAAGGAAGAAAAAAAGCTTAAATTTTCATGAATATCTGTTGTTGTATGAGCACTATTGGCTTATACTTCTGCCTTTTTCTTTTCTGAGGTCTTGGACCACACGAGTCTTTCTGCTCATTCTTTTTCCTTTTTTTTTTTTTTTTTGGTCTAGTCTTTACTAAGTTTTAATCATTTTCCCCCTGGCTCCAGTCAAAGGTAACCAGCTGCTGTTCTCTCTAAATACAATATAGACTGAGAACTATTTAGTTTTCAATAATTATTCAAGACCAGATAACTTCAGCCTCTTACGTCTGTGTCTTAAGTAGGACATGTCAGAAGGGAATAAAACTGATAAGCAAATTAATTCTGGATGTAAACCAGGAGGCTGTTTGTCTGTCAATGCTATATTCAGTAGAATACTGAATATTTTTCAGTTCATTCATAAATACTAAAATATTCATAAATATTAATTGATATGCCTCCAGAAATCAGATTCATGTTTTGTTGTTGTTGTTGTCGTTGTCGTTGTTGTTTTCTTTTGTTTGAAGGGGAAGGAAGGTTATATATCATCCAGTCATGGAGGATGAAAAGTAGCTATCTTTGCAAAAGGGATAAGAATCAGGTATATATACATACATATCATGTATGTGACTGGGGTTCTTACACTCTTCTGTTATAATGCTCACAATAAAGGAGTTACAGTGCATCACAAATTTTCTGTGCATTTATAGACTCTGAAATCAAAGGTATAAATCTTGATCCTGCAAAATATTTCTTTTAAATACTAAGTAGGCCTATATAGGTTGACCTAGACATAAAACTATATGGATGAATTTTTGCAAATCAGGTGCTAAAAGTAGTGTAAGCTGTGTTTTTGTTTTTTAATGCTCGCATATTCCTGTGTTTACAGGCCAAGTTCTAGATGCTATTGAGAAGGAAGGCTTGAAAAATATTACACTAGTTTACTTTACCTCTGATCATGGTGGATGGCTGGAAAGACAAGAAGGAAAAAGGCAACTGGGTGGTTGGAATGGAATATACAGAGGTAAGAATTGTCAAGTGATGGCAACAATCCAGAAACAACTAATTAAGTATTCAGGACACCTGTGAAGCTTAGATAAGACTGTATGTTCAAGGACTAATGATGTTTTATCATTTAGAAGGAATTTGTCTTATTCTAATTATGCATTCAAAAATTTAGACAATTCTAGTATGTACAGATGTTCTTTTCAAGCATGAATTCTCAAACTTGCACTTCCGAGACAACTGATCAAAGGCTAATTTTGATTAAGAATGTGTAACTTCTTGTTCAATATTTTCATCTGCACCTTACACGTGAATTCTTGCAGATATATAATTATAGAAAAGAGAGCAGAACTATGTTGGGAAATCATTTCATGTCTGAAAATTTTATCCATACCAAATTCTAATGGGACAATGCTTTTGTCTGTAAACCAACAAAAAGAAGTAAATGAGTGAGGTTATTTGAGGGCTCTAACGCAGTGAACATACTATCACTGATATTGAGGAGAATGAGCTTGATAGTAAAACTGAAAAGGTAAGGAAGGCTAATGGATAACATTAGTCAGTTTATGTTAATACCATTTCAATGGTCTAGAATTTCTCTTTATTTTTAATGAAAAGTTTATTTTAATGAAAATTTGGATTTTTTTTAATGAAAGGTGGAAAAGCTATGGGAGGCTGGGAAGGAGGAATCCGTGTCCCAGGGATATTTAGATGGCCAGGAGTGTTACCTGCAGACACAGTTATTGACGAACCTACAAGCCTTATGGACATTTATCCTACAATAGTACATCTGGCTGGAGGGGTAATACCCCAGGACAGGTACAAACACTATAAACTGTCTTTATTCCTTTTCTTTCCTAAGATGATGGAAAATCCAATTTGGAAATATTCTGAAAACCTGAGGATTTCTTATCCATTCATGCTACTTTTCTAGATCTATAAATGTTACCACAGTTCACTTACCTCTTTTTTACATTTGAGATTCAACTAGTACTCATAAATCATTCTTGTGCAGCATTGTTACTTCCAACAAAAGGTGAGCATAAAGAATGCAGTAACGTACAACTTAGCTCAGTTTGGTGGTTTCCACTTTTCCTGTTAGGGTAATTGATGGCCGGGACCTGATGCCTTTACTGCAAGGAACAGTCCAGCACTCAGAGCATGAATTCCTGTTTCATTATTGTGGTGTTCACTTACATGCAGTGCGGTGGCACCAGAAGGACAGTGAGTACTGAAACTATTTCCCAAGAACTAGGTTAGTCAATGAGGGGGGCAGATTTGCCTGGCATGGTCCTACTGCAATTGCAACTTTCCAAGTAGTTCCAAGTAGTTCCAAGTGTAAGGTGATAAATAACTCACTATCATTACTTATATGAGAGAAAGAATTTACTTCAAGGCACATGGCATGAGTGTATCATGCTAGGCAGGATATTGGAGCTTAAAAAAAAATTCTGGCAGCCCAAAGGTTTTCCTTCTGTACCATGTGGATTCCAGTTCTCGCCCACCTCTGAATGCAAGGCCTGGGGAGTTCATATCATCCTTGCCTGGTGAATGACATGGATGACTGATGCCTCAGTCCCATGTCAAAATTGAAGATGTTCTTCTGCGAGTCAAATAAGGAAACTGCAAAATCTTTTTTTCCCATAGAAGAAAAAAGTCAGGGAAAAGTGACACTTGCTGGAAACTTTGGAGAAATTTAAAAATATAACAGAAATCTCCATTTGACCTTTTTGGTTTAATTTTGTACTATTTTTTTGAGTGAAAATATTATATAAATTAGCAAGTCTAAAGCTGAAATGCAGCCCTCCTCCCAAAAAATGAATTCTAGAAAAATATTAAGTATTCTAGTGCCTTGTGATAGCCACTAGTATCTCTGCAAAGCTTACTTTTTTCTTGCCAGGTGGAGCCATCTGGAAGGCTCATTATGTGACCCCAATCTTCCATCCACTCGGGGCTGGAGCTTGTTATGCCAGAGGATTTTGCCCATGCTTTGGGGAAGGCGTGACCCATCACAACCCTCCGTTGCTGTTTGATCTCTCACGAGACCCCTCTGAAGCCAAACCTCTAACAGCTGATGCTGAGCCCCTCTTTGACATTGTAGTAAAGAAGATTGGAAGAGCCATTGAAGAGCATCGCAGGACACTGACTCCAGTCCCGGAGCAGCTCTCCTTCTATAATGTTGTATGGAAGCCGTGGCTGCAGCCATGCTGTGGGACATTCCCATTCTGTTGGTGTGATAAGGAAGGTGATAACAAACTTGCTGATCTATAACAGAAAGAAATGTTAACCCTCAGAAGTGTTTTTAGATCAAGAATGTTTTTGATGGTGTTAAGTTTTTTTTTTCTTTTTTTTTTCTTTCTTTCTTTCTTTTTTTTTTTTTTTTTTTTTTTTTTTTTTTTTTTTTTTTTTTGATGGATCATGTATTTGCGAATTGTTCCAGTGGATGGTCGTATATTTAATAAAAGTTGCTTTAGGCAAGACACTGCCATGGAGAGATGAGGACAGTATATTTTCGATAGCATGTTTTAACTTCTACCTGCTGACAGTTGAATGAATAATTTAAATGCACTGAAGTAGGCCAACATCAACCTTGTACTAGTAACAAAATAACTTACCTTTTGCTGTTTGTAAATGTAACTTAGAAGCTTTACCTTAGCTTTTGTTCAAAATTTCTAAGTCATTCCACTGATGTCTCCCTTAATTTTATCTTTATTGGCCACGCATAAGATGCCCACTGTAAAGTAATTTTTGCAGACTATTGCAAAAATAGTCTCTTTTGCTCCAGAATAATTCTTCCCTTAGTTCCACACTGAATATCCTTTAAACATAGCTTCCTTCCTCCTTTGTCACTGGGAATTCTGCATCAGGAGTAAGTGTCTGGGTGAGGCACTTGCCCTGGAAATGTGGTAAGTTAGATAAAGAGCTGTCAGCACACTCTGAGAAGGACAAGATTCCTCTGATCAGTGCCAGCCTCTTCCAGTGAAAAACACCAGAGAGAAAGGACTTTTGCTTTCCAAAGCTGCCATTGCACACAGCTCTCTGAGCAGCACTGGGAAGGGCGTAGGGACATTGCATTCTGCAGCGTTGCAGAAACACAGCACTGATAACCAGCTTAGTTTTGCAATAGAATTACACAAATTCTCTTGCTGCTCATATCTCAGTCATAACTGGTTCCTGCTAGCAATAGGTTTAGACAAGATTCTTTGGAAAAAAAAGTCCAATAATAACTGTGAAACAAGCAAACTTTAATTTAATGTCAAAAAAGAAATGCAGAATAAAGGCATTTTTTTGTTTCATAAATCATTCTTCATCTCACCAAATTTTAGTGTTGCTAATCTCTCTCTTTTCCTTAGCTGCTACAAATCTTGTTCTTCCCTTTTCTGTGTTAAGATAGTTGTTCCTATTAAGGTGGCCTTGTAGGGAATGTTTTTCCTTGTGGAGAATAAAACATATCTGTCCAGGTTGTTAAGTTTATATTTGTATATCTGAATATATATGCATCTGAGAACATAGTTTGCCCCTCAGATTTATCTCACATTTTTTACTACTTCTCTAACAGTGGTGTTGGGCCTCTTTCTCTTGTTCATCTCCTTTGATAAATGTGTTTGACAGTAGTTATTATACTCCTACTTTTTTCCCCACAATTCCACCCATCAGGAGATCTGCAGGTAAATAAATCCCTACAGTTTAAATGTATATTTATAGCATATGCTCTCTCCTCATGCATCGCTCAGACTGCTATAATTTGTTCACCCAGTTGTTCCTTCTACTATCAATACGAAAGGCCCTCGGTCTTACTGTGAAAACTTCAATAGATGAAGCGAATCCATCACTTCATTGGGCACTGGACTGTTGCTTAATTTTCTCCATTGTTAAGTGTGTGTGCTTCATTTCTCCTTTGAATTTATTTGATTTCATCGGCTCTTTACTGGCTAGATTTAAAGGTCTTTCCATATCCAATATCCAGTGTTTTCTTTACATAAAATTACTGCAATAAAACCTACACTTTTTCAATTCCCTCAGTCTTCTTCCAAGACCTTTCATTCTCAAGCCAGTTTATTAGCTAAGATTTTACATCATCTCAAAATTTCAACACTTTTTAAAATATGTGGGTATACGACCTGTTCATAATATTCCTCCAGTAGGCTTTTCACAATACTATATTGCCAAGAAAATACTTTCCAAATCTTGCTCTGCTTCATTGTTATGTGAATGAATTAGCCTTTTTTGCATAGGAAAACTACATACCATTGTAGGATATCCATTTGGTACTAGAGCGCAGGAAAACATTTGAGTTATAATCTATCCAAGCCATTGGGGTTTGCCCATGAAACTACAGTTATCAGCCCTGCTGATACACAAAGTGCCATGGGATAAACAAATAGTCAGAGCCTGTTAACATGAACATTGCACATGTAACACTCATGGGCATTAATAACGATTGCTTTCACAAAATCATACTTCATTCTCCTTTTGCGTAGTTAGTAGATGATGGTACCCTACTTTCTTGTGCAGCTGTAACACGAGAACAGTATTTTTGGACTTGTTAATTTTCTTTTTGAGAACTCTAACCTTACATTCATCAAACCATACCACTACTTTTTCTCCTCACAAAGATTTATCATACTTGCATAAAACACCGTGCAATTTCTGCCTGCAGTACCAGCATCCAGTTTGCCCTTTCTGAGAACAAATAATACAGGTACAAACTGGAATTTCCTAAGTCCATACTCAAGTATTTCCCCAAAATGGCCAATATTTTCAGATTCTTATGATGGAATTAATCTCATCTAACTTTAAACATCTAAAAGTAGAAATTCAGTCTAACCTACTGTCACGGGAGAAAAGGAACATTAGATAACATGAAATCACTAAGTTCAAGTTTTTAAGTGGACCAAGCAAGGGATGGACTTTGTCAGAGAAAGCTTTGCGCGCGCGCAGACACACACACACGCACGCACACACAGAGCTACAGTCACCTGAGACTTACCCGAGCCACTACCCCAGTAAGCCAGCACAGTCAAACTCAGGGAAAGGCAACTCTAGCTCCCACTTGCCCCAGGGTCAGCCTCTGGGCATCAGCTGAGCACCAGCACACAGCCATTCACCTGGGGACCTCTGCCAGCAGCCAGGGTCTGAAGGCCACCTAACGATGTCCTCCCACTGTCTCTACTGCCAAGGGGTTTTATAGCCAGATTGGGGCACCTGCCACCAATCCAACCAGTCTATGACCAGTCACACAGGACCTGCCCAGCAGTTTCAGGTGTTATTCTCCTGTCACTTGCTGACCTAGCTTGTACCAAGGCTCCTCACACTCAGGACTTGTTTGCACTGCCCTGTTGTACATGACTGACTATATCCAGTTAATACGGAAAAAGCAGCATAAACTGAGCTAGTACAAAGTGATCAATAAAAAGCGGCTTTGATAAGGTTTATTACTATTAGGACACATTGGGATCTAAGTTAATTTGTTATTTCATCTATGCACATACTAGCTGGGGAGACTATGGACCACCCAGTCACTCAAAATACAACTCAAACTTCATAGTTTTTTGCTACTTCCTACCCCTTGCAGATCACTTAGAGTGCAGTAGTTGTACTGCAGATGCCCTATATCCATCAGACCAAGGAACACTGGTACTGCGGATTTTGGGAGAGTCATACTCTTACAACACCTGATCTTGCCTTTCGCTATCAGGGTCTAGCAATGGTTAACTCATGCTACCAATCGTTCCAGGCATGGGAAAGCTGACCTACTATAACAGCATAATAGCTATTATAACTAACTAGTTAGTTATAATAGTTATATAAATGCTAGTAATAACTAACTAAATACAAAAAAAAAAAAGGCTAATTACATTCAGTAGCACAATGATAGGGTGTACCTGCATGTGTAACAGGGCATTTCCAGTCATTGACTGTCTCCCAGAGATATCAATCCAACAGACAGTCCACAAGTTTTCTAGGATAATTTTATTATCGCCTGTTTGCCAGTCATATTAATTCCTCAGTCACTTTCAGAAATAGCCAAAATGATTTTCAAAGAGATTCATACAACACTGATAAAATCTGTAAAAGACAAAGCTCTTCTACCATTATTCATTCTCTTTATTACTGCGTTTGTTAGACAAGTGAAGAGATTCTCATTCTTTCACAAAGCAGGAGGTTTAAAGAACACATATGCTGTAGCTGACTCTTTCATTTTCACAGCTGGAAGACCACTAATCTCCTCTAATACTACATTTTTCCTTACAAATGCTTTGTTCTGCATCTGTTTCTGAGATGACAGCCTCTCATTTACATATGAAATATAAATGGTGATCTTTTTTTTAACTGAGGGCCGTGGAATGTTTTAAAATTGCCAAGCTTTTAAGAGTTTTCTCATTTGTTGGCAGTATTGTAAGTTTAGCAAAATTGCTATTTACCACACAGAAAGTTTGAACAAGTGATGGAAACAAGCCATAAAATAAACTCAGCAACCTGAACCATATACCAGAAAATAAGAATTTTGCCAACAGAGGTGAACTGCTCCCAAATACTAGAGCCATTCTGGGAAGGAAAAAAGGATCTAAAGGGTCTAGTATTCTGTTCTATGAAGACTTACTTGAAGCGAGTTGTTTCCAAATATTGACATAGAAAAGTGAGAGGATATTTTAAAAGAATCATCAATACAAAATCCATATATCTAAAAAATAGTTTGCTGCTTATAAAACCTCAAAGTAATAAAATTGGAAGGAGAATGATAAACCAGTTATTCTTCAGTGGATCAACTTTCAGTTTCTGACTGTTTTAATTTAAACTAATTGGATAATAATTATGAGAGCTGAGTTTAGGAGTAGTTATAGCATGGAGAACCAAATGTTTAAAAGCCAGCCTTTAAATGAATGCGTGCTCCTAATTGTCATTTGGCTGCAACAACGTATGTGAATATCACTGGGCACCCGAAACAAAACTTGATTTGTTGCAACAGAGTAACGTAACAGCTGTATAAGGGGCAATTCAAATAGCAGTCTTCATATTATCTGTGAAAGGCCCACCGACTGTAAAGTGACAGTGTAGACTGCTAATATTTTGGTTTGTAAACAAAAACTTATTTGTAAACATTTTTTACTGTTTACAACACAGTTATTGTTTTAATGATAAAAACTCCATTTTTTTTATAGCCGAATAGAAATCACACTGGAAAACTGTTTTGTTGTGAATTTTGGTTGCCATTATGGTCAGCCATTATTTTCAAAAACTAAGATTAACATTTTGTTTAAAGGTTTTTTGTTTGTTTTATTTTCTTTTCAAACAAGATAGTCTGATGAATCTGACATTGGCTTACAAGCAGTTCTGATAGACCCAAAATGGCATTTTTTGGCTAAAAAAACAATGGAAGTGCATCAAAATAATTCCTCTTGAAAGTAAGTATAATAAACATCCACTTTCACACACACGTTGGGCTCTAGCCAAGTCCCTCAGCTTGTCAGCTGTCCAAGAAGTATATGATTAAAGCAGGTACTTCTTCATGGTAGATTTACCGAAAATGTACCATCTCCTGTCCATTCCCTAAATGCTACAGGAACTGAATTCTTTCTTTGCTGTTCTTAGTGTCTTTTTGCCAGCAGTTTGTTTGAAAGTCCTTTTTCAGAGTCACATTTCACCTTCAGGCATTCCCCCTCTTTCCTGCTTACTGGTAGCTGTTGTGGCAGTGAGAGTTGCAGCTTCTCACAGCCGAGCTAGTGGCTTTTTTCTGTGTTGAGAGAGTACTGAAATTTATTTTGGAAACAAAAAGATGCAATCGTTAATAATTTCTAACATATTGTGACCTGAGCTCTGAGGTTATTCCATTTTGTTGCCATTGCTTTTCATTTTCAACTTTTTAAAAGCTCATTTATATTAGAGAATACTACAGATTTCAGGAGATTTGGGACTAGGATTTTTACATATTGTTATTTTATTTATTGTTGCAACACCTGATAGGAAGACGAAAATAAGAACAAGGCTATTCTTCTTTATTAGATTCTGAGATATAAAATTTAGAAATTGCATAGTAATTAATGCCTTACTGATAAGAAAAAAGTTCCCTAGAAGAAAGCTTACTCCATCACATTTTGAAGTAGAATGTTGTTAGTTATATTATCATCATAACATGAGAAAAATAGTAATTTTGTATATGCCATAATACATTTTATATTAAGTATCTAATACAAAGACTCTACATACTTTGTATATACTTTAAAACATTATGTGAACATAAGATCTATAAAATATGAAAGCAAAGTGGCTGACTGATGTTTTGTGTTTTTTTTTTTCTTAACCTTTTTGAGTTACTAGCAGCATAAACTGATGAGAGGAGAACAGAGAGAGTGTGTTCTAAATGTCAGTTATAATTCTTCAGCCTCATTTCAAAAAGAAACACAAAGTCCTGCTGATTAGGGGGAGGCATGAGAGGAGGAGTAGGAAGATTTTCCAAATCAACAACTGGCTATACCGCTGGTGTAGGCAACAGGGTTTTGGATTCTATGACCATGGAACATGGTTTGAAGGCCAACAGCTGGTGCACAGAGATGGGATTCACCTCACCAAGCGGGGCACATCTGCCTTTGCAAACAGGTTGGCCAGCATAGTAAAGAGGGCTTTAACCTAGGTAGGAGGGGGAAGGTGGGGTGTCATACAGACAGGGTAGACAAGAAAACACAAGTTGGGTTGGGGGGCCTCCAACGGGTGCATGCAACTGGGGATGTGCATTTGGGACATGGCTATGTCCCTGTACACCCTTCCTGGGAAACCTGCAGGCATGACCACCTCTTTGAAATGCGTGTACACCAATGCACGCAGCATGAGGAACAGGAGGAGCTGGAGATCTGTGTGAGATCGCAGGGCCATGATCTCGTTGCAGTCACAGAGACATGGTGGGATAGCTCACATGACTGAACACTGCCAGGGATGGCTATGTGCTTTTTAGGAAAGACAGGCCAGGAAGGCAAGTCAGGGTGGAGTTGCTCTTTACCTGAGAGAGCAGCTGGAATGCATCGAGCTCTGCCTAGGCAGGGAGGAGGAGGAGGAGGCAGCTGAGAGCTTATGGGTAAAGATCAAAGGGCAGGCTAGCATGGGGGACACTGTTGTGGGTGTCTACTATAAGCCACCTCACCAGGAAGAGAAAGTTGATGAGGCCTTCTACAGACAGCTGGAGGTAGCCTCACGATCACAGGCCCTGGTTCTCATGGGGGACTTCAGCCACCCTGACATCTGCTGGAGGGACTACACAGCAAGGCACAAGCAGTCCAGGAGGCTCCTGCAGTGCATTGGTGATAACTTCTTGTCACAAATGGTGGAGGAGCCTACGAGGAAGGGTGTCCTGCTGGACCTTGTCCTTACCAACAGAGAGGGACTGGTTAGAGATGTGAAGGTTGGGGGCAGCCTTGGCTGCAGTGACCACAAGATGGTGGAGTTCAGGATCCTGCAGGAAAGAAGTAAGGCAACAAGCAGGACTGCAACCCTGGACTTCAGGAGAGTAGACTTCAGGCTCTTCAGGGACCTAATTGGTGGAGTCTCATGGGTTAAGGAAGGGGGGTCCAGGAGAGCTGGCTAGTATTCAAACATCACTTCCTCCAAGCCCAAGAGCAGTACATCCCTATGAGTAAGAAGTGCAGCATAAGGGACAGGAGACCTGTATGGGTGAGCAAGGAGCTCTTGGTCAAATTCAGACAGAAGAAGAAAGTACACAGACTGTGGAAGAGGGGACAGGCCACTTGGGAGAATTATAAGAATGCAGTCAGAGTACGTAGAGATGTGGCGAGGAAGGCTAAGGCCCAGCTGGAATTGAGTCTTGCAAGGGATGTTAAGGACAACAGGAAGGGCTTTTTCAAATACATCAGCAGCAAGAGGAGGACTAGGGAAAATGTGGGCCCACTACTGAATGGGGTGGGGGCCCTGGTGACAAGGGATACAGAGAAGGCAGAATTACTGAATGCCTTCTTTGCTTCAGTCTTCACTGCTAAGGGCAGATCCCAGGAATCCTGCAGCCTGGATGTGAGGGAGAAAGTCCAGAGAAGGGAAGACTTTCCTTTGGTTGAGGAGGAAAGGACTAGAGACCTTCTGGGCAGGCTGGAAATCCACAAATCCATGGGCCCAGATGGGATGCACCCACAGGTACACATCCAACTGTGGATGTTGTTGCCAGGCCGCTCTCCATTATCTTTGAAAGGTCCTGGAGAACTGGAGAGGTGCCTGAGGAATGGAAGAAAGCCAATGTCACTCCAGTCTTCAAGAGGGGCAAGAAGGAGGACCCAGGCAACTATAGGCCAGTCAGCCTCACTTCCATCCCTGGAAAGGTGATGGAACAGCTCATCCTGGATGTCATCTCCAGGCATATGGAGGAAAAGAAGGTGATCAGGAGTAGCCAGCATGGATTCACCAAGGGGAAATCCTGCTTAACCAATCTGAGAGCCTTCTATGATGGAGTGACTGGCTGGGTAGATGAGGGCAGAGCAGTGGACATTGTGTACCTTGACTTCTGCAAGGCTTTTGACACTGTCTCCCATAACATCCTCCTAGATAAGCTCAGGAAGTGTGAGTTAGATGAGTAGACAGTGAGGTGGATTGAGAACTGGCTGAAAGGCAGAGCTCAGAGGGTTGTCATCAGTGGCATGGAGTCTAGCTGGAGGCCTGTGGCTAATGGTGTCCCCCAGGGCTCAGTACTGGGTCCCACTCTTGTTCAACTTTTTCATCAATGACCTGGATGAGGGGACAGAGTGCATCCTCAGCAAATTTGTGGATGATACCAAGGTGGGAGGAGCGGCTGATACACCTGAGGGCTGTGCTGCCATACAGAGAGACCTGGACAGGCTGGGGAGCTGGGCGGAGAGGAACCTCATGAGGTTCAAGAAGGGCAAGAGCAGGATCCTGCACCTAGGGAAAAATAACCCCAGGCACCAGAACAAGCTGGGGGCCTGACCTCCTGGAGAGCAGCTCTGCAGAGAAGGACCTGGGAGTGCTGGTGGATGACGAGTTGACCATGAGGCAGCAATGTGCCCTTGTGGCCGAGAAGGCCAATGGTCTCCTGGGGTGCATTAGGAAGAGTGTTGCCAGCAGGTGGAGGGAGGTGATCCTGCCCCTCTACTCAGCCCTGAGGAGGCCTTATCTCAAATACTGTGTTCAGTTCTGGGCTCCCCAGGACAAGAGAGACATGGAGCTACTGGAGAGAGTCCAGTGTAGGGCTACAAAGATGATCAGAGGGCTGGAGCACCTGCCCTGTGAGGAACGGCTGCGAGAGCTGGGCCTCTTCAGCCTGGGGAAGAGAAGAATGAGGGGGGATCTGATCAATGTGTATAAGTACCTGAGGGGAGGGTGTCAGGGGGGTGGGGACAAACTCTTTTCAGTCGTCCCATGACACAGGACAAGAGGCAATGGGCACAAACTGAACCACAGGAAGTTCTGCCTGACCGTGAGGGGGAATTTCTTCCCTGTGAGAGTGATGGAGCACTGGAGCAGGTTGCCCAGAGAGGTTGTGGAGTCTCCTTCTCTGGAGATCTTCCAGGCCAGTCTGGATGCAACCCTGTCTAACATGCTCTAGGTGACCCTGCTGAGTGAGGAGGTTGGACTAGATGATCTCCAGAGGTCCCTTCCAACCTTACTGATTCTATGATTCTATGATTCTGTAAAAACATGTTATATGTCAAGGGTCAAGCTTGAGTAGCAGCAGTTTGGAGAAGTTTGAAAGGAATTAGAAAAATGTTGAAGGACATCTAAAACCCACTGGGGAGCCTCAGGACCATACTGACTCACTCTGCTGGAGCTGGCTAAGTTACACAGATGATGTTGTGAGCAGGACAGCTAAACATACCGAGGTCATCATGGTCATCATGAAGTTGACTTAAAGCCATTCTCTATATAGCGTGTTTGTTTGGTATTGTGCCTCTTAATGAATACAAGTCAATTAATACACCTCTTAAGAAATTTGGTCAATAGTCCTCTCCATGAAAAGAGTATAATTTCAAAGAGAAATTTCTTCCTTTGGATTGTAAAAGAAGATTAGCTTTCCTGGACAAAATACATCATTTGATTTAAAAATCACAATATATTATTCAAAATCAAGCTTCACAGGCTTCAGTGGCATGGAAACTGCTGAGCTGTGGTTTCAACATTCCAGTAGTATAAACAAGTTCTCACAGTTTGTCATTTTTTACTATAAAGCAGAAACCTAAAACATGTCCTGTTACTGAACTATGGTCACAACAGGACGAAATCTCTGGCTGATTTTTGTTTTCCTTCCTCATTTAACTTGAATCCAGAAACATGTGTTTCTTTAACTAAAGCCGTACTCACATCTTCAAACATTTGAAGAGTACATAAAGCTTTTGAATGGGAATTATTTCACATTCTCTTAAATGTCTTTCCAAATCTCAGTCTTCCATATAAACAAACTATTGCATTGATGCAAACTTATTTGGGTCTTCCAGAAAAAAACACAGATTTGTATTTAATGAAGGCAAACAGTCAGTGTCTGCCAACTTCTTGCCAGAAGGAATAATGCAAAACCTCAGACAGGTTGAAGAGGGGACGGAGGCACGATGAGGTACATTTTGATCTTGAAAGTCCAAACTAAGGGACAATAGGTATCTTGAAGATATATATGTTCAAAGCAGTAATGGTGAGCTCTACAAAGGCTATTCTGGCACCTAGAATGGGAACCAGGTGGAAATCTAGCATTTATCACCATGAAAATTACACTTCAGTAGCCACAAACTCCCTCCTACACTTATTTGCTACCTACATTTTATCTCAAAAGTGCCTGAAGGTTGTGCTACACTCACTAGCTAACATGCAGCTGCTCACAGTCACCAAACACTGATTCAAAGACTAGACACTGCTGAGTTTCCAGAAGATAGTGATACACAAATTTCACTTGAGATTTGCCTAATACACCAAATCCTACACCAAATTTGACAATCATAGTCACTTTGATGAGAAGACACGATTGGCTTGCAAATTCCTCCCAGCCTGCAGGGATTCAAAGTTATAGCCAGGATTCCAGTTTAAATTCCAGACGCTGTCCATACTGAGAAGATTATCTCCTGTATCTTTGAAGCTCGCTTATTTTATGGCCAAGAATGCAAGAGTAAGGGATGAAAACCAGAGAGACATTAACATTAGCTAGCAATTAAGAGCTCTTTTCTCAGACTGAGAACAGCCAAGCATTTTACTTCCTAGTAGCTGCTCTAATTACACAGAAGCCTGTCCATACTACTACCGAATTTTAAACAGGATGAGCTCTGTTTAAATATGTACTTATTCTCATTAGAAGATCTCAAGTAAATGGAAATGTCCACTGCAGACCCGACTTAAAGATTTGAGGTCCAGAGAGAGACAGTATCAGCTACCTCCTTGAGCTCAATACATTCTCTTGACTAACTATAGGGAACTCCCTACTTGCTAAAAATGAGTTTGCATCTTCCTCCAGTCTCTTACTGGGGCAGGAATAATCATGAGGAAAAATAGAGAAAACCCTTCTGTAGACAATGTATTTTTTAATTTAAATGGAAAAATGGCCATGACAATGGGTGACATTTTTGTTAAGATGCTGTTAATGATAACTGGAAATGATTATTTGTCCTACGTTATGCCTTCAGTCTAGCCTCACAGAATGTATAAATCACTATTTTAAGACTTCTAGATTACCTTCAGTCACCAGTTATCAATTTGTTTTCTTGGCCAAGCAGTATGAACTGGTTTATTACTTCTTACTTGTAGAAATAAAATAAGAATTGCTTATTGTTTTAGGAAGATCAGCAGTGCTTAACCTCAGGACGAACGTTTGAACACTTAGAATTTCTCAACACTGGGTCATTAAAAAGTATTTATACATCACTTAAAAGAGGAAGGCCTCTATGAGGCTGTGCTTTACCAAGCAGTAGCAAGATCCAGGAAATAAATAAATAATCTAGATAGCAAATAAAACAGAAATAAAAAGAGAAATGTTTTCTTTACTCCATGAAGTAAGTTTAACAGACCCTTCACATATGTAAAATAAATCTTACGTCTTCTGCAAGCCTCTGAAATTTATAGATTGGTTCTTCTTGTACAAAAAGGGGTCGGTGAAGCTCTTGCTCACATTCTAGCTCTAACAAACTCCCCCTATTCCTTGAGATGGGCTCCTGCTCTCTCCTTACTAGGAGGACTGGAGAGTCATGAAGGGAAAGGAGATTGACTGCTGTCTTGCTGACCCCATCAGTCGCAGCAAACGAAGGCAACTGAGTCTACACATGGAAGGCAGTGGTAGTCTCTGCTGATGTGCAGTCTTCAAACAGAAAAAAGGATTGCAATGTGAATAAATGTAGATACTATTTCCCATAATAGATGGCTCCTTTTCAGAAATCTGAAATCACTTAGCCCTGTAAGTAACACAGTAAAACTAAACAGACTTCTATTCATTCTCTCCAGGCAGAATTCCAGGCAAAATGTCTGGTTTACAGGACAACTTTTGTGAGCGGTGCATCATAATTTGTTCATCCCATAAAGCAGTCAACAGTTTGATAACTACTTTATTTTCTCAGATCTGCTCTTTCAAGAAAAGCTAACCAGTCAAACTGAAATCCTCAGAAATAAAGCTCTAAAATACAAATAACTGTATGCCTTTAATGAAAGCTCCCTAGAGCTTGCTGCTGCAATGATTTCAGTGTGTAAATACTTGGAGGAACAAAACAGATCGTTTCCTCCACTCCCATACTGAGAAGTCCCACTGACATCAATTGCAGATGCCAGTTGGAGCTAGGCATCTGGCCAGTGATTTCTGTGACCAGGCCTTTTTGTGTGCTTTTTAAAATACCTAATTTAATAATACCTCATTGCCTTTGAATGAAATGAAATCCTGTTGAATGGAAAACTGACCTTTGATGGATATTGGACAGTCCTATTCCCTAATATATTTGAGGATTTTCTACTCCTCCTACCCACAGCCTTGCTTTTACACTTCATTCAAACAATCTCCAGATCAGCAGATCACATAACTCTGAAATTTGCCAACAGACTGTGAAACTCACAGTCTATCATTCCTTGTTTTGGCAGAAGTAATTTGGGTCTCTTATCTATTTAGCTGCTGAATTTCACAGAACATGTAAAAATTCGGTATCTTTGTGATTTCCACTCCCCTGCTTACATTTGTGGGTAATTTAGCAATGAAACTGAGAAGGTGCTGGCAGTATGGTGAACCTGTCAGGCAAGAGAAATATTGTATCAGTTGCATTTCTTTAAGGAATCAGACAGCACAGGAAAGCAATGAAGGGCTGGTTATTCAATCTAGCAAGCTTTGACATGCAGAAAAAGAGATCGTGACATTAGTATTGGACAATAAATGTTTACAGACTAGCAGTTCATCAGTTCTCTCTTCAAGTGAAACCACTTTTGCCAAAATATTATAGCAACAAGAATTACTTCATGCTTGTAATAGGTACAGATGCACATCAAACAGATGTGCATCAAAACTATGCATCTTATGTATTCAATTAAACAGATTGTCAAGTGATACCATTAGTAGATTTGGTCCTTCAGGAACAGAAATACCACATTGGAAGATTCTTCAGAAGTTATAATACGCTCAAAGCAAGATTTGGAAACATCCAACCTGTCAAATATTAATCAACCTGTCCAAATTTCTTTTTTCTTTTTGTCTTCCTGATGGATGCACTACCATTTCAATACGAGTCACTTGCTAAAACAGATTTTTACTGCCTAGCCATAATACAATTTTCATCTAGTTGCATTTATACTCGTCATTGCCTGAGATGACATAAATCAAAAAAGTTTGAGACTGGATTTCAAGGGCATACTCCAAACATGCCAAATTATAAATTTAGACACTGATAAGGTTTGGACAGTACAGTACCCGACAACATCTGTACATGCAAACTAAGCTGCTGGAAATCTACTAATCTCCTTTCACTCAAAATTAGGCATAAAAATCCATGTGTAATACTGAAAACAATATCTTCAAAGATTAAAGAAGAAAAGAAGTATTACTTTTCTTAAAATACTTACATTGAATCTTCTTCTTCTGTCAGAACAGCTGGAATATTTTTTCAAGCTAGTCATGAACATACATCAGCCAAGTGCTTCAGCTTGACTTCAACACGTGACAACCAACAAGGCCATGCCTGGTTTTCAGTATTTCAGGTGAGGGTTATTCTGTAGAGACCACGAAGCAACACAGAGAATCTAGCTGGCACCATACATTAACCTTTTAATTGCAAGTTTGGAAGGGACCTCTGGAGATCATCTAGTCTCAAGCAAGTGGCCCACATGGGGGATTGAACCTGTGACCTTGGCATTATTAGCACCAATTAAGCTAAACCTAACCCCCAGCACAGGGGTGGGCAAGAAGTTGCCTCATAATTTCCATTAAAATGTCATATAATAATATTTTCTAACTGTCTGAGCACTTTTTCCCTCTTTAAAAAAAGAAAACCAAAAATATTTTAATCTCTAAGTAAATCCAAGTAAATGAGTAGTAATATTATATAAAGACCAAACTTTAGTATCACGCTTTTCACGATCTGCCTTTGATTAGTATTGTTACCTCATTGATGCTGAACTTTTTTCTCTCATCCATACACTTCAGTCTCCTTCATAGGATGTTTTTTTCTTATGATTGACTTTACTAACCTCAGCAGAAGACTTGGATACTTCCAAAACTCAAACACATGCTGAATCTGTACTCAGAACCAATAGCCTACAAGCTGGTTACAGAGTGGAGTTTCTTCAAGTATGGGGAACAGCAGAAAATTTGGCTAAAAGAAAATCAGCATTAGGCAGTCCATTCATCTTTTATCAATCATTACTAAAATTAGTAAAGTATTTATAAACTGATTATTTATGTTTATTCACTCCATGAAGTTTCATAATTCCTATTTAAAGCTACTTATATCCACAAGATACATAAAGATATCTTGGCTACCTGGTAGCTCTTCCAACAGCACACTCTTCTTCAAGGGCTATTTGCTGGTCTGATAGCCCTTAGTAATGCTGACTGTTTTCATAAAAAAGATATTAAGCACATATGTAATCAATCTACATTTATTTCTATCACAATTCAAAGCTCACATACTGAATAATTAACATCCATTTACGTATCTGTAGAGATTTATTCCTGTATCATTCCAAATTTTTTTAAATCCCAACCTCTTTACTTCATCTGTCCATGGCATCTGTCCAGATAATAGGAGTAAGACAAGAACGTTGTTTTATCCCTTGCTCACCACATGCTTTCTTTTCCATTTCCTAGCAGGAAGCTGGAGAGATTCTACTTCACCTTGGAAGTGTCGCATCTTCAAATACCAGATTTTCTTATATACCTCTCTTGAATGCGATCCATTTTACAGGGCCATACAGAGGTCCTCCAACTTCCATAGATGCTTATCAAGGAAAATAAAATAAATGCTAGGAGTTAGTGGATTCTAATTGAGGAAGGTTATTTTAAAGTATTGTTTCATAACATTTGTAAAAGTGTGTATTTTCAGGAAACCACTATCAAGGTGCATACTGTGAAACCCACAATGAGCGTTGTCAGCCCCCTTTAGACCATGAGTTTGGTCATTTTTATGCAATGCCTTTTCATTTAGTAAATAGCTGTCATATAACCAAGCTTCCAGGACTGGAGAGAGTGTTCAGTGTGAAGCTCTGGCTTTAAATGCAGATGAATGGCCTTGTTAAACTCACTTTTACTATAGGCAGACTTACTGCTTTGATTTCAGTCAGCTGGAAAACAGTGAGCTGCCTTGCTGAGGTTGACATATTTTTGTCTGTTACTTGTCAAGTTATGCATTCGTAAAATACAGGAACAGTGTTATGATGAGAAACAGTGAAATTACAGCACAATCAGTGGTGGTAAAAAGGACTTCATTCCTTATCTTGAAGGAAGTACCATTATTTATTGAAAGTTAAAGTGTATTTCTCTGCAAATATATCATTTTGATTCTGGAATGTCTTGCTTCTCTCTTTAAACATCTGAGAAATGAATGATCAGTGAGTAAACTTTTAAACCAAGATTCAAGAGTAAAACTGACTCTATATTATTGATAATATTATATATTCACTTCAAAAGAGAAGGTAGCCTTGAACATTCTGTGATTGCTAGCTGTTTTCAGGCACTCAAAAATTTTGAAAAGTTTCACATTTCTCAACAAAATGTCCAGAGTACACTCAAAGAAATACTTTTTTTTTTCTGCTCAGAAAACCATAACATTGTAAAAGATTTCAGGCAAAGACAAAAACAGATTGGCTTTCCAGAGCTACAGATCTTATGGCAAGTATTTCATGCCCACTTTGATCATAGGCCCAACAATTTAGTCACATCTGATTGTACTTGAGCTACTGATCCATGTAAGAACTGTATGGAAGCTTTTTCTATTCTCTGTCCAGCTCCTGCAGGAAGGGCTCATCATACCTATTAGTCTTCCCAGTTTTGGCTGTACTACTTAGAGCAAGTGCTCAAGTGCCATAAAATAAATCAGTCCCTGGGCTTCAGCAGATCAGTGTTGGCTTGTCAGCTAGGAATATAGACACTGTGATGGGATTTCTCCATATGTGACTGGAAGACAAAAGGAAATAGTTTAAAAATTCAGAAGCACATATGATTTGCAAAGCAGTTAGGATTCACTCACTTTTGATCCCCTCCAGAATTTAATATGATTTGCTATTCTAATGATTGTACGATGAATAATATAAACTCTCCTCTTAAAGAGGAACAATAACTTGAAAGTAATAATAAGTACGTAAAGTTCTTCTTTTCTTTAACATTATTATTATTATTTTTAATTTGGAAACTAGTGCAATGATTATTTCCCTTTTGATCTCTTTTTACATGTCTACAAACTCTAGCACAGACATATTTCTTGGGAGCAGCAGTGGTTTATATGGAGACAACACAGAGGTGATGAACTGCATAGTGATTGAACCGACATAACAAACAAGCACATCTTCAACTACCTAATATCAGGGTCAAAATATATAGGAAAAAAAGTAGCTACTTATAAAAGAACACGGCAGAGAAAAAGCAAAGTATTTTACAAATCATCTGTAACTTCATTCTGTCTCCTCTGGTTTATTTGTTCCTCCTGCTCCATTTCTCCCTTTCTAAAACCAAACAGAATTTTTCAGTGTATTCAGTTTCTGTGTCTAGTGTTTATCAGATTTTGACTGTGATTAATATGATCTGTTTAAAGTATACAGAGATTTGTTTAAAGTACTGCCGGGATGGGGTTGACAAGTGCTGGGCAGGGCTGTGAGCTGCACTCAGGGCCCAGTAGCTAATGTGATCAGGAGACACATTCTTAGTGCATTTTTTTTTTAAGCATGAAATGCACATACACAAAAGCCATACACAAGTTTTAATGCTGCTCATTGAGACAGGCAATATTTCTCATCCTTGCCAGCCACTGGGCAGAGACAAATATGTAGGGGCACAGCTTATCCTACCTCTGCATTGTGTGACGGGGTCCTGAACTGGAACTGGGCCTCTTACATACGGCAGCGAAGAGACTACTAATTTGGATCTCACGTCACATTGCACTCTTTCCTGGCACTTGCAGGCTCTTCCTGAAGCTGCAAACAGCTTCTGCAAACATGAAAGTTTCTGTACAGATCAGATCTGCTCTCTGCAGCTGTCCCACTCATTACGTTTGGATGGCTGGAGGGCTGAAGTTAAAGTTGGTCTTACCGGTTATACTTGTATCCTGGAGGCTTGCATGTCACTGAGAGTGAACATGTCTCTGAGCTGGCTAAACAGACTGGTTTGAAGGACTAAAAATATAGCAGCCCTACTGTAAACCCCAAGCTAAAGGGATTTTGATCCCTTTAGTTAAAACAAAAGTTAAAGAAAAAAACAGTGAAATCACTACCTATAAAGACGTAATTAACAACCCTGGGGATGACAGCCTAGTAGGGCAATGCCTCTAACATTAAAAATACAGTTTTCAGTTCTGTGGAAATAAAAGTAACCACAATATATAATGTAGGCTAACAAAAACTGATTTAAATCAACAAAAATACCTACTAAAATGTTTATGCAAACTTAACTCGTCAAATAGATGGTCTTTCTGGTGAAGGAGGGACTTTCCTGGCTGGTCAGAATGAGGCTTTCTGCAGGTAAGAGCTATCAATGAGAACAGGAAACACTGTGATCAGATCTGCAGGGGGGAGGCAATGAGGCAAAAGGTTCAAAAAAGGTTCACTGTGTCTTTTTGCAAAGTGGATCCTTTCCTTCAGGTTTGGTTTGCAATCTAGGAACTCTCTGCTGCTTCCTACATTACACAATTTTCACCTCATTCTTTCCAAGTCTCATAAAAATCTCCTCTCTAGCATTTATGCAGCTTTTTATCTCCTCCTTGAGGCATTCAAGCATACCTTCTCTCCTCAGAAGCCTCCTTGTTCTTATCTGTGCTGAAGGCGCCTTCCTTTTTCTCACTCTCATTTCTTTGCTCCACTCCGTGAGCATCTCCTAGCCAAATACATTCAATTACTTCTTTGGGCAGAAGTTGCTGTTTTTTGAAGAAAACAATGCAATCGTTACTTATTATACACAGATGAACATTTAAGTCCTTACTGCTGTTCTTGACATTCATACACTGCACCAGCTGGTGACACTGTGAACTTCTACCATAAATAGGATTTACAAAGGCCTAGTTATTAAGTTCTGATTGTTTGATTTCTGCACCTTGCAGTGATATTTTATATTAACATTTATTTTGGCCTGCAAGCATTTTAAAACTCCCAATAGTACATCTACACAAAGAATCTCTATTCCTCTCTTCTAACTTTGATCAAATAAAGCAGTTTATACAATCAATTTTAGTATGATGCAGTTGTACCCTCTCTTTAAACCACCGTAAATATATATACCCCATAAAACCAGAGGTCCTGGGCTCTTGTGGTCCTTCAAAGTTGTACGGCAAGCCAGACTGTGCAGCCGCATAAATCCCAGTGCTGTCAGCAGTGAGAGCTCGCAGACAGAGCTGCAGGGAGATGAGACTGTTTCAAGCACAGCACTCTGTATGTTGGCTGATGACCACATAACTACAGCCTTAGAGCTAGCAAAGCCTGCTGCGAGTGTGCTGCTAAGTTAATGGCATGACAAAATACGGTGGAGATTTAGACAAGCTTCCAGAACTGGTATCCACACACCCATGTGACACGGCCACATTAATTTGACTGGATTACAGCCCTCTTAGCAGGGCTATTGGCTTGCCTTCTGCATTAGATGTGGCCATCCTGCTTCCAGCTACCAGGCAGTTTCTCCAGCCAGAGCCCAAGGTTTTTTATGCAGCGTGGTACATATCCTATATTCTCATGATTTATTATTTAGCATCTACTGCTCAGTTATCACTAATGCCCTTTCTCTTGGTCTTGCTAATATACAATACTAGATTTTTACTTTATATATATATAAATATATATATATATACACACTATACTACTACACTTTAAAACTTTTCTTCTCTTTCCACTTAAAACACTTCTTCCTTATCCAGCACTTTTAAGCAGTGGGCAGGGAAGTTCTCCCTTGTGCCAGAAAGGATGAAATGATTTTTAAAAGAGATTGGCACCCACCAATTACTCCGATACAAATACAAGCAACGCTTCTGAAAACTGCTCATTAGAAAGAAGCACCAGAAAGTCTGAGAGGAAGAAAATGGAGAGAGCAAAGCTCCTGCCGTGAGTGAGTATGAAGAGAGTATAAACCGAGCGGCTGGGTTTTGTTTTGCTTAGGGTTTTTTTTAAAGTTCTTTCCGTTTTCCCCGGGAGAGGAAATTTTCCTCCCTCCCTTGCTCACTGCGTGCACTCCCCTGCGGCAGCACTGCACTTTGCTTTCGCTGCCGCTCTGACCGCAGAAGGGAGCCCTCGGCCGTAAGCCCGGTCCCAGGCCTCTCTTCCCCCGCCGCGGAGCCGCGGGGACGGGCACAGATGGGCGCCGGGGCCGGGCGGGAGCCGGGGCCGCAGCGGCTCCGCGGAAGGTGCGGTGCTGCTGGAGGCTGGAGCCGAGCCGAGGCCGGGCGGCTGTTTCGCGGCAAGAAGCTGCGGGGAAGGGAGGGTTGAAACAAGGAACTAGTTGAAACTCTGCTTTTCTCAGCTATCGTCTTGCTTTCAAAGCAAATATGCATCTTTGCTTTGTTCTTGCTCACTTCCTCCTCTAACCTCTGGAGCAGAGCATAACCAGGGCCTCTGTCTTCTGAAGCATCTGACTCATCAGATCATCAATATCAAAAACAAGGGTGGGGAAGATACAGTAATTAGTCATCTCTATTTTCTCTTCCTACTTAATGTTTCAAACCAAACCCTTTCAAGTTTTTGGTGGATTAGGTGGTGAAAGGCAGCTAACCTGCTTTCATTACTATCTTCACTAGAGTTACCATGGCTTTAGGATACCATATAGAAAGTATATTCTGCCTCCAGGTTGCTTTCATGCTATCTTCATTACTTTTCCAGCAGCAGTGCTCATACTTGTCCCTCCTTTCATCCATTTTCTTCGTTTCTATCTCTGATTTTCCATGCTTGTGTGTTGCTATCATCTCAGCTGTAAGGAAACATGCATGTTTATAGATGAGTCTTTTGAAGCCTGAAGGCACAATTAGGTCATTTAGTCCGGGGATTGCCAGCAACAAAGTGGAAGCACATGAGCTTGTAGCCTAGCCTTGCTAGACTATTTCCATCCGCGGGGGGGGGGGGGGGGGGGGGGGAAGCTGTGCCACTACCAGCCAGCACAGGATAGCTGTTAAAAAGTAACATTCCCAGCTTGCTTCCTGGGATGGTTTTGGTTAGTGATGAAGTATAAAGCCAGGTGGTAACACAGTGGTATAATCACAGTAATGGACAGTAATGCTAGTATTAGTTGGGCTGGTAAGAATTAAATCTCCTAATGAACAATATTGCAATTGATTCCCTGAGAATGCAGAATGGAGAAGGAGGGAAGAAAAACCACTGAGAATCTCTCAATTTCAGAAATTTTCATACTTTCATCCTTTTTTTCAAGGACATCTCTTGTTTTATAGCTGATGAAAAGTGTCACTTTCTGGCTCACTAGCCACAAGTACTGAGTAAGTGACTGCTCAGGCCAGCTGAGATATTTTTTTTTCATTGTTTCAGTCCTAGCTTGTTGCCTGTTCCCCTCCTGAACATGCCTGGAAACTCCGGGAGACAGGGAGGAAAGGCAGGACAAGGTGGAACAGCATAGTTGTATGTTGAGTTTGTTTCTTCCAAAGCTGTAAAGTATATTGAAACTAGCCTTTTTTTATTATATCCGGATATACTGTTGAATGTGATCAACCTGTTGTGTAATATATTTTTTTAGAAGGTAGAAAACAGGTGCTTATTTTCAGCAAATTGCTAGGTAGTAACATACATGTGCAAGGTATGCTCCACACATCTGTTGGAAGGGTTTTTCCTAATATTTATTTTAATATAACAAAAGTGAATTAGAAGTGCTGCAGGTTTTTTGCTTTACTTTGATGTGTAATAATTTCTTTCAGTATCTGAAGTCAGAAAACTAAAACACAAAAAGAAAGTAAAATGTTTTGCTGTTACCGATTACTGATTTTCAGCTTAACTATCAAGAATGTATTTCCAATTTTACTGTTAAAGCTGTGTGGCTCTTAATGTTATTAAGGATGGGATGGTCCTTTATACTCTGGTAGATTCCCCAGAGTGAGTGGTGGTGTTGCCACACCTGGAAACTAGGGAGAGACATGAGACTTGTTTGGCTGCAGCAAAACAGTATTATTTTGGTCCAGGCAGGTAGTTTTGAAATGGAGGTTTCTCTTTTTCCTGTGCTGTGAGATTTCAGAAGGATAGACTCTTAATCTGGGAATACAATCAACAAGTGAAATACTCTGAGGATGGGGGAAACTGTCTGAGGCCACAGTGCCCTGGGGGGTGAAAAGACTAAATCTTCAAGCAGCTTAGGCATGTGGATTGCATTCTATAAAGCAATCCTGGGGAAAATGGGGACTGCACAACCAGAGGTAGCTGCATAGAGAAAGTCATATACAACTACTTGCAATTGTTGCAAATCATTTAGATCCACCTGTAAGCAGCCACGAAGAAGCTGGCAAGAGTTCAAGCAAAACTTGCTAAATCTCTTCAAGTGACTGTTTAGGCAGCTAGAGGCTTTGTAGCATTCCTGGGATGCTGAGTGAATAAACAGATTAAGCCTTTCTCAATGGCTGATAAATTTGGAGGAAGAAATGGATGGCAGAGTGGTGTGCAATATCAGTTGTTGAAGAGACTAAATTGTGGATACAAACAACTGAAACAAAATTGTGCTGGTCACTTCCTGCTCTTCATGGCTCCATAGGATTTGGCCTTGTTTTACCTGAGTATTTAGCCTGAATTACCATAGAGTCCCATGACTTTTTATGTGGCTATATTAGGCTGCATAACTGCTAGGGTGTACATCTCCTGGTTGTAAATGAAGTAATAATGTTTTTAGTTAATGGTGATGTTTGACAACTTTTCAGTTGAAATAAAATAGTAACAACAATGGTTACATTTAAACTGATAAACTGTAACACTGTGCTTGTTTCCAGCTCTGTTGGACTTTGGGGAATCCATGCTTACCTCCAGTGATTCTTTATCTGGAGAGACTCCTACTGTGAATAATTTAGTACCACCACATATGTGCAGCACCCCCTTTCTCCATGTGAAGACATAAGTGAACTATAGAACTAGTATTTTAAAACTAATCTGGGTTTATAAGCAGAAGAGCTTATGTAGAGGGAAGGTCTATTAGGGAAAGAACTAAGAAAAATCTTGAAATACAAAAAGAAAGGTTTTGATGAGAAGAAGCTTCTTCAAGGCCAGGCCAGGGCCATCTTCTTTGGGTTATTTGAATCCTTTAGGTAAGAGTGTTAAACTTAGTTTTAATTAAGCTCTTACAAGTAGCTTAGAAAAGAAGATGTCATATGAAGGTACCATGGAATCTGCCAGTAGTGATGACAAATAGATGTTGATTTATGGGCATCTGCACACATATAGAAGCTTGTTGCTCTAATCATGCTTATTATTAAATTTCCACTGTTTGCCCCTTTGTTGGGTTCCATAATGTGTGTTTCTTTATATCTTTTTCTTCTTCCAGTTTAGGCATGTGGTCTTGATTATGTTGTACTTTCCTTGAAAACATGATTCAATAGTCAATCACCTCACTAGCTGGTAACACATACTGTACCTGTCTAACTCCACCCTCCAGACACGGGTCTGTCTCAGCAAAAATGCTGAGCTTTCTGAAGACTTGTGCTTTCTCCTTATGAATTTATGCACTAATCAATCTTTTTTTTTCTTCTTTTTTGATTGAGCTTCTGGTCTATCAATATAAAGCATTCTTTTCCTTTTCTTGAATTCTTTATGTGCTGTTTTCTATCTCTTCTCCAATTTTTAAGCTTTAATTTGAATAATCAAGCCTTGGTCAATACGCAGTGTGGTTCCCACCAATGCTGTGTCTTTGAGGCAAAACCACCTCACTAGTCTTTCTCTTGTAAAGACATGTAAAGATTGACTGAGTCCTTGTTTCCTCCAATATCACACCAGTGGCTTGTGGTGAATTTACAGTTTATTATAAACTTAAATTGTTTTCAGAATCACATCTTAGCAGGAGATGATTGCTCTCCCACCTTGCATAGCCATTGCTGCCATTCTGTTCAGGTGAACAGATTTCTTGTTCCTCCCTGTATGTTTTGGTTTGTACTTGGCAGAATTAAAATGCTGTTGTTTGAATTGGCCTGCCTTTTTCTAAGCAATCCAGGGTTCAAATGAACCATTTTTTATGAGGTTTTGCCTGCTTTAAGCCTTTGTTGTTGATCTCATCCCTCCCCAGGAAGGAAATTCAACTATATTAAAAATTGTGTCACTATTTTTCTCTTTTTTTTTCCTCTCTTCCCTAACTGTGAACCCTACACTGTCCCAAAATGGCTTCTCCCTTTGTACGAGCCTTTAGAGAAGTAGTCTAAGGTGCCAGGCTCTCATATAGTGTTCATTTTCCTGTGAAATCATGCAGGAGGTGCAGATTTCTTGAACAGAAGGATGCTATAATCTCCTAATTCTTTAATTCTCTGGGTGTGCACTAAGCACAGCAGGATCTCCATAGAAAATAATTCTAAGGCAGGTATAGCAGCCAAAATTTTACAACCCAGTAGGTTTTTCAGCATCTGATTGCCTGTGCCAGTGGTTATCTAACTTGTGCTCAAAGATCATTGTTTGTCAATAAAGCTATGTGAGTTCAGTTGTGCCGTAAACCCATATTACATCTGGTACTTAGTCTACACAGTGCTACACACTGTGTACAGTGCTACAAACCTGCTACACAGTGTTTTCCAAATGTTTTGCTCTTACCTGATTCATTAGGCTGACCTTGTAGAATCAATCAGCTGCCAAAAGGATTCTTGGGATCATAACTACATATTGATTTAATGTCTTAGTGTTTTTAAACAATGAGGTCTGTCTCCCAAGTGGAATTCTCTGGCTGTGCCTCTTAACATCATCGTTTCCAGAATCTGCTGAGTAGTTTTCTAGGTAACCCTGAAAAGACGCATATATGCATGTGTTATGATCTACTTCCTTTCAACCATATTGCTTTCAAGGTTTATTAATGTTTAGTAACTAAGCATTCTTGCACTCTTTCTCCAGGTATTGCTGAAAGATGATCACCTTGAGCACTGAGCATGGTTATTTTATAATGCACTGTAATGCCATGTAGCATCTTAGTATATAGATTTGGAACTATAAGCAGTAGGTTACCTGAGATGGAGTTTGTCCTTGACCCAATCTTAATTCACAGGCAGGATTACCGCTGGGATCAGAAAATACCATCATCCATCTTAGCACCATGAGAAAACAAAGCACTAGGATGCTGCTGCAGTGAAATCAGATTTCATGATCCTATTTCTTTTTCTTTCCCTTTTGTGTGTGATGAGCAGAGGAGGGAATGACTATTCTTGTACTCAGCATGGAAAGAAGAATGTTTCAGTAACTGAAATGGGTTGTCAGGGGCTGTTTATTTCCAGTGCTCTTTAGAGACCTCCAGTGCTCTTTAGAGACCTCCGCTTGCTGCTCTTAGCTTGAACCAGTTAGCGCTCTGAAAGCATTCATTTTACCAGTACAGCACTGTGTAACTCTTCAGAGATAGGACATTTGCAAATAGGAGAGTCTCCTTTACTTAAAATAAATAATCCAAGTACAGAATGGAATGCTCTAAACTGCTCCTAAAGCAAGTTTTCATCGCAAGTCTGCAAATCGCTGCTGTAACTTATTAGTAGATTGAAAAAAAAAAAAAGGAACTTTGCTCTTGAATGATTAAATTCTTATAGCTGCTGGTTACTTATTTACAACTGGGAGTTCTCTAATCTCTTACATTTATAAAAATCTTGTTATTATCTGGTTATTTATTCATTCAAAAGCATATTTTTCTATGTAAGATCTTTGCTCCAAGACTGCAAATTCTGGATTTTCAGGACACTGAAAACACTCTCATTCTGTGCTATAGAGTTGCTACTGCCCTATGTCTGGCAAAATTAGTATGTGTTTCAGTGATAACTCTGCAAGTTAAAACCATTCCAGGATTAGACCTTAAGACCTTTGATCTAGCAATTTTGAATACTTATTCGGAGAAGTATGTAGCTTCAAATGTAGCGGACATACCTATGTAAAAAAGGGTGATATGCATATATAAAAAAAAATTTTGTTTTTGTCAGATATTTAATATAGGTGATTCTGGTATGAGACTAATTAAGTGGCAGCTCAGAATGCCAGTAGGAGAGTTTCGAGTTAAGTATTCTTGAGTTGAGGGGCATGGAGTTGTTTAATTTTTGCCAGCTCTGTTCCAAAAGTAGGTTAAATTTCTTTATTCACGGGAGGCAAAATATTCAGAAAATGCCAAAATGGCTTTGGAACATAACTCCAATTTTCATAGAATTTATAGAATCATAGAAGTATTGTTTTTTTCTCAGCTCTTCAGAGTTTTCTGATAAATTTTAGAATATATGCAACCCATTCCAGAAGAAAATTCCTAGGCCAAATGACTAAGAGGATAGTCTTCCCTTATTCCTTGCTCCATGAGCTCTAGAAAGGCTACAGAGGTCTCTTCCAACCTTACTGATTCTATGACTCTACTGCAGCCTCTCTGACTACAGTCATCTAGCTGCTGGAGATGGAAGAAAGGGAACCAGTAAAATTCTAACCTCCCACTTCCTACTGAAAGTGTGGCTGGGAAATGAAGTTTCCCACCACTTTGTGTTCCATGCTTCAGTTTTCTTGATGGCAGCTCCCAGCTCTCTCCAACTTCTTACAAGTCATATATGTAAAAAGTTACTTTGTTGTATTTCAGGCGATACCTCCTAACGACATTGACTTTATGTTTATTCTGGAACACATTTGGCATGAGTGCAGCTATGGACTCTAAACCCAATATACTTCTGTTTGTGGCTGATGATCTTGGCATTGGAGATATAGGCTGCTATGGGAACAATACCATAAGGTAAAAGATCTCTTGGTACAATATATTTAACATTATAAAACATCTGTCTTGGGTAATTAAACCTAGTTATAAAATAAGAAGCATTCTTAATCTTTTTATCAGAGTGCCATTACAGTTACTGTTTTCTCTCCTTCTCATGCATGAATTTCTTCATTCTTTTTTGTATATATGCTAGCCTTACTCTATCCACCGAGTGCTTTTCCAGAATCCTGAATCCACTTGCTCATTGCCTCCACTGATACAGTCCAATTCAATCTCCTGTGGGCTGACCCACATGAGTCGTTACATGATGATATGCCTTCAAAACTAGTGATTACATTCCCTCAAAACTAAAAAAGCAAAGCTGGAGCAAATGGTCATCGGGAGCACTTCTTACACGCCTCGACTGATGCCCTCCAAGAGGTGCAGCACCATTTTGTTATGATGCTCTGGGCATAGGTCTCTAACGTGATGTCAATATGGTTGTACAGACCAATGAGTGTCTGAAGACAGCTTGAGAGGCCTGTTACACTCATTGCGATGTTGTAGTCCACTCTTCTGGGAGAGCTGGGGTCCCATGCAAGTGTCAGTATGTAAAGGTATTATGAAATAAATAGCATGTGTTATCAACATGGAACAAAAAAGTCTTGGTTGCAAGAGCTCCAGATGCCCAGGAAGATTCTCCGGCTCAATGAACTCTGAAATTCAAGATGCAGATGGGCTGCTGAAAATGTCCTGTTGGAAGTATCAGAATAGAGGAGTACCATCCTTTTCTAGGTAGGTCTTTCCATTTCAGTTTTATTTTCAAACTAAACAGTGCCAAAAATTTCCAAGTTTCTTTTCAGGGCTGCCAAATACACTCTATGGTTGTGTCCCAAGAATGGATTCTCCGGTAGCTACAGCCCACCACTCCTAAAGCATGTACAAAAAAAGAGCTTTTTGAGGAACTATTCAAAATCTCTAATTTTTCTTGACAATCTGTTAAAATAAGTTTGATATTACCTTGCTTCTAATAACGTGAAACTGTTGTTTAGGACCCCGAACATTGACCGTCTGGCCAGAGAAGGAGTGAAACTTACTCAGCACATTGCTGCAGCTCCACTCTGTACTCCGAGCAGAGCAGCTTTTCTCACTGGCCGATATCCCATCAGATCAGGTTGGGCCCATTTTTAAATAACTTACAATATGTATTGGAACAGAAGGTAACTCAGCTATTTCCTTGACTTGCAATAGAAAATACTTTGCCAGTGGCTCAAACTTCAGGCTCAAACTGAAGACATTCAGAAATGACTTATGAATGGGAACCACTGCCTCACTAGCTGACAGACCTTTAACCTTTATGGGATGTGGGAGATGTGTATGATGCAAATAGATTAATATGGAGAAATGCTAACAACATGAGTAATATCTGTCAGTTTCTTACTACAACACAGCATGGTGCTAACTGTTGGCAGTCCTCTTGGCAGTGATGATTAGAAGTGAGGGGCTGAAATAAGGGTCTCCAAAGAAAATGGCAAGTTCAGTGCCACCATAGTGCAGAAAGTCACAAAACTCCACTGAAAATAAAACATGAGATCCACTCTACACCTATTTAAGCATCTTTTGGAGAACTTTATAGATATCCTTTTCTTGCTAGTAGCTATGTAGGAAAATCATATACTTTAGGAGAACTAAGCGCAAAATCAGTGTATGTGTTGGGTGAGCTGTCTCACCTAAGCATGTCACTGCTGTAGTCATTACATCTCCAGCATGAGTCATGCTAATTTAATGTTTACTGCAACTTGCCTTTGACTTCCACAGTTACAGTTTATACAGAGAAGACATTTAGTCTACCCTTGTGGCTACACCAAAAGTTTGAGGTTTACACCTGCAGAGTAGGAATTCCTGTTCAAATTCTTAGCAACAATGAAATCAAGCTTTTTTGTAAAACTTTAAAGATACATGGTGAGGAAATTTATTTTAAGCATATAACCCTTATTACTCTAAGATCTGAGTACATCACAGCTTTTAATGTATTTATATATTCAATACATCATTCTGAGATAGGGAAATGAAATTGTTATCTCTCATTTTAGATGAAGAACAGGGAGACTGACTTATCGCAGTTGTTCAGAAAAGCAGAAAATAAAACTTACTATATACTGTCACCACTGATTTATTCTCAGTTTGATGGTAAAACTGGTGTCAAACTGTATTTGTTTTAAAATATAACTCCTGACTACCTGGAGTACTTAGATACAGTATTGATAATGTGATATGAGTGCCTACAAGACATGCTTTGCTTTACATCTTCTGAGGGGCTTCATTGGCTTCAGGTGCAGCACCTAACTCGGAGCCTGACAAGAGCAGCCCAGCCTCTGCATGCATAGAGGGAAAGGCATGCACAAAATGACCTGGTTTGTTTTTGTCAGGGATGGCCTCCAGTGGTCGGTATCGAGCCCTGCAGTGGAACGCTGGGTCAGGAGGGCTCCCTGCGAATGAAACAACCTTCGCAAGGCTGCTACAGAAACAAGGTTATACCACAGGACTGATAGGTAGGTGAAAACGTTTTACCATGCATTTGAAGAATGATCTAGTTGTATGAAGGAAATCTGGGGATTATATTCACTCAAAATGATCCGTTAGTCATAGACATGAATCCTCCAAAAGACAGAGGGGAGAAAATACTCATATTTGCAGGAAGACTAAAAATGCTACAGTCTATATTAATGCTCTAATTTATTTCACGCTTTAAAACCTTCAGGGAAGTGGCATCAAGGTGTAAACTGCGAATCTGTCAATGATCACTGCCACCATCCTCTAAACCATGGGTTTGACTACTTCTACGGCATGCCTTTCACGCTTCTAAGCAACTGTCAGGAAAACAAACCTCCAGAGCTGGATGCAGCCCTTCAAGCTAGGCTTTGGCTTTACAGTCAGATAATTGCACTTGCTGTGTTCACTCTCACTGCTGGAAAACTGACTGGTTTGATTTCCATCTGTTGGAAGATAATTGCCTGTTTTACTCTGGTGGGCTGCATTTTCTTCATTTCCTGGTACTCCAGTTATGGCTTTGTGCAGTATTGGAACTGTATTCTAATGAGGAATCATGATATCACTGAGCAGCCGATGAGGCTGGAGAGGACTGCTTCTCTCATGCTGAAGGAGGCAGTGTCATTTATCGAAAGGTAACTCGTTGTCTGTAGTTTTCTTTAAAGGGAACAGGGTGTTCTGGGCTCTTGCAGTAGGGTATTTTCTCTAGAAACTAGAGCTGTGTCTTGATAACTGCTTTGAAACTTGTACCAAAGTTCTGTAGTTAGAAATTCAATTCCCTTGCACTTTAGTTGCACTGTCTTGAATCTGAACTTACAGCAAATGAGGTGCATTTTAACCAAGTGATATATGATTAGGAAACTGTTTCAACTCACTGTATGCTGTAATCTGTAAATAATACATTTGCTCCAAGATTAACCAGCTAAATTATACATTTCACTCTACAAGCTTCATCTGTGCTGTTTCTCAAAAACCCTGTAAAACACTTTATTGGATTGCTTCACATTACACAATTATTCCTGCTAAAAATCTAAAAAAACACTTGAAGTTCATTTTCATGACATTCAAACACTTGAGAAGAAAGCTGAGTTAAGATGGTCCATGTTCTTTTAGCCACAAGTTCCTCTTCTGCCTGCACAGCCTTGGGTAATTATTTCTGTGTATCAATTATCTTTATCTAAAATGGGAAAGTGACTGTTATTTTCTTTGAGACTGCGAAAACAAATATACTAAAAACTGTTAGTGACTCTGTTAGAAAAGCTGTATAAATATGAAATATGAGATTGCATCCAGCTGCATTCAATTAAAAAGGCATCAGAGTTGGGCATTTAATTCATGTAGGCACTTTGTACATGTTATGCCTGTATACACATTAGAATTTTAAAGCAATCATCAGTTTGACTGAACATGTTATTTCTTTCCTATTTTTTATGCAATAAGAAAACTGCTAACCACAATCAGTGGAGATATGTTGGATGTGGGCACAGTCTAGACCCAATGTGTGTGTCTGCATGAATGAATATATATATTTTTTTAATATTCCAAGTGTACAACTCTTTTTTAAAGAAACAGGCACAGACCGTTCCTTCTTTTCGTTTCCTTTCTACATGTTCATACCCCGCTTTTCACCACGGCAAAATTTCTGAGCAAGAGCAGACATGGTTTATATGGAGACAACGTAGAAGAAATGGATTGGATGGTGGGTATGTATTTGTCAAGAAAGATTTGTTTCAGACATATACCAGTGTATTTTACAGCAGGAAAAATAATAAAGCCAAGGTATCTGCAGAAGTCTAAACTATTAAAAACTTCTCCTAGAGTGCAGCAAGAGATTATTTTTCAAAACATTAAAAAAATGTCTTGATCTCTTTCTATTTGCTTAATAGGAACCTTGATGTCTCTTTTTCTTAAATTCAAGGCAAAATTCTGGATTCTCTTGACAAGGAAGGTTTGAAAAATAATACATTCACATATTTTACCTCTGACCATGGAGGACAATTGGAGGCTCAGGATGGATCTGCCCAGCTAGGTGGCTGGAATAGTATCTATAAAGGTAGGAAATACTGTATGACTTTATGTGAAGGTTAGAAACAGATATATAATGAATTTATCTTGCTCAAGCTGTCAAGGATGGAATGAGTTGCATTGTTTTCTGGATGAAATATAGGTGTCATGCAAAGGTGTTTTAGTCTTTAAGTCATCTTTCCTTTCAGTAAGATGCAAGTATTATTACTCATTTCTATGATAAAGATGTTTTATAGTTTGATACCTATAAGACATTTGTTTTTCTCAAATAAAAGCTACAGGAAAAAAATGCACGTTTCTGGCATTATTTAATTGATATATATATTTTTTCTTCTCTCCACAATAGGATTTCTTCCTGATTTGCTTGTTTCTTTTTCTCATTATCTCCCAGAAATCATATCTGCCCAGCTAATCAATCTGTAATAGAGTAAGAAGGGCACATTGTGCCATGACTTGCAACAACAACTTAGTCCCCGTATATTTTCATACTCTACCCAGGATCAATGATTGGCATAAAATTCAAATGCCATTTGCATTGACCATGGTGGTCAAAGAGGACCTTATCCTTTACTTTCTGCATCTCCCTTCCACTGTGACATGTTTCAGCCTGGTGTGTAGCACAGTGGCTTTTTCATACCAAAAGAGTATGTCTCTATCGTATGTCCTCCCACCCACTCTTACCACCCTGCTTGGTCAGACCACCTCATCCTATGACCTGACATCAAGTTGTGATGACATGCACTTGGGGATGATTCAGGTCATAGGCCCTGTTATCACTGATGAACCATCTACTTCTTTCGCAGCTTCTCATTTTCATAAATCAGGCTTCCTCCAGTTCAAAACCCACATGAACACTGTGCACTTCCCCAGTGCACAGCAGAAGTCAAAGACTTGGAATTTTGGCTTCCACAAGGTAAATGCTGTGTACTGCTGAGTGAAGGAGGTTGTTGGCCCTTATAAAAGGGAAGGGCTTTCATTTAATACATTGGTCCTCCTTGTCATTTCTTATTTCCTATCTTTGCATGAGAACTTGCTTCTCTTCTCTTTCTGGATGGCAAGACTGATACATCAGCCTGATGGGATCTAGCAAGGACAATGTTTTTGCCAAGTTGAACGCCTTAATTAAGGTTGATTTCTGCATTAGCAGTAAGATAAATAATCTTCATGCAGCTAGTATCAGGATGCTTTGTTAGATTAATTTCTATTAGTAACAAGTGGAGAAAAAGCATTTCCCTGCCATTTGAAGTAAGGTGCATATGATGTGATTTCATAGCTTCAAATTTTTGCTTCTGAGTTTGGAGATTTGCATTAAGCATTGAGAAAGTCAGGTCCAAATTTCAGTTTCAAATATGGAAGAGATGCATAAGACACAGGGAAATACAAGTGTTAAATGCACATATTTTGATGGCTAGACAGAAAATCAATTTAAAAAGCAATAAAATTGAAGGTGTTTATTAAACCAGGGTAATAGTTCCTAAATCTTCTTTATGTTTAAAGAGAATATCAAGTATTTCTTCTTGTGAGCTGTTCCATTTCCTGTCCCTCCTCTTCTCTTTTACTGTGAAGCTGTTCAGTAACACAAGTGAATGCAGGCAGACCACAAAATGGAAGGTAACAGAAGATGGAAGTTGCTTCTTGTTTTTGAGTACATGCTTTTCAAAGGAAGATTTGCTATTCCTAGACTTTCTTTGCATTGGATTTCACATACTTCAGAAGGGCTGAAATACAGAGTTAAATGTTCTGGATAAGCAGTGTATTATTGTGGATTTTTCTGTACATTCAAATATAACAAGCCATTTAATTGCCTTGGAACTGCTGTATATTGGTTTATTTCACTGCAGGTGGAAAAGGAATGGGAGGCTGGGAAGGAGGGATCCGTGTGCCAGGAGTATTTAGATGGCCAGGAGTGTTACCTGCAGGCATAGTTATCAATGAACTTACAAGCCTTATGGACATCTATCCCACCGTAGTTCATCTAGCTGGAGGAACTTTACCCCAGGACAGGTATGGAGACAAGAAAGCATACTCACTGTGTCATCTATTGTGATGACAACAATTGTTATTTTGTGTGTGTTTTTATGATAAGGTAGGTATTAAACAGTGTTTTTTGCTGACCTGTTGCAATGATGTACTACAACACAGAACAGGGAGATAGTGTAGGCTATAGAGTTCATAAGCGCAGGAAAGATTCTGAAATCTCAAAGTGTGTAAATGTATTTGCTGAGCACTTGAACTAAAAAGAGCAGGCTACTGACCACTGGGCACCATATAAAGGTCTCTGGCTGAAGAAAATCCCTATTGTAGGTATAGTGATGATGAAAGGAACAGAAATGCAGGTAGGAAATTCAGAAGTTTTTTCTGTGCTCTTTTTTTTTTTCTTCTCTCCAACCTTCCCAGTCCACTCTAATGGAAGAAAAAATACGTGCCATGAGTGATCGAAGGGATAGTTACAAGGTCTTGAAAAGCCAGCATTTTTGACTTTGTCATTTTATTGTCATTTCTAAATGAGGAACCATTGCCTCTTTATAGGCCTTCAGAATATGTGTGCGATTCATTTAAAGAGAAGCTATAGAAAGATAAACTTTTTCGGTTTTGTTCAAATTTTTTTTCAACAGAAAGAAAAAAAAACAAACTTACTGACTTCAGCCTAAAGTATTTCAGCTTTTAATATTTAATCACCATTAATATGAAGAGGAGATGGCCAGATGAGTGTGTCATTCAGTGTCTATGTAGGTCATGTGGGTGAAACAAGCTGACTTCTTCCCAGGACACTTGAAACCGTATCTCCAACTACATCTTCCAGGCTGTGATATTATAACTTTCTCTACATTAAACTGTTTCAGGTTTTTACTTGCTTATTATTCGTTGTAGTTGAGACTGAAACCTTCACACTGAGACTAACTGAATGAGATGTTTTCAACAGGAAGAATGTGACAGGATATCTAACTACCCAAGGTCACTGAATTTCTTAGGAAACTTACCATCCTTGGATGTTCCCACATGTATTCCTCTGCCTCAAGCCTAATCTATCTAAGATTTTAAATTAGTGATGAACTCTTACAGATATGCCCGTGGGTGCTTACATGACCAGGAGAGTTGTAGTTGTTGAATTATGGACACTTCCAAATTCCTCCTGAAGTCCTTAAACATCCTTGTTCAAGAGGTTTCATGAAGCTCCTCTGAAAATTGCTGTGTGTAAATAATTTTGAGATCAGTAATGATTTCTTGAATAAAGGATCTTTTTCCTACAGATCAAACTCTAAATACAGATTGTTTACATATTGCTAAATGGAATGAGTTGACAATATTGTTTTTTTTTCTTTTTTAAACAACATTTTACCTAAGGATTGAAAATACTAGCTTGATGTGTGCTGATGGCTGCTTTAAATGTATGGCCAAATTGCTATGCAAGCTCCCTAGCACTGGTGCAGCCAATGCAAGGATAATTGTAAGTATGTAGCTCATTCTGTCAGGTTTGCCCCCATTTGAATACCCCTCTCCCCATCACATTAGAGTAATCGATGGACGGAACTTGATGCCTTTACTTCAAGGAAGAGTTCAACAGTCAGAGCACGAGTTCCTGTTTCACTACTGTGGGTCCTACCTGCATGCAGTGCGGTGGCACCAAAAGGACAGTGAGTATACATGTTTGATTCATGCTAGCTGCAAAACATAACAAGCATTTCCTCCTCTTGATAGCCATCTTCCTAGCTGATAGATTTCTTGTATGATGGCTGTTTATCAATACTGATCTCTGGTATTCCTGAACTCATTATGCACAATGTATCAGTGACTCTGGGCAGTAGGAGGTGTCTCACAGCAAAGAAATATTTATAAGTAATATACAAGAAATGTTTTTTAGGTGGTGTAGTGAGAACACAGGCTGTCTAGTATTATAGTAGATGGATTTTGTTTTTTCTCCATATTTCTGATGTCAGCCATCTTCAAAATCAGTACTGAGCACAGAGAACCAGATTTCTGATGGCTGTGGGTAAGGGAAGTAGTGAGTAGAGGAGGTGTCCTTAGTAAATGGCTGTATTTCCATTTTCCTTTATTGTCTTCTACTTGTGCCATAGCATTTCTTTCCTGCCAGGTGTGGCCATCTGGAAGGCTCATTATGTGACCCCAGTCTTCCATCCACCCGGGGCTGGAGCTTGTTATGGAAAAGGAATTTGCCCATGCTTTGGGGAAGGCGTGACCCATCACAACCCTCCGTTGCTGTTTGATCTCTCACAAGACCCTTCTGAAGCCAAACCTCTAACAGCTGATGCTGAGCCCCTCTTTGACATTGTAGTAAAGAAGATTGGAAGAGCCATTGAAGAGCATCGCAGGACACTGACTCCAGTCCCGGAGCAGCTCTCCTTCTACAATGTTATGTGGAAGCCATGGCTGCAGCCATGCTGTGGGACATTCCCGTTCTGTTGGTGTGATAAGGAAGGTGACAGCACACACAGTTTGTGAGATGGATGCCTACTAATACATTCTGTGGCTCTGCTGACAAAGCTTTCAGAAGTTAGTTATGTTGGGGCCCAATAAAATACTTTTTGTTTTGGAAGCAAAGTAGATGAAAATAAAGAAAATGAATGTTGAACAGATTTTTTTTCCCACAGATTTTCTTTTTTCTTCATAACTAGGCAAAGATCTAAGAAAATTCCTGTCTTGCATGGAAAAGGGCCTGAAAGAGATCCGTTTTTCAGATTTGCATCTAAGAGACAACTGTAGAGGTATATTCCTAAACTGTGTCTAATTTACGCCCACTGGGAAAAAAAAAAAAAAAAAAAAAAAAAGTGGAAAACTGCAGAGAACCTAGTGTATGGTGCTGAGCAGCCAGCCAGTAAGAAATATTAGACTTCTGTAGAACTATGGATGTTAGCACATGTGCCCCCACACTCATGGTCATACTGTAGCCAAACCTAATAGTTTCACTCATTATTGCTTCCCCTCCTTCCTTCTCTGTCTCTGCAAAAATACTGTTACATTCTGTTGGTCTACTAATATAAAAACATTGCTGTATAAAGTACACGTAAACACCTGAGACAGTGAATCTGATTTAGTGAAGGATATTCTTTAAGTTGTAAAGAGCTTTTGGAACAGACCTGTGGCTTTAGCTGGGTAATGATAACATATAACAGATAGTATAAAGTACAAAAGTGTTGAAGTCCAAAATAACTCTACAACAGTTATAACAAGGAGATAAATGTATTACTCCTCAAAATGAGGTCCTATTGTATACTAGTTTTGTGGATAACAATTTTACTGAATAACAGATGCCAATAAAAATGTTTTGGATAAATAACTTACACTGTTTTAAAGTCAGCTCTAGAAAAATAAGATTCACTTGAGAGAGTCATTGGAATTAATGCTTAAAAATATTTATTAGCAGGATACTTAATTTTAAAACTGTTTACAAGCCACCGTTCAGATAAAGGAATCTTGACAATATTAGTTTCAAAAATTAATGATGTAACCTTAGTTACATCAAATTTTAGTCAAATTAGTCAAATTTTTCTAAAGATGTGTGTGAATTTCTGTTTACACTGAAATTAGCAGTGAAGTCTCAGAGATTTTAGTGCCTTGATCTGTACTAAGGACTGTTTTCTGCAGAAGGTAGATGGAGTCAAAGGTCTTTATAAGCATGCTGATAAAATTGTAGAGAAATTGGGGTTTGGAGAAAGTAAATGGAAACTGATTATTGATATTGGTAGCTTCCCCTCCTCTCCCCAGTAATGCTTCTGCAAAGATTTTACTTGCTCTACTAGTTGATTCAGTTTAGTTGATTAACTTTTTTTTTTTTTTTTTTGCATCTCTTAATATTTTTCATAGATATAACATAGAAATTTGTACAAGTTGTTTATATTTGTGTCATTTCAATATTTATGTTCTTCACTATTGCAGGTTGCTTCAGAAACCTTTTTACGTGTGAAGGAGTATATGAATGCCAATATTTGCTTTTAGAAGTCAGACATGTGAGAATAGCCAGATCTCTATGTGGATGGTAGCACACAGCATGCCATGATTCAAAATTTAAGTGTTTGCTGGCAGAGAATTCATCTTTAGACAGTAGTGAGTAAACAACAGCTTCCTGTGGTTACACTGTCAAAACCAGGTTATTTGAAGAAAAGGAAATTCTGCAGGGCTCAAAATGAAGAGGAAAAAAAATCTCCTTTCTGCTTTGTTATCACAAATCTGTAACTGTGTTGAAAGATCTTGGCTGAAAGCTTAGTTCTACAAAAGAGAACAACCAGTCACAGCTGTTAACCTCTGTACTGGGTGACTAGCATAGTGGTGAGTAACAGGATGCAAAGTCCATACTAGCAGAATCGACTTCCTCCAGTTTCAAATCCTCCTCCACTTCCAAATCCTTAGTTTTGTTATCAGGAAAACACTTAAGGCTTTCTTTTTAAGCAGTCCAGCAACAAGCATGGGCACACCTTCAGCAATCATCACATGGTAAGAATGATGGAAAGAGTGTAGAAAAGCTAAAGCTATAATTTGGACTGAAGACAGATGTAGATTAATACTTACAGTAGTAGCAACTTCTAAAGAATCATCTTTCCCAAAGCATGATGTAATTTTCAAGAAACATCTTTGCATGGGAAACATCACAATCGTGTTTTGCATTCATACCAAGTATTATAATCAAGCAGGTATTGGTAAAAGTAGCCAAATTTGACAATTGGTCTCATATAAAAATAACCAAATGTGAGCAAAGTGATCAACCAAACCATGTAAACCATGCAAGCAAAGCAATCAACAAATTGAATTGCCTTCAACCATACTTATCCTTCCAGCACTTTTATACAAATCTCATAGTTTAAACTGCTGTATCTTTTTTGTCACACTGACTTCTACTGATTTCTCTCAAATACAGTGTTAAATTGAGCATTCATGGTATTAATAGTCAAAGTATTTAGGGGCCTGAAATGTCAACAAATGAATAGTCATTATTATTTATAGGCATATATTATTTATAGCATCTTTTTCATTGTACTGAAATAGAGCAATGATGAGGTTTATGCAAATCTGCATAGAATTAATTGCACAGGAAATCTAGGTACGGAGCAGCCATGCTGTGAGAATACTTTGTACTCAGTCAGCCAGGAATTCACGTAAAACTTTAACGACGCTTCCAGTTTGCTTGCTGTTCCTGGCAGGGATCCCAGCCAGTTGCTGTGTGAAGACTGGGGGAAGGGATGGTAAGGGGAAAAATATCAAGTCAGTCTCCTTCCTCCCAGTGATCTTAGTGGATCGATGCTGCTAAGAAAACCAAGGAGTGAGAGAAGTTTTGATGCAAGAAGATTAATCAAGACAAGGGTTTGTTTTTCACATTGTTAAACAGTTTGGCTGCTGTTAGTCTTGATGACTGCTTACTGCGTCTTGCTGGCTTAGAGAAGGAATTACGGTCTGATAGTTTCTTAGATTTCTGTAAGTAACTGCTGATTTCTAGAGGGAGGTGTTAGCTTTTATGGATTTTTTTTTCATTTAACAGATAAGGGAACTGAACAAACTCTAGGGCTCAGGACCATGTTTGCCGTGCTCTCGTAGTGACATCAGTGAGAGCTCTACTTTTAGAACAAATCAGCACCTAAAAGAAAAAGGTGAATATGCACATTTAAAAAAATTTTTTTTACAAGCTTGGTATTTCTTCTAGCCCTTCAGTAACAGTAGTTTCCCTAAAATGGTTTGCAGTAAATCAGAGAGTACTAATTTTCAGCATGCCACACCCAAAGGTATTAAGACCCAAATATCTTTTAGGACCACTGCAACTCCCTGATTTTAAGTTCACAGCTTTCCTACAGGGCTGTACAAAGTCTCTATCTAAATAACAATGTAAATGCTGGCACTGGTGGCTGTGCCACTGGAGCCTAGTAAGAGAGGGCAGAAGATAGCAGAGCTGCTTGCTATACCAGCTTGGAAAATTTATGAACACCTTTAGGAAATCTATGGATTTCTTAGATGCTCAGATCTGTCTGGCACTTTTGCTCTATTACAGCTAATAGGGGCTGTAATGATCCTCAATTACTCAAGCTAGACTGAGAACATTTTTTTATGGCAATAGCTTGGACTTACTCATGTAACCCCCAATCCTTTTAAACACAAAGCTGCCTGCCAGCTACTGGGAAGGCAGAGCCCTGCCAGCTTTGTTAAAGCACCATGGAAAGGTTTTATTACAGATAAGGGCCAGAGCCGTTGCTGCCTCTTCCTCCTCCCAAGGTAATGGCTCTGTGCACTCACCTTATCCTTACCTCTGCACTGCATGGGGCCATTAGATCCTCGATGCTTCAGTGGGAATTGCTGCTAGGCTGTGATTCAGAGGCACCAGTATCATACAAATAAGTGATAATAACTCCTAGCAGTGAATCCTTTGCTTCACATTAATGCCTTTATAAGAAGCAGCATTATCCTATGGCCATTCTTTGAAATTCGTAGGGCAGGATTATGTCCTCTGTGTAATTTATCATTTTCCAGATGTACAAAGTAAACATAGCATTCTTATATACCATTAAAGGTGGAAAAAAAATCTCTCAGAAAATGTTGTTTTTTTCCCAGTTGAGAAATGCACTGATTGGGGGTGGGGGGGGGAAGGAACAAGTCTTTCAAGACAGAAACTTTTAGGAACTTTTACTTTGTGTTTAGAAGTCCTTTTTTGTTTACAAATGTATCTTCTGCAATTATAAAAAAATCAAAATGGAAGCAACATAAAATTTGTTTGTTGGAAGAAAATAGGTTTATTTGCCTCAAACTATTCCTTAATGGAACTGAGAACATCTTTGTTCTGATGCTGGTTTGAAATGGAAAGATGTATGGGAAAGTAAGAATTTCCCATGGATCTGGATATTTAAAATTCTGATCTCTTTCCACATAGAAGAAAATAAAAGTTCACCTCTGATTCACTTTGCAGCATTAAGATAAGCCTGTGCCAGTCCCTGTGGAACCAATTTATCATGTGTTTCTGCAGGCCTGTTAAATCTTCAGTGCAACATTTTCTGCAGATGCCTTAGTCTAAGAGTGCATTTCCAAAACTCTTCTTTCGCCAAACAGAAAAGTTACATTGGTTATTTCAACAAGCACAAGAAATTGCTTACACTCATAAAATTTGACTTCCTAGACAAAAGAAATATATGTTTAGGAACTAAAAGGCTAGGTTTTTAAAGTCCAGGTTGAATTCATAGAGCTGTTAAACTTGTAAATGACATTAGGCTTAGAAGGTCTTCAGAGGCACTAATTGCTGGGCAATGATTACTAACATTTAGATCGAAGTACCACCTTGAACATACTAGATCTATTCCAAACCTAAGACAATGATTTCCCTAAAAGTTTAGTTTCCAGGCTAGCTTTTATTTCAGAAGTGTTTTATAGTTTCTAAGCTCAGAGTAAGGTTTACATTCTCTTCCTGGAACTTAAAAGATAATTTAAGGTAAAACAAAGTTCGAGAAATTAGTTTTACTTATCATTGCCTACTGTTTGTAGCTCAACGGAAACCTTCCTTTACGTGATCACCAACGGTTCTGCTTGTGGATTTAATAACTGCCCTCTTAAACATCTGTTTAAAACCTTGGGCATTTAGCCTCCTTGCTGAACACTCACAGCTCCCCCTGAAATTCATGGCAGCTGGGAACAGGCAGGGTGTTGCACGACTGACCCCTGCGCTGTCTGACCCTCCGTGTCCGCAGAAAAGCTCTTTCCCGTCCGTAGCCGCAGTTCAGCAGGGCTCTGCAAGCGCTCAGGAGTGCAGGGATCGCCTGATCAAGCCCTAGCGGTTCGGTCCACCTCCACAATTACCAGCCACAAGCAGTGGCTGCACGACTGTGGTAACGTGGGGTGGTTAATGACTAACTTCACAGAGAAGATCACCGGAGCTGCTCGGCTCTGACTTTTTTTTTTTCCCTCCCCCTTTTCACCAGAATTTATGTAACCAACTATGCACCTGTTACACACAACAGGAAGCCAAGGAGTTTACCAAGGAAAACAATGGTAAGAAAAGACGTTTACTGAGGGTCTTTCCTGATTTTATGAAGTGTTGTGTGTAAGAAAATGTTAACTGATTTCTCTTTTTTTAAAGCTTATTGAGAATCTAAGAGCAGCTAATAGAGATTTATAATTGATGGCTTTTGAAGTCCACTACCCTATTTTTATAAGACATGGAGATTTAGGAGTATTTATAATATATAATATTACAGATTTAATATGCATTCATCACTTTGTGGTAGCTGTTAAACTATCTAATACATTCAAGGAAGTACTAATCACGTCCAGAAACAGTTAAAATATACCATTATGTTTATTCTTCCTGAAGAACTTCTAAGCCTAAAAAAATTACAAATTTGAAAGGGCAGTGTTTCTACCTGCCAAATCTATGAACTCAGCCTGGACTTTAAAAGCCTATCTACCAGTCAGTAGATGTATTCTAGAATATACTTTTTACTTCAAGTGAAGGTCTTTAAGCTGTCTCTTGCAAACACCCTAAGCAGCTAAGCTATGTGCTGAAATATTCTTAGGTTCTTCTAGGAAGATGCCCAAGCTTAGGCCCATCGCTTCAACCTTGATTTTGCAGATGGCGCCATGGCTGAAGCATGGATTTCCAGATGCTGTGTATAGTGTTCGGTGCGGTAGTCAAGCCATTAACATCACAACCAGTGTGAAGCCAAACCACTTGTGCTGACACAAGGAGCCTCAGCAGAAGTGTGTTGCATGACAAACACAACAGCTTGTCTCAGTAAACTTGCAAGTATCCAATCACTCATTCTGTCAGAAACATCTGCTGAGATTGATGGAAATCTCAATAAAGAAATGCAAACAAGAAGTTATTTCCTGTGTAAATGAAAAAAAAAAATACTGATTTTTAGAAAACTCAAGAACCCTTCTATGTATTCAGGAGCTCCATCTGCCGACAGTTTTTGGTAGCTCTTTGCATCTTGGTTGAATTATCATAGCACTAATAGTTTAAAATGATAGAAAACTTACAAATACTTCTTGTAATACTACTTTTTTACTTTTAATTTCAGGAGCTGCCTAAAAATTTGGATACTTTTATGCTTTTTTACAAGAATCTTTGCATCAAATGCTTCAAAACCCAATATTTTACTGATATTGGCTGATGATCTGGGTATTGGAGATGTAGGTTGCTATGGTAATGATACAATAAGGTAAGGATGTGTTCCACAAAATGAATTATCCCTTCCTGGTGAATTTCAGTGTAAAAAATGCTGATGACACTTAGTACTAGAAAATCCATTATTAATCTGTTACTAATTAATGCCATTGCAACACCAGACATATATGGTAAGAATTAATTTTGAATTTAACAGTTAAGTTATTTAGACACTTTTCAAAGCATGTAAAAAATAATTGTTCTACAGTAGTTGCTAGTGGAATAATAATTATACAAGCATACTTGAGTGACTTTCTTAGACTTCTAATTTTCATCTCATACAGTCAGGACTTTGTAAACATACACATGAAGTGTATCTTTCTGGCATGTATGCTTTGTGAGTTACACCAACTCCAGAAATTAAATATCAAATCTAATCTCATTCCTTAATATCCAACAACTCTAGTAGAGGCATGTCATGGAATCACAGCTCGGTCTGTATCATATATTTATCATCACCTTTCTCCATGGAAAATTGTTTTTTAAGAAAAATCAAGGTGTCGTCAAAAATATGTAACATAAAGCTTTCCTAACTGTGTTGTAGGTAAAAAGAGAGATTTGTAAACTTGTGGTAATGTTCTTAATAGAACTAGGGACAATGAGTAGGATACCAAGAATATCTGTATAACACATTTTGTCAGAGACATGATTTTCTCTTTAGGACCCCTAACATTGACAGCCTGGCAAAGGAAGGAGTGAAACTTACTCAGCACATTGCTGCAGCTGCTGTCTGTACACCGAGCAGAGCAGCCTTCCTCACGGGCAGATACCCCATCAGATCAGGTTGGACTCTCTCTAATGGTTCACGGCAGGTCGTCTAGCCATTATAGCTATTAAAAATGCCCTTCGATAAACTTTTTAAAGATTAGTTAACCTGAGGTTTTCGGGCCTTAAAGAGAAGGGCAAAACCAAAGATAACTAGATTCATTGGTTGATTTCTATGAGAAAATCCCCACATTAAATACCTTTAATGTAGCTATTTAACAACACAGAGATCACTCTACCTAAAGGTATAAACATGAAGACGCACATATACAAGCACAGTATATGCTGTGGTGTTAAGATTATATTAAGCAAAGAAAAGCATAATATTCTGAATATCCTGACAAACAGTGAAATCTGTCAGACTGTGGAAGAGCTGTAAAGGAGGAAGTTTTAAAATAGATTTACTCCAGCCATTCAAAACCACAATAGAAAACTTCAGCCATTTTCTATGTCAGTAATCATCAATGCAGCTCCTCTGGAATGATCCTGACTTGCTAAGGAGTTAGATTTATGAAGAACGTAACCTTGAACTGTAAGTTTAGGAAGTATGAACAGCTAGCTCTGTAAACTTGCTGTTCTACATAAAATTCCCCATGCTTTTTACAACATATTTTGATAGAACTTTGGTTTTAAGGACAAGGTTACCTAAGGCAGCTATTCAGTTGTCTAAACCGCAGTATCTTAGTGCTATTTTAGATAGTCTAGAGTATGTGAGAGATCTGCATTGGATTAGTAGACAGGACACAAGACATGGAGACATCCTTCTGAATGCCAATCAGAATATTCTAGGGCATACAAAATGGCTTATAAAAAAGTACCAGGCTTAGAGAACTGAATCCAGTGCTTAGATTCATTAGAAAGAATAATCTGAAAAGAGATAAAATGACTTGAATTATTTAAATGCTGTTACTCCTCCTCTCTAGGGATGGCATCCAGCACAGAAAGACGTATTCTTTTTTGGAATGGGTGTTCTGGTGGGCTCCCACCAAATGAAACCACTTTTGCCAGAATACTGCACCAGCAAGGTTATTCGACAGCACTTATAGGTATGAGACATAGCAATTTGCTGCTTTTTCATTGTTTGTTATTCAGAGGAAGTTATTTCCACAAATATTTTTCTCTGTCCAAATGTTTAGGATCAGCTTACTAAAGCTTCTTGTCTGCACAACTTTCAAAAACAACAAGGTTTTTAGAATCCCATCCAGAGCCCTCAGTGTCTTGGAGGCGTATGTGATAAATCCAAAATTAAGACATATGGAATACATAGACATAAAAGCAATGGAAAAAAAATATTTGTTCAGTACACACTGCTTCGGGAAAAAAAAAACAAAAAAAAAACACAGAGATATTAACTGACCCAGTAAAGCAGAAAAATGTCTACCAGTTGGTAGTCAGACACTACAGTGGTCTTAATTATATCTAATAGCTGGATTTTCTACACTTAGGCATCCTGCTTATTACCACAGTTAAAACTCTAAAAGGACCTTCATTATCTGAAAAAAAGCAGCTCAGCTAGGTGAGACAGAAAAACGGAAAGTCTTGTCCACTTCAGTGGGTTTGGAATCAGAACCCATGCTCAAGAAAGAAAATTGTACTAAGCCTTCGCCAATTTTGCCTGATTAAAGGATGTGTCCTTCAAGCACCTTTCATTTTTAAATCATGTTGTTAAAGGTGTTAGGTGCTTAATTATAATTACTGTGAATTTCACCACTCCCTTAGGGTCTCCCACAGTGAGGTGCAATTTAGTTCTTAAATTGTGGATTGAAGTGAGTCTTAGTGATGTACTGGCTTAACAAATGTCTGTGCAAAGGGGAGAACTTGCCCTAGCTCATTGCAGCCTGGTTTAGCTGTTGCTATAAAATATATCCATATACATGAGCGCAGATGTGGTTAGCAGTCCTCAGAAGTTATTTGTCTGGCTAATAGCCCCAAAGCCCATGGTTATAGACTGTCTTTCAGTATCAGGATAATTACACTGTTCTGTAATATGACTTCATTAAGATTCATTATCAGTATATGACACGATCACTCCAGTTGTACTGGATAATTAGAATGGCCTATTTTTGCTACTTATTTTAAGATAAATATAGACACATCACACCAATGTGTACACCTTCTTGCTGAAGTTTTTTCCTGAATGTGAAGGTCACATTGAACTGGTGTGTAAATTAGCTAATATTTTTGCGCTTTCTGCTTCTCTTCTTACATAGGATTCTCCTGCATTCTCCCTCTCCCCCCCATACACCATTAATGGAAGACTAGGTCATCATATTAAAATAAAAATCACCAAATATCACAACCATATTTGTTCTCATTCAGAAAGGCCTCTGAGCTGGGCCATTTACCCTACGTGGATTTTTTTTAATTGGGAGAGATGAGCAAAACCAGCTGTTGTAGTCAGATAATGCCAGCATGTGTGATTGCTACCTGAGAGCCTGCCCCCATTCCACACCTGCTCCTTCTATGGCTGGGCCATAACTGAGGAGCAACCACCAACCTGTTACAAATACATGCAGAATCACCAAGAGTCATGCCTTTGGATCTAATATCTTTATTTTATACTTTCAGGGAAATGGCATCTGGGTGTGAATTGCAAATCCCGCTATGATCACTGCCACCATCCTTTAAATCATGGCTTTGATTATTTTTACGGCATGCCTTCTACCCTTCTGAATGAGTGTCAAGGCACAGATGAGCCTGAACTGGCCAAGTCTTTGCAAGATACCTATTGGCTGTATACACAGATAATCATCCTTGCAGTGTTTACACTTCTGATTGGAAAAATTACCAACTTATTCTCAGTAAGATGGAAAATAATCCTATGTCTGGCTATCTGTGGTTTCCTGTATTTCATTTCCTGGTTCTCCAGCTATGGATTCACCAAGTACTGGAACTGTATCCTGATGAGAAACCATGAAATCACTGAACAACCAATGAAGCTAGAAAAAATCACTTCTAATATGCTTAAGGAAGCAGTTTCATTCATTGAACGGTAATCAAAAAAAATCACATTACTTTTTGTAGTTTTTTTTTAATGATATTATTGCTGTGTCATACAGTACTAGGTTGGTGGGTGGCATGCTGAACTAGCCACTCCTCATGCTGGCCAGCATCAATTTGCTCTTTTCATGTGTACCTGTAATTGTTAGCATCCAACTGCTGTCGTTAATCTTACACAGTTTTTCACCTCCTCAGGAAAGGGAAGATGATTTTGTTCTCTTCAGGACTCTTACAAAATACAGAGGGGTCCTGGCCAAGGACTGGGCCTTCTGGCAGTAGGCAAGCAAAAATCTTGGCTTGATGGATGGACTGTCATATGAAGTGTTTCAGGTTAATATTTTACAAAACGGAGAGCGATACTGAATCTTGTTTTGTCTTGCCTTTTTTTCCCAAAATGTCCTTCCTTTACATAAACGTTGATAACCTCAACTAGAACTAAACAAATCACTTAATTCTCAGTTCCATCGTGTGTCAAATCTGGGCACATCCCTGACTAGGATCATACCATTTCTGTAAGACTTTATTTCTTACATGAAATTGGAGGTTGGAGAAAAATCTCTTTTTCTGTAAAACTCTGAATATGTCTTAGTATATCCTACCTGTCTTCTAGCTGCCATCCTTGAAGGGATATAGTTCCCTTGCAGGTCCAGTGATGACAATTGTCAATGCCAAGAGGATATCTGAGATGCTTAGTGACACTCATATTTAGGTTTAAGAAAATGAATCCTGTTCTCCTTGTCTCTAACAGTGTATCAGCCTTTTGGCTAAGAACTTCCAAATTTATTTATTTATTTGATGTTCTACATGTGTCTAATTTAGAACCAGGAAGAAAGCCCATTACTATTTTGGTCTCAATAGAAAACCTAAATCTTTAAGGTGAGTTTTAATCCCTTCTATATCCCAAAACCTCAAAAATGCAAAGATAGTGGAATCTGAACATTTTATTTTAGATACTAATCATGGCTATGTCACTGCTACATTTTGACGGGGTTTCTGTATTTTGTTTTGAGTAACAGTTTGCAGAGAAATAACTATTGTTATTTTCTTTGATTTCAGGAACAAGCATAGACCATTTCTTCTCTTTGTTTCCCTTTTACATGTTCACACTCCTCTCATTACCACAGAGAAGTTTTTGGGAAGAAGCAGACATGGCCTATATGGAGATAATGTTGAGGAGATGGATTGGATGGTGGGTGAGTGGTGGTCTTCCGTAAAATCCTTCTTTTACTTGAATGTAGAAAAGAAATTTTAGAGCTGATTACAGAAGTCTCTATTTATGCATGACAAAAATCAGTGAACTTGCCTTGGATATACAGCCAGCTCCAAAGCTGGCCATTCCATTACCACTGTTCTTTTTTCTTAAGATAAAAGTGCAGTTTTTTCTTGTGAGGGTTGTTCTCTCTTTCTCTTCTTCAATTGAGACAGTTCTGTGCTGCACTTTGATAAATTCAGAACAGTGATAAATGCAGTATGTGCTTTATCGTGTTATTAGCATGTTTGACATTCCCCCAGCTCCCCTTTGTTAAAAAAAATTACGAGCATCTATTTTCAAAAGTTGTACCTGGTGCTGCTGATGACTTTACATTAGACAGTCATTGGTTCGTGTCTTTGTTCCTTTTTATTGAAGAATAAACTTGGGAACAGAAAACAGAACTCTGGTCTCCTCTCTCCAAGCCAAAAGCCCAAACTAAAAAACTGTGGAATTTCACTTAATAAGTTAATCAAGTTTAAAAACTTATTTGCACTTAGAGCCTGGATTTAGATGTGAGCCTTAATTTGTAGTTCCTTTCTGCTTCGGCAGGAGGGAGGGAGATAGCTATTGTTTGCATTTACAAATAGTAAACGAATGACTTACAGCCTAAGTATTCACCTCCTGTTCTGGCCAAGATTCTAAAGTCCCCTGAACTACTTCTTCCTCCAATAGCCATGTTTCAAAAATTGTATGTTGTGAGCAGCCCAATTGCTTGTGATGGACAGTTTGAGAACCCCTGCAAGACCTAGCCCTACTACAGGACTCTGGCACTCATCTTCCTAATTTTGGGGCACTGATCAACTTTAGGCACAAGCTGCTCAGAGCTAGGTAGCAAAAGAGCAAAAGCATAAGGAATATATAGACTAAACAGGATAGATGCTAGTGAGGACAGTTTCTAAGGTCAGACAGCTACGTTGGGGGTCTAATTTGGAACCAGGGTGCCTAGATTCATTTTAAATTCTTTTTTGTGCAGGTGTCTATTTTTAAGAAAGGCACTAAGTAACTTGAACAAGGAGACATAGGAAGTCTATGGAGCAGAACAGATTAGGCAAATGACCTGCTCACTAGCTCATGCTTTTTCCTTGCGTACTACAGCATTTGTTGCTTTCTCTGTAACTACAGAAATTGTTCCTGGTGAAGATACTTCATGTACTGAGTAGTGATGAAGAACAATCATGGAAAATCATACTCTGTATAAACTTTTGTTGCTAACGGTACCAAAAACATGAAGTTGGGTTTGAATTGCACTCTCTGGAGTTTTTACCACTGACAGCAGGAGATTTTTGTTGATAGTATGCAGCCTGACCCAAGTCCCTATCATTTGTAATGTAAGCACTTTCAAGATGCTTGGGACTAACAATGGAGACAGTCCTCAGCTCAGAGAATTTACAGCAGAAGAATGACAGTGTATGCCAAGCACTTCAAATAATGTATCACTAATTCAATTTATTTTCCAGTTGTTTTTAATTTCTGTTTTCCTTGTTGCAGATTCCACAAGCAAATTTGTTTCATCTTCAGCTGCTTTCTGTTGGGCCCTTACTATTCCCATGATGCATGACTTTCTTCTGTATTGTTCATAGTAGCTCATAACACAAAAGTAGAAGAGGACTTTTTGTCTATATCTTCTCATTCAAGTCAATGGAAAGATCCTATCTTCAATGTGTTTTGACTCAAGATCTAAAATATTAGGACATAGTTATAATTTCTTTCTTTTTTTTTTTTTTTTTTTTTTAGGAAGGCTTCTGGATGTTATTAACGAAAAAGGCTTGAAGAATACAACTTTCATTTATTTTGCATCTGATCATGGAGGATCCTTGGAGGCTCACAGTGGAAATGTCCAGCTAGGTGGATGGAATGGTATCTATAAAGGTAAGACTTTCTCTTAAAAATAAAATGATATAAAATATGTCCAGGTAGAGTACATTCACAAAGCTATATGCTGGCAAAACAATCTTGTAGGGCTAGACTGACTTCAGGACATCAGCTAGTCGTCCTCCAGCCCCCAGACAGGATCACCAAACCTACTCCTGAGAGCTGTATTGTCTAAGCTGTTCTTACAGACATCTAGTAATGCCCCAGCCATACCATTTTTCATTGTCTATGCTACTAGAATATTTTTTCCTGTTATCTAGCCTGGATTTCCTTGCTGCAGTTTAAGCATCCTTCTGTTTTCAGAGTGGACAACTATTTATGTCAACAGTGACAGTGATCATGGTCACTGATAACTATTTTCTTCATAAAGTTTTCCAGTTTCTCATCTATCACATAGGTGTTTCATCTAGAATATGTTTCTATAATTGGCTTATGACAGTGTTGAAAGCTATATGAAAATGAAGATCTATGATATCTCTTGCTTCCCCTCCCTCCATATATGTTGCTTTAACATAGTTACAACCAATAATTATGTTTATTTGACATGACTTGATCTTAACAGAACAATTGGTCATATGCTCGTTTCCTTCTAGGTGCTTAAAAACGATAATTATTCATAGCAGAATTTATTCAGAGAGTCTATTATTCTCTTTTTTTCCCCAAGATACGCATCACAGCTTGCCTTTTTCTAGTTTGATACTTTAGCCATTTTCCACAACTTTTCAAACATAACCTCTAGAAAATCTGCAATTCCATCAGCTAATGTTTTAAATGCTCCAAATATTCATCAGGTTTAGGCCATTTGAAAATATCTACTTCATTCTACATTACATTATGTATTATTATACCATTCAACCCTTAGTCAAGGCTGACATCTTACCTAATGGCCAGTAGAGTTTATTATGTTGGTTACCTGATAACAGTTCATCTTTGTATCAAAGACTTATGCAGAAGCATCATTAAACATTTCAACTTTCTTTCCTGGCTTTGCTTCCCCACTGAAAAGTAACTAGCCATTTTTTTTCATGCTCCTTCCTGCTACTTTTCATTTCTATTTCCCATCACTACTTGTCTCTCATCACTTAATTTTGGCCTTTTCTCTCCAACAGTCTCCTAGGAGTTCTTACCTGTTACTTCTTTAGCTTTGTCTGCCTTTCTGGAGTTCATTGTTTTTATTTTGCTGTTTTCCTCCTTGCTGTCTTTAGCTTTTAATGGTCACTCTCATCATGTTGATGTTCTTCGCCAATTCTCTCCTTATTATTAAATGGAAGAGCTCCCTTCTGCTTGCTTTCTACACCTTCTTTGTCACTTTGTCACATATTAGGAAATTAAGGTGGTCTTTCTCATCGAAGAACAAGGAAGAAGCACCACAGATTATAAAGCCCATTGCTAGTTGTCATTTATCTCTTTCTTCCATCCCCTTTGAATGAACTCTTTTCACCCTTCTCTATACTTCATGGCATGTAGTGAACTCAGGGAGTGCACATTCACTTTGCATGAATGCATACAGCAATGCATCACAGGCTGGAGACCAAACCCATAGATTTTTTGTGACTCCTGACTTGATGAGATTCCTGAACCTGGACTGAGATCCTCAGAACCTATTCCTTTACCTGCTCAGGCACATGAGCAAAACCCTCCAGACTCCCTTGCCTGGCATACCCACCATGACATCTCAAGCAGCTTGGCACTTACTCCATAATGAAGCCTGAGATCAGTTTCCATCATTTATTTCCCTATAGAAGAAGATTCAGGTGCTCTGACCACGCTCAGCATCAAAATGCACTTTGTCTGTCTAGTGCTAAGTTATTTGATGAGCCACACAAGCAGTGTTTCACACAGCTTGGAACACCTTGAGACTCACCCATGAGTGGTTCTAAATACTAAATTTCCTTAAATTCCAGATATGAAGTTTCCAGACAAGAAAGACCAAAAAAGGCTACAGGTTCATTTGTATATCTCAGAATCTGGGAGTATTCACTTCTACTGTCCTACAGCAAATATAATAGTAACAGGAGAGTCCAGAGAAGTGAATTTGATTAGATAGAGATTTCAGTATGACAGGGCTATGATACCTGCTTAGAAAGAAGGCAAGTAAGAGGAGACATAATACCAATTTAGAAATAAATAAGAGAAAGGTATTCCTATTTATCCTCTTGTAACAGCAAAAGTGTTCTGTTTAGACAGAATACCCACTTTAAACAAAAAGGCAATGAACTAAAAATTGATTATAAAAAGTAGTTTATTTCACAAATATTCATAGAACTCACTGCTGTAAAATGTTGTTATTAACAGTTAATAAAAACAAACAATAAAAATGATAAAGAAAGATAAGACATGCATATGGCTAATGAGAACATTCACCACAAAATAACAAACCATGAGATAGTGACCTTTATCATACGGCACAAAGGTTATTGAACAGTGGTTGGCTTTATAATCCATCACTCTACCCTCTCAACCTTTTATACCAAGGTCTGGGAACCTTACCTCTCAGCTGTTGACTATAAGCACAACCTCCTCTATAGCAAAAAGACCAGTACTCCCTGGCAGAGCCAGGTTAGTTTAAGAGGTTAGTTTAAACTACCATCCACAGTTGCCAGCTTATTAGCTGATCTAATAAGCTAGCTTCAAGTTTTGCTTGTCATTTTTCCTGCAATACTTTTCAGCAATGACTTTGCTTCTCTACCCCTGACAGGAGGAGCAACAGGGCAGAGTAAAGGTTATGTAGGTACCTAAGCTTCATGTTTTGCAATTTTTGTTTTCTAACTGGACCCCTAACTTTGGGATGTTGAGTGTCAGAGTTCTGCCTTTAAACCACATTGCTTTATTAATACGCTCATCATTGACATTAATAATAGATATATTTATATAATAAATGAATGGTTCTCACTCTGAAATAATATTCAAAGCAATGAATATTTCAAGTTATAAAAGTCAATGCATTGGGAGAGGGGCTTAATTTAGGAGAAGATTAGAAGAATGAAAAGGAAACCAAGAAAAATTCTTTGGTTATCTCAGGATTATTTCAACAGAAATGCAGGTGGAAAGTTTTCATCACTGCATACTATTATAAGCTTCTTCATTTACCCCAGGGGTTCTGCATTCTTCATTTTGGGATCATGTCAGAGCATCTCTGGGATTATAAGCTCCTGGAGAGACATCAAACATTATCCTAGTTATCTTTACTGCTTTCTAGGTCTGTAAATCATTTTGTAATGTTCTTGCTACCTCTAATTTTGAACTGTTTGACAGTCAGGCATGCCCTGTGTTAAGTCTCCTTTCCCAGGCACCAGGTAAGGCTGCAACCTGTCTTCCACTGACACTGAGTCAGATTTGCTTTTTATTAATAACAGACTTTTTTCCTGCACATGTTCTTAGGCAGTGAAGAGATTATTCCCATACATAACATAAAATTGTATGGGTCAGAAAGTCTTCTCATACATCAAAGGGTGGAATTGTTTCTCTTCTGCCAGAAGTGCTGCTGAATGAGGGGCTGCCATGTGGCCACAGAAAAAAAGTAGTATAATGTAAAGAGAGTAATAATACTTATTTGTGAAGAACTGTTTGCACTGTGGTCATTCAATTCTCTCTTCTCTAGGATTTAGTGTGTTTTCATTAGAAGTATTTGAATATTTTGAAACGTTTAAAGCTTTTTATTAAACAATTACTATGCATGTATAATATCTTTCATTCTTACCGCTCTTTTAGTACTTTCCTTTTTTTCTCTGTCTTTCTCTCTAACAGGTGGGAAAGGAATGGGAGGCTGGGAAGGAGGGATCCGTGTCCCTGGAATAATTAGATGGCCAGGAGTGTTACCTGCAGACACAGTTATCAATGAACTGACAAGCCTTATGGACATTTTCCCAACAGTGGTTCAGCTGGCTGGAGGCGCAGTGCCTCATGACAGGTGCAAAAGTTACTTCATAAAGCATATTTGCTCCCTTTTCTTGATTTAGAATGAATATCAAACAGCCTAACATCCACAAGTTAAATTCCACTTGTTTCTAAACCAGATAGTTATCCAGCTTCCTTTCTGTTTAGCTTTCCCCTTCCTGTCTTGTCTGATTTTATGGAAAGGGCAAAGGAAAACAGTACGTTTTTAAAAGTGTCATTTATCTGAAGCCAGTTTTCTAATCACTGAGATCATCTGGTTGGCTGGATTATTGGGATGGAATCATTTTCCAAGTCTTTTCCTTTTTTCATTATACTTTTCATGAAAAATCCACAGAGATTTACAAGGCTGGTTGGTCTTGTTAGAGTAAACAGGCTATGCCCTTTCTAAGACTAGGAAGCTGGGTATAGGGAAGGGCCCACACATGGCCTGCCTTTAGATGCCAGTAGGAGAGAAGCAGGCTCCTGAGCAGTAAGCAGTTCTGAGCATCTGTAAAACTCCTCTAAGGAGGAAGTGAGAGAAAGCACCTGTTTGAGTTATGACGGGTGGATAAACCATTTGAGCAAAAACCACAGAAGTCCCTGTATTAGGTAACTAAATTTACAGTTAGTCAATTAAGTTAAGTAGAATAATTTTTATGAAGCCCTGAGCTCACAGAGCTATCAGTGATTTCAGTTTCAGGCAGCCAAGTTTGAGAGTTTGCCTTCTCTGTGGCTATCACATACTTACTCCCAGGAAAATTATAGTAATGATAACTCACCTCTCCAGGATGTGTGCACTGCTGTAAATGCACAAACTGCTAGTAACTACTAATTGTTTGTCTCCACCCAGCCTCACAATTAAAAATCTCAGAGTTCATTAGCTAAATAGCAGCTTGTATTATAAATGCTGCTTGAAATCCTAATGCCACATATGTGGAGGGTAAGTATTGCTCAGACTCCAAATGTAAACTGAAATTCTTAAAACAGTTAGCTGACTTCCATTCTCTCCACCAGGGTAATTGATGGACGCTCCTTGCTGCCTTTGCTGCAAGGCACAGTTCAGCACTCAGAGCATGAGTTCATGTTTCACTATTGTGGTGTGTTTTTGCATGCAGTACGCTGGCACCAAAAGGACAGTGAGTATAAACATTCCCTCTCTTGCATATCAGGGATGATATAATGGCCTCTAGTTTCCAACAGAGTAACAGGTGAAAAAAAAAATGGGATAAGTTTATGGCCTCAAAGTCTTAGCTCTTCTGCAAGATGCAGATGGGCTGGGTATTTTACCTCTCCTGCTTTCCCTGAGATGAAAGGGTTTGCTTTATGGGTCGCATGAAGAAACTCCTTACTGCTGTAGTGTATCTATGGCTCTCGCCATAGTAGTTTGTTTATTTTCAGTAGTCCTCTGTTTTTTTCAGTTTTTCAACTGTGGGAATTAGGCAAGCTGACAGCAGCTGTAATACTTTTCCTAGCTTTGAATAAGCACCCAGTCTTTGCTAATGTCACCTTCCAATTAGGTATAATTGAGAATGGGCTTGTGATGGGTAGCTGTTCCTGTCCCAGCATGGAAGAAGGCATTTAAGTAACCAAACTCAAGTATCTGCATGTGAGTTCGTTGCTTTACTGTTGCTGAAAAGGCATAGATGTCTTTCTGCCAAATTGGTCACCCCTAAAAGTGCCCATTTCTCTCCACTGGCTATAAATGGAGCTGAGGCTGACTAGATCAGAAATCTTCCTTATATTAACTTAAAGTTAGTTGAGATGAACTGCCCCTTCTGTAACTGAATGATGTGAGCGTATGATTACAGTTGATAATGATGCATTCAATTTTCTTCTTCTGCACACTAGAGAGATGCAGAAGGCAATGAAGTGAGTAGGCTATATCTATCCATTTTCTCATCCTTTAGAGACTTGAATGAGCCTCTCTAATTTCTATTTTGTTTTTCCTAGCTGTGAAGTGAGAGAAGAAATACTGAGCTATTATAAAACTGCAACTAGGTAACAGTTACAAAATCATAGGGCATTCACAGGGCTGCCATCTCCATCTGTTCAAATTTAGCTGTTGTTATGTTGCAGCATTAAGCCACCTGTTTGAAGAGTACTGCTAAGTACTGATCTTTTGTGAGATCATCATAGGCAGCTCAATAGCTGCCCTCCTATGTCAAAGTGTTAATTGAGTGACCTCTCTCATACCATTTGCATCTTTATGATACTTTGTTGTTTCAAAATGGACTTCTCTATTCACCTAGATACACACACACACTCACTCACTCACTGGCTGAGAATTTTGAAGTCTTTCATACTGCCACTTTAACCCTGGGGTCAACACCCGAGTCATCCACGCGCTGGTGGTGTCTAGACATCGCATAATCCCTCCAGGGTGAGATCCAGAGGAACGTGCAACTGCTCAGGGAGCAAAAGATGTGGGAGGAAACACTGAGTACAGGTTTCTTTTCTTTTTTCGTTCTTTTTTTTTTCAGAAATCCTTTTCTTTCACTGGCACAGACACTCCTCAAGTGCTAGGAGAGGTCTTCTTTTTCCCTCGGGAACTCCAATTTTCTATTTTCTCCACAGGGAAGAGGCCTATAAAATTTTGTCTAAGAACCAAGAAAGGGATCATTTTTGTCTTTTAAAACATTAGCAAAAGAAATACCACAACTGCTCCTCTTCTAATTAGCTCAGTGGACAGACCTTTGCAGCACTATAGTCCCCATAGCCCTATCTTCCTCTGGCCACAGCACATGTTCAGTGTACCATAGCGAATGGAGTTGGGCAGAACTATTTGTAGGACTGGAGCTTGGCAGAACCATCACAGCTAGGCAGTCTTGGTCCCTGAAGCTTGTTTAGCCGGGATTTTCTCCCTAGCTGGGGCTTTGGATGGCCCCAAACAACCGTGCCTACAAAAGGAAGTGATCCCAGCGAGGGAATCGCATTTGAACCACAAAACACCAACAGCTTAGCTCTCCCTAGTGGTTAGTCACCTCAGGAGCCTGCAAAGGGTAAAGGGTTCAATCTGTAAACCCGTCAAGGGTTCAATACCATCCTCTGCTTGAGCAGATACAAAATATTCAGCAGCATGTCCAAATCACTAGGCTGTATTGTGATTCCTCCCGTGGAAACTAAGCCTCCTTAGCAATTATATATACAGATTCATTAAGCCAATACCAAAACTTAACGAGTTTAGTATGACGCTCTGATCTTTGAATGTACGTTTCCAGCGCAGCCGCCCGGGGCCGGCGGTAGCCGGTCTCCTCTCACACGGCAGCCGGGGAAACGGCGGAGCTGGGCAGGCACGGGCAGGCGCCGCCAGGGGGCGAGGAGGCGCCGCCAACCGCCGCCGCCAACCGCCGCAACGGCCGCCTCGCTCTGCCGGAGGCGGGAGTCTCAGGGGTTCCTCGTTCCAGGCAGAAGCTACAGACAGATTTTAACAAAAAGTTGCGTGGTTCTTCGAGTCTGCTTAAAATCCCCAATTTTGAACTCCAGTTTTGAAGTGCCTTTTATCAAGGGACACCCAAATCTGGGTGCTGAGAGAGCGTGGCCCGGGCCCTCTGCAAGCTGAAGGGTGCCAGCCTGACACCCTGGGCTCCCCATGGAGCCTAGCCCGGCTCACTTGGCTGGGGGCCCTCACCTGGCCCACAATACCAACGTGGTTGCAAGCACAGAAGGTAAACATCCAAAATAACCACCTCCAAGGAGGATTCTGTGCCCTCTCCCCTTCCCCCCACCCCAAACTGTAGTAGCTTCATTTCCAGTCTAGAGTTTTGCTGCTATCCCCAACAGGACCACACATAGCCCACGCTCGCGGAGTGCTGTGTGCCTGCAGCACCCCACAACCCACAGCACACTCTGCAGAAATCTGAGTTGCTGTTTTAAATGTCTGTGTCTGTGCGTGCTCTCTTTCTGTCTGTATGCCTAATACTTAGCAGACAAGAGAATGAGAGATTCAAAACTACAGTCCAGCTCTCAGAGCTGTTACTAGAGATGTGAGAGACTGAGGTTCAACTAATACAGCACAGCTCCAACCTGGTCCCACTCCAGACCTGCCAGGAGCTTGAGGCTTGATCACATTTAACTCTGGGTCAGTTCACCTGCTTGCATTACCTAAAACACAACATGGATTAGAAACTCAAATCTCCTATGACTCTAAATCCATCACTATTCAGAAATATCTCTTCAATTTGTTTCATATGAATATAAATATATACATACATATATAGGGTGAGAGGCAGTGGGAACAAACTGAAACACAGGAAGTTCTGTCTGAACATAAGGAAAAACTTCTTTACTGTGAGAGTAACAGAGCACTAGCACAGCTTGCACAGAGAGGTTGTGGAGTCTCCTTCCTTGGTTTGTACAGCTGCAGAGACTGCTGGAGAACATTCACTCCTGGAGTGAGTTCATGTTGCAGGAGCTCACATAGCCTTCATACAGACTGCTGTACCTCCCTAGTGGAATGGTAAATGCATATTCCATCAGCAAAGAAGGCCCTGGCACTTCAGATTGCAAAGCTACTGTTCTCCCTCCCTCCTCTTCGTCTTTTCACTCTTAACCCCTTGACTACATAAGGTTTATATACATTATAATTTTAGTTCAGATCAGGAGTGTGCTTCTGAAATAAAACCTACTTCTTTGGCTTGCATTGTGGAACAGTCTTGGAAATCATGACCTTAGTTTCTTCTGGATGAACCTAAACTGTAAGAGAAATTCTGTGACAATATCTGAAGTTCTCTGGCCACTCAGGGGTGTCCAGGATATGGGATCAGACTAGAATAAATCCACAGTGAAGTACCCACAAACAAGTACATTGTGGATGTCAAGCCATTAACCTGTTTGCTCTGCAGATCAATTCCTAATATGCCACACTAGCTAATGCAGACAGATAGGGTCAAGAGATTGGGGGGGGAGCAGGAGGCAGCCTGTGTTCCTGTGAAACTGTGAGCACAGCTGGATTTAATAGGCATACCTTTCTACAATTTTTTGCACTGAGTTAAATAAGGCAGCAAAACAAATCAACCTTCTTAATGCAAGCTAGAATGAAAAAAACACATATATCTTATGATACCCATATCTTGTATAAACATCAACCATTAAGATATGATGAGCAGACATATTTAAAACCCAAAATTCATCTTCTCAAAATGTGGCTAAGTGAAACACTGGCTAATCAAATATTACTGTTTGGCCAAACTTTCAGCCAAGACTGAATTTCTCATCCTTGTTCTCACTGTCATTCCTTGCTACTGGGCAGGCAGATCTATTAGAGTCTGTTTTAGTCTTCTCATAGTTGTGCTTGTTCAAAAGTATATTACTTTCACATTACATATTTATTGTGTGCTCATTTCTATCTGTTGCACAGGCCAGATACAAATCATTTTGCCTTGATGTCATCCAGGCAGGACTCATCAATTAAACCCTTCACTGAGGCCAGAACAATCCTTTGTCTTTATGTTAAAGAGTCCTTTCCTCTAGTACAGCTCAAAAAGGCTTATTAGCAACAGTCTGTTTCTTTCTGCTCATTAAATTGATTGATTGTTACCAGATGGGCTTGAGAGATGTTTGGATTGAAGAAGCAGGTTTTCTTTCCTTTGGACATATTACATTAACATGTTGCCCTAAAATTCACACACATCCTTCAAATTCTGCCAGAGCTAATTCCATTCAAGTTTTATATCCCCCTTTGCATCTTGGAGATGACTGAAACCCTACTGTTTCTGTCAGTGCTGCTTTCTACCACCACCTTTTTTTCTGAATCTCTCTTAACCCAGCTGTCAACTCAATTTACCAGTATGGATTAATTACAATAGGCCTTACTGTATCCCTGAGTATGAACTAACAGGGACCTAGCTGTCTCCCACCCTGCAAATCCAGTAATTATTTGCAGCTGTGAAAAGTGAATGTAAAAATGTTGTAAAATCAGAATAATTCTCCCCAGATACTTACTTCTCTGAATTGCTGTATATTGTATAGACAATGAGGAATTCAGCTCAACTATTACAGGAAAAGAGATAAGTGACTACTTTTCTTTTTTTTTTTCCTGAATGCTGATCACATGAATTTCTAGGTATAGTTACAGACAAAAGGATATCTGTCCATCTCTCATTTGTCTGTTAGTCATATATCAATAGCAGAGTAAAGCCATCTAACCAGAAACATGCATATGACTCACAGAGTACTTTTTCTAACTCTTTCTGACAAGTGCCTGTGCTACATGACCAGTAGACGTAAAAACCCATCTCATGTTAAGAAAGCCTGATATGATAGAAGATGGTTGCATTTTTGTCACAAGACAAATGCATCTTTAGTCACAAGACAGAGAAAGGTTGAAGCAGAAGGACAGGAGCACATCTCAGCCAGTGGCAAAGCACATACTCAAACAGAGCTAAGAAATACATATTCATAGTAAGCCCTAAGGAAGAGTGAGCCTATTTCCTTTACAGAATCCAACTTCTGCATCATTGCAGGAGGTGGAAGTAGAGTGGAAATAAATAGATAGCCAACCAGACTGCCACTGGAGATTTTAAAAAATTAATTGAGTTTTAGTACTTGTTTTTGGTTTCTTTCTGCATTTAGGAGGTTTATTTTATTTATTAATAAAATATGTCCTGATGTAGTTACACATGACAGAAGAATAAAGCTGCAGACTTTCAGTCATGGAGAACAGCTCAGGGCACAACAGAAGGGCAGGTCAGCAGATTCCATCAAACCAAAAAGAAAATGCCACGTAGGCAGAACGAAAATGTCAGCTCTTTGTGAGTGCATTATAAAAGTGGTTCCCCATGTTGAACGTCCCCTTTCCTTTCCTCTTTCACACACAGTGTCTAATCACTGTCTTCTTGGTGGGTACATCTTCTGCCTCATCCTGGAATTAATTCGGTATAGTGCTTTCTAACTAAAGAGTGAGGAAGGGAGGGAAGAGGAAGGAAGAAACAAGGGGAAGGAAAACCTTCTGTTGAACTGCATTCCAATTTAGTCCTAGCCCCTTGTCATTTTTCATCACAAGCCAGACTTTTAACATAATCTCCTATTATTTGCTTCTAACTCTTCAATACTGTTCAAATCACAGATCTGCATTTGGAAATCCAGTGTGTCCATACAACTGCTTGCTAAAATACAAGATGTAAATCTCCAATCTAGCAGCAATCTAGCTGCAATCTAGTTCATCATGTTAAATTAAAAATTATACTACAGATTCTGTTGGTTTTGTGGCCTGCAATTAATACCCTGTTTGAAATGTGCTACCTGAGCATGGTACCTGAGCTGTCTTGAGTTCCTACCCAGGTGTTCTTCTTTGCTCAGATGTACAGAGCCAAGAAAAGAACCTGCTAGTACTTACACCCAGAAATTAGGTGATACATCCTCCGTTTTTCCGTCCAGGAGGCACGTAGGGTTCCAAATGAACACCAGAAAGGAGCAGAGACTCAGAATATTAGACCTAGCTATCCAGATAGTATTATGTGGCCCAATAAGTACCCAAAGCCCAGGAAGGCCTGTGAGCCATTAAGCTCACCATTAAGCTGATGAAATGTGTTTCTTACCAGGTGGCACTGTATGGAAAGCTCATTACACTACTCCAGTATTCCAACCAAAGGACTCTGGAGCCTGTTTCAGAAGAAGAATTTGCCCATGTTTCGGGGATGGCATAACTCATCATGACCCCCCATTGCTGTTTGATCTCTCAAAAGACCCTTCAGAGGCCAATCCTCTATCAGCTGACACCAAGCCCTTGTTTGACACCATAATACGGAGAATAGGAAAAGCTGTAGAAGAGCATCAGAACACACTGACTTCAGTCCCACAGCAGCTGTCCCATTACAATAATATGTGGAAACCATGGCTGCAGCCATGCTGTGGGACATTCCCATCCTGTTGGTGCGATAAAGAAAGCAACAAAGCAGAGGATATCCTTTAACACCAAAAATCAAAGAGTGGCTATCTCAAAAAAAAAAAAAAAAAAAAAAAAGAAAGAAAAGAAAAGAAATAGTTTTCACATTCGAATGACTTCAACCTAAATACAGAGATTTGGTTCAAATTACACTGAAATAAGTGAAAGGGACATTTCTGATGCCTTTTGTTCAAGCATCAATAAGCCTATAGTTAAAAAAAAGACAAAAACCTCTCCAAACATATTCTGCCTAAGGGTCACCTGTATAATCTGTCCCTCAAGTGTATCATTCTGGATTAAGTGCCCAGATAGTGAACCAGAATTTCTTTCCTTACTGATTTTAAATTCAAGTAAGTTATTGATGATAGTAGATCAAACCTCAAAGGCAGCAGTTTAAACAGACAATATGCTTGTTAAGCAACAGGCCTGAGCCCAGGAGATGCCACTTAAGGCTGTTTCTTTGTGTTACAAAAACTGTCTTGTATATAAAGACACTATTGTGCATTTGGTTTGGAAACATACCAAAACACATTAGCTTCTAAGAAATAAGCATTTACTAGATGTGGACACCTACTGATTTACAGCAATCTTTTGCATCATCTGTGCGTTTGGGTACGCCTCATCAGTACATTTATTTGTCACAGTAAGAATTCCCTGGAAAAACTGTACTGACAAATATATTTAAAAATTGGGTAGCTAAAGTTACAGTCTAAAGTCTAATACTTCAATGTCTAGCTATTTCAAAGTGTTAAACCACAACAATTACTACTGGCATACATTTTCCATATCAACTTCAGTCCTCTCACTTGCAGGAGTGTTGAAAATCATCATTTAGGAGCATGTGACCAGCCGCCTTCACAAGATTGCTTCCAAATTTCATAATCAGTGAGATAAATTCAATAAACTGCAAGTCCTACTTTAGTGATAACATTCCTGATTTCATGATAGCTTAATTTGCCCCACAAAAAATGGGCTTTGTCTTGGAAGACAGCAGTTTAGTTTCAGTAGGTGTTGAAAAGAAAAATCACAGCACACGCTAGCCACTTCAGTGTATAGGTCATATTCTACAACCTACACAAGTGTCAGCACTCTGTGCAGTCATTAGGGAAAGGTAGGGAATTAAAATATCTAATCCTCTCTTGCTGCCTTCAGGTTAACTAAATTCATCTTGCTATATATAATCCTAACCATGTTCTTGCAGGGTTTTTGTGTCTAATCCCATTTTTAAGCAGATGTTCCTGTATTTTCTGCTTCCAAACAGTGAATAGCGTGCCAGAGACTTGGATTCAAACTTCAAACAAGCCCTCCTGAACAGTAGCTGTTCACTCCTACCACATAGCTAAAGGTCACCAAAAAGGTAACAAGGGAAGGTAGGAGCAGCACAGCAGATGCTGTAGGTGACTTGTTTCCTGGAGCTTTTTGCAGTAATTTCAAACAAACTCCTGACTTACACCCCCTACTTGATATGTCAGTTCTCCCACCACATTATTTTTTTCTGAACAGTACAGGCTGTGATCATGATGTAACACCAAATACAAGTCTCCAAAAAGCTGAATGTACATTTCTTTAGATTATTTCCTGTACTACCTTTCCTCTGACTAAAAGGTCACCATGCAAATTATGTGAAAATTATTCCACATAAATCAAAGGGCTAATGAGACAACCAATAGAATAGATTTGTGTCAGACTTGACAGGAGTTTCGAAAAATGCATTTTCTTCTTACTGCCTGACAGCATCTAAATCTACATCAACATTGCTAAGAACTTACCAGAAGATGTGACATTTTCTGTGGATGACAGAGATTAAAACCAGAACAGCTGTATTTCACTGGTTTCACACAAAAAGGAAGTAGCATAAAAGACCATTAATTTGAAAGCCAGTTTGGCCAATTCACAAATGGAGGAGAAATTTTATTGCTCAGTGCGGAACCAAGCCAGAAGCTCTTCTCTACAGTCATGCTAGTCTGTTAGGTAAAGTCTATACTGTCAGTGGAGTATAAGCCTATTCTCAGATCAGCTTCCCCACCCCGCCCCCAACACACACACATACACACACACTGTTTATACACATGAACATGCCCAGTCACAGACCAGGCTGCGATTAAAGAGTTTACCAGATGATGGGAGGGTGTTCAAGCACCCCCACAGCATCTAAGCATAGATCTGAACTCCTCTTAATAGACTGGGAACCTCAGTGCACTGGCAAAAACCCTGAACTCCATTTGAGCAGAGTGAGTGCTTTCTATTCAATTTGAAAGCCAGACGAAGAGCTAGCAATGTGAACAGAGTGCACACGGATCGGCTTATACCAAGTCCTATCACTCAAGCCTGCCCGTAGAGACATAAAAACTCCTGCAGGAGTGTCCAAATCCTGCCCTCAGCACTGGCAGTGACATTTGAGCAACAGGAAGAGTAAAGGGCATCTGGGTATCAAGGGCTTAGGTGCTGAAACAGATTTAAAAGGAAAGAACCACCCTGTAAAAAAGTAAACATTAAACATTTGTACAACGTCTCATTCCCCTGAAAGGTGAATTTGTTCAGCTGCCACACAGAGCCAGATGCTAAGGACTCATGTGAATGTACATGCTGTTTTCCTGACATCCAAATACAGATGATTTCTCCGTGGCTGGCATCTGTGGAAAGCCACAGGGGTTGGGGGTTGAAGGGGCAGGCCTGACAACGTAATTTGTAAGTGCCATTTGTCAAATCACTGCTAGACAGCTCAGCCAGACATCAAAAAAGGGGCTGTCTCCACACAAAGAGAAACGAGGAACTCGGGTATTTCATGGAGAGGTGATCAACAGACACTGAGAACAATGTAATGAGAATCAGCAAATAGGATGCACAATTTCATTACAAAACATAACCCTTTTGCCCTCAAAAAACAAACCAAAGCAAACTATTAGGAATATTTTCAGTCCTACATTCCATTCACCAGCCAAAGCTGGTGAATTCTAGAAGAATCAAATTTTCAGATTTTGAGAAGAGTGTGGCAAGCAGGGAAACTGCTTTACCTAAGTTTCCTGCAAATCCCAGCCATGGAGTGGTTGCTGAGCTCTTCTTCATGCATATTAACCAGAGCATGCCTGCTCTGTAGAACCAGTCACAATAATCTCTGTATTTCCCACAAACTAGGTGAATCTGACTCTGCACTTTAGAGTTGACCTGGGTGCACACTTCTGTATAAAGTGCATAACGCATAAAAATAGCTGTTACAAAAACTGTCTGCATTTGAATAATACAGAAAAATAAACTTGGAAGTCAGTTTCCTAGGTTGGTTGAAAAATCATCTCTAACAAGCTTTTTCAAAAAATTATGAAGATAAGTTAAATGATACACTTTCTCTCCTCCATGCCCCTTCCCCACCGTGTTTCCTTCCTTTGTGGGGCAAAACCTACCACCACATAAAACTGCCAGTCAAGAAAACCTGAGACAACTATCAAACCTCCAAGTCAGTGTTAACCATAGGACAATGTGCCCACACACGGTTAAATATACAGACACCATGAAGAAGGAAGCAACACTCTAACAAATTAAGTTTGTTTTTATTGAAAGAGTCGTGGCTGCATTGTGTAAATGTTTGACATTCATGTCTTATGAAACTGATGTCCAGCTGAATGCTTTGATCATTATTAGGTGACATTTAGAATTGCTACATTACACTGACTCAACGAAGTAAATGAAAAAGTCTCACAGTGGTGAGAAATAAGCTTCTAAGTGATCTTGCTTCACCATGTTTAAATATTACAGACATGTCAATTTGCTCTTTTCTGGGACCTAGTGGAATGCAAGTGTGTAGACCACAGGGTCCCATCTTTTAGGAAATCAAAATAATTATGTAACAAATGAGAAAAAGCAGTTTGTGCTCAGTTTATCCAGCCTGAGTTTTCCTAGAGACTGCCTGTATATTTACACCATTTACATAACTGCCTCCCACCCCCAAAAGGGGGAATTGAAAGGGTGTCCTGTCCTTCATTAATTTGAAGAAGTAAAAATCAAAATCTTTTGCTCAAAGCTAGACTGTAAGTTTACACACACAAGTATATATGTGAACAAGTTTCTAAATTGATCCAGTAAGCTGAACTTAATAAAACTGGATGTTTTCTGTAAAGTATCTTTAGTACAATGTTACTTCAAAATAAAGTTGTAAAAATTTGAAGGAAAAAAAAAATTCTCAGGTAAGTCAGATATTTCATGTTCTGGATGGCCCTGACTTCTTTTCTGTCATTTGTCTAAAAGCTGTAAGTAAAATGATTTGAAACACAAATAATTTAAGGAGGTTTCAAGAAAAATGTCATGTAGCTAAACAAAACTTGTAACAGACACCCACTGATCACATGCAATCATTCTTGTTCCAAATAAAGTAATACATTCATTTTCAAACAAAAGCTCTAAAATAAGGATTGCTATTTGGCCACATTATTGTATTTCTTTTCTCAGTATTTTAATAATGAATATTACTATTTATGTTAAATAATACTAATAGGCTTTGAAAACATAGTTCTGTAGGCCTAAAATAAAACAAATCACCTCGCAAAATGCGTACATTAAGCTTTTTGTTTTCCAGCTGTAACTTGGTTTCTGACATTACACAAGGCAACCACCTGCAGTTTATCTTTATGCGATAAAGGAACACATGCTTTTCCAGGGCAGCTAATATCATGCTGCCCTGAGATGGGGACTGTTAATCAACAAAATAGAGCATGACTTTCTTAAATTTTCTTCTTCCACTTTCAGAGTTTAAAGGCTGTTTACAACAACTAAAGTAAAATTAAGGTAAACTCTCGCAACTGTTTTTTTTTCCCCTGTATTCATAGTATGTCATTGCTAGTCTTCTTGCAATTAACCTTTATAATATGGGAGTTTTTTGTTCTTTTTTTTAGTAAATTATATATCATGGTAATTTTTAAAATTAGTTTTGCTATATGATATGCTGTTATTATAATGTATTAAAAGTTTATATCAAGATACAAGATATTGCTTAAGTATCACTCAAGCACCAAGTCAGCACCAAAGACTTACTTATGAGCCACCCAAGTTAGGATGAACAGAATTTTACCTGAAGCATTTTGCAACCAATACACTAAAAATGCTGACTATTTCAATAATTAGTATTAACTGAAAAGTATTTTTGTAGGATATTAAATAATTGATTTGTGTGCATTTTATTTCATTCATAGGGCTGATTAAAAAAATCTACCATGACAAAAAAGAAAACTGGGGAAAAATAAGGAAACAAATATACAGATCATTTTTTTAAATAAACATAATCTTTATAAGCTAAATACTCTCACACAAAGGTGAAATTATTGGAGATGTAAATTAGAAAAACAGGCTCATCTTATGTTATTATCAAAGTCATATGAATTGAACAGTTTAGCTTAGCAAGACAACAGGTTCAGAGCTATTAAGAAAGACAGGCATGCTGTAGACTTGTTTCTGTAGACCAAGTATACATTTTCAGAAGCATGAAAATGCATAAAGTCACCTGACTATTAACATAATTTTCCATTCCTGGTAGAAAAATAGCATTTTTTCAAATCCCAGCCATACAATACATAACTAATACATGCTGACTAAACTAGAGACAAAGAAAATTCTCTTCTGCTTTCCCAAGAACATCCAATTGCAAAGGTCATCACATGACACCAGGCAGCAAGTAAAGAGATACTTCAAAAACAGTAGTCTTGCTAGGAAAGTGCAGTAACCCACTCGTCTAAAATTTTCAAGAATTTTCTTTGTGGCACACCCACACTACCTCCTATTTATACATTAACAGCACCCCATAAAATTGTAATTCTAGCTGGAAGCAACTCCCTTAAGCACATGACAGAAGGAGACAGTAGGTTTTCATTTAAACACAAGTTACTCTTTGAATACAAAAGAAGTCAAGAAGTCTGCCACACACAGCAACAGCTCAAGGTTTGGCCTTTTAAAGTCCTCCTGGTTGTTTCTCATGTCACTGCAGCTTAAACCATAGTGACAAAACACACAATCACATACAATCACCGGACAGTATCAGGTATTTTGTGACACTCCTTTTACCTATGCAACTTTTTAATAGTACAATTGTGAACAGAGACAAGGCAAATTGCTCTACAGGCCTTCCAAACTGCCGAAGTGAAATGGAGTTGCACTCCAAAATTCTGCATTTCTTAACTTTCTTTACTCTAAAAATACCTGGGACTACACCATAATTTAATGTGGAAGAAATCCTAGCTGAAGTTTAGTAAGTTGTACTTCTAAATAATTTTTGACTTGGCACACCTCAACCCTGTGGTACCTAGCAACACGCTACCCGTAATACCCTCCAAACCTGCTTCTGCTCCCAAGATGGCTTCAGATGAGGTCTGCAAGAACTAAACATTGCTACCCAAAGCATAGCATTTGCAGCTTCTGAATTTAATTCAGAAGATTCTCCTTTCTCACTATCTGGTGACAACAGTGTTGTGCTAGAATCCACTGGGAGACCATGCTTAACTATTTCAACAGACTTCTTTATGTGAAGACCTACTGTACAAACCTGGTTGGTCTTGAAACTACTGCAACACTTTTCCATAAACAAAACAAAACAACTAGTGTTGTACTAATTCAAGAGAGATTCTAAAGCCTGTAATTATGAATGTCTGTAGAAATAATTATAATTCACACCTTTTAATTCTGCTCAGCTGGCAGTGCTATTGTCACAAATGCAATTTAGTAAAATTGAAAGTATATTAAAGAAACCAGTCAGGAGTACTACTCCCTGTCACAACCAAACAAAATTTGTCACCCTGCATCATCTGATGGACACATGATTTTATATGTCCTTTCCATTTCTACTTTATTTCCATGAATTCAACCAAATAGAATAATTCCAGAGCTATATATTTGCACCAAGTTTTTTGTGGTAGGACTTGCCAATTATTAAGCTTACAATATTTCTTTGAAAAACACTGCATAGTTCACACACAATATCATTTTACATCTGGATTCTTTCAAGTGTATTCCATGACTGCTCTTTTCACTTAAATATTTTACATCATGCCTATTCTGAAATTATTAACTGAAGTTTTAAGTCAGCAATTTCCTTTTCTAATCTAATTAATATGCCCAGTAAAAACCAGTAATTACTGTAAAAAGTACAGCTGCATGAAGCATTAGTTCACACTGTTGACTGTCATTTTAAACAGTCTTCAAGTTGTTTGACAACAATTCTTATAAAAACTAAGAATTTTTTCAAGTGCACAAATTATTTCACTAAGAAACAGGGATAATTAGCCCAGATCAATTGCCACATGTATATGAGTATACTGCAGCTGGTATACCACAATCTCTGCATAGGGCTGCGTAGTGTCTTACAAAAACAGGAGGTGGAATGCATCCACCATGTTAGTATGCAAAGGCTAGCTCCCCAGGAAGAGTGAATTAACAAGGGTCTATTTATGAACAATGGAGAAAGCGAGATGAATCATCTGCTGGACATTTCTTGAAGCATTTCTTTTTCACTTGTTTGTTAAATTTGCTGAGATTAGTCAAATCTAATACCCAAATTCACCCAACACACTTCCCCTTAAGCATAATTAATATATTGAAGACTCATCAATAGATTTTTCTGGAACTATACTCATGAACAAATTAGTTCCCAAATACAGCTATTCTCTAGAAGATCATTGAAAGGGCCTATTTACTAAAACAAGTATCAACTGTGTTTTCAGTTGCACTCCAAATGCCTGCAATATGGTGCAATTCTGCTAAATGAGTACAGCACCTTTAGGAACTGCATTTTGGAGTACTGTAAACAAATAAAAAGCACCAGGTGGTTTACACCACAGTGATAGTGTTTCTTCTTCTGACTATGCCACTCTGAATATGCAAGTAGAGCTAACGATATACAAAACCAACAACATCCTGTAGTAATGATATAAAAGGTTGACATACACTGTCTATTTTAAGAGTGTTAGACCTCTCTTAATCATCCTGGTGCCTGACCAACTTCCATATAAAACAGGGAGAATGTCCACTAGTGATCTCGGACAAGAAGTTCTAATTTCATCTAACTCTACTCATATTTAAGTGAACAAGTTTTGTCACTGACTCCTATAAGGCCATGATTTTATCCCCTCACTCACTTTTCCCTCACATGAAAGTCTGCATCATGTTTGTGCTTGGATGTGTTAACTTGCTTTCAGAAAAAAAAAAAATTAAAAAATGTTGTAGCATCTTCTCAGTGGTCATGACCATTACTAAAGAACACTGTGGGAAGGAGGCAGGGAGAATGATAAATGAGACTTTCAAATTCAGAGGATATCACTTCTGCATTATACTTTAGTAGGCACTACTGGAGAACAATAAAGTTGAGGCACGCAAAACAGTTAAAAACAGCAGCCTGTATCTGTTTATCTTCTCTCAAGAATTATATACTTCTAACTGTAGTGTCAAATAAACTACGAAGAAAGCCAAATATCCAAAGACTGCATTTATACAAGAGACACAGATGATGGCCATTACAGTACACTTCATCTTAATATAAAAATGCATCCAACTTCTTTTTGATATGTTCAAAAGCATCTTTCCCCATATAGTCCATTCGCCCTTCTTCCCATTTTCTCCGTTCATCTTCTGCACTTGGTTCTTCTGGTTTGAGGTGAATAGACAGCTCTGAAACAGCATAGGAAACCTCATTCTGTGGGAAGAAGCAGAACAGTGGGAAAACAGTCATTTGGTTGTTTCATTTCTGTGCCATGAAGTTAAACCTTAGAAGTCCAACTTCTGTTTTTTATAGTCTCAAATAAAAAACAAGCAAGCAAATGAACAGTATTCAGACATTCATTCTTATTTTGATAATGTGATCTCATTTTCCTAAAATTACTACTTATCATATCATCTTTGAAAAAAATTAAACATTTATTTTACTTGTCTTAGCTCACAACTTTGCATGCTTAGCAACAGATGCAAGAAGAATGTCATAAATAGGGCCTGTTTGGAGAGGAATATCTAATCCAAAGTCTAAGCCAGTATCTGTGCAAAGTCTATCTATCAACAGGCCTCCACATGAATATAAGTATCTCCAGTTTGTGGTGAAGCATTTAACTCATCTCCAATGAGATGAGCATTATTTATTAGCCATGAATTACAGTATCCATATAAACTAACTCATAAGACTGCCACTATTCATTTGACTGATACCCAGTTCATGTTGAATGACACTCCAAAATTCTGATTCCTGGTTCAAGATCAAGTCAGTACAGTTCCACAAATGTAAGATAATAAATATTATTAGTAATTCAACCAAATAAAAGGGAAACCTTGTCCCTGATAGAACAATGCTAGTAAAACAGGGACATCCCAACAACTGGCAATAAAGCAGAAATGTGACAAGAGCTAATGAAGCAGCCACTGAAAGTCTGCTTTCAGTACGACTCTGAGAGGCTCAAAAGCGAACCACTCATCTCACGTTAAGAACAATGTGTATATCAGCCTTTCAAGTGAAGTCCTCACAAATCCATTATAAAGATCTTCAGAATAAAGCTTAATGGTTAGAAATCAATTGCCTGAACTGCCTAAATGTCCTGGAGTATCTATGACATCTGCCAGTTATAGCAAATAAGGCACAGGACTTGCACAAGACCTATACCTGCAAACCAGATAATGTCATGTTAGCTCAATGAAATACCTTATACATTTAGGCAACTGCATACTACCACAGGTAGGCCTGCTTGGGTTCCCAGTCTGTAGCTGACTTGAAGCATGAACAAATGCTCTGAGGAACTTAGACTTGCTGCTTATATATGCAAAAAGGCAGCAATACTTGGTATTTACTTCTCAGGCTATATGTACAAATATTTTTAACTCCAGTATTACATGAAAATTCCTTTAGTCCATTAGCATGCATTATAATCAGCCTTGGATGTTATTAACATCAGAAGAGGAAACCATGCTTTTAGTAGTGAAGAATTTCAGCTAGGAGCAAAACACCCCTGACTGCAGTAGAGCTAGAGTTTCACCTGTATTTTTTTTTCTCATTCTTGAAGTATTTCACTACAGTGCTTCCCAGTCTACCTATAAAAAAGACCCATTAGGAAAATGGCTGTGGTCTGTATTTCACAAGGTCCAGTTCCTCAACACCCTGCCTCTGATGAGGGCATCAGTCTAGCACTGCTGTCACATTGCACTCAGACAGATTTAGTACAAGACCACAAGGCAAAGCTTAGTAACTTGGGTCCCATGCCTGTTGCACTATATTCATGTTCTACTTGCTTGGAAACACCATTTCAAGTGATTTAATATAAAAAAATAAATAAGGGAAGGAGAGGCAGGAGCAAAAAAGCTTTGAATGTATTCTTAGGCAGTGAAAATTAACACCATGCATTTATCACTTAGGTGCAGGAAGAAATACATTTAATAGCTAAAAAGAATAACTAGCAGGAAGGGATCATATCCAAATATCGGAAGCAGTTAAGAAATTGCACAGCTAAACAAGTCAATAAATGATTTGTACATTGCATCATAAATACTTGATCTTTTTCAAAATGATGCTGGCAGCAAAGACATGCATGCAATTATCAGAAAAAGTACAACACAGAAAGTCATGTGTACCAGTTTTGAGGTTTCCTGAAATGCTGTATGAAGCGTATGTTGTTCTGAAGATCTGTCAGGCTCAGAGAGATGGGTGTTAGAACCACGTTGTTCAACTTCACAAACAGGTTGCTAAAATACAGACACTGGGGTTTTATTAGGCATACATTTTTTCTAGAATTTTCTTACCATGAGAATTCATACAAAACAAATCAATGGATTAAGGGAAGCAGTGGATGGGAGGAAAAGGAATCAACATATCAAGGACAAAATTCCTCTCAACAAGCTTTAGCTATCAAAATGGCACTGAATCTAAACTCCTAATATAATCAATCTAGGATAAGTACCTCCAGAGGGCAGCTCATCTTACCTTAAAATAGGTTCAAGAGTACCCATCATTCTTCAGTGACTATAGAAACAGTTTGGAAAGCTAGTTAACACTAGATACCTACCTTTCACAAGGCCAGAAAGACAGAAAACACAGCAAGAGAGGTAAAACGGAATGACTGAAAAATCTTGCCCAAAATATTTGCCTCTACTAGTTATCAAAATCTAAGTGAATAGGCAGCCCAGATTCTGAAGTCTCTTTCACCAAAAAGATGACAATTCCATAACATTACTGATTACAATAAGAAATGGAATAATGGTGTTTTTAAGAGAGAATAGAATCAGGCTATTCACAACTTCTTCTGATAAACCAATCCTACTGTGCTATAAAGTAAAAGAAATTTAAAACTTGAACTATACTATTTTAAGTTAACATTATTAATTTTTGCCACAAACACACACCTGGAAAATCTGTCTACATTTTGTTTGATACATCTGACACTATTGGGAATGCTCAAGCACCCAAAATAAAAAGCTCTTTTCAAATAAAGTATTGTTAAGATATAATGTTTGGAATTTATTCATGCAATTTTTCTTCAGCCCTTCCATGTTAAAGGTGGAAAAAAAGAAAGGAAGAAAGGCTATAGTTTTATTTTATGGAGTAATTATGGTCTGAAGTGCTGAGGCAATGAGCATAGTAAAAACCTTCTTCATCTGTTGACCTTACTAGAACGCACAAGTTAAAATAGCAGATGACATTACAACTGTGAACATTATTTTCCCCCAATGCTACCTTAGTATAACACAGCTTACCATAAAACATTTGCTGACTTATATTTGCATAAACATTGTGTTACTAAGTTCAATTTACTTTCTGCATAAAATAAGGAGAGTCAGTGCAATAGAAATACTCAAATATAAGAAGGAGCATCATACTCCTTAAGAGCATCATATTCCTTAAGAATTCACTTATGTTGTCCAAATTAGAAAAATGTGAGGAGCAGTTTTCTGGGACAACACTTCTGTAGGGAAGAAAAAAAAAGAAAAAAACTACACTGGAGTAAAATACAAGATTCTAGTTTTAAATATAGTCATTCATAGAATATTCAGATTTAAAAGATCGCTTTGGTAACAGAATTTTTTATACTGCATTTTACTAAATAACTTTCAATAAGTAATCTCTTCACAAAATTCAGTGCAAACTTTTACAATCTTCAGATATATCAAGCATGCACTATTAAAGATGATGTATTTTCCTGAAGCTATTTCTGGTGCCCATCAGAAAATTCAATGGCTACAGCTAATATGAAGCTGACATAATCTCCAGGACCAAAAGCATAATTAAAAAAATCTTTTTTTAGTATATATGCTATAACAAAATAAGTTGATAATAATACATAATATACTTACCGCTTCGAAAATGAGTTCCTCAGCTGAGCATGTTGTGGGGTGCGTTTCCTGTGTTCGCTCTGGAAGCACAGGCGTTTGCAGTGAATTGGCCACAAGAGGACTGATCTTTTTTAGTATAATTTCAACTCCATTGAATGTGTGCTAACAAAAAACAAGAACATCTCAACACTGAAATAAAATTTTCCATAAAAAATGTTATCTCATTTACTAAAAATAAGTTTCACTTCCTTAAACATATTGTAACATTAAAGAAACAAGAAATTAATAAAATCAAAGTTGAACTCCCAGACTCAGAGCATCTTGTAGTTTAGGTTTCTGAAACTCAAGAGAACAACCACTATCGTCAGGAGATGAATCTAGTAAGTACTTCCATCTTCATACTGCCTCAGTTGAATACTTCTTTATACAATTAAAGACAACAACAACAAAAATAAAAGCATGTGGAAATATGAGATCAAAAATTTACCTTTCCTTCCTCTGCTTTCTGATTTATTTGTCATGAGCTTTATAAGCAAAATTCCTCTCTGAGGCTTTGATGGCTACTGTCCAACAGATCTTATGGGCCTATGCAATTAGTTAATGATGGTAACAATAAAATATTAAAATCCCATTAAGAAAATGCATTTACACATGTGTAAAGGTGATCCAAATTGTAATGTTTGCCTAATAAATTAAAACCCTATCCTACTTTTTCTAGTCATTATTTAATATTGCAGGTCTCAACTCATCTGTTTCCTGAACAGAATAAAATATCTGTTGATAAAGAAACACATATTGCTGCACTTCCTTTAAAGAAAAAAGCGTAAAGATCCCAGTAAATGCTTTAGGATGTACAATTAGAGCATATAATATCCTAACATAATTACCACTGCTTTTGCAAGTCTAATTTATTTGTTGTGACCATCATAAAACAAGTGACAATGAAATTCTGAAAAGATAAACTACACTATATTTCAAGGGTCAATTTTAAGGCCTAAATCAGATTAGCTTTAAAAATCAATAAAAGTTTGTTTATTTCATAGCCTGGTGATCACCTTCTCTGATCAAACTACGTCATGCTTTGTGCTTCATTTGCAGAATTTATACACATACATTCCCATACAAACTCTTCCTTAAGAAGAGGGATGAAAGAAATACTTGAAAACTCAATTGTACTAAAAATCTTTCCTAAACTGTTAGTTTAGGCTCTTCAGCCAATAGTCACTACTGTTACTAACAATCAATAAACATCATGTTTTCTTGTGTGATTCTTTCCCAAACTTTGTAACAAATACGTAACTTCCAGAACTTTCAAAACTTTGTTGCTGTGGTTTCAGCAGATTCCCACTAACTCATTACTTACCTTACATTCCTCAGAGTCTGACTCTTCCAGCTTTTGAGGTTTTTCTAACAGAGGTAATATACTGGCACTGTATATGTTCCACCAGAGGGCAAGAAATGACAGCTGATGTGAAGATCCAGAGGTGGTGCCATCCTGCATAACTCTCCTTGTTTGAAGGTTGTATTTGTAGTTCCAGGGCTTTGTCGATCCCAAGAAGTGAACAACTTTGGCATCTCTACCAAAACTATGGAAATTACATATACAAATCTATACCTTAAAGAAAAATGACTTAATACACACACTGCTGAAGAAACATTCCTATTCTCACTAGTCAGTTAATTTTGACATTTTGTCAGAGTGACACATTCTATATGAATATATTTTAATACCTTTTCCTATCTCATTCACTTAAGCTATTTCATTTAGCACACAGAAAATAAAAGGCTGAATTGTCATTTCTTTCCAACTGCTAATTCTAGTAAGAAGAGTTCATAATGGAAAACAAAAGGCTTGTGCAGTCCCACTTCTAGCTCTCTTCTACACTGTGTTCATAAACCAATAAATACCACTTCAAACAACAGATCAAAGTTTGTTATCACTGTTCTAGCATCAAGATGACTAATAAATACATCATTGGAAGTACACCTTCCGCTAAGAGTGCTTTGTGCAACTGGAAGAATAAATTCATGACACACTAAATCTTTAAAACAACCTGCCTTCTGCCAGGAAAGTTTCTCTAAATGAAGTGTTTGAAGCCATATAGTTATCAGTATGTAATTTATTTCCCAGAGCCACCTCAGGAATGGTTAAAAAAAAATATTTCCTATACAACTGATTGAAAAACAAAGCGAACTATTTTCAAAGTAAAGCTTTCAGAACCTAACGCTACAGTAACATACTGCATACTTTATTAGAGAAACTTCACTGAAACAGTGTTTGAGACAGTGTTGCAACTCAAATATTGCTAAGTCATCTTTCATTTTTGCAGTCAGCTCTGGGTTTCTGAATCTGTCCAGATGCAGATTCACATTGCATTTAAGCTTTCCATTGTGTGACTTCACATAGTAGGTCATTTTTCAGTACTGTAATACTGTACATACTACTGTTCATACTGTACAGTACTATAATATGCTATTATTATTCTCTTTTATAAAAAATCCACCTTTTAATAACCTACAGAAGATTAGTCACAAGTGTTACTACTTACTGATTGAAAGCAGGAACATAGGTGTATACAGCACTGCTGCTTAAATTATAGATGAAAGGTAAGTGTTTATCAATATCTGTTGTTGCCCAGTTACTGAAGAAACTATTCAACAAGCCTTGATCACCCCCTGAAGAATGAAATTATAAAACAACATTTCAATGTTTGCAAACACTGAAATTTACTTCAGAATTTCATGTTCAAGAATGGAGTTTTCATGGAACAACTTGATCTGGATGATACTGCCATATCAGCTGACACAAGTGAATACTACTATACCACTCAATTCCATTCCAATACAAATTTCAGCATAACTGGAATGCTGTTGTAGCATAAGAACAAGGGAGTAGGAAGGGCAGCTGGTTTCTCTCAGAGCAAAAGAGTGAAGATTGGCTCTTTTTCTCCCTCTCTCTTAAACAAGTCAGGAAAATTAAGACTCAGAAATAATGTTTCTTCACATTACACTTTTCTGGGAAGCACAGTCCACAGTAAGTCAAAGGGCCTTAAATACTTTAAAAGAGGCAAGGAACTGCACCTGAAATTTTTGTGGGGACAGAATTTCTTAAAAATTCAAAAACTTTTTCCTTCTTCCACTCCACTGAAGGGCATGCAAGCTGTGGAGAACTGGCTGACCGAGAGCGAATCTGATTTCTTGGACATTACCTCTTATGCCTTGCCCCTTACTATCTTTGCCTCTTACCATCAAAGCTGCCATGTTCTTCTGCAAACTGGAGCAGGAGGTTGTAAGTTTTTAAAGAAGGTCGGAATACAAACACACCACTATTGAAGCAGTCAGGCCAGCCAGAATCAGGAGCTGCTGAAAACTCTTCTCGATCAAACAGTTCATCAACATTGCATAACACCTTGGAGACAGTAGAAAGAGGAAAAATCATTACAACAGATGTTTTTCTAGAACACGTGAGAAGCTAAATCAGTATTAACAGAACAAATTAGTCGTTTGGCCAAGTATATAGCCTGTAAAACATAAAAGCAGTGGCAATGCAAAATCTGCTAAGGGTCAAAACCTTTATTTTAAATAAGATATGGTAGTGGTAATTATGGTTCTCTATGATTTCTCTGACAAAAAAGTGAAATTACTTCATGAGCTTCAGAGCTGATCAGCAGATCCATTTAAATACTATACCACACCATTTAAATACTATACCGTACCATAAACACACTATCTCCTTGTTTCTTAGCTCAGCTTTCCAGACTTAAAACAAAGCCCATTATTCTCAATAACAACAACAGAGCTCAGTAAAAGCTGGGAATCCAAATAATTCAAGTTAGCAACAGCCCGACTACAGAAGTAGCAGAAATAAATCATCTCTTGTTATTGGTTTTCACATGTAAATTAAGCTCAAAAGTTTGCTTTAGGTTTTTTAAAAAGCTTGACAAAGAAGCAGAGAAGATCGATCAGATTGAGGCCCAAATCACTAAAAGCTGGCGGAAAGACAGCTCCACAATCACTGAAAATATGGGCCCCATCCGTAATGGCTGTCAAAGGAGCTACCACAAAGAGTAGGAGAATAAATCATTTTACTAGGAAGGTTATTATTTCATTGGATTTTTTTTTCCCCATGAAATAGTTACCTTCTTCCTTTAACTACAATGTAAAGTAGGAAATCATAGACTTTCTATGTGATCCTCTGAGAACTATTTAATTTTGTTTTGAAATCAGATATAATTCTACTTAATTACAACACATCCAAGTCTTCCAAAATGAACCATTTAAGTATAGGGGAAAAAATGACATGATTCTCCTTGCAAAAATTATGGCTTTTTTTTTAATAGATACCAGAGTGAAAATAAAGTGACTGTTTCTGATTTTCTTCTGTTTTAAAACTGGCCTACTTTCCTGACCAGAGTAAGTCCAGACAGAAGTACATGAGAGATCTATTTTAGGTATCGGTCAGAAGTCAGTTTGCATACAGCATGTTTACGTTATCTTTTGAAGACAGTTCTGAGGCTACTCATAAAACTAGATTAGTTTTCATTAGCTTTCAGCAAAATTCTGCCAGCAGAGTTTGCCAAAAATTGCCAGTTGAAGCTTCTGTGACTTCATGACCTTGCGCAAATCTAGTCATTTCATATGCCAATAGGTTGCCAGATGAAGAAGCATCCCGCGCTTAGGTGTCTCTTAAAGACAGACAGACATTGCCATGGCTCCTACTCTACTCACCAAGGTGTCTGCATCCATGAAGACACATTTGCTATAATGAGTAAGAGTCCAACAGTGAAGCTTAGTGAAGGTTACACCCAGTTCTGGCCTCTGTAACAGAGCCAAACGGACCGAGTCAGCACTGTCAAGTGCATCTACCTCAATTACTTCATCGAACACGCTGCGGAGGACAGACCTACCAGAGCAAGCAGTGGAAAGAAACAAGGGAATTTAGAGAGGTTCATCAGAGTTCATTACTGGTATGAAAATAATGACATAATAGTGACATAGCACACATTTACTGTAACAATAACAAAGATTAGATAGACTGGTTAGAAAGAGAAATCAAAAGTGCAGAGTCCTTGTAAACAGACAATCTGGTGCAACAGCAACTATCAGGACATAAACTATTATCTTTTCCATCAAGTGACCTGCACATCTCACAGAGGAGAAACTAAACCTTACTGTCATTATTTAGTCTCCTGTGGAAACACTAACAGAAATTAAAACTGCTTTCATCTTGTACAGCTATCTCTAAAGACGAGCAACATACTCTGTTCCCTGTGCACTGTACAGGATGTAACATGTACTGTTAGTGCAGCTATTTGCACCTATCATGCTTGAGTAAATAAAGCTACAAAACTAAGCCTTTAAAAAATAGGCAACATACACTTTATTACTACTGCAAATTCTCTCAAATGAGACTTTGAAACAAGACACCTTTCTTCCATCCGTACCTTCCATGAGAATTCTGTAGGTGATACCAAAGTAGATAATTATTCTTCAAGGCACCAAAAAAAAAAAAAAAAAAAAAAAAAAAAAGCTTAAACATAGCTTATTTATTCACACTCACACAGTCCTGGATATCACACAAACACACACAAAAAAAGTCTGTGTTGATTATCTACATCAATTTATGATGAATGATCAGAGTCATTAGATTTTGTTTGTCTGGTCTTCTCCCTCTTAACTGGGGAAGAATTAAGAGCAGATAGAGATTTTCAGAAGCATTGTTCAGTGAAGCACTCTTTCAGATATTATCTGTGGTCAAAAAAATATTAAGACATATAGAGATGAAAATTAATGGATTTAGAAAAAGTATCCACCCAGGTCTCAAATATATTTCCACCAGTATTACCTCTGGAAAATTGCATTGTTCTGACAAAATAAATATTTTAAAAATTCTGGAAAAGTAGACTTCTTTACCCCTAGTCACAGCAAAAGAGTAAAATATGTTATTACAAATAATTTCATATGGCATAAAAAAAGATCAGGAGCTTGCATACTTGCTAAACCACAGCAGAACCAAGAGCTGAAGTATTTGTGGTATGGCATGTTCCTTTCAATAAGCAACATGATCCTCTGATTAACAGGGTTTGAGTTCAGCGGATCTAATGAGATTTCTGCACATAAAATTCTATAATGCCTGTAGAATCACAGCCCAAGTTAGAAAAAGACTTCAAAAAGGGGGGAAAATGTATTCCGCATCATGATAGCTGTGCAACTATATTCTCTAACAGTCAGTCATCTGAAATTGAGCCCCTAAGGTTTTTAGAGGGGCTCATGTCTCAGATGGTAAGTATGCTGCTTGTTCTAAGAGAGACACACATAGGGAGGAGGGAAAAAAAAGAAGAAAAATACACACCTCTAGTGCCTTTATTTTGGCTCAAAAGCAAGAAGTTAAACCTGTAGTTCCCAAACTTTCAACTGGTGTTCCCTACGAAGGGCTTGAGATTCAAATTCCAACTGCAAACTCTACTTCTGCCAGTGAATTCTTACCAGGTTTGCAATCTTACTTGCAGATGTTATTTGGGACCTCAATTTGGGACTAGAAGCTGCTAGCCAAAGGGGAACTTGTTGACATAATTCTGTGAAATCTGTCAGGAACCTACTAAAAATCCTTCCTACCATTGTTCATTTTTCCATATTATCAGCTTCCAAGAACACATGAATTCTTACCTCATCCCACTGGAAACTTCTGGTGTAATTAGTACTGCCAGTTTTCTGGATGTCCTATGGTTCCGCAAGGACTGTCCAAGAACCAGAGCTCCTTGGCAATAAACATCATCGGTAGCAAGGGTCACAAAGGCTTGATCTGTTACTGTGAACAAATATTCAGAAGAGTTACTTTACAGCTTTATCATAAGCTCTTTTGGCAGCTTCCTGCAATCTCTCCCCTCTACCAATAGGCGACGGCTTAAAACAACCTGCAGTTCCTGTGATAAGCTCTTTTCTTTCCCAAACTCCCCTAGAAGACAAAATTGAATAGAACATTCTGCAAACACACTGGATTTATGTTCTTGAATTTTATTATTTGTTTGCCTTATTTTCTTAGTACCAGATATGAAATTTCAGACTAACCTTAAATGAATAATCACCCAAGTCTTATTGCCTAATCATAGTGCCAAATCATAGAAGTAGAATTGTAAATATTTGGATTTTACATTAAAAAAACATAGTATAATAGAGCTGATAAACAAGATTTCTCAGTTTGGCATTGTGGAAACAGGATAAAACAGTAGATGCTAAGTGTTAGCCAGAAATGTCCATCTTTCCATGACTACACTGAATCAACCAAATTGGCATAATTCTTTGTTATACTCTCTTTGCACTGGAGCGAGAGGAACTGGCTCAGTAAGTGACACCTACTAACATATTCAGAGAAATTACTACTGGGGAAAGTATCCCTGTCATAAGTTAAGGACCCCTGCCTCAAGAAGAGTAGAATCATTCCTCAGATTTAAGAAACACAGGGAAAAGAAATAGGACACATAAAGGAAGCAAGCTACTGCCCTGTGTGCTAACAGACATACTATATTTTGTACAGGCACCAGGCCTGTGGCAGTATCACCAGGAACCACTTCTTCAACTCAGTCCTTGGAGAGAACCACCCTTATTGGGGTTTTCTGAAGAGAGTTAGAATCTAAAATCTAGCAAGGTGAATGGTATGTCTCAGAGCAGAAAAAATACTTCAGTTAGAGGCCACAAAATTAACCAAAGCAAGCTGAGTAGGTCAGACAGAGGAGGGGAATTCTGCTGAGCTCTACAGAGTGTAATACAGCTTCAATAAATACTTGCTTTGAACTACTTGTTTAAAACCATCACAAAGTTATTAAGGCATAAATATATATATATATCCTCTGTCTCATGGTTTCCAGGCTGTGTGAGAGACACTTAGAGAGAATCTCACAGAGCTAGCTGCAAAGAGCCCAGCAAATGACCTCACAGCTGCCTCAGCCAGAGCTCTGCTGCCAAAATGAGCGAGTCCAAAGCTCCAACCTAACAGCAAGGTATGTCATGAAGGATGGCTATATGCTCTCAGATACTAAGTATCTTCATATCTTTATTGCCCTTCAAATCCAGACCAAAACACAGCTCTAGATATTTGATATCGCCCCCAGAAAAGACCCATTGGTGTGTGCTGTGCTCCCTCCTAATTGTTTCTGCTTCCCACTCATTTCGCTTCAGGTCCAAACTGTGATCAAGCCTAATACACTGGGCATTTGTTGACATCTTAATACAGATTCCGTCTAACTCAGGAGAGTCCCACCAGCATTATTAACCACAATATACCTTAATAATAACCAAAAAACTGATTCATCTGTCCTAGATTTAGAGTTTCCAGATCTCTCAACTAAGCAAACTCCTGCTATAAGAAATACCATTTCTAATCAGCATACCCAGAGGAAGGAAATAAACTGAAAAGGAGCTTTCAGTGTGGGTGTATCCGAACCTCCTGTTATCATAATTGCTCAAGTAAGTTATGGACTGGTTTGAAAGACCAGCTGTGCAAGTAAACTGCTCCTTCTGCAAACTTCCACAAGGTTAAATGAATAAATAACCTGGAAAAAAACCCTGATGGCTACTTTAGCAATAAAGTAATTCTCAAGTGATAAAGACACAAAGACTCAGCAAAGAAAGACACTTTTGTGCCTTTGTGTTAGGACAGAAGCATCTTCAATCAAAACAAAGTAATAAAACAAGTACTGAGAGGAGTGTGGGTGAGCTAGTACAAAAAACAAACTATTACATGAGTAGGAGTTTAAATCCTAAAATACTACTTTAAATAAGAACCATAAAACTAAACACATAATCATCTGATTGCTTCTGCAAGTTCTTTCAGCTACATAAGTTGAATATTTACATATAAATCATAAATCTAAAATACACAGGCTACTCATCAAATAGCTCAGCAAGTTGGTATGGCAAATTACCACATCCTACACACACTTTCATGCCCTATATTTCTCAGGTCAAAGTTGTGGTAAGAACTACAAGGAAATGAACTGCCAAATGCACACAGTTTCTAAGAAATTTTTGCTAATAAACTAATTAAAAGAAATCGATTTCCTTTTTTTAAGGATCAAATTTGAAATGCATATTTTGGCCTTCTTAATGGAATACACCATTATAGAGATAATTAAACAGATAATCAAACCACTGACTGAAACCATACAATATTAAAATAATTTTTGGTGCAAAGAGAGAAGCATATGCTAGCTATTTCAGAACCATACAGAGGCATCACTAATCCATTAAGGATTCATTGGAGGTATAGAAATCAAAGGATTTTTATCTCTACTTGCTCTTTCATCTATCCTGTATTTTCAAGGAAGGGACATTTCTTGACTTTCCATGTTTAGAATTAATGTTCTTTGAAATGCTGTCCCAATATATGAATATTTTATCTTCAAAGCTGAAAATTAAGGACCAGATTTTCATACAGACTTGTGAAAATTAACCACCTGTCTGAAATCCCCATTAAATTGAAATCAAGGAGATTTTTTGTATTAAATATAATGTACTCAAGAGTTCACTCACTGACTTTAAATTGAAAAAGTAGTAATATTTCATCTTTTAATTTTGAAGGCTAAGGGTATGGGTATTTAAAATTCATTGCAGCTGGATTTTTTAAGTGATAAATGCAGCTTTTGCATAACTTTCAATTCCTCATGCTGAATGACAATGGGATTTTTCATGGAAAACACCTAGTGGGAACTGTATTAACATTTCAAGCAAACTGTTTTCAAGCTGTGAAAGTCTATTGCTAAGACCATTGACTCAGTGAATTACAAGAAAAATAAGCTTAGGATTATGAACATATTAAAACTGTGTTACACGAATTCATAAGTCTGCTTATAACTGTTGTCTGGATTAGCACACAGCATATGAAAATACAAAGTTCAAACTCACCACGGTCAGCACTGACTCCTTTGTTTTGATACTTAACATCAGTTGGTCAGAATAAACCAGGGTTTTTTAAGTAAACAAGTTTAGTGAGTTATTCAGAGACCACTCTACAAGAACAGCCAGCAATGTAGAAAAGACAGCAAAAATAATGTGAATCCCCCTAATAGCCAGGGTGATTTATGTGAAACTAATTACAGCTTTTTTATCCAAGATCCCTGATTTCTTGTGCTACTTACTCATGATTGTACCTCCTACAAAACTGCCTGAGGTAAAATTCTTTAACTGGCTTGCAAACCAATTCTAGGGCAGCATGACAGTCTTACTTAGGATCTGTGGCAGCTAGGCATAAAGAGTGTTATTCGCTTTGATGTTCAAAGTGAAAAACAAAGCAACAACAAATTGGAGACAGAGAAAGAGAGAGAGAAGAAAAGGTATCCAGTGAGAATCAAGAGTGATTCATAGTAATAAGCACTGAATGAACCATATGCACCTGCCAGCCTCAAGACAAGCCTGTTTTTTTTTTTTGTTTTGTTTTGTTTTTTTTTTTGTAATCCACTAGATTTGTAAACATATTTCTGTCTTTCTTCTGATAGACAGAAAAAGCGTAAGTGTGTCCTAGCAAGAGCTGCTATGCCAGGCTTCATGATATCAAAGTGTTTCTAGACTAACAAATAAAATATGGCAAGTTGCCCACTCCAAAATTGTATTTGGAGACCAGAGACTCACGCTATGACTTTCACGCAAGCATTCCCCTAGTAACACATTGCCAACTTCATCATAAAAGTAAGAGGAGATGACTCAACAGCTAGAAATCTCCAGCAGACTGGCAGTATGTACTGCCTTGCATGCTAACCAACATTCTCTCACTGTTTTCTTAAATTTCTCTCTGTTACCATCTGTGCTGTTCTTTTTTCACCTCCATCCCCTTATACTGCAAGCTCTGCAAGAGAAGCACACCACAGTCTGGAGCTGCACCTGGTGAACCCAGCGCACCTTTCTGGCATCCCAAGAGACAGCGACATAACAGCCGCAACTCGCATAGTATTTTGTGACAACAGTTTTGTTTCTTTCCCTCCCACACACAGGTCCCCAAGCATCTTCTCCTAAAAGCACATTTCAGTGAAGATGTGTTAGTCTACTGCAAGGATGAAGTTACAGGCTTTCCCACTTCCCTGGCCTAGCACAACTATGTCAGAAGCATGGGGAACAGAAGGCTCTGCTCCAGACGACATCCACAACCTTAGAAGCAACTGGAAGCATTTTGTTCCTAGTAGGTAAAATGAGTAACGGCGCGAACAGCTATGTTATAATAGCCTCTGCGCTACGTTGTCAGCACAGAGGCAGCTCTTGCCATAGTAATCCAGTGATAGCTGGCAATTTGAGTTTCTGTGCTTGTGTTTCCTCAGTTTGAGCCCAATCCCAGAAACATTTACATTACTGATGAACATTACGCTGGCACGACCAGCACCTTTACACAGGCCCTTGTAGGAAGGAATACAAACTGACGCTTGATAATAAGTGCAATATTTCTCTTGTCTAGCCACGTTCTGACTGACCAAAAAATAGATTCTCTATCATTCACTATTAAGGAACAATGAATTTTAGTTAACATAACTGACATACTGCTATTATCTTGGAAGGCTATACAGAAAGGAAGCATTTCTCATTTTGTGCAGCTTTTATTAAATATCTTCCAATTGGGAACACTTAGGTGCTGCTTCCAGACCTTGCAATTTTTTTATTCAATAGACAGTAAATGATCTTATGAAAAACAAAATGTACCAATATTTTAAAATGCAAATAAGCCTAATGCTTAGCACCCAAAATGGTCCCAAAGTAGTAATACAGCATTTTGGGAAAAAAAAAAAAAAAAAAAAAAAAAAAAAAAAAAAAAGACTTCCTTAAGCAGTTCCTGGAAAATCTGTCTTTGACAGGACAGAGAACTTCCTACAGGAAGTTAGATGTTTCCAGCTTCTCTATCCTCCTGTCAGAAAGTCTTAAACAATCCTCTAATTCAGAGATGATGGGCTATATGCTTTTCTCAGTCTTTGGACCTAGTGAACGCCAAGTCTGAATTAACGTATGTTGGTGTCACCCACCAAATGGTTCAACAAAACCAACTTCTGGGGGCTGCTGCCCAACTCTTTCCTGCATTTTGAGAGCACAGTCAAAACACAAAAAAGCACTTGTACCCACCCCATGTGATTAGCCCTAAACCAGCCTTCAGGGATAACTTAATACAAAATCACTACTGTTGCTGCTGGGATATAACACACATTTTTCTTAATCTAATTCAGATTACGAGTGCCCACCCCAACTATATCATCATGATACATCTTGACCAGTTAGGAAAGTTCACAGAAAGCTGGGCAGGCTAATTTATATTTATCAGCAGAATAGATAAATGAGTTTAGCTCTTTCATCCTACCAGCCAGATGGTTTAAATCCTAATCTGAGACAGCTAATTACAGCACAGCACTCTGCGCTAACAAAATACGGAAAACCCTCGCCTGCGCTGCAGCACCTTTGCAAGGCGGAAGGCCGCAGAGGGCCGGGGCTCCCCAAAAGGGACCTGGCCCACTCCCACACAGCCCTACGCATACACCTGCCAGGGAGGTTGGAAGGAGTACGTTAAAAAACAGGGTGCAGAGACGTCGTCTCTCGCCTGCTCGGCAAGGGTCAGGCGGCCAGTGTACTCACCGGACATGCTGCAGGACGGGGAGCGGGCTGCCCTGTCGCAGGCCAGCCAGGCTCTGCGCCCACGTCCCCTGCCCTCGGCGCCCCGGCGTGCTCGGTAAGCCGCCCCCGGGGATTAGCCGCTTTCCTGCTGAAGACAGTGGGAGGCGAATTATGTTCACGGGGCCTCCCGCCTTCCTACGCAGCAGCAGAGAAACGGCGTTAGCGACAGCGGCTACCCGGCTGGGTTGGCACGACCCCGCGCCCCCCAGCCCTTTCCTGGCGCGGCCGCCCTCCCGCTGCCCACCCGCGGCGGGCCACAGCCGCCTCCGCCGCGCGCGCCGCGCCCCCGCGTCCGCGCCGCGCCCCAACGCGTGGTCGCGGCGCTGCGGCGCCCCCCGGCGGCGCGGCGAAGCACCGCCGCCCCATTGGCCGCCGCGCGGCAGCCGTCGCCCCGCCCCGCCCCGCCCCGCCCCGCCGCGACCGTTGCGGTCGTCGCGCCCTGGCGGCCGGCGGGCAGCGCGGGGCCGACTGCGGCCCCGGGGGCCGTTACAGACCTCCGCTCCGAGTGTGATCCCGGAGGAGTTTACTGCGTCTAAGATCTTTGTCAGAGATAAAAATAAGCCCTGTTTGAGGGAGGGGGGCAGCCCGTGGAGCGGGGTGGCTCAGGCTGCAGCCACAGACCGATGAAACCGCACTTGTGGGCTGTGTCAGGGCACCTTTGCTCCCCACAGGCCCTGCCTTCAGACACCTTTCCCCTCTCCCCCTTCAGACACCCCCTTTTCCCCCCGCGGGACTATTCAGAAACCCACGAGGGGTGAAGATAAGCTAGAGAGTGCTCTCGTGCAGTCTTTAAGGAAAATATTGCAGACATCTTTTATAGTTAAAATAGCAGAATGTAGTAAAGAGGATTTGGAGAGTGAGCATGGTGACTTCAGTACAGCTTATGGTAACTGAGATAAATGGGATTCACCACATTATCACTCTGTGTTACCACAGCCGGGATCTGTCTGCCCCTTCCTGGGAGCTGTCCTATGCCCTGCCGATGCAGACAGTCTAATAACTGGCCGTACAAGCACTGTGAATACACACCCACACACCCCCACACGCACACCCCCACACAAAGCATGTTTTGTGAATTTAATCAGGTAGGTGTAGTTCTGCCACACAGTGCCCTTGCAAGGTAGTTTGAGGCTCATGTAGTTCAGCAGAGGCAATTTAGTGTCAAGGCCTTCTGTGAAAGTCACCAACTTCTTAGTGGAGGAAAGTGACTTAACACAGAGTGCCTGTGAGGGAAAAGCATCCACTGCTCGACCGTTAAACCATTTTCCACAATCTCCAGGTGGTGCGGGGGCTATCACATCGCTGGTCCAATCTGCAGTGGTGTTTTCTGACATACCGTGAGGATCCTAACAGTCCATCAGAGAAGAGGATATAGTCCTTCCAGCAGTGGAGGTGGTGTTTAAGGAAGAAGGGACATAAATGCATAGGAGATAAAATGTCATTCATTCCACACCAAAAATACATTCTCAGGAAGTGCATTAATCATCTCAGATAGACAGGTCAATTAAACAATATTTTTACAAACAGCAAGATTGCTATTGTAGATGCTTTTACTGACAGAAGGGATTAGAATTTTTTTTTTTTTTGGGGGGGGGAGGGGGAGGGGGAGAGAGTTGACCAAGTCTAGCAAGCAATTTGTGCTTGAATTCCCCACAGTAAAATCTGCTTTTTGGCTAATGATATAAACACAGGTACTTTAAAGTGAATAAGACATTGTTTTTAAAATATTGTGAACACGTTAAAGTCAGTTGTAATAATACAGTAATAGTTGTAATAAAAAGCAAAAATGTGTTCTTAATGATAAATGGCTTCTGGAAAAAAAAAATCTTAAGATGTTTTCTTTTTTCCCTAAAGACTTCTGTTTGAAACACTTTTTTTCTTTTCTCTAGCAGGATATAGATAAATGTAGATAAAGGGCATCAGCCAGCATATTTCCCGGAAAGTACCAAACAAAACTCAGCTTATCTTAGATAAAATGCAGTAAGTGTTTATTGAAAATTTTCAAGAGAAAGAAGCAAAATAAATATTTTTAATTGGTAAACAAATGACTGATCTGGCAGCTACAAGACACCCCCCCCCTTTTTTTTCTTTTTTTTTTTTCAAAATAGGATTATCAGCTCTTAATATTTCAGTAACCAAGCTATTCACCCACCTGGCAAAACATGTACCAATTTGTTGTAACTGTTGACATGGATAGTTGATTGAATATTTTAAAGAAATATCATGCATCTTTGAAAAACAAATTAAAACGTTTTATTGTATGTAATTTGAAAGTGTTAGCTACAAAGGTGCTCCTTCCTTTGTGTGTTGTCAGGGTGGTTCCATATTTAAAATAGTGTACATTATATTTTCTTATTTTCAGGATCAAAATAAAGATTATGATAATCTCTCTCCTCAGCAGCTGTTTCAAATATAATTACTTAGAAGATTATTTTATAAAAATAGTACTTTACCAGATGACATATTTCTATAACAATTTAATAAACACAAAACATGTTTACCTCTATCTACAGTCAACTTCACTAGTAAGACAAAACATGCTTTGCATGTAAAATGAAGATCAAAATACAGAGACTTCACCTATACTTACAAAGATTAACTAAAATAGCTATATTGTAGAATTATGCCAGTAAACTCTGCTAATTTTTCTAGCTTTCAGCAACATTTAATTCTTTTACTAGTAGTTTGATTCAATTAACTAAATAGAGGCAGTGAAACTGGGAAAATGTTAGTTTTTGTTGGTAACAGAGTATCTACATGAGAACATCTGTTAGCACAGCTTGGCCAGTCAGGAACAAGGCAAAAAGATGAAAATGCCTCGCTAGAAAAGCTTTCAGTATCAACCATGCCTCTTCTAAAATATATATATGAAATTTAAAAGTATATATGACATAAATTTTACAAAATAAGGTGTCACAGACTAGTTCTAAATAATTCCAAAAACTTTGTGCCTACTTTTCCTTTACAGAAATTACCAATAATATGATTCCTCATTAAAAAAGAACTGTCAGATTATGACAACAGAGGCTTCTAGAACAGGCTCTAGGTTTTCAAGAAGAGAAAAAAAAATTACTTCAGTTCCTAGTTCTTGAGAAGACCTAAACACCATTTCATGTTTGGGGAATTTTTTTAAACAATGGTCCATCAATATACATATTTCTTCTCATGCAATATTGGAAATTAGGAATTAATACTTTTTTCATCTATAGCTCTATTTTGCAAGAATTCAGGCGTTAGATACAAAATAAAGACATTATAATTTTAATTTTTTTTTTTACATAGCTTCAACTTTTCCAAAGACATTATAGACAATACAGACATATACTAAAGAAACCCAAAAGGTATGACTAGAAATGGCAACTGCCTTATTCTCTCAGAAGGATCAACTATTCTGGCTAACTATGAAAATGAGAAAAAATACTCAGCGACTCAAATGCTCAGAAACCCAAATCATTAAATTTCAAGTACACACTATACTTGATTTCTTGGGGGTTTTATTATCTAAACTAACTTCTGAATCAGAATACCTATTCTACCTTTACTAATAGACATCAGATAGTGCAATACTATCCACAGACATTTAAGCACATCTTTAATGACATATACTTCAAGGTGGAAGAGTAACATCAGGTAGAAGGGAAGAGAATTGCAATGTCTCAACAAAATGTTCAGAGGAAGATTGGTAGACTTTTCTTTATTAGGATGATAAAAACAAAGTAGAATAAAGTTTTTTTCAGGTTTGTGGTGCTGAATGGTCCTTTTCTGGACCAAGGAAACCATCAATTTAGAAGAGCAATCTGTAAGATAACATCACCATCCAAAGGAGTCAGTCATCAGTGAGTAACTTCTTTCAGCAGTTTACACTGTAGCACCACCTAAAAAGTAAAGACTTAAAATTCAGTATTTATGCTACAGATATTCTTTGCCAGTTCTTCAATGTATAAAGTGTTTTCTGTGGGGTTTTTTACTCTAGTCCTTTCAAGCATCAAGTAAGACCCTTGTGCCTCCAGAGAGGTACAGACAGCATTTTCCCATTTTCTCCATCTCACTCCCACTGTACAGAGTGCTACAACATCACTGACTGCAGCCCTTCATCAGAATTTGACAGGGTGTTTCTGTTATACCCCTGATGTAGAAACGGAGGAAAGAGGTGAATGTCAGGGTTGTGAGTGCACAAATTGCTTTTTTTTTTTTTTTTTGCAGTGATGGGCCTCACTTAGGGCTTCTACCCTCTGCCTGGGGCTTCGCTTCAACTCTGGCCCAGCTTGGGCCATCAGTCCCTGCAAGCTGTGCCTGGAGGGGCACCTCCCCCAGCCCTGTGCTGAGTTGGCGTTTGGGTTTCGTGGTTTGCCCTTGGATCTCACTTGTTGTTTTGCCTTCATCTTGTGATCACTGAGCTGTCATAGGACCTGTTGCTGTCACCACCCTGCTTTGCCCATCTGTGTGGTGGTTGTTGAGACCTCATGTTGCTTAATGCTTTCCTATGGTGTCCCTGATGAAGAATATGAATTACAAACATCTCTTACAGAGCAGTCAGATAGTTTGGAATAAGAGGTCGCTGACCTCTCTCTGTTCTCCCTTAAATTTTTTTGTAAAATCCCCATTTATTTCAGAGCTAAATCAGCTCAAAAAGTGGAACCTAATTTGTTCTTACCTTGTGGTTTAAAGCACAGTCTCTTGTTCTTGTAAGCTGAATAGGCTGCTATTGATCCAACAACTAATATTACAAAAGCAGAAATTATAGGAGATGTAACTCCAGCTATTAATCCTGAATCTGTAGAAAAAGAGATAGTTTTTACTAGAGGCATTGAATATGACTTAAGCATACTTCCTACCAAGGTGTGTTTTTGCAAAACTTTGAGAATTTTTTGATGTAACATTGGAATTTCATATACAGCGTTAAATAGAAGACTAGAAATTACGTTATATTATAGCTGATGTGAAAATAGTGTATTACAGCATCATTTTATATACTACTTTTATAATGCTAACATTTTCTTACTATTTAAGATAATCTGAAACAAGTTATAAAATAAATTATTCACTATACCAGTATTTCCTCCATGATTAAAATGATGCTCATCTTCTCCTGGAATAGAGTGTAGAGTTTCATCAAGAAATGTTTTTCATCATGTTTTGAGAACAAAGTCTTTGCTCAGCAAAACAATTTCAAACAAAATGTCAAACTAGGTAGCTAGAACAGAGCTCTAGGAAGGAGTTGTGATTCTAATCCTGATTTACAGACACTTTGGTGGGAGGGATAACCTTCCATCTGTCTTCAACTTCATTAAGTATAATAATACTATCTTCTAAAACAAGGATAATACTTAGCTGTCTGCATCAGGCTCATTTCAAATGAAATGGGAGGCCAATACTGTATTCTTGTTATTGTCTACTGCTAGACAAGCAGATGATTTGTCAGTAATTTAAGTCAATGTCTTAGTTCTAGTGCATCTACTTTCAGTTCTGAGCAGGAGCCCCTTGCTTTGGGACTGACCTAGCTGAATTCATTCTGCAAGATTCTGGCTTAATTCAGAAGGATTAATTCTGGAAGATTCTGGCTTAGCCCTGCAAAATGCTTAGGGATAGGTTTAAAGTGACTTAGGGTTTTAGGCTCAAAGCTATGGTTTCTGGAGAAAGATGACTGATTTAAATAAAAATACCAGAGTCTTGTCCTGTTCCTTCAGTGATAAACATTCTGCTAAAGCAAAAACAGACAGCTGTGAATTACAATAATCAGAGAGAAGCTTTGAGGGGAATGGACAAATAATACCTGATAGTTGTGGTGGTAAAGGCTTCCCATCAAGGAGATCTAAGTCATTAAAACCTCCTGCAAGATAAAGATTAGAATTTCTGTTACAAAATTATCCGAACAACGATACACCTTCAGCTCCCTTGTTCAGTCTCTTTGTAATGTTCTAGGGAGAGGTGAGGGACCTTTGGAAATCTACAGATGGGTTAGGTATCTTACACCAAATGGTGACCCATTCAAATGCACTTGGAAGCTAGAGTACTAAAACCACCAGCTCATGAAGCTGACCATTTGGCACTTGAAGATGTATCCTTCTGTCAATAAATTAAATTTGTGTTGTGTTTAGGAGCCCAGAGTGGAGGAAATGTGCAAAAGCCCTGCTTGTTAACTGGCCCAACTGTGTACATCTCTATAGCCATCTGTGGAATGTGTGGGCTTCAGCTCTTAGTAGCACAAATCCATTTATAGTGTGGATATCTCAAGTCCCAACTGCTCCCACAGAAAGGAGTCGGTGGGTCTCTTCTAGGAAAGACTCTGAATGTACTGGTCTGTCCATAGCTGGCCACTACAATCATAGTTTATAGATGACATGCATGGTGGCAGCTAGGATAGATGTGTCATTTCTACTGTATACAAGTATGTGTTTGGGACCACACTCAAAAAAAAATAGACTTAAGCTCTCCACCTCTCTAGTCCCACCTGGTTTATGCTCCAGAACTATCTTGGATTCACATCTCAAATGGACTTGCACATAGGCTCCTCCACACAGTGGAGCTAGACATCAAATTTGGACCTTAGCATGGTTCAGTGAAAGGCAAACCTTTGGCAAACCCTTGGTTCACTGCCAAAATGAAAGGATAAACAAAATGAAGATTAATCTACTGCTGCTTAGGATTCAATATTCTACATGTTGGGCAGAAAAAATCCTTTTGGTACCAACACTAAAGCTCAGAAAATCCTTCCAAATACTGGGTCTGAAACAGTGATTACAAAAGGGGAGAGGGAAGGGATATTTAAAATGGTCAATAAAGAAATAAGAGAATAAACCATTCAAAATACCTGATCTGAACAGCTCATTGTGTTAAGATTTTCTTCAGAGAAAACATTCTTACCAGAATTGCTGTGGCTTCCTGGTCGTGGTGGAAGAGGTGGATACAAAGGTTTTCTCGGGACATCACCTATTGGTAATAAATATATTAGAATGCTGAAAACCAGAAGACTTAGAGCTGTAAATAAAGAGTATGATAACCTGAGATTTTTATACTTGTTGCTATTTTTTCCCCAGTAAAGTAAGAAAAGAACTTTGCCTCTATTTGAAAAGTCGCTAGCATGATGACAAGAAATTACTGTGTACTAAAGCCAGTTAGAAAACAGAAAGGAAAAAAATTCAAAATTAAAATGAAAAAAGAATCCAGAAGAATGTCCAAGGAAAACGTTTCATGTATTTCTCGCAAGTGCTAATACTAATTAATGCTGACATCTGGAAAGAACAATATGATACCGTAGGTGATGGTGGGGCAGTAATGCAGAGCCAACAGAGCCAGTTTGTGTTGTAGACTGGGCAGAAGACAAGAGGCCACTGACAGATATTGTTAAAAACTGGAGACTAGTTTCAGCTAACACTTGCTGAATTTAATACATGATGAATTTTCTACTCTTGAACAGTACAAAATGAACTTAGGTTTCAGCTTTGTTCCTTAGAATTTTGTGCTAGTATTCAGTCTTTATTTCTGCCACGGTATTAGGAAAAGATGCAGTGGACAGCGAGGGAGATCAGAACACTCATAATTTACCAACTGCCCACACAGTGCTGGAATAGCAAGTAGATTCAGGTCAAACACTGGCAAAGCTAATGCCTAGGGCCATTGCTCCATATATAAAGTCCCATCCTTTCTCCAGCCAGGTCATTTGGCATATTCAAGCATATTCAAGTGTTCACATAACCAAGCAGTGAATTTGGCTTTCTTTCCAACTAACTCGAAGTTAGGTCACAGAAATAATTACCGCTTTCCTTCATTTTCCTTAAATCTTTCTTTTGTCTATAATATATGCCAGGTACACTTGTATCATTTTTCCCCTTGTCTAGGTTCGAAATACAATACATTTGTTCATAACTAACTTTCAGGTTCTGTTTCAGCAAAATATTCAAATATATTCTTAAATTTGAGCCTACTGCAGTCAATGGATTTTAGACACACTCTTAAAGCTTTGCTGAATCAGACTTTTCCAAATTATTGCTATCTAAAATTTGTTCTATAACAGAACTCTAACCAATTTTCTAAGACTCATGACTCAAAAGCAGAAAATTACAAATCCCATTATTCAATTCTACTATGATGATGCAGTTACTAAATCGTCTCTAAACTGAACAGGGTATATTCTATGTCATATCTACTGAAAAATAATGTTCTAAGAACATATCATTAATCCTATTTTACCATGGTATTCGTATGAATGCCATTACACCATGGGATTGGCGTGAATGCGAATTAAAAGCATGAACTGAATATAGGCTGAAGAAATAGAAACCAAGGGAAACATCATTAGCCATTCTCTGAAGCAGAAGATGGTATTTAGTGAAGATACTTAAGTTATTCATTAATAGTATAATCAACATACTAAACCTATTCTCTAATAACAGTACATAGTAAAAATGTTCAGAAATGGAACTAGTATGAGCTGGGAGAAGTGATATTATAAACATGGGAAATATAAACAAAATGATATTTGTAGAAGTATAGACTAACATTTCATTCAAACACAAGTATCAAATGCCAGAGGGCACCCTGGAAATGCTGAAAGTCCTGGAAGGAAGAAAGGATTATATAAAAGGTATGACTCTTTAAGATTGAAACATGACTAAACTTTACCTGCTGTAACTGATGTTATAATTCAGCAGTTCTGTAAATGGGTTGTAAAGTAATATTTCTTTTGGGTAGCCTTGATTCAAGTGGATTTTTATGCTTTGATCCAAAGCTACATGTACTTCAATTTCTTTCAGTATGCAAGAACCTTTCCAGAGTATAATGAGTTCTCTTCATCCTTCTGCCAGCAGCTACCACCCCTGAGGCAAAGCTGAACAGGCGGTACATCTTCTCCCAGCCATGGCCACGGGTGAGCTGTCACAGACATGTAAACCATAGTGTATATGGGAATGCCAGCCTGCAAACTCCCAGGGCCAGCAACCAGACACAGTCCATACTACTCTCCCTGCTCTGTATAATAACCCCTTGGCAAAGGGGCTACATGGATATGAGCAGTAATGACTCCCACTACTACAGTTAAATCCTCCTGCAGTCTTTAAATGTCTTTATGCAAATTAGGCCAACTTCAGAAAGACTGTACCAAAAAACCTCCCTACCAAAAAAAAAAAAAAAAAAAAAAAAAAAAAAAAAGTATCTAAGAAAAGAAAAGAATACTCACTCCCACCAAGAGCATCTCCTAAGTGCAGATCATTATCTAAAAAGAAAAAGGAAGAAGATGCAGAGAAGTAAGTTCTGGACAATTCTCGAGGGAAGTGAAATGCTGTTTTTTAATAGAAAGCATTTAAAAAAAAAAAAAAAAGAAAATTGACAAGCAACTATTTTTCAGATTGGGCCTGCAAATTCAAATGAAATATCCTACTTTTCTTGAAAACTGTCATAGAATTTAATATTTATCCACAAATAATTGATAAGTTATGTCATACTTTCCACACAAAATACAAGGGATGCATTCCTGCTTTAAGTAAACAAACTCAGACTAAATCTGATAGCGCTGTCAAGATCGATACCTCCTTAAAGTACAAGATATACCTTAGTTATGTTAAAATATGAAAATCTTTTGTTGTTAAAACTAGTACATGTACGCTTGTCTCAGATATGTTGCTGAACTGCTAAACCTGAATACCTGTTTCAAAAGTAAACACTGTACTGTGAAGCGATAAACCTAATTAAGGAGAGAGAATTGAATTAACTTACTTATGTAAAGGTCATGGAGGCAGAAAAATTTCAGCTTTCAAGGGACCATATGTGCACATTTAAAGTTGGGTGAAAATCTGTTTTTCTTTGGTTAAACTGTAGAGATTTTACAAAATACTTCTAAAAGCCTGCACATGCATGTTATGCAATGAATCAACAGGTTATTACCATTCCCCTGCACTGTACATGTGTCCTGCTGTATCTGAAATGGAATTTTCCTTTCAACAAACCATTTGTCAATGAGCTGCAAGTATATAAACAAGAGGAACTCCATCTCCAGTGTGCAGGTATGGACATGAGTGTGTGGGTAATATTTTAGAATGTGTATGGAATGAGGGTGTACTCTGAAAGGTCATAGGATTATATGGAAAAATACATTACATAGATACCTGATCTCCATGGATCACTTTCCTTGCCATTATAAATATGGAGCAGTAGAATGAATCAGAGAAAAGGAACAGCAAAATCTGCATACATTTTGAAAAGGTAATTGTGCCACAGAAAATGAGATAGACGCTTCATTCAAAATATTCTTTTAGTATTATTTTGTCAGAATTCTAGAAGCTCAGCAAAATACGACTGCAATCAGTCAATCCAAATGCATCACAATACACAAGTTTGTCTTCATGTGTCCTTTCTCTCCAGAAGGAGCAGGAAGCTGATTTTGTTGGTTAAGTAACTAGTCTCATTATATATTTAATAAAACTAGCCAGAATACTTTGATGTCATTAGCAAACTGGCAGTAAAATAATCAAATTCATACTACAAGAGTCAGTTCAGTCTTGTCAAGCCGGGTACTAATCTTGTCTGAGTATGACTAACAGAGAGTTACACTTCAAAAATACTTTACTAAAACTGTAAGAAACTAAAAATTGCTAATTGTTTTTAATTTATTGTCAAGATTAAGAATTCAGGTAAGATACAGAGTTCCACTCTGGAGGACTGGTGTAGAGATTTGTTACAAAAATATTAAGACTGGTATGAATGAAGTATGAAGGGAAATGTCTGTTTGTAAACACCAGAAGAAACAGCCATAGCTAAAGGTTAAAAGAATGAATAAGGAAGGATACTATTCCCAGGAAACCATTCCTCACAGTAAAACTGAGGAATGTGTTGTTTATGTTCGAAACAGAAGGCCTGTGCTCCAAAAAGAGCACAGCACAGAGGGCTTGTCAGGAGAAGACAAGCAGAAAACTCTAAAGCCAGGAGGATGGCCCCAGGGTTGCAGCATATGAGCTACACCACTACTTTTCTTGCTAGCCCACCCAGAAAACAGACTATAGACATAGCCTGTGTTCTCCGAACAAGGGAAAACAGTGTGCAGCAACCAGGCTTAGAGTTCACAGAGGCTAAAGTAAGCAAGATTCCGAGGTGAAGGACTATCCCATAATAGCTGACGTCTCCTAAGGGATATTAAAGATCTGTCCATAAACTAGCTTGTCATTTCCAATCAAGAAAAATCACACAAGACTTAAGACTTGATAGCTGGCATACTTTGCCCCTTATTATGTACAAGGGATGCTGACCAGAGTGCTTGAGCACGTCTCGGTGTTCATGAGTATGTGGGTTTGAGTGTATGATTGAATGAAATCTATGAGAGGGTGAATATGAGTTGGCAAAATCAGTTTGTTTGGAGATTTTATAAATAAACATCACCTTCCACTTCCATTAAATTTTCAATTGCATTTTGTTACACTAATTCGGAGGCACCTCCAGCAAAGCTTCAACCCAGATAGAGGAAATGATGCCTAGAGGATATGGCCTGTACAAAAATGGCTCCAGCTCTACCAAAATCATATCAGCTAGCCTCATTTCTCAACGATATGAGCTGAATGAAACATAAAGGAAACCCTAAAGTTAAGATGAAGCATCAGGTAGATGTTAAGACATATTTTTATATCATCTCAGATTTCCAAATTCAGTAACTGATTTTTTACATTGTTTTTATTAGATCTAATTGCTTTTCAAATAAGTCCCTAAAAGTAGAAATCCTCTCACCTGACTTTAGACAGCTTCTCTGTAGACATTGACATCTGAATTGGCTTCCCTAGGTTACCTTTAAATATGACCAAGGACAGAATCTCTCTGGGCATGAATCAACTAATCTACTTTAAATGTCTATATTAGGATGAGAACGAAACCAACCCTAGGGATATGAACCACTGCTATATATGTTGATTTCTCTCCCTTGACTTTAAAGGTAGCCCAGGTATCTAGCTAGGAGGGGAACAGTAGCTTATTAGCAGTTATGACAGATGTTTCTAATCTAGGCCAAATACATTTTGTTAGCAAAACCAAGTGGGGAAGGAAGAATGCAACTATTACAAGATTTAATTCACAAAACACTGCCCTGTTAGTTTAAACTGAGCCAGAGACTCATGTAAAATGTAACTGGTTTCATGTACCAGAAGACTTGATGCAACGTCTATGAACAAAAAGACTGAAAGTTATAGGCTAATATTATCTGGCATTTTATTTGATACTCCTTAATTTCTTTCAATGTAATTTAGGTTAAAAATGTCTATGTTATTACAAAATGATCCATAACAAATATGTGTGGTTTTGTAGTTGATTTGGGAGTTGGGGCTTTTCAAGAGTAACAAGTATGTTCACTGAAAATCATCATTTGTCACCCTGAACATTTTCAGTTCTCCCTACTGTTCACATCTTCGTTCCTTTCTGACTCAAATAATCGTAGCAATCGATAGTAGATAATATTCAACAAATGCATTGGGAGAATGAAGAATACCCAAATTTCTTCTGATTCCTTTTCAAGCATGTTATCAAGCATCAGGTATCTCTACGCTAAGAGAAAAGAGATATACTGGCGGAAAAGCAGAAGCTACAGTTACACATTTTTGTACTTTCTAAGGATTTTAACACAGACTGGAATAGTATTAAGAGAATTTTCAGGAAATAAAATGCCATCATGTGGCATAAAGCTTATTAGGAATTGGTAGTAAAGACAGGTGATTGGTAATTGTCAAAAAAATTACATAGTTTATAGGACAGTTGGTATTTGCACAAATGATCTCAGCTACTGTACCTACTACAGCTACTGTACCATGATCATGAATCTCATGGGAGACAGTTTCTACATGTCTGAATTTAGTTATGATGCACTGTCTTTATTACTTACTCAGCACCGGTCTTCTTGTTGGTCTTCTGATCACTGTAGGTTTCCTGGTAATTACGTCTTCTGTGAGAAACAATGACATACTAAAAGCCAATAAAAGCTTAAAGTTTTTCAGTTTAAGAAAAAAAGGTATCTGAGAGCTGCACTGAATAAGTTTTCATGTACCATGTCAGAAACTATAAGTGAAGTGATATGTTTTTCTAGACATGGGTAGTGTTTTTTTTTTTTTTTGGGGGGTTCTTTTAACTTGTGTTTATACCAGAAACGTTATAAATGAAACATATAGCATTTCCAAGTTCTGTATACATTAACTAAAGTACTAGCCCCTTCATGTTCTAGTTCTCAAGAAAAAGAGAAAGGGCTTAAGATTTATTATTAGGTCTGAATGCCATAGTAAAATAAAGATAACAGATTTACTTACCTGGATGATCAAGAGCATCAGCTAAATCAAAATCATGTTGACCTAGCAGAAGGAAACAGAAAATGTCAGTGTGCAAGTTTCCATTGGCTCAAGGTCTGAGGGCTCCTGACAAAGCCAGGAAACTGCTTACAGGCAAAAATGATATCCATCATGTGGCAGAGCAGGCCGGGGCAAGCTGTCAGCTGTTATCCCTGCTCCACACAGTCCTAAATGAGCATACAAGATGGGTTTCATTCAGTTCAAAGAGGTAATTTGCTCCAAAAACACAAAGAGAATCTACTCTCTAACATTACCCATATTCAGTCACTGTGTAAACATGCCTTTAAAGAATATGCTTTGCCTATTACAGAGCCCAAGAACCATAACCAGAAGATCCTGAAATTAACATTCAGCATAGTACTTACAATCCAGAATGGTGAGAACTTTTAATATCTTTAATAGCTTAATATCACTCTTTGATAAGGTATTTTTCTTAGTAAGTCTTGAACACTTCAGAGAAAGAAAAGTGCTATTGTACAAATGAGGAAACTGAGGAATAGAAAAAGACTATCAAAGATCCTCCAAAACAAAGGCAGCAGGTGTTGTGAACCCCAGTTCAATACTCTATTCTCTACAGACACTGCCAATCTTAATATGATTCTCAACATTAATCATTATTCTTGAGCAACAGCTCCTGTCTGTGTTAAAAAACTCCTGGAAAGATTAATTAATGCTGGTACAACACTATGTGATAATCAGATGAGAAGCAGCACCGCAGTATAAGTTAGAAACATTTTGATTCCCATGAAAATTTTCATGTAAGCTTGTGAACTTAATTATAGCTAGCATGTGACAGAAAAGATACTACATGGCTAGAATGCTAAATAATGGCTTCTAAAACAAAGCTATCCTTATAAAGTATTATGAGAAACCCATGTTTGGAAAGAATATAAAATATTACATATGCATATAATATAACAAGTATATAACAATATAAGGCTTTCAGGTTAACATTATCAGAGCAGGAGTCTATCTCTTATCACTGGAGCTTGATCTTGGAACATCATCTCTTCCCACTAAGTCCTTCCCATGAGCTTGTCACTCAACCAACCTGGCTAAGCTCAACAAACTTGGGACTGCACCCTTAAACAAGTAATAATCTAAGACCTAGACTGGTTCTTGTTTTTGTATGAATTTGTTAAATAAATAAAAATATATTTGACAAATGGCTTCCATAGGAGATATTCCATGTCCAGTTCCTGTGGGCCTGGCAGCCCTTGTGGTTGCTTCCCACCCTTGGCCTCCCCTAGCCCCAGCTCCATCTCAGCCCAGCCCAGGGCCATCAGTACCTGCCTCATGACACCATAGTGGTGCTGGCTCCAGCCCCACCATGGAGCTGCCCCTTCTTGGCCACCAGTCCCTTGACCTTCAGCCTGACCCATAGGTGCCTACCTAGCCTAGCCTCAGCCTGACTCCAGCCCTGCAGCAACAGCCCCCAATGGCTAGGGCTGTGTCTGAGCTCGGTTGTCCTCACCAGGCCTGATCCTGACCCCCAGTCCCTGCTGGACTTTGGACCTGCCCCACCACCATGGACTTGCCCAATGATCTGGACCATCAGCTTACCCAAGTTGCTATCCTCTGGCTTGCCAGGATGATATAAAGGTAAAATGACTCTTTTGCCATCCCTAACACATCCTATTCTTAAGGCTTTATATGGTCAAATTGCATTTTTCTGGAGCATTTCTTTACTGTTACAACAGTGAGTGTTAAGTTCCCCTGTCATTTGATTGTATAAACATTTATCAGTGTCCCGAGCCCTGAAGAAGGCTGTCTTAAGCCCTGCTGAAGGATGATTTCAACAGAGCTCAAACCATTTGTCAGAGTGAGACATCAAAAATAATTTTGTAACACCAAAGAGCTTTTAGTCCAAAGAGCTCCTGTGTTACAGGTTCTAACATGTAGCAACTAATGATACAAAAAGCAGCTACATAGGTCCTAATGTTACAAAGAGAACTCGAAAAAATTGTCTTGTGAATGATGACTCTGGAAAATCTCCATATACAAAATTTCTTTGAAGTTGAGGGAAAGAAAAAAAAAAACAAAAAGAGCAATCTCATCAAAAGAGATTATGGAATTCAAACAAGGTTTCACAGGTACTTCCAAATGAAGCAAAGCTAAAGCAAAACAGCAGACTGAAACAGTAACTAGCATCTGTCCTTCTCCCGGAAATACCTAGATTTTCATCTTCTGTGGTATACTCTAGTATCTAAAGGGTGCAAAAAGACAAGATATGTTGTTTTTAGACAGCAAGGGAAAAATAGAAAGAGGTTATAGAAATTTTCAGATCAAAAAGAAGGCTGAAAACCCCTCTGCATAAGTAATTCAGATTGTTAGCTTTTTGTTTCTATTTTTTTCTGATGATAAATTAAGTAATAATAATAATAAAACAGCAACCAACAGAATCACTGACTGGGAGTGAGAAAGGAATGTACATTAAAATTTCTATGACTATGAAAATATAAAACTTGACAGATGGGCAGATAGTATGTGGACATCTGTGTACCACGGTAAATGATATTCCAATAAACCAAAGAGATTGCTTGGACTTTCATCCTGACTTCCTCAGCTAATACTATTAAATGACCTCAAGGAGCAAGATTTTGTGGAGCAGAATTTTAAATGCTCATTACTATTTCTGAGATGGCACCTAGACATTTCAAGAATCTAATTTGGGAGGATGACAGATGCTTGAATAGCTGAACAGCCTAGATTTCATCCACAAAATGGAAAGTCTAAAAACAATAACATACTAGAGACTGAGAGAGTATTTAGCTCAATAGGAACCGCAGTCACTCCAGGGTACTCTAAAGATAAATGGCAACCAAAATAAATTAGAAAAGCTTCTTTACAGAACAAACAGACTGATAGGAATTCATTTTCCTAATAAAAAAACCCTTAGTATGGTCTTTTTCTTGATTAGCTTCTGTAGCAGAAAGCAGATGGAAATGAGAATGAAAGAAATTTAAACAGGGAGAAAACAGTTTTATTCCTTTAGATTTATTTATTTAATGTAGACAAATTTATGAAGAGATTTAGCTATACAGAGGTGTTACCTCAGAGTTATTGCTGTTGTTGATGCTTTGGGCTAGTATACTATTCCTTGGCATCACTTTTGGCATTTCTTCTGAGAGTATCCATGTTTTTAGGTAGAAATAAAATGTTTGTAATAGTGGGGTTTTTTTTGTGTTGGGTGGTCCAAGATTATTCTGAACAGAGAATCTGCGAAAACACCTATAAGCTCCTGCCTGCCACAGAACAGACCTTATGTACAAATGAGAAAATGCTAAGCTAAGAAAGCAAGCCTTCCAGATGGATATACAGTTTATATCTAGAAACGAGTTGTTTTAATGATGTTTATACTAGTTGCTCAAACACAATGAACTATACTAACAGCAAGACTTTTGCTGGCACTGCTAGGCTTATTTGGGATGTGATTCCCTCATCTCCACCAGCTCATGTAACTGTGCCAGGGAAAGTTTGAAGTGTAGACCAGGCATCAATCACTCACACTAGACTACTCTGTAACAGCCAGACAGGGGACAATGGACATATGGAGTGCAAATATAAAATGTGACAGGCTTTTATGAAGCTGAGTACCAAAACACAGTAAATTTCAGTTACATTTATTTTTATGGGCATAATTCTTTCAGGTAGGAAATTTGGGATCAAGTTCTACTTTCACTAATACCCATACTTTCTATTAACTTTTTCGGTGTAATGTACTAGACTAGTGGTTAGTTCATTTGCTGTAGAGATTGCCAGGATTGCTCTTTGTCACAGAAACAGCCAGCCAGCTGTTAAAACGTTCCCTTGAATATAAGACACATCCTGCTAAGGCAGCACGAAGCTCAGGCCACCTTTACCCCGCCAAGGCAGTCACCTGCAAAGTTGCACCCTCAAGTGCAGGCACATGTAATGGTCACAAATTTTTATTCTTACTGGTTGTTTGAAATCATGACCTAAATATCCAGTTAATCAAGTACATATAGCAACACCTTTTGCATATGGTTGAATTTGTCACCTAAATATTAAGAGAATCCACCACCCTTTAACTATACAACATAAGGGTCAGGTCCCACTGCTTTTGTGAGGACTTGTAAGGAACAAGACTAGACTCTGCATATGGATGTTGCCTGTTAGAAAAAGCTTCACAGAAGCCTGACTGCTGATACTCAGGAACTGCCTCCATTAGCCATCAGCAAACTGGTAACACAAGAGCCTTCTTGTGTTAACTACTACAATTAATCAATCTGTTTATTAATTGGCTCTGTATCATGGAGATGTGAGTGCTATAGCTCAAGAGGCTTAGACAATACTAGCAGTCTTTTTAAAGTAAACATTTTGCCCAATAGACTAAAATACTTACATTAAACCAAGAGCTGATGAATCTCACTCTAATTTCCACGCTACCACTCAGTGAAACACTAAGTTTAGGACTGTTCTAACTCCTTTTTCAATAGTTTATAAATTTCAACAGTGGCTCCTAGGGCTTGCATTGAATTTCCATTTAACTGATTACGTTTTAAAAGAAGGATTTTTTTTTTTCATAGGCAGATGACAGTCACAGTTGCTCTTACAAAAAATATAAGGATATTTGTCCGAAAGCTAACTTCTACATTTACCTTGGATATGTTCAGTCTATTTATGACGAGCAGATTTTTTTGTCACTTACTATATCTATCATTATGACTGTAGATAGAATTTTCCTGACAAAAGACTACAAAGGAATTTCTTTGCAATTTTTTAATCTCACGAAGTAGGCCCATCCCTGCACTGGATCCATATGGACAAAGGTTGTGGCCATTAGAATGACCCAATTTAAATGAGACAACATAAACATTACCAAATGAGAGTCAGGTTATAGGGCATATTAAATGAGCAACTCAGGCATTTAATATGCATAGTATAGTATTAAAAAATGAAGCTAAGATACGTAAGAAAATGTGTGTTTGTATGTATGCATGTGCACACAAGTATACGTGTTGATATACTTGTCTGGACAACAATATATATATATGATATATAAATGTGTATGTGTGTATTAGATAAGTTCTGTTCTTTTGCCATTGACAAGATTAAATTAATGGGCTTTGAGTGTATTCATAGTAGTTGAATGACTAAGATGAGAGTGCCTGTGCTATAAATAAGTTGGAAATCAAATAACTTAGAGATGGGGGCATAATTAGGTAAGAATTGTTTTACTCCTGTGAATACAATGAGCTTAAGAGATTATAAAACTGGCAGAGACAGAAGAAGAAATTAGTGACTCACAAATGAGAATAACAGATTTCTAAAAAGGAACAATATGTTACTCAAATCACTCATGGAATTTCTCTTGTTTTCTTTTTAGCTGAAGCAGTAAGATAAGTTATTCTTTGTACAGTTCACTTCTGTATATTACACAGTCATGATACATATTTCCCTAGATTGAGGGTATAGTATATACTCTCCCAAGTATACGATTCAGAACATATTTGTTTACTGGCTCAACTTTATTCAGGAAGGGATTACATTTGTTTAAAGGAAATTACTCTTACAAGAAAAGTTATGGGTGACCACCAAAGTGGACATTTTGGACAAAATCTCAATGAGTGGGCACTATTTCTTTGATGTAATGCTGTCATGATCCACACTTCCTGTTGAGGTTACTTCAGCTCTTTTTTCCCATTGTGCCCCTTCTGTTCCGTAAACAATGACCAGCATTACAACCCCTTGGTGTAGTGACGGAAAATGAGCGTGCTTTCAAATCTATAATTAAATCTAAGTTCCAGTCCATAGACCACAATGCATGGACTTGACTATTGGATTTGTCCTTTTGTCAAGCTACTTCTGTTTATGTTTTTAATTCAGGAAAAATGAAAAAGTATCTCTCACGTACCCATACTAAAACACTTAAAAAAAAATTATCTGCAAATAAGATGTGTTAATGAAAGAAGAGCGGTATTATTGCTTTAGGTCTGTGCAGCATGTTCTCATTAAATATTAAAGAAAATATCTTCTATTTTTATGGTGTTTGCTTTATTGTGGACAAATAACAGCTGTTCAAAGGTAGCTAATGTTCTTCATGGTGTGATATGCCTTGCATGCCTAATATAAAATGTATATAATTTTCCACATTTTGCTTCAAAGTGAGTGCTGAAAAAGCTGGTCCATCCTGTAAAATTACAGACAGTGCAAAGGAATTGTGTTCTTTAATTAAGTAGTACCATATGTGTGTGCATCTGTTCCACTTAACTGTCTGTTAAGTGGAAGACTGAAGCTAAGATTTTCACTTTTGTGTCACAAGGAAATGGAGCAGTATGGAAGCATCAGGCATCACAAGTATCTGCCCACATATTAATCTGAAAGCTGCCAGCCCATTTCAGCCATTTGAGTACTATGGTATCAGGTATTAATTACAGTCATGTTACATGAAAGCTGTACAAATAGATAGACCCAAAAAAAGAAACCTATGCTAGTGTTCCTACTGAAAGATGATAGTGTAGCACAAAAAAACCCCATTGTGTTTGGCTCACTGAATGGCCAGTTACTGCACAAATACTAGCTTATTTACTACTCCACACTTTCCCGAGCTAGTACTTTAGAGACATGAGAGGGGGCTGAAGATAAGGCAGTGAAGTCAGGGAGATGCCAGGCTTTATTTTTGTTGCTCACAGGGAGTCTTTTAATGTTTACCCCAAATACAATGGTAAAGTACAAGCATTATCTTTAGTTCTTCAGAAGGCAGGATGGGTAGCCTCAGTAATAAGCCTCAGTAATGTTGCTCTGTAATTAACATCAAGTTAAATTTGTATCTCAGATTCCATTGTATAACTCATCTTGTGCCTCCTGAAGTCCCAACGCTCCATCTGCATAACAACTTGTATTGGTTCCAATACTAGTTCCAGACTGCTAAGTCTGAGTGGCTAATCAGGGTGTTTTGTATGCTTTCTTTGTTCAAGATGCAAGATGGCAAGAGGCAAGGCCCGCATCCTCTTCTCTATTTCATACCATTTAAAATATTCTTTCTATGAAAATAATGCTAGAAAGAGTTGCTGGATGCCAGCAAGCAGGTCTGCTGAGCAACAGTCTCTGTTGAGGTTTATGAGCAGCCTGTCATCTGGAATAAGTAAGAAAAGTGATTAGCGTTCCTTTAAAGAGCAGAAAAATCAGAAGCCTCTGCACATACCACTGGAATGCACAGAGAAGCTTCAGTGAACAACCTGGGCAAATGGTGATGGATGACTAGTTCATCTCCATACTTACTTCAAAAGCAGGAGAATTGGAAGAGAATCTGACAGCACTGTCTTCAGAAGGAACAGAAATTAAGATTCCTGGCTTGCAGAATGATCTATTCCTAGTTCCTCCACCATAGATGTCATAAGACATGGCACGTAAGGAGGAATTACCCCTTATACAGTCTGCTAATATTACTGCCTACTCTGGACTTTGTTTTCATTTATTCTGGAACATGGTTACCTTCTGAAAATGTTACTGTGATTTGACTTCTTGAGTAAATTGCTCAAGACTTCAAGAAAGCAGTGATGACAGACAAAGCTTATACCGTGAAGTTGGGGTGTTACACTTCCATAACCCATTCAATATCTTTCTTCAATTGGGGCATTTTATTTGGCTTCCTGAGAAAAAGATATTACATGGGAATCCAAGACTGGCCCACTATAAATACAATCAGATATTATCCCTTAATAGTCAGAGAGTTCAGACCTCCTGCATAGAAGTAGGCACAGTTTTACTGTCATAGTAAAACAAGGTGATCAAAACAATCTGAATTGCTCTCTTACAAACCACAGGGCAAATTGCCACAGGAGGCCTCTTTTTATTAATTTTTAATCTTAAAATAGCTATGACATTTATTTATCTATTATTCTCAGTGAGATGGAAAGGGATTAACAATCTCTGATGTAAATCAGGGAAAGATGCAAACGGAAAACGGGTAGTTTGGCTACTGCTTTCAAGACTTACAAAACAGTAAGTGAAGTCTGAAAAGTGAGGCAGAGAAACTGAGTAAACACACTAGCTCCTCCCGAGCTCTGATGTTGCAACAGCTCTGCTGTTAGTGTTTCAACAAGTTCAGGCATGTCTATCAAATTGCAATCACACCTTTGGATGACAGTAGTCACATGCCTACAGATGATAGCAAGTATTGGGAGTGAGACAGTTTTGGGTTCCAGCAACAAGAGGACTCACTGTAAGGTATAGCCTAGCTGATACCACGAGTGTTTCAGCACGTACACAGGGACCTTGCACAGAATGACAGGGAGGATTGCAGCTTAATGGAATAAAAATAGGATTTTTTTTTTTTTCCTCTCTCCCTTTCTATCTTTTAACCCCAGTGAAAACTACATCTTTCATAAAACTAAATCACATACTTTCTCAATACAAACAGATCTGTAATTTTCTCCCCATAAAGTTCCCAGATAATTATCCGAAAATACAATTACTTTGAGTCAAAATCTTTGGAAGCCTTAGATGACAGTGGTCTGTGGTTTCCTGGCTAACAACAAATGCTTTAGCTGAATAGCATGTACTACGGGATGGAGTAAATTTAATGTAATATCATCAATAGTTGCACTGTCTTTGTTACTGACTAAATATGTGATCTATCAGTTGGCCTTCAAGAACATGGATACATAGTTTGTGTCTATGTTGGGAATTTAGGGAGCAATTCTGGGCAGCCAGGTCTGGGTCAGAGTCACAGTTGCTTGCCAGCTCTATACAGGAGACCTCAGTTTGCACTACTTCCCCACTACACACACACACACACACACACACACACATACACAGTGAAAACAGTGATGTATGTGGTCTAAATGTGACCTTCAACATGTTTCAGACAGCTGTATGATCTTGATTACTGGGGAGTAGGACCTCACACACCTGCTCATCACAGCACACTCAGAGTAGGAAGTATAGACATAGCTAAAGCTGAATTACTACAGATCAGGTGAGCTGCAGTAAATTGACTTTTGGCATTAGGATGGACTTCAGTTGGAGATCTTTCATGAAGTTGTTTTACCTTCCATTTGATTTGGGCTAAGAGTCACTCAGGCAATCAGTTGCTGCAGCTCAGATTATGAGATAATTCATGTAACCTGCCTAAGCCTGGAAATAACAAAACCTGCAAGATCATAAATAAAAGTATAGAAGATTGCAATAAGTGTGTAAGTTTCTGAACTACATGCTTACTTCTGAACTCAGGCCTCACTTTTCTTGTGCCATGTGGTACCTGGTCATGTCACCCTTCTGTTCAGAAGGGCCCATCAAGTTAGTCTAGACAATTAAGTGAAGAAACCCTGATAAAAAGGAAACTCAAGATTGTAAGGGAACTGATACAATCTGGCCTAGCTGTGGTGATACAGACATTTCTAAGAGTTATCACAGATGGTTACAACTTAGATTAGAATTAAGGCTGCATATAAAAAGGTGAACTATGTCATAGACATTCCCACCATAAGGACTTAGACCAGTCTTTTACCAGCAGCCCTAAGCCTTTCCCATATCATCTCTTGTATAGGAGTTAGAGGTGGTTCTTATGAATGTCTCCTACATGGTAACACAGTAACATGGTAAAATAACACGGTAAATATTTTGATGCTAAAATTCAGTGGTTGTTGCCTTAGACTAAAAATAATTCATTTTGCTTTTCTGAAACAGATGAAATAGTTTCTGCAGTCTTAAGACTGTGCTGAAATACCGCAGTAGCATTCAGAAATGACTTGTTCCCCTAAACGAGGCTTGGACTGGCTCTAAGTTCGCACATGTGTAGAGTAAGAATGGTTAAGTTGACTAGCCTTGTAATTAAAGTGATAGAGCATATGGAAATTGGCTTGCACATGCTTGTATAATTTGGATAGAAATATTCAGCATAAGAGACTTCTCCAAAACAAGAAAGTCTGCATGCCAATAATGTGAATCATTGCTGTTCAAAACAATGCGGTATCTACTGTCACCGTTCTAGTGCTCTGTTGTTTCTACACCATGTTTCTGGCTAAAAGACCTCCAAATAATTCTTCATTTTTAAATATGAAATTATGGTAAGAATTAAGGGCAAGTTTTTTTTCACTACTCATCACTGCAAGATCTCCTGAGGATTCCATTTAAAGTAAAGGGAGGACAGAAGAGGAAAAGCCACAGCAGCTATTTTAGAACTAGTTGTTAATGACTGATTTCTTCCTACAGTAATTCACAATTCTAAAATTATTTGCAATAATCACCATATACAAATAGCAAAAAGTTACAAGTCTACAATACAGCACATTCAGATGAGGCCTGTCCTATCTGCTTTGATATCAATAAAAGTTTTACAGAATGTTTTGCTAAAAAGAAAATTACTCTGAAATTTAGATCAGAGGTTCCCCAACTGCTCTTCTTTCTTCAAAAAGTATGTACAAAATGCATTCAATTCTGCATTAATCCTAAATACAAAAAAAAAAAAAAAAAAAAAAAAAAAGTGTATGCCTATATATGGGTTTTACATATTCAGGAATATAGCCGTTCAGGTTAATAAATTAGCTCCAGTATTAAAACATGAGTGTCTTTTAACTGCATGAGCAATTGTTTTTACAACATAACTAACACATCTCAAAATACGAATGAGCAAGAAAAGCTCTTAAAGCATGAAGTAAGTATTTCACTAAGGATCTTTTGGGAAATCAGAAATTCCCCTGGAAGCTCTCATTTTAAACCATCCATAAAAAATGTTTATACTCAAGTCCAAGCTTGTAAATGATTTTAGGGGAGCAAGAGAAAATGAGAAATGAAAATAAACAATTTCTACTTAATATGCCAGCTGTAACTTAATTCTGTTCCTCTATCAAATTAATTCTTCAGTTTCCCTTTTGGACATTATGAGTGATCATCCAAAAGACATGTATCTTTTGAGAAATAAAATCTACAGTGGTACTCCTATGCAACTGTAGCAACAACAAAAAACAGTAAATATTTCTAAATAAACATATATTTGAGGTGTTTGGGCTTTTGTTGATTTTTTTTTTTTTCATTTTTAATAATCAGAGCCTAGAAATAAATCTTAAAACAATGTAAATCTCACTTACCCCTTACATGAACCAGAAGAAAACCAAAGCACAAAAGGAGGATATTTCTTAATCTCCCCATGGTCTTCTATGCAGTGCTCTGACTTCACCAGTTGTTTTTTCCAAGCGATGACAACAACAGATGCTGCAAGCGCAGTGCCAAGGTTCAAGGGAGACCTTTTAATCAGTGCCTCTTTCTGAAGAGTTCACTCACCATCACAGTCAAGCACTGAGAATCAGAACTGAGAGAAGTCCTTAAAAACCTCCTCCTATTTCTTATAGGAGGAATAACAAAAGCAGACAACCACTCTACAGCCACACCACGACTAACAACGTAGACACCACCTGCCCTCTAAGAAACCTATTTATCAACCAGGCAGCTAATGTGGAGGGTAGAGGAACCAGCACCAGCACCCAATAAGAAGAAGGGAGCCAGCGCTCTCTTAATTCACCTCCTTCCCTGAGGGAAAGCCAACCTGTTTTGCATGCTCACCTACTAAGTAGGGTGTGGTGCTGTAGGAGCTAAAATAACTTCAGGCCTCCTCTGAAGTGTACTTGAAAAATCTCTCATATATCTTCTGTCTGCAAAGAGCTGTCTCCCTACTCACTTTTTGAACTGGTGATAGAGGAAATCCTGACAAAGTCCTAATCAGTAACTAAAGCAGTGGAATTAGGCAAGTGAAGGACAAGAATCTGCTTTGCAGAGACTCAGGGATTATCTACAGAGGGATAACAAAAAAATCTAGGATGCTAAACTCAAAATGTGATGTCAGACTCCTAAACTGAAGAATGCTAAGCTCCCTGGTAGATGCCCTTATTCATAAAGTAAATTTTGTCCATATATTTTTTTCCATTAATCCAAACAAATTTTTAAATACAGATATCCACACACTTCCTAAATGAAAAAAAGATCTCAGATCATGCCATAGCACAGTCTGAGCAGAAGAATAAAAAGCTTTGGAAAGTGACATCATAGATGCATACATCAACATCACTGATCTGATTTAAATACAGTTTTGTCAACATCTCTTTCTAGGAAACATATATGTCAACATTTGTGTGTTGAACTGGATTGTCACTGTCACACTGGTGCCCTGCTCCAACAAGAACCCTGGTCCACTACTTCCCTCTCATTTGGGTTAAGCTGCAGACAATTTTGCCATCACTATTTTGTCTAGGGCAGCAAATACACTCAGGACGTTGTTACCATTAATAGCAGACCCATACGCAGCCAATGTTGCTGGGTGATCCAATCTGATCTGGAGCAAAGGTGGGCCCCAGGTGCATTCCTGTTGAATTGCCTACAACAGGTGATACAGAGTTTGCATGAAATTCATACTTCTTTGTTAATTACAAGAAAACAGATGATCCAAGCTAAGCTGGACTGATAAAAAATGACAGTTCTGGATCTTCCAAGAAGCTTGGTGTTGAAGCTGATCAGCATATTTTTTCCCCATAAATTTCAATCAATAAAACAGGAATAGGTTTATGCTGTACTGGCTTTATGTATCACATGGCTTCACCATTTTTAAGCTGTAATAGAAACCATAAAGTTGAATTTATGTGTTATTATTCTGCTTGTCAAAGTCAATTGCTACACCTCAGAAAAGTTAAGGACATTTAGGCTTGAGAGATGACTTTGTCAACCACAGACTTCACAGACATTCACTAGCTTTATTTCAAAATAGTTGTTCTCATGAGTGAAGTCTTACCTAAATGCCTTATCTCAGCAGGTTACTGATAGTAGTTCTTAGGGATGATTTATTTAGGATTGAAGATTATTACATTAAGTTTGAAGACGATAATACCCTCTGTCTATTTCTTCTGTCTAGTTTGACAAAAGCAATAAATACAAAGATGGCATAGGAGGGGTGAGCTGGATGAGCACGCCCAATGTGGGAGTCAGGATGTCCCAAATACTTAACCAAGTTATGCTCCAGTGCCTTCCAGGAGCTTCTTAGCATCAGCTCTCTCTGTCAAATAGACATGCAATCACTAACCAAAAATATCAAGTATATTGAACAGTAAACACAAATACAGGGCCTTATAACAAACTATAAAGTTGTTTCTGTCAATTTGAGAAATCATTTACTCATCTTTTCCTACTTAAAAGGAAGACAAAGCTTCACCTACATTCACTTGACATGGCTCATGACTTGTCTTATTTTTGTACTTGTTCTTTCAAGAAAAAAAAGAACATATATTTAAGAAATAGCAAATGAGTGGAGAGATGGAGCCAGTATGTCTGTCTATTCTCTACACCATATACTTTTACCTCATCTTTTAAATGAGACAAGTTAAAGAAAAACAAGAGGACAGCCACAGCCTAACAATGGTTGTAGCACCATCCTTCCTGTGGCCAGAGGTTAGACATTGCTCTCTTTGGCACAGGTGACCTGCTCTGTGAGTCTTTCAGGGAAGAAAGAACAAAATTATAAACTAGAACTACTTGGGAAAGCCACTGACATCTTACAGTGTTAATATTTTGTCATAAAAATATAAATATTTTAACTAAAATCTTGAAACATTGGTAACTTGAGACATTAATCTAACTGTAAGCCAAACACATAAGTGATTCAGTGATACAATTTCTTCACAATAGAAGAATACAATTGTTACATGCAAGCTATTTGTTGTAGTTAAAACTTCAATATTTTTGCAAACAGATGGAGGAACATGCATTTTAGTATTTAATTCTTGTGGTTCTTTAAGTTCTCCAAACGTAGGGGTTTGAATAAACTGTTTTACTCCATTCAAATGTTATAGTCTTTTTCCTATCCTTAATTATCTCTTCACTTTTTTCAAGCATGTCCTTTATACCAGCATAATAGAAAAGAGAAAAAAAATCTCTGTAATTTATGAAAAAAACACATGGTGGGGGGGGGGAGAAGAGGGTTCCTTTCACCCAGGAACAGTACAGTTTAAGCAGTGTAAATAGTGACATAAAGGAATGTCAGAAAAATACTGAAATACATAACTGCAATTCAACTCTATGTAAACTGAAAGTTTAGTGAGTTAAAAAGTGATTTCCTTAACATTCAAAATTTGGTACAGATTTTGAAATGAGCATGAATAGGAGCTACAATAAAAATGTTGCTATATTTTATGTTTAAGAACTGCCCTGTTTTCATCTCTTCAGCTTGAGAAATTCCTTTGGATATGTTTGCATAAGTATTTGAAGTGCACGTCCCACTTGAAAACCCTCAAAACATTTTTAAGGTAGTCCTTTTACTGATTATTGGGATGAACTAAACTGCAACCTCAGCTCCCTGGTAAGACAATGCAGTAACAGAATATTTTAGAACAAGAAGATCCTGCTTTACTTTTTTTCTCCTGCTTAGGTTGCTTGAACACCACCAGGAGTGAGACAGCTCCTGCACCTCCTCAGAGGAGCAAGCTAAAGAAAAACCACAGCTCAAGAAGGCATACCAAAGCAACCAGACAGATTTGAGTGTCGCCATCTATTTAAACTCATTTATTTTAATGGTGAAGGTACTTCACAGGAGTGAAACTTATAGTTTGGGCCTGGAAAGAGCAGTATTTTTTTCATTCCACTGCACTTTCTAATTGAAACCCATCTCAAAACCAGGACTAATTCCCAAATTCTCTGTGATTCACAGAGAACACACAAGGCCATGACGGGCAGCAGCTGATCTGTGGAAGATGACCACGAATATAGTTCAGTGGGGTGAGAACGAATTGTTGACTGATGTTCTTTGACGCAGTAAATGTGAGAACTAATGAATGAGGATATTTAGCTAGGCAATGCAATAGCAATCTGGCTAGGAAGACAAGAGATCGAAGTTTCAAATGGTAGAGTGGTGTGGCATTTAGTGATATATTCCGGTTAACACTCTAGTACCTGAAAAAATAGTGAACTCCTAGGTGTTAGCCACAGATGGCTAACAGAAGCCCACAAAACAGCGGTTTCTTTCTCGTAACAAGAGACTAGCCTGAGATTTAAAGCCTTTCAGCTCTCCTCTTTACTTGTTCCTCTCTAGGAGGCAGCAGCCAATCTTCTGTCCTTCTGGGACAATTCCAGCCTCCAAAGCCATAAAAGGACAAAGTAAGAGGAGAGGGCTGCTCATATCAGCCTTATGATATACCTTCCCTCCAAGCATCATCTTTAGGTTTGGCTGCTTTGTGGAGGAGAAGGTAGCTGTGCCTAAATTTCACACAGCAATCTATGTCCGTTTATACTGAAAAATTCAGCAAGTTTGTTACTATTTAGCCAGTTGGCAACCACTGCACTGCCATCTCATTTGGGCTTGGTCCTCTCACGTCAAAGGGTGTAAAGGACACAAGAATCACTGCAAGGGTGTCTGCTCCTAAAGGCACCAATATCTGGATGGGGAACACAAACACCCTTCTCTTTGCCATTTTTGTATGTCTAGACCAAGCACTATTTCTGCATGTATTTTCCATTTTATTTTGTGTTACAAAATCTAAGTGTTTTGGTTGTTTTTGTCATTCACATAGAAGATGTCCTCCGAGGCACTTCATATTGTAAACACTCTGTGAAAGCACTTGTGGCTTTGTGGCTACTGGCCAACTTCCTTCTCATTTGATTGAGACTTCGTAAAAAATAAATCTGTTTTGCTGATGGAAGAGCAAGAATCTCCCATTGAAGACAACTTCTCTGGTACAGCCCCCAACTTTTTTATTTCTAGAGCCACTAAAAAGCAAAATACTTAAACATTTTATTTTTTCTTTTTTTTTAATTTATTTTTTAAAAATCACAATTTTGGTAGGAGGGTTTAGTGAATAGTTTTTTTGGCTTGCAAAAGCTGAAGAAGGATTCAAGAGTCTGGTTAGCTAAAAGCTAGTTGAAGCTCCCCCCCATCCCTACTTCTGTCCCTGACAAACACTGCCCTATTTCTGTTTTCTCTGCATTTGGCATTGATATGAGATAGCTGTTCATTCATACAGGTAAACAGTACATTTCCTTTGTTGGTATTTACATATATCAAACGTTTTACATATAAATCACTTCTCCACCCTTGAATATACTTAAAGGTTTTAGCATTTTTTATGCTAAAAATAAAATGGGGAAAAATAGGTTTACAAATTAATTCCATAACAAAAGACTAAAACTGGTGTAAAGATTTGCGGTAAGCCAAGAAACACATGTAACAAATTCTTGAATTACCCTTGACATACATTTATATTTGAATGTAGATATTTAAAGGTTTAAAATCCAAAGTGATAATGATTTCCTGGATGTTCCATGCAATGTCATCTTTCTCTATAACTTTGCAAAGTGGCTAAAGCACATTACTAAGATACATACTGTAAAACTGCATGAAAATTGGAAACAGTTAGAATGAAAGCCAACAGAACTGGTCAGGCTATTGCTTTCACACACCACTAGTTATTATTCCAGACTCAGTCCTTTGACTGTTACAGGTGAGCAGTTTTCCATGTTTCTGCAGATACTGGAAACTTTTTTGTGGCTTTCAAGAGGTATAGCAAAGCTCCTAAGTGATTTCAGTCGAGGATGCAGCCATAGCCTCTTTCTTCCTGACGGCAATCCTTTACAAGTCCAAAAGTACTCATCACGTTTGTTATTTATGCTGTCCAGTGGATGCTTGTAGAGTTAGGTTGGGTTGTCGTCAGTCTTGGTATTATGATCTTCCAAGTTGTAGTACTGTTTCTGCTTTCTTAGTGCTGCTAAATTTCTGGTAAGGTAAGCCTGAAGATGCTAATCTCCACTTCCCAGTACTTCATTCAAAACCGTTCAGACAATTGCCAAGTATCAATCTCACATGATGTACAAAATTCAAATATTTTTCATTTGTAAATCAGGCTTTTTTACATCTAAATAGCTCAGTACTTGCTAAGCAGAAAGAAGAGCCATAAAGGCTGAAGGATCTGTATGTACTAGTTTGGATGTTTTGAATCTGTACCAGACAGATGCAATGAAGGAAAAAAAAAAATCTAAATTTTTGTTTCTTAGATGCTGAAGAACATGTATCTTTTCCCTAGTGGCTGACCCAGGCAGCTAAACAAATCATATAAACAGCATCCACATTAAGATGCATTATCGTATCCAAACACAGTGAACCTTATTATCCAACACATGTATGTTCTTTCCTAGGTAGTATTTTTGCTGTCAGGTGTCCACAATATATACCAAGTTCTTTTCTTTCTTTCTTTCTTTTCTTTTTCTTTTTTTCTTTCTTTTTTTTTTTTTTTTTTTAATGTTCTTCACTTTAAGTGAAGATGTAAGAAAGTCTTCTTGGTACATTCATTTTGTACAGGATATTAAAAAAGGCTTGCACTGCCTAAAAGTAATGGCATAACAAAACATTAATTGTTTATTGTTTTTGGAGAGGTGAGGGAAAGTTAAACATACTGAATGCACTTGAGACACACCCATTTGTCAAAAAGAATAAAGGAAAAAATGTAAAGGCACAACATATTTCTACACTCCTGTCATTAAGGCCAAATATCAGTGTGCAACACTGCTTCACAGGACTAACCATACAGAAGTACTCAGGCACACTCCCAAAGATGCCTCAAGCAAGGACTATTTTCTCATTCATCTTCAGACTCTGCTGTTTACATTATACTTTATGGTTTTATTTTCTTTCTTTTTTTTTCAGGTAGAAAGCAGGCTCTCAATCCAGTTTTAATGGTCTGTTCTTCACCATGTTTTCCTTGATTTAGTTCTCCAGAAGCGTGCGCTGTACTAAAAAGTGAAAAGACCTCAAGATTAGTATAATATGTTAATATATATTGTAAGAACTCACTTAAAACAGCATATTTAAAAAGACGACCAGTATTTGGAACTGTGGGACAAATTCAGGTATGTAGAGGCTTGATTCTGTTTGTATCTTGTATAACAAGGGACATTACATCCTAGATTTTCACTCAAATAACTACATCCTACTAGATCCATCTAGCTATCTACACTTCCAGTTTGTGCAATCCAACATGCAGTTTCAAAGATGCCTTTGAGTTTTGCAAAAGAAAAAAAGTAAGTGGGGTACACTCTGCATATCTGATGGAAATAGTGTGTTACTGAAAGAATATCCTAGCCTGGGTTATTTACAGTTTCAGAAGTCCAAGAAAAGTCTACAAGGAAAAATTAAAAATATACATAAACTTGTTCTGCCATGTCATCTGACCAGGGTTAATGCAAGAGTGTTTCAAAACAGAAGTTATGTAGTTACATTACTATAATAAAGGCAGAGGTAAGACACCAGATTCCCACAACTTAGATCAGGAACAGCACTATGCTGCCCATAGTTTCCACACAATTTCTTGACTCAAAATATTCTCACGTCTGCCTGAAAAATATAGTACAGATATGAAATTTGGGAAGCAACACTTTAACATCCGTATGTAGGGAGGAATAATCATTTATGATAACATAGCAGATTTAACTTCATCAGTTAAAATTAAGTCTGCATCATCTGATTGGGAGTTCTGACGAAACTCATAGCCAAAATTTTAGCATACCCTGACTGCAACTCATGTGTTGTCTGCCTTTGGTAGAGGACTTTGAACAATAGTGCTTGCTTCACTATCCCATGGCTGAACTGAGGATAACATGCCTATCTTGAAGCCCGATTTCAACAGCCTGTGACAAGAAAATGGTCTCTCCTTGACAATTTCAAATATATAAAAGCTTAAAAAAAATGTTTGCAAGAGGATCATGGGACAGCTGGAAGCCTTTAGTAAAAGATAAATATCTGAAAGAAATAAGGTATATTTTTTAGTTAAATTATAAAAAAACAGAACTACTACTGCTAGTTTTAAATTAAGCCCACAGAAGAACATATTGAATATTTATACTGATGTGAGATTTTAACAGCCAGTATTTTAAAGACAGACAGAAAACTTCAGCATGAGATTGTTTTGCTTCTTCCTTTGTTGGCTAGTTGCCAGAAAGTAAAGCTTTTACTTATTTTGTTTCAAAAATTCTCCACGTGCATCTATGGTTTTCCTGTAGTTCAATCAACTGTTCCATCAGGTAAGTACCCTAGACAGCCACATACGTTCTAAATTAGGAAGAATTAGGTTGTTAGGTTTTTGTTGTTATTTTAGAACAGCTTCCTTCTTCTGCTGTCACAATTGTAGAAAGACATTATTTGGTGATTCTTTCATAAAATAATTCTCTGTTCACAGCAGAGACTGTTAGAAGAACGTGCGAGTAAATTCAGTCTTCCTCGCCTCCAGTAAGTTTTGTCTCTGTTCAAATACTGTTAATCTTTTATTAAAGTGCATTCTTGCACAGTTCTGTGTGGGTTTATGACCAAACAATATCATATTCCTATCAGACTCAATATACAGTAAAGGAATGATCTTGTGTTCTTGTAATTGTCTTTAATAATACTCTTACAAAGAAAGTCGATTCCTCTTTTAATGTTTCTAAGTTCCCTTATTTCAGGGACCCCTTAAGGCATTAAACCAATGTGTTCAAACAAGAAAAATTACAGAATAATGGCTAAGTAATAACAACTGAAATCTTGATTCAGTTCAAAATTAGTGGTCATGGTAGTTACAAACATTTGGTTAATGAAAAGATAATAGTGCATTTTCTCCACTAGGTTTAATGTCAATAAAGTGCATTTAGTAGGATCACCACCAAAAAACTTGCTCTTCCATCTAGATTATCCTCTTACCAGGTGGCTCAGATTGTGCTCCACGATGGCTTTCCATATTCACATTCTCTTCATCTGCTGAGAAACAAATAGACATTTAATATTCAGATTCTCTTCACTTCAAAGTTGTTGATCATCAGAGATAATCTCGTACAAGAGAAAAAAACATAACTGAAGAAATTGGGATACTGAGAGTAGCTGAGTTTCCCTTGTACTGCCTACATAATCTCATCGTGCATGGTAGACAGCCCTCAGTTTCCAGACACCCAGAATTCACAAATATCAGTGTCTGTCTGGATTGCTGCTCTACCCTTTCCCTTCACCAACCAGTCCAGAGGACTGGAAAAGCTTATGTCCCACCTATCAGCCACAGTACTCCCCAAGTTCTCTGATCCAAACTACATCTTATTTAGAAAGGAAGTAGACAACAAGTAATAGACTGCTGCAGAAGAAAGATCATTTTGGGATGAACATTCAGATACTCGTCATAAGCCAATACGCAGGCAAGTGTTTTTAGAAGACACAAAAGCAAGATTTAAAAAGTGGAGATGACATAGTATTTTCCAGGCAGATAGTCTCTAATACCCAACCCCCATTCAATTTTCAAAAAGAAAAGTTCTCCTGCAGTCTCTGCTGTTTATTCTCTAGCAGGCGGTGGTTATATTTTAATGTACACAGAGACTTAAGTCAGTCTGTTTTTGAAAGTCTAAATTTTGAGTCAGGCAATCTTCAGTCACCCTTTCTTAGAGGACTAGTAAAAGAGGACTAGTTATTCCCTGCGAACACTAATTCACTAAGCTATTAAAACTACCTGAAACAAAATCAGTTTCTAGGTTCTATATAAAATACAAAAAAGGAGAGCAGAGCTCTATAAAAGGTAGAAAGAAATAATCTAGAAATCTTACCGCTTTGTTTGAAACAGAGTTTCTTCTTCTGGTAAGCAATGAAGCTAGATACCGCTCCAATCACAGTAGCAACCACAGCACTTACAATTCCAGCTACTGCTCCCTGGGAAGCTGAAAAGAAGAGCTTTGTATACATTTCTGTACAGAACCGAAAGTGATGTTATACTTGAATTGTCTCAAAGTGAAGCCTCTGCATACTTCTAAGAAGTAAGAACATGAAATAAGTGCAGTGATCAACTTTTTTCTATCTTTAGGAATGAGAAGTAAATCCTCTAATTTTATAATCATTCATTTTTTAGCAATGTTTGTTGTTAAATAACTTGACCATTTTCTTTTTGGTTGTGTATAAGTTCCACTAATGATTAAGAAAAAGTTACCATTTTATAGCTAAATTTAACCTGTAGCATGCTGCATGCAATCATTTCACCAGTATCTCTGAGATGTTATCATCACCTCACGTTATCAGACGTGAATCATCTGCAACATAAAGATCTTAAAGAATTCTGAAAGCAGAGCCTAAAGGCAAAATTCCATAAAAGTTGAGAAGCTGAAACACGCTGCTAGCAATAAGTATCCTGTTAGAAAAGTAACAATGCAGATAAGTCATTTTGAATATTTGTTCAAAAAAATAAGCTTCAGATGTTTTAGTATCTTTAAGACATGTAGAGACCATAAATAAAAATCCACGCATTTACCCTCAGATTCTCCACCATTATTTGGATTTGAGTCCTTTCGTCCTGCAAAATGAACGAAAGGTTTAGTTTTTACATTTCTAAAAAACAGTAGTTTCACAATTTTTTTTCTCAACAGATCATGCAAAACAACAAGCCACTTGCTAATGCAAATTTATTAAAAATGTAAATAATTGATGTAATTATATATATATATAGAATGCTAAGCTTTCTGGCACTTATATTTTTTCTTTTCAAAGCATAGCTCATACCAATGCCGACTTCAACTTTAAGCTCTAACACGGTTTTGTATTTCTCACTGTAAGCATACCCTACATCACTTGGAAGTCTAAGGATCAGTCCACCTTGTGAGACAGGTGAATCTTTGAAAACATGCTGAAGGCCCCTCTGAGGCTTGCTAACCAAAAAAAACTAACAGAAACAGAGAGAACACCACAGAAGATCTGGAAAGAACATCAGGATGCTTTACAAAGTTGTTTTTATGGTGATTTTTGAAATAAATACTACTCTCCTATCTCAATTTTAAAATCCATCTTCTTGGCATAGTAGTAAAAATCACTGAAGCTTCCAAAATCAGTTTTACTTAGTCATCTGCTTTTTTGACACAGATAGAAAAGATGTTGCTTTTGAACTGCAAACTATGTTCTCACTTTTCAGATAGTGAAGGAAAGCTGTTACAAGCTAGGTCATGCTAGCCAATTTGCAATCAAGCTTTTATCAAAAAGTCAGATAGTCATGGTATCAATATGAAGCACCACCATTACCATCGCTGCCGCCACCATCTCGTCCTCTTGGTAAAGTGCTATCGTATAGATCTGAATCATCAATGCTGCCTACAGAAATAAAAATAATATTGTTTTATGTGTTCTAACTTCAGTGAAAAGACATCTCAGGACACACAATGATACATAATTTTTCTCTAAATCATTCGGCTGAATCTGTCAGTGTTTTAGGCCCAGGTCATAGTCAGGGCACATTCAACTTTCAAAGTCTCCCCAATCTCCAAGTCTCTTCAGCTAAGCACTACAATATTTCAGTTTAGTGCAGACTTTGGGCTTCCTGAACAACTGAGAGAGAGCGGTGTCCACGAGCAGCCTCTACTGCACTAGCCATGGGCTTAACAAGTAACCTTTGTAGGTTACTTTACTTGAATGGCCCAAGTCTCACTCTCTTGTTAAAGCAGAGAAAGGACATGGACAGGAAAAGACCATTTCTGTTCAAGACTACAGCTGTAAATGTTTTTCCAGAGTTGAGTTTCTGAGTCACAACTCAGAACATGTACAACACAACTTTGAGCATTTACACATAATAACTAGAGGAAAAGAAGTACTGCAGAAGGCTGCAGTATCTGCTTGCAAATGGGAAGACATGGGTTTAATTCCATACTCTAATTTACTGCAGGAAACTGAGTAAGTTCCTCTCCATTTCCACTGGATCTATCTCATGAGACCTGGAGTTCTCCTCCTTCCCTTCATTGCCAAATGAATCTCCAGTTCAAGCAAAGTAATACTGTCTCAAGGAGCAAAGCTAAAAGCATCACATTAGAGGATGTTTTAGCAGGGCAGCACAAACACTGTACTGAAGTATGCAAGACCTGAATTCAAGGATCTGCTGAAAATCAAGCAGGAGAAAGAACAAGTAACCAGAACTTGTATTTCAGGAAAGGACTCTAACCACCACATTCCTGGATAATGGCATCATCACAACTACATCCATCCGTATTTGCTTTGTTAGGAGTTAGGCAAAGACAGAGAAGACCTTTAAAGTACAACAGGAAAAGACATATATCTTAAGCCTACCTTTCAAATAGGAAAAAATTTATTTCTTAATTTGGGATCTTAACAAAATCTAAAACAATAACCCTTTAAATTTAAGCTCTACCTTTAATTTAGATGTTTTAAGAATACAGGTCATGGGCAGTTCCTATTTACTTTAGCAAGATTAGCAGGGATTCCGTTTCTAAGGATGAAAGGAGTCAATCTGCTAAACAGGTGTCCTACTGTGGATGCCTAAGAGCAGCACTGCCCCAAGTGCACACACATTGCTTCATCCTTCCTCCTCTCCCATCATCCTGCTTTTAAGTGAAAAGAAAGTGACTCAACAGGTTTATCATGGAATGTCAAGACTGCTGCTGGGTTTACTTACAAGACCTTTTTTTCCCCCTCAATGCTCATTGTTTATCCAAACCAACATCTGACATACAGAGCAGCCATTTAAAAAGGAGTCATTAAAAGTTTAACTGGGATAGTAAAAATAAACTACCATTCAGGAATCCTAGGAAAATAGAATCTACGTTCTAGTAGAAACTAGAAACCTTACCAGTGTCTCTAGGATGAGCAGGTGAACCTTGTCTGGGGTTATCTACACACAAAGATATTTGGAGAAAAAAATAAAGAAAAATATTAAGAGACAGCAAACTATATACTAACTTTGAAATGGATTAGGAAAGCTTAATTGGGCTACTACAAATGCATGTCTAGTATTCATAAACTCTTGTTAGGATAGTCTTACCAGGGTCTCCAGGACGTGTAGGTGAATCTTGCTTGGGATCCCCTATAGGCAAATAGAGTTAGAATAAAGTGACCAAAGTTTCTAGTACTAAGAGACCAAAAGCAGAGCATATGGTGACCTTGAAAGACTATCTGACCTAAACAATGGTATCTATCACATTATCTATCCCACATTATTTTCCTTTCCTTCCATAAGCTAATGCTGTATTTGTTTGGTTATTTTAGGTTAAACACTGTATTTTAAGTTAATGAAATCAACAGTCTTTCTGCTATGCCAGCCTGTTACATCTTGAACCTGATGCATCTGAACATATACAGTAGGATTCACTCAGCTTTATATAGCATTTGTTTGGTAAGTCTGACTTCAAACACTAAAATTCAAAATTTTTTATTTTATTATTATTATTTTTTTTTTTTTACCAGGCACTGACTGTTTGGCTGTTTCCTCTTTTAAAACTACTACCACTACTTCACCACTACTTACTAAAATAAAAAGAAAAAAGAAAGACAAGATATACTCTGTAAATTATAAAATATGGTCCCCAAAATGACATTTCATTTAGCTTGCTACAGAATAAGAGCTCTTAATAAATCTCTCTGCATTGTTTGGTCACAGTTTTTATTGCCCATATTGAATTAATTCAGTATCACTGTTTTTCTATATCTGTATTTTTACCAACAACTAACCAATCTAGTGCCCCACTGCTTCTGTATACTATTTCTCCTTGATGTTGCATGGTCTTGCTTTCTCTTAGCTCTAGCACAAGTCAGATCTGCTCTCCTTAGCTTCTCTGCATGTTCAAGGTAAGGAGGCTGGCACCTCCAGAGCACAGTTCCAAGACCCAACTTAGGTTTGTCATCTCCTTAAGGTAAGTGAAGAGAGAGGATCCTTTATCATCTGACTCAGCTGTTTCTGAACTAGCCAACTCTATTTTCAAGAATTTCAGCATTAGGAAACAGACTGCTTTAAGAGAGAAAAAACTTTGAAGGGTTTCTACAATCGCTGCTGCTGTTCATACTACTAAGCTGAACTACCTCAGAAAAAGTACCTTTCCTCAAATTATTTCAAACAGATTAAGGTTTCCTCATGCTAGCAAAATTACTTCCTCGAAAGGCAGTGATTACTTCAGATTCAAAAACTGTTTCCATAACAGTTTATGGAATTAGTGCCATCTAGTGAAGCTACAGCAGTGAAACACTTGGCTAAGAAATACGTAAAACACGCATTCTTTTGTGATCCAGACCCTTGAAATGAAACTAAACAAACATTGCTGGAGTGCAATTATTTTTATCTGTTGTTTGCTACCTTAATTAACTCAGTGCTTTTATTACACTTACCTAATACAGGATGGATAGACATTGCACTAAGTACCACAGAATTAGGAAAGCATACGTACCAGGAAGAACAGCATCTTCCAAACTAAAGTCATCTACAAAGAAGAACAGTTTTAAGTGTAATGTGAAAACTTAACTAACTTTAGAGTACTTTTACACAAAATGTACCTCACCATGTTTTCATCAAGAATACTATGACATGCTCATTAAACCCATAGAAGAGCATCACACTGTTGTTAGGGTTTATCCATCAAACTACATGCTGCTTTTGGTGACCACAAAACATCCTCAGGCCCAGCTCAGTGTGAATGAGCTCAGAACATGCAGATTGAAAGACAACAGAAGGAATTTTCAAAGGGTCTTTAAGCTTGTGAAATCATAAAGTAACCTTGTGAAAGAACTAGCAAAAGACTCCAAAAAGTAGAAATCTTTTTGCCACTAGAGCATTACTTTCTTTTATAGCAATATCAATATTCAGTGTAATGTGCTACTAAACTGAAAAGCGAAGGCTCTCGAATCCATGTGTACAATTACACTTCACTTCACAGTTAGAGGCATTACAGGCAACTAGAACTCACCGTGATGAGTTGGTGGCTTCTGAGACACAGAAGGTTTCTTTGTAGGTTCTGTCAGTTAGAGAAATAAAAGTACAAATATGCTGTAAGAAAATATCTGGAGGACAAATTTAACATCAAGATATTTTTCCCTTACAAGCAATTATTGAGTGTTCCCTAAGACAAATTTCAGATCTGTGTGTTCAACGTTTTGACACACCAGTAGTTGAATTGTCCCACTGAGGTTTAAACAAACCATATGTGGGGGAAGGTGTCATGCTAAGTCATGCAATATTCAGAAACAAATAGTCAAACCAGTCAAAAGGGTAGCCACTACTTCTCACCCACACTCCCCAAAATTTGCAAGAGTGTAATACTTGCCGAGTGCATGTTCTAAGCTGAAGTCATCAAAGTTGCCTATCAAAAATGAAAACAAAACCACAGTAAGAATGCTGGCTTTTTCCTATTTCAAATGCATGCTCATTAGGGTCATAAACATGTCTTTGATCTACCTAGAAGAATGTTTTTTGTTCTATATGTAGGACTAGAATGATGTTTTCAGTCAGAGCTGAAGACAGATATCCTCTGCATCTCCAGGTCAACACCCTCCAAAACCACCTCCTTAGGAAAAGAGGAATAATGATAAAAAACTGTCTCTACAGAAAGCATCTGCAGTGCCAGAACATATATTCATATTACCAACAAAATGCATTCTTTCTTTATTCTTGCCACTGCTAGCAAGTGTCTTCACTGCATAATCTTTTCCAGCCTTATTTCCACTCAACTGCAAATGAGCAGGAACTAAGCTCCAGTTTGCAAGAACTCACAAGATCCAATGCTGAGGAAGAGCCTCAGAGCACAAAAGCTAGTATGAAAGTTTTATCATCACAGCACCTTGGCATTAAAAATAAATTTTCATCATTTTATAAGATTTATCTTTTCCTCTCACAAAGTTTATCAGTACAAGAGTGGTTACGTTATTAGCATAGGTAATCTTGAGCAGGCTCTTCAGCTTTCTAAAGGACACCTAAATGCAACTATCACCACTATGGGTTCTCTGCTCCAGGCAGATTAAGTTTCATTTTCAGTTCTTGGAAAAATAACATTTTCCCTGATTTGTTAGGTCAACTGGTAGAGCTACTGCTGCTTACCCAGCCAATTGCAACACAGTGACTCAATGCATTCATGATACAAACTGGTTTCATAGCATAAATATAGCAATAGTACAGTGATCTCAGCAGCAGTGAATTGTAAGCTAAATGGACAGCTAAAACACCTGCTTGGGATACCTCTGATAGTTCATCATTCCTATTTGCACTGAAGCATAGGGCCCCCCATCACCCCAAAACATGGAAGACCATACCAGTCATTCCATAATGACATCCAAATATACTGCTCCTGGCCCAGTGAGGCTACAAGAATTTTGAATCTACTGAATACCTAGCCAGCCAGAGCAAAATTTAATTCTAACCACAGGTATCTTTATTCAGAAGATATACACACAAAGCCCTGATGTATCTGGCTTTTCCTCTAAGAAGGTAGCTACAGAAGTAGAATCAAAATTTACTAATTAATGAGAAATCTGAAGAGGAAATAGAAACAAACAAAAAAAAAAAACTTCCAACAAACCACAGGCAGAACACTCCTGTCACATACATGACAGGCTAAGTCATAACAAGGACGTCACGGCCTTGTACCAGGAATGTACCCGGTACCAGGAATGAGGAATGCTCATATATGTGGAGGATAAAAATGTTTCATCTCAGCTGCAGTCAAAATTGAAATTTCTTTTCCTTCTCAAAACATTGCACTTCTCATGCTCATTTTTTTACCCCCCAGAGAATAAATAAGACTAAGATGCACTTTTTTTTTTTTTTAATTTAGAGGTAAAGAATGACAAGTGGAGTAAAAAATTCTTCAAAGAAACCTTGCAGTTTTCTGAAATATCCTTCAAATTAGTCTTCAGTTTGAAATCTGAAAGTATAAGCACGGATTCTCAAGCTGCAACATTTGAATCAACCACCACTTTGCTCACAGTCAAGAGATGAGTATCCCGGCCCAGACAGTGACTTGCTTCCCATGAAGGCATGGGAACAGGCAGCAAAAATCATGGTTTTATCATGTTGCATGGGCAGAGAGAGTTTAGGTCATTAGTTAAAGAACTTGGGCGGACAGCAAGAAGCCATTTTTATGAGTTTTTTTTGTTCTAGATAGAGATCATGAAATTTTTCAGAGGCTTAGCTCATGAAAATTTGTTTTGCAGCATGCAAAATATTTGTAAGTCACTCAACTGAACCTTATATTATCTTGCAATAGTATCTTAAAAACCTCAGTAAAAAGGGCAGTTGCTAGATCCACATTTCATTTACCTCTGTTAAAGTTCCCTTCATTTAGGCTACACTAAAAAAATTCCATATTAACAGGCAAAAAAGGTTAAAACACTCAGGAGAAAGGAAATCTAAACAAGAATTTATATAGTTTAGTTGTTCCTCAGATGGGATTTTTTTTTTTCCTCAAGTACGTACATCTTTCTGGCAACACACCTCCCAGGAGGAATGCCTAAGGTGAGATCTGCTCAGATATCAGCTAGTCTAAGGAGGGTTGCAGAAACACCTGTTGAAGAGGTACGCTTCTGCAAACACACTACCAGAGTAACAACCAGAGGAGGGACCACTGCCATCTGTTAATGCCATCTGTCAACATCATCTGCACTAAGGTTAAAGATACATTAGTAGATCAACGAACTGGCAGGCATGCTTCAAGAGAAATATTTCTTTCTAGGGGGAAGGGAAGAGAGAAAAAAAAACAAGCACACACATTCAATATTATGCTTTGGTGCTGCATAAGTTTTACTTGGAGCAGAAAAGAGGCTATTACAACAATTTCCCATTGCCATCATGAAACAGTTTGAGAATCCCGGGTGGTTCCAACTGCAATGATTTCTCTCAAGAGGACAGTATAAAAGAGTGAGTATTCATGACACTATTATTCTAAGGGAATTTTCTTGTATGCAATCTTTGTGCAGAAATAATCTAGGAAGACTCTGCTGACTGCTATACTGTCTGGAATTATTCAGCTTTCTGTAATCACAATTCTGTATTCCACACAACCAGTAAAATATCAAGCTTTTCAAAAACATAATCTTATCTCAGTAACGGGTACAGTAATCTTGAAAATCTAACCTATAAAGCTCATTACAATAACCCATATTCTAAACCACTTGCAAACTTGTTTCCCAGGACAGACTAGTTGTCTCTGCATTGTTCGTGACAAGCCTTCACACAACTTTAAAGCACTTGCTTTAACGACTGTACTTGCTTATTAGCTTTTAGTATGGCTGGATCCAACTAAACTCAAAGTTCAAACAGTTTGTCTGAAAAGAGTGGGGCTCAAAACCAGGGATTCATTGGTTTCAGGGAATAAGCAATGAGATAACAGGGACAAAGCTACAAAGCTAGAATAAAGGTAGTAGCAGGATCCAAGAAGAAAAAGCCACTGAGGACATGCTACACTTCCTAGACATTTAAGCAGTACCTAGAGTAACCAAACTTAGGAGCCTTTTCTTAATCTAAAAAAAGATAATTGAAAATAAAGCAGATTGGCACACAACATAGTAAGCATGTCTAGCTCTAGAGGCATTCAAGAACATTTCAGAAGTCTCTATGATATTTTCTTTCAAATATCAGAATCTCAAAAAACAAACACACAAAAAAATCAAATCAGCTCCTCCAACAGGCATAACTGTAATTCACATAGTTTGTGTCAGATAGGGAAGAAGCAACAGATAAAACAAAAGGTGCAACACTTTGCTTTTACAGGAACTAGTGTATTTCAGAGAAAATATAAGCTTTCAAAAAGCTGATGAGCTAAAAGGTATCCAAGAGAACCAAGTAACTATGCAAACAGAAGTCCTTTGTAGAGACTCATTACTGCTCTCTCAGATACATACTGCTATGATGTTAGTCATATTTATATACCACTGCAGAAGCTGACATGAGCTTTGAACTAGGGGAATTCCTCCATTAGTCACAAGTGTGGCAACACACCAAGAAAATGGACTTATAATGAATCACCACAAACCGCTTTGTTACTTGAGCAACAGATCCTTGAATGCCGTTTTCTCAAAATGTGGGTACTCTCCTTCTCCGCCTCCCTGAACAGCACCCAGTGCCACCACGCTGCAGCAGACTCTGCTGTAGTGAGTCTTAAAGCTGCAGGCCTACTGCAGGTGACAGCAGCTAGCTGGAAGCTGCCCCACAGCTCGATTTTACCTGCCATTCCCTTAGTGACTTCCTTCTACCTTTCTGTTCATGAAAACCGAAAAAAAATGTTGCTATTAATGAGGGCTCTGATCTCTGTAGAATTCACATGAATTTTGACAATCATCTTAGAGGACGGAATGCTGGTAGCACAAGTGTACGAACCCCTGGGAAAACAGGTTAAAAGCAGCTTCTCCAACTTCCAGCAGAGAAACTGAATTTTATAAGCCAGTGTCTTGTATTCCTTCTCCTTGGTTGGACTCAAAACAGAGGTAGAATATTCAACATCTAGCCATGATGGAAACTAGAGAAAACCCAGGAAAGCCAACACATAGAAAGTTATTAACAAAACACATGAAATAGAAGAGCAAAACCTTTGAATCTCTATAAACACTCTTTCAGCTTACCAACACTTGATTCCAATTCAGTTTTTGCCCCATCAGCATTAGTTACCTACAATAAAACTGCTCAACTTACATTCTGACAATTATTTCCCAAAATGTCTTATGCAGGTAAAATTAAGAGAAGTAATTTAATGACAAAAATCTGAGTGACAAGTGCCTTTGTTTTTCATACCTTTCTGCAAGAATTGCCTTTTCAAGGTTTTAAATGGAGAAACTAGAAGGTGAAGACCACTCACTGTGGGTGGAGGAACGGACTTGAAACCAGATGAGTCATCTCAGCCAGGACAGAGGTGTGCAGGCAACACCAACGGGATGTTTACTCTCATTGCCAAGCAACAGTTATAATTAGCTGTGCCTGAAGTCTCGCAAAACTAAATCTCACATGGTTTGTTTCAAATCCTGTCCTTCCTGTAACTATCTACCTACCAATCTTTCAAGTTTAGTTTCTATCATACACACATAGCAGTAGAAAACAAAAAGCTTTGTACAAAGTTCTGTTCGAAAGAATGAAATGTCTTCTTATATAAAATAAATATGGTCTAAAGACAAACAACAGTCATATATCTGTCAAGAAGCAGTGTTTTTTGTTTTCTTTTTTTACATTCAGAGAGTCTCTATTTTCCATTCATCTGGAGAGTTCACTAATATATCTGACTGGGGAAAAAAAAAAAAGAAAAAGTCAGTGAAGCTTTCACCTCAACCAATAAAAATACTTTTAGATTTTAGACTAATCTCTGATTAATTTTAATATTTTGAATTACTAAGTACTACTTCTAGCCCCAAATTGCAGTTGTATATCTTTGATAAACAAGGAAAAAAGACTACCAAGTCACATTTTGATTTAAAGTAAAAAAATCTTTCTCTGCTTTTCTTTTCTTTTCTTTCTTTTTTTTTTTCCAGTTTCTAGTCATTTCTCTATGAACTACATAAAATATACTGCAAGGGAAGCTAGGTCTCATCAAAGCCAGTTTATTACTACAACACATCAGTTGCAGAAATGCATTTTAGGGAAAACACAAGTTAACTTCCTTTAAAACTTCAGCATCAAGATTATTCTACTCTAATATTTTTCTGGCAAGTTATTTTAACAGCAAATGATAAAACATCATTAACTGCGAGAGAAAAAAACTGTATTTTTAAGCACTGTTTGGGCTTCTAGACAATTTTCCTTGTCTAGAAGTTTTCTATGCACTGAACAACTTTTGTTGCTGTTTTGAGCAGTGGAAGGTAGGAAAGTTCAAAGGGACTATAACTGTTAACTAAAAACAGAGTCTTCCAGAGTCCTGATGTAGAAGTAAGGGAACAGAATAAACAGCTCTATGTCAGCAAAAAGTCTACAGAAGGACAATGTAAACCACAAAGCTGGAGAATGATCACAATAGCAACAGTCCTGCCAAATGCTGATCTGCTTATCCAGAAAAGAGAATGGATAAAAACAGAACTATGAAATAGTTGCAGAAGGTCTAAGAACTCCTCTGAAGCCATTCAGCTGGATAGTGACAAGCTAATACTCAGCACCTTAATCACAACCTACAGACTGACTAGTTCTATGCCAAAGTTTAGTTGCTTTCTTACTGTTTATAAATTTTTGCATGTCCAGAACTGATGTGACCACTCTCCCTCCCAACAATTCCTATTTTTTTTCTAGTTACAACCCCATTTGGCAAGTCAACACTAACACAGACATCCAACAGAATGGCTTTTGTGGGGCTTGAATGAATGTTCATTACTATCAAGGAGCAAATGGCAGAGCTACAGGTCCCAGATCTCTTCCTTAAGTTTAAAGGGCTTCCAAAGCACTGTTCCTAACAGCAGGTTTGACAGAGCTAAATTATCTGCCATGTTTCAGGGAGTTATTTCTTGCAAAGAGAACCACCCCCACATACTCAAAAATATTAAAAACTTGACTGGATAGGCTCCTGGGCAACCTACTAGAGCGGACCCTGCTTGAGGACTAGATGATCTCCAGAGGTGCCTTGCAACCCCAACCTGTGATCGTAACATGAGTTAGTTGTAGTTACTGGACTAAATTCTTTGTTCTAGAAAACTCATATAACTACAAGTAAGACAAATCATTCAACACTTCTGCAATTCTTTTTGCAGAAAGAATTGAAACACATTATCCTGTCTCATGAGGTTAATAAGAGAAACCTGAACTACACTAAGACTGTTAGGAGAACATCACAGTATTTGTGGCATGGCACTTGTATCAAGAAATTATAATGTAACTTTAGGAGTGTTGGGGTAGGATGGGGCAAGAGAGGAAGATGGATTCGCAGAAAGTTTTTATTTTCCTGAATCAACAAGGATGGGAAAATTTTGAAACTTAAAGCATTTTTATATAGGTACTAAAATCAGAGAGCAACAAACAAAAAGGTGTGTAGAGATTTATTTGATTTTTGCATATTTCTTCTTACCTGTGATTCTGTAAGGGCCTGGTCAAGCTTGAAGACTGCAAATGTTATTTAGGATGCTTATTCCTATTTAATGTAAGTACTTGACCTTACTATGCAAAAATGAATTACTGAAATTAGTATTTTAATGAAGCATTTTCTAAAAAGTAAATAGTAAGTTTCTTGTGCAAATACAGAGATTAAGGCAAAATATGACTAGGTGACAGAAACTTAATTTTGTCTACATTCAGTTGAAGTGTACTCTTGACAAATGATGCAAGTGTTTGATTAAATACTGCCTAGCCTTCTACTACTTAAAGCCTACATGTTGGCACTTGTACTTGCAAGTGCAAGGCACAATGAAACTTTCAGCCTTCTACATAACTGCTCTTCAGTTCTTGGTATTCTTTCTCATAAAAACTCCAAGCCACAGAGATGTCACTAGTTAGCAAAAAGTTCCATCTTGCCTTAAATTTAGTGGTTTTAGAGGTATTTTAAATTGCTCATTCTTTCCTCACATTTTTTAACCTATAATTGTAGAAAGCAGTTTTCTTTCTTTTCTTTTTTTTTTTTTTTTTTTTTTTTTTTTTTTAGCAGTGGTATGAAAGATAAGGTGTTACTGAAACCTAGTTTCAGAAACAATAAGCTAATGAAAGTTTAGAGCACGATTAGCCAAACATTTTATTAATTAACATTCTAAGAGTTATATGAAAAAGACCTAAATGATAAAATTCAGAGAGCTGAGGGGAGCAGGACTCCAGCAGCATCTCCAGGGAGCAAATAACAGCAGCTCCCCAAGGCCCTGGTGCTCTGCTGTTCCCACAGCGACAAGCCAGCTGAGCAGCCACCATCTTTGCCTTCTCTTGCTTCAACAGCAGCACCTACTTAAGCCGGCCCTGTCCTACAGCACCTGTACCAGGCAAGAAAGCTCCGTGCCTGTGCCTGCTCCCAGGTCTCAGGTGCCAGTGCAATCACTTTTCCCCCAGGGCGGGGGACTCACAGACCACACACAAGGGGCCAAAGCACCTGTGCTCTCCATTAGCTTCTGTCTTCAGAAGCCAGTTGAAGAGTTGGTCTGGGAGCTCGGAAGCCGTCTTAGGAAACACTGCACTCAAATCTCCTCAAGGTCAAGTAGCCCTTTGGCTACTTTTGAAATTCAGTGTTGGCATTCAGAGGTTAAAGACATGACAGATATGTATTTTTCCTATGCCTGGGAAACCAAAAATCCTTGCAGTATGTGTTCCTATAGGCTACGGCCTATAGCTTCAAAGTTTAAGTTGCTTAACAGGCAGGATTTTAAGCTTCCACAAAGCTGACAAGCCTCACAGTAACTACTCAAATACCTTTGCTATAATTGTTTCCAAAATCAGTTGCACCCTTACCTCCAGGCTCACACGTATTGCGGAAAAGGTCAGAATCAGTATGTCAGCACTCCTCCTTCCTCCACAGTCAAGGAATCATGACACTTCTTGAGGATTTCTGCTTTTACATTTAGTAAGAGCTTCCACAGTTTTTTGTAAACACCTTCCCCTATTTGGCTGATATCTCTGGGACCAGGGAATCGCTAGCTCTGAAGTGTGCACTTCAAAACAAAGAGCACATCTCCAGCTGTTGAAACTGTACTTTGAAAAACTCCACAGCATTATATATTGATGGCAATAAGATGAGCCCTGGAGAAGATGATGGGACTGGAAAAGGATGTGCATTCAAGTCTGATCTTTAGTGTTCTCGCAAGATTCATGAGGTATTAAGCCTCACTGAAGTAACAACCCTCACAGCTTTCCCAAAAATTAACAGTTTAAGAAACTGCAAAGCTATGGAGGTTAACCAAAAGATGAGCTTCAAAAGTCAAGAAAGAGATAAGATAACTAAGTGATCCAAGCAAGATGCTAACTCTTCAGTATCCTGTAATTTAATAAAACCATTAGTTCTTTTGAAAGTAATTCAAACTGACATCTAGTAACAATGCTATCGTATCACCAAAAGGTTATAAATACTTCTATTCAAATAATAATTCTACTCTCTCTTTGAATTGAAAACTTTCATATGCATCTCTATATTTAAATACAATTCCCAGTCTTATGTAGAGAAAGGGTGTTTTCCAGGCAGTGCCATGATCTCTTGAGCTATGACTTCAGAAATTGCATGCTTTTTTTTGATCATCTCAGTATTCATTAAATCATTTTCTACAGCTATAAAGTGATTAAGGTGATAGATTTGTAGTTCATCTCCATCAAATATGTTACTGAAGAATGTCAGCAATCACTTGGAAATAAGCTAGCCAGCAGCTGCTTGTTTGTCTGCAGTACTACTTGCTTACATACTGCACCTCCTGTGGCTTCTTGCAGAAAGGTTAGGAAAGTCTTCACTAAATAGAATATGTTAAGTTTTAGAACAAGGAAGAATTAAGCAGATGAGATTTGAGATCTAGCAGCCAGTCTCAACAGTTAAAAAGTGGTAAATAATCCTCATTCTGATCAAGATAAAAGAAATAAAATTATAATTTATGCTGAACACGTCTCTAAAACAGAACTTAACCTTCCATTTAGAAATTCATTTTTTTAAGAAAAATAAAGTTTAGTTGAAATATACATTTTTTCATGTGTAATATGGACAGAACACAGCAAAAAACAGTCATATTTTATAGCAGTACATTGAAACGATGGCTCCAGAGTAAGCTGAACTGGTTTATATATGCTGGTACTTGTAAGCTAACAATTCATTTCATAGCCTGTTTCTCTTTTACCTTCCCCAGAACTTTTGCCAGTTCAACACAGTTTGCATACTAATAGCAAAATCTAAACTAAGTCTGTAATCTAGTCAGAAATGTTAACTGAATAGTAAGATTGACTTTGCTTTTCTAGACTCCATTTTATTATGGCTCTCAGCTACAGCTAAAACGATTTTTCAAGTTTTTTGCTGGAAGACAAGAGGAGGAAGGTTTCATGTTATAGAATTAGAGTTTCTTGGGGAGGAAAAAGGAAGCCAAACCACTTAAATTAGTCATTGCAAAAAATGACTCAGCTCATAATTTTATTCACTTCACTGAAAAAGAATCAGTTTTGGCACCAGTCAATTCATTTTACAACAAAATCTATTATTTGTGCTCAAACTTCATCTTCAAATGCTGAAGTGTTTCAATGGCACCAGCAATATTTCTCTTCCTGTAAAAATTTATTATTTAGGAGTTAGTCTAGACTGATCTGCATTAACTGACAACTCAGAGACGGGCCTTAGTGCAATTTGTATTCTGTTGCACCATACCAGCATTTGTTTGGAAATACACAGGACTAGCATCAGCCACAAGACGTGTAATGTGACTACAGCCTGCTTCCCTGGATGAAGGGGAACACTGGAAGAGAAGGCTAATTTCTCTACTTCAACTAATATCGTAACACATACACGTAATTAGTACTTAAATTTCTGAAGGACACCATATACACAGGGATACTGCGTGCACACAGTCAATGTACTAGGTTTACCAATGTGCTAGTTACCCAAAACAGGCAGATAAACTACAAACTAGTTAGAAGCCAGCTAAGAGGCAACCATAGATATATAACAGACCTTCGACCTGGCATTCGGTATTTGTCAGTTGAGAGCTCTCCTTCCCTCTTTAAAAAAAGCTTCTTACTTTCCATCCTTCATTATTGTTATTTGAGGAACAAGATAAATCTTTCCTTCTGTACTAAGACTACAGTCCTGAGATACTAAGTGCATGAACACGTCAGACCCACTGTAAAACAGACGGAATGCATTCACATTGAAGCCTTCAAGCCTTCAGGATTTCCAGTTCAAGTGTGCCTTCAGAAAGTACTTCTGCTCTGCTATATTTAGACAAAAATATTTATCAAGAACGTTCAATGTCCACCTTATGCGTAAAACAGTTTCACCATCTCCACTCTGTTTCTATATGAACTTTTCCATACAAATTGGATTTTATATTCCAGTGTTACCACTTGCAAGTGATGTACACCGTTATGTACACCAGACTTCAGCTTACACTGTAAATTTACTCATTTTGTAGAACAACGCAGGAAAGCAATAGAAGTGAATAGAAGTGGACAGAAGTGTCCCTAGGACAGGTGACAGTCACATGCTGAAGAATGAAAGCCATGCCTGGGGATAAGGACCAGCAGTGGAGGAAGTGACAAGGATGCAGTAGCAACGTTTGAGGCAAGGCAGCAGAAAAAGAAGTCAGAAACTGGGAGGAAGAAGGAGACGCAGAGAGGCTGGGATGCAAAGAAGTTGTCAGCTCACTACAGACACAAGTTTCACAATCACAGCCCTTGACTGTTTTGGGGAAAAATTTCAGGTCCACGTCTCTGCTTAATATGCACAGTAAAAGAGCTAGCCTTTTGGGAAGGCAAAAAGAGCAAAAAGAAAAGCTGAAGTTTTTGTGAAAAGGATGGCAGAGGGTTATAAATCATATTGCAATGTTACTGGGAAAGATACAAACATGGACAGTTCTGAGCCAAAAATATCATATTTCCAGGACTATCGCAAGGATGAGGGCAGGGAAGAGCTGCTGAAATACATAATGAATTTGAGATGAAATCACAAGATGATTAGCCTCAAGGATGCACTGAGAAGGAAAGAAGCAGGCAGAAATTTCTGGCATAAAAGAGAGAGTATGTAAACAGGCATGTATAGCTGGAGGTGAGGGAAGAAACAGAAGATTGAAAGATGAAGACAGACTATAGAAAAAGACAACCTTATGCAAAAGCTTTTTACATAGGCTTCCCTAAACCATTCCTTTAAATCTTGTCATGATACTTCTTGTTTTTAATTTTAACGAGGACCTGAGTACTCCCACAGCTGTTCTGTCCAACAATAGCATCAGGTTTAATAAAAATGTATCTCAGTCTACACATCTTGCCTCACTTATTTTTAACACATCGCATCACCCTACTACTATCACTGCCATTCCCTTTCCTCTTTACAAATGATCCGTATTTTATTCTAAATCATAGGGAAGAAACAGGTGTTGGTAAAATAGAAATTTAAACACTGCAACTTCATTCATTTTTACAGAAAAAAACCTATAAAAGGTTCAGAGTATCGTATTTTTGTAGTAGTTATCTTTAATCTATTGGCACTACCAATATTGCAGAATATGACCAGACTTGCAGAATTTGCTCTCATGGAAATACCAGAGTTTAACAAATTTATCACTTTATTTTTCATTTAAAATACTGAATTTCTTCACAAACAGAAAAGTTGCAATCAATATTTTATGGAGTAAAAGAGAATTAGCATACAATTTTACAATTAAAATCTGAGAAGACTGAGTTTTATCCTCTGCTGAAAGCAGTTTTGAACTGACTGAGAGGCCACTGGTGAAATTCAAGAATTAATTGATTCTTTGGAAAAAACAAGGGAGGAGTTTTTAAACATCTTCAACTTACAATAGTCCTGTCTAGCTTGTACAGAAGCCTAGTGGAGAATTAACAATACACAATGGGAGCTTTGAATAAAGTCACACCTTTATTAGCTGCTGCAGTTCCAGGCATGCTGCAGCTCTTGTCTGAGCTTGGAACCAAAGAACATAACCTGGTACACAACCAGTATTGCATTTGCTTACTTGTCAGTCCCTCTGGCTGAAGGAAGGAGACCCCAATTTGCCTTCACCCAGAAAGGTATGCAATAAACCTAGAACTGGCTGCCACATCTACCATCTACGATGTCACCATTTGCAAAACTTCAAAGCAGCATATCTCTGGAGATTGTTTTCACAATATTGATGATATATTGATTAGAGGAATGACTCTAGAAGAAGCACTAAGTAATGGGCCACAGGTAATCATTAGCTTTCTCAATGCTGGATTTGCCATTAAATCATTAAGTGTGCCAAAGTAAAAGGCACACTTGAGAAATTCCATTTTTAGGTGTGTAGAGGCAAGATGGGGGAGACATATCTCAGCTGAACAAATTACTTGGGTAAACGTAATGGATCTCTGCACAGTAAAACAAGAAACCCAAGTATTAGTGTACGCCTGTCCCCAGTTACAACCAATTGACCAAACCCTTACATCATGCATCCTGTAAAAAGAGTCACTTTGAATGGGAAAAGGAATAACAGCAAGCTTTTGAACTGATCAAGCAGGAAATAGCCCACGCAATTGCATTAAAACTGAGCTGGGAAATTAGTGATGTAAAAACATTTGTTATGCCAGTGCAGATAAGAAAAGCAACATATGGAGTTGTGTGACAAAAACAAGGGAGGAGAGGGAAGCCATGGAAGCCATGATTCTGGAGTCAAAGAGACAAAGGAGCAGAAAATAACCATCCCTCTGGAACGAAAGGTCCTGGCTGCAGCTCAGGGGGTTCTGGGCGCTGAGATGTTAGGCACAGAATAACCACTCTATTCTGTCCTGAATTTTATGTCCAATCATTCAAAACCAGGTGGGAGAAGAGTAACCACCTCTGCCTGGCAAAAATGGGTCCTCACGTTTACCCATCAGGAATACATTAATTCAGTCTCCAGACCGGGACTAGTTGAACTGATTAGTCCACAGCCAGCAAATGAATAACAGACCAAACTCCTCAGGCTATAAAAGCCCCAGCATATGATGAATTGAGTGCTGAAAGTAAACAGTGGATGTTGTTTACTGATGGACCCTGTAAAATCACAGCAGGAAACAGGAGTTGGTGAGCTGCTGCTCAGACCCCTCCTTAGGAGATCTGCCACTTGCAAAGGGACCAGAGGCTCCAGTTAGTTTGCAGAAGTAATGGTCCTGAGAATCACCTTAGAATATGCTCAGGAGCAGCAGTGGCTCTCAGTATATGTATAAGCTAGTCACTAACATGGTGCAGAAACGGCTGAAAAAAAAATCAAGGTTCGGTAAATGGCAACAGTGAGGTAAACCAGTTTAGCGGCAGAAGAACTGAAAGTAATACAACAGGTACTTAAAGATCTACTTTAATACGTTATGCTAACACAAATATCCCAGATTTAAAGGTAACTCCAGAAACATGACAACCAGGTTGACCAGTTAGCCCAACCTGAGAGCATTTGGGATGGGAGCATAAAGGAGAACTATTTCTAGCCAGGTGGGTCCATGGAACTGCTATGCACATCAAGAGGGACTGGACTTACTACTAGGGCAGAGACTTGCCTCAGGAAGTCATAATACAAGCCAATAGGCAATGTGAGATCTGTGGAAATATATGACACATTAGAAAGTACAAATGATGAAATAATATGTGTGATGGGAGGAATGGGTATTTGGAGAAGCCTGCTAAGTAGATAGGCCCCTTTCCCTCCGGTAATACTGCCAAGTGCTATGTTCTCACACTGGCAGAGCTATCACAAGAGTGGCTACAAGCATTCCCCTCTTGGAAAGCAAATGCAAGTAGCACCCTAGAAGGAAAATATAAATGTATCTGCTGACACCACAAATGCAGCTTAGGCTAGAATCAGATAATGGCAGTCATTTCAGAAAAACTGTCCAAGAACGGGCAGAAGATCATCGAGCAGAGTAGGTGTATCATATTCCTTATCATCCCCCAGCAGCTAGAAAGGTAAAATGGTACTAAAAGCCAGGCTAAAAGGCTCCAGAGAAGGGGAATCTTAAAAGATGGAAATCTCACGTGTAGGAAGTGGTGAGGTCGGCTGACATAAAGCCAGGAACCTGTCACAGTAACCCTGCAGAAAATTATATACTCAAGCTCAAAGGGGTGATAAAGTACCAGTGAACCCTGGGGACACTTAGATAGAGAAGCAAGTTTGTGTTTCTTCCCTCTCCAGAAGTTGATATCTCTAAGGAAGTGGTCTTTATAGCTCAAAGACTAGGGTTTACTTACTGGGTGGCCTTTGGAAAGAGAATAATGAAATGCATGCTGTTACAAGTGATACTTTGAATAATCTCATTTTACTTCACAAACTATGTGTTATGTGGTTTGTAGACACAAAGCCTGAAGTTTGTAGTAAGTGTTCAAATTATGATGATGTTAACCCAGTTTGGACCGTAGAGACATGGAGTTTGTGATGTGTGTTCAGACAGTGGTGTTAAACCCTGTAGTCGTTTCCAGGAGGCGACATACACTGTTACTGCGTTAATCTCTGTTGCCTCCTCTGCAGGAAGAAAAGGTAGAGTTTGTAACAGATTTTAAGACGGGAACTATGTGAAAAGTAGGTTTTATAAGGGATTTATATCCAGTCCAGTTCGTAAATATGTGTTTTGCAGAGGTGCGGAGTGGGATGCATTAGGCACAAACGTTAGCAGTGGGCCGCAGTGGCAACCTGTGTGGGAGAAGGCCAGGGATTGCCCTATCAGGCACAGCCAGATTCAGCCGGCTCCAAAACCAATATAAACAACCTGTCGCCCATCAAAACCTCAACCAGAGGAGCACACAGAGTACCCCATTCAAACATATTTAAGAAGCAGCAGCAGCCACTGGGGCAGGAGACAAGGGAGAAGACACTCTGGTAGGCACAGAAAGAGAAACTGCCGAGATGAGGTGGCTGGAGATGTGTTCTCGGAAGGAGAGGCTGAGGGACCGCAGCCCACAGGCAACCCATGATGGGGAAGGAACACTAAGAAGCAAGGAGCAGCACAGGGAAACCAGTAGAAAGCACAGAGGAGCAGCAGAAAGAAACCATTACACACCAACCCCAACCTCTCACAGGGCCTGTCACCTTGCTGAAGAAATCGGGACACATCTGAGTGCAACCAGCGGTGAAAATCAAGGAAGTGAGGTTAAGAAGAGAGGAAGGCGACAAGTATTTGGCTTAACAAGTGTTTGAGCCTGGGCAAGCGGGAGGCAAGGTGTTCACTTCTGACTGTTTGTTTCATCATTTATGTTTTCTCAATACCTGAACAGGGAATAGATAGTTGTGTTAGCTGGCAGTAAGTCTAATTAGAAGTTCCCCAAGCCAAGACTGTTTTTCTTGTGACACGCTCTCCACACACTCCTGCTGGGCCCTGAAGAGTAGGTTCCTGTGCCAGAGCATGGAAAAGCAGTATGACTAAAAAGATGCTCATGTCTGTCAAGATGATCTTAACTGATAAAGATTACTATTATAGCATTTTGCTAACACAACTGTCACTCGATGAAATATGAATTTACTGCAGTGAGAGGTTCAAGAAAGTCAAGAGTTAAAACAATTGCTTAGTGTGGGCAAACCTATCACAGTAATATCAGGAAAATACTGAAAGTGATTTTGGCTGGACAGTAGCCAGGCTTGGGCTTGGCTAAGTCATGCTTAACTCTTGCCAAGTTAAATCACTGCAACTACAGAAAGCTGTAGCAGTTTGTAGGAGTGATGTCATTTTGATCTAGCAGTGCTGTGGCCATTTTATATGAATAACACCACACAAAATCCCAACCATTTCAAACTAGAGGAAACAGAAGCACGGAACAACAAGTGCTGCATTTTTCAAGTTCATGCTGCCAAGTGGTGCCACTAGCACCACTACAAAAATGCTAAAAGAAAGCTGTTTCTGTTTTTAAAAAAACAGAATTAAAAGGCACACAACTCCACAACCTGCAAAGCAGAGACTGGTCTCCAGGAGCCCCTATTCTACCTCCCTATTCCAGCTAAAAGCTCTAACTGCTAGATTACAGACAGGCTGCTTTAATCATCTCTCATCTAACTAGTAATTTTTCTCAGTACTGACTTGCCTCAACAAGAAATTAGTGGCACAGGTGTTTCTTTCCCTTTGCTCATAGCCATGTAGAGTTACAATAGTTTTAGGAAGCAGGGATCTCCACCTTTAATTCACCTTAGGCTACAGAACTTACAACATAGATACCTCAGTTCCAAGGCAAGCATTTTTTTTCGCCTCCTAGTATTCAATACCACAACTATTTCTAGTGGAAACTATGTTTCCATCAAAAAGCTCTATTCGAGCCTTGCAGAGAATACTTGAAGTTTGTACACTTGAACCCAGAGTCTAGATGTACAGTGAACAGACACCTTTTTATGCCTTGATCTTTCTGCGATACAGAAGGGAAACTTTGAGCTTTGTGTCTATGTGCAAGCCATTTTTTGCTCATCATCATCACTGAATTCTCTCTTTTTTTTTTTTTCAGTTCTTCTGAAGTGCTGAACTGTTCTCACACACTGTACAGAAGACCTAGGACCTAGTATATTTGCTTTCATTCTGCCCTGAAAAAACAGATTCCTAAAAGTTAGATCCTGGGCAAAATTGGCGGTGTTGCAGATTTAAGGCAGCTGAGTCAGTCTGATGACTCACCACTGACCAGAGCAGGAAGTCTCCTTCTCTCTCTCTCTCCCCTCCGTGCCCCTCCTCCCCCAAAGTCTCATTTCCACTCCCAGATGTTCAGTCCTGCCACTCCCTTGTGCTGGCTCTGATGTCTGTCAGACACTGCAGAAGAGATTTAATGCACCAAATTAGTCATTTGCTGACTTAAGCTGAACCATCTGAGTACAGGATCTGGTGGGCAGCAGACCAAATACAGAAGGAGAGAAATAGGAAAATCCCACTTCTTAGCAGTGACAAGCTGTTAGACTAGCTCAAGCCACAATGTATAAACTCACAGCCTTTTTCTGGATTCAGCCTCATAGACACCTAAATTCCAGCTTAGGCTGACTTGCAGAGCTCATAGTTGGCAAATATTTAAATACCAGTTGTAACAGCAAAACTGCAAGCTCTTCTTTTAGGCAAGATCAAGCTCAAAATAACAAAGTTCACGATTGCTTAATAACACATTCAGATCCTCACGATATTCTGCATATCGTTTATAACCCTGACACAGTTTTAAAGTGCCTAAAAAAAAAAAAGTCACTCACAAGGCCACAGACACAAATGCTTTAACTGTGAGAGCCAGTAGTCCAAGTGAAACTGGACTGTTCAAGTCCAAACAGCCAACAGTCCAAACAGTTACACAACAGCTACAGAGTAAAATCCTTAATTTTTAGATGCAATGTTGTTAGTTTAGAATACAGACTGCCTACTAACAGTGGCATTTAAGCTTTTAGAGTATGTCATTCAGATTTTACCTATGTTTTAACTAAAGATTGCAGCAGCACAAATTTGAAACTGCCTTAAATTGCCCCACCCTCATCAGACTGACACTCTCAGCAGTTTTTGAATTCTTCATTTTGTTTAAAGAAAAGTGTTTTACTTAATTCATCTACTTAGTTCACATTATGGTCATTAACCACTACTCAGGTAAGTTAAATAGCTTTTTAAAAGTTATCTTTTAAAAATTTAGCATCCTTTCCTTCAGAAGTCTAAATACAAAGCTTGAAAGAAGACTTGGTACACTCTTCCTTCGATGAAGCAGAAACTGGACAAATGTTATTCACCTCAAAAATTTTAAGTAATACTTTTAGATAGCCTGATTTTGAGTGATCCCAAATACCTCCATATAACAGTCAGATATTATAGAATTATACTATTTTTCCAAGAGTTCAGACCGGTCAGCCTAGCAGCTAGGACTGCTATACAGCCATAGCAGGTAACTGAATTCAAACAGGCTTGAAGCCAAACTGCTTATCTGCTATTCTACGATATCTATACCTTCCAGTCAAAGCCAGGAACCAGTATTTTCTCCTTCTCTCCCACAGTGAAGAGACGCACAGCTTTAAGATATGAAAGGTTACTTTTGCAAAGTACTTGACAAAAAAGTTGTCTAGGCATAGCATTAAGCATACTTACTAACAGAAAAGAAAAAAGTATTTCTTAAAAATAAGAGAAAAGTTACATGAGAAGCAATAGTTTGCATTGCATATTGCAATTTAGAAGTCTGGCAATTAGCTTTGTCCTTGGGGGGAAAAAAAAAAGAAAAGAAAAAAGAAAGAAAGAAAGAAAGAAAGAAAAGGAAAAGGAAAATGCAGTTGTGGGAACTACTTTGCCTCCAAACAAGGAATCCCCCCCGCCCCCAGTGCACTTCCTTGCACTAAATACACATATGCTATTACATACACGCTGTTCTGATCAAAGCTGAAGAAAATTGACCCATAAACACACTGAAGCCTGGAGAAGCTCTCCGAAAACACGCGGAGTGTTTTACACTGGAGTTTTCCCGTGCTAAACGAGTAAGGCTGGCACGCGAAAGCGAACTTTCTGGTGACTAACGGCTGCCCTAAATTTATCATACCGCTGTTTTCTTTCCTAAAATGGAAGCTAAACCGAAGGCGAGCTCCCTGGCCGCGCCGAAACTCGCAGCTACCCTTCAAGAGGCACCACCCCGAGCCAAACGCCCCCAGCGCGGACGGTGTTAGCGAGGCGAGTTAACAGCGAAAGAACCGCACAGACGAAAAGCGGCGTCGCCAGCACGGAGGCGGCGGCGAGGTCGGGAACACGCAGCGGCTTAGCGAAAGCAAAGTGAAGAAGGGGCAGCGGGGCAGCACCGCGCCCGGCCCGCACCGCACCACGCCCGGCCCGGCCCGCACCGCACCGCACCGTCTTGGCCCAGGACACAGAGCAGCGAAAGCAGGAGAAGGAGCCCGCGGCGCAGCATGGCTGCGCGCTCCGCCGCCGTCTGCCCCGCTGCCCGCCGAGCCCAGCCGCGGGGGCGGGGGAGAGGGGCGGGAGGCGCCCGGCCCTCCCCGCCGCCGCCGCCCCGGGCGGGACCCGCCGCGCCGCGCCGCCTCCGGGGGCGCCGTCGGGGCGCGGCCGGGGCCGGGAGCCGCCGCGCCCGCGGCGGGCTGCCCCGCGGGGGCCGCGCTTCGAGCCCCCCCCGGCCCCGGGGCCGAGGGCGGGCGGCCGCCGGGGAGCCGCAGGCCCCGGGCGCTGCTGCCCGCAGCCGCCCTCTGCTCCCGGCGGAGTCTCGCCAGCCTGCCGAGGCACCTAGCGCGCTTTACCCCCGCCGCGCGCTTGCTTCCCCTCTGGTTGGAGCCATCGGTGAGGCAGCTTATTTCTGCATTCGCAAGGAATGCTGCGCTAGGCCCGCAGCCGAAGGGTGCGAGTGCAGCCCCCTGTGCACCATGGAGCAAGGGTGTTGGCAAATTTGCATGCTGCGGGAAGGCAGATGTTAAGCAGAGAGACCTGGTTTTGTAGGACTCCCTTTCTAACGGGAATTTCACATCCTGTATTGGATGCTTACTTTCATGGGAGTTGGTTCTTCATGCGCTGCAGCCCCATGCTGTTGGACTGCTGCTGGACTCTCTCCAGTAGCTCCATGTCTCTCTCGTACTGGGGAGCCCAAAACTGGACACAGTATTCGAGATGAGACCTCACCAGGGCTGAGTCGAGGGGCAGGATCACCTCCCTCGACCTGCTGGCAACAGTCTTCCTAATGCACCCCAGGATACAGTTGGCCTTCTTTGCCACAAGGGCACATTGCTGGCTCATATTCCTCTCTAGATGTAGGACCCTGCACTTGCCTTTGTTGAATTTCATGAGGTTCCTCTCTGCCCACTGGAATATGAGGAAAAACTTCTTTACCATGAGAGTGACGGAGCACTGGAACAAGTCACCCAGAGAGGCTGTGGAGTCTCTTTCTCTGGAAATATTCAAAACCCACCTGGATGCAACCCTGTCTAACATGCTCTAGGTGACCCTGCTTGAGCAGGGAGGTTGGACTAGATGATCTCCAGAGGTCCCTTCCAACCTCAACCATTCTGTGATTATTGACTGGATAATAAATACTTTAGTGGCACACAGTGTGTGATTTAGAAGCTAACTGAAGATTTGTTGCATCTTTTTAATCAAGGAGGTCCATAGCTCTGCTGTAGCATTTGTAGGATTTTGACACTTGAAGAAGTAGGAAGTCAATGGGTGAGTCACTGTCAGCAGTTCGTAAACTGATGGTGATATTTCTTCCTCCTCAGCAGTTCACAGCCAAATAATTATCAGGCCTAACTTTAGGCAGTGAAGAATTTTATTGTAGTAGTAAACTTAATATCTTAAAACTATGCCATGTTTTGTTTTAAGTTAAGGATATTTTTTTTCCTTTAAAATACCTGAGTTTTGCAGAAGTAGTACTATAGAATCCGTTGATAGCTGAGGGTAGTTGGGTCTGAACAGCAATAGGCTTTTCCAGTCATTAGTGTTTATGGAATTAATGTTAGAAGCTTTGTTTTTTTTCTGGCCTCCAAACCCAGAACATAAGGTTAAATATATACACATGCATTGTGTATCCAAAAGTGTGTGTCTATTCATTACTGACATCTGTTAATCCATAGGAAATCATTAATGTTGCTCAAAGGATGTCCTTTAATAGAGTGTTTAATAATGATTGTTAATCATCTTCTAAGAAGTTATGTTGATGAAAACTTCTTTATTTAATCACTTTGTACCAACCCACTCTTTTTTCAGGATTACACAACTACCAAAAAGAGCCTAGTTATCTCACTACCAGCTACCATGTCAAATCAGGCTTATGTAGTTTCCTGTTTCCGGAGTCTGAAGTATCCGAAGGGAGGATGTCAGGGGGACAGGGATAAACTCTTTTCAGTTGCCCCATGGGACAGGACAAGAGGCAATGGGCAGAAATTGAAGCATAGGAAGTTCTGCCTAAACGTGAGGGGGAATTTCTTCACTGTGAGAGTGACAGAGCACTGGCACAGATTTCCCAGAGAGGTTGTGGAGTCTCCTTCTCTGGAGATCTTCAAGGCCTGCTTGGATGCAACCCTGTCTACCATGCTCTAGGTGACCCTGCTGAGTGAGGAGGTTGGACTAGATGATTTCCAGAGGTCCCTTCCAACCTCAACCATGCTGTGATTCTGTGAGTGTCATTGTCAAAGTCACCATCTTCAGAGAAGCAACCTCCTGCTAAGGCAGGTTAAAAACCAGCATCTTTAAGAGACATGAAAATTGTGTATGGTTAGGCTCTATGAAAAATATGATTCATACTACAGTACATCAAAGTTGGAAGTTGTAAATCCAGAAGAAACTATCCAGACTTCAACAAACTGAAAAGATGTGAGCTTGAGAAAAGAAGCTGCCTTTACAGCTGTGTGCTAACTATGAAGATAAATGCTCCTTTCTTCTGTTTCATCCCACTGCTCTTCTGAAGTAAGATCTTGCAGCTCTTTTCCTGTCTCTGCTTAACCTAACTTTTTACTCCTTTTGCTTATGAGATCTCAGTGTTTCCGGAAACAGCATAACTCAGATATTTGAAGAAGCAAAGGAAAGACAAATACATTTTTGGTGAGGGGGAGGGGGGAGAAGGGGAAAGGGGAGGGCAGGGGAAGCAGTTAAAACCTTACTGCTCTGCTTGTCACCCGAGGACAGCTTTCGGAAAGGGAGTGCCACAGCCAGTGCCATTAGGCGGAGAAGCAGGTGGGCAAGACAGAAAAAAAGAGAGGTAGTATTGTTCAAGTCAAGAGTAAAAAGCTTTGATGCATACATATATTCATTTACAATAACAAAATTGGTGGGAGTATGGAAGGGAAAAATAACCCTGGCAGTTACTTTGCCTTTCTGCTTGTGCTGTTGACTAGAATTTGACAATATGTTCCTCTGTTGATTCTTCTTTTGTTTGAGGCACAATGTATTTGAACACCAAGAATACTCACATGTAAGGAGGATGTCTAAGTGCATTGATGTTTGTTGTTGTGGCCTCATTTAACAGCATGTACTTCAAGACTATTTGCTGAAAGTATCTCATTTTGTTTCATTCTAATTAATTGGAAACAAACTGATGTGCAAAGTTTCAGTGCTGGTTTCAATCATGATATCTACTGAAACATAGGCTCAGATCTTTGTTTCTCCTTCAGGAAAATAAAGTTTCACATTTATCTTTATTAAAAAAAATCCAACATATGAAACATTATTTCCTCCCAGTGTTTTCATAGTTGAATTGTGAGAAGTGATCAGGTCCACTGCCAAACATTCGTATAAATAGGTGTAATATCACTTTGGTCAAAGTTTTAGGGTCACAAGCAAGCTGATATAGTGTGGTCAGTCGATATGACTTTTTCTTTTTTTTTTAAGAATGAAATATAAAATTTATTATAAACATAGTTAACTCCAATTTATCTTTGGTTAAAGATCATAAAAACTGCATCAAGCATCAGCATTATTTCCAGTTCTGAGAGTATATTCAGAGTTGACTAGAGTCCAAACAACCTTCAGCACCTACTATGTTGCTTTTGATGACTCATCTGTTTGTGGTATTTTCTGATGCTCTCTGCTTTGCCAGATAGAAGAGACAAAACACTGTAGCTCAAGGGCCCCCTCCTAGGAAAACAAATTAGATTCCTCTACAACAGCCTAGGAGTGCTCAATAACAAAGATCTTTCAGAGAAAGAGTTTATGCAGGAAATGCGTAGGTACCTACCAACCTCTCCAAAGACCAGTTACCCAGCTTTCGGCCTTCGTTACTCTAGGCTTTTCCTTCTGTAAATGCCCTCTGTTGATACCACTTGCAGCAGCAATTGTTGCAGTATACCTATGTGAGTTAAGGCACTATCTTGGATAACTAGGCACTAAAATCCATGGCAAAAGAGATCTCATCTTCTTTGAAGTTCATCCCATTTCCATTACAAGAAAAAAAATATTCTACTGTCACTATAAACCAGATACTGTTTCCTTTTCATATTTCCTTCAAATAGTCTTATATGTTGTCTTTTATTTTTCCCTCTAGTAACATATGTACTTTGACTATACTTTCTGCTTCTATAAACTATCCAAAAATCTTTCCATGTCCAAAGTTCTTTTTGTTTTGTTTGTTTTTTTTTTTTCCAGAAAAGTTCGCATGACTTTCTTGGCCTATTCTTTGCATATTAATCCACATTTGAAGAGTTGTTAGGGAAAAAGTTGTTAAAAAAAAAAACTGTACACTATATGATATGAATGCTATTTGAGAGTTTAACTCCATAATGGAACACACAGTTTGTTGATTAATAAAATAACCTATTTCTGTTACAAAAAACCAATTCTTTAGCATAATACTATTTTAACAGAAGGGATATTTTGTTCCCTAGGTAACTGTTTCAAGCAAATGAAACCCTCAACTACAATCCTTAACATGTTCTTCCTAGGTGATATGATACACATATGTTTTATATACAAATCAGTAGAATATAGGAAGGGTATCAAACAGATTCATAGTAGTGATAAACAAGCTATATAAGCTTATTAATCTTAATATCTATAAATATAGATAATACACCATTAATTCTTTTTAAGTATCTTTTCTTAAACCAAGGAACTAACTTACCTGCAGTTTTCTGAGCAACCTGTTCTCTACTATTTCTCTCTCCTTCTCTTAGATGCTCCCTTCTTTAATACATGCAACTACAACCATTTTCCCTTAAAAACCAATCTGTTTCCTTCCTTGATGCTAAATACCCTAGGATATTGAATTACTATATCCTACAATACTACAATATCCTAGGATCCTCACGTAGGATAGTGAATTACTTATGATTAAGCAGTGGCATTCTTAGTATATTTTAATAGTTCCTCTGAAAGAACTAGTGATGTTGAAATAGACAGGCCTTCTTTGCAAGCATTAATTCCAAGGTTTTTTTAGGCTAGACATATCAAATATTGGGGCAGTGGATATTATTTGGGTATGTTTATGTTCCTTTTCTGGTGGAACAAGTGATTTTTCATAGTTACCGTGATGCATTAAAATTTCTATTAGGCATTATTTATTATTTGTATTCATTTTTTTTTTCTATTTTTCTATTTCTATTGTATATTATTAATTGGGTTTTTGTTTATTGATTTATTTTCTTTGATTTCTGTTTCAGTAAAATGAGGTTTACTACAACAAAATAATTGAATTTTAAGGTGATAACTTAATGCTGGTTTTGTTTGCCCTTTTCCATGATGTTAAATTCCATTCATTTCTGCTCTTTAAATAGAGAAGGAAGGAGAAAAACTGACTAAATAAACTCTTGACAAGGTAAATGCTGCACTGAGTTTCTACTATTTGTTCAGGAAGCTATATCTTTCTGAAACTAAGTGAATGTGATTAAGGCACTATTGATATATGTTAGAGGTGTTTTATTCCATAAAACAGGAACATGTGAGTATATATTTTAGTCATTTAGGTGCTGTTGTCCTTTCCTGTATTATCTGACAACATCCTCCTTCATCTTTCTGTTATTTTTTATGTTTTTGCCTCTAAGGAAAAATAGCTCATTTCTGTAACCTGTTAAGTTCATATGAAGCAAAAGCAAGTCAGTGTCTGTATTTTGTAGCCACAATTCATTCCACAGATGATTGTGATAGATCCAATATAGATGTTGCCTATGTGGTAAAAAATGTGAAAGTTTTTTTCTTTTCTTTCATATAAACTTGAGTGTGCACGTCCCATTGTTCTGGAATCGAGCTTCTCAGAAGTTTCTTTCCTGTAAAAATTGAATGAAGTGGTCATACATCCCATTCTGTGGCTACCCCTTTCTTTCTCTGCCATGGGAATCCAGCTCTGCGTAATCACTGCTAACGCTCTCTTTCCTTCATGCCTTCCCAGCCATGCTGCAGAAGCCTGCTGCAGCACACGCTGCAAAGTGGCCTGTACCAGAGACATGAATCAGACCAGTTGCCTTGAAGGTGAGTTAGTTCAACACAGAATTGCATGAACTATAAGACCAGCATGATTCAAGAATTTCTGTGGTTGATCCAATTAGATAATCTTGGGTTATGTGCTAGGCTGAAGGCCTAGGTTAAAAATAATTGCTTTAGAAGGGAGGAAAAAAGCTAAGATTTAATGAAAACTAATTTTTCTTCCATGGTTTGTTGGCTGCTACGTCTCCACCTCTGTTACATAGCACAGATTACATAACTGGCAAATTTCATAAAGACAATAAGGGTGTAGCTGAATTCTTGAAAGAAGTTAGCAGATCTCACAAACAGGGCGTAAATTTAGCAGCCATTCGTGAAAAATTTTGTTCTTAATGATTTTTGTATATGTATGCTAGATGCATCACATTAGGGCAAAATCTTTTGAGCTACACTGATATAACAAAAACATCTCTGTATTTCTCTTAGATCTCCATATAGTAATCCTTCATTAAGACGCTATGAGAAATGCTGCTGGCAACTTCATTGGTCTACAGTCTAAGGCAAGAATAAGTTACTGGAGTTGTGTGTAGCAGAATACAAGCAGCAGATTCTTCAGGATGCATCCTATATCATGTACTGTTTGTTGTTGCATTTAGCTTTAAAGCTTTTGAAGCTTTAGGCCTACTGCATCAGGCCCAGCAGCAGTTTGAAAGACAGTGGTCTCAGTCTTTGCATAGTCTGACTAGGGGCTCAATGACCCAAAGAAGCTCAAGTCACTAAGTCATGTGTTTATATAAAAGAAACCCTAGTGCCTATGATATGAGGTAGAGACTGTCCATTCTTGAAAAGACAGAGTTATAAAAATAAATGAAAAATCATAGTTTCAGAAACCTTGCAATGTTTTCAATATGGGAATACCCCAAATTATTTTATATCACTATAAAGTTAATAATAGTACTACTCAACCCAAGACTATTTTAACAGTGAATGTTAACTGTAGCCCATGAAGAATTCAGGCCTCCAGTCCCTCATTAGTGTTGGGGATCTCTTTTATTCTGAACAAAATGGTTCTCACCATTTTGGTGAGATGGTTTCAACAAGACTCACTTGCTGAAAGTCATTTGCAGGCCAGATTCATAGCCTGATCCATAAGACAATCTGTCTGACACATACACAATTTTCAATGTCCATCTTTCAAGGATAAGAGATAATGTTTGGATTTGATCTTCAGAGGTGCCTAGAGGATCTCCTTTCACACATAGGAGAACTAAAATCATTACTAGTCATGCATGGTCTCAGGAACGCATGAATGCAAATAGGCAAGTGTCCTAACAGTTGGGCGGTTGGGAAGGTGAGTAGGCAACTTGTTTTCTTATTTCCCTTTTAAATGCCTTGCTTAGTTGCAGCAGTAGAATAGCTTTCCTGGTTTAGGATCTTTCCTGTAGTTTATCTCCTCATGTATAAGAGCGGATGTTGTGTTCAACAGTGCCTTCGGTTGGCTCACAAGGCTCCCTGCTCAGCCCATGCAGCTTTTTTTGAATCATGACCCTGAAATGCTTGAGTGTACTCATGTGCTTTGTTGATGAACAAAATTGATTTCCTGAGTTTTGTTCCCGAAAGATGAAGGTTATGGTCCTTCCCTTGCAGCTGTCTATACAGACTGGTGAGGTATGACAGTGGAGTAGCTGAGATAATTGTCAGAGTGGAGAAAAGCAAAAATTTAAGGAGCTGCTGATACTGATGACATAGTCCAGCTGAAAAGAAATCAAAATTTTAGATTATTCTCTATCAATTTACAGTGAGTGATAACATATTTCACAAGTTAATTGTCTGACTCATTCAGATTTACCTTTTTTTTTTTTTTTTTTTTTAAGCTAATAATTTAAAACCAGTTGAAGGAAGGGAGTTACATTCTTGTTTTTTTTTTGTTTTGTTTTGTTTCTTCCACACTAAGAGGGAAATCGTTTTTACCTCCAGTTCTCTGTTTTTTCCAATTCTGTGGTCTGCTGTTTCCAATTCTTTCTGCTTTTGCCTTTCTGCTTTCTCAGAAAAAAGCTTTCTCAGAAAAAAGCACATGTAACAGAAATGCACTTAATAACCCAAAATAAATTCAAGTCTTGTTATATTACTTCCTTGAAGGGCATGTTATGAATAAGTCTTTACTTTTTTTTTCCTATACAATTTTGTTACTAATGCTGGAATCTTTAGGGGCAGGTCTGCACTATTATTCTGAACAAGTAAATTCACAATGTTGCATTTTTTTTCTTCTAGTATTTTTTCTCTTATTATTTAGAGAAAAAATAGAAAACATGACAGCAGCTTACTAAACTAAACTTGTAATATTCCTGATTGATTAATATTTTTACCCTGCAAAATTAAGCACCAGTTTAAAAAAGGAAGTGTGAAGAGAAATAGTATGTATGTGAAATACAAATCACAGAGCTGGACCATCCACTTTTCCTGTCTGTGTAGTGTAGGAAATGTCATTAAGTCAAACAATACAGCCTTTTCCATTTGAGCACATAAAATCTGAGTTCATAAACAGGCTAACATGACTATACCTGCCATGGGAACACTCCCTGTGAATAACTTCTCCATGGAATTTAAAAAATGTGGAAAGCATGTGTCACTTGAGGAAAATAGCTTGGGCATTTGTCATTGCCACATTCATTCTTCTGAGTCATTGATTTTTACACTCTTTTTTTCCTAAATGCCTAGAGTGCTATCAGAAATACTAAACAAATGACAGAAAATCCTCCTTTCCTTTTCTTTTGAGGCGAGGGGAAGAGGGAATTGGAGTGAGGTCTCAGTTGTCCTGAAAAGGCCACATTTTTACATCTAGGTCTTCCAATTACCAGGGTCGGTATCTCAAAGCTATTACTGCTTGCCTTTCATATCATTGCTTCACCTTCTTTTCCCAATATACTATCCTGTTTTGCTGCCTTATCTCATTCTTTTGTATCTGGGTAGTTGGAAAGGTTATAAAAGCCTGTTCTTGCAGTTTGCTGAGAGCTCTAGACAGAAGCTAGCAAAGGAATTCAGTATTTCAATGGGTAATTTCAAGCACCCCTAGCTATATCTAATACCATGGAGCCAAGGAGGAGACCACATTGAGATAAGACTCACATGGAGACCATTCCCCCACTCCCCTGTAAAGTGATTTTTGTGATTAGTAACCACAGGCCCCTGAGCTGACAAAGTCCTGCATTGCACTGCAACCGGCTCTCCTATCTGGGCAGCCGGGAGGCCAGAATGGTGGTGTGTGCTGCACGGTGAGCCAGGCTTGCAGGACAGATACAGCCTCTCTAGTCTGGCTGAAGTTAGGAGAGATAGCTTATCTCCTTAAGCTAAATGTTAAGGCCCTCAAGTAGAACTTGGCTTGTACAGATGTATCCTTCTGTACAGTTATTTTGGAGAGTAGGGAAGAGTCAATAAATTGATGAAAATATTTTTTTAAAAAACAAGCTTTCTCAATAAACCTACATGACTTCTGAAAATAACATAATCTATTTTGGAAGAGCAGTGAGAACTTGTAAGGTGGGTAGAAGCACAGATACTACTGGAATTTATGTTTGAACACAGAAATAGTCTGTAAAAATCTATGCAGCTGCGTAAGCTTCTGTAGGAAGCCAAGGCCAAGACTTGCAAGAAGATAAAACTACATAGTAGTGTCTGTGGAGGAGGGCTCAAAAGGAATATATATATTGATCAGGTTTTCACATCACTACTGTCCATGCTGTGCCTCATCTCTTGTGCAAAAGTAGGCTAAACCCTAAAGATTAATATTGTTTGTGGTGCCTCCATTCTGATTTTGTTGTGTGCAGTGGCAACCTTCAGCATTTTAAAAAAAGTTAAGAAAGTGGAACTCAAAATGTTGAAATGCTTTAATCAAATCTCAGAGGAGAGGTAAAGTTTATAGGATATTTTTTATTATATATTTTATTATACACTATCTCCAGTTCCAGTTGACTTCTATTTATGGATATATCAGAGGGAATCTTTTTAGAGGTACAAAATACTTAAAAAAAAAAAAAAAAAAAAAAAACAAAACAACAACAACAAAAAACCTTTTTTTCTCTGCTTTTTACTAAGAATTAACTGCCTGCAGACTTCTGTCTTTTGAGTCACAAATATATATTTGCCACCTCCTTCCCTTCCCTCCAGGTTCATCTTGCTAGCACGAGTTCCTATAGGAGACTGCTATGTAATGGTGCAGTAGAAGCAACTGTGGCCTATAGGTCAGATGAACTTTAGCAGAAAAGCAAAGCAAGCTGCACTTAGCCTGTGTGAATATTTTGTGGGTGAGTGAGATTATGTGGAATCAGCTGTCCTTTTATAATTAAACTATCTAAATCCTACAAAGTGTTATAGCCTTTATGTTAAAGTACAGTACATGCAAAATGAGTTTTGTTTTATGTAAACATTCAAAGAGGATTTTCCACATTTTGAGAAAAAGCAGTGATTGTTTAGTGATGCCAACAGAAAGCTTAGGAGCTGAGATTCTTGTTTCTGTTCCTGATTTGTTTTCTTGCAAATATAAGATTCTCTTCTCTCTCTTTTCATAGCCCTATAGGTGGGCTGACACCTTTGACACTATCAAAATTTGTTTTTCCTGACACAAAGCTCCAATTTTTTTAACAAACTAAAATGTTCAGGGTGAGACCCTTAGCTACAACCACTGTCAATGCAGTGGATGACCTGAGCAGAGCACAGGTGCCATAAAAGGGAACCATTTCTAGCATTCCCGTTTCTGCATCCAGGGATCTGTGCTCCGGCCTTTTCAGATTAAGTTAACACAGCTGTAAAATTGACCAAAACTTTATTGCATCATCCTCTCCAAGGTTGCGCAGTTAGCAGAGTGCCTCTCACTGAGCCTCAGCTGTGTCTTATTACATTCCAGGGCTAGGGGGAGTGGACAGCACAAAGCTGACAACACCAGAAAAATCGTATGTTCAGAAGGTATTATTTCTTTGACGTAACTAAAGAAAACAGAACCAAAAATGTCAATTTCTAGAGATTGCTCTTCACACAAGAGAGAAAGCAAGTATCATCTTAAATCAGCTACTCTCCAGGACAGCTGCCTAGCTCACCTTCACATCCTCTTTCGTGTTGCAGGAGACAGCACTGAGATGAAGCAGGTAGGAGAAGCTTTTCCTTACTATCATAAGCTGTGCTTAAGCACAGCTGAAAGTTTTCTGAAATACCTTCAGATCCACAGTATTCTTCTCTGCTGCATCAGCTCTACTCACCAGCCTTAAAGTTCACTTTCTAAATCTGACTAATGAGATGTAAAATAATGCTTTGCTTATCCATTTGTCTTACAGGAATGAATTTTAAGCTTCAGAAATAAGGCTGGGCAGGAGAGAAGGCAGCAGATAGGTGAAGTAGCAGAAAAACATGCATCAGAGCTGACAAGTTCTATTCTGGCCCAATGCTTTTGCAGTGAACTTTTTAACCCTACACAATAGGATTTAAAGAAAACATCAGCTCAGCACACCAGTTCTACTGTTTTATTGTCAGGCTCTAATGACCAACTTGGCAAAAGCTGAATGTCTTGTTTGTGCTGTTTTTGCACATGCCTCTGCATCACTATTTACAAATAATACTTTATATGACTTTAAATCAAACTCTTGAGGACACTCACATGACTGGTAGCATTTATTTGTTTAAAAAATTAATGGTATTGTAGCCTACTGTCTCCTCACTTAGCATATTCCCAGTTCCTGTGAGATTCCAGGTATGTTTAATTATCATAGTAATTTGCAGGATAACATAAATTTTCCTGACTAGCTGCATTTCTTTGGTGAGTCCTTTTAATAATGATATCAAAGCATTTTACAGGTATAAAAAGTATAACTTATACACACAATTGATCTGATGCGTGGAATCTGTTACACAGCTAATACCACTTAAGAGCAGAAAAACAGAGGTTTAAGTTTACATGCTTGTTCAAATGTTCTAGCTTACCATATCGGAAGGTAAAAATCAGTACTTGTTCACTCTTGGGCAAATTCTCAGGCATCTGGCTTGTTTTACTCAGCAGCATTAGTTTTGGGTGGAGCTATTTAAGAGCTAAAAAACACTGCCTCAATAGAGAATGGAAGTGCAGAAGAAAATCATTAACTACACATCCTCAGAAAGTATATTTTTTCAGAAGCTGAAGCAGGACTTTTTTCAAGGAGAGGCAGATGTTTGTGTATGAATATGCATAGATATTCATACATAGCTTTGAGCTGTGAAACACTGTTGATCGAGTCACCATGCCTGTTTTCAAGGAAAAAAAAAACATTCATTTGTGTTGTTGTTCTCATACACAATTTGGGAAAGGTCTCAGAAATGCCTGCTCTTACGGAAGAAGTCGAAGAATAGCAGTGGACTGAAATCTGATTTCTCCGGATTGAAAAGAGGCTCCAATTTCTTTTCCATAGAAAGATGCTCTCTGCTAACAAAGATCCAGCACAACTTATTTCCCAATTGTAATTGCTGTATTTGTGATCTAGCAAGCGAATGTTAGATGCCTTATTTAGTTACTTCTTTGCTAATATGCAACTACAGCTGTCTAGCCTGTGTTTTAAAAAGGATGCAACCAAAGGTCTGCTCCTTTACTTTCATTCCTTAAGAGACTGAGAAAAAGAGGAACAGGGCCTGCAGCAGGCTCAGTATGTGAGCAATAGGATTAACACAGACCCCTCTATAGAGACTGCCTCAACACAACTCTCTAGTTTATTTTAAATGTTTTCCTGTTTAAGATCTTCAGCTGATTTCAGCTGTAGCAACCTATTGTAAAGGAAAACAATCTACTTGGGTAAGGCACATGCGCTGTGCCAGAAAGATCTTGTACAAATTACATTCTCCACCCTCAGATAAAGGAAACCATCAGCAAAACACACAGAACAAAGATGCCTATGACTCATGAAACAGTTTAATGGGAATTTACTAGCATGGCTAGTTTGAGCTGAGTATAAAGGATAAAAGATGCCTCAGACCATCACTAGTGAATTAAGCAAATGCTGAGTTCAGCTGCGGTTATGCTTGCCACTCATATTTGGAAGCTGATTTCTGTTAGAATATATCATATCTGCGGTTTTCTTCATAAAATCTTTTTTCAGCTTAGTCAATAGCTGAGGGCCAAAAAGAAAGCATGCACACGCACAAAAGCCGTGGGCTATATTTTAATAGGGATCCCTACTGCTTGTCGTTGCTGCTTGATGTAATTGTCTAGAAAAGGTCAGCACAGTTTGTGCTGTGTTTCCAGTTGAAGCTTTTTTTTTTTCCCCCCGCACTGGACTTGTAATCCTTTGGCTAAATGCAATACAAAAAGGGAATGGTAGAACAAGATGGGGGTATTCCAGCCTCAAGCCATTGCACCTGTATTCTTAAATTGTTCTGAATCTAATTAAGCTAGTTCCAAATAACTGCTGACTTTAAAATGTATAGTCTAGAGGCAAAATACGATCAGATCTTTAGTTCTAAGGTCAGTCCAGTGGTGGTTGGTTGGTTTGTTTCTGTATCTCTAGAATATATTCAGTGTATAATTTTGGTTTTGATTTCTATAGCACTAATGCAAATAGCATGACTTTTTTATCTTGATTATATGTCCCTAATTACTTCTATAGGCTTAGCATAGAATTTAAGGTATTTGTTTTGCTTTTAACTTTGCACAGTTGTTCAAAGCAGCTGGCTGATTGCTTAAATACATCTCAGAAGAAGATAGGATAGAGGGAGGGTGGGAGTTCCTGCTGTTGGCTAAATGAAGGTGGCCTCTGCTGTCATGAGGAAGATCAGGAAGAAAAATTCTGTTTCAATTTTTATTTGAATTAAGATGTATACTGGAGGAAGGCTCTGAAAGAGATTTGGTCATGGCCACATGGGCCTTGAGGGACTGGGGAAACAAGCCAGCCCTCATATGTGACTGAGAAGGCATATCCATGACCAGCCTGTAGAGGTGAGGCAAGTTTTTGCTTAGAACTTACTCTGCTGCAGTGCAATGATAAGAGAGGAGAGGCAAGCAAGATAGGACTCCTCAGAAACAGCATTGACAGTTAAACTGTTTTATGAAGTCTCCTCCAGTCTGAAGAAAACTTAGAGCAATAGTAATGGAACAGGAACAGAAACCAGGTCCAGAGACGACAGTGGCAGAAAGGATCATCCTTAGGTCTCATGCAGTCTCAGAATCTCCTTACAATGTAGTCCTGCACCCCTTTCAGTCTGTGAAGTATCCAGGGAAGGGAGTTGCTTTGCATCCCTCATCTCAGGGCAGATTTAACTCCAGGACAAGGAGCTGAAGGTCTCCTCCAGTGGTCTTAGGAGCAGCCAGTTCAAGTTGCTCCCACTTTACTGATGAGGTTATTGGGGCTCCTCAGCCTTATTGTTCACCTAATCCTTGCTTGGGCATTTGTTTATGGTCATTAGCTCATTGTGGTCATTTACTCACATAACCTGACAGATGTAGGAGAGGGTTATGAGGGGCAGGAGAGCTTGGGAGGCTTCGGGTAGGAGCTGGCCATCTGCATGGTCACCCTGCTCTCAGTCCTCTGGGATACCAAGTTCTAAGTCACTGTCTTGTTGACAATGCAGGTACATCAGATCTCCATGCACATGACCATTCTCATGCACGTCCTGTGAGATGGTGGTACACTTTTCAAAAGGAAGTTTCTTCTGAAAAATAATGTGAGAGAGGGCAAAGGGGATGGGGACTGGATACTGTGGTGCCAGAGAGTAGTCCACAGAGAGTGAAGAAAGGGAGAGCTGTTGAGCTACTTGAACAGTGTGACACATGGGTACTTAAAATTTTGTCTTGTCCAGCATAGAGCATGCAGAGAAAGATTATCTCAAAAAATCAACACAGCTGTGGAAAAGTATATGCAGCCACTGTTAGAACTATTCTGAAGTATACTGAATGACATGAGATGGGATTTCTCTCTCTCATAAAGGTAGAATCTTAGTCCAGAATGGCAGATATTCAAGTGCATAAGAAAATGTGTAGTAGAGCTCTTAGAATAAGAGGAAGGAATCCTTGAGGAGCAGTCTAATAGCACAGGCCCTGCCAGAGGAACAGGACCACCCTATACCAAAATAAAGAACCACTAGTGAGCAGCAGCTTTGGCTGAAAGAGGACTGATCCCAGAATCTGGTGATGTTTCTCCATAGAAAGCCGGCAATATGATCAGAATTGTGAGGCTATGAATAATGTTATATAAACAGTTTCTGGGAAAAAACAACTGATTTCTGTATTTAAAATAATGGTAACAGCACTGAAAAGTTCTTGCTAGGCTCACTGTCAGTTTATAAAAGCAGAGATATGCACAACAGAAACATAGCTGAATTGCCCTGAAAGCATGCATGTAATAGGAAAAGGGATTAACTCCTCAGACCCACTTTGCTTGCAGAGGTTTCTTCTCAAATAGATGAAAAAGTTTCCATCAGCCGTCTTCCAGACTGTGTTTCTATAATAGGAGCTAGAGAGCAATTCCCACCTCTTGGCTTCAGATATAGCATCCCAGCATTGAGTCAGGTGAAGACCCAAGTGCACAACATCTCTACTGGAAACTTAGACATATGAAGAAGTCATAACATTTTCCAGCAGGTTCCATGATCAGGATGACTGTGAACCAAGACATGCTATGGTTCTGCTTTGGAGCGTGTGGAGCACTGTATGTAAATGCAGTCCTGGATACCCAACAACTGCAGGCATGGTTATTATGCAAGGAATCCATCCACAAGCCACACAAGTAAGGAGAAAATAATATCCAGGAGACATGGTTTTTAATTGTGGAGGTTTAATTGTCAAAAGTGCCTTTTGACACACCTCCCGTTGCTCTCATAAAATATTCATAAAAGTATATAAATAGTAGGCTGTAACCAAAGCAAGAGGTTTCATTTCTGAAAGCAGCAATCAAGGGAGATGTATGCTAGATTTTCTTATATCCAGAGAAATTGTAATAGAGTTGTCCCATCAGGATTAATCTAGGAGCAAATTCTTTATGTCAATGGGAACTATGTATTTTTTTCCCCTCTTTGTAGCTGTGTTTTGCCACAAACTGGGTACAATAAAATAGGTTAATTATTCATATTGAATTGCATTTTGAAATGAATAAGGCTTCCTGGGAGCAGGATACCTGTGTGTACATTAGTTTGATTTAGAGAATAATGAGCCTATAAATGGGGCAGGTGATTATACTCTCCCTTCGCTTTCTTTGAGGTTTGTGTTACAACAATCAGGTATTTGCATGTACGCCGTCTGCAGAGGTGCAAAGGGCAGGTTAAGGTCCATAACACCAGCTGCTGCACTTTTGAAGAAAAATACCCAGTTAGACAGATAGGACTGTTGTAGATAACAAAGGATTATAGAGATACTCACATGCCTCTTGCCAAAGGGATTGGTTATTTTACTAATGCCAGAACATGCAGAAAAACACAGGAAGCTAAAATTTCTGTGCTGGTAGGAGATTGCAGATGAGAGTTTGTCCTGAAGAATTTTCTTGGGAAACAGGAGACAAAAAAGAGGTCTTAATTGAGAGTGCAGTTACAGGAAGGAGGTTGACTCCTCTGGTCTCTCTGTGCTACAGACAGTCACCTAATGAAATGCAGAGGGCTCCTGGAGGTTAGGTAACACGTGCAGCGGTGATGCCTTTGTGTGCCTCCTAGGTTTGTCCTCTGGTCTGGATAAGCTTGTGTCTCAGCAGAAGAGCTGGAAGGAAGTATGGGGATAGAATGAGGTTCGCTGCGTATAAGGGAACAAGGCTGGACCCCGCATAAGAAATATTTGGTAGGGAGGATCTGAAATTAGTCACGACTCGAAGTGGGTTTTTGTGTGCTAAAGCAGTTCATTTGTGGTTACTAAGACAGCACTTATGAAGACAGTACTTCAACTGTCCTAAAACTGCCTGCTGGAGACTGAATGCTGCCTTTTGTCAAAAGATCAAATGCTAAATGAGAAAAACCAGCGTGTCAGAAAAATTTCCCTCTGGAACTTAGTGAGGCAAGATAAAAATCAGGAAAAGGCAGTCCTGCCTAAAACGCTAGGGTGTGAGCGGCAAGTGTTAGTCATCAGTGTTTTCTGCGCTCCTGCTATATACGTTAGGGCAGAAGCCGATTGTGTAAGGAGGCCAGATGCAGCTCTGCGGGGAGGGCACGGTGCCGTGCAACAGCCACCCGGCTGCGTGGCGCGGGACTTGCCTTTTCCGACCGAGCACAGATTGAACTTGCCTCTCCCCCTGCTCTCCCCCTCCTCGCCAATCAGACAGCCTCAGAGCACGTGCTCTCCCAAAGGCAGGGAGGACCTCACTTCTCACTTTTTTTTTTTTTTTTTTTTTTTTTCCTGTATGCTCTGGATTGGGTAGACTTCTGTCAAAAGTGACTATTCTCAGAATCCTAACTGGTACTGACTAACATCTGCTGAACAGCATAACGCCAAACACTGCAGTTAACATTATTATTTCCTTGGATGGAGAATTGCTCCTTATACAGCTGTGTGATTTTAATTATGTTTCGGTCTGTGTCTTCTGGAGGTTTTTAACGAGTAGAAAACTGGAGTCCTACATTGCTTGACTTAATTCTGACTTACTAGCAGTGAGAATGGCTGCTAAGCTTTTTCTGGGTTGTGATTTATTTATTCTTAGAGGCTAAAACCCCAGGTAACAGGAATTCATGGACAGTTCATTTAAGATGGGATACTCAGTGAAGCCCAGATAAATAAGGCTGGCTCAGAGAGTCTCACCAGAGTGAAAGTGCTCTTTCATTCCCTACTGCAGAATTTATGAGTGACAAAGCCCGAGCTCCTATGGCACCCATGATTTGCAAAACGCTTTGACTATCAAAATCCTTAGCCATGCTGCAAGTAACCCCTCTGCAAGGAATATTCAATACCCTTCAAAGGCCAAGACAGCTGCACTGCAGAAACCTTCTATTTCTTCCCTTCCCAGACATTGCTCAGATGACAAAATCAATTTATCACTACCTAATGGCATAAAGGAAGCAATTCTGAGGGAGGGAGGTCAGGGAGGGTTAGACAAAAAAAAAAAAAAAAGAGTCATAAATATCTGCACCCAGATATGGAGTTGGTAGTGCACAAAAGAGATCTCTTCTCCGAAGGAGCCTTGGTTGTGAGATACAGCCTCTCCTCTCTCAAACTAAGGCTGAGCTAGTTTTATGTTTTTGTGAGGAACGTGCAGCACAATGTACAGAATGCAAAACTGCAGTTCTTAGATAAAAGAATGTTAAATAACAGCTTAGTTTCTTAGTGGCATTAGCAATGCAAAAACATGGTGCTAGAGGCAAGACCAGGCAATGGCAGCTCGTCTCCACTGAAGTGGAATTGGATGGATTCTCTTTAAATGTATTGCAAATATAATATTTAAGCCTTATTATTACTGAGCATAGGTTTCTGTTGAGTAGGTGTTGTTGGGGCTACTGAAACACTGGGCTAAAAATACATTTGAAGCTACAAGCTTTCCACAGATTTTATATACTAACAGTACTGACTCCAAACTTCTCTTGTCCTCTCCTTGAGATGATGTTTTTATAATGCAATTCAAGGAAACAGGGGCCTAGGCATGGATTTATGTAACTTTCTGTTTTTATCTGACCCTAATCTATGAAATCTTGAAATATTTTTCTGTTTTGTTCTACAAATCAGGGGAAATCTAGGTCAAACATCCTGGAACCTGTTCCCTTTTTTTTCACCTCTTGTCAGTGTAATTATAGAGAAAGATAAGACAATAATTACCAAATGAGAAGTGGAAAAAGTCTTGCCAAATAAGCATGTCTGTCTGTCTTTTGTTAGCATGATCCAATTCACACAGATGTCTGGAGATCATTTCATTTCCTTCCTGCACCAAGAAAAAAGTTTTCACAATTAGAATATAGCTACATTGATTTAGACTTATTTTTAATTTCTGCACAGGAAATTCATTCTAGAGGAAAAAAAACATGGATGACATTTGCTAATTAGTTAAGGAAAAAAGCAGAATAATAAAGTATAATTAATCTCTTACTTTTTCTGTCTTTTTTTGCATGTTACCTCAGTGCTGCTTTCAAAATCCTTCAGGAATGCTAAGCAAGTATGACACGTGCTTTCTCTCACAGCCTCAGTGTCTTCCCCACTGGGGTGTAAGATGCTTGGCTGTAGATGGATAAGAAGCACATTTCAAGCCCTTATAGTGAAACTGGCCACAAAACAGCCATGACTGCAAGATGGAGAAGGGGTATGGTGGTTGGTTCTGAGCTTTTAGCCTGCAATATCAGTGGAAAGGTTTCTACTCTTTGGCCTGTTTCTGTATTTTGCATGAACACATCACTGGGTAAAATGTACAGAATGTCTCTTGGGAATAGTTCTTTACCTCTTCATGAAGATGGCCTGTAATACTGTAGAAATCTGTGTAATCAGATGGTAAATACACCAGAACTATAAACAAACCTATTGTAAAATTGGAGGAAACAACTAGCTTATGGTGATCCCACAATTTTATTTGCATGCAAAAAGAAATATTTTTAAGAAGAACTGATAGTGAGTTTATTTTTCTTGGTTACAGCAATCAAATTTCATTTCATTACATAGATATAAAAGTTCAAGAACTATTTAATAGTACGGTATTGTATCTGAGAGAAACAGTTGGCTTTTAGCTATGGGTTAAAAATTACAGCATGTTCTCAGGATGTAAAAGTAAGCATTCCATAAATATTTACTACAAATGCATTGTTAACATTTGATTAATGTGAATGAACAAGAGACAAATGTTGGTTTGCTATATTTAATGTTGTTGTCCTTGTTCATTTATGTTACTTGGTTTTCTTAAGGGAAAAGGACACACAAAGAGAGTTTAAGCAGTTTAGAGCAATTAAGTTAGCCCTGCAGCTAGAAGAACTGTTCATTTTTTTCAGTAAAATATTAACATGTGAATACTTTGACTAGATGAATGGCAAATTAGATAGACTGTGTAAGAATTTCCATATGAATGTAATAAATATGTTAAGGAAAGCAACCTACCATTTGACAGATGATGGTTTTCAAAAAGATTACTATAGTCACACTGCTGGATTGCTATGTATGATTGTTAGAAGATTAAGTTGGGGCAATACCAGAAATATGAAAAATTCATTGGAAGGCTCAACAAATATATCATTTACAATCACACGCTTGCTGCTGAGGGACCACCTAAGTGAGTTTTGTATATGTTCAACGTTGAAGCACTGCAATACACCGTTGTGCATTAGGGAAATATTACTCTAAGGTATCAAGCATATATTCATTGGTGAATACCCAGTCCATAAACTCAGTCATTTCCCTTAACCATAGCTAACCTCAATGAACATTTAAATTTACACAGCACAGAAATAAGTAACATTAATGAAAGTGGTTGTGTTAGCTGTTTGAGTAACTTTTCAAATTAGGAGAAATACTAGTGAAAATGCTGAAAAACACAGATATGTGGTGTCAGCTTGTGACCTTTTGTTCTGTGTGGTTTTAGGGCGACTTCAATATTTGAAATAGTTTCCTTGATTCTGAACATGAGAAGAGGTAAAATATGTTCTTTAAAGATGATTAGCAAGTGCAAAAATCTTCCTCATAGCTTCTCGACAACTGGTCACCGCTCCCTGCAAGCAGCTCATTCCTGAGGCTTGTGGTTCTGGAGAGCAATTCTTCATTAATGTATCCTTGATATTAAGCCATTTTAGGAATTGAAAGCCCCTATCTAGAAAAGTTTTATGATAGGCTAGGATTTCTATAAAAAGAAGGCAGAAAGAACTTCAATTAATGCATTATATTTTCTCAGATATTTGGCACTTACCATTTAAGGTGATTCCCAAAGATTCTGAACTCCAATTTGTTATAACTGGACCTACCTTTCTCTCTACTGCAGGATTTCTTTACTGAGCAGTATACTGAACTCAGCACTATGTTACAACATCTTTTTATGAAAGGAGACATTGTTTTTTATTGTGTATAATATTTCCTTTCTATTGTCCTCCACAAGTAGATTGCAATCTCAAGTGTGCTTCACAGAGGCATCTGAGTTGGAAACAGTTCTCCATGCTAAGCAAGCATCATCTTAAAAAATAAAATCTGAGGCAGTGCTGGTTAAGTGCATACAGTCATTTGATCAATAAAATGAGCTATTCTTAGTTCTACAATACTCAGAGCAAAAATAAAATCCTCAAAAGGGTTGCCCTAAAATAGGAGGTGCATGGTGGGCCACTGTTCACATTTCCAGTAGAACTCTGAAGCCAATGGCTTCAGGAACTTAATAGCTGTTATGAAGGTATTTTTAAAAAGGCGAAGTATACGTACTTTAACTTGCAGTATATGATTTCTCTTTTCTATGTTACATGTAGTAAAATTGATCAGTTGATGCCTTACAGTATTTCTGCTCCACAATGCACAACCTCTGTATGCGATCTACTCAAGATATGTCAGTACATGGCTGTTTGGGAAGATGGTGAACAAAGACACTGTTTATGGCAGTGTCTTCAAGAGTCTTTTGAAATCCTCTGCCTCTCAAGTTCACAGAGAGGCAGAATCACCTTGGAAGTGGGAGAGGATGGCTTATGTGGTTTTAGACATTTTTCAGATTTCACCACCTCTTTAGAGGAAATATATGACAGTTCATAGATGCATAAGAAACTTAGTTTTGGGAGAGTTCTGAGAATGATGCATTCATATTACTCGCATTTGTCACTGACTTAACAAGATTAATGAAATGTCACCTTCCTGTTGGCTTACATTATTTTTATGAAGCAGGTATTTAAAACAAATTCTAGTTGTTCTTTGTAATGCACCCAAGTCATTATTCATGTAGACTAAATAAGAACAAAGACCGTCTCTGTGTGTGTGTGCGTGCGCGTGTGCATGCATGCGCACATGTGCATGCTCAAAGGGGGAAATGTGGGGGAATGATCAGCACATAGCATCAGAGTGCAATAGCTTTCCTTACTGTTTATGAGATGAATGCCCTAAAAATTACAATGACATGTCTGACATTGAAAAAAACTCTCATTCTGATCATCAAACAAACATTGGATTATAAAAAAAGACAATAGTAGTGGCTTAGAATCATAAGTTTTTTTGTTTTTCATTGTATTCTGGACTTAGCTTTCATGGTTCATGTTTTCAATTGTTTTTCTGACACCATGCCAATAAAGAATTACAATTGCAAAAGAAACAAAAGATTCTCCCTTAATCATATGATTCTAGGAGTTGAAGCTTAAGGCAAAAAAAAAATAGAGAAGGATTTTTGAATTATTACAAATTATGTGTCCCATTGAAATGCCACTCCAGATGCCATACAAAAATATGAGGAGTAGAATCAACAACCAACCACTGAGTTTCTCAACTCAGAGCTGAAATCTAGCAGCTGTTTTAGGGAGAGGTCACAGCTGATCTCAGCTACTTCCGTGACGTTTTAAGGAGAGGATCACTTTGCTTCTTCCCAATATAGTTTAACTGCTTCAAAAAGCATATAGGAGAGAGAAAGGTTGATGAATAACTTTCAAATCTTAAAATGCTAATAATTATTCTTTGCTTTCCCCTTCCAAAGCTTCAAATATTTGCTTCTGTCATCCGCATTTCCAGCACGTAACTTTCAGTGATTCATGCCTGCCTCCTCTTTGTCATGATTGTCATTTTCCCCCCTTGTTTACATGCACCACACCCTGGAGTCTGTTGCTTGTTTGTAAAATAACAGCAGTTCTTATCCACTTAAACTTTCCATCAAGATCCTTCATACAGGAGACATTTGCTTCTCATGTAGGTAGCATGGCAGACTTGATATATCTAGATTTTCAAAAGGATCAGCCCGGGAGTTGGCTTCTTAGTACCAAATGAATGGCAAAAACCTAGAGGTTGTTGGGTTAACTGATTGTTGTTGTTGTTGTTTTGCAAAGAGCCCATGATCAGGCTGGTTTTTGTCTGCAGAAGTCATTGCGGATAATTAATTTAAATTATAGTTATCCTCTGAGTTTTCTACAAGCATATCATGTCATTCTTTTCTGAGGAGGCTGAAGGTTTTAGAAGTTCCCATGGTTACTATGAATTACTTCATCTCACTTCCAGCATATTTCTTACACCCTGTTGGCAGCTACTAATAGGCTTTGAAGAAGGTTCCGATTAAGTCCTAATCAACTAGATCCAATCGACATTGAAAATGGCTTTTTATGCCTTACTAAAGTAAAATTTATGTGACTTGACCAGGTTTACTTGAGGAGAATTTTCACTAAGAGCCAGTTTATTTATGGTAGATTATTTCCTACTCCTATTTATTTATGGACCTAGCACATCATATTTTGTGCTCTCTATAAAGGACTGTCTCTTCTTCCACCTGTTTTCTCTTTTAGGATCTGAATATCTATGTGGCTTTTTCTGACATCAATTAATTTTTTTTTTTCAAGTAGAGCCTCTTCTGATTCATATTAATTCAATTCATAACTGCACAATACTGAGAAGAGCGATGGATGAGTGAAAGATCTGCAAACATCCCTGCCTTCTCTGTAGCTCTGTTACAGGCCCAGGTGTCACTTAGTGTTCTGTTGGCATCGTACTTGCAATTGCTCCCATCTATGATTACACTGTAGAGCTAAGCAACCTCTCAATGCCTTTCAGTTTGAGTAAAGCACCAGGGCACATGGGGCAAAAGTGCATATTCCAGGTAAAAATAGTACTAATGGTCACTGAATAATTACTTCTTAATAGTGTCCAGGATGTCTGAAGTGAATTTGGATTTGATCTGAGCGTGTTTGGTTTTGGTGTAGAAATGTTTTGAGAAATGTTTGTGCTCTTTTTGTTCTGAAAATAACCACTGTAAAGCTACCCTTAATAAAATCTGAATTTAAGAAGTATAAGTTGATTAACTGCTATAAATTGGATACTGACCAAAAGACACAGCTGTGCTGGAGTTGAAGGGAGAGAGGAAGATCAGAAGTTATAATCAATAAACACCAGCTAACAAAAATAAACCTCCATTTGTAAGTCAACTTTTACAATAAAAATGATCTGCCAAGTGGAATTAAGAGATAACCTCACAGTATTTCGGAAGTTGCAAAGATACTGAAAATCACAAGAGCAGGGTAGTCAAATGGTCAAGCTATTTGGACTTCCTGACTCTGAGGAAGAAAACACAACTATGTGTTGACCAATACCTTCACTCAGACGTATTTCCGTATTTCCATTGTTTACTGCCAGGAAGCTAGAGTGTGTGACTGAATTCCTGAAGTGGATCTTTACTTTTCCTGTTAAGGATAACTACTCCAAGGAAGGTAAATCTATGAGGAAAGTTGCCCAAGCCTCACGAGAAGGAGAAAGAAAGCTGAGCAAAGCTACTTCTCTTCATGCCCTGTTTTTCATTCTCCCATCATGTCCCTCTGGGCAATGCTCCTGCCTTGCTTCTCTGCCTTCTTCAGAACTGTTTGTCTTCCAAAGTTTCACTTTATTCCCATCTGACAGGAAGAAATGTTCAAGCTGAGTCTGAGAGAAAGACTAGTGAGTTGCTTGTGTCTCCATCTCTTACCAGATACCTTGCAAGAATGCACTGATTGCTAATGAGAACACAATCAAATGTAAAATGAACAATTTTTAGTTTAAGGATACTAGTTATTGGTAAAAGGCTCTGCCTCCCAAACTGCTTTTTTTCATGGCCTTTACAGAGATACGACTGCAGAATGGGGAGCTGGAAGTGTGCCCACCTCCTTTTTAAGTCTTTCCTGGTCCTTTCCTGTAGCAGATTTCTGCAGAAAGAGCAGTAATTTGGCAATGGGAAATGTCCTGTCCTTTACAACCTTAATAAATGTAACAGATCCTAGCTATGAAACATAAAAACCTGGGCTGCAAACTGCAGCAGCTCAGGAGCTGATCCAGGAGCAGCTCACATCTCTGCTATAGCAGGGAGAAGAGAGTCAGCCACAGCACAGCACCCTGCTGCAAGCTAAGCCAAGTGCTGGCCGGAGCCCACTGGCCACTTTTTTTAGGTGACTGCCAGAGTGTGAGACTGGACTGCATCCCAATCGGAGAGGGTATGGAGCTCGGCTGACATGTCGGAGGTTGACATTTGTGCACCCATATGATGTGGATGAACTTGACACGGAGCTGTCATACCGTGACTTGGGACGTAGTGTTGGGACATGGTAAGTATCTATGAGATATGGGGTGGCAGAGAATCAGCCCTTCAGTGTCCTCTCCAGTGCACCTCTGTTCAGAGATTAGGAAGTGAAGAAGCAGACCTAAGGGGCTAATTCTCTCCCTCTCCTTTCTGCATCTCTTCAAGAGAGATCCTGAAGGACCACCTATATTTGTGGTCATACTGTGTACTCATATGTTCTCCTGTCTGCCTCTGGACCTTTTAACCTGAAGAGATCACCATTAGCAATGTCATAATTAAATAGATATTAATAAAAGGAGCTACAAAAGCATTATACGCATAATTCTGTTTGTGAGCATTTGCTATGCAAAATGTGTATGTAACCCATTCAATGACCCTAGAAGAAGAATGCATTAGAGTGTGCTGAGGTTATCAGGAAGCCACAGCTGGCAATGTTAGATATGTTATAGTAAATAACTTAAAGAATGGTGAAGATAACAGGATCATTCCACTGAAGGGGGGGCGAGGGGAAAAGCAGCCAGTCATTGCATAGAGGTCACACAGCTTGACTAGGTATAGAATAGTTTGTAACAACCTGAGTAGGCGATGCCTACTCAGTAAGTAGGTAAGACTGCAAAGAAAACCACTGGGCATACAGAACTGATTGCTTGGTATCCTGTACTGCTACATGGATAATGTTGTTATATTATCATTAAGGGGAACAAACCATACATAGTTGTGTCCCACCTAGTATCTTACACCAAGGCTTTGTTGCCATTTGGATGCAACAGTCCATCCCATGAAGAAACAGAAAAAATCTCTATTTACAGCCACATAAATTTTCCTTGAACTGGAGGAGAAAACAGGCCTCACAAGTAGGTGATGACTTCATTGTCTTTGCATTTATTATCAGTGATGATTATAGAGCCTACATGATAAACAATTAATGATGGCTTGTATAAGGAGTGAGGGTACATTGAAAAATAATCATGATTAATTTATTTTACGGAAAGTTATTATACTCCACAGCCCTGGGGGGGAAATCATAGTAAGATAAAAATTGTAAACAGGTCCTTGTACAAATCATTTTAGTGAACTATTTAGCTGGCCTGTAAGAGTGACGGAGGGAGGAAATAACTCTTGCAATTTTGTACAGCAAAATCTTGTTAGGAGGGAACTCTAAGACAAGATAATGATATTGTTTCTTTTCTCATAAATATAAAAGTTATGACTTTCCTAGCATGCACCATAAAACTAGCCCTTAATAAATAATCCAGTCTAATCTCAGCTGCAGCGCAGAATTTATAATGGTCTATAGAGCTAGCAGCCAAGCTGGCTGACATGGCATGTTAATACTAGCCCTAACTCCTTGGAGAGCAAGTAAAGAGCAAAAGGACACATGGTCAGAGTTCTGTTCAAGCACTGTAATGAATGCATGTTACCATGGGAAACTTTTTTTTTTTTTTTTTTTAACAGCTTTTTCATATTATTCAGCTGTAGCACAGAGTTGTAGCTGCACTGAGCTTCATGGGGTGAGTGCCTCTGTTGGTTATGGAAACAAGAGTTTTACTGTATTAACATTTGTCAGGGACGGGCCCAATTCACAGATGTACATCAAGATTGACAAGTACAAGTATTTCCAAAATTATTGCACTTTACACAGCAAAACTTGGTTCCAAGTGGCAGTTCGAATTTGACAGCCTCCAAGTTTGTGTATATCTAGACTGCAAGGATTGCCACAGCTGGAATTCTGATTCATATAACTGGTAAAAAAATAATTACTGTTTATTGGTATGTCTTTTGGTTCACCCTCTGAAATTCATTGAAAAGGAAAAAAGATCTTGGTGACTAAAAATAAGAAATGATCAAGTGATCTCTCCAGGGGATTGAATTACCAAGGAATAGGACTATGAGGAACAGCAAATGTCTGTTAATCAAGGTGTTAATAGCATCTTCCTTTTTAACAATTCCTAGTCCTTTTTCCTTTTTCTTCTGAATCACGCCAAAATTTAACTCAGGTAAAATTTTATGATGGAACTGAAAAGTAGAACCTTATCGGGGGAAATTAACTTCAACATGTGAAAAAGTGTATGTGGTGCCGCTTACCTTTTCAGTGATATTTTTGAGTGGTAGCTGCCCTAATACAGCATTGGAGATTAAATGAGAGAAATAACAGCAAAAAACTCCACTTCCACCATAATTCAGCTCCTGCTTTCCAAACTGTAATTGGCTTGATGCCCAAAGACTCACAGTTCTTTCTTCTAAAATTAGCTTTCCCAGCCTTACAAACACACTTGCTCCTGACTGCTGGAGTTTAAATTTTTGTTTCCAGTTCCAGAAGAAGAAAAAATATCTAGTCACTCTAAACAATATAACTTGCTATTCTAAATATTGTCACAGTAAATTGTTATAAAATCTATCAGCAGTCTTTTTCTCTTACTCCCTCCCTTCTTTTTCTTTAGCTAAGAGTACCTCTTCGCAGTTGCCCTCCCAGTTTATGTCCCACATATGAAATAGCTCCCTTTCTCTGAGTATTCCTTTGGGCTACCAATGACATGGTCAAATTGGCAAGATTTTAATAATTTTTTGGAATAAAGTTAACTCTCCAACTTTCTCTATCCTAATTCTTTTATTCTTATTTTACATTTACTGACAGCTCAAGATAGTGTTATACAGGGAGAAATTGAGAATTGAGGCATAGAAATATTGCAAAACTTAGAAGAAATTGGAGAGAGGTCCAGAAACTAAAGTAGGAGGCCAGTCCTAGACTTTCAGTGTATGCCAGGAAAGCAAAGGAAATGTGAGCCAACAAAAGAAAGAGAAAAAAAAAAATGCTTTCTACCAGAAACAACATTTGTTGTACTGCCTTTTTAATGCACTAGAAAACTTGAGAAAAAAAAAAAAAATCTAGTGATTGTTCCCTTCTCTAACCTTACTCAAGATTCTAGGGCTCTTGCTGGAAGATCAGTGTCTATATTTTTTCCCAGTCTGAAGGAAGTCGAACCAACATTTCTAAGCTGCAGTGCCAATCTTTCACCAGTGTGCAGGAGGCTGACCTTTCATGGAAGAACTCCCATTGCCATCTTTTAAATTTTTTTTTACTTCATATGAAATGATTCAAGTTGCTTAATTCCACAGACTAGAACCAACATCCCTGTTGCAGATGCAATGTGCAGGCTTTTGCTTCACTCTAATTCTAGTTCTCCAGTTAATACAGTGAACTTTTAAATAAGCCTCTGCAAAAGAAGTTGAGAGAACCTCCTCTGAGCATATCTCACTGGTCATGATGATCTCCTTGGACGTGACTGTTGTTTTGAGGAAACTTGACCTTGAGTCCTCTATAGATCAAAAAAGTAACTCAGGGAAGAAAGAGTTACACTCATTCTCTTCTTTTGAGGAGATTATCTAATAAGATACTCATCTGCATGTCATTAATCAGAAAAAGCAATAAAAGAAATGATGTGGTTTGTATATTATTAGCAGTGAGTCCCTTGTCAAGAAGACAGCTCTAGAAAAGAGTTGCTTGGGTCAGGATCTCTAAGATGACAAACAACGGAGCAAAGCTATACATGATAAACATCTCTTGTCATACTGCCATACTGCCACTCACAAATGCTGACTTCTTCTTCTTCTTCTTTGTAAAACTTACAATTTATTTCTATCGGTCCTTGATGAAAGACAGAAAAGGAGCCTTAGTCACTGAGTATGGGCAAGCATATAGATAAGGGTGGGAAACTGCCAAAATAAATTTTTAGTATGTTTTATCTAATTTTCCTATGGAGGTATCCAAAAAGTTCACTTGTATGAATATTGACGGAGCAGCACATCACTATGTACAGCTTTTTTCTGTGTAAAGCTATTTCTCTCTAATAAGAAAATGCTCATTTTTAGACTTGTAGAATATAGATGGCTTAAAAGTTTGTTTTAATTGTAGTTTATGAAGATAATGTGTTTTTTTTAGGTCTCAGCTGTGTGAATAATAAAGTATACAAAATTACGGTCTCAAAAGTAAAGATATGTTAGGACTAAAGTTGCATGTACAGCTACTTAACATCAGTTTTTGCCCTTTGTGAATCTGCTTTAAAAGTTAGCTTAGAGAATGTAAATATTTCTTGTGACTCTTTTTATGTTCCTTGTTATAGGTGCTTCAGAGGACTGAATGAACTTACTGTTGTATCCCTGTGGAAGAAGGGGATGGTATCATACCTGTTCTAACAAGAAGCAACTGAGATACAGAGAAATTAAAGGAAAATATGCTTTGGAATGTCTGGCCTGAAATCTGGGCAGTCTGATTTTTTGGGAGCACTTTACATTAGCAAGTCAAAGAATAGTTCTTGGTTTTCAGTTGCAATTTGCAAGAAGCTGGGTTTTAATACATCCTTACAAAATTTGATGATAAAATAATTAGAGATATATGCAATTTAAGATTCTACAGAAATACTCTTAAAAATAGCACGGTTACAGTGCATTGATGGTTCAATTACTCTGTTGGCTTCACTATGGCATAAAACAGGTATTACTGAAAAACAAATTACACTCTTTCTACTAAATATTTATAGAAATATTTTCTTATACAATCACAGATAGAATGAATTTCCCAAATAATAATCAGACTGTGATCATGAAGCTCCCTGACTCTTATATACTGTGCTGTCTCAGGCTCTGTCAAACTGATAGTAGCATTTTATCCTGGATCTAAGCCCTCCTAGACATAGTCAAAATTATTTGCTTCTCAAGAGGCAGTAGTCAGGCTTTTTTCAGTGGTGAAGAGGAAAAACATGCTGATCAAGTGCAATAGACAAGCTGGGACATTCATTATTTAAGCACATTTCGACTCTTTTAAACATATCACTGCACTATGCTTTCAGTAGCTTGGTCTTGAAAGCCTGTTAACCAACTTGAACAGCTGAGGGTCACCCGTCAGATCCGGAAGAGATTATGGAATTAGGGTAGAATTGTTCATGCTCTCTTTTCCATTTGTTTGATTTCAAGGGTCTTGATAGTATCATTGTGTCTACCTTTATCATTATTGTCTTTTGTTTTCTTCCTTGTTCCTCATTTTGACAAAAGCCTTTGATGATTTATTTGGTTCCTATACTTGCAAGTGGAAAAGTGCTTGAGAAGCTTCGATGTTTTGAGAATGTTATAAGAAGCAGTAGTGTTCAAAATATACTTGGCAATTTCTTGAGAAATTAGGAAGACTTTTCTTTGCCAAATGCAAACAACTAACTGAAAAATCCATCCCAGACTAGACTACAAGAAAACTAAACCTATTCCATTGGCCTTGAGATTAAGCCTACCAACCACCACGAAAAAATTCCTACTGCCACTCAAAGAAGGATAGTGGTATATCATTTAAAATAAGAAATTGTGTATTGTTTCTGTTATATTTTATTGTAACATAATTAGCTTTCTCTTACTTATGTATTTAAACTGTAATTTACTCTTGTGTTTTGCTTTCAATATTTTCTTGTTTTCTGTCCATTTGCTCTTCCACATTCTTCTTGTTTCATTTACATTCTTTGCCTTCTCTCCTGTATTTTGTCTGACTTCTGATCTTCCAAAAATTTCAGAACATTTTTTCTCTTATCCATACACTCCATACCTAAGCTGTAAGACCTATTAATCCTTTCTAGACCCCGAATCTGAGCACACATTATGTAAGTAATGAAAGAGGTACACTAGTTGAGTTATTATACCAAAGTAGGTTTTATACAGTATGGCAAAGAGCAATAATGCACAGAAAGCTAAAGCTCTGGTCTTGATTCATAGGCAGGATGCAACAGCAGTTCCTCAGGATTTCTTCAACTCTTTTACAGCAACCAGCAGAAATCCTTGTTGCTCTGCTGCCTCCTGCAGCTGGGAAAGAAACCTACCCCTAATCCTCAAACAGCCTCAGCACCTGCCTTGATGAGAGCTTCATGAGAGCCAGACTGTAGCCTGGTCTCCCATACTTTGGTTCATCCAGAGGCTTGCATCTTTGCTCACTCATGTCATTTTGTTGTGAAAATTCATGACATAACTTCCAGCACAGGATCATGGGGTTTCTAATTATCAGCGAGCCTTGGTTTGAGGTCTTATGTTGTAGCTGCTTGAGTCTGTTGTTCTTGCCTTTGAAGAGAGATGTGTCTATTCCACCTGTTTGTGGAGACCAGTTTGAACATGTAGCTAGACAGTACTCTAGCAAGCAGGAAAATATGAGTAAAATGTAAATCATTTTTAAACAGTATTTGTTTGATGAGGCTGTTGACTCATGAACTTGTGTGGCTGAGGATGACAACGCTCATTGTGGAACACTTTAGGGCACTCCTATCATTCTAAAAATGTGAAGAAAGGGAAAAAAGCACCGTCATGGCTGGCAGTCCATCCAGCTTGTCCTCTGCTTCTCCTTTCTGCCTGATCTTAGTGAGGCTGGGTTAACAACATGCCCAGCTCTGTTTCTTTCTAGCTTCCACAATACAATTGGCTTTAGCTATTTGTAAGGGCTTGTTTAGATTTTTCTAGAAGTGGTGGGAGTGTTTTTCTTTCTTGATTGCCGTGTATCCTATACTGCATAAAACGCGGAGTAGCTGTTGAAGATAACAGCTCAGTTCACTCACTAGTGAAAATAGGCTTAGAAAGTCTAGTTTTCTGGAGATTTTGCTGTACACACACCATAGCTAGCTATATACATCTAATCATTAAGGATTTGCATTTTATGAGCTATGAAGGGATCTCATACCTTTCTGAGAGAGGGTGTTGGAAACAGTAGTGAGTGCAGTGCACATGCACCTCTTCCCTGCAGTCTGCCTGTCCTTATCCAGCAGTGTACGTGGTGCACGTGGTTGAGCACCAGAACGTGCAGCTGAGAGTGCCTGAGGATGCATCTGCAGTCTCACACATAGACCTCAAGGCTACACTCAAAGATCAATCTGAACAGACAAATAGATATTCTCTTTTAATCCCCTGGGCTACACCACTTGAGAACTATAGAAAAATAAGTAGAGGACATTCACAGAAAGGTAACAGCTTTGCCAGAGGAGGGAGAAACCTCCTCAGGCAGGAAAAGTGGCAGAAACAAGAAATTAAGCATGTCTGTCTATTAATATTATCTTTCCAAGGAAAAAAACCCCATACAATAGTGGCAGAAAACTTTTATTAGTGAGCCACTTTCCCATCAGCTCATTAGACTGCAGCTGCAGAAACATAACTCATCAGTAAATGTTGCAGTTATGCCAGCAGCAAGATATTATTCAGAAGGGATAATCTCTAAATAAACAAAGAGAACAACAACAAAAAAAGGAATGATCAGTGATCATGTGATGATGAGCAAAGATTATTCCCGGCTGACCTTGGAAGCAGAACTTGCCAAACAAATTTGGTGTGCTAAGCACTGAAAATACTATTTTTTTCCTTGTCTTTAATAGCTGCCAAAGAAGGAACTGTAATTTTGTATTTATTTTTACAATGGTTTTGGAGTAACAGCAGTAACCAGCAAAATGCAAAAAGTCCAATTGCAGCAAGATTTACTAGTCTGTTTTGTTTTAGTTGCGTCCTATAGAGTGCCATCTAGGGGTAACTCAGTAGAAACCTCAAAAGTTTTGAAAACATTTGTTGTTAAAAAATGAAAAGCGATGATATTTCGCCTGTATGATGCTCCAAGATCTTGACAGAGATGCTGAGCATGCTGTTTGGAGTATACAGAGGGGCAGTAAAACTGTAGGAAGAGTTTGGCAAGACAACAATACACACTACAAATGAACTAAGTTCCGATAATCGGCATTTCCTTACTACGGCAAACTACCTGGTATTTACAGCTGAAGTCAACTCTACTGTGCAGTCAAGAGTGACTGGAACCCATAATATAATGTACAACCACCATTACTTTGTATATTTACTTTTGAATGAGCATGAGAAAAACTACATGTTTTAAGATTGTTTTAGCAAAGACTGTGGAATCCTAACCTGTAAATATGGTGATTACATTCATTACAAAATTAATTTTCTTTCTTTGATTCTCTGATAGGACAAAAATCAGTCTGTTGTTCTTACAAACGTGAGGTCATTATTAAGCATATTCATCATTGTTTTTTTTTTTGTTAACCTGTTTTAGTCCTATATTCTAACTAGAAATATATTAACATAATTACACTTCTACCTAACATTTTCTTTACTTAACATCACTTGAGACTTAAAGAAGTCTGTTTTTTTCCAACATTTTTTGAAAGTTATGGTAGGCCACCAAATCACTTCTGGGGCTGTTGAAGCAGTTAAGTGTGCTCAGATACTTTGATGAAGTTTGAATTTCTGTCCTTATTTAATTTCCTAAAAGAAATTTGCTCAATAAAAGAAAACATTTCATTCTAATAGGAAAGACTTTTAATCCTGAAATCCTTTTAAGAAACACTAAAAAGGGCCCTAGTCTCTTAGGGCAAACTCTCCCCAGTCTTCAGACATTAAGTTGCAATGAAGTAAATTATCTTTGCCCCTGCAAGATGGAGCCTGATACGACAGGAGTCAGGATGAGAAGAAAACTGTCCAAGGGTTGAAGTCACCATACATTGTTGTTCTGTCACTAATGTAAGGCTACACCATTACAAACACAAGTGGACATATGTAATTTATTACCTTCTTTTTAGGAGATGTAGACTTAACTTTCAGCCTCATCATTTTGATTCTGTGCTTACCTGAACTAGCCTGATCCAGGTTTGTGAAATGTTGCAGCTGTGCAAGTTAAAAGTTTGCTCCTTCTACAATCAGTGTCTTGGTTGTTCCTTTGTCATCTGTTTTTGGCCTAACATATTAAAAAAAAAAAAAAAAAAAGCCTTAGAACTGCTTGTCTTACAAGGCATTCCATGAAAAGGTTTATTGTATTAGCATGGTTGTATTGCCTTTAGCACATATATTTCCCTCTTTATTTGCATTAGTCTTCAATTCTATACAGCTTCTAGTCTAATCCCACTTTGGTCTATGACTTGGACTCCTAGGTACTACTACAGATGCATATGTAGAAAATTTTGTTCTGCTTATGTCTCTGAATGTCATAGTTACAATAGCTTTATACTTACTGCTCTTTCTGAAGAGAGCTGCAATACATCAGTGATGTGTTATATTGCCATATGAGAGAAGAAACTGTTTTCCTTTTTTCTTGAGCAGCACAGTGGCTTTTCTTTACAATATTGATTTAATATTTTATAAATATTTGATATAACAAGTATGGATGGAAATAAAAATTGTGTTGGCAAACATCAGCATAGCTTAGAAATTTAAATGAGTCTTTCATTCAGTATTCCCTCCCAAGAATTCACAAGACCCCTTTTACAAGTCATTTCTCCTTTCTAAATCACATGAATTTCAACAAGAGGATGACTCATAAAAGGAAGGCTGCGAATCAATGATAATTATGGGCAACATGCTAAGAAAGAAAAAATGAGAAACACCTGTGATACTCAAAGGAGAATGAGTTGGTAGAAATTAAGTGTCTAAATGGTTAGCAAGTAGTTAGTCTGTTCATGTTCACTCCATCTAGTGCTTTTCACACTACTGAGTTGGAAAATTCAAACAAGTAAAATGATGTCAGTGGGTGAAATTCCACCCTCTTTCACCCGCTCCCAAGCTGGTGTCAGTATGTACTGATTTTTGTAAGCCTCGTTCTCATGCAGCAGCATGTAACACATGCTTCGGTTTTGTATATGCTTAAGTATAGGTGTTACTGAAGCCCTTAGATGATAGTAAAAGATTTTAGTTTTATTTAAAGCTAAGTAATAGGGGGGGAGGGAAACTGTGCTGTGATTTACTTTTTCCTCAGTAGCTAGCCCTCTAATAGAAGGTTTCCTTCCTTCCATTTCCTGCTTTTAGTAGAGAGGGAGAGAGGTGTTATTTAGCAAGTGGCATTGTCTGCTATACCCTGGCTTAAACTGACAAATGTAAAGAATAGTGAAAATGGCAAAAATTGCAGTGATAACACAGTCTTTCCCTACATTTTTAAAGACCTGTACAAATATGAATAAATCATCCTTAATAGCGTATGATTATCTTCTACAGTATCTGCATTGTAAGAAAAATAAAAGCATAAAGAGCCTTAAAAAGTAATAGCAGGTTTTTCAGTTCTTTTCCTTTTGTTGTTCAAGTTATACTACACTGTATACAAGACCACATGAATATCAACTGGAAAAATAAAAAAAGAAAAGAAAGAAAGCTTGAATTTCCACACTGGACACATCTGAAATCATTAATTAATATTATTGTTAATATTTTTGAATTGTTGGCTGAGTAGTAAACATTTTGATTTATGTTTCTTTTGTCTTGGAAGCATTCATGTCTAGTGCATTCGTGTACAATTGTAGGACACAGGCAACCTGACACTGAAGTGCAATAAAACAATGTTTTAATCTAAATAATCTATCATGAAAGAATACTGCATGTTGCTAAGCCCTCTTTTCTGTGAAGCATTATAAGTTAAAATGCCAAGATGGGATATTGTGTTAGCCAAACACCTGCCAACCTTCAATAACTGGTTTAAGTGGGAATCGAGTGATGTGAAGAAAATGAGCCAGAGCAGAGAGACTGGTACATAGCCATCATGTCCGTTCCTAATTAGCTCCATCAGTCAGTGTCTGTACTTCAGTTAGCACTTTGTAATTGTGATTTCATTCCAATCCTGGTTTTGGTCCTGTATAATGCTCCTTTCTGTCAGAAGGGAGTTACTAACTGTGCATTAGGCTGCACTCCACCAGCCTCGCCATGGCTGCTGGTATTCCTGCTATGTGAAAATCCAAGTTTCACCCTTCTGCTAGATCTAATTTAGAAATCTTTGAGTTCCTGATGATTTCTGAAAGTTTGGCCTAATTGAATCTAAGTGCTTTTGCATTCAAACTAGAATGCCCAGCTGGACTGAAGCTGAAAAACTGTGACCCTGAAATACGGCCCCAGAAACATGAGCCCTCCTCTGTGGTGGCAGCTGTCACCTACCGCATCAAAGCCACAGCTATCTTCCAGTTGGGATGTAAGAAGTAGATTGCAAAATCTGTTCAATTAAGAACCAAAGTGTCCCACAGAGCTGAATTGCTTACCAGCGGTGACTGCATTTCCTCATACACATGCAGCAGCTGCTCCATGAGGTGCAACTCTGTCAGCCCGAGGGGCTTCTTCCCACCTGAACAGGAGGTGCCATGGCAGCGGTAAGGAGGGTGCTGTGCAGCTGCGGAGCCATCACTGCCCTCAGGGCACTCTGGAGTGGGGAGCTGGGCTGTGGGGCACTCTCACTCTGCCCTGGGACTTCAGGTAGCACATAGGTCAATAGACCTTGCTCCAGCAGGCACACCAGGCCGTGGAGCAGGGAAGAAACCACTGACGACAGCTGTGTAAGATGGATTTGGGGGATATGAGGCAGGTATCAGAGGAGTGAGCAGCTTCTTGAGTAGGAGACATGGCAGAGCAGGTTCAGCCAAAGCCACCTGGGCTCTCTCATCAGGCTCTTCCAGAGATGCTTGCTAATGTCTTTTCTTTAAATCCATTCAAGCAACTAGTGAAATCCCATTAGTTTCCATATGAAATTCTCAGCTCACAGGCATTCACAGAAGAGGAATATATACCATCCAGGGTCTAGTCATCATCAGTGTTTTTACAAATTTGGCTGTTATGTTTCATGTTCAGTCAGGGACAAAAAATATTTTCATCACGTCCCTAGTCAGAAGCCTCCTATAAGAACATCATTCAACCACGAAGTAGCATCTGTTTTTCAGCTATTAATAACCATAATAGTAACATTGCTGTTAGTAGCAAACAGAAATACAGAGTATGAACCCATGATCTTAGCCCTGAGCTAAGAATGATACAAATGACAGTATGGGTATTATCTAATAATCATTTAGCCACTAAAATGATATCCCTACAAAACTGGATAGACTTGTCTCCTTTATTTTGAAGACTAAGTCTACGTAAGAGCAGTGCTTGGGCATCTAGGAGGATGGAAGAGCTTATGCTATTGCTGTCATACATTCAAAATAAATCAAACTGTATTAGATTAATATTTACATTTCACAATTTCTGACTTACTGTATATCACGCTTTAAAACTAAATTAGTACTTGTTATATCATTGTAGTGTAGGAAATTTATTTACAAAAGAAGAGCTAAGGAAAGCTATTCCATCACTTTGACTTTCATCAAGGTGATAAAACACATTCTTGTAATCAGATTAATGGACTCAATCCTATGCTCCATTAGCAGGAAAATTTTCCACTGAAGTCAGTGTAGATCTCACTTTCACAGGAGAATTTTGTGTTCTCTTGCAGCAGCCAATCTTGCTATCAGTGAAGTCAGTGGGAGACATGCTTCTGAAGATAATGATAGTAAAATGAGATCTTCTGTGGTGTTTCATAATGTGCTGTACTGACAGGAAAAGGATCAACAATTTCAGGAGTCAAGGAGGTTCACATCAAAGAAGGTGTTTGCTTCTAATAAAGAAATCTGTGGGAGAAGGTTTGAAATTTGAGAACCTTCAGAGTACCCTGCACAACACTATGGGAAGCACTTCAGACTTCCTAGCCTTATGCATTTCAAAAATCCACATGAGGACAAATCACCTAATTTATTCAATGACTTTGATTTTCCAGTTAATTTCAATATGCACTAAATAAAGTATTTCAAATTATTTTGAAATTTACTTGCATTTTAATAAAACTCTCTTTGCTTTCCTCAGAAATTTCTCAGAAAGTAATGATACCTTTTGTTCTGAATGAAACAAGATGTTTCATTTGACCAATCAGCAATATCCTTTTTGATCTTTAATTTGACATGAAACAGGAGAATCTTCAGTTTCATCCACAATTATTTCATTCTTGCTTGAAATTTGTTTGTTTTTTCTTATTTTGGACCCTTTTATACATGCTAAGCAAAGCTCATAGGTGACCTTCTGGTATATATTACAGGTTCATTTTGTCTTTTAAAGACAGCATATTTGTTCCAGCAGAACCTGTTCAGCCTTCATGGGTTAGTATGTAAAACTATCTTCCCTCTGCTACCACATACAAAAACCCCTCGGAGCTCTCCCTAAAGATATTCACAATGTGCAGTTAAAGAGTACTGTTGCATAGTTCTCATCAATTCTTCTGCATATTTCAAAGTTTACAGCATTATCTCTGGATTTAAGCCAGTGAAATAAATTAGCTTCTCATGGTAGACAATTTTTGTCATCAGCATAGTTGATACTCCCCAAATAGAGATGAGCCTACAAAGCTAGTAACTTAGAAAAAATAAGAAATTAACAGAAATGTGTTGCACTAATGTTACTTCTTATCAGTTTAATCACAAAATTCTTCCAAATCTTAGTTTATGTAAAATATATGTCATACTCATCTGAACAGATGCACAATTCAGAACATTATCTACCTTTTTCATAAATCATTGGCAGAACAATCTACCAGTGGTTCATAGCATGTCATAGATTTCCCGAATGCTTATAAATTTTATTATGTGATTTTATAAAGCTGATAGATACAGAAGAAATGGGCATGATTACAAAGAAATGTTTGGTTCAGAATTTATTCTTCAGTTTAAAATGCATCTTTCTGTTTGGAAAGATTGAGCTTTCATAAATTTTGATTTCCTAATAATTCATGCATTTGGGAGTTGAATACAAAGATTAAGAATGTAACTGAATAAACCGTGCTCTTAGATTTCAATATAGTTTTATTTTTGCCGTGATTGCTTATTGCCAAGGTTTACTCTTTCACTGCCTAATCCTGCCATAAGGTACTTAGGTAGCAATTTTATGCGGCTGGACAGTAAGACCACATCTGAACTGTTTACATAAAATACACCCAGAGAATGCTCCCAGGCATCATTTAAGTTTTTAAATTTTTTGAATGTTCTATGGCATGACTTCAGCCCAGACCAAGTGTCCAAATAATTCCCAGGCCGGGTTCAGGAATCAGCACAGGTCAAGGGCTGCTCCAAACACACAGTCTGCCCAAAACCACCTTGTTCTGGGGGTCAGAAAGTTTAATGGTCACAGGCTTGCAGTGCCAGCTGACCCCCGCGTCAGAGAATAATCCTGAGCATATTTATTTTATTATCATAGATGAAGCTTTAGGGGCAATGGTACAGCTAAATTAATTTTCATGTCAATCAATCATCAATAGCTGAACAATTTCTGCAAAAATGAAGGAACAAGTCTAATATTTACAACTCGTTTGACTTCACACCTGTATTAATTTTATCTTTCTTAAGTAACCATTACAACGCTTACTGTTTTCAGATCATTGGTAGAAGAATAGTAGGTAAAAAGATCAATAAACCATAAATCAGTTTTTCTTCAAGATGCACAAAAGAATGTACTTTTGAATTGCTGTTGACTCCTATTTCTCTGTTACTCTCTGTTTTTGTTGCAGCGCAACCCCAAAAGATTCTGCTACCACCTAAGTGGCACATAGACCAGCCAGCTGACAGAGTCCTACAAAGAGGAGCAGACATCAAGGGAAGATGGAGTTTAATAAGGGAGGAAGAGTTATGCAGGAAAATGAATGAAAAGTAAAGCATACAACAGTGAAAATCAGTTAAGTTGAAGTATGAGCTATGACAAGAATCACATAAAATGAGTTCTGTATCATCTGCTACTTTTACCATATGCTATAGGGAATGCTAGTTGGAACATACACAAATATCTCCAAACTATTTCTACAGTTTTTAAAAGATATTTCCCTCAGTTAGTCTTTCTGCAGGAAACTGCATATTTCCAGGAAATAGTACCTTAGTTCACAGCACTAGTAGGTCTAAGCAAAGGAACAGAATAAACTTCAATAATCTTTCTTTTCAGTATCTCTGCTTTGTGGCTGCACAGTTTCAAAGCAAGAGCCCCAGTCTACTGCTGGGAGCTGCTCTCTGGACCATTGCAGAAGCTTAGCGTAGCGCAAGTGAGGGGAACCAGGCACTGCCTCCGGCAGGCAGAGCACCAGGACAGGCAACACCTCGGTGAGGAAACTACACGGTTGTAGGATGGGTGAAAGTATAAAAACTATTGCCTGGTTCAGCATTCAGTGAAGCCAACAGGATGTTTCCCTTTATTTTTGGTGGACACTGAATCAGGATCTTAATACGGTCAACCCCACTGGCTTTCCCACAAAGACACCTTCTACTTAAGGAGAAATTCAACAGGGAGCCATAATGGGAACTCTGCCAGGTGTTGGGGAACCTGTGGGCTGGGGGAATGGGATCAGCCAGACCATGACCCCTCAAAGACCAGCTGTCACTGACGGTATGATCCAGGGAACTGAGGGGATAGAACAACTGAGAGGTAAATCTCAGTACATTTTACTTCCCATCTCTTTTCTCTAGATTTCTTCTCATGGCTTTTTTCCCTTCTGAACAGAGACTGCTCTACCCTTTGGCTTCTCAGCTGTACCAAATCCTAAACGGGGCACCTGAAGAGGTCATGCTGCTCTTCCATGTGCATTTGGCAGGCTGGTATAGGTATCGAGAGTGTGATTCATCAGATCAGATGGGGAAATACACATCTGAACTAACTGTCTAGACTCCATTTATCATTTACTGAGAGAAACAGACAGTTTTCGGAGGTGACTCATTTCATGCTAAAGTTACTTTCTAAAATGAACTATATGCCAGAAAGTGCCTATTTCTAACTGCTAATTGTAAAAGAAGTTCAGATGTGGTTCAGATGTGTGTTCAGATACTACAGACACCTCAAGTTAGTGAGGTGAAGCCCTGCCATTGCTATCCAATAAGCAATAAACTAATTCAGAAATGAGAATATCCTAGTCCAAGAAGCTGTGTTATAGCTCAATTAATCTCAACAACGTTTTATTAAAAAGGCATAAATGAACATTATGTTTTACATACAGAGTGTTTCAGTTTGAATTGGTCTAGTAAATACCATTGCATGAAATACTAATATTTAAGGTATTTATCTTAAATGTATATTTGACAAATTAGGATGTGCCATATCTAGAACATGAGATATTGCATAGACTTTATGTAATCACATTTCAGTTTATTCATCAGTTTCTTCAGGAGACACTGTCAATCCATTTAGGCCAATAAACATCACCTTTAGATGCAAGATGCTTTGTTTAGGTTATGAAGGAGCCAAACAGTAATGAAAAGATTTGTCTTTACTAGGAATTTTTTATTTGTTTTATCTTTTAAAGTATAAATCTAATTAAAACTCTAACAAATTTTTAATCAGCTACATATTAATGTTTGCAGTATATATCCATCAATCTGCTATCTTTAGTACTCAGCCACACTTATGAGCTGGATACTAAAATATCTAGGTGACAAGTTATAGACCTAAAATAAAAGCAGTATTTGTGGGAACAGTCACCAAGACTCCTCTGCTGTTCACCCAGAAAATTGTAGGCAAAAACCACCCTCTAGATTAGTGTTTGATTGTACTGCCTGGGAGGTGTAGAATTGTTCAAAACTTGTATATTACTACAAGAAGCAGATAGCTTCTTCATTCATAGGATTCAGCTATGTCTCCTTGCCAAGTAGAAAACTCATAGGCCTTCTTGTAACCTTTTCCTTCCTTGCAACTTTCCTGACTGGGAAGGCTGAGTCAAACAGACGCTCCCAGCCCACGTAAAAGGGAAGAATCAGTCACTAGCAGGAGTATTCTGAGTGACTGCCATCCACCTTTTCTTTTTTTTTTTTTTTCTTTTCTTTTCCCTTCACATTAAAAGTACGAGCAAGACTGTGTGACTGTGTCATTTTCAAGTTTCCTGGAAAGACAGTACAAATTAACAGAGATAGATAAAGAATATCTTTAGATCAGAGCATTTTTTATGCACTTATCCAAAGATACAAAGCACAGAGAGTCAAAAGATTTAATAAGGACATGAGGAATGCCCTATTGGATCAGGCCAATGGTCCAACTAGTGAGGTATTCTGTCTCCAATAGTGGCAGCAGGAGATACTATCCAAGGGAAACATGTGAGCCTGACTTTTTTGCAGTTCATTCCTTTCATACTTCCCCAGAATTGAGTCATTTGATTAGGAAGTTGGAAGATACTTCCCTGGCCATTCACTTCAGTATCCATATACAGATTTGCTGTCCATAAATGCCTAATCTCTTTCTGAACCTGATAGTACTACATGACTCCACAACTCTCTGTGGCAACAAAGTCTAGCTGTAGTCTTTAAGTCCTGCTTCAAAATAATCTCATAGTATTTAAAATGAGTGCCCTAGTACTAGTATTGAATGATTTGCTCAATAATAGGTCAATCTTCATGATTTTGTAAACTGTGCTCACATTCCCCCCCCCCAAGCTTCCTCCTCCTAAAAAGGAAGAATTCCAGCCTTTCTAATTCATCCTTGTCAGACAGCTGCTCCATCCTTCTCCTTTTTTCAGCTGCCCTTCTCTGGATTTCTTCTAACTCTGCTATGTCTACCTTGTGATACCTGTAGTGCCCCAGTATTCAAGATGTGCCCTTGCCAAGGTTTTCTACAATAGTGAGATGATGCCCTCTGTTTTGTTGTCAATACCTTTCCTGATGATGCCTGACATTTTGTTGGCTTTTAGGGCTGCTGCTGTACGTTCCACCTTAAGACTTAAGAGCACTGCTAGCAATAAATTCAAGGGCTTATTCCTGAGTTGTAACTGATAGATCAAGTTCAGTCTCACAAAGGCACAGTTAAGATTATTTTTCCCAAGATGCATTATCTTATATTTATTGATGTTGAAGCTCATTGTTACATTTTGTCTTGGTATACTTTTCAACTCAGTTTTATAAGGTCTTTCCAGAGTCCCTCAGTACAGACATTTTTCACTCACTAGACTAGCTTGACACTATCTAAAAACTTAGACATTTTACTGTGCATTTTCTTCTCCCAATCACTGATAAGGATGTTGTAGAGAACTAGTCCCAGCACTGATCCCTGGGGGATTCTACAGCTGACTCCATACCAAAAAGTGATCTTCAAGCACTCTTTTTTTGATCAACTTACAGTCTATGAAAGAACCAGTGCCCTAGCAACTTAGTTGCTACATTCATCTTTGGTGTGAAACCTTGTCAAAGTCTTTTTGAAGCCTCAAGGATATTATGTGCAGTAGATCCCCCTTATCCATGTGCTGACACCTTCCTAAGCCACGTTGGTCAGCAATGCAGGATTCCCCTGTACTGAAGCCGTGCTGACTCTTTCCCAGCAGACTGCATTAATCCTCTGAGATCTTGTTCTTTGTTATCATCTATACCACCTTGCCAGAAGGGAAGTCAGTTGCTGATGTGTAGTCTGCGGTTCCCAGGCCCTCTCATATATGGGAGTTACTCTGGCAGCCTCTTGGAGCTGGGGTTTGGGGCTGTGGATAAGGAGTGCTTATGCTCTCCTGACCATCAGCTCTGCGACTGCAGAACTGAGCTCCTCACAGCCCTGGTGGCCTGGTGACACCTAATCTAGCTACTTTGCCTAATGTTGCCTCCATATTTGCTTCAAAGTTACCATCTCCTCTGAACTACCTGCTGCAATGAGTGGACCAGGTGCAGCACCTCTGCTGTGTTCAACAGGAAAACATGACAACAAAGTGTTCTCCAAGTTTCTCTGCTGTGATCTTATCATTCCTCTGTGTCCTTTGTACATCTGTCACCAGATCACCCAATCAGCTCTCTAGCTGTCTTTTGATATATTTAAATAACTTCTTATCAGCTTGAGTATCACAAGTGCAAGGCACTCTTTATGTTCTTTGTTAGCTCTCCTAATTTCCTGTTTTCATTCGACCTTCCACGTTTACAGGCTTCAGTGCTGTTTCATTTGTGCATACTTTCTGTTTTTTAAAATGCTGACATTTTCCCTGTGATGGCCTCTTTACCTTTTGTACTGAGCCATGGGGGATTTTTATTGGAGTGTTTGTTTTCTTTTTGAAGCGCAGTTTACCTTGGCTTCTAACATAATATTTGTAACAACACTGATACAATAATATTACTATTGTATTTGTTCTGTAATATCTGTATGGCATTTAAAACAACAAAAGCATTGTTTTAAATATAAATATAAATATAAATACAAATATGTATTTTCTATTATTGACTGCCAGTCATTCCTTATGAACTTGAATGCAGAGCATCTGACTCAGCTACTCTATGCTGGGAGAAACTGCCTGCCTGCTGATGGCATTCTCTCTTCCTTTATTTCTGTAGGTATCTGTCAGCTCCCACAGACTTCCTTCTAGAGTAGCATCCTCCTTCGGTTCAGATTTAGGCTTTGAAGAGTAAATTGTTCTGAGTCTACCAGATTTCAAACAGGGTATATTCCCAACAAATTGCATCCTCTCTGCATTTTCAAGGGTTCTTGTTATTTTACCTCTTCTGTTTGGCTCTGTCTACATCTCCCATTTGATTTAACTCTCTGCTGAGGCAAAATAATTCCTGAACAATAATGTAAGTAGTATATGATATTTATAAAAAAATATTATGCACAATTGACTCCTTTGCTATAGGATACAAGTCTGAGAGTGGTCTACATCACTTCCTTCAAGTCTTGATTACTGAAGGCCTGTGAGGATCTGAGATTTCACTGCAAAAATGGGGAATTTATACCTCTACTTGTTGAAAACAAAAACTTGAAAACATATGTCAGTAACTACAAAAAGTTTGAAAATCTGGAACTGGTTTAATGTAGAAGGCAGGGTCATGATTTTTATGGTCATGTATCACTTTGGAGTATGGGAAAGGGACACTCATTCCTTATTTCTGAGCATTTGCAAGTGCAGTATTGATTGTGGAAATTTCTTCTTTGGGAATGCTTTGCCACTGATGCCCTTGGGTTGGTAATGATACGATTCCCCCTTTAATTCCTCTGAATAAGAGAAGTAGAACCTGTCCTATGGTTTAGTGTATTCCTCTGTGCAGATCTGCACCCTGATCTTGCAAGCTGTATCTTGTACCCATGCTAAGTGCTGTAGCAGTCCACAGTGGCACACACAGGTAAGAAGACCTTTCTGCAAGATAATTGCTCTTGCAGTGAGCCATCTGAGTGCAAATATTGGGACACAAGGATAAAATTGAAAAGAAATATCTTTCATGTAGTTTATTCATTACGAATTTATGCCTTGTAGAGACAATACTATGTTCAAACGCTTAATAATTCTGTTAAAATAAAAGAAAGAGAGATCATAACACAGAATGCCTATTCATTAATTGCTTTTTATTCTGAAAGTCGAAGGATGCCCTTCTCCATTTACAAAATATATAAACACCAGCATAGAAATAAAAAGTTTTTTAGTGGGAAGTCTAAAAGGTGGGTACCTTCCTTTGACTCCCATTAGGTGGAGCTCTCATACAAGAGGAAAGGAGTGAAAAAACCCAACGCAGCAGGTATTGAGAGGAATTATTAGTACTGTGCTATTCAGGCATTTTTCCCTGCCGAGAGCTCTCTCCTTTTGATAGAATTTATTTGTAACCAACTAGAAAGCTCATTACACGCTTTTAAAACTACTATTACTCAGCAACCGGCCTGTACAACTAGGTTTTCATTAGCTTAACACATTATTGAAATTGAGCGGCAAGCTCTAGAGGTATCTGACTGCTGCACCACTGGGGTCAATGTAAGTAACCAGACAGACAGAGAAGTAGTTGTAGAAAGGAGGAAGCAGAGAACATAAAGAATTCAAGAGAAATACATAAAAGTCAGAAAACTCTAGCAAGTGCTTGACTCGGCTTCCAGTTTGATAAAAATACACTGACATCAGCAATGCAGGATTCAGATGAAAAAGTGCAAACACAACGAAGTTTTACAAATGGAAATGACAAAATATTTGCAGTCTAACTTTCTTTTTCAGGTTCTAGTTTCTACTCTTGCTTTTATTTTGCATTTATAATTTCTTAAAAAAGTATCAGGTTATCTGTCCCAGATCCTACACAAGGGGAAGGATAAAGAGCCTAGTGCAAAGTACTATACACACAAGGGACAAAATAATGGATCCCGCTGAAAAAAATGAATATTTTCAAGGGTATTGGCTCTTACATCAATTGCTCATTACTGTGCAGTAACTCAGTAATGTGAATATGTTTGCCAGATGAATGGCTGTGGTTGACAAATGGGAAAGAGGAAGATTACATTAGGTGTGCAATTAACAGAATTAACAGAATTGGAAGGAAGAAGTCTGAGCTAGTTCCTATAAGACTCAACATATTATTTGTGAGAAAAGAATGACTTAATTTAATTTAAACTGTGATGAAAGTCTGTTAGTTTTATCTTCACTTTCTGTAAATGTTAGACTTTTGTAATAGATCATTTCACTAAAGCTTATCCTCTCTCCCATATTTCTACTTTCTACAAAAATCTGATAATTTCATGAGCACAGGGCTGTGATGCTGGAAAGTGTTTTTTTATTTTTTATTTGAATATATAATCAGGTTAGTTTCACGTTTTCAAACAAAACCTTGCGTAGAGACTTAAAGAATCTGAAAATCTGTGCTATTTTTAGCCTTTTAAAATCTGTATTCCTTTGCAGTCAAAGTAAACATAATTTAACCTTTGTGTTAAAGAAATAATGTGCAATAGCTGTGAGACATGAGAACTAGCAACTTTATTTTTGTGTTGAAATTGGTTGGCCTTGTTACTTGATGGATTTTGATTTTATACAGTACTCTGGATTTGCCTCACTAATGCAAAAAGGAAACTTTTACCAATGAGGACTGGTACGCTGCAATAAGAGTATATCTTCTCAGTATTGAAAGACTCTTTCCCACATCCATATTTTTCTACTTAGACCAGGATTGTACTGGTCATGCTGGGTTACACACTCTGGTTCCTGCAGCTGTAGCTTTCCCCAGCTGTCTCAGTTACAGAGGACATAACAAGCCAGAGCTTCAGGAGTGTATCTGATTTTTAGCTCCCTCTCACTTGCCTTAAGGATGGCCTTAATGACTATGGAGTGTGTATACAGTTTTCTTTTCAAGTGGTCCTTCGTAAGTCTATTCCCCTTTCAGAAGGTAATATGTATCTATGGAAGTGATATGATCTATTCGCTGTTGTATGTGAGTACTCAAAGCCTCTACAGTATTTACCCTCAGGCCTCTAACTATAATATAGGGAGTTATTATTATCCCTATAATCCTTATAATAGATTAGTGCCTTTATGTGAAGTGACTTGTTTAAAATTATAAAGATTGTCTTGACAGGACATGAAACTGAACCTTGTTCTTGTACCTCCTGGCTTAGAGCTCTATCCATTGAACCATGTGCCTTCTTTAAGGTCCACTAACATTACACAGTAAATAAGTTTTGGTCCAAATTAAGTTTTAAGAATGAAGGTTATGACAGTCTTACTCTGTCTAGATTCATTCCTGAGAGGAACAAGTGGAAGGATAAAGATGGTGGAGAGCTGAGGCATTTGGTGCCACATGATGACGAGCCTCTGGTAAATTCCTGTAAGCAGGGAGTGCAACTGATGTGATTCATCCAGTGAGACATCATGGAAGTATCAATCTGTGATGCTTTTAATGTAAAACACAAAATGTAAACCAAAATTTAAAACCCCAAACTGAAAAACTGAAATTTCCCCATAGAGATCTTCAGCTTTTCAGAGATTAGCATTTTTCATTGGAAAAATTTCCAGTAGAAAATTCTCACCATATGCCACTCTAATTCCCATTCTAAATATCCAATGTCCATTCCTCTGCATGGGCGAAAATGTTCTCTTATCCATGAATCAATAATTAGGTAAACTGCAGTGTGCTTAAAAGACAGAAAATCAATCTTAACTATTTAAATTTCCATAAAGTTCAGTTAAACGTGTCAAGCTATTGTGACTAGATTTGTCAAAACCTAGGTGAAAAGCTTTGCTGTGCAGCAGCAAATGTGTTTTTTTCACCAAATGCTAGAGAGGAACAACAGGATCCTAGCGCTTATGCTGCTTCTTGCTCACTGACTTTCTAGCTGTATCTCCATCCGACCCACACATCCAGAACTGAACAGTCGCTGAAAAGGGAGAGGCTGAGAAGAAAGCCGATGCAAGTGCTTCATGACTCAGAAGAAGGAAAACAGCATGAATTTTACAAGAAAAAATAATGGCATTCACACAGCAAAACTCTAGATCTGTTGCTGATAGTGCTGTACCACTGTTTTTCTTTCATTCACTTACTTTGGAAGTGGTGCTTTGAAGAGAACACAAATATATTTCTCCTGACTTCTTGTCTGTCCTTCTGGAAAAGTGCTAAGTACTCGTACTGTGTATCCTGATATGGCTTCTTTTTGAATACCTAGTTCAGAAAACACACCCCTACTGCAGCACAGTGCAGCCTATAGCAATGAAGAGGAATAATAACAAAATCCTTAAAGACAGATCAGGCATTCTAAGTGCTATACTTGAGCCCAACTTGAATTTCAAGTGTTTCGATGTATAATCAGAAAGGTATTTTCCCCCCCAGTCTCTCAATTCGTTCTAGGTTGTTACATAACACTAATAACTAAGTGGGAGTAAACTCAAATAGCTGAATTGGTTTTGCTTCTTAAAACTTTTTGTTGTTCTGAATAAATACAGTCACGTATTTATTAACAGTCTCCTCCTGTTAAAGCTTCATTAAAACCTCATCCTGACACTGGCTGCGTGTCCACTATTAAAAGTAGGTTCTTTGCGATCATAGTGAGAAGCAGTGATAAAGAAGGATCCCTAGCAGAGTTATACACTTCACTGAGGAAAGATCTGTTCTAAATAGTTGATTCAAAACCTGGTAACATTGCCCAGTTATTTGCACACATTTTATCTTCACTCAAACTATACTTCAAACACAGACTGTCTTTTACTCTCTGTAGCAAAATATTCAAAACTATGGAGACCCTGATCAGGGAACACAAATACCTTTCTGCTACATAGAGCAGAAATATATTGCCAGCACCCTAGCAAAACAATAGGTACTTATTTGACTTTTTAGCACAGTCAAAATTAATTTTTCTTCATTCACCAGTTGGACTTACACAGAAAAGAGGAGTAAGTCAAACGTAAACATATGACTTTTATAAAATGAAGAATTCTATAGAAGCAAAAATGAATGCCGTTAAAGGGTAACAGCCTTTGACAATTACCATGCCTGACCTCTCTTTACTCTTTACCAGAGATGCATGGAAGACAGAACAAGTTCTCTCAGTACCAAATATATCTCTCTTCATCTTTTAAATAGACCCACAATGGAGCCTGCTGTTAGTCATATTGATCTCTTTCACATTGTACATTAGCTATCATTTTTTTTCCAGGGCATCTTTCTGCTGTTTAAATGACAGCTTGATTGTTGGAGCCAATTTCCACCGGGGTAAATTTGTTTATCTGGTGGTGTGGGTGAGTGGGGTTGTTAGTCCTGAAGTTCTAGTACATGGCTGCTGGCTGGAGAAAAATGATTTTAAGTTGAATGGAGTCTGTTTCAATGTCCAATATCCAGATCTTTACCTGAGAAGTGTTTCTCTAAACCTACACACAAGAACAGAAAGCTTCCTCCCCCACTTCTTCTACTGGATTCTTCTGTTTGATGCTGGGTAATTCCTTGAAGTTTTGCAAACAACTTGCCTCTGTTTTTGATTTCCAGTAGAGATTTTTCACTTCAAATGTAAGATATAAAAGGATAGTTTGTACTTCAGTGTGGATAAAAAATCCATAACTCAAGGTATTGGTAGAATGCTCAGGAGCCAATATATAGAATGAATTAAACTATCTCAATAAAAACAAAAGAAGAATAGTCAGCACTTATTAATTAACACAGTTCTCTCTCCCAGCACTAAAGGATGAAAGACTGATTAGCATATCTGAAAGGAGTCAAAGAGAAAAGTCTATATTATTTAAAGACTTCTCCATCTAACCACTGAGCCGGGTAGGAGAGTGAAGGCTCAGCCACAGTTCTCTTTCAAAATCAGACAGAAACATAGCTGAGTCATATTAATTACTAAGGACAGACATGTGTCTAACATAAGCTCTCCTCTGTCTTCTGATCTGAAAGACAAGTATCAAAAGCACTAACCTATGTTTGGGTCAGAGATACCTCCTTTGCCCCTCCTTTTCCTTAACTGACTTGCTGAGTTTATTCCATGTTTTCAAATTCCTATGGATAAAATTGGAGAACAAAAGTGCAGCTGGAGGGTTGTACAAGTAGCAGTTTGAAGAGTACCTTCATTCTCTAAACAGCTTGACTCTTCCTGCCAGGGACACATGCCTGACAAGCTATGTGTTCCTCCTTCTGCTCAAATGCGACTGAAATGAGAAAAGAGCTGGTTTTCAAGCATGTGCAGTATTTAGCAAAGTTATATTCACAACAGTAATGTTGATATTAATGCAGTAGTATCCTCATTCTTCTCCCCCTGGATGGAAGAATTCAGTAAGTTGCCCAAACTCAGGTAGTGCATTAGTGATACAGTAGGAATTAGGCTGAACTTTCCTGAGTCACAACCCCACTGTTTAGCCCCAGTACTATGTAACTGGCTCTCATGGTCTGTTAGTAACGTCATGAGCCACTCAGTGCACCATGACATCAAGAATAAATCCAGCTGGCATCAAACACAGCCTTTACATAGGTACCAGAAGAAAATCAGCCTGGGGCAAAGAGAGGACCCATCCCTACAGCCAGGCACTGTGCAAATCATCCTCTCTCTCCTCTGGGACGCGGTGGAGGGTGTCCCTTGGAGTAGTACAAATACAGCCTCCAAATTAACTGCCTGTGATGTAGGCCAGATGCAGCAAGACGTGCAGGAGGCCTCTGAATAAACTGAAAGGCAAAAGGAATTAGCCATCATCTTTTGTTGTCTCCCACAAAAAGGCGGGAAGCCTTGTGTCTGTAGCTTCAGCAGAGACAGGGAGAATACACCTACTTAATTTTCTGCCCTGTCTTGAGCCTTTGATTCAGCAAAGATACATTCTTACATCCCTGAGTCACTTCAGTTGCCTTGTCCTGCCTTTTCTTCCAAACAGTCAAACCTGGAAACTAGAACTCCAGTATCCCAGGAGGGTATTGCTGATGTAATGCAGCATGACAACATAGAACTCCTCTCTGCTTCCTGCAGTTGTACTTTCAAATGCACTATAAAGAAAATAATCTTTTCCAAAACTGTGTTGTGCTGGGGACTCACTTTATTTGTTATTCATTAGGGCCAATAACCCCTTTTTCTTTTTCTATAGCTGAGCATTACTTTATATTTCTCTTGGTTATGAATCTTTCTAAGCTGTAAAGTTACATATTTACTTATGTTAAACCTCATCTTCTGAGTAATGCAAGTAGACTTGACCCCTTATATTTTTGAATTTTCTCATGACTTCTCATCTAAATATGGAGTTGGTCCATAAAAATGGAGGAAGGTCCATTAATTAACACCACTGATAACTCAGAACTCATTTTCTGGCGCTCTCTTTTGAAAGAGAGATTTGATTCGTTTGTTTGATTCTTCTTTATACTGTGCATTTTTGTCTGCCTAGGTTTTTATGCCATGCTCGTCACTGCAGAATGTCAGATAACTAGTACCTCCTTTTTAATTCACAGAACAGATACTGTCTAGGCAGCAGTATAATTGGCCTGAAGAGCAATACTTTAGGCCTAACATGTAATCTATAGATTTGTCCAATCTAATTAGTGCCACTTGCATTGGCTTTTATGATGTAGACATATATCTACTCAGAAAATTGTTACAGCTACAAAGTCAGCTGCCAGGCAGCCATTCCATCAATTCTTGGTCACTTTTGGCTTGGAATTGACTTGGAAGATGCTCTAGAGGTGGAAGGCTCTGAAACACGTTATCATTTCCTTAAACAATGTATTTTCCTATTGCTCATTCTATCTTAGTCAATCACTCTTTTATTAGATAAGGGTCCATTTTTGCTAAGTTTATCATATTTTCTTGTGTTCAGGTAAAATAGTGTTTTTGTCAAAGTCAGTGATAAAATCTCCACAGGAAAAAATACTGAAAAAAAAGTAAATGGATATATAAGTACCTTGAGATAACAGACTGAGAGACAAATAAATTTGACTGAGACAGATAAATTAATGTGTACTGAGTGCCGTGCAGCATGGCCAGACAATTTGCTATACTAAAACTAAGTCGTTTACAATTGCCTTTAATGTTTCTAACATGTGTGGTACTCCAGTGTAGATATACTCCAGGAACAGTTCTCCATGTGCATTCATTGGGCATCTTAGATATGGTTCTGACACTTTTCCTCCAATGAATTGTTCTATTAGTCTTAAAATCATTTTCATAAAATAGAATGTACCTGCTTACATTTTTGCATCTAAAATTCCTTCCAAAACATTGAAAATTGAATATGCACTGAAAAAAACACATTTTGAAATGATCAGTTTGGCTTTGGCTGATTGGGCCTGAATCTCCTCCTGCTAACACCAGTGTAAATCACAAACCTTGCACTGAGACCCCTGAAATTACACAAAGATAGCTGTCCCAAAAAAGAAGAAGATGAGTCAGGCTGTATATTTTCATTGGAGAAAGGAATTTAGAAATGTTATTTATTTCAGCCTAAACTCATCAGGCTTCTGTTCAATCTACCCATGTCTCTACTGCAAGAGGAAAATACATGGTGTTTGCATTGTTGCCATTTACAGGTTTATGATGAGAGAGGATAATTTCAGCCTCATAGCTGTGAATCCTCCAAGCGCAAGTTTTATCCACTACCACAGACCATTGGTTGTTCCCTTTTCAAACACCACAGCCTAATTCTGGGGATTTGTTGGCCTCACACCCCCACTGAGAACAAGGATGTGCTGTGTCTCGGTGGGAATTTTCACCATCAGCTGAATTCTGTGGTGACATAAACCGACCGAGTCTGGGAATATAAAAACAAACCTATCTTTCCAATATGTTAAAACTGTCATGATTTAGAGAACTGAATAAACATGGTAGGAGGAGCAGTGGATAGCCCACAGGGAGATGTGATGATTTTATGTTGGCCAGGGTTTCCTGTGAACTTAACAAGAAACAGCCCAACCTCCTTGTGCCGTCTATGTTGCATAAGCATTCTGTACATTGGAATGGGATTTAATTTGGTGCATTTAAAGCTGCATGCATTAGCATGTGATTGTGGGTCTTTTCCATCCATCTTCTGTGCGTGTCCTTCACTGCAAATGTGTATTGGCTGCAGCTCATTTTCAAAGAGAATTGAGAAAGAGAAAACTAAAAGCTACATGTTTTAGTATTGCTCTTTAATTTAATATTAGCTTACAAGGTGAAAATTAAAATGATTTTTCTGTCACTGTTATCTCTTTTCACTTGGCAAAGATCGATTTCCTTCTCCCCTACTGCTTACTAATAAGACATCTGAAAACTAAAATGGTTTTTATGTTTACTTCCTTGTTTAAATCAGCTTTCTCAACTAAGGACAGCTTTGGCTATATACTTGCTGTTTAACTTATGATTTCTGTGTTGGCTCAGTCTCCACCAGTGACAGAACATCAAGCATGGAGAGGCTATATATTTTTAATTACACAGGGATGCCCTTGTGTATAAGAACATGCAAATTAAATAAGTAGAATTCAAAAACTGCTCATAACAGATTGCACACGTTACACAATCAGTCACATTTTGGGCATACAAATGACAGTGCACTATTTTGCTTCTCATGATGACAAGTACCGGGTATCAGACATCACTTAGTACAGCATGATGCCATTGCTATTGCTATGTCTAACACTGCTAGGCTTGGTACCACTTTCTCGGGTGGTGACAAGTAAAGGAACATTGATGGCAATGCAAGGCAAACACTGAAGGCTCGAGTGTGGGAAGGGCTGAACAACCAGTCTGCATGGAATTACACCTGCCAGGGAAGGAAATACTACATGTCCAGGAAGTGGGTTAGAAATAATATGCCATTATAATGTCTCAAAGAATTTGATATATGCACATAACCATATGCCTCCAGAATCTAGCACTCCTTTGAAATGCTTTGGAGAAACTAGTGAGTGAAGTTGCTGTCTGGAATCCAAGCTGGATTTTACGAACTTGTTATTTGTACCTCGGTAGCACTACAGCTCTTGCCAAGATGTAATTACTTCAGAAGAAAAATGTTCAGTGAAGATCTCACAGTCTAAGGCAAATCATACCAAAAGGAAAAGAAAGGAAATATGGCCATCTGCATATTGCAGATGAGGAACTGAAATACAGAAAGACTAAATGACCGTGGCGTTAGTGGCACGGGCAGCATTGTGGGTATTCCTAAATAGCTGACTGCTTCTCCTGCATGAAAAAGCTGAGTTTTTTAAAAAAGTCAGGTAATGTGTTCTCCAGCATTTCTCTTGGGATATTCTCACACCCTTCAGACATTGCCCTGTGTCAGAAATCTCCTTATTTAAAAGCATAGCATTTCTCTTTCATATTTTCTTTCCATTGATATTTCTTAAATCCTCATGTTTAGTATTAATAGCAATTTTTCCTCTAGGGTGTTTACATTTTGAATATCTATTCAGCTTTACCTTACCTTCTTCCTCTCAAACTTGATTATCTTTCCTTTATCCAGTTTATATGTATTAAAGTTCTAGTCTTCCCTTCTCTTTCTTGAAAATGTTGCTCTTCTCCTCCTCAGAGAGATGACGTCTCAAAGTTTCTTTCTTGCTTGTCTTGCTTGTGAGTCTGTGGTTTTCTTCAAATTTTTTTGCAATTTTCCGACACAGTTGTGCCAGGAGCAGAAGCCCCCTCCTGCGAAGAGGCCCCTGGCTGTGTCCCCAGCACAGATCCAAGGAGGCAGCTCCTGGCGTTGCCCCAGCATCACCGTACGCTGCACGTGTGGCCTGCGTCCCCCCACCCAGCAGCGCGGGTGCCCGTGCTGGTCACCTGCACGGGGAACCGAGGCACCCGCACCCCTGACTCCCTCCCACGCAGCCCAGGGCTGGCCTTGGGGCCCTGCTCACTTGCCCGGGAGCCAGGCGGGCAACCCAGGCACGCGGCGGGTGGCAAGCGCCCAGCCCCGCCACACGCCGCCGGCTGCGCGGGCAGATCTGGCTTCGCAGAAACCTGGGGCGAGCTGGAGGCTGCATCAGAGCTGCTGTGCGGGAGACGGGCTTTCACCCGACCCCCGCTTGCTCCCCCGGTTTTGCCCCTGGTGCCTTCGGTGCCATTCCAGGGGCCGCAGCGGCAGGCAGAGGCTCTCGGGGGGCTGTGACCCGTGCCGGTACCGAAAGCCTTTCCTTTTATTTGGGACAAGGGGGCGCGGGAGGGGGGGGGTCCTCCGCCTTTAGGAAACGGGGCGAAGCCTGCGCCGTCCTCCAGCCCCGGCGCCCGGTCTCCAATGAAAAATAAGGATGGCGGAGACGTCAGGTGCGGGCGGAGGGGGGCACGGGGAGAGGAAATCCCGTTTCCTCGCACCGGCCCTGCAATTACAAGCACAACACACACCCCGGCGCGGGGAGGGGGCAGGAGGAGGAGGGAGACGGGGGCGAGCTGCGGCGAGGGGAGGGGAAAGGTCCGCTGGGCGGCATACTGATCAGCGCCGTCCCAGTCTGCGGCGGCCCCGCTGCAGGCACCGCTCGCCCGCGGCTCCCGCTGCCCCCCGGGGGCCGCCGAGGCGGCGGCGGAGGCGCCCGCCACGTCCCGCCGCAACTTCGCGCCCCCTTCCCCTCTACCTCCCCTCCCGCCCCGCCGCCGCGGGTCGCGCCGGCGGCAGCCGCCCGTGGATGGCCGTCGTCGGAGAGCTCCGCGGGAGCACCTGCCCTCCATGGGCCGCCCCCGCGTCTAAGTTCGCCCGGGCCGCCGCCGCCGCAGCCGCCTCGGGGCGGGCTTGAAGCCGCGGCGGGGCCGCGGCGCCCATGGCCGGGCGCCCCGCGGCGCTGAGGCGTCGGTGCGCGCCGCCCCGTCCCGCCCGCCCAGGAGCAGCCGCCGCCGCCGCCGCCCGAGCGCCGCAGCGGGGGGGGGCCCGCGGCGGGCGCTGAGCGAGGCAGCCCCGCCACGCGCCGCCGCCTCCGCGCGGGCGGCCGTTGCTCGGCGGCCGTTGCCCGCCGGCCGTTGGCGGCGGCGGCGGCGGCGGGGCGGCGGCGGGATCCGCGCGCGGCTCCCGAGTAGCGCCCGCTCCTGCGGCCCGCGGGGGACATGCAGTCCCTCATCTCCCCGGTGACCAAGGCTATTCTGGTGGCTCTGTTCATCTTCGCCATCCTGCTGATCCTCTACGTGATCCTGTGGTACATCTGCCGCGATGTGGATTGCGACCACGGCATCTGAGCGGCGGCGGCGCGGGGCGAGGGTCTAGGCGCCGGCTGCGCCCCGCCGCCTCCGCCGCCGCCGCCACCGCCACCGCCACTGGAGCCGGGACCGGGACCGGGACCGCAGCCGGGGCCGGGGCCGGGCGGCAAGCAGCGCCGCGGCGACAGCAGCCGGGGAAACGGAGAGAAGGGAGAAGGGCGACGAGGGACAGGCCGAGCCGGAGAGCCCAGAGCAGCGCCGCACGAACCCCAGCTCGACCTTCAGAGACCAGGGTGACCCGGTGAGTCCCCGCCGGCCGCGCCCGGGCCGCGGCGCCGGCTCCGGCTCCGCGCCCTCCCCGCCGCCCCCGGGGCGCACGCGGGCACACGCGGCCCGGGCGGCGCGCGCGCTCGCACGCGCACACTCGCGCTCGCGCTCACGCGCGGAGGTGCCGCTCAAGGAAAGCGGGACCCGTCCTGCCCGTGAGGGTAGATTGTGCGGACACCCCGGTCCCCTCCCTTTCCTCCGCGTTCCCCCCGCGCCGCCGCCTTCACAGCTCTAGCCGGGGACACCTACAAAAGGCGAGCGCGCCCTGCGGCGCGGCCGGCCCGGGGCCGCCGCCGGCGCGTGGGGAGGGGGCGGCCAGCCGCGCCGCGCCGTGCCATGCCGCGCCGCGCCGCCCCGTGCCGTGCCGTGCCGAGCCGTGCCGCCCGTGCGGCCCCGCATTGGCGTGCAGGAGGTGGCTGCGCGGCGAGGCAGACCGTAAAGGTGAGCCCGGGGGATGGGGAAGCCGCCGCCGTACACCTGCATCCAGGGGCGGGTCGGGCAGCGGTGGCAGATTGCGTGTGCATCCCTCACGTGCGTGGTGCTCGGCGGGCACCAGGAGGCCCGCCGGGAGCCGGGGAAGGGGGTGGGAGCGGGGTGGCTGCGCCCCACCGCGGAGCCGGTCGCGGCGCGCAGGAGAACGCGCCTCGGAAGTTGTGCACGGGCAGCGGTCGCTTGCCCGCTCTCACCAACGCTGCATTTAACCGTGGCGTGTTCTTCGCGCTACTCGGTGCAAGAGGGTCAGTAGTTAAGGGTTAAACTAATGCCCAAGCAATGTCAGAAAATGTTGATTAAAAAGTATGCAGCCGATGCGCATGAACATACCGAGTGCACCGGGACCATACGGAGAATGTGTGCTCCTCTGCTGTGTTCACACCTACAGAATTGTCATTGATTATTTTTGCTATTATTGTTTCATTTAATTTAATACAATATGCTAAGGCAGACAGACATGAACACATTGCCTTTAAAGTAAAAGACCTATTGAAAGGAAGATGAGACTAAACACTCAGGCTGCAAATGTTTCTGTCCTTGGCAGAATAGCACTAAGGAAACCGAATCAAGTCTAGCTATGTGTATTTTCCCTTGCGGGGATGTATTCTGACTCTGCAGGGTGTGAGCATGTGTACACACTGGGAAATAAGAGAGCATCAGAGTTGATTTTAAAGGAGGAAAAAAGCTATAACCAAGTGTGAAGTCTAATTGTGTGATTCGAGATGATTTGACATTGAGTGTTGGTGACTGAAAGCTCACCTTTGCAACAGGGGTCTGTATTTGAAAGGAATTTGTTTGGAAAGAGGTTCTTTTCCCATTTCGGGTTGTGCTTCTGTTCAGATTGCATTTTGAAGGTCTTTTGACCTGACTAGTTGATCAAACATGACATTACCATTAACGCACCCTACTAATGTGATTATAGCAGCAGTGACATCAGTGTTTACTTGCCCTGCAACTACAGTAGCAATGAATTTGTTTACTTCTCTTATGCACACTGAAATGTCTGTTACTCAACGGTTCTGAACAGCAAAGGAAGAAAGGAGGAGGAAGGGAAAGCTCTTAAAGGCATTTAAAGATTCACAGAGCTCTATTTTCCTCATACATTTGATTATCTGGGAAGAAAATAATCCCCAAGTCCTCTTTCTTGAAATTTTTACAGTTTCACTAGTCAGTAAACTTTTTTCTACCTAAGCAGCAAAAACCTCTTCACACTTTGATGTGTCAGGTTGTATCATATGTCCCCTTCCAAACAACAGCAATATACACCTTCTGCCTGTATCCCAGCTGACAGGAAATAACATGCAATAGAATTTCAGAGGCTTTACCATTTAGTGTTAATTATTTAACAGTAAACCAGTATTTATAATTGTTGGTTACAGAACTGGATGGAATGTGGAAAATTAAATGGTTTTCAAGAAACTATAAATATTGACAGGTTTGTATGTGTGTGTGATTAAGTGTCTTAAGTGTCAGTATGACTAAATATGTTTTATAGTACCTGTCATAGCTAGCATTAATCAGCTTAATATTTGTAGAGGCTGTGAAATAGTCTATTCGATTATTGTCTGACCATTAGTGTTTCCGGATGGCTATTATTATTTTTGAGAATACAGTTTCTAGGAGACAATATATATATATAAAATATTTTTTTCCAATGGTTTTTATTCTAATTAAGGTAATTATGTGTGTGTGTGTATAATGTGTATATATATGTGTGTGTGTATATATATATATATATATATAAGTATGTGTGTATTTGTATGAACACTAATGGGTATTTTCCAGCTTAGCACAACTGAAAAATTAGTAGAGCATTAATTAAGAATATCGTATTTGATTTGTAGTTACAAGTCGCAGATTCATTGGCTATGGAAGACAATATGCGTGTTCATCGTTGCCTATTAACAAATACAAATCCTAGAAATATAAAAAGCGTCTTTCCACTACTGTGATGTCTGGTATAAGAGGACAAAATCCTGGCCTTACTGAGGACCCTCGAGAGTTTTACAGTTGGTTTCAATAGAATCAGAAAAAATATGTACAGTTTTGTACGTGGATTTGAAGCAGTAAGAAGTTACTAAAGCTAAGAGAAATATTAAAAGAGTAAACAAAGGCAAATTTGTTACAGCATAATACCTAAAGGTGTTATTTATATGTTTATTTTCTTGCTTGCTCAGAAGCATAGTGACAACTTTATTTCTGCCCCAGTCCAGCAGTACTCAGCAGATTGCTCTCTTCTAGCATATTCCTAGTATTTTCAGAGGTAATATTTGAAATTTGATTTACTACTGAGATATAGAATATGATAGAATCGGGTAGATATAGATCACCTGAAAGTGTAATTTGGCATAGTATGGTCTGTAACATCATGAGTAGTGCTTAAAAACACCTTTGTTCAAGGCAAGGACAACTTGTTATCACGTTCCCACTTGAGTCAAGAAAAAACTTTACCATATTACAAAAATGAATAATGTCGTATGCTGAAATGGCAAAAACTGCAAAAGCAGTTTAGTAGGTAATTCAAGCATCATGTAAACTTAGATATTTAAGGGCTTTGTCTTTCCCATTTTCCTTTTCGTAAAAAAACGCTGAAAAAGCTACCACTGTCTCATCTACAGAAGTGTAATTTTTTTCTGAATGTTACAGGTTAATTATTATTGTGAGGCAGTATGTTATAATACAGTCCCAGAAATCAAAATACCCTGACCATGTCATCTGAGTTAATCAACTGATATATCTTTGACCTCCCATTTAGGTCTGGGTTCAACATCTTTTACTCAATCCTTATTCAAGCAAACTCCCTCAAAGCTTATGAAATATTTTCCAGAAGAGACACATAGAGACACTGGGCAGTGAACCTCTGCTTTTGTGTATTCTCTAATTCCTGTACCATAAAAAGGGTTAATAAGGGCCAGTTTCTTCAGTATATACCTTTTTACATTGTGTACCATTTCCCTAAAAAAGGCTTAAAATGTAAGTTGAAGATTATTCCAATATAAGAGGATCTCCTTAGAGACAAAAGGTTAGGCAAGGTCCTCAGAGGGACATAAAAACATTGCATAATTGAGATTTCTGTGTGTCATAGGAGTGCTCAGTTGTTCTTTTTTTCCCTCCAGATGAGTGTAGAGTAGAGGATCCTCCAGGCTGTTGTCACACAGGAGGCCTGGATCTGCCCTACACCAGCCCCATTTACTTAAAGGCTTGATTTAGGAACAATTTTCTGAAGTGCTGCTATCTATTTTATGCAAGAGGTCAGACAAGATGATTTCATAATGGTTCCTTGTGGCCTTAAAATCTGTGAACCTTCAAATATTTGTAGCATGGCAAGCCCTTGGCGTGATTGTATGTTTATAAACTGCCTAAAGGTGGGATTGTTGGGATTAATTATGTTACAACTGCAACACTTGAAACTCTAGTGTGGTCCTTTTAAATATCAAATTTTGAGTCAGTATTAGATAATATGGTGTCGTGAGAACGAGTGTATTAAATCTGAAGTATATGAATGCTATAGCTTTCCTTCTGTCTTTGATATAGTAATGATCTTGCATCGGTAATGTTAATAAAAATTCTGATGTTGTAACAGAACTCTAAAGTACGGAAATGTTTGCCCTTCACCTAAAGATCAGATTCTGTATACTGAAATCACACATCGGTTACAGACCACCAGACACTTGTCTGGCATGCTCCCTCCCTCCTGCATGATACTGCTTCAGGGACAGAATTTGGTATGAAAATACAAGGAAAAGTTACCCTACCATTTCTCAATGGATGACTTTTTTCCCAGTTTTTCTTTGATGCATGAGTGTTTTCTGCATTTTATTCTAAGCTATAATCTTCTGAACTGTGACTATTTAGTACATAGCACAGTTTGTAGACGAACTGCACAGATTGATTTTCCTGAAGCGGGCTGACAAAATGATGAGTGTATTGGAAAGCTACACACACTTGAATATTTGTTGTTCTACATTAAACTAGCTTTTTCAAGTAAAAATCCCTTAAAGTAGCCTTTTGTATTTTAGCATGCTGCTTTTAATATGCATGCTTAATACAGTTTGTATAGTTGCACAGCAGTAACTATTGTTGTTAGAGGTGGTCCAATAGCTTTCAAAATGTTACCCAAATGAAGACATTTGAGCTACAACTTGGAGGAATTCATAATAATGGCTGCTGTGGAGAATTGCATCCTAAATGTGAATGCTTTGATGCACTGCTTTTGAATATTAAAGATTCTTAATGGTGTTTTCACAAGTTACCGTTGAACTAAATTATGTGTAAAGGGGACATGTATCGGTAAGGTGACATTCAGAGTTTCTTTGTAGAGCATTTTATGAATCTGGATCATGGTTGAGAATAAGATTTGAAAAAAAAATTGGTTGTAACTGATTAAGAAATAGGAGGGAATGGGAAAATAAAGAGGGAAGAATATTACATCAAGATGGAAGAAAAGAGACTCCAGAGTATTTGAGTTTTAAAAAGTGCAACTAATGTGCAGTAGAATGTTGAACTCATGCCACTTTGGATTGGATTAGAAATCTGCATCTCTGAAACTAGCTGAGAATCTTTACATGGATGATTTTATTCCTTTAGGGTTGAAAATTGGCTCTATTATTATCCATATACATTTACTTTAAAACAAGATAGTGTTACAGATGCTTTCTAGAGGACTTTGGGATCAAACAAATATTATACACTTAAATTTTAAATGAATCATTCTCATAAAGAAATGCATTTTCCTTTGAAAAAAATAGGTCCGGTTTTCATGTACTAGAAGAAAAATACATCGGTAGCAAACAGATTTTATGTATCTTTTTTTTCCTCAAAGAGATAAAACCTTCTCATACTAGAGAAAGAAGCTATTAGATAATTAACCTATTATAATCAAGAAATATGTATGAGAAAAGAACATCTTTGAGAAAAAATAGCAGAGTTGTAACATTTTAGCTGAAAGCAGTAATAGCCAACACCTTCAAACAAAAGTACAAAATTTTCGTGTATTACTTCCTGCATTTTGTGTCTTTATGTACAAAGGAGGAAGTACATCTCCTGAGATTATGCGTGCTAAAACTTAGACACAATTAAGCCTGATACATGATTATGATACTTCTAGGGTATGATACTTTGTAAAGTCTACCTGAGAAAATGTTTAGTTTTGAGTGGAACATGAGAATATATGTACTAAGGGCAGGGGAAAAAAAGCCTTTTTGTTGAATAGCCTCCTTCACATTTATTGCATATTGAGGTAAACCTGGACTCATGAAAAAAATGTTATTTGCTTTTTAGTGTCAATTTCAGTGGCAGGTTTTATGTGCTGTGAACCCTATTACACACATATTCAACAAACTGATTATTTTGCTACAGCAATAATGAAGCAAGGTCTTCATTAAGTGTGGTCTTCAGGGAAAAGATACGTGACAGCTAACTTACAGGACATGTTATAAAGCTGTGTGAGTCGTTCAGTTAAGGTACTTCTGAAGATAACATATTATCATCATTACCCTTGTGAGATATGTGCATATAACTAGGATTAAAACTAAGTAAGTTTGCAATCAGTCTCCATTCTAATGACTTGTTTTTATTTCATGCTATAATACCATTCTGGAAAGTCTAATAGGGACTGTAACGAAGTGGAAGGTTAATGAAATCTTGGTATCAGTGAATATAAAAGAAAGACTGTGTAAGCCTACAGAAAGACACTCATTGCTATATGTTTCTAGTGACTGACATAGCATGAATGAACTATAATATGAATTAAGAACTAAGGAATATGCTTTTATTCATTGACATGGTGATGCAGAAAGATGGCACATTTCTACAACTATCAACCCCTGCCCTCAGGCCACGGCAGCCTCTGATTAGTTTGAGGATTTTGGTAAAAAAAGACAGTAGGATTGAAAGAGGCCAGGCATTTGCAATCTGTGAAGTGAGCCAAAGTAAAATTTGTGTGAAGCAAACTTACACAGACAAATCAGTGTATTCCCTGTAAACCCCTGGGAGTTCTCTAGCCACTTCTAGGGAACAGGCATGTGACCTTAGTGAAGCAAATGCTAATAATGATGATAGCAATTGTGATACCAAGATCTGAATAGAACTTTGCTTCCATGGCCCTTAGAATACTTTCCAAAGTATTCTGGGTCTTTCACTTGCATTTTACGTATGGAGAAAGAAAGGTATGGGAGGATCCAGAGACTCTTTTAAGACCACCCAGCAATCCAATGACAGCATATAAGATAGTCTTCAACACTTTCTTTTCCTCTTTCTCTCTCAACCCATTAAGAGGCAATGGTGTGCACACTTGCCAAGTTTGCAGTGACAGCAAATTGGGGTACCCAGTCAATATACTCAAGGGCAGAGCAGCCATTCAGGGAGACATAGAAAGGCTGGGGCAACGGCCCAACAGGAATCTAATGAAACTAAGCAAGGACACATGCCAAGTCCTGTCCTAGGGAAGGAAGAGCCCCTGCAGTGATACAGGCTGGGAATGGAGGGGTTGGGGAGTAGGTCTGCGGGAAAGGGCCTAGGTTGTGGTGAGCAGTGAGCTGAAGAAGAGCCAGTGATATGGCCTGGCAGCAAAAGGGCCAGCAGCACTTGGGCTGCATGGGCAAGAGTACAGCTTGTAGATCAAGGGAAGGGATGATTCCCTTCTATGCAGCACTCGTCAGACCATATCTAGAGTACTGCACCCAGTTTAGGCTCCCAGTGCCAGAAAGACATGGACAAATTGGAGTGAGCTCAGTGGAGGGTCCTCAAGGTGATTGGGGCTAAAGCACTTGCCCCATAAGGATAGGCTGGGGGGGCTGAGCTTGCTCAGCCTGGGGAAGGGATGGCTTTGGGGCCACCAAACAGCCCCCTAGTGCCTATGAGGAGTCACTGAGGAGATGGAACTGTGCTACTTACAGCCCAGTTTCATGGTTGGAAGACGAGGTACAAATGCAGGCATAAATGAAACAAGGGATATAAGGGAAAGCTTTTCCCCATGAGGACAATCAGGGAGGAGAGTAGGTTTCCCTGTGAGATGGTGCCATTTTTGTCCTTGGAGAAGATGTTTTCAAGACCTGTACTGGACACAGCCTTGAGCAGCCTGTGTGACTCCAGAGGTGGCCCTGCTTTGGTGGGAGTGCGGACCAGAGACATCCTGAGATCCCTTCCAACTTTAATTATCCTGTGATTTTATGACTCTATGAACCATGTACTCTTTACAGTCTTCCACTGGAATGAGCTGTGGCTTGCTTGTTCTAACGTGCTGGCAGGAACTGAAGTGGTACACAGCAGTGCATCACTACAGCAGAATGACTACGGTGTTGATATATGCCTGGGGAATGAAGCCATCAGGTGCAAGAGTAGCCCGAAGGTTGAAGACTAAAGTCACAATGCAGTTATAGTCCGTTTAATTCTTACAGCTCTGTGGGGATTCTAGCATATTTCTAGGAACTGGAAATTAATTCAGTTACATTGCTCTGAGTATAACAACGTAATTGTACTGGGCATACCCGCATGCAATATGCTGTTTTCCCTATGCTTGTCTAATTTCTGTCTTGCTTAGTGTTCTTCTTCAGCTGTACAAAGCATGTTATGTTAACTGTAATGTCCATACCAATAGACTGTGCATAGGATTTTCAGGCAGTTCCTAGCTTGAATATGAACAGTTTTGAAGAGAGAAACAGTCCCATGGGAACTGTCAGCTTCAAAATCAAACCTGCCATCTCATTCCTAGGCAGTTCACAATTTATATTTAGATATACAATTGAATACGAACGGGATAGAAAGATACTTAATGCAAAAGGCTGTTATATTTTATTCCCAGAAAAACATACTGCACAGTAATCTGAGTTTTTCTGTTATAGTGCCTGATGCACTTAATCCTGTGCCGATACCAGTGAGAATAGGAAAGTTTCATAAGATATTAGGGGATGAACTTCATCCTGACATTTCTAGGTACACCAATATTTATAATAAAATTACAAGACTAATTTATTAAGAGTAATTATTTTCAATGAAAATCCAAAGTAAAGGAGAGTGTCAGTATATCTACTGTCAGCAATTAAAACGTTGATTCTTTCACATGGCATTTTCCTTATTAAACTCATGGAAAGCAATATTTGTATATCTTAATCACTTTTTTTATTTGAAGGTATTTCAAATCATGATGGAAAATATTTTGTACCTGGGAGGAAAAAAGACTGTTACATATTTGGATGCATAAACCACTATTTTGGAGATTTCTGAACTGACTTTAATTTTTCCCTCATGTGGGCTTACAAGACTAGAGAGCTTTTAAATTAAAGGTGGGAGAGAAGAGAAAACTTCCTGTTTAGGTGGGTTTATTAAAGTTCTCTATCTTCTAAAGCTAAATTATGTATGAAGTGCCAAGTGGTATGGTACTACTGTGTCTTGTATTAAATTCACAGGCCACTTCCCTTTTTCTACATTATGCAGAGCGCTAAGGTGAATGAACTAGATACAGATAGTATATCTAATGCATTTATTCAAGAACTTCTATAAGCCTACTGTTTTTAGGAATTAAATATTTAATTGTTCCTGTGCCAGGAACAAGATGTTGACATCAAATTCATTTAACATGAATATGTTGGAGCTGATATTGATTCAAAGGAAAGAATGTGAAAGTGTTATCAAATAGCATGTTACACAACCAAGGATTTTTTTTTTTTAACTTCTGACTTTACTAATGAAGTCAGCTAGAAGGTAGAACACAACAGAGAAGGTGGGAATAGGCTCAGAAGACTTTGCAAATCCTATTGTGAGTCATTCTCTTTTAATCATATAGGCAAAATCCTATGGGAATGTGGAATGATGCATAAAAGAAGGGAAATTTTTGCTTGCAGTGGAGGAGATGTTCATTCGTTATAAACAGCTGACTTCAGTGGAGCAGTGCCAATTTATATTAGCAAAGGATTTTGTTCTGAGGATATATATGCATTAATAAATGGTCAAAGTCCTTCAGGCTGCAGACAAGAACACACAAATAAGTGATGCAGCTAGGAGGACATCCAGCCACCTTTGACTCTTCTGTCTACACAGCCAATCATTTGTTTATGACTGGCTTGACAAGGACTGATGTGACACATACATCTTAAAACTAACTGTTTTTTAATAATGTATAATGTGTGTACTATATAAAATGGCACTAAATTAAAAGGCAAACTGCTACCCTATAAGAAAAAAATCTTCATAATATATGGTTGAGAAGTATAACCATGTAATGTATGACTGTGGTTCAAAGATTTCAAAAAAGAAAGGTAAGCATGAGTAAAAGAATCAGCACTCCAAAGAACCTTTGTCCATATTAAGAAGGATAAGCCTAACGTTATGCTACCTGGATAAGCCTAATGCTATGCTACTGCAATTTTTATGAATGTCAGCTAGACAAACTGAAATTATTATTTACAGTTTGGTCTTGTAGATAATTAGAGAAACAAAGTGGTACTTGTGATAACTGTAAAAATAAAAACCCTCCTGGGAAAAGTAGAGGACTAATTCTGAAAGACAATATTCTGGGTGGGGAATACTGGTAACTGTGCTTTGGTGGCTAAGAAGAGTTTCAGAGGACACCTCAGTAATAACTGGAATGAGAGATCAGTGGTAGTATAGTGTATATGTGTATATACGTCTGTACACAGTATAGTCTAACTACATTTTTATGGATTTGTTTTATAACTCAGTTTCCAGTTCTCTAAACAATGACTTAAAACTTCCCTTTTGCTAGAGTGAAACATATCGTTTGGACTTTGACTTGCTTAAGTTAAATTTGCCTCAGGAATGTGGCAAATTCAGGATACTCTCCTCTGGAAAATGTAATTCCAAATAAGTAGGTGTCTTTGGCAAATCTTTTGAGAACTTGTAAACCTCAGATACACCAGGCCTTTGGATGCATTTCCAACAAGCAGGCAGCCTGAAGGTGCAAAGAAGAGTCTACCCTGGCAGGGGTTTTCCAATGTCTGCAAAGGACAAGAAGTGTAGAGCTAGACCATGACTTCATGACATACTGTATTGTGGCAAGCACCCTTTGGTGCAGGCTTGGAAACAAACTCAAAAGCACACTAATAAATTTGTAATGATGTGCCCTGGCAATCTAAATGTTGTGTAGGCATATACCAATGTATTTAATTAATATTTTACTAGATAACATCATCTGTTTTGATTGTGACATGAATTTCCTACTTTGCCATTTTAAGGTAGCTGCTGATTGACTTAAGCCTCTAAATATCCTGTCCCTTACATTCTTCTGATATCTGTACTGGTATAATAACTTTACCTCATTTCTTTCTGAGCAACAGTTTCATATATAGAACGTAAGTTTGAATTGTGAACTCCATTTATTTTTCTTTTTTATAGCCTAATTTATGTTTTTCTTTTAAGTGTATAAATGTTGTAAAATTATGGATTTGGCTCTTACAATCAGCTGGATGGTGTTGACTGCCTGATTTCAGTTTTGGCAAAGTACCTACGTATTTCTTAATTCTAATGTACAGCACAACAGCAACCTAATAGTCTAATCCAATTCACACTGGAAACCTGTACTTGATTTCCCCTTCAACACTTGGGTAATGATTTTTGTGCCTTGCTAGGGGACAGACTGAAAAATACAAAATTATTGTAACCTTTGAGCATAATGAAACATGAGAATAAGCTCTTTCAAAGTAAAATGTATTTTTCTATCTTTTGCTGTAATAGTAGAGCTAGCATTCGTAGCTTAGAATACTTTGTCCTCTGAATAATGGTATTTGCTAAGGAAAGCTTGCTTTTGTTTTTCCTTATGAAAAAGAATTGAAATATTTTCATTCAAAAGCAGACTCAGATCTTACTCTTTACCACCACTTTGCTGTTTGTTATCAGTCATGATTTTTCAATTTGTAAGATATTTCATGTGGTATCTATTACATTATCATTTACACCAGTAGGATTTGTCACCATGAGTTTAAAAGAGATGCTACACGTATGGCCATACACACTCATACACTCACGTATTTGTTATTAATAAGCATCTAATGCTGCTTGAAATAAAAATGCTGATTTCTCATTTGGCCATTTCCTGTAAATAGACCATCATTTCCTGATTTTGTGCTTAGTTTTATTTGACAGTTTGTTACATGGGCTAGATCAATGCGCCAGAAATGAAGAGTTAGATCATTTGATTCCTAGCTCCTGGTATGCTGAAATTTATAGAGCTTTCCTTGGCATTTATGGCAGCTTTCAGCAAGGGCAGTAGTAAGAATGGCAGTAACCTTTGTCACAAACTGAAGTTGCTTCTGAGCTAACTTTGTGGATGGGCTGTTTCTGTGGCCAAGATCATGGCCTCTGCTTGTGTGTTTGTGTCATTTCCTATTCAGCACCTTTAGGCAGAAGAGGGAGTGTGAGATTTTGCTCTTTCAAGAGAATCCTCAGCGTCCACTAATGGTCTAACATCCTTTTATCAGGCTGAAGCCCAGTGATGATGTAAAGACATCACGCTGCTCTACAGTGTAATTGGAGAATTGGCCTTATATTGGGCAATTATCAGATTTGGAAAGTGTCTTGATTTTCAGCTGATCTGGACAAGGTCAGCTCCTCAGCACTTACTTTTTTTAAATATGTATATATATAGTGATTAAATTTTATTATATAAATTTTATATAATATTTTATAATATTATATAATAAAATTTTAAATTATATAAATTTTAAATTTTAATACAAAATATAAAATATATAACTATAAATTTCTGTGCAAATATGTATATATTTATGTATAAAAGGAAGCATAAATCACAAAATGAGGAAATATTGAAGAAAGGAGAAACATTTAATTACTTTTGAGTTACTTTCTAGGTATATAGCATTGTTTTGTTATTTAGTTAGGAACAAAAAGGGGGAATACAAATAAATAATAAACCAAATTTCTTCCACTGGGAAAGTTTCTATTCTCTGTTTCACAGTACTGCAAGATCTATTTTTTTTTTTTTTTTTTTTTTGTGAAAGTGGCAGTGGCTTGTTCTTTTTTACACAGAACAAGACCTAGTGGAAGAGATATAGTCAGTTTATAGAGAAAATTATCGATTTTCCCATAAGTTTAAGTGCACTGGTGTGGAAATTCTGGTCTTAAACTTCTAATGCATTTTTCAAATGTAAATAGTGGTGGGCTTTGGCCAGCTTGCATTTGTGTTTGTTCAGAACCTAGCACCCTGGAGACAGAATATTGTTATAATAGGAATAGTATCACTGTAAAAATAGAACTAAAACTGTAAAAACAGGAATACTATCTAGCCACCATCCTGTAAATATTAACACCTACGTAGCAGCATGATATCAAAGTACTTAAAAAAAATCAATATTAGCACCCCTGTTTTACAGGAGAAGTAATCAAGGCAGAGGAGGTTGAGATAACTTAGCGGAGTCCACCAGCTAACCAGGCTTAGAAACAGGTTCTGTGAATCTCAGGCCAGTGAGCTATTCTGCAAACTGCATTGGAATAACATAATGATGGTGGTGATTGCTGGTTTTGATCTGAGAATGTAGTGGTAACAAGTTACATATCAGTACACTATCATTTTATATAATTTTACAAACATTTATAAATAATTCAAACTTCAGGTTGCATGTGGCACATCAAAGGTATCTAGATGTCACATTCCCTTGTCTCCTTACATTAAAGGATCACTAGAGGCAGTGCTGACATGTTATAGCCATTAAATAAAACACAACATTTTGAAGTGAATGACATCTGAGTACTATACTTTGACTTATAATGGGAAAGCAGGAGCATTGCTAATAAATGTGGTTAGAGCATTGGCATCCTGAGGACAGTTAGAGCAGTATACTGACACTGGAAACCCTTGTTATTAACAAAAAAAAAAAAAAAAAAAAAAAAGGCAATTGTTGACAAAATGAAGAAACATTATTGGGTAGAGAGGGTAAGGCTCTTCAGTATGACCATTCCTCTTAAATAATATGTCATTATTTTAATGACATACTATCCATGTCAGCATATGCTAAAAGTGAAAGGAAACAGCATCTCAGATTCAGATTGAAAACTAAAGCAAACCTAAACTGAAAATTTTATTTGATTAAAATGTGAAACTAGAGTTATTTGAAGATATCGTTGACATTCCAGATCTTTTCTTAAATATGAGAACAACAGATGGTGTTACTGAATGTTTGAAGTTGCATGAACGAACATATTAAGGGATGGACGTAGTGCAGATAAAGTCTAGTAACATTTCAGAAGAATTCAGAAGGCCAAACAGTTCAATAAATTAAGAAAACACACAATAAAAGGAATGACTGGTCATGGCATGTTGGCAAAAACAAGACAGTTTGTTATTAGTGACACAGTAAAAAGGAAACAAAACTGTGTGAGGACAACTGATTTCCCTTTTTAAAATTGGAGAGTTGTGTTACAGACAGAAATGCCAAATCCCCTGGGCTGTGTATGAAGGAAGTGATGTAAAGGAGACTAAACAATAGTAGCCTTTTAATGACTGAAAGTGCAGTACCTTCTGCTGCTATAAGAGATCTGGAAGGTAACAAAGCAATTTGAGGAGGTCTCAATCAATCAATTAAATAGCTTGCTAGGAAAAAATCCCCTTTTAAATGAAAGCTTATCGGATATTCAGTTTAAAATGTCTGGACATTATTAATACAGCATGATGACTTTTTAATATATTGTAATCATTTTTAGAACACAGAAATGTAGATAACAGATCTGCAGGGAAATTTAGAGACTGTTCTCAACACTCCACTGCCCTCTTTTGCTGTGTACTAGGAAGAGCAGCAATAAGCAGTGAGAGGTGCCATCACAGCATTGGGTACCTCTCTCTCAAAGGACATGTACCCTTTGAAATGGCTGTCAGACCAGTTACAGCCCAGCAATTGTCCTTTGGGAATCTTCTCTTTCCTATTATAAAAGGAAAACTACCTCAAATATTAAATCTTTTACATGAGTGAGAAACAAATATTCATAGTTCACTTCTGCAGATAGCCCACCAAATTCTTAAATAATAATTAGAATTTGATCCCAGGTGGACTTGTTCAGAAAGTATTGCTAAACAATATCTAATGGATATCCATAGGAAATGGAATTAAAAACTACATGAGGAGCTGCCCTCTGCATAGATTATATTGGGAAACAACACAGCCTTGCTAATGCTACCTCTGTGAGCTGTTTTGCAAAGGATAAAATCACCTAATTATTTACTTTCTTTCCACTTTATTTATCAGGAAAAAATCATATTTTGAAAATTCTGTGCTGGTCCTTCAAAATCCTCCTGTTAGTTAACTGGACACACTTGAATAATTATATTTAGGTTTATCTTTCTATTTTTCACAGTTGCTAAAGCCCTCTAGTAGCTTGAAAATGATTTTGCTTTACCTACTATTTTGACACTGAAATTTATGTAGAAAAAGAATAGCCTTTGGCCTGCAAAGTTATCTTACTATCTTGCCAAGATATTTTTTGCTTTTGCACTAGCATCATTGACAATGAAAACACAGTGGCTTGGAACAGCTTTTATCTGTCAGGATTCCTGCAAAGTCAGTAAAGAATAATAATACATCATGAACAAATTCATTCATCTCAAATCAGAATTTCCTCCTGGGTAAACTTGGCTCTGCTTATTTCTGTGAGTAGAACTTTTGGGTTTTGTTCTTCTATTTTGTGGAGAAATTAGCTTTTTATGCAGTAATTATTTGTACAAAAGTACGCATGGAAATATATTAAAACATACAATGTAAAAATATTAGTGCTTATATATTTTATGTATCCTATTACACCATTTTATTGACAATTAATAGATTATCTGTTACAAGCTGTAGACTTGTAACAACTAGCCAAGATTCTCTTTTTCTCTTTAAAGTGAAGAGGTATTAATCTGAGGATGTTTAACTTCTGTTATTGTCAATGGCAACAGATTTGTTGACATGTAAAGTAGTTGTTTTAAAATCTTTTCAATGGTTTTGAAAATTTTCACAGACTAGTGAATAACTGCCATTGAAAGGTTTATGCAGTACTATACACATTGCTATATTAAAGTCTGGGAGCAGAACAGTTGGAAGGAAGGGGATGAGATGACTACTGGGGTGGAAAAAGAGCATTATGCAGCCTGAGGGGAGGCCGTGACAAAGTCGGAGAGATTTAGGGTGGACCAAAAGAGCATGCAGGAAATTAGGATGTAAGGCAGTTAGACTGCTCAGCCCTATTCTTAATCCATGGGCTCTGATGGGATGCACTCACAAGTTCTGAGGGAGCTGACTGATGTCACCATGAGGCTACTCTTGACTATCTGGAGGGTTGTGGCTACTGGGAAAGGTTCTTGAGGACTGGAAGAAAGCAAGTATTGTTCCTGTCTTCAAGAAGGGTAAGAAGGAAGGGTTCAGGGAATTACAGGCCGGTCAGCCCCACCTTGATCCCTGGGAATGAGGAACAACTAATCCTGGCTACCATCTCCAAGCTCATAAAGAAAAAGAAGGTGATCAGGAGGAGACAACATAGATTCAAAAAGAGGAAATCATGCCCGATAGCATTCTATGATGGAGAGGAGAGAGCAGTGGATGTTGTCTGCCTTGATTTCAGTAAGGCTTTTGATGCTATCTCCCACAACATCTTCATAGACAAATTGATGAAGTATGGGCTAGATAAGCAAACAATGAGGTGGATTGAAAATTGGCTGAACTGCTGGGCTCAGAGGGTTGTGATTCTGCTGCTTCATGAAGTCCAGCAGAAGGTAGGGCACTAGTGGTTTCCCCGGAGGTTGATAATGGAGCTAATACTATCTATTTCATTAATAACCTGGATGTTGGGACCAAGTGCACCCTCAGCAGGTTTGCTGATGATACAAAACTAGGAGGAGTGATCAATACACCAGAGGGCTGCACTGCCATTCAGAGGGACCTCGATAGGCTGGAGAAATGGGCAGAGAGGAACCTCATGAAGTTCAGTAAAGAGAAGTGTGGGCTCCTGCAGCTGAGAAGGAATAACCCTTGCATCAGTACATGCTCAGTGCCGACCAGCTGGAGACCAGCTTTGCTGAGAAGGACCTGGGCATCCTGGTGGGGAGGTTAATCATGAGCCAGCAATGTGCCCTTGTAGCAGAGAAGGCCAATGTTATCTTGGACTACATTGCCGGCAGGTTGAGGCCCTTCCCCTTTCCTTTCCTTTCCTTTTCCCCTTCCCCTTCCCTTTTCCCTTTTCCCTTTTTCCTTTTCTCTTTTCCCTTTTCCCTTTTCCCTTTTCCCTTCCCTCCCCTCCCCTCAAATCCAGGTATCCACAGATGGTAGATATTGCACAGTCCTTCTAAAAATTGAAATTCTTCAGTTCAGTTTCAAAAGTTCTATTTTTTCTGCTTTTTTTTGTCTGTTACAGAAAAAGCATAAATATTCATTCAAGTCAGAAGTCCAAAAAGTTAAATTACACTTTTAATTTACTCAGAAAAGAAAAAAAAAGGTTTATCACTTTCAAGCAACAATTTTAACCTCCTTTTAATTTGCTGAGGATGGAATGTGTGAGGAACTGGAACAGCACAAAAGAGCATCAGGCTGGAAAACCTGTTGCAGAAGGACTAAGCTGCCACTGCATGGGATAAATTGAAAGCATCTGAAATAGTGTATTATTGGCTTGGATCTGGAGTGTGCTTTTGAAATGATGCTGCTGATTGTTGCCACTTGCTGCCCTTTGGTTCATATCTCAGAGCTGTCTCAGAGAGCATGAGCTGGGTTCTTTGGGATAATCTACACCACAGGATGCAATCCAGAAGCCCTCCTAATGTACTCCAACTGTCATATACTAGTGATACTGATTATACATAGCTGCCAGAAAAATAGGGCTTGCTTTCAGAAGTTCCTTTTTTTTCTTCAAGCTCTAACTAGCTTTGAACTGACTCCAAAGTGTTGCTTAGAACTAATTCCATAAAAGTGATCTTTTCCTTTGTTCTGTACAATTTTCTGCTATATGAATGTGACAGTGTACTTCCCTCCCCCACCTCCTAGCCTGACCTTCCACTCGTAACCCTGCTGAAGTGATAACCTCCAGTGACAGCCATGATGGCTGTGTCTGGTTATGATAGCTGCATCTGACTTTAATTGGACTCTAGAGAGACAGATAACACAATAGCCAAGAGCTACCTGAGCATGTCCAACCGAAATACAGCTGATGTGCAAATATGGCTATGAGTCAATCATCTTACCCCATAAATAGGGGACTGCCCAGAGCTGGGGTCTGAGGTTTCCTGCACAGCAGTGGGCTGCATACCAGAACCTCCCTTTGAGTAGGGACACCTCTTAAGATTACTCCTCAAGGTTAAAAGGTTCCTTACTCATGATGGATACTCAGTAAGTGACTAATAGCTTGCTGAAACTTTGCAAACTTTGCTAAGTTCCATCTCGGACTGCTCATGCACATAATCCTTTAGATATAAACTATTGACCACATCTGGAATTGAGATTGGATCCATCCACCACCCAGACTCCCCTGAGAAGGAATTTGGTATCCAAGAGGGTTCACTCTGAACCTCACGGGAGGGTGTCATTGATGATTTCTTATGACCCTGTCCTCTGAGTGTACCTTGCCACAGAATCTTGTTAAATCACTGTTTTATTTACCATTGAACTTTGTTAAATCACTGTCTTATATAAATAAAACATATTGCTGCTTCTCTGTTATGAGTGGAGTGCATCGCTCTTCACTCATCTGTGACAATGAAGCAATCATTAATGATTTCCAGAAACTTTACCTTTAAACTCTGTCCCATTAAGACATGCGGTCAACATGTCTACCCAGCTGAAGGCTGTTAACTACATGTATTTTATGAAATATTTGATGCTTATTCTTTATCTTGCAGCACACTACATCTGATAACATTTTTATAATGCTAAAGGTATAACTATAGAAGTTATTATAAATAATATCTAATTAAAATTAATACTGGAAAAATTCTAAAATATTAATATTTTGTATTCTTACAATTTGGGAATTTTTATTATTATAGATATAGATATTCTACAAATTCTTTTTTTTGTGAGGCTATAGCTACGGTCTGTACAAAGCAGTTGGATGTTTGCCATCAACCCACACTGGTCCAAGATTTCAGCCTGAATTTCTCCATTGAATGTTTTTTTTATTTTATATAATATTTTTCCATTTCAATGATCAAATATTATATTTCAGTAATCAAATTTTGCAACAAGTGTAACCTAATTTTAAAGCGAAGCAGAATTTCTTTGGATTTCTGTTGTATCACTATGTTTATATCACCATATAATTTTTTTTTTTTTTTTTATATTTCTATGAACTTAAAGTATGTTGTGAGTGTAACTTTAAAAAGATGCAAAGGGCAGTAGTCATGCGTGTTCCAGTGAATGTTAAAGGAAACTGGATGCCAAACAACCTCTGGATATTTTAGATATTCCAATATTTTGGGCAGTAAAAGAATAGTGACAGGCACCAAATTATTGAGAAGTCTAATATATTTATTGAGTCTAGCAAAAAGAGCAAAGAAGTATGACTGTGGCCATCTATTAACATAATCCATTAATAACAGACTCCACATAACAATTATAATGAATTATCTATTTATAAGTTTGAAAAAATGAAAATGATTATTATGTCCAAGTAGTCTACATGTCAGAATCACAGTCTACAGGATCGAATCAGTGAACTTTGAAAAGCTGAAACTAGTGGGAAAATAGCTGAGGGGAAACATCTGTATCGATAGCTAATTAGGTAATAAAACTGTACACAGTCAAGAGAAAGGTAGGGGATGAAGGATGCAATTACGAAAAAAATTGAAGGGATCTCACCTTTACCATTCAGTAAACTGTACTTTTAACTGTTGTGCATTACTGATACAAGTAGCTAAAAGGGATGTCTTTGAATATCTAAAAGAAAGAATGATGACCATTCATAGGAATTTCTAAAGGCAAAATCATATCAGATAATGTGGTCACATTTTATGAAAAAAAAATCAAAGAAGTAGGAGTTATCAGAGATGTACTGCATACAGAGTGTAATAAAACATTTGATACTGTGACAAAGCATTATCTTGAAAAAGAAAAGATTGGTGTCAGTGCAGTAAGCGCTTGTACTGGCATTGACCAACAGCTACTGGAGGACTGTATAAAGAGGTGAGAAGTATCAGGAATTAGAGAGGAACATTTTCAATGAAATATCTAAAGAGCAATTACAGGTCATACTTTATTTAGAATCTTGTGAGTGGTCTGCCTTGAATACAAATTCCTTTGGACAGGAACATCCTTGGTCTTGTGTTTTCCTGGTCCATGATAGAGTTCCCTTGGCTACTTTGTGGTAATAATAATTGATTAAAAAAATCCAAGATATATTTTACAAATTTGACTTTGCCCATTTGCAAGGCAAGTATTGCTGTGAAAGGCTTCATCTTCAATAATATTCCAATATGTCTGTCACATGGAATTCATAAAGAATTTTTAGGAAGATCAATCTCCCTTGACTCTTCTGTTGTGAGTAGAAAGAGGACAGGCCCACACTGAGTCTCTAATTTAGTTGCTTGGATTACTGTCTAGAAAGATCTGTCACTTTTCAACAGTTTAACAGGAAGCTTGTGGATCTTGCTATTTAGGCTAAAGTTAGCGTTTGTGGTTACTGCTCTTAGTTGCCCTGACTATTCTTTGTTTCATTGCCATTATCAAGGTTTCTGAGGGGAAAATACTGGCCTTCTCCATACAAAATTTTATTCTGATTAAAGTCATAAACAAGTCCTAATCCTGATGAAGACAATTAAATCTTCTCAAATAATATCTGGATGAAGTTTGGATTGGACAGATGTTTCTAACTTGGCAGAGCCTAAGTTCTAAGAAGAAATAGTCTGATTAATGTCAGAAGAAAGAATTTACCCCTATGTCTGGAGAAATCTATACATACACTGGCATTTTTTGTTTTACTTCCATTAGCAACGCTGATATAAATTAAGTAAATTTGCACTTTGTCAGCTCCTGAAATTCAAGCAGAGTAAAGATAACTGCTTCCAGGCAATTGATAGCTCAAGCTGGTATAATAGATTGGAGTCTGAAAAGTGAAACAGATAAACAGAATGAACAGGTAGTAGTTCACTGTACATGGGGATTTATATCTAAAACAGTTGCTACTACAATGTTGAAATGGAATAGAGGAAAAATTGAATGGAGGATGAAGACTGTGAAATCTTTTTAGAGTAGAAAATTCTTGGAATTTTCATGGAAAAATCTTAAGAATGCTAGTGGGGATTCCTCTGTAAGACTAAAACCAGCCACTTAAAATGGTCCTCTAAAGTACTCAGCAAAGCAGTCAGAGAGCCAGGTTCTTCACACAGACTAGTTCAGTTATCATCCTGTGGCACCAAAAAGACCAAGATAAAAGATGCAATGCCTGGACTGTGACTCTATGCATTGCAGTTGTGTATTATCAACAGTTCCTTGGTGATTAAATAAAAGTATATGCAAAGGAAAGCATAATCAGGTAGCTGATACCCTTCGCTCAGGATATGTTGATAACGGCATTTCCCTACAGATCGTAACTGATAAGGGCACAAAAGTAACTTGGGAACAGAAAATGGTAATAGCTTAACATCACAGGGTGACTTGACAACCAAAAAAACCGCCAAGGAACCCATTAGTTCAAAAGACTTCAGTATCATCCCCACAAAAGTCGTAACCATAAACACTACTTGCTGATAAGATGATCATCTGGCACCGAAAACATAAAGATACAGAGTATCAATTCATTCAAATTGATAAAGAACATAGAATAGAAAGACAAAAGTAATTATAATAATTACAGCTGCCATGGGACTCTGACCAAGACTTCAGTGATGTGGAAATTTGAAATCAGTGTCCAGAGTCTACAAAAGGCTTTTTTTTGGAAAATATTGACAGTTCTGTGACAATATTTTCACACTTACTTAAGGATCCAGCTGTCATAAAGATTTCTAGGCCAAGTATATCCCATTAGATTTGTATATGAAATAAGAAAATCATATGAAGGATTCAACAACATTAATTTAAATGCTAAGCTTGTGTAGTCTAACTAACTGACAAGAAAATTAAAATATACTAAACAGGTCATCTGCCTTGGAGGTACAGAGAACAGTGAGGGAAAAGGGTTAATTTCAGACTGTTTCCGGCTCAGAAGATTACATAAGGCAACTGAAAAAACACTACAATATCTGTAGTACTGGGAGCCGGGTATGCATCTATGACAAATTCTTTCTCCTTGTTTCTATTGCTGAAATAAAAACAACACACAAAGAAAGAATAACTATGCTTTAACTTGGGATATATTTAATAAGCCAACAGCTGAATAATTTCTCCTTTTCTCCTATTTCTGTGGTTCTTTAACGCACAGGATACTGGCATTTCAAATTACTTTGTTCTGTTGGAATAAAGATCTGTTTGTTTGTTTTTGTTAAAAAATATCATATCTAACTAATAAGATTTGCGATTGCTGATTCTAACAACTAAGTATTCAGTAATGCTGGAAGTATTATTTATGTTTTAGATATTTTCGAGGAAAAAAAATAAGATTGGTATTTTCCTGAAAAGGGAAAAATACAAAATCACTTTTATTGAATAATTAATTCATTATCTTATTTATTATTAATTAATATTAACTAATAATAAATAAATTAGATATAAACTTCTTTGAATGCTTACTGTATAAGCATACCAGAAAATAAAGCAAAATAAAATTAAATAAATGTAGCCTCTGGTAAAAGACTTAGGAGCTGAGATATATGTTTTTAAAGCATCTTATAAACAGTAATCAAGTCTCATAATTATATGTTTTTATGTATTTTTTTTATTTCTTTCACAGATAGTAATACCCACTCTTTAAAATTCTTTACTCCCCTTTTTTCCCGTGGAAGAACAATTAAGGACATATTTTGTTTTGAGAGACATAAAGGTCCCATTGACCTTAATGAGAGCTTAATATGTACCCTGTGATGAGAAATTTTAGTCTTAAGAATTGTCCAATTAAAAATTTTTACTCAAAAAAAAAAAAAAAAATTTCCTTTTTAAAGAAGCTTTTGTGTGAGTTACCAGTAGACTGAAGTGTTTTTTTTTTTTCATCTGGTTAGTAGTTTGTTATTCCCAGAGCCCCATGATTTCACTGTACGTAATGTTCATTAAAAAGCAACATGCTATTCAGAGGACACTTTACGTAACGTTTTCCTTTTTTTTATTACAACGATAACTGACATTTTAGGAAATGTCTAGAAATTTTTCACTTTGGATCTTTTATCATGCTAAATGCCTGAGTTTTCCAGGGTTTTCATTAAAAAATCAGTTGGTAGGTTTTTGCCCTTGTGATCAGAGACACCCTATGGCAGAAGTCAGTGGATCTCTGTGTGAGCTCAGGTTCTATCTTTTCAATTTCCCTTGTATTGTCCAATTCTAAGAACAGAATAATAAAATTGTGACATCAGAGCAATGTGAGAAATCTCTGCATGTATGGATCAAATTAAAAAGCTGTATCTAGAGAGAAAATGCAACAATGGCACAAAAATATAATTAAATTTAAAATGAACTGAGAACCTAGCTTATGTGTTGCTGAAAACATATGGAAAATTTAAAAGGGAAACTGCTCTAAGTACTACCACAGTGACTGACAACTGTCATGATGTGTTTGATGAGATTCTTTTTTTAAAAAAAATCCTCAACTTTGACATTCTAATTAAATCTAATTATATCAGCTTCCCAATACTTTTAGGATAAGTGCATGTCTAATGATCAAGATTTGTAGTAAAAAGAGGTATTCTACTGTACTGAAAGCTTCACAGAGCAGTAAGCAGATAAAAAAATCAAAATGTACCCACTTAAAAAAATACCATGATTTTTAGGCTGAGCATGCTATTTTGAGACATATACCTGCTAAAATGTGCTAAAAAATCACAATTCCGAAGTCTGATATGTAAATCATGATTTGGAGTGGAATCTTCCTACATTAGACATCTAACTCATATTTGAATCTTAGATATCTAGTGAAGCCATCCCCATGAGGTACATACCTGGGTGATAGAAAGAAGTAGGTGCCTGTGAAAGCCTCCAGAGGGAGATGCTGACCAGCAAACTATGTGTCTTCTCTTAGGGAAGCATAACTGATCCCTGGAGGCCTCCAGACCCACCTGCTTTTCTCCACTCATTGTAGAGAATGAAGCACTAATGTTAGATGGATGGCTTCACTGGACTCCTAAAAGTTAGGCACAGGTCAAGTGCTGCTTTAACACATGACCTTCAATGCTTGGATTTGGCAGTCCTGATTTGTTGGCATAAATACATGGTTATTTTTTCCCCTGTATTTGTATGTTTGTTGCTTCAAATTTTGTTTACAGGGAGGTTGACAATTTAATGATGTACTTGGAATCAGAAAGGCTCTGTATTCAAGCACTTACTATTACAGAAACCTGGTTTTAGTTGGCAGTTCTTTGAAGTAGATGAACATCTGGACAAGATTCTTAAGAAAGAAAAATTAATACATGGATGCCTCTACAAAAGAGAGGTGTCCACCACCTGAGCAGAATAAAAGAGATATGCTCCATTTTACTGCCTGGTGGTGGTGTCTTTAGAAGTCCCAATATTTTATTTGTTGGGATTGCATAGTGGGGAACATTTACAATAGGGCATACATCTATTACTTTTTAATGATACCTTAAACACAAACTATTTACTGCAATTCTGCTGGGAAGTAGGAATATCACTACATACTTGGTAGTTTGGCAAAATGATGAAAATTTCAACATCAGCAATCGGCTTTTCAGTGTGAGCATGTCCCTGTTTGCTATATTCATGCAGATGAGCTTGTCAAGCTAAGGAGACTGACATTTGCTCCTGTAGACAGCTGCCTTTATGTGGAAATTTATCAGATATTAGAATGATTCATCTACTGCTTCAAGGTAGCCATTCAGTTTTAGTTCAGCTGTTTTTGGTATGAAAGACAGGGAAGATAGGCAGAGAAAGAGAAAGGACACCTTAAAATTAAAATCAGACTTTATCTTATACCTTATTTTATTAAACTAGTGAAGAAAATAGTGTTTTTTATTTCTAAATATTTAGACACTCCAAGTAATATTCAGTCATAGCAACACAGCTTTGAATTAAGCAAGAGCTAGTATTGCAGTAGGAACCTTAGCTAAGTATTTTTAAATGTTCTTAATCTTAAATGGCAACATAATCTTTAAAAAAAATTTGGTACGTGTCTTAAAAAATTGACATAGGCATAGTCATAAAGTGTTGGCTGACCTGCAAGTATAGTGTTGCCTAGCAATCCCTCACCATCAGACAAAATGCGGAAGTGGGTTAGAATGATTTACACAAGCAAAGAGATAAATGCTAATTTTCTCCAGAAGATTCTAGTTTCTGTGGTTATTAGGAAAAGTATTAATTCAGAACCCCTACTTCTTTTTTTTCTTTCTTTTTAATAGTTGAAAAGCATTTTGAAACTGAAATAATCAGTTCACAGATGATGTGTCTGTGAGAACACAAGTGCTTATGCTTCTGAAACACTAATTTAAAAAATAGTTGCTGTAACTGATATATTTGGAGGGAAAGCATAATAAAACAAAGAGAATGTTATTTTAGCACTTCCACGAAATTTTTTATCGGTTTCCAATGTCCTGGCCCTACCACAAGCTCTTTGCAGGTGGGATGCTGAACCTGCTGAAAGTCTAACTGCTTTCAAAAAAAGTGGCAGTCCAGCCTGTTCTTGCTGCATGACTGAGGACTAAGTTATGAACAGCCTAGTCATTGTGAAACTCTTGTGCCAACCTATTGCAATGGAAAAGGAAGTATTCTGAATTTGTAAACTTCGTGGCAGAGGTTGAGAATTCAATGGAGATGAGAAGCTTCTTTCTGTCTCCTCATGTTTTGGTGTATGATCCACTTTTTCTCCGTATATAGCAGATAAGGAAAAGGGAGATATTTTGATTCATCCTACTTGCCATGTCTAGACAGATCTCTCACTGGGTGCAAAGAGTAAAGTAGAAGCTTTGTTTATCACATTTTATGATTGTGCTGTAGAAAATGCAGGATGGAATGATGCCTTCTGGGGTACTACGTAGCTCAGACATCTGCCTACTGTACAAAATAGAGGTGCTATCTCTAACTTTTCCTGGAGATTTTTCTTCTCTCTTAGGAATGAGAAGAAGAGTAGTCGTGGTTCCATCTCCTCCCAGTCCCCTTATGAACATTCGTAGCTAGGTATTTGTTTGCACTTCCAGACCATTAAGGACTGCAAATGCACCAAGCCTCTTTATGTAAAATGCATTTCCTCCGACTCTTAGATCTGCACAAAGCCCAAACAAAGACTGAGCTCTCACTTCCAATGACTTCTATGTGAAATTAATACTGCTAACAATGCTAACAAGTTTAGTTTGTAGCATCCTACAAATATATCTACCCAACTAAAAGGTACAGGGTATTTGCTGACAGAATTCATCAGCTGCTCAACACAAAGATCTTGAGAACTGAAGCATAGCATAGGGTAGAATAGGTCTGTAATAGGTATATTATGTTATTAATTTCCATAGAAGATACTACCAAATATAATAGTTGCCCTTTGAAAGTAAGCACAATAGCTTTCTACTTGTTGGGTATTTTAGTGCATGGTCAAAGTGTGAAAAGAATTAATACCTCTATCACTTAATCTGGAAATCTGACATTTCTAATGCTGATGACAAATGATTTTCAAGGCACATTTCTGAATTTGTTTAAACTGAGAGGTAGCTGTTATCTTACTGAAATGTCAGACTGCTTGTCTGAAGACTACAGATATTCCTTTCCTTTAAATAGCATTAGATATTTGAAAGCAGGACACATAGGGTCAAATAAAGACCCCTTTGTGCAATAAACAACTTTCAAGTCATAAATCACCACTTTATATAAGTATCCAAAAAGTTTTAAGCACAATTTTGTCTGACCTTTTAACAAAGGCAGTAGTACTTCTGCTTGCTAGGCAACTGGGCAACTGATTTTTGCTCATCTCTTGAAAGTTAAAGTGAAATAGCAGTGATTCTTTACTGCTGCTTTAGACGACTGCAGAAAGAAAAAAATACTTGATCAGAATGCATAGCTTCAGGAAATTACCAATGGCTGTTATGAAAATGAGTGAAAATATTTCAGAATTCCCCACTGTTATAAATGGGACTGCTTGCCAGTCTTTAGCTTTACCATTTTAATGATAATTTCAAGTGGAGACAAAGCTTGACAACATGTATCATGACAGGGAAAGCAGACCTGCATTCAGAGAGAGCAATTTCATACAGGAAACAGTGGGAGAATTTCACAGTTCCTTTCAGATAAGAAATTTAAGCCAAATACAAACGTGGAAAATAAAATGCCACGTAAAGACTCCTGTCAAAAGTTAGGTATTGAAAAAAAAATCCCCCTCAAAATGTACCTAAAACTTGCTGTGGAACGTGTGTTTTCCCTTTGTCATCATTGCAGCTTCCTGTGACTTTGAAAATAAAAAAAACCAAAACCAAATAGTATTAATGATTTAGTTCCACTGAGTGTAGTGACTGCATATGTTTTATGAATATTTGCATTTTGTCTTTATCTAGACAAATTTTGCTAAGCTGCCAAAATCACTGATTTCAATAACTGGAGGAGCAGGCTTCCATTTGACACCCAAATAACAGGGAGAAAATGTTTTTCCTTACATATAAGTAATAATACAAAATTTTAATCTGAAGTTAATGCAAAATCTGCTCATGTTCCCATCTTTTAGAGACTTAGCTTTTGCAGGATACTGTACGAGCTTCACAAATGAGCTATGCAAAACTATGCATCTGAATATCTGCCTAAGAGCAAACGTTCAATAAAGAACTATGAAGATCCTGACTATTTTTGTAAGGGCATCCTGTTAACTTTCACATGTTCTATGTGCCTTCAGTGCCCGATGCACAGATAAAGTGTTTCCTATTGCTCTTTCATGGAGAGCATGTCAGGCTAGCTCAAGCTGCAGAAGCAGTCTTCTAGCTCTAGAGGTCTGCATTGCAGTCTTTGGTGTGTTAATCAAGATGGCAGCTATCACACAAGGTCATTAGCTACTTGTTTTTCCCCATCCTGGAAAAGGGCCCTGCAGAGCAGAACTTGCATTTGAACTTAGTTTTGCAGACAGGCAACAAAGTGCAGAGTGTTTCTGGATTTACCTAAAACATTTTTCTTACTCAATAAACTGCACAACCTTCATGATGTGAGAGGAACGGAGAGGAACTGTGGAACAGGAAATCTGTAATCGTTTCTCTATATTTGTCAGATTGTGGCCAAAACTAAAGTAACTCTGCTAACATGTGAAAAATCATCTGATAATAGCCTACTGCCAAAGAATCACATATCGGAGGAGGAATAATCTCAATATGTTCTTTTTCTTGGTTTTGGTTCCAGAAGATGTCTCTGTCTCATGACTGTAATAATACTCAATCATCATGTTATAATTAAGAGCTTTCCACGTAATCATCTGTGTAACTGATTACTTTGGGCTATACCCTGCTCATGCTGAGCTTTCTGGCAAAGTTCCCACTGATACCAGCAGAAGAATTGGACCTTTTCTTAGCTATTTACCAATATTGTCTGACAGCACCATGCTTATGAGACAGTTCACAGTGTATATTTATTATTTAGACCCAATTCTTGGACTATTAAAATGACGCTTTAGAAATAACATGCTCTTTTTCAGAATCCTGAGTCATTGTTGCTTCTAAAGAATACAACACAGAAACAAGTTTAAAAGACATGAAAAATATTTTATTCAAGAGGCTGAAAATGTTAGACTTTCAAAGTAGGAAAACAGGAAGGAAGATGAAAGATTTTACGTTGTGGACAATACAGCAACATTTACTTGTTTTTATTTAATGGTAAAAAGTAACAACCAATTAAACAAGCAAACCCACAAAAACTTTAAAAGGAAATATATACACAGATTTATTCATTATGTAAAGAAAAAAAAAAAGAAAAGTACTTCAACTTTTTTGGCCAAGTTTTGCCATTATCTGTGATAAGACCAGGATGCCCAGGAGATTAGCAGGATGCCAAAAAGGATTGGACATTACAGGAATAGCAAGAATAGGCACAGCATGAACTTTATAAGGAAAGTAAGCACTTGTTTTTAAAGCTTAAGAGCTTGTTTTTCAAAATAATGAACAAATAAAATTTATTTTGGCTTGAGTGGGAGTTCAGGGTATGCAGTAGGTTTAGAGAACAGACCTTAATTTCCTGTCACAAGGGCAAAGTGTCTCTATAATTGACTGTTCTTATTTTTCATAATTTGTGCTGGATGAAGTAACACTTAAGGGATAGCATTATAGGCAGTGATCCCATCTTACTAGAAATAAAAGAGGCCTTCAACTCTAAAGCCAAGACAGTAACTGGAGATGATTATTGAAAAGAGAAGTGAAGGAAAATTTTCTATAGTTCCAGTCTTTAAGCACCAAATGCAGGTGTCTGAATTTCGTGGCTGATCTGTTGAAATTCTCTGCTTCATCAACAGGCAGTCAGGCTACTTGAGGTGATGGTGCACATGCCTGAATATTGCATAAAAGGAGTTCACATCTTTCTTTCTAGGGATTAAACAGGAGCTAGACAGATTAGGCTGCTAACATAGATGGGCAGCATGAACACACTTGCTGTGGAATTGCAGCTCACACTATTGGGCAACAGGTTCATCATTGCCAAACGTTATTTCTCTCTCCTTCCTGTGGAGCTTTTGTTGCTGTTCACTGTCAAAACAATGACAGCAGCATATTCTGTGTTGTAGGCTGAGTCTACAGTGAGCCAGATGTTGGTGAGTACATTCAAGAGATCTGGTCACCTAATCATCCGTCTGGGGCATCCCCTGTGAGTGCATCACAAAACACATCCTGCCCGAGTACCTGGCTTCCAGCCATATCGAAGCAGATGAGGGGATTACACATATGTGTCAGGGAGTGCAGGAGCACTTCTTTACCTTTAAACATCAATCTCATGGTTGTACATATGGTGCATCTATATTAACCTACAATGTGTTCTGCCATAAGGCTTCTGTGTTCCTTAGCCTATTAACCAAATTTTGTATATATTGTAATTCACAAATGCCTTCAGAAAGGCCTAATCTTAACTAATAATTGCAGGAATGTTCCAAATACATGTTGGTTGCATGTGAATTTTACGGCTATGTCTACACTAGCAATAGTGTTACGCAGCAGAAGCTGTAGATAAAACAGTTGGTACTGAGGACCCCCACACATACAGGTGCTCCAGAGTGTTTTACTTTGAACTAGGCCTCATACCACGGCCTCACTACTTGCCAATGGGTGAAGCACATTGGGGGTGCTCATAGGGTATCTCCTCTGGCTTCGCACTGTCCAGGAGGAATCCTCTATGCATACACTGAGACTGCGCTGTGCTGTGAAACTGGCTGGCTATTGGGGGGGACTTCAGGTTTGCGTCGGAAAAAGCAGTTCTTCTGAGCTGAAATGCCAGTGAAAGAGCACCCTTTATCTGTAGTCTCACATATAAGTAAGCTGAAAATCTAGTTTTATGCATATATGTCTGTTTTGCTGGGCTATCTGTTATGCTTTGTTAGCTGATGCACTGAGCCATTTTTCAAGAGTCAAGGCAGTCTAAAGGACAATGTAGGACCTAGGGCTACATTGTTTCTAATTCTGGCTCTCCACTTAAATGAGTATGTCTCTTTCTTCCTCATTTTATCTGTTTACTTGCCTCACTTGGATTTTATGGAGATTAAATATTCATTCTTTGTACAGTACTTCAGAGATGTACAGCTCTCTCTATGACTAGGTGCTGTAAGAAAAATCAAAATGCTACAATAAAGCTGCTTTGTAATCATACTACTATAAAGTAAGAGAGAAGGGAAGGAAGGAAGTGAAAAGAAAAGACAAACAACTGCTTATTCAGGGTACTGTCAAAGAGAAGAAGTGATGAGAGGCTTAAAAAGTGAGCTAGTAAAACAATAACAGATGAAAAAAATTACTGTCAGCAAATAATTATTTTCAAAATGCAAACATTTCCACAATGCTGAAGATCTCACTTCCACATCCTTGTTCTACATCAAAATACTCTGCTTTGTCAATTAGTGCTTAATTTTCATATCCCTTACCCTCACTTCATGTTGACTTTTTTTATCATACTCCAATACCAAATTAAATATTACAATATGTTCCTACCGGATGTTAAGGTTACTGATATATGTTGGACAGTGTTTTGTCAGTATCTGTATTTTTATCTTAAGAATCACAATTTCTGCAGAATTTTGCTCCAAGAGGAATTTATTTTTTTTTTAATTCTGATTCCTCATGAAAACAAATGTTAATTTCAACATTTAAAGTTTCCCTGAGAGTGGAAATTCTTGCCGGCTGTAATTATAATTATCTTAAGTAATTTAGTTTCTGAAGGCAAATAGACCAATGGCAGCTATAATATGCAAACCTAAATATTGTAGTCTGCTGATATTCACAACTGATGTTTTCCATTTGAGCAGTTTTCCTTAGTTTAATTTTTATTTTCTTCTTATATATTGCATTTTCACAAGTCGTATTTACTCTAAACTAGCTTTCAGTCATTTAAATCTTTTGCTCCATTTTTTTTATCAGACATTATCTTATTGTTGCTGTCTTAGCACACAAAATGTATTTGAAATATCTCTAGCTTATAAGTTAATATTTGTTTGACGTGTTCCTTTGTTGATTAGGTTATATGAATTAAGAAAAATTGACCTTTTACATTTAAAGAAAATTATTTATGGAAACTTAAAATTTCTCTAGTAAAAATATCTTCTCAAATTCTTTCTTATATAGAAGACTTCTATTTCTTTAGTATTTGCTCTCAGTGTATGAGTATATCTAGACATATTCACATCCCTAGGTAAGAGATGACAAGATTTAAGGTGAAAAACGTGACATATGGGATTTTTTTTCAGCTTATACATTTACAAAATGGTTTAGTTGTACTTGCCAGCTCAGTAACTCAGCTTGGGTATGGAAGTTTTTTTTGTTTTGTTTTGTTTTTTGTTTGTTTTTTTTTCCCACTAACTTCTCTTTCACTATATTTAAGATTCTGCAGGCAACTGCACTGACATTTAATAGTATTGTATAGTTAAGGATATCATTTGGCCTGCAGTTATATGGAATCACTTTTATTTTGTTTTCTAGAGTCACTTTTCAGAGCAAGACCACAATTTAACTACAGAGGAACTGTAACACTTAAAGACACATAATCACTAAAGAAATTTGAGAAATTAAGGCAATGTTTCAGAAATTTACTGATAGAACAATCCCAGTCTGGAGGAGAGTATCTTCTACAGCATTTACATTTTAATTATTGCTGTTTTTATTCTTGTAAAACCTGCCTCAAAACCAGGCTGGCTATTCAGAATTGAGAGAGTGCTGAAAAGCACAAGAATTTAGAATACAGAGGATCCATTCCAAAATCACTCAGATAAAGCCTTGGAGAGAAACAAGGCCTTTTTGTTACGATAAATATACAAAAATGTTTTTGTATTAGAGTGTAATTTTGGCTGCTGTTTTGTTTTCCCTTTTTCATTTATTGATACAGATTCAAAAGGATGTGGGGTATATCCAACCCACCATTTTCCCCTAACCTCTCTTCTTGAATATTCTTCACAACTCTGCTTTTCCTTTTCATTTTGCAGTAGGTGTCTTATCCAAAGTGGATGAAGCCTATGGAGTTTTTTTAATATACTTGCTTTGAATCTTGTCCTTAATGAGTTACTTGAGAAAATTCTCAGTTTAAGCAGTTTATGTACTTTTTATAAATATATTGCTGGTTCTGAGGTAGCTTTTGACAGAAGGATTGATTGCAGCCTGACAACAGCACCTGGGCATGCATTCATGGAAATGCTTTGTGGTGATGTCTGTGAGGCGGTGCAGTCCCTCTCTCCTTCTTCCTTGATCTGGACTGTATCTGCCACTGAGGTGTTGTCACGCTGTGACATACAAAATGACAAGTGAAGCTGAAACTTCATTTTCAGCCTTTAACTTCTTGTGTCACTTGACTATAGGGGAAGTGGTTTATGATACTGGCTTTGTCCTCTTTGCTCTGCCATGAGATGGAAAAATGCCTGATAGTTGGTGTCCATCTTCATTGCCATTATTTTGATTGGAATTGGTGAATGCTAAAGATGCAGAAGATAGTCATGGTGCCTTTCAGAATAAAGAGGTGAAGAAGTGTGCTTAAGGAACTGGCAGATTCTGAAAAAAAGTCTCAGAAAAAAAAATCTCTGTCAGGAAACTAATGTCTGTTTGCTGATTCTAATTAGTGCATAGCAATTTTATCATGTAACTTTTAGTGATCTTAATGGATATATGTATTTCTAGATGCACATAAGCACTTATTTCTTAATATTTGAGTATTTTAAATGAGCTTCTGTTATAAATGAAAAGGACACTGAAAAATAGGTAAAACCTGCAATTTTGCAGATCCAGTAGATATCACAAAATTACAATGTGATGATTTGTTCTGCTCTCTAGACTAATAGTGATATTGCCAGAGCTAGCTGGTAGTTCAGTGCTCTATATTGTGATAGTTACACTCCTTCCTTCCCCATCAGCTTCTTGAAGAATACCTATATGAAAATGTAATAACAAGAGTTCAGATTTCTCTCTAGAGGTTTTCACAGGCAGAAGCCTTACACTTGGAGTGGAAATAAAAGGCAAAGAAAAAAGATAAACAAAAGCTTTGAAGAGAGTGGATTGAAGTAAGAAAACAACATAATAAATGACTAGGTGGACTAGGTCCCATGCTTTTTTATGATTTTCAAACTTTGCCTAGCAGTAAAGAGAATGTTGGTATATAAAATCAGTCAATCAGTGGAGTGATTCATAGGCAGGAGCACATCATTTTAATGTGAAAGCGCTTGTGGAGGTCTGAAGTATGCAGCAAACTGGGGAGCTAATGAAAAGAGGCTGTGTGTGCTATTACTGACTTCTCTCTCTTTTTTAAGTGAAGTAAATGTTTATACCAAGCTTACAATAATTAATGATAATTTCTGGAACCTCTGAACAGAGGTCCACACTTTAGATGCCAGTGGCTTTTAGTCACTTATACTCTGGATTAGTTTTTGATCAGTGGCTACAAGTTATCAAGAAATGTATCTTTAGGACAGTGAAACCTATTCTCTCTCTTGTAATTTTGGAATATATTTCAAGTGAAGTCAGCAGTGTTCCGCTGATGCATAACAAGCTTAATTAAAGGTAAAATTGTTTCTATTTCAGACACAATTCTAATACTGAAAGAAAAGTAAAGTTCCCCTTTGTGCAAAAGGTCTGAAGGAAGCACAAAACTACCCCTTAGTTACTCAAATTGATATACTTACTGGTTCTCCATAAATGTGTGAATGAATGTCATTCAAAAGACACAAAACAACCATGTATAAAAATGCCCAGCTGGTTGGTTTTTCTACCAGAATCACTTTAGCATGTATAAATGGAAACTAGATGATCTGGAAGGAAAAAAAAAAAAAAAAAAAAAAAACAACAAAAAAGTATATTTACCATATTTACCAAGTAGGACCATTCTCCAGTGCAATGATCAGAGGTTATTAAGGAAAATGTGGTGATTGTACCTCAGTGGGAAAATAACAAAGAACCTGTTTTTCATAGTAGATGGAAAAATATTTTTATTGTGGAAAAAAAAAAGAAATATCTACACTCAACAGGTGTATTCAAGTTGACATATGATGTATTTTAAAGATTATGTAACAATGTGTACATCAAGCAACTGCTTCAGAAAATTGTAATGATTGATATTTTGTCTTTTTAGAAAGATCAGTGTGATACATAACATGAGCATACACAGTGACTCAGCAAAAATGAGAGAGAAGTAATCAACATGATTTCCCCCCCAGCAGGAATAAATCTTTTTAACTATAAATCAAAAACAAGTTATCACAGAGCTCAGACAGCTCTGAAAGATCCAAATAGCAGTGAAAGATAATTTAAAAGGAAAGGTCTGGGCTGAGACCAAGTCTTATATTTAAAGTGTTTCAGGAACTAATTACAAAACCTTATTTTCTTTCTTTTTCCTCTTCTCTCAAGTGGCAAAAAATACTGAAACAAGAAAGTACAGAAAAAATATTACTTACAAATTATCCTTAGCAAAGTAGTAGTCTCCCTGGTGAAGATGTTGCATGGTCCCATAGTGTGGCTGGAAAATTACACAGATTCAGAACTCCCTTCTTCTAATCAGCTAGTAGATGTTATCCAACTCACTTCACAGTATTAGATAAAATACTGGTTCATTTCCATCTGGAGTACTGATCTTATTACTCTCCACACACAGAAAGATTTCAGCCTCTAAAGCCATAGCTGGATGACTGTGCTAGAGACAGCCAGGAGAGCCTGGAAGCAGAGTGTTAGGAAAACATGTAACACAATGGTAACTATATTTTTGTCTAAGCTAGCAGTTAAAAATAAGAAAGAGAGTTGCACAGTATGACTAGCCAATTCTTTGCAAGCGTTAACAAGAGCATCACTTGTCCATGGTTCAGTTAATACTAATACTTTAATCTCTCCCTAGTTTACACTTGCATTTTAGCACTGCAAATGTATGAAATATCCTATATCACGGAATCGCAGAATCACAAAATGGTTGAGATTGGAAGCGACCTCTGGAAATCATCTAGTCCAGTTCCCTCCCCCCCCCCACCCCCGCTCAAGTAGTTTCACCTAGAGCGCATTGCACAGGATCGTGTCCAGGCGAGTTTTGAATATCTCCAGAGAAGGAGACTCCACAACCTCTGTGGGCAACCTGTTTCTCTGTGCTCTGTCACTCTGACAGGAAAGAAGTTTTTCCTTATATTCAGATGGAACTTCCTGTGTTTCGGTTTATGCCTGTTGCCTCTTGTCCTATCACTTGGCATCAGTGAAAAGAGTCTGTGCCCATCCTCTAGACACCCTCCCTTAAGGTATTTGTAGACATTAATATCTCCTCTCAGTCTTCTCTTTTTCAGGCTGAACAGGCAGCCTTTCCTCACAGGGCAGATGCTCCAGCCCTCTGATCAACTCTGTAGCCCTGCTCTGAACTCTCTCCAGTAGCTCCATGTCTCTCTTGTACCGGGGAGCCCAAAACTGGACACAGTACTCGAGATGAGGCCTCCCCAGGGCAGAGTAGAGGTGGAGAATCACCTCCCTCGACTTGCTGGCAACAGTCTTCCTAACGCACCCCAGGAGACTATTGGCCTTCTTCACCACAAGGGCACATTGCTGCCTCATGGTCAACTTGTCATCCACCAGCACTCCCAGGTCCTTCTCTGCAGAGCTGCTCTCCAGCAGGTCAGACCCCCCAGCTTGTACTGCTGCATAGGATTATTCCTCCCTAGGTGCAGGACCCTGCACTTGCCTTTGTTGAACCTCAGGAGGTTCCTCTCTGCCCAGTTCTCCAGCCTGTCCAGGTCTCTCTGAATGGCAGCACAGCCCTCTGGTGTATCAGCCACTCCTCCCAGCTTGGTATCATCAGCAAACTTGCTGAGGAGGCACTCTGTCCCCTCCAAGTCATTGAGGAATATATACCTATATGGATATATGCACACATACATAGACCTATACATATATATATATACACACCTATATACATACATACATATATGTATATACCAAGACTGAATATATACCAATTGCTATTTCTGTTTGTCTGTCTCATTTATGTTAATAGACACTCTGTAGTACACTTTGAACAGGAGGTATCTAATAGAAGTTAACAGTGCATTGTATTGCAAACTCTCTCTGAAGAGACATAAGAGATCTTTTACAGTAAACAGGAAATGAAGTAAAGAGACAAAAAGTATATAAAATAATAAATGGCTTAAAGACAGATGTATGGGAAAATGTGGAAGAATGTCGAGGAGATAGGTGATGGAAGCTAGCCAGATCGTTCCATGGGAAAAGGAGCATCAACAGGGCATGTTGACCCATAGCCAGCTGGCTGAGCCTCTGCCAGTGTGGTGCTACACCTGGGCTTTAGGTTGAGATTTGCAATGAGCTTACTGCATGTGTATAGTACATAAGAACCTTATATAGTGCCTCCACCGTGGTGTTCCTAACCATGGACCAATGGTCAGCAGTGCCTGGGATTCTCCTGCGCCTTTATTGCCTCGAGCTAGTGAAGCTCCACTCAGATGCAGAGGTAATGGTCAATATCGACCATAGTGTGCCTTGTGTTTGTGTATTTGTCCCTGCGGGGGGGTCCAGGCATTACCCCTGTCTTACCCTTACAACAGAGTGGGAATTTCGTTTTCCTGACTCATAATACAGAAATAAGGGACTATGGAATGAAATGAGAATGTGGTAAATTCTAAAATATGGTAAAGAAATATTTTGTCACACAGTGTATGTGTTTAGACCATGAAACCCAGTACAACTATTAAGAGACTTAATAAAATTAGAAAAAAAATAATTGGAATAGTTATCTAGACGTCAAATATATCTAGAGAGAAAGTTAATGGTAGAAAGACAAAATGGATATTTTAGTAGATATTCAGAATTTTAGTTCAACAATCATTATTAAAAATCAATGTAATAGGTAGAGATGGTAAAGACGATGGAGATTACCAAATAGGAGATTGTCTGCTGAGAATATTTTGCACTTCCCTCCAGTGTAGCTGATACTGGTCATTTTTACAGATACATACAAGTCTGGATGTATTTTACATTTCATCTAGTATGACTATGCCATATTTGTTCCCTTCTTTGACCTATACACACATATTCATTCATATGCATCTTTGAAGTTGAGTACAATTTTATTTCCTAACTTCATGATCTAAATTAACCTTTTTATTAGAACAGGAACTGTTAATAATATTTAAATAGAGTGAAAATTAAGTTTCTCTGTAAGAAATTAGCAATTTCTTTGGGACTGAATATAAGCAATTTTATGCCTTTTTGTTTATGTAAGCTCTATTTTGATTGAACACTCAAGTTCTCTTTCTGTTCTTACTCCTCCTATTCAATCAGCAATACCAAGAGAGACAGAATCAGATCCTTGTTTATTATTGATGGCATATTGTAAACAGTTTGTTACAAAAGAATGCAAAACAAGGGCATGGCTGATGTTGTGACAAACTAAAGGAAACTCAGATGCAGAATTTAGAAAGGGAGACCAGTTTTACCTTGGTTTCTCTTTGAGAAAAATACTTAAGCACAGTCAATCAGATGTTAATAATATTATTACTAGGAAGCAACAAAAAAACCCAAACACAGTAAAAAGACAAGCTGGCCATAGCAAGTGGGCGCAAGACCCAGCAAGCAATTTGAAGGAACTCCCCTTGTTTTGCAGTTGGAAGCCCAGCTAGCAAGGTTGTGAGCATAAAGCCACTCATCCCCTGTGTAATGTGTATTTTTTGGTAACTTTCTTTTCTTTAATCTAATAGAGGCTCCTCGGTTTATACTTCTGATAGATTAAAACCTGTTTGTTATGGTTTGCAATTTGAACGTGAGACTACCATGAGAATTTGCTTTCCACCTAGAAGTTCTGTGTAACAAGTGCATGTTATTGCCAATATAACTTTTTATTCAAAGTAGTAATAATGCTGTAATAGGATTTACATAGAAAAAAAATCCTTCCTCTTTTGAGGGGAGAGGTACCAGCATAAACCAACCTCTTTAAATGTTTCCATATTAAGTTCTGGAAGTAGGGTATACCACTATCCTTTATAGCTGCTTAATGAAGTTTCAAAATGTTAATTTATCTGCCTCTACACATAAGCATGTGTATACATTTACAATATATATGTATATTCTGTTTTTTTATTATAAGAAATTGTCTAACGTGACTATAGTTTACTAATGTAGACCTCAGATAAATTTGCTTTGAAGTTACATCAGAGGATAAAAGTTTCTAGAAAAAACACCCTAGTTTGAAGAACTAGCTTAAAAGATTGTAACTCTTTACTTAAGTTAGTGGTTGGTTTGGATTAAGGCATTTTACTATGTGAAAAATACCAGTTATAAAACAGGCTTAAATTTTAGTTTTAAAAGTTTCTAATGCATACAAGCTTCCTATGTAATTTTATAATGTCATGATGGCACTTAAAAACATACTACTATGTACACACAAAATCCCCCCAAATTAAAAATATGTCTAGCATATACACAAGCAGTGATACCTGAGTCTTTTCTGTTAGCTTTATCGTCATTAAATACTGAATGTAAACGGCTGATCTACATTCTCATTTACTGATCTGAGCAGTAGCAGATTTGAAAACGATATAGAGTCTAGACGAATATAGGATCTTAAATGCACCATTTCTAACCATCACGCCTCTTGGGAAGGGACATGCCAGCTCCTGAATATTATCTATCAGATTCTAGCAATCTTAGTTCTTGAGGCAACCAGCATACTGAGAAATAACTGCTTTATTACATATTAGTTGCCAGCAAAAGATTTTTAAAAAGGCCAGTCTTTCACTCCACTCTGTCAAAGCACAATGGGGTGTGATGATGATGTTGAATTAAACTACTATCTTAATAGACTTTGAAATTAAAGTGTGATAAAGGATGTATTGTGTATAGTTTGAATAGTTAAAAACCTTAGAAAAATAATATGGCTAGTATCATATGTGTAATTTGGAATCAGACATCTCTAGAGATTTCTGAAATTGTGTTCTTAATAACTGTCCTGGTCAGCCCTTGGCTTTCTCCAGTGCTTAAAAACTTGGTGAGTTTATGAATAGAATGAATTCTTTTTGATCATTTCTAGGGCATATATTTTAGGCAGGTAATTTTCTTGAAAATTCTTGAACAATTCATTGTTCATCACAGACAAATGTTAGAAAAGGAAGTGTGAGGTCTGAGCCTTGCTGAATCTTCTGTACTATTTTTCTTAGAGTAATTTAGCACTCCAGTCACACTGTGGTTTTCCTTTATACTAACAAAAATGATGAGAACAAGTAAAGCTCAGTGTTTACAGAGACTTGGATCTCCCCAAGGCCAACAAATAGGAAGCATCTTTTCAGGTGTCTCCTCTTACCTCATCTATGGCACATGTGATTTTGTTCTCAAGGATAGCAGGAGTTCTTTATTCCCTTGTTTAGCTATGGTTTTTCATATTAAATTTTTTAATCAACAGATTTTGACTCCATTTATTTCTTGGCCATGCTGGCTTTCAACACAGTTGCTTTGTGCTTAGTGAATTAATGCAATGCTATAGAACAGCCCAAATTCAAACCATTAGCTACACAATGCAAACATAAACAAGATATATAACACTGCAATAATTCATTTATTGAAGCAAGTGGAAAATTCGAGGCATATGTAATCTTTTTGGACAACTGACAGGCAGGTGTGATCAAGAGAATGGGGAATACAGTGATTGTACTCAGATAGAGACAGGTTTGTCAAGGTGATTAGAAAGTAAAGTAAAATGGAATTAGGAAGAATAAAGAGAGTGTTGATTATGCCAGAACAAGGAGAAATAACAATGCAGAGGCAACTGGGGATTCTAGATGAACATACTACAGCAATAACAAATGTGTATCTGGGGAGATTTGGGAAGCAGAGCCCAATGGCATAGAGGAATGTAAGGCAGCTGTGCTAGAAAAGTGATAAACAGAAGAAAATGTGTAGAGTGGGTTTAAAGAACTGCTGGACCCTCCCTGATTCTCAATCCCTCCCCGATATGTTTGACATAAGCAGGGAGACAGGTAACACTAGACTTTAAGCACATCTCAGTGCTCTCTGTTCTGTGGCAGGTCATCTCATGTGAGGGCAGAGCAGATTTTTAATTTAGTCTGCCCCCTGTTACCTGCAAGAAGCAGAGAGTGAGCATGCTGTTTTGCTTTAGGCACATCCTTCCTGTTCTTGACCCATCTCCAGTGGTCCCCATAAGCACCTAGCACAGCTGTTGGGGGTGATAGGAGTCACTGGCCCCAGCACCAGCTCTTGAACAGGAAGAGTGGTTTTATTGCACTAGGTCTTCTCAGCGCTGCTGCCTTTCAGACTTCCTTGCACCACAAGAACAAATCAGCTCACATGGACATCAGTGGTAGTGAAAATTGCCCTCTTCATTCCCACTGCATGAATTCATCTGGGTTAGGAGTGAGACAGTGCATTTTTCAGCAGTCTTTTCCTACCCAAAGCCAACGAATGTCTAGCCTTTCTCACAACTCCTGTTTTCTGTCATCTACATGTATGTTTCTGTACCTTCTTTTTCTCAGTATTTGCATTGTGTCTTGGCCTGATCTTCTTCCCTCCAGCTTGTTTTACACATCTATTTACTCATTATTGTATTTCCTCTCTCTGTGCAGCAGCCTAGAGAGAGGGAGTCTAAAACATCCCAATCAGGCTTTAATGACGGCAACAACAACAAAATTACTGTTCCCATGATCAAATCTCAGAGTTCTGTGGGCAGGATCTGCCCCTAAGTAGCCCAGAAAATTTGTACAGTAAGTACAAAAGCAATATGGGCCCTAAAGACAACACATATTAGCTCCAATCCAGGAAGTCAATTGGAAAAACAGGAATACATGAGGAAAAGCACCTCACACACAGGCATTAGGCACACAGAGACAGACTAAGGCACAAACACATGTCACTTCAAGTTGTATGGAAAGTTTAAAACAGTTAAGAATTGCTTTCTTTTGGCAGCAAGTGATGTCTTCCTTTACCATCTAAAACTTCTGAAACAGCCCTGCTCATGCATATATTTCTGTATGGCACAATCCTGGACTCTTTGGCTGTTTCTACAGACCAAGGTCTCTTCTCTTGGGAGACTTGACATCTGGAGTCCATCTCCCATCTTCCTCTACCTGACCATCGAGCCGTTAACAGTGTGAGGACTCCCTGTTTGTGACTTGAGGTTGTTGGCTTATCTGTAATTTGTAGGACGTAACACCCTGGAATGCCCAGGAACCGAGGCTTCCACATAGCTGGGGTTCAGTCCCACCAGGCCTCGAGGCTGGCTGGCAGCCTGTGTAAGAGGTAAACTAAGTCTTCAGGGCAGCATCAACAGATGACATCATAGATGAGACCCATGAACTCTGTTACTGAATCTTGACTACTAATAGTAGTAATATCATAGCAGTGTTCATCTAAGGTCAGAGGCAACGTTGTGTGTGCTTGAAAGCTCGTCTGTGATATTATCACCACTAACTTTGCCTTATTTAGAGTCATAGAATCAAGGAATCAGTAAGGCTGGAAGGGATCTCTGGAGATCATCTAGTCCAACCTCCCTGCTCAAGCAGGGTCACCTAGAGCATGTTAGACAGGGTTGCATCCAGGCGGGCCTTGAAGATCTCCAGAGAAGGAGACTCCACAGCCTCTCTGGGCAACCTGTGACAGTGCTCTGACACTCTCACAGTAAAGAAATTCCCCCTCACATTCAGGCGGAACTTCCTGTGGTTCAGTTTCTGCCCATTGCCTCTTGTCCTGTCACACGAGGCAACTGAAAAGAGGTTGTCCCCGTCCCCTTGACACCCATCAAATTTAGTATTGATATATGTGGTACTCAAGTAGTTTTGCAAGCAAATGGAACAAAAATACAAGTGCAGATCAAGTGATGAAATCCAATTCATGAGGATTCTGCTTTTTTATTTTCTTCACATTAGAATGTTGCAAATCAAGCTTTTGATTGAAGCCATGTTTCTCTTACAGTATTGCTAAGAAAGAAATCATAGAAAGATGGAGGAAATTATGTCCTGGAAAACTCTTGTTTTGGACTATAATAATCTTTTGGCTTTTTGCTGAACCTTAGTAAAATCCTTGTAGACATGGGTTGGGTAGTGTTGCACACAGCGTTCCATGGGTGTTTGCAAACATTGCTATGCAAACATTGAAATAACCACTATGTAGTTATTGATACTAGACTTTTTAAAACATAACTGCAGTAACTGTCAATGAAACTATTACTTCAATGGGCATAATTAATCTTTTTTTCTACAGCATTATTTTATCAGTGTTGGAATATTGCCAATCCACTTAGTTTGTTTAAATCTATTTGAAATTCTTCTGCTGCACTCCTACCTGTACTAGTGTAAATAACACTGTGTCATTTTGCTGCAACAACGTTTCCCTTATCCCATCCAATGCATTAAGAAATGTATTAACCATCATAGGACCTAGTAGGGAAACTTGATGCCCTGTTGTTATTTTGCTCTGATTTCATGACAAAAGTTGATCATTTAGTTTTGCTCTAGTTTTAATGCTTTTGCTTCTTTTGTTTTGTAAATATGTTAGTTCTTATCCCACAGTTATTTATCATCCTTACTGTACATGTGTGCAGGATCTTGTGAAAGGGCTTCTGAAACTTCACGTGTTAATTTATTGGTATTCTTTTATCTCCTACTTATGGACATTTTGAAAAAGAAAGAAAGAAAGAAAAAAAAGGGTTGAGGAATATATGAGAACTGATTTCCCACTGCTGAAATAATGCTGGTTAATCCTTGCCATATCTAGAATTTCCAGGTATTTAGCCAATTCACCAAGTAAAGTTGCTGGATAAAATTTGCAGTCTGCTAATACCCCAAATCAATTCTCAGGATGTTTACTATTTTTAGGTGTTTTATAACAGAGATTGCTCTTTAACAACAGTTTGTATATTTCTGATAGCAGCTCAGTTGCTTTCTACTCATGTTCCTGCAGAAATTTTTTATGCAAACACATGTGTTTGGGGATTTTACTTTGTTCCAAATTATCAGCTTTTTTTCAACATGTCTTCTTCTAACTCTTCAGTCTCTAGTATTGTCTGAACTGCAGGCAAGGACAGAGGGTGAGTTTAAACCTTATCTGATGTGAAGCGGAGGTACTGAGGTGATGCAGACTCAGTCCTGAGTGCTCATTTTCAGGTTTATCAGACCAGATATATCCTGAAAGTGCAATGTATGCTGAATACTCAGAATGCACAGATACAGTAATCATAGCAGGAATGGTACTTCAAAAAAACTGTGACAGTAGTGAGTACACTGTGCTTCTTGCATAACAGCTTAGTGGTTTGAGCATTTGGTTGAAAGGGGAAGTTATGTTCCCAGACTGTATTTATAGTTATTAGTCCATATTTTTGCCCTATTGTTCTCTAGTCTAAAAAAATGTAAGCTGTTCAGGGAGTAGACTCAAACTCTGTCCCCTCTTTCCCATGGCTACAAAACTCAGATTTCTTCTATTTACTCTACTCCTGTGTTTCACTTCTTTATCACTGTAGCTACCTGACAAGGGGTAGCTTTCCCAGTGAGATTATTTTCTCAAAAAGTGAAATATTTGAAAAAGGCTGAGAAGGGTCAGAACCCTCCCCCAACCTTCATGAGCAAATGCTGTCACCCTGATGCTGTTATACAACAGATAGGTCTTACACCCATTTACTGTCTTCTCCAGTGTTACTAAAGAAAAGAAATATTTATTTCATTAGATAATTGTCCACAATAGAAGAACCTGGTCTTTGTCTCAGGGATTTCCTATTTAGTAACTTCAGACAGCTCTCCCCTTGGCAAGCAAAGTTTATTTTCTCCTCAAAGTTACCTACCCTTCCCAAGCTAATAATGAGGGTGCCAAAGAGCTAACTGTAGTGCTTTGTATGATCCTGCTGTGCTCAAAGGTCTAATATTAGGCATGATGCTACTTAATTCAGGGGTACCTAAAGTGACTGTTTTTTGAATATAGGGGGGAAAAAAAGTGTGCAATCTGTCAAAATTGTATGCAGGTGCTCAAAACCCCACATGAATTCCAGACAGCAATCCCAATTATTTCCCAGCACTGCCTAATCTTGTGGGCACCTCCCTACTGAACCTGAAAGCTCCTCAGGCATTTAACTTTATTCACCCACACATGTTAAGCAGATCCTGTTTTGGAAGATAGGCATTTATCTCTTGCCTAAAATTCTGTTGCAATCCAGCTTTAGGAAGACAGGCATTTAAATCTCTTGGAGGAGCCTGAAAAATTAGAAGCAGTCAGAATTATGTCTTACTTCTTCCAGTATGGACCATCAGCTTTGACATAATGCGCCAAATACTTAAAGCACATAGCAAATCAAGCAACCAAGTGGAATTCTGAATTTACTGTTTGAGAGGGATTGATCTTACACTGTTTACATCTTAAGAGACTGCCTTAACTATTATGCCATGACTCAGGCAAAAAGCATTAGCAGCCTCTCCTACTGCACTTGAACCACTGTGTGGAGAAGAATACTAGAAGTCATTTGACTCTAGTTCTCATCTCAAAAGGAGCAAAACTAAGGGACCAAACTAATATTCCTGGAAGATATGTGTTGTACGGGACATTGTCATGGGATAAAAAATAAAAATAGGTTAGAACCTCATTTCGCTCCCCTTACCATCTGTGTAAGAGAGCATTTGACTTGCTAGGCTAACCTTGTCCCCGCCTGTCTGCTTTTATGCAACCCATGTTATTCCTGGTTGCACAGGTCCTCAACTGCATCAGCTATCATCTATGGTACCTTACAGTGGTTGATTATGCCATTCTGCTGGGAAGTTCGAGCTAAGGGTTTAATTAGAGCCTAGAAAGAACATCACCCACTTCCTTTCTTATGGCTTAATGCATCTATCTGCAAAAGGTGGGTGGAAACACTGTGATCACATACTGCTTCATTAGTGTCAGTCCTGCAGATAGGCTGGTGCATGTGTGGATGGTGCACTACTAGCATTTCTGACAACTTTCCAAGAGGATATCTGCATTCTAACTACAGCCTGGCTTTGCCCACTGGCAGCATGAGCTCACTTCACAGTCAGTGGAAAGAAGGAAGTGTTCTAAGCACCTCAGAGGAAGCAGTCATCTTCTGCAGGTGTTCAGAAGTGCCTCTTCCAATCCGCTGACTGTATAAGAAAGTTAAGGTGTAATTAGATTACACCTTTCCTCCCTACAAGGCTCAAATGTGTAAAATTTCACTGAATGTCTCAGGGAGGTACATAAAATAGATAGACAGGATTCCATCACAAATACTCAGAGCTTTGAAGAAAAGATGAAAACTATTAAAAGTCAAGAAAAATTTTGATTAAATGTAAGACAATTTTTGAAAAGCATTAAAGACTAAGATTTTTTTTAAAAATTCCTTTCTCCTCCATTTCACCTACCATCAACTTCTAGAAAAAGCGATTAACAATGGTATTAAAAAACAATCCCCATTCTTTCTGTGAAGCTCTACTCACGATCTGAGGAGGACTGAGAATAAGTTTTAACACCTTCAGAAAAAGTAGTGGGACTAATAAGATGATATCCTTAACCAAACAGTTGTTCAGCATTTAGTCTAGTTCTTTGTATAGAACTGCCAGAAAAAGGACAGAAACATTTATTTTTATAGCTTGAATGTGCATTGATTAATTTTACTAGTAGAAAACCTGACTGAAAACATGTTTGTTTGTAACATTAAACTGATACTTGCCTACAGTGTATTTACATGATGTGAATACAAAGGGCTTTCATTAACATTACAGTTCTGAGAAAAGGATGTAAAGCAACATAAAGGAGTCAAGATTTGATTTTTCCTGAGATAAGCTGAAAAAATAATACACCTTTACTAAATGTCACTGTTTCTTCTTTCATGTCTTTTTATGTGATGCTCTTTCTTACCACTTCGTGGCTGAGAACAATATACATTTAGAATGAATCCTTCACTGATATAAGCAACTTCATCACATTGTTTATCACTTGTGTGTCTAATTTCATGTGTTACTAAAAAAGAGAAGAAATTCATCAGAGATGCATGATATTAACTCTGTATTTTTGTCCTAGAGCAACCAATATGCAATTTTATGCATATTACTGAAAGCAGACCGATCTGATCATGCAAACTATATCATTAATTAAACTATATATCTGTAATTAAATCTTTTCTAGAATGTAAGTTTATTTTTAAAGAGTGATTACACTTCAGATGGATTTCTAGAACTTTGCATGGCTGCCCATGTCACCCCTAAAAACAAAATATTACTTGCATCAAATTGAATACATAGGTAAAACTCTTCTGAAACTATTGTTCATACTTCTTGCTTTGTATCGATGTTGTTACTCATCTGCATTTATGGAACGATACGAGCTCTATGAGTAAAAAACAATGCAAGCACTGCATTTCCTGTAGCCTAAACCAGAGATCTAACAAAGCAGTTGGTAAGTAGGATTTGCTATTGTCTCACCTGCTTGACATCTCAAAATTAGACTAAAGGTTTAAAATTAAAAACAAAGTTTCAAGATAAACTGTGTGATACACAATTGCAGTAAAGCATGCATTCAGGAGGCTGGGAGAAAATTCAAGCTCCTAACGTAGCAAAACTTGGTATCTAATCTTCTAAGGCTACATTTTACTGAAACTGCGTTCAAAATAATCAGAACCTTTCTGCAACTGCCAAAGCTGCAACAACGAGAAAAGTTAAGTTTCTGCCGCCCAAGATGACGTGAGTTTTGCCTAGAGTAAGCGCTGCCGACGGGACGAAGCCGGAGCCGCTCATCAGTGCCGCAGCGAAGCAGCCCCGCGACCACCCCGCCGACGTGTTCGGTCACGGCACTGCGCGGCGGCCCCGGCCCCGGCGAGGGCCTCGCGGCTGCTCACGTGCCGACGGCGGCCCCCGGTGCGGCGCGGCACTGCACGGCACGGCGCGGCTCCCGCGCCGGGGGAGCCTCGGCCTTCTGTCTGCCGCCCCGGGGTCCGCGCCGAGAGCACCGCAACCTCCGCTGCAGCCACGCCGCAGCTCCGCGAGGCAGCCGAGGCGCCGCGCCGGCCCTGCCCGCCCAGGGCAGCCGAGCCGAGCCGAGCCGAGCCGAGCCGAGCCGGGCCCGGCCGGGCCGGCCGCCGCCGCCACCCCCAGCGCGGCGCGGCCCGTCCCCCCGCACATGCCCAGAAGGGCGGGAGCCGAGGCGCGGCGGTGACAGCGGCGGCGCTTCCCTTCCGCCGGGTGGGGGCCGCGCCGCGCCCCCGCCCCGCCCGGCCCGGCCCGGCCCGGCCGCCCTCCCGCAGGCGGCGGAGAGCCGCGCACGCACACAGACAAGCGCGCTGCCCGCCTCGGCTCGGCTCCCCCCGCGCCGCGCCGCGCCGCGCCGCGCCGCCAGGGGCGGGAGGCGGCCATGTCGCTATTGTCTCTGCGAGCGGCGGTGCCCTTGCTCCGGGTCTACTGCATCGGCCTCGGCGTCATCCTGCACCAGCTGCGCCTCCGCCTCCGCCCGCGCCGCCGCCCGCCCCCAGGTGAGCAGCGCGCCCAGCGCGGCCCGCGGCGCGGACGGGGCGGGAGGGGGCTGCCGGCCGAGAAGGGAGAAGTTGGGCGCTGCCGGCCCGGGAGCCGCGGCGCCGGGCCCCGCCGCGGCCCCGAAGGCGGCCTGTCGGGCCGCAGCCCGGCCACCCCGGGGCTGGGGGCGCCGCCGCCGCCGCCGGGAGGCCACGGGGTCGCTGCCGCCGCCGCCTCCTCCTCTTTCTCCTCCTCCCCCTGCTGCGCGGGGCAGGGGGCCGTGGGCGGCCGCCGCGGCCGGCGGTGCGGCCCCCCCCCGCCCCCGCCGCCGGCCGGGCCCCGCCTCCCGGGCCAGGCCGGGCCCCGCCGCCGCCGCTCCGTCCGGCCCCCGGGGCCGCCGCCCCGGACGCGGGGCGGAGCGGGGAGTGGGGCCCGGTACGGCCCTGCCTCACGGCCGGCCTGACTGCGGCCTCGGGAGGCGGCGAGGGGCTCCGCGGGGGCGGGTGCCCTTCCTCTGCGCTTTCCTTCCGTGCTCCCGTCTTTTCCACTTTCGCTGGCCGCTGCGCCGCGGATCCTGGCTCGGAGACGCCGAGCGAGGCGGTGTTCCCGGGCTCAGGTAGGTGCTCGGGGCGGGCGGGCTGCCGGCGCCGGGGCGCCGCCGGCCCCGCAGGGTGCTGCGGCCCGGCCCGGCCCGGCCCGGCCCGGGCGGCCCTGTGGAGCAGCGTGTGTGCTCTCACCAGCCGAGCTGTAGCGCTCCTGTCACTGGTTGCTGGTGCCTACGCTGGCAAGTTAATGACGCTTGTATTTACTCCAACGGACTTCAGATTAGTTGTTTATGTGAGAAGTTAACGCTTTCGAATTTTTCTGATTTTCATCAACAGCTGATTTGATAATGACTCAGTTTTTCCCATATAACTTTTATGAAGGAAACTTTGAGTTTCTCAGAAAACAAAAATGTAAGTTTCCTCTTTCCTGATGTCATTCTCTTAAGCTTTTAAAACATTTCTGATTTCGTAAACTTAACAGTAAACTACAAGTCCATGTGGACATGTACAGTATCATCAGGACTCGGTGCAAAACTGCATACAAGTTGGTGCTTCTGACATTCTCTGCCTAGCTGCAAGTGTGCCTTTGTGGAACTGTTGGTGGTTTTAAAAGAGCAACAGTAAAAATTTTGAGAGCGTAGTGTTTCAGTGGGTAGACGAGGTATCTGTGTATAACTTAGGTTGCAGAAATAATTGTTTTAGAGAGTAGCTGAAGCACTGAGGAGCCGAGAGAACAAATAAATTACATGATAAATGCGTATCTGCACATTTCATCAAATGTCGCTCCATTCGGTAGTGGTTCATCTAGTTTTATTCATTCCTGATAATTCTGCAACAGATTTGGTTTCTACTTTCTCATTGTCAAAATGTAATGAAGAATATTTGTAAAAAACAGAAACAAACAAAAGAATCTTAACAACAAAAAAGGCAGATGTGCGTACAGTTTTAAGTCATCTGAGCATTTTTCTAGCATTAGTTTTTCTTGGCAGAGCAAAACTGGGTATTGTGCCTAGGGTGTGTTATGTTTTCCAAATCTTTTTAGAATTAAAGAGAAATAGCATGACAGCAGTGTGACCCAAGTATTTTGTTATATTACGTTCTTAAGTACTATTTAAAAAAAATACTGAATTTAGAAATGTCAGATTAGGACAATGAACACATAACCTGGGAAATGTCAACTGGGCTGAGTAAGATGAACATAGGTTTGACAGATCTGGAAAGTTTTCTTTCAGTTCTAACTCAAGCTGGTTCCAAGGACAAGGAGCTTTCTCCTGGGATAGTTGTTTGTGCGCAACTGCCTCTTGGCAGTTACCTGCTGCCTTACTTTAACTAGATTTGTCTAGCTGTTGCTTAAAAAAAGCAAGTCAGCTTGTCAGTAAGAACATTTTTTACTTAGATTAGCCTAGTTTTCATATAATAACTTCAAAATAACAACTGTAATGTGACAAAAAGTATTTCAAAAAGTGAAAGTGTCGATTAGAATATGCTTAATTAAAACTTGGATCAATAAACTTATTGTAAGAAAATACCAGGTTACTTTTCAAGACAGTAATCTAGAAAACTTTGAAACACATAAAGATTTTTGTATATCTTTCTAAATAGATATCCTCTGACGAATATGCATGTTTTATTGCGATAATAACTGTCATAATATCATCCATGAGAGAGAACCTGAAAGGGAGAAGTGGGACTGGGTGGTGAACTGATTCATGCCTCCAATCCAGTCTCCTTGGTCTCAGCTAGACTGTCAGAGTTCCCAGGCATAATGCAGCATTGGTGCAGCTCCGTTGTGGAAGTTTTAAAATAGGGACACATCTCATACTTGAACTGTGTGCTGATGGATAAAGGCAATGCAGAGGTCGAGTGTGAATGTAGCCCTTCTGTCCTGAATTGCGCTATTAATTTTCCAAGAAAAGCTTACTTTCTCACATGTGCCGGAATGATGTTCAGGATGTTCAAAAGTAAACCAAATTAGTTCTTTCTCGTTCCCAAAACTTGGTCAACGTTGTATGCTCTTGGCACATGTGCTTTAATGCTATGTTGTCACATCCTGCTAAGGTTCATCTAGTTTTTATAGATGGGATTAAAGATAGTTTATCTGGGAAGCAGGACAGTTTGAACTCTGAAGTCTAGATTCAGTGCAAAAACTTAATAATTGTTTTGAGCTATGAACTGAAAAGACAAAATTATTCAACATGAAGGTGCAACCCTATAGTATTGCAGAGTAGGAAAGGTGGGAAGTTTGTCAGAAATTCTAATCCTGAAAAACAGGGAGACGCAATTTTAAACCAGGAAGATAAAGGGGCTGCAATCGGTGATTATATCGTTAAGTAAAATCACTGTGCAGTAGTAAAAGGGAGGAGGCTACGTATGTTAAACATTTTTTCAAGTACTAATTGTATTAACAGTGAAATTACAGATATATATTGTAAGATGCATTACTGTTCTGTGGGCTAAGTGATTAATAATTTCATTAGATGTTACAGCTTAATTTTTTTATAATGTTTAGTCTTAATTAATTTGGGAAAAAAGCCCTGCATCTGTAAGCATCCTGATATGTCAGCTTTTGAAAAACAAAAACTTAATCAGTGAATTCATAAAAGATTAATAAATATTTATTATGATATCAGAATATATACACTGGAAATCTCATTATTGGAAATCATCTTATTGATGGCAAAAATGTTCTGTGTAGTGATAATATTTCTAGTATTTTAAAAATTTTCAATGAATTAATTTAGGGTTTTTTCTCTTGTATTTATCTTCTACTGTATACTTTGTTTTATTGAAATACATTACAGAAAGACTGACTGCTGCATGTTTTGTAATTTTGATGTTTTAGTAGTTATACTTGGACATATGATGTAAAGAAAAATGGTTTTGAACAGGGTAGTAGGGTGACTGAAGTTTAGAAGAGCTTAAACCAAGCCATAATCTTAAAAGTCTTTTGTTAAATGTATATTTTTAATTTGACCCAATTTCTAACTAGTTAATCAATATTTTAATTTGTACAAAATTTCTTTATAAAGGATCATGAAGTATTAATTTGAGAACATGTACCTCTTTAATTCATATATTGAGGGCTTTTATTTTATATGACTAAAGCATAGATTTAGCACTTCCTGCTTAAAGTAGTAAGGACTCCACATTATAAAAAATCTTGTTCCAGTGGTAGCTAAAGGAATGATCAAGTAGGAAAGATTGATGTTAGGCAAAAATTAAATTGCATCTGATAATTACTACTTTTCTCCTGCGCACACACAAAAGAGAGTTATTTAGGTAGTTTCAAAAGTTAGGAAATACCAGTTTTATTGTTGTCTCTGCAGAATGAGGCAAGGGTTCTGTGAAAATGATACTGATACCGTGTAATTAGAGTCTGTGTCATATGGTATATACACAAGGGGGCAGAACTAAGGTTGCACGATGGCTGTACATCTGACATTTCCTAACATTCACATGCTTGGTTTCACAATCTAAGTTACTCTAGTACAGTTTCTGAAAACTAGTAGTATTAGTATACTAGTTGTATACAAAATAGTATTTTCTTTGTTAGTGGGGAAGTCAAATTCTGTTTGCTATCCTCTGCAATGCGTGTCATCATTGGGGTTTAAACCTTTGACGTATGCTGGAGAAACATGTTTTTATGTTACGAGAGTGAGTGTGAGCTGGGAAGTGTACAGAGTAAGGCTGTGCCTGAGAGCATAGTAGGAAGCAGCCTGACCTGGCCCTGGCCCTCCTTGCTGGGAAGGAGAGCACCCATCCTTTGCCAGAAGCAGCCAGGAGAGTGGGCAGAGGTGAGAGGCCATGTGCTTCTAGGGACCAGAAACCTGGTCTCTTCCTCCTCCACTGTCTTCTCCTGCGATTGCTGATGTCAACTACAAGGCCAGCAAAGAAGAATTCCTGCAGGGGTATTGTCAATTCAGCTTTTAAAAAGCCTCAGCCCTGGTATTTATTTGGTGGTGGTTTTGGCCAGCTGTATGAACGAGATGAAAAAAGTAGCAACTTTTCAGAATTTGCACTCCATTTAAATATGGGTGGAAATTTGAGAGAGAAAGGAAAGGCACTTTTGTAGCTGAAGGCTTCTGTCTGCTGGAAGGTTTTCAGCAGAGAAAAGTGGCACTAGTTTTTTTACAGTGGAAAGTTGTAAAAAAAACTAAAAGAGTGCTTTTGTCAGCTACCCATATAACAAGCTGCAGCACTTCCCAAAGGCCATGAAGTGCTTAATTCCCTATAGATTTCATTCTGCTAGAGGCTGATGTTTTGTTCACAGCTGATGGTGCTCTGTTTTTTGCCAAGCCTAGGTGTAGACATTTTAATTGTTTCATTAGAAGAAGAAAAATTTACCTTTCCTAGAGAAAATTGTGCAAACTTTTCTTTTTCTTTCTTCTTTTTTTTTTTTTTTTTTTTTTTTTTTTTTTTTAATAGTGCCGGTTACACTGTATGACATTTGAGGAGAGGTAGGGGTGCTTAGTAGTTTATATTAGGGCTACTGTAACAGTTGAAGTGTGGTTTACAACATTAAAATAAAGGCTAACTTATACTGACATATCCTGAACTATGGCAATGCTACTGTGTGGCACTGTTGTTAACTGCCAGATTTATCTAAAAATAATGGTAAAACTGTAATATATATGAGAAGAAAGGATAGGATGAGTCTGAAATACTCCCTTGCTCTGAAACTGATCACTGAACTATTTTGATCCAAGGAGTGTCTTATTAATTTTAAATATTAAAGACACGTCACTTTTTTTTAAGTGCTTTCCTCCTTGCTTTTAGGTACTGCCATGTAATTGCAAAGGAAACTATAAAATTTAGTGAAATGTCAGGAGCCGCTGTACTTCTTTGAGACACTGTGGCATGGATTAAAATGGAGGAATCTAGAAGCAATAATAATAAATACTGATATGATGCATCTTGTCAATACGCAATTGGATGCTATAGCAGTGTTGCTTATACTACTCTGTATTATATCACTTTCTCTTTCAAAATCTTGAGTTATTATGAGAGCACATACCATGGAGCTGTCAACAGAGGCATTTTTGACTTAAGCAGCATTACCATATTGAATCAGTATTTTATACTGACAACTAAAAAGCACTGAATGGATCATAGTTGAGGACATACTATTCCTCAGAATGTTTTTTTTTTCTCCTCCAAAAAAGATCTGCACCCAGAAGTAAATCTTTACATATAAATACTAAAAACAAGTCTAATAAAATACTTACCCTACATATCTCACTCAGATTTCTAAACCAATAGCTTTATTTAAATAAATGTATTTAATCTTGGTAAATCTGTCTGTTCTTTTTTTTCCTCCCATTCAAGAAACTCACAAAATTTTGCAAACTTTCTGTGTTAGTCCAGAGGGAAAACCTCCTCCCCACCCCCCCACCCCACCCCTCAGTGCTCCTCAACAGCAGAAAACCCTCTGGAAAAAAACTTGCACACATAAATTTCTGTGGGATATTCCCGTGCAGCAAGTTTGAAGAAGCGAGGACCTTTCTTCCTCCTCCTGTCCGCCAATGTTTAGCCCAGGGTTTTCTAACACATACGACCCCTGATGAGCAAAGCAGGGAGCAATCCCATTACTCTTAGACTGGCTGCACGAATGCTCTTTCAGTTTCTGTTCTGCTCTTCCTCTGGAGGTGTATGTAGAAGGTCACATCGATGTTTAGCTGAGGGCTTCCTTCTCATTCCTGATTCTGGCCATGCCGCTCAAGAAGGGCACATTGTGCTCGGTATGGTTAGACTGATGTCATGGAAAAAAAATGAGAAGTGTCAGCGTGCAGTTGTATTGTTCTACTGCTTGACGTTTCGGTACAGAGAAATAAACTCTGGCACGTGGTTGCATGCACCATTAGCAGAGATACTGTAGGCCTTAGATACCACTTGCATTTGAACTACTTGCACAAGAAATACTTTCCTGTACAGATGTTTAGTTACAGATTGCCAAGTTTTGCCTTATCACTGCACTCTTCTCTATAATATCATCCTGCCTACCCCCACTTCTTTAGTCTTTTGGAAAAACAGTAAATTTATTTTCTAACTGATAGCTTAATAATATTTACTAGAGGTTACCCATATGCCTTTTCCTGTAATTGTAATGCACTGTTATTCCAGGAACCAAGACTGTGAACCAGTAGCTCAGGAGGTTGCTTTGATTTCTGAAAGAGAAGGACAGGAAAAGTTTCAAATGCATATTGTTCCTCTGCATGTAGGTTCAAATTCTATTTCCTTTTCTTTCAATCAGAAAACGTCTTTAAATTTCATAGGAACAGTATTAATGCCATGATTTTTATGACAATTTTTTTTTTTAAAAAAAAAAAAAGACTAGCACAGTTACGTCAAACTAACAAACTTTCAAAATAAACAGACAATAAAACCTTTGCTCCTTCAGTATCAGATTTCATTTTAAATAAATGTTAATAGTGGAGTTCAGTAACTCTTAGGCAGGAGGGTGTAGATCTAGCCCTAACTGTAACTTAAGGGAGAGGGAAATCCTGTAGTAAATTCTGGTTTGTGTGACAATAACGTATCAGCTCCGTGGTGATTGTTACACTTTCTCTACCAAGAATTACATAATTCTAGAAACAAGATGTTCTCATATCTTCCAGCTCAGTTTCACAGCAGAATGTGGTATATTAAAAATCATTTTGATTTTTGACATTCTAATGGGCTTCTTGTAGGTCACACTTCCTGCAAATCTCATCTTTAAATTTGCAAATGTAATTAGTAAGGTAGGTTTCTTGCTATATTCACAGAAACACTGTTTTCACATAGTTAAGTGTGGTCAGACTTGTGCTTTCTCATTGTATCTTTATCTTACTGCCTTTATCAGGTACTCATTAATGAGTGAAGGATCTAAAGGTGGAACGGTGGCCAAGAAGCAATGGAGAATAAAAGTTTAGAAGGTTCCCCATCAGACCTAAAGTTAGTGGCTCATCCGAGAGCAAAGAGTAAAGTATGGAAGTACTTTGGGTTTGATACCAATGCAGAAGGATGCATATTACAGTGGAAGAAAATCTACTGCCGTATTTGCATGGCACAGATCGCCTATTCGGGAAACACTTCCAACCTTTCATACCACCTTGAGAAAAATCACCCCGATGAATTCTGCGAGTTTGTGAAAAGTAACACTGAGCAGATGAGGGAAGCCTTTGCTACAGCCTTTTCAAAAATCAAGCCAGAATCATCACAGCAAGTTGTTCAAGATAATCTCATTATGAAGACTTACCAAAATTATGAAAACAAAAAGCATCAAGAACTGACAACTGCGGTCATCAGCTTAATCTGTGAGGGCATGTATCCTGCCTCTATTGTTGATGAACCCACATTCAAGGCCCTCTTGAGAACAGCTGATCCCAGGTATGAACTTCCAAGCCGGAAGTATTTCTGTACAAAAGCTATTCCTGAAAAATACAATGCTATTAGAGAAATTGTATTAAAAGAGCTCACTGAAGTTCTGTGGTGTGGCATATCCACAGACATGTGGAGGAGTGAAAACCAGAACAGGTCGTATGTAACAGTCGCGGTTCATTTTCTCAGCAGTAGTTCTTCTAACTGCCTGGCTGTTAACTCACGGTGTTTAAAAACGTTTGAAGTACCAGAGGATAATACTGCAGAGACTATTACACGAGTTCTTTATGAAACCTTCATTGAATGGGGTATCAATACAAAAGTCTTTGGTGCTACAACAGATTATGGTAAAGACATTGTGAAAGCTTGCTCTCTCCTAGATATTCCAGTGCAGATGCCTTGTTTGGGGCACACTTTTAATGCAGGAATACAACAAGCTTTTCAGCTCCCCAAACTGTGCAGCCTTCTTGCCAGGTGCCGAAAACTGGTGGAGTATTTTCAGCAGTCTACAGTAGCAATGTATATGCTGAGCGAGAAGCAGAAGCAGCAAAATATTCTCCACTGTATGCTTGTAAGCGATCGTGTTGCCTGGTGGGGAAGCACGCTTGCTATGTTGCAGCGTCTTAAGGAGCAGCAGTTTGTCATTGCAGCGGTTCTTGTGGAGGACAGCAATAACCACCACCTCATGCTGGAAGCCTGTGAGTGGAATACAATCGAAGGCCTGGTGGAGCTGTTGCAACCTTTCAAGCAGGTTGCAGAGATGCTGTCTGCCTCCAAGTATCCAACGATAAGTATGGTGAAGCCGCTTCTTCACATGCTTCTCAACACTACCTTGAACATCAAAGAGAATGATTTGAAAGAGATCAGCATGGCAAAGGAGGTAATAGCGAAAGAGCTGTCCACCACCTACCAGCACACCCCTGAAATAGACATGTTTCTCAATGTTGCAACTTTCCTGGATCCTCGGTACAAAAAACTACCTTTTCTTTCAGCATTTGAGCGACAGCAGGTTGAAAACAGAGTAGTGGAAGAAGCAAAAAGCCTTTTGGAGAAAGTAAAAGAAAACACCTTTAGAACTGAAGAAAAGTTCTTTGCAGTTTCAGAAGAGCCCCCTGTGAAAAAAATAATAATCTCCTCAACTCCTCCTCCTACTAGTGTAATCAACAACATGCTTGCAGAGATCTTTTGTCAGACGGGAGGTGTAGAAGACCAGGAGGAATGGCATGCTCAGATTGTTGAGGAATTGAGTAACTTTAAGTCACAAAAGGTTCTTGGTTTGAATGAAGATCCACTAAAGTGGTGGTCTGATAGATTAGCACTGTTTCCGGTTTTACCAAAGGTTCTTCAGAAATACTGGTGTATTCTGGCCACAAGGGTCTTTCCCGAACGCCTTTTTGGTTCTTCTGCTAATGTTGTAAGTGCTAAGAGAAACCGGTTAGCCCCAGCTCATGTGGATGAGCAGATCTTTTTGTATGAAAACACTCGGAATGGGTCTGAGGCAGAACCAGAAGATGAAGATGAAGGGGAGTGGGGTTTGGAACAGGAACAGATATTTAATTTAAATGACTCAGTAAATGTAAACAACAATTTCTTTAACATCCGTGACAGTGGGTTTGTTTAGCAGGACTATCGCGGTACATTTAATAACAAAAAAAAAAAGATATTTGTCTTAAGTTACCAAAAATACTTCTGTTTGATGCTATGGATGCTGTAAATATTGAACAGTTGTAACAAACTTGATTTAGCTTCCATTGTCTATGTTTTTCCCACTGTCTTAAAACATGAATGACTTGTGATTAAACAGCACTGAAATGAATGAGGAAATAAATTCTACAAAGACCGTGATTTCTGACTGTGGCCCAGATTTCAGAAAGCACTTATCCATGTGCTTCATTTCCACTTACTTCAATGGGACATAAACACGTGCTTATGTGCTTTCTATAATAAAAATATTTTCCTGAATTAAGACCCTAAGTAAGGGAGTTTTTAATATTCATGCCTTCACATTTAAATCCTGTGTGGCTTAGGATGTTAGCTTTAAATTTTGGACTTTAAGACATTATTTTTAAAATCCATAGATCAGAGCAGCAAAGATTTTTAGAGTGTATCAATGCTATAGAATAGATAAAAAGATATTGAACCTAATTTTCTTTTTCACTACCTCATATCTTAGGCCTGGTCTGTGCTAGAAAAAATCAACTGGTGTAACTGTAATTTAGGGGAGTGACATATTATCATTTTAACTGATACTGTTATGCTGGCATATGCTGTAATGTGGATGCACTTATACTGAGATAATTTATTTTCTTTCCAGCATGGTGTAAATGGTATGAACATTTTAAAACTGGTATTACTGCATCCACATCAGTCAGATTTTACCATTTAACTACCAACTAAGTGGCAAAGCCTTTTTTTGTGTAGGCAAGCCCTGGTCGTAGTCTCTTATGCTTTTACAAAGTGATTATGAAGTACACTGGATCAAGGCAGTGCTGTGTTACATTCAGTTTGTACAAGTGTTACAGATAATTCCATGAGGTGGAAGGCAGCAAAGAAATCAGGCCCCTTAAGAATGGAAGAATAGAAAGAAGGCTTGGAAAACTTGTAAGAGCCAAGGCTCTATTAATGTGTATATTTTATAAAGTATTTACCTTTTAATTTAAATGGGGACTTTGCCCAGGGTAGCTAGGAAATTTTGTTAGCAAGAAAAGTAAGATAAATAGCTTTAATATTATGTAAATATATTTAAATGAGGGAGCCCCTCTATTTCCCTACATGTATTTAGTGACTCTTTAAATTTGTTTCTTATTATATTAGCACTTAAACTTCTTTTCTCCTGTCTCTCTTTGGATTCAGTTTGTAGAGTGGACTTTAGTCTGATCCAGTCAAATGTTAGAGTACTGTTTCCAATTAGTTGTTACTTACTGTAGTTGCTCCCTTTGTTTCTGTATGCTTAAATGTTTTAAGCTGTTTTGAGAACTTAGAAAAATAAAATAATAAAACAAACCTCTTACGAAGTACGGCAGGTTGTGAACAAGATTATAGTTCACGCTTGGCACAGAGTGGGATAACAGCCAGCATTTTTATATGAGGTATGGAGAGGGACTTCTCACATTGTCCAGTTATGGTCAAGGTTTTATTGTGATTTAATATTTGTTATTTGTGTCTACTCCCCTCAAAAATCTCCTATCTTGGGCTGTTTGGAGAGGGTAGTTCTCCTTGAATTAAATGCCAGCATTTCCTGTTTATAAAGGCCTACAAAAATGTAAATGAGAAAACTTTTGAAATTCTATGCCTTGTTGCAAAGAACTGACTTAAATTTACTCTCCTATGGCAGTCTCAGTTATTTTTTTTTTTTTGTTAAACACCAAGTCTTAGGTGTCCTGGTAATGGCTGGCAGCATGGAAGCCTAAGAGTGATTCTGCAGATTCACATTAAGTATCTATGATTATGTTAAGCACAACACTTTCGGAGAGAGATCTATTGGAGACTGGTCATTATTATTTTATGAGAGAAAATTTAAAGTTTATCATCATCTGGTCTCCTCAGATGTTTGGTTATAGAAAGGGCTTAGCCAGAAGGAAACTTCAAAAATAAGAATTATAATGGAATTTAATATATTACCAAACTACTTGTTTGTACTTTGCTTTAATAGTTATTACAAGTTTGAAGCCTCTTTATTTTCTTTTGACAGTGCATGTGGGAAGGAGAGGAGGGAGAGAAGGATGAATTTTAAAATAAAGGAGCAATGAAGTAAATAGTAGTGAACTACCTGGCAAGTTTAAGCCCCGGAAAAATGAATTTTAACAGCTGATGTGACACAGATTTGGCTGTCAGTAAGCTTAAATTTTCATTGTCTAGCGCTCTGAAAATTCATTTGCATTTGTATAAAGTACCTACATAGTGCGTCATTTTGAATGTTACTACTCTGTGTGCGCACTGAAGAGGTGTCTGTGATTACCCACGATGCAGAACAGAGGCCGGGCCTGAACAACAGAGGGAAGCGTAGGCTGTCTGTGAGGGTAGCACAGTCAAGCAAGGGGAGAGAGCAAGACATAGCAGGTGCCTTTTTATGCTATGTGACTTCCTGTTACACCCCTTTTTGTTTTGTATGTCCATTGAATGCCAGCTGGTGTCAGTTGTGTCTGTTTTCACCACCGCTGCCTGCTACTGCTGATGTTGGCCTTCAAGGAGCTGCACAAGTGCTAGGACAAGACATACGGATCTTCTCTTACACTAGTGTAACTTAAAATTGAAATCAAGGTAGAGAATACCAGATTCAGCAGAGTGTCAATCTCCCAATCTGAATTCAGCTCACCTATATTGACAGCATCCAAGTCCTGTTTCCATCTGCATCTTCTTAGGGCTAGAAGTACACAGTTCAGCTTATGGCTTGCCCCTTAAGCAGTTTTACTGAGACCAGGGCAGTGCACTATTCTTTTCCTTCTGGCTTCTTTTTACTTTTTGGTATCCAAAATAAAACTGTAGTTGGTTCAATTGATATGTCTCAGCATTCTTTTAAAAAAAGAAAAAAGAACAAAGCCATTGTTAGTCCTACCCATTGTCTGTGAGATTTTTATTTAATGTTCTAAGCTTGGAATATTGTTAAATAAAACAGAAAAATAAGTTAGTTACTAGATTATTTGTCTGATGTGTGTTCATATCTACAGCACTTTATGACTTTGAACTCTTCTGCAACAAGGGGAGGTTATATTCTAAGGTTTTGAAGCTATGCATTTATTTTCCTTTTGATGCTGTAAGTTATTTAAAAAAATATGCTGTACAAATCTTTTGGATTAAAAATATGAAGATGAAAAATGTCAGAAGTTTAGACAGTTTCTCTTGCTTAAAATCGTGTGAAGTTTTTCACTTGATCTAATTTTCTGTTGTCTAGCTGGGTGAAGAAACAAAGTTGCAAAGCTATTTTAAATATTGTTACAACGTGAGTAAAACTATGTTGTTATTGCCAAGGGTGGGCCCAGAATACATTTCAAATTACGCTATTAATTCAGATTGATGTCGGTGTTTCTTGACAGCTAATTTGAATCCTTGGTCTAATGTTTCCTGTTCTCTTTGGCACAGCTGAGACATCTCTTAGAGAGGCAATAGAGGGTCTTCAACTTTTGAATACTTTCATACTGGAAAAAAATGAGTTTTTAAATACTCTTTAAAAATACATATTTTGTGTCAAAAGAAGAATTACCTTTTGCTTACCAAGCTAAATATTTACAATTCAGGATTAAAACTCTATAGTAGGAACAAGAATGCAACTAAAAGGACTCTTCTCTGAAGCACCAATCTTCAAATACATTTCACCTTTCTGTGTCATCAGAAAATATTATGAAGATAAAAGGAATCCCCCAAACCAAACCAAGATGAAGTTAAGAGGATTCTTTTTCAGCAAATTGTATATAAGGCTCCTCAGTTTAAATTAAGGACAGAGATATACATCATTTTGAAGTTCTGGATTATTTGAGGAAAGGGCATAGTATTTTATGTTTCAGTTGTAGTAATGTATCAGGGATCTTACTGAAATTATAACCCGGTGTTGCCAAGTCTTCTTAACAAAAAGTTTTCTGTCCCCAAGTGAATAACTTAAATAATATTTCAAAGCAGGAGAGGTTAGGATATTCTCAAGACTTCTCCTATTTAACTTTACATTAATTTTATCACAGTAAAGAAGATCTTGGATCATTTTCAGCCCATTCCAGGAATTTGGAGCACAATAGTCTGTGAGATAGAGAGCTGGCCTTTGAGGCCAGAGCTCTGGATTATTTGATTTTTTTTGTCTGCAGCAAACTCCTGGTGGGACTCTGTAGTTTTGCCTTCTGTGAACCAGGTGAAATACTGGGGATAAATGCAGCATGAGAGGCAAACAAGCAGTCGGCCACAGGGCTGGTAGATGTATCCCAAGGAAAACACCTCTGTAAAGAGCCTGCGCACGGCATGACTCCCTGCTGCCCTGGCCTTGCCCCTTGCACCCTCAGGCCATGGAGGGGACCACAGTCTGGCCAAGTCCACCCACAGAGCTGCCTCTCCTGCCAAAGTCAGAATCAACTGTGAACCAAACTCCGACAAAAAATCACATGGGGGAGGGGAAATACCATTATCTGTACTTTTTCATATGTGGATGATTAAGATGAGCTCCAGTAGAAGTTTATTGAATGCTCTTTGCCTGCTCATGTTAGATTTGGCAGTTTCGCCTTCATTAATATCACAATGGTCCAAGTAGGTTTATGGGAACATTTGTAGGCAGACGGGAAAATTAAAGGCAGAAGAAAGTTACACTCATTGGCTAGTTGTAGTATTTTATAGGACTTCTGAAAACTTAAATGTTAGGTATCATTCTACACGGCCTTGTCCTTTCACATGATAGCTTATAAAGAAGGGGCTGATTGAGGACGTGGCTTCTGAGGGACAAAAAGCATATGAATTTTAGCGTAGAGGTAGTGTTTATATATTAGCTCAGTTGGTTAGAGCATAGTGCTGCTAATGCCAAGGTTGCGGGTTCAATCCCCATATAGGCTGCGCTGCCAGTTGGGCTAGATGATCTCCAGAGGTCCCTTCCAACCTTACCATTCCATGATTCTATGGTATTCCAAGATAACTGGTTAAAGAATATCGTAGCCTGGAAAACTTTGTGTTTTAAACTCTGCACACCTGACTCCTTTCCAGTAGTCTTGATTTTTGTATGTTCTTCTCAGAGGATCATCTCATTCTGAAGAACTGATAATCTGATTGTTTCTGTCACTGCTGTGGTCTGTAACTTCTTCTGAGTTACCAGTCTTCTGCTAAATCCAAGATGTATTTTACTTTGAGGGGATGTAGGGAAAGCACAGAATTAAAAAAATACATATATATTATTTGTGCTGTAGAGAGAACTTAAAGATACAGTGCCATTTTTTGTCTACCTTAAAAGGACATTGCTAAAGCATTCTAGGGATTTTATACTATTTGAATTGGAATTTCAGAACATCGCCATGTTTTCTGTATAATGCAGTCATTTTACAGCTTGAACAATAAAAATCAATTAAATATATTTTTACAGTTTTATTTTAGCTACAGTTCTCAGCATTCCTATGTCTGGGTTAAAATGACACAAAGGAGCTGAAGTTTACTATAAAAAGACAAAATACTGACAGCTTATATTGTGTTTTATTTTTTTTTAAGATGATCAGATTTGATTTATCTTTTTAAACATGCTAAAGCTATTGCAGAAGCCATTTTAAATGAGATTCCCTCAGACTCCGAAATGTTAATATTATGATTTTTGAACATTTATTTTGGATATTTCTATTCACAACTATTGATTTACCTTTCTGCCAAAAAAAAGATTAGTGTTCAAAAAAAGTAATATTGCTGCGATCTGTAATGTTTCAAAGTGGTAATCAGACGTATCGTTTGTAATTTTTTCAAAGAAGTTGAAAAGACTTTTATCTGGAGCCAATGTACGTGGCTTTCCACGCTTTACAATTAGTACTTATTTCTGATGTCTTTCACGTGCACTTTCACATTATCTTTTTTAAACTTCCCTATCTTAATTATAGCCGTGTAAAGGAGATACGCAGAGGCGTGCAACCAGTGAGGAACCAGCTTTCTATCCACTCTGAACGTGTGTAAAATTCTGCTTTAGGAAAGTGCTTTTATGTAGGAACTTGCTTCAGTTTGTGTAGTGCCTGTGCTTAAAATTGTCTGGGCAGGCCAGTGGTGGCAGGGACAGCAAGGAGGAGATGCCTTGCGGAGCTGTGCTGGGTGGGAAGGCGGCTGTGGTTCCTGGGGGCTCACTGGGGCATTTTGCTCGGTGAGCTTTTCCAGCCACAGCAGGAGGACGGTGATTTTAAAGCACATCATAACCTGGTTTCATATTTGTTTAGAATAGTCCACTGGGGCTATGACTTCTGTGCTTCAGAGAGACAGAGCTAGAGATTCCTCCCCATGAAATGGTGTGTCCTTGAATATGTTGCTGAATTGGACCAAAATTTACTATATGCTGTTGAAGATACTGGGGAATTGCCAGCTCAACACAGCTAGAAAAAAAATTCTTGGAGTCAAAAGCATAATCAGCATTAGGAATCCTTATTGCATATGAGAGTAAAAATGAGATCTGTGCTGTTCTATTTGTTTGGCTTTTAAGGTAAACATTTTAGAGTAAAATGACAGTAATTTGTGCTCTTGGCAGAAAAGCTGTGTCTGAGAAACTTTGTAATTGTTCAATTGCTTATGTATTTAATGCTGGCATAGAAGAAAGTCTTCTGTGGCTTTCAAATAAAGACGATACGTAGAAGTTAAGCTGCAGTTCCTATTTGACAGCTATTTAGGGGATAATATTTACAGCGATTTTACTTTTATAAATACCATAACCAGAGATAAACAGTCAGAAACAGGCCTGGGTAGTCCTCTTCTTAATTTTTAAGTATACCAGAGTCAGGGGTAGATGTTTTTAAATGAAAATAAAAAAAAAAAAACTGTTTTCTTTGTTAGCACTGATAGGTAGTTTGATTAAAATGCAGCCATAAATGTTGATGATAGTATGATAATTTATCTAGCTATATCTGAAGAGAGTGAATGATCTTGATTTATTTAGCACATTAAATTTGTCCTTAGTAGCATTCACATGATCTCATATTTAATAGCAATCTCCAGGCAATTTAGAATCAGATTTTTTTTTCTTTAATAAAAATATAATTTCTTTGACTACATAGGATTTTCTGCATGTTATTTTCCCTGAATACTTGCACTTATGAGTGAGAAATTAATCATTTATTTCTTAAGAGGGTGCTGCTCTGCTTTTCTGTTTTAGCCATTTTGTATCTCTGAGAATTTCTCAGTTTCTAGACAACAAGGTTTCATTTTTTTCCTCTATTTTTGTATGTTTTTATATTTAATCACCAATGAGGCTTACAGTGGTCAATTTTTAGAGTCACAGCAGTTCAGATGTCAGGTCATCATCAAAAAATCTTATGTCAGAAACATCCTGTTTCCATATCATAAACACAGTGCTCCAGATGAAATCTTCATTTTCTTAAATACAGGTTTTGTGTGTGTGTGTGTGGGTAAAAAAAAAGTACTTTTGCAAACAACATACAGTTCTGTTTGTGGATGATCGTCTAGTTTTATGTGAGTTTGTGTAATGAGGCATACTCAGTGGTTGGGCTGCTATTTTAAATTTTTTGAATCCACAGCAGAACTTTTGTGAACAGAAAGAATTCAATAACATTTAAAATCTTAAAAAATACATTGCTTAATTAATTAGAACAAATAGGAAGTGGGTCCATCTAGTTTCTCTGTCCAAGCTGAAGAAGTAGGAGTAGGAAAGATACTAAAAAAGTAAAGGCAGTCTGCAATTCCTTCAGTTTTTGTCATTTAGAATGGCATATATGAAATCTTTAAAGTAAAATTTGCATTTTGGTAAGCTAAAGCAGTTCTCTTTCATTGACCTACCTGTCTGACTTGTAGTGTAATTCTACATAAAACAGTAGTTATTTTTTACTACATTTTCTTACATAGAATTTTTAAGAAAACTATCTTTATTTACTCTCTTGCTGTCTATTTACACAGGTGCTCTGAAATCATGACACCAATTAAGCTTGTTAAACTACTAATCCTTTTATAATCTGATGTTTCAGAACTGTGTAAAACAAATGTTTTACACACTTCCAAGTGTTTTCATACAGCCAGTTGTGAGCTGTGTCAGCTTCAAAACACTGGTCTGTAAAATAGACACATAATGTTTTTAATTAATAAGATAGTGGCGAACAGAAGAAGAAAAATTTCTTCAAGTAATCTGTTGTTTCACATATGGATGCCCAGGCCAAAATGGCCGTTGCTGAATGATAACTTTTACACAACTTCTCTGGTTTACTGATGATGCATGTTCATGTAGGATCAAAAAACTTGCTGCTGATCATAGATTTGGGAAGTCTCAAAGGAGCACGTACTACAGTAATAAAGATTTGATCTAGTGGATGAGCAGATAACTTGTGTTGAGTGATTTGCACGCAGTGTGTATATTTTCCTATCACTAATTTTAAATCCTCCTTTACTTGCCTCTGTAGGAACCCGTGCATTAGTGCAGGTGTTTGCTTTGTTATTTGCTTTTGGCTTCTGTAAATAAAAGTACAGAAAAATATTGTCTACGTACTTTTAAGACATGGTAAAACTATCCAGAAGTTCACACATATTTTATGTGGCTTTCTAACTGTCTTCGCATGTGTTGGTGAACAGTAGGTTGAGGATGATACTCAGTTTGCTCTGTAGTGTTATGAATGCAGGAATGGCCTTGCAGTTAGGAGATTTCTGTGTGCCCAATAAGGACAGGAAAAAGGAACTCTGTTCATGTCATATCTGAAAATATGAAGCAATTTTGAAGCCATGATATTAACTCATTGTCTTGGACTCTTGCAGATAAAACGACCTCTTGCAGATAAAACAACCTCAAATTGGTGTCCTCTTCTCTCCCCCACCTCCATTCTTTTGGCTAATGTCAACAAAGGCTGTAGAGTTCTTTTTGGAAAGAAAAAATCCCCCAAAATGTTAAAAAAAACTATTTACCAATTTCTAAGAATATTACATATTTTTTTTGTGCCTTTTTTTGGCTGTATTAGAGTTGATGGAAGATAAAATTCTTTTACCCAGACACAAGATCTGTGGATGTCTAAATAGGTTGGAGTGAGCAGCAATTGGTAAATTCTTCCTTCAGTGAGCAGTACAGCCTAATTTGCCTCTCTGATCCATTGGCTACACTTCTGGCCTCTCTCTAGCCTATTTAGGAAAGTTGCTGGGCACTACAGAGGGGATATGGATTCCTCTGTAGGGTTTCCATGTGTTTGTGTCCTGCTGTAGCTGCTTTCTGGTCTGTACGTGTTTAAAGGAAGATGATGCGTAAGGGTTTTCCTGCAATTCTGTTTCTTTCTTTGGTTGGTTGATTGTTCTGAGAGAAGCACTGTGTAGATGATAATGTTATAGGGTGATAGGCTTGCAACCTCTGAGACTACAAAATGATTCTTTCATTTCTGGCCAAGATTAAACTAACACAAGTTTGGCCTAAAAAGGAGTCAGTGAGACTGCATTTCAGAAAACAAAACTCCATGATTTAGATGTCTATATATAGATTTAAGTGGTTAATATTAGCAGTTCATTTTGAGTGCCCTTCCTTAGGAAATAGGAGAATATGAAATGCAAGTAATTAGATTATTTTTACATAAAATTCTGAAAGAAAAAGCTTAAGTTAAAGCACCTCCTCTGCTGCCCTATTATTTACATCACAGCAATGTGGAACAGGTTCCATGGTATTTCAGTGAAAGAGCAACCTTCTTTTCTGTAGTCATTATTCTGCTTGCTTGATGTTTCGGTTTAGGTTATTTAGTCTTAACAAGCATAATCAGCAGTTTCAGTAGATACGAATGAGCATTTCCATGCCTTGGGCCTTTGTTCCTTGATGAACAGGAACTTATTTCTCATTAATGAACAACAGAATAAAAAAGAAAATAAGAATCTAGTATTATAGGTGGGAGCTTGGGTGTTTGCGTAATGTGTGTGCAGCTAAAGCACAGATTGATTTCAGAGGTGAGCAGTGCATCATGTTTGTGACATTACAGCATTTTGGTGCAGAGATGTCCAGAGATCTCACAGAAGACAACAAAATATTAAGTTACTGCTTTCCTCTGGTTGCTAAATTCTTTGTTTGTTGTAAATTACATACTTTCTCCCCATGTTTCCCTTCCAATTATGTATTTACTTTTTCCTCCCCCCTTTTTTTCTCATGATGTGATTTAATATTTCTTCCCTCATATTGATTGACTCTTGTTCGCTGTGATTCACACACAACTTACTAGTTTCCCCCATCTCCTTGCTTCATGTTTAAGTCTTATGATGCATTTGCTTTCAGGTCAGCACTACACCAATAAATATGATACTTCACCCTAAATATTAGCTAACTGTGCAGTTGAAAACTTCTCCAATAACTTACCATGTCTGCTTTTTGGTGTCTGTTTGGAGCAGAATTGGTTTCACGTAGGTGGCAGGACAAATTTGACTTCTGTTAGCATTAAGGATGCTACAACCCAGGAGTGTGAGCTAGAAAATGTGTTTGTTTCTTGATGTCATAAAAAGAGCTGTTTACCAAATTCCACTACCTCACCCTTGAGTTGAAGGTGCTGGAGGTTGTAGAAGTGCAGCTGAAGGACATAAAGACGTACAACCAGGACAATTATATGTGTGGAGGTCCTTATCATGGAGAACCTGATGTGACTCCAGTGTGACTCCACTTGCGTGGGACAAGTTGCACAATCTGAAGTCCTGCTTGACTAAGCTGTGAGTATTGAAGCAGCCTAGTACAGTTTTGCAAAGCCGGAAGGCAGAAGGAAACAGCCACAAACCCCAGGATCTATTCTTAGAGATCTTTCTGTAGTAGAACTGTAATATGCCGGTTTATTTAGGCCATTCAAATAGTGTCTGCTCACTTGAAAAGAAGTATTTTAGCTGGAGCTCAGTCACTTAAAGCTGCAGTAATATTGAAGTTGTATGGGCACTGACATGTTAATTCTTGATTCACATAGGTTATGACATAGCTTTGAATAAATAGAATCTTATGAAATATTTTGAGATCTTTTCACTAAGTTTATGTGATTTTGACTTACCCTGCAGGCAGATGAAGAATAAAGATTTGGGCAGTTATTCAGTAAAAATGTAATAATTATAATTATAGATGTTTGTATAAATGCATATATGTGTGTGTGTTTATATATATATATATGTAATGCATATATATGTATATATACTCCTCTGTTGGTGTTTTCAAATATCATATTTTATCAATTCCAAGCTTCCCACCCTTGCAGTTTCGAAGGTAGAGATGTAATTACAGACACTGTGATTTTTGGTTTGTGGCTTTGTCATGCTGTATAAATTACTGAATTAAAGCTACAGATTTCGTGGAGCATAGAAAGTTTTAATGGAGTTGTCACCAGCATGGAAAAAAGTATTTGATAGCTGTAATTCTTAAAACAAACAACCAAAAAAAAGCAATAATATTATGTATGACTAACATTTGCTTCAAGTCAGACTTATTTTTTTTAATGTGAGTCATAATTTTTAAAACAATTTTAATGTTTGTTTTCCTTTCACCGTATTTATGATTTAATTGACCGCACTAAGAGAGGTTTGATGCTTCACAGGAAATTCATTGGGTAAGAAAACTACATCTCCCATTTTACCTAGCATGCACTCAGAGCTGCTTAATGACGGGTTTAGAGCCTGGCTCTGATCTGCTTCTGTTTTTGCTGTGTTACTATTTTCTGGCAGAGTGTGCTTTCTGAGCCACAGCTTCTTCCCTGTCTGAGGGAATGTCACTGCTCCGTGTTTTAAATGAGCCTGAAATAAAAAAGAAAGATGGTCCTTAAAAATACACTGAAATGTCTCTGTAGGAGGATCTTGAGAGAACAGTTAGAAACTTACTTTTTATTTGTGACACATTGCTAACATGGTGATATAACTAAATACTCTCAGACGATGTGGAGAAATACCCATCTCTTATAGATTCTGCACTGAATCCTTTTTTGTGGCAGGGTTAGTTTCACTGATGTGTGAAAACTATGTCACAGCAGACTAAACCCAAGTAGCTCGGTGAGCTTCTGATCTGGGAATCAGAAGCTCAGAGCTTTCACTTCCTATACACACTTGTCACGGACTGAAGTTAATGAGAAGTTTGAGTGTTCAAAGAATTTGGGATTAAGGTTTTAATCTACTGCGATGTATCCAAGTAGAGCACCTGAGGCAGTAGTTCGATGCCAGCTCTAGCAGCCCAGGCTTGGTGTGCTACAGTGAAAGGCGAGTGATACTTTGTGGTAGGAAATTATAGTGAAACAACTGATATTAGGGCCTATATTCCAAGTGCTCTACAAATCCAGCACAGAAGATGCTCTCTGTGCTAAACAGGTTATTTTTAAAACAAAACTAGAGAGTAGTAGATAACAATTGTCAGCCTGTCCTAGCTAAGGAATTTATTACTTGGGATCAGAACATGGTCCTTGAAAGAAGTCAGGGGTGCCATTGCAAATGGCTTATAAAGGATGTGTTGCTCGGTCTACATACTGCACAGAATGAAAGCAACTTCCTAAATAAAACGTTAATGGCAACTGCAGTTTTTGCAAGCCAGGACTGATTCAGTGAAGGGATGAGTTTGTCTGTAATTCTTTTTACTGAATATATCACAGAAAACAAAATGCCTTCAGACCAGTAAATGCTAGCTTTTGGCAATTGTATGTAACTTGGGTAACTAAAAATTAAATCCTTGCACTGTAAAATTCTTCTTACAGCAGATATGCAAGTGCTTCTTGAACATATTTTTCCAGAATAGCATATTGTTAATGAATAAAGTCATCCAGTGTGAATATAGATATCATCTAATCTTCTGCTATTAGACTGCTTTCATGCTTGTGAATGTCTCCAGCTATACGGCAGTCTTACTCGCACAGTCATAACTGGATTTATTCTATTACATGGTGTGTGATTTTAGCACTAAATAGTGTGTGATTTTAGCATTAAATAGTCTGCCTAAAATTAGTAGGAAAAAAGGTCAAGAAATGTAAAATCCATCTTATCTTGATGATGTTGTACTTGCTAATCATGTGATATGGAAATTTAAAGAGCAACTAACTCAGTTCTGAAACAGATCTCGAGGGTGGAATGAATGTACTCTCATCAGTAACCTAAGATGAGTACCTTGGAGGAGGTAGCAGAGAAATGCTTTGTACTTGACTTTACATGCTTAACTATATTCTTTGTGTAGTTTCTCTTGGGTTCATTTTTGTGATTGATCTTTTATTGTTACTGTGTGTAATCCAACAGTTCGGAGAGGAAAGAAATATTTTAAAATACAGGAAAAAGTGTCTGTAGAACAACAAAATATGTGGGGAATTTTAATACAGATTTTAGTTTGACTGTGGCCGTTGGAATTATAGTACAATCACATACATTCTTACTTGTTTCTGTAGTTATTCAGTGACTTTTACTGGGATTTCTGCTATTACATGTAACATATTTTCTGTCTCTCTCCTCCACTACCATTTTAAAAATGAAGTGATTTTTAAAAATATTATTTTTTGCTCAGTATTAGCTTGTTAAAACCAAACATAAAATATTCTAGTGAGGTATACATGAAAACTGTATTTTTTCTAATGGAAATCATTTTTCTTCCTCCCCCAAAGTGTGTATCTTTATGTATATACACATGCGCATGCACACACACACATACACACACACAAATATATTGTAATTCAATAAGGTCCAGTTTATTAAGTTCAAATTTTCAACCCATTACCCTCTGCTCTAAAAGACAGGCTTAACTCTTGGGTCTGTCCTGTACTGTGGCAAATCTCCTGCTATCACTCCTCCTGGTGCAGATTTAGATCCTTTCCACAGGCGTGTTCAGTTTTTCCCAGGTGCACAGTCCCACTGGCCAGAGGGGTCTGGGTTATGCTGCGCTGAGGAGGTTGCAAATGAATCAAGGTCTATGTCAAAAACAGTTTGAAATATATTCTATGGCTTGGTCCATCATGATTTGGAAGAAAAGATACTGAGAACTCTTCTAATTTGTTTCTGGCATACGCAGCAGGAAAAGGGTTGCAAAAGGGAAATCTGGGGCTGGTAAAATGCCCTCACACTTGGAAGAAATATAATTGTCATTAAAGCAGTGCAGATGGTCTGATCCTGGTGAGTTCTTCAGGGTATCCTCCTCCGGGTGCACATCACTTTACTGTTGGCTCTGAACTGACAGTAGTTACCTCTTTTTCATCTCAGCACTGACCTTCCCTAGGTTAAATCTGCATATGGCTTGCTTTGCTGGCATAGGATAGACACCTGGGTACTCTACTGGCCAAAGCACTCTTTTGCAAAAATGCCACGTGTATTAGCAGAAAGACACTTGCAGAAGAACAGCTTATTCAGTAGAACAATATCTTTCAGCGTCCTCAGGCAAAATAGGGAATAGCACTAGCTGCAGCTAGAATACGGGCTTTTGCTGATACGACAGTGCTGGTCACACTGGTCACAAACTACACCAGGATGTAGACTTGTTAGCTGGCTATTGTGGTGTGCCTTTGGAGGGAGGTGGCACTTGGTAGAAATGAAGGTATTTTAACCCTAAAAGCTGCCAGATTTTCTGTATGGAAAATTTCAAAGCTTCAAATGCAATAAAATACAATGTTTATATACAGCTTCTAATAGCTGCTAGTATAGCTCACAGAGAAGGGAGGGCTCCTGTTGCTACGAGGATCTGCACGTCTCTTACTTTCTGTTTTACTACAGAAAGAGATTTCAGCTCATGGAGAAGCCCCTCTAAATGCAAAGTGTGAGTGGGTTGAGCGTTCTGGTAGTGTGTTACCTAGGCGATGATTAATGTAGAGTCTCTGTGAAAATTTAAGTCTGAACATCTAGAATACGAACTACGTTTTAGGGTGGCATCTTTCAAATAATGGAGAGGAACTCAGTGCACGGTGTAAGGCATGTGTTTGAAATGCAGGCATTCTGCATTCATGGAAAAAGCCCTAGAGAGAGAAATATTGGAAACAGCAGAGAGCTACTGAACAAGCCAGCGCAAGCTCTTAGTCTTTTATTCCTCAAGCTCTTTTTTCTCCCAATATGTTTAAATTACTAAATTGCTTTATGTTTCTCAAAAAAACTTCATTCAAATAATTTTAATTATTTAGCATCAAACAGAAATTAAGAATAGATGCAGCTTTCTGATGTTTAATATGAGGTTTAATACGAGTGCAGTCTGTAGGTAACTGCAGTCCCTTGGCTTTGCAAGGTTTGCCCTCTGAGAGATGTCTGCAGATATTTCAGCTGTGCAGGAACTTGATTATCAACCTGCTTGTGATGAAAATTGGGCTGTAAGTTCTCTCTTAATAAACAAAGTACATTTTCCTAAAAACCAACCAACCAAACAAAACCTACACAATCATTCCTTGAAAGACTGTGTTGCACTAAGACTTTTTTCACACTAAATGACCTATTGCAAGGCTGTTTGATTTGAGCTTGATCTACTAGTCAGTTAAAATGGAAAAGCAGAATGCAGGTATGAAACCTGTTTGTGCTAGAGCTGATGTCTGAAAAGTTCTGGTATTTGTGTTTGATGTTCTTAGGAGAGCTGATAGTGCATATCGCTGCGTGTATCAATCTCTTTGAACTACTGATTAGATGAAATGCTTTTGAGTGAGATCATAGCCTGGCTATGCAAAATGCCCTGTGGTGTCTAAGAAGTCTTAGCATTCATTTTTAGGGTAGAAAAAAAAAAAAAAAAAAAAAAAAGTTAGGAGATTTCAGTCTCCAAAATCATGCATTTCTATATCAAGTGAACTCTTACCTTTAAAATTTTGGAAAACTATTTATGGGAGGTAATTATATGCAGGAATAAAATTAGGACATTGTGTCATACTACTGGAACATTATCAATAATGACATTAATTTTGTGAACAGTTCCATTTCTTCAGAGGACTCGGTGATGCTCTCTAATTGAAATATTAATAGCAGATAATGATACTATAGAATGATGGCCTCTTCTATTGAGAAATACTTCAAGAGCTTTTAATCTGTGTGGTAATTTTGCATATTAAAAATCTTTGACAATTTGATGCATAGCAATTACAGGGCATGCACAATAGCTGCTTTTTTAGGTTAACTAATTCCCTAAGTCCCATGAATCTGCTTTAGATTAATGGCCTATAAAATTTCATTTGAAAATAAGTTTTTCACTGAGGAATAAAAATATGTATATATTTTTAATCTTTCAAAACAACTAGCTGTCTCTGCTGCACCTTTGGTGCATATTTTATGAGGAACAAGAAAGCAGGACAGAAATTGAAAATATGCCTGAATGTGAGATAACTTAAGCATGAGCTAAGGGAGGACAGGAATCTGATGACTGCTTTCGAAGAAGAGGACTATCATGAGAGAATTAGGAGATTGTATGTGGTACAAGGAGACTTTTCTGCCTTTGGACTGTACAGTCTATATTCTATTTGAAACCTCTGTCCTGATCATGTTACCGAAGAAGAGAACAATGTATAAAACTCCATCTTTGGAAAGCAAATAGTTTACATATCTTGCAGACAAATACATATATATGATATATTGAGTGATGTACTGAGTACATTCTTGCTGTTTGGACACTTTACCAGGTGTTTACTAGCCAGAGAAATAAAAATATTAGCCAGAGGCTGATTTGAAGGATGTGGAAGCAATGCTCAAAAAATTACTGCTGAGGAGGAGATGTAGGGGTGTTGAGACTTGAATTCCATCTTTTTTTCTGGAATTAGTGACACTTGACAGTTATCTTGTGTTAGTGTTGATACTGTAATGATTTCTGATCATTAGTCGCTTTTGAAGTTTTTAATAATATGGAAATGCACTTTTTAACATTTTAGATTTTAATTAATTGAAGATATCTCAGGGTAGCTTTAAATACTGATTGGTTTATATGCTATACTTCCTGTTAACTAGATTTTTCCCGATAATCACTAATCATTTTGCACCTCTCTTCCTGATTCTAATTGCCAGAGCTTTGTATATTCTAAGAAGCACTTCAGTTCAGAAGTGATTGCACAATTTTCTAAAGCAACGTACTCTAGAAACTTTCAATTACCTTTAAGTTCTGTATAGTAACATATGACTTTTGCTTGCTTATTTATGTTTTATGGAAATGCTGTCACTCTAAAGCCATGGGAAGTAAACGGGGCTGTTTAAACGGTAGCAGAGCATTTTGTTTGTTGGAAGAGACAGAGCTGAATATGACCTTCAGCTGTATGCTCTTAAGATTGATTAAAATATGGAAATGATATTCTCTTTCTCTGGAAAGAAAGAAGATGCAGTTTTAAATAATTTTCATGATCTCACTAACTTTTTTTTTTTTTTCCCCAAATTTTTTTATCTAATATAGCAAGGAAATATTTAAAGAAACTGTTTTCCTGTGTATTGGTTGTTCAGCTGTATTTCTCCATCTGTGCTCTAAGTGAGAAATGATGGAATGATTAATTCAATCTTTTAATAGCCTATGGTCAAAATAAGAGGTGTTAGAATTTACAAGTAAAACTAGAAACATATTAGGATTTGTAATACAATATACTATACTGTCTAGAACTATGATAACACTGTCAATACTGTCTTGAAAAATAAAAAGAAAATATTTGGATTATAGGCCATAGTGCAAAATATAATTTGTTTTCTGGTGTTTTTTAATTCCTGTGATGAGATGCTTAAAAGCAGATAGTTCTGTTTTGCTTTTGGTTTGATTACTAGTTTGACCACAAGTAAGTGATTCAGTTTTTACATATGAAAATGTTGATGAATATTTGAATCTCAGCATTTTCTAAGCTTTGGGTAGTGTAAATATTCTCCAGAAGTCAATGTTCATGATGAAACTTTTCTTCCAAGAAGGATATGAGAGCTGGGGCGGGGGGCAAGTTGATTTCTGATTTAATCTCAGATTAAATCAATAGTAACTTCTGTTTTTTTCAGCAGTCTCTTCCTCTTGAAGAAACCTGTTCATCATTTATAATGTTCTGAAATGTGATTTCTGTATTGCATCTACTTGTGATATTTAGTTAGTTTATAATGGAGCAATAGACACTTTAGTCTGCAGATGCACCTTTTTCTTTATCACTTCAAAGGCACTGTCATCATCCTGGTTGTTAGGTCGAAACTATAACCTAAATGATAATTTTTCACAGTTAGACATGAAATTTTAAAACATTAGGAGTTCTGTGGTACATTTCATGCAGATAACAACAGCATTTATCAAATTTTACAAGATAGCTGGGACATGATATTTCTGAACAAATGTATTTTCTGACATTATTTAAATTTTGCTTTATTTTCTATTTATTGCTTCTCACAAATTGATCTCTGGCTTTCTGAGCATGATGTGGAGAAGTATTACAACTATTGGGGACTTTTGGGGGGAGGAGGGACAAGTCTGCCTTTGAATGGCAAATGTTTGGTGAAACTGGACCTTTCTGCTGCTTGGAATGAGAGTTACACTGAGAAGGCTTGTTTATGCCTAAGATGTAACTTGTGAGGCAGACAGGCCTGACTCAGAGAAAGGACTTGAAACTGTTTCTTATCATCAGGCTATTTGTCAAGTGAATTCTGAGACAGAGCTGCATCTCTCTGTTCAGAGTTTGTATAAGCTTGAAGTCTAGAGAATCTGTCTTGAGTCCAGTCCTCTCTGCTCAGGTTCTTTTAGATATTCCACACATGGAGAGTATAATGTTTTATATCAAAATTTACTTCTCTGAAGATATTTGATGTTACCTGGAGTTTTTGATTTGGCAGAGTGATACAGCACTCTACTGAAATCACAATACAAGCGTATGTTACACTTAGCAAACTACTGCAATTGCAATACACAGTTCAATCACAAAACTGGTGTGATCCCCATTACTCATCTCTATAACATGCTCACTGTCACCACGGTGGGTCCCCCCAGTCCCCAGGAAGGGATGTGTGGGTTGAAACCAGCTCAAGCCCATTGCTCTCTTAGAAATTCTTTTGCTAGTTGTTCAACTTTTATCCTCTCTGTTGACCTGAGCCACGTATACAGTTCCTCCACTCTGGTCTGGTTGACTCAGAGACATTCACACTCTTGATGAACTCGGGGAGAAACATTTATGCCAGCTGACCCATTCAGCTGAGGTGTAGTCAGTTGATCCATTCAACTGACATAGCTGTTCATCTAAACTGCAGGCCACCCTCCAGTCCCCTCTGCATTGAGATGAAGTCAGCTTTCCCTGCAATAGCCATGGTCACTCACACCCTGTGCTACTCCTGAGCTTCGTAGGCACCTTGCCCTTGCCCGTCTCCTCTGAGCCTTCTTTCATTGTAGGAGTTTTATTGGTCAGGGACTGTTAGGTTCCTGATGCAGGATGGAAGCATTTCGGATGGCTGTAACTTTGGCAGGATGGGAAAATTCATTCTACAGGTTAACTAGACTATGCTGAGTTATTTCCATTACCTATATTTAAATCTTCTGGGATATGCGTTTCTTTTTCATCTGTTATTTCACAACAGGGGAAAATATAATTACAAGGTGACATGACTTAAAGAGCATTAAAGAGCATGTGAAGTTTTACATAAAGTGACATTGCCTAAGGTATTGCACAGTTACTTTTGCCCAGAGGGGTGGAGTATGGGAGTGAGTATCAGTAAATCTGTTTAAAAAGATAACCACATGCTTTTTCTTAAATTAAAGATACACTTGTATTTAACTTCCCTATCTTTAATGTGACTGGAGTGAAAGAGAAGAAAGCCAAAGACTGAGATTTAATAGCTAAATTTATAAAAGGAATGAAAGATAAGCAGGAGAGAGAATAAATGGCAAATAGAAATATATCTTTTCCTATTCTTGTGATAGTATTTTCTCATGTAAGAAAAGATATAGGTAAATGGATTCTTTAAATATATGCATATATAGGAAACAGTTACTTTCTTCTTGGAGTTAAGATCAAGTTTGTTCTCCCAGACTTTTTAACAAATCCATTAATCCTTAGCATTCAGGGTGTGGCTAGCCAGTACACAGTAATAATTGTCAGGATTTCTTCATACTATTGCAATGACTTTCTTGTCCTTATTTCACAAAACACTGTGTTACATTTTTGTGAAATGTTTTTTATGAGAGAAGTCAGGACTTCTCATGTCTTGATAGCTTTGGCTGAGCTGATTTAGTACCATGCCCTTCGGTTACTTCTCATGTTACCTGGGAGTGCAGTGATGGAGAGGTGTTCTTCGTGCCCCACAAGCCTTTTGTATTTGTCTATATGGCAACAAATCCCTCAGTTTTCTTCCAAGCTAAGAAGGGAGTTTTATGGTCTCATCCTAGTCCCTAGTTGGCATCTGTCCCCAAGAAAAAAATGATTGCATGGTTCAGCAAAATATGCCCCGTGTGGTGTAACATAAGTGGGCACATGTGCTGTGCCAAATATTCTTGCACAAGTTTGTCAATACATATCAGCCTGACTCTGAAATGTACTTGTTACTTGAGACTAGAGTTTCTCTGGAAATAAACTGGCTCAAGCTTGGACTAGCAGGAGTGTTTTAAGATAAGGACTAGCATGTGGTGGCAGAATTTGTTTAAAGTCTCAACTGAGCTTGCAGAAACATAACTAACATGATTTATACTTGCAGATCTAAGGCCTTTTTTCCGTGTCTTATTTCTCTCTCTCTCTCTCTCTCTCTCTACCTCTCTCTCTGTCCTTTCCTCATCTCTTCCATTTCTTCCTACAGATCTAATGTTTTTCTATTCCTACAAATTCACATATGTAGTTGGGAGCTTTCCCCCCCCCAGTAAGGATTGTGAGCAAACCTGGATTCCTGTGGAATTTCTGGCAGATTTTAATAGCATACTGTGGTATTTCCCAACTGGCTGGTTTGTATAATGGTGTGTTCAATCTATCTATCTAGTATTTATAAAAATTAGATTCAAGTTTCTTATCTATAGATCAGGCTAAAGGAACCCTAGAATGGCAAACATGGCCACAAGTGAGATTTAGGACTCGAGAACTGCACTCTGCCTTCTTTCTTAACTTTCTTTACCTTAGGGCAGCTACATATTTGTCGGGATCAAATTTTCCTAATAACTCACTGTTAAGATCAGCCTGAACTTGAATAATGAAAAAGATTGGATTGATCAGATCATTGTTCCATGTAACCTTGTATCTCGTTCTCTATGAGAAAACCAAGGAATTGCAAGCAAACTCCTCAAATTAGCCACTCTCCTTAGTTTTCTCCATTCTCAACGTCTGCCTATTCTGGGAGGCACATTTAGGCTTTTTTTTTTTTTTTTTTTTTTTTTTGTCTGTGTGATTGCCTGACTGCAGAAAATCTGTGCAGGGTTTACTGGTGCAAAAAAGTTCTTCACAGTCAGAGCCAAGAGTCAGTTTAAATTAATTCTGGAAATTACCACCTATATTATTTTTGAAAACTACGATTATCCTTTTCTCTGTGCAGCACATCTGCCAAGTACAGCAGTAGCAAAAAAGACAGATCAATATTATTGAGGGTCCTGTTTGACAAATAAACCTAAGTTACTCATGCTCCAATCAAAAAGTGTGTGAAAATGCAGCTTCCTCAGGCTGTCTTAACTAGGCAGAACATTTTCGTTTGCAAACACTCCAGTCACAAGCTTTAGAAAAAAATGGCACTGAAAATATATGTGCAGATGCAAAGAAAATAAACTTTCTGATGACTTTGGCAAGAGTTATAACATTCCTTCCTACCAGTTAGTGGCTACAGTGCCTTGATTTACACCATCTTCCACTCACCAACCCTAAGTCATTTTGTATCAGTAAGTAGCAGTTGGCCAAGCAGTCTGTACAGGTCTCTTTGCTTGACTGTTTTTGCTTTGAGGACAAAACCTCTATACAGAGCTTTGTGATTCAAGTGTGTCAAAATTGCTTGGAGAAGTTACTGTCTCTTTCAGCTAAATACCTGGAGGGAGGGCAGAAGGTAAGCAGAGGGGGAAAAAGTGTGAAGTGTTTGAAAATGACCTCTTCTCTACAAAAATGTTTTCTTTTCCCTCAGTCTTTTGAGAGGCTAATAAATATTCCTTTCTTCTCCTTCCTGCCTTCCTTCCACACACTTCTCCCTTTATCTGTATTTATACTGTCTTTCCAAGAATCACTAGAAGAATTGTGGATAGGTGTGTCATGCAAATGAAGTTTTCCAGTGCAGCACTTACCCTCTCCCATTTTTGCTAGAGAGATTTCTTATCACAAGGCTTTGATTTTTGATTGCCAAAAGCTATTGCTCTAAAAATCGGTCTCAGTTATGGTATCGTCATTTTTCTTTAGTGAAAGATATTTCTTTCTTTCTTGTAATGCTGATGTTGTAACTCTCTTCTTACTACTCTCATCAGTTTCTTTTGCATCTTCTTTTCCAATATATGAATTTCTTTTAATGTAGCTGGGTCTTGCTGTGGATATTTTGATACAGTCTTTAACAGTGTTACTGAGCTCTTATAATACTACTCACCTGTATAATACCTCACAAATCCTCCAAATGAGATGAAGAATAAGAGAGCTCTCTGCCTATTAGTCTTGTGTATATAGCTTTCCCGTGTGCTAAGTGACTTGTCCAGGGTTAAAGACCTTGAATAGATTTCAGGAAGTTCTGCCTCTGGCTTTTATGAATGGCTTGTCTTCTTGCATGCGGATATTATCACTCTCTTCCAATAAGCAAGCTGGCATGTGTGTCAAAAAGCTACACAAATGCTCTAACCTTACAACAGCATTAAATTTGTTTTTTGGCTGTTTTCATTGGTAATTTGAAAAAAAAAATCGTTTGTTTGGCTCAAGATATTACTGATTTTTGCTTCTAAACTCAAAAAGATATCACTTCTTCCTGTAATGATGAGATGGCGAAAAGATGAGGGTATGTGTAGGCTTCTTAGTCTGGTGAGCACACTGCTTTTCCAGTAGGCAAAACTGCCAGTTCTCTTGCTTTTATCTGTCATTTACTACCCTGCTACATTTTGGCCATTTGTCCCAACTTTGTGGATATCTGGTGGCCTGACTGGACTGGATTGGCAGCTCGACAAAACTGGGCTGCTGTGCTCTGGAAAGGCTGACTTCCCCGTGTGCGGGCCACACACGCCTTCCTGTTTAGGATATCCCAGACCGAAATATGGGGGATGCAGCTTTTCTGAATTCTTAACACTGGTAAATGCGAGCTCATTGACACCCAGTTATTAGGACCCTTGCGAGCCTCAAGCCACGGTTCCAGGGTCTTACGGACACCAGGAATTGTACTGTGGTTTTGAGAGAGCTTGTTAATGATCCATCTTCCCTATCAGTTACTGCGTGGGAGGCTTCTTAAATTAGATCTTCTTCTAACTGCTGAAATTTTCACAGCCATCCGACTGTTGTTATTCCATTAATAGCACTTTGAAATACTATCCATCTGTATGATAAGGGGCCCATTTCCATGTTTTGGTTCCTCCTGCTGTTCCGGTTCTTCAACACGTTTCCCATGACTAGCTCCAATGCCAGCCTATTTTGTGAACATAAAGCCAGAAAAAAAAAAGGTAGGCTTGTCATCTAGTTGATGCAAATCTCCAGTTATGTTTGGAAAGACATGCTCTTCTGGGGCAGATAAATTACTCCTGTGCAATATCTCCAAATGATTCAGGGTGTATTGGTCCTTACTGGTCGTATGCCAGTTGATCTGCATGTGTGCATGACAGTTGTTCATGAGTATTAAGTCTTGGAACGGATGAAGCCAGCAGAAAACCATTTCATAGGACTAGTCAGGCTGGTTGCCACCTATCTGGTTTGCAACCTTAAAAGCCTTAAATCTTGATACATACTGATGATCCTTAGGAAAGTGATAGGAAGTAGCATAGGGAGAAAATATTTTTGTGTGCAAATTCAGGAATACCATTTGCATTTGAAAGATAAGCTATATGAGCTTTTGACTTGTGATTTCTATTAGTGAAAGCTAAGCTTATGTCAAAAAAAGAAAAAAGAAAAAAAAAGGTTGGTTTATTTCTCAGGACCTGAATGCCTGACATGCAATGTTTTCTGTTAGTATGTGTACCTTCTCTACATCCTGTAATGATTTTTTTGAGTCTGGATGCTGTGTACTGGCTTTCTACCAAGACGGAGGTGTAAGGAGATGTTACTCTAAGGCTCAAAAAGAAGTCTATTGCTAAAGCTGTATGGATTTCCCAGTGGTCTCCTGACTGCCACCTGGAGTAGCAAATGAATTATTTTGTACCATTTGCTTTGAAATGGATGTTAATGGCTATAATCTCAGCACTATCACAACGTAAATTGGAGGAAAGAGTTGGAACATTTTAGGACAGGAGAAACTGTTCAGAAATTCTGTAGTAGATTGAAATATATGAATATTTTGAGCCAGGTAGAAAAACTTGATTGTGCTGTATCCTGTGGCATTAGATTAGAACTGACAACTACAGTTTGCCCTCTTTCTCTCACTCAGTGTTGCTATACAGGAACAGCTCAAAACTTGATACTTATTATTCTGTCATCAAACTAAATATTAATTCTGCCTTTTTCTTTTTCCTCATAGAATCATAGAATCGGTAAGCTTGGAAGGGACCTCTGGAGATCATCTAGTCCAACCTCCCCACTCAGCAGGGTCACCTAGAGCATGTTAGACAGGGTTGCATCCAGGCGGGCCTTGAAGATCTCCAGACAAGGAGACTCCACAACCTCTCTGGGCAACCTGCTCCAGTGCTCCGTCACTCTCACAGTGAAGAAATTCCCCCTCACGGGCAGGTGGAACTTCCTGTGCTTCAATTTCTGCCCATTGCCTCTTGTCCTGTCACAGGGGACAACCGAAAAGAGTTTGTCCCCATCCCCTTGACACCCTCCCTTCAGGAACTTGTACACATTGATCAGATTCCCCCCTCAGTCTTCTCTTCCCCAGGCTGAAGAGGCCCAGCTCTCGCAGCCGTTCCTCATAGGGCAGGTGCTCCAGCCCTCTGATCATCTTTGTAGCCCTGCATTGGACTCTCTCCAGTAGCTCCATGTCTCTCTTGGACTGGGGAGCCCAGAACTGCACACAGGACTCGAGATGAGGCCTTCCCAGGGCTGAGTAGAGGGGCAGGATCACCTCCCTCCACCTGCTGGCAACACTCTTCCTAAGGCAGCCCAGGAGACCATTGGCCTTCTTGGCCACAAGGGCACATTGCTGCCTCATGGTCAACCTGTCATCCACCAGCACTCCCAGGTCTTTCTCCAAAGAGCTGCTCTCCAGGAGGTTAGACCCCAGCTTGTACTGGTGCCTAGGGCTATTTTTCCCTAGGTACAGGACTCTGCACTTGCCCTTGTTGAACCTCAGGAGGTTCCCCTCCGCCCAACTCTCCAGCCTGTCCAGGTCTCTCTGAATGGCAGCACAGCCCTCAGGTGTGTCAACCACTCCTCCCAGCTTGGGATCATCAGCAAACTTGCTGAGGAGGCACTCTGTCCCCTCATCCAGGTCATTGATGAAGAAGTTGAAAAAGACTGGCCCCAGTACTGAGCCCTGGGGGACGCCACTAGCCATAGGCCTCCAACTAGATTCCACTCCACTGATGATGACCCTCTGAGCTCTGCCTTTCAGCCAGTTCTCAATCCACCTCACTGTCCACTCATCTAACCCACACTTCCTGAGCTTATCTAGGAGGATGTTATGGGAGACAGTGTCAAAGGCCTTGCTGAAGTCAAGGTACACAACATCCACTGCTCTGCTCTCACCTACCCAGCCAGTCACTCCATTTTAGAAGGCTATCAGGTTGGTTAAGTGTGATTTCCCGTTGGTGAATCCATGCTGGCTACTCCTGATCACCTTCTTTTCCTCCATATGCCTGGAGATGACATCCAGGATGAGCTGTTCCATCCCCTTTCCAGGGATGGAGGTGAGGCTGACTGGCCTGTAGTTTCTTGGGTCCTCCTTCTTGCCCTTCTTGAAGACTGGAGTGACATTGGCTTTCTTCCAGTCCTCAGGCACCTCTCCAGTTTTCCACGACCTTTCAAAGATGATGTAGAGCGGCCTGTCAATAACATCTGCCAGCTCCCTCAGTACCCGTGGGTGCATCCCATCCGGGCCCATGGATTTGTGGATGTCTAGCCTGCCCAGAAGGTCTCTAATCCTTTCCTCCTCAACCAAAGGAAAGTCTTCCCTTCTCCAGACTTTCTCTGAACTTTCTCCCTCACATCCAGGCTGCAGGATTCCTGGGATCTGCCCTTTAGCAGTGAAGACTGAAGCAAAGAAGGCATTCAGTAATTCTGCCTTCTCTGTATCCCTTGTCACAAGGGCCCCCGCCCCATTCAGTAGCAGACCCACATTTTCCCTAGTCCTCCTCCTCTTGCTGCTGATGTATCTGAAGAAGCCCTTCCTATTGTCCTTGACATCCCTTGCCAGACTCAACTCCAGCTGGGCCTTAGCCTTCCTCGCCGCATCTCCACGTACTCTGACTGCATTCTTATAATTCTCCCAAGTAGCTTGTCTCCTCTTCCACATTCTGTGTACTTTCTTCTTCTGTCTGAATTTGACCAAGAGCTCCTTGCTCACCCATGCAGGTCTCCTGCCCCCTTTGCTGCACTTCTTATTCATAGGGATGCACTGCTCTTGAGCTTGGAGGAAGTGATGTTTGAATACTAGCCAGCTCTCCTGGACCCCCCTTCCTTCTAGGGCCTTAACCCATGAGACTCTACCAATTAGGTATCTGAAGAGCCCAAAGTCCGCTCTCCTGAAGTCCAGGGTTGCAGTCCTGCTTGTTGCTTTACTTCTTTCCTGTAGGATCCTGAAGTTCACCATCTCATGGTCACTGCAGCCAAGGCTGCCCCCAACCTTCATATCTCTAACCAGTCCCTCTCTGTTGGTAAGGACAAGGTCCAGCGGGACACCCTTCCTCGTAGGCTCCTCCACCATTTGTGAGAAGAAGTTATCATCAATGCACTGCAGGAGCTTCCTGGACTGTTTGTGCCTTGCTGTGTAGTCCCTCCAGCAGATGTCAGGATGTCAGATGTCTTTTTCTTTTTCTTTTTCTTTTTCTTTTTCTTTTTCTTTTTCTTTTTCTTTTTCTTTTTCTTTTTCTTTTTCTTTTTTTTTCTTTTTCTTTTCCTTTTCCTTTTTCTTTTCCTTTTTTTTTCCTTTTTCTTTTTCTTTTTCTTTTTCTTTTTCTTTTTCTTTTTCTTTTCCTTTTTCTTTTTCTTTTTCTTTTTCTTTTTCTTTTTCTTTTTCTTTTTCTTTTTCTTTTTCTTTTTCTTTTTCTTTTTTTTCTTTTTCTTTTTCTTTTCCTTTTTCTTTTCCTTTTTCTTTTCCTTTTTCTTTTCCTTTTTCTTTTTCTTTTTCTTTTTCTTTTTCCTTTTTCTTTTTCTTTTCCTTTTTCTTTTCCTTTTTCTTTTTCTTTTTTCTTTCTCTTTCTCTTTCTCTTTCTCTTTCTCTTTCTCTTCTTTTTCTTTCTTCTTCTTCTTCTTTCTCTTTCTCTTTCTCTTTCTCTTTCTCTTTCTCTTTCTCTTTCTCTTTCTTTCTTTTTCTTCTTTCTCTCTCTTTCTCTCTCTCTCTCTTTCTCTTTCTCTTTCTCTTTCTCTTTCTCTTTCTCTTTCTCTTTCTCTTCTTTCTCTTTCTTTTTCTTCTTTCTTCTTTCTTCTTTCTTTCTCTTATTTCTCTTTCTCTTTCTCTTTCTCATTCTTTTTCTCTTTCTCTTTCTCTTTCTCTTTCTCTTTCTCTTTCTCTTTCTCTTTCTCTTTCTTTTTTTCTTTTCCATTTGTGATTCTGCCAGTTACCTTCAGGCATAGTATTTGCATGTAAATTATTCAGTTATAGGAGGAAAGAAAAAAATAACTGGAATTAGTTAGAATTTGTCTGTGGAGGTCTCTTCAGCAAAAATTCTATCAAACGCCCTGCGCTAAGTGCCCAGTTCAGTGCCTCTCAGGTGGCCTCTCTGACCAGCTTGTTGGATGTCTTCAGCAGTGTTTGTCTTTCTTGACCAATAAGGACTGGACTTATTCAGACAGTCAAAATTATGCCTTTGGCCTTTAATGTCTTAAAAAGAGGTTTTAGTGAAGATATTATATATAAAGATATTATATTTTAATGTCCACATGATTCATAATATTCAACAGTGCAGATGTGGGTTTAATAGGGTAGGAGATGAGACTTAATAAAAATTTGAAGCAATTTGATTTGTACTTCGCAATAAACTTGTAATACTTTTTTGCCTCAAACAGGCTGTGTTGTAAAGCTTGCAGAATACTAAAGCAATCAACTTTTAAGGGGAGCGTTTTCTCCAGGATTTGCATTATCTGTGTTTACATAGTACATTTCTTCAAAGAAGTCAGTTTAATGCTTCTGTTTTATTTTGACTTACCCCTGTTCATACCCCTGAAATTGAGATTTTACCAGCAGGGACTGGAAATTGATACAGAGCAGCATTCTGTTTTATTTCTCTGTGGTTTTAGCAATTGCACAGACATCTTGAGAGTTCTCTTTAAGAGCCTCTAGAAAATTGGTATTTTTATTTTGTTTAAAAAATACAGAATTTGTCTTAAATTCTTCATAGTATTAGCTGTATGTGAGGATGTGTCTATACACCTAAGTTATTTCAGATTAAGGAAAAGTATTTAAAAGCACAGTGGTTATTCTGAAATAGCTTCATTTTTGGACATATTTATTCCGGAATAAATCTGTGTTTTTCTGTTTTAGTTTAATCCATTTTCAGAGTAGATGAGCTTCTTTGTTCTGAATAATTCGAGCTGCAGGCAGAACCTTCTCCAGATAAGGTTCTATCCAACTTTGATGTGATAAATCAGTGCTTAAAGACAGCAGGCTAGTTTCTTTGAACATAAAGGGAAATGAACAGATTCTGCCTGGTCAGGGTTTTTCATTAACGCCGATATTGTGCTGTTCTAATAGCCCACAATGAAATTATTGGAGTTACACCTCTGTAATTGAGATCAGTATCTACCTCCTTTTAAGGAGCAGAAGCAGAAGCGAGCTGAAATATTTTATATTAGGTGCAAGAACTGTCAAAGAGAATCTGCTTGGTGTAGGAAACCCACTGGGACATCGCCGCCACCTGCCTCGGAGGGGACTCTCCAGTGCCGAGCAGTGTTTAGCTCAAGCTGTCACACAAAATAAAACCATATCAGCTGGAAAAGCAGCCTGAGCCCAGATCTGTTTTGGAAGTGCTGTGTTATGTTGCATTGGGAAAAAGGTGTTTTCAGCTACATGCCAGTAGAATTCTAGAGGAAACAAGACACTCATGGACTGTATTTTACTATAATTAGTTATAGCTGACTTATACAGTGTACCTGAATTTGATGTTGGCTGGCTGTGTTGAAGTAAAAACTAGCAGCATCTCATCTTCCTGGAGATTCTTTTTTACATTAAGGTATCTATCTTGATGGAAAAAATGCACATGTTTATACTGATTTTTTTTTTTTAAAAAATGGAGGGATGAGGACTTTTTTTCCAACAGATTTATTGCAGTTTTTAATGGCTCTTTGTTTCCCATTTTAGATTTAGAAACTGATATACTGAGTTGTGATATATACTGTTATATCTATTCAAAACTATGTTCTGTGAAAGTTATATATTGTACCTGTTGTAAATAAACAGATATTTACCATTTACTAGTGTGTCAACCCTCATTCCTTCCTTAAAAAAAAAAAAAATCTTGATTTTCCTGAGTGCTTTTTTAGGTTGTTGGAGGCAGGTGCTAAAAATGGCCTGTTTTAAAATAGTCTGCGATATACGATCTTGCTGAATGCATTCCTGCAGTGAAGTCTGTGTGTCTGTTTTGCTCTTATTTGAAAGTTAGTAATGTACCTGATCTGAGTGTCTGCTCTGTAGCCCTGATGGGTAAGATAGGACCAGGCATTTTCTTTCACTGTCCTCCATTAAACACCACTTCATCATAGTGGTATCTGTTATCACTTTGCTCTTCTGACTTCCCTTTTCCTGTATGTTATCTCCTCTCCTATTCCTGGCTTCCTTTTCCCCTCCTCTTTCACTCAGTTTGTTCTAAATGAAATAATTTTGCATGAAAATGTGATGTTTGGTAGACAGATATAGACAGATACAGCATGTATATACAACATAAAATTCAAATCACAGATTGATAAGGTGATGAGAAGGGAGGAAGCAGAAGGAAGCATAGGAAGATAACTGAGAAGGAAAAGAATGTACTTGGGCTTAAACAGAGCAATTCTTCTTGAAGAATCTTTTGCTGTTGTTACAATTTTTTTGTTATTGTTTATTTATTTGTTTCACAATAGCTGAAATGGAAGTGACTTCACTTTCCTCTGTTTTCCTCTGGATTATAGACCCTAATATATAGATGAGATGATTGAAAAATAAACAGAAAGGGGGAGCAAACAAACCTTGCATTTATGCAACTTGCTTCATAAACCTTTATAGCATAGTTTTCAATATACATTGTGATTAGATTAAACTTTTAAAGAAAATTACTTAGTAAACACAAAAACATGTTTTTACCTTCTAGATTTACAAATACATATGCATTTGCCACACGCAGACTGCACACACGTAACTGCCATGTCCAGGAACGGCGTTCCCTACTTTAACATCAGTGCAATGCTAATGCTCCTTATCTGAATTGAAACCTGTTTAGCCCTTTCTGAAAAGCCTTCAGGTAGGCCTTGCAGTGTGGACTCAGTTGACCTAAGGAGTATTTGCTTACCAAGAGCTCCTTTTAAAGTGTCTTGAAATTTTTGAGTTAACAAGCCTGAACTGGGATGTAAGAAACTAAAGTATTGGTGCATTAAACTTTGACTTAACTTTTTTTTCTCACTGAAGTGTTATATGTACTTCTTGGTGAAGCTAAATGTGCCAGGGAATCCAGACCTTTGAACCTCTGCCAGAGACTGCTTTGAGGAGAGACTTTTTGTTAACATACATGCTGTTTTCCTCCTCAAAATCCTATCAGTTTTGGAGGCCATTTTTGTTTCTTTTTCTTGTAGTTTTTGTCCTCGCCATTTCAGGATATGCCTTAACAGGACTGGCTGCCTTCTTGCATGTAATATTGCCCTGTTTCTGTTTAAGAGACCTGTCTCCTTTCTGCACACCTTTGGCACAAGGGAATGTGTTTTTGTCTTCAGGTAGTCTAAAATGCCACCCAAGCTGAACAGTACCTGCCTATTGGTTTCCCTTTTTAAGAACTAAAATTGTTCAGGCAGTAGTTTTCATTCAGTGACTGAAAAGATTAAGTACTGGCCAAATTTCAGATCTATCTGGTCTCTGTGGGGCCCAAGGGCTATTCACAGAGAAGTGACATCTTGTATCACACCAAAACCTTTTTTTTTTCCTCTTTAAAATCTTCATTTCTTGTCTGCATTTTCAAAACGTGCAAAACCATTTTCTTTCTTTCTTTCTTTCTTTTTCTTTTTTTTTTTTTTTTTCCTGTTTCAGTGATGGAGAACAGACCAGGAAAAACATCATCCAAAAAAGTAAAGTTCAGTAAAGTAATAAGCAATTAAAGAAGACTACATGGAATCAAAAATTTAGCCAAGTATTTAGTATCAGACCTATTTTTAATTTCCAGGCTGAATTACTACAATAATATGAACATCTCAGAGTTTGTTGTGATGTTGTGTGTTGTTTTAGTGGAAATAAGCAGGAATGCTTATATATCTAACTGAACTTTACTCTTGGTAGAGTTTTATTTACCCCAAATGATATTTTTTAGGACACATATTTTCATGGCTATCATTGAAATAAAAATTAGCTTCCAAATAATTGCAAACAATTCCCACTCTACACAGATGGAAAAAATAATGTAGTTACCCAAAGGAAATGGAATTTCAGTTTAAATCGTACTGGAGAGGACTGTGTTTTTAAGAAACGGTAAAATCCGAGTCCTTTTTGAAGTTGCTATGAGGAAAGCAATTGATAGTAGCACTAGTGCTATGCTTCATAACCATATAAAAAATAAGCTTGTGTTACACAACAAAGAGATTCCCTAAAAACCTGGAAAATGAATTAGAAAGCACTTTGACAGATAAACGTTGGCATCTTTTTACGTTTGTTATCTATAACATTGCCTACAGACACTATGGCAAAATGAAACATTCAACACATTTTTTTTTCCTGTACAAGTATCTACCAGCTTGTTTTAAAAAGCAAATAGAAATTCACCTCAGTAGTATAAAGACTACATGTGATTCACAGGAAAGATTTGCCACCTCATCAAAAATCATATTTTCTGTTTGACTTATTTCTACCCAAACAATTCAATTAAAATCCCTGCCTGGCAGCCTCCGTTCTTCTTTGGCTGGAGTACTCTGTCTTTCTTGGTAGAGCAAGAACATTTTCTACCAAGCTAGATGATGCAATCCTCATCCACACGGGAAAACTGCTTACCTTCGTAGGATCCTTTGACTGCTCGCGTGAGTAAGGCTTTCACAATCCTGTGCATCGTTTTGAAGACGATGCAAGAAAGAGCAGTTCATTGGTGATGGTAAGGGAGGCGTACATTTCATACGTAAATTCTGGACTTGTAATAACACTGAGAAGACGTAGGGAGCTGGGCATCAGGCAGGAATTCTGTGTAGCAGCTGGTCCTTCTCAGTCTTGTAACAGGTTGGACTTCAGTGCCTAAAGCCAATCTCGCAATCCACTCCTCCAGTGTTACGGTCCTGTGGGCAAATTCAGCCCCCTTTTTTGCATTCGGGGGGCCTTTTGCCTCGATGGCCCACAGGCAGGAGGAAATGCCTCATCTGGGACAGCAGCTTCCCACGCTGCTGCAGGCCACCAGCCCCCTCCCCGAGAGTTGGCTGCCTATGGACGGGCCAGCTGCCCGTGGTCGGACTGTTGTCGCCTCACCAGTGCCGGGGCAGCCACCCTTTGCCTCCTCCTGTGGGTGGAGAAGGGAAGAGGGAGATGTGGGCCAGAAGCCTAACCAGCCCCTGGGAGAGGGGGATCTCATAAGCCCCTACCTAATTTCATAAATTTGGGGAATGTGTCCTGCTCGCCAGGTCACTTATTGTCTGGGATAGGAAGCCCGTGCTGGAGTGGAGCTGGTGTGCAGCCAGCTGTGGGCATCAGAAACTAGGGCTTCTATGAGAGACTGCTCTGGGGGGCTAAACAGCCTCCTCTTTCCTGCGGGCGCTGCGGCCCCGTGATTCCCAGTAAGGAGAGTACTCAGTTACCCAGCTAAATTCAGTAAATTGGGTTCTGTCCTTTGTTTGCATGTGTTTTCTTTGACTGAAATATTTACTGTATTTCCGGTGTTACTGGAGCAGCGAAGGCAAAGCTCTCTCCTTTGTCATTCACAAAATTTTCAGGGCGGCATGCTGCTAGCTGATGTTTTCCCCTGAGAGCATGATTGATGAAATAATCTCTCGACTGATGGGTACCAGAAGATAAAATTTTTAGAGGACAGTTTATTACAGGATAACAGGATGCAGGCAAACAGAAATGAGTAACTTTCTTTTCTGGACTGGATCTATGGCTTTTATATTATCAACCTTAGTCTTTCAAGAACTGTTAATATTGGAAGATTATAATGTGGTTAATAATATCAAATGTTCTGTGCTTTTTATTGCTGTGCAGAGTTTGTTTTTCACATTGTTTACTGGCCCAGCTTAGGTTGTCTGTTAAATGTATGCCACTATAAAATAGATCTTAAATTCATAATCATTGCTACTTTGAACTAACCTTGTATTATGTCTCTTTCTTCATATAGTTTTCCCTACACAAAATGGAAAGGTTGCTATAGTGACTGGAGGTGCTAAAGGAATTGGTTACCAAACTGTGAAGCATTTGACGAGACTTGGCATGCACGTTATAATAGGTACAGTCATTATTTTTCGTTTCAGAAAGTAACATTTTACTTTTAGAGAATATATGCATTCCAATGTAACTACAGGGATGGCAGGAGAAGGAAGGAGAGGGGAGTTACATATGTTTTGCTAGCATTTAGCATAAATAAAGACTTGGTTTATACTTAGCAAGATTTTAAAGAAAAGTGGATGGGCTGTTTTATGCAAAAACTTAAAAGGCCTGAACTAGCTTATGTAAGAAGTAAATAATAAAGTAATGAAAAAGACTTTAAAATACTACAAAAAATATTTTATTATCTTGTCACTAATTTCCTTAACTGAGGAGAGAGTATGCTTGAATTTTTAAGAGGAAAACTAATGGAAGACTTGAAGGAATATTCTAGTGTGTAGTAGAGGATAATTCATGTTCCTTTGTCTGGCAGGGCAAAGGAATCTCTTCTAACTTCAGAGATATATTACACATTTGCTTCTAAAGCTTGTTACTGTAGGTGGCCTTTCTAGGCAGTGCAGAGAGATAAGTACCCTGAGAAATACTTATTCATGAATGCCAGGTAGTGACATTCATGTCATTCTAAGATGAGCCAGTCAAATCACCTTTTGGAGGTGCCTGTTTTTTTCCATCAGTTATAGAGTTTATAAGGTGACTATCTCAGATTGAGGTGTCATTTAGACGTCTGAAGTGATGATAGATTAATTTCCATAGGAACTCCAAAAATGTCCTGAACACATATTTTCTTCTCCCAGCTACAGATATTGTCAGTGAAAAGTTTTTTTTTTTCTTTCTGAGGCTTCCTATACTTTAACATATTTACTAAATCAATATAAAACATCATGAGCACTCATTCATATATTTTAAATACTACATTTTTCTCCTTTATTTTTCCTCTAACCCACTGTATTTTTACTTAAAAGAATATAGCTTTGACACCATAAAGTTACTGAAGGGTAGTATTTCATAATATATGAACGAACTGGTGATGTCATTTTTTTCAGTTTTTATACAGAATATGTTCTCTCTAAGGTTTTATATATATGTGTGTTTTGAAAAAACAATAAGAATATAGTAACTCCATATTCTCTTAGTCTAGTGTGGTCAGTAAAAGTAATGGAATTGCCCTGGAATTGTATAGGCATAATGCAGAATACCACTTACTCATACATCTTTTAATAGATAGGTCAAAATCAGGCATCTGCAACATAAAGCAAGATGCTTCTGTATAGTAGCTAATGATGTCAGTATTAATATTTCATTAAAGAAATTCCTTTTCATATTTAAGGCGGACTGCAAAAATACACTCAATGGGAAAACAAAAGGCTGATTTTTCTTCTCTTTGCATAGAATCAAAGAAGCAGAGAACATTGTTACTCTTTTGAAGACTTGTTTTATATGATTTAATGTGTAGGGGATTTAGCATAACAAAATTCAGTGCAAGAGTGTTTGGAAAGGCAAGGTGACATTTATTTACAAAATTTCTAAATAAATTGGTTCTTTTAACTCACAATTATTCTCTCATAGTTTTTATTTACTCACACTTACACTCATATTCTTACAAATACCAAAATATGTGTGCCCAGCTACTCTGGTCAGCATCACTTTGGTACAATACAGAGGACAATACACTGTGGCTATTAAGTCCTTATCATGTCTGTGGTTATTCTTGATTGCAAATGACAAGTTAGTTTGTGAACAGGTCTTTTATACCCTTTAGGGGTCATCAGCTATTACAGGGTTGTCCTTTGCCTCAGAATTTTGCTTACTTCAGCCTCCGTGAACTCTAGACCAGGTTGCTGCCCACTGTCTGTTTTAACTTGTTTGGAGGATATAGACTGTATCTATAGTCTTTTTCTGGGTGGACTAAGAGGAAAAGTAACGGTGTAGCTGATATACTGCAACCCTGTGGCCATCCTCCTGCTGTCAGAGTGCATAGACTTCTGTTGACAAGTCATCTGTGCTGTGGTCTTGACAAAAGGGACCTGTTCCTCAATTTTACTCCTAGGAATGGTGGCCTGGGAATGGTATCCTGGGAAAAGGCCCTTCATTATCAGTACAGGCCATTGTTTTAACTCTTTAGTCTGCTGCTTCTTTGGGTGGTTACACACATACACATTTCCATTCATTCTTCATTTGTGCCAATTTTAATATTTGCCTTACAAATCTCTACAAATGTAAATTAGTGCAATTAATTATAGGAGGCGTTTGATGAGTAAGATTTTCAAGTGATCTAATTCTCTCAGACAAACTCTGGCCTAAACACTGACTGGTGAGTCACAGCCATCTTCTTTCCTTATGAAATTCCTAAGAGCAAAGAAGCCCTGTCAGTAGAATTGAAGTACCAGTCTTTGTCCAAACTACAAGATTAAGAGCGGTCTCAGAAGCACATTAAATCCAATGACCTTCCAGTCTTCTTGTTAACTGTGGCCCTAAGTTTCCAAAATATGCTTAAAATACCTGCTGGTACACTGGCATGCTGTAGCACATTCAGCTTCAGGAAATACAAGCAAAGATTTAAGCCTCAAATGAGACGCCTGGAGTGTTGAAGTTTTCTACCAAAGAATCACAGAATCGCAGAATAATTGAGGTTGGAAGGGACCTCTGGAGATCATCTAGTCCAACCTCCCCACTCAGCAGAGTCACCTAGAGCATGTTAGACAGGGTTGTGTCCAGGTGGGCCGTGAATATCTCCAGAGAAGGAGATTCCACAACCTCTCTGGGCAACCTGCTCCAGTGCTCCGTCACTCACAGGAAATAAGTTCTTCCTCATGTTCAGGCAGAACTTCCTATGTCTCAGTTTGTGCCCATTGCCTCTTGTCCTGTCACTTGGCACCACTGAAAAGAGTTTGTCCCCGTTCCTCTAGACACCCTCCCTTCAGGTACTTAAACACATTGATCAGATTCCCCCCTCAGTCTTCTCTTCCCCAGGCTGAAGAGGCCCAGCTCTCGCAGCCGTTCCTCATAGGGCAGGTGCTCCAGCCCTCTGATCATCTTTGTAGCCCTGCATTGGACTCTCTCCAGTAGCTCCATGTCTCTCTTGGACTGGGGAGCCCAGAACTGCACACAGGACTCGAGATGAGGCCTTCCCAGGGCTGAGTAGAGGGGCAGGATCACCTCCCTCCACCTGCTGGCAACACTCTTCCTAAGGCAGCCCAGGAGACCATTGGCCTTCTTGGCCACAAGGGCACATTGCTGCCTCATGGTCAACCTGTCATCCACCAGCACTCCCAGGTCTTTCTCCAAAGAGCTGCTCTCCAGGAGTTCAGACCCCAGCTTGTACTGGTGCATGGAGTTATTCCTTCCTAGGTACAGGACTCTGCACTTGCCCTTGTTGAACCTCAGGAGGTTCCCCTCCGCCCAACTCTCCAGCCTGTCCAGGTCTCTCTGAATGGCAGCACAGCCCTCAGGTGTGTCAACCACTCCTCCCAGCTTGGGATCATCAGCAAACTTGCTGAGGAGGCACTCTGTCCCCTCATCCAGGTCATTGATGAAGAAGTTGAAAAAGACTGGCCCCAGTACTGAGCCCTGGGGGACGCCACTAGCCATAGGCCTCCAACTAGATTCCACTCCACTGATGATGACCCTCTGAGCTCTGCCTTTCAGCCAGTTCTCAATCCACCTCACTGTCCACTCATCTAACCCACACTTCCTGAGCTTATCTAGGAGGATGTTATGGGAGACAGTGTCAAAGGCCTTGCTGAAGTCAAGGTACACAACATCCACTGCTCTGCTCTCACCTACCCAGCCAGTCACTCCATTTTAGAAGGCTATCAGGTTGGTTAAGTGTGATTTCCCGTTGGTGAATCCATGCTGGCTACTCCTGATCACCTTCTTTTCCTCCATATGCCTGGAGATGACATCCAGGATGAGCTGTTCCATCCCCTTTCCAGGGATGGAGGTGAGGCTGACTGGCCTGTAGTTGGCCATTGACTTTCTTCCAGTCCTCAGGCACCTCTCCAGTTTTCCATGACCTTTCAAAGATGACGGAGAGTGATCTAGCAATAACATCTGCCAGCTCCCTCAGTACACGTGGGTTCACCCCATCCGGGCCCATGGATTTGTGGATGTCAAGTTTGCCTAGATCTCTAATTCTATCCTCCTCAACCAAAGGAAAAGTCTTCGTTTCTCCAGACTTTATCCCTCGTCTCCAGGCTCCAAGATTCTTGAGGGCTGCCTTTAGTAGTGAAGACTGAAGCAAAGAAGGCATTCAGTAATTCTGCCTTCTCTGTATCCTTCATCATCAGGACCCCAACCCCATTCAGCAGCAGGCCTATATTTTCCCTAACCTTCCTTTTGCTACTTACATATTTGAAGAAGCCCTTCTTGTTGTCCTTGACATCCCTTGCCAGATTTAATTCCAAATGGGCCTTAGCCTTCCTCGTCGCATCCCTGCATGCTCTGACAACATTCTTATAATCCTCCTAAGCGGCCCTCATCCACATTTCTTTCATGTTAAAAATTAAAATAGAATAGAATTTTGTGTTTTTAACAGAATGTTTTTGACATATTATTTTCATTCCTAAGGAATGTTTTCATCCTATGTTTGTCTATTAGCATGGGATTATGTGAAGAAAGTGTGGATGTTAGATTAATTTGGACTTGAGAGATGGATCAGACTCCTGTTTAGCTGACAGTCAGTCTTACCCATTCAATGAATGCTTATTTTCCATTATAGGGTCTAAGTAATTGGGAATGTAAGAAATTCTATCAGTAAACAATGATATCCCTGTGGTGGGAAAATGAGTCAAACCTAAATGTATAATGTGAAGGTGAATTACAATTTCTGAATGACTTTGACTCCATTTCACATTTCAGAGGAGCAAATATTTGAACTAAGTTAATTTCAAATCCAATCTAGCAATGGAATGAGGAAAACAAGTGGAAAAATCATTTTATTTTTTGGCGCATAAGTAGTCACAATATACAAAGGCAGTATTCTCACTCAGAGCATTTTAGCAAACTGTTATACAGTGATTTTACAGCTTCTTACTTTCCAGTCCCAGCATTAATACATGAGACTCCTGACGCCCACTCCATCTGCAGATCACTCCAGCCCTGCTCTCAGCCTCCGTCTGCAGAAGAGGGTTGGTGTGAATGCTAAAAGTAATCCTCTACAGGTCTGTAAGATTTCACTGAGGACTTTTGCTCTGGCAGTGATAGCCTTACTCTGTTAGTAGCCCTTCTACTTCAGTTATATCTCATGAAGGGCAGTTGGGACCACTTTCTGCCAGTTGTGAGTCTTCTGAATTAAGCCATGCTGGGAGTTCATGCTTCTCGTTACAGAATTATTACTTGATAAATAAGTTTACATTATCTTTTTTTTTTCTGATAGAGGAGGCAAATGACACACAGTTTGAGGTGCCTATTCATCAGTAATTGTTATTGAAGGTGGTGTTTTGTGTGGAATTACAAATAACCGTGTTCTCATCAATGGAACATTGAAAATTCCTCCTACCCATATTGTCTTCTATTTGTAGTCATTTTTATGACCCCAGCTAGGTTCAATTCTGATTCACAGTGTTTGCCACAGTTTTGTGAGTCTGAACTTAGATTTTATAAGCTCTTTGTATCTCTTTTTTCCTTCCTCATTGGGGTTTCAATTTTAAGATGATTCCGTGAATGCATGTTAAAAGTGCTGATACAAACAAGGAGATCTTCAGTTTGTTTTTTCCCCTCTGTTCTCAGTAATTTAATAAAAGAAGACTGGAAAAACTTTGTGTGACAGTATCCTTGTTTGTGAATGGTGAATGAAAGAAAAAAGAATTCCAACTTGACAATTTTATACATATGCTGCATGGCATAAAACATGATGTTCAAGACTGCAATCAGTCTTCAGTGTTTAAGTATATTAGTGTCACAATTTTCTAGGATAAATTCACATTTTGAAGGAAATAATCTCATGAAAAAATATATATACTATATACTGTATATATATACTATATATATATGTATATAGTCAAGTGACTTATTTGAGCCATCAAATTTAGGCATAAACGAATGTACTTCCACAGACAAGCTCAGCACTTCTTTGTGACCTCTGTAAGCCCAACACACCAAACAGGAGATATTTCTGCCATCTCTTTCATTCACATTAGTTTCCAATTTTCAAACTGGACTTGCTACAGCATAAATCATACGATTCTAATGTAATGTGATACCACAAAGTGACTTTAGCAGGATAATTAAACCCTGTCAAGATGGTACAATTAATCATGTACAGAGACAGGTTGATTTAATTTCAATTACCATGAATTTGTATGGAATACTGTAATAGTCTTTTCTCACTATAGATAGATGTATGGAATGCTTGAGTTACAATAATCCTAAAAAAATATTTCTCTTCCTGTTTTTTATCATGTATTGTTAGTTCAGAATAGAATTAGTGGAGTTATTCAGGAAATGTTAAAATGTTACCAACCTTTCAAAATAGTGTGATGGCTTTCTTTCTCCTGTATGAACATTGAAAAATGCACGCAGATTTTCTTGTAACTGTCATTCAGTTCAGTTTATAACATATTATTACCCTGTTATCAGGGTTATGAAAAACTCTACTTTAAGGCTGTATATTTGTACATGAAAACGTGTACATACAGGCATGCAAAGCCTTCCAAATCCATTAAGAATTTTTTTGAACATTTTAGTCTCTAATTTCTGTTTGAAGATAAATTTGAAAAAAAAATCCATTTTGTGTTTCTGTTAAAACCTAGGGTTGCATATGGATGATAAGTGTGCTTTAAACGTCCTTTTTACATTTTTAAAAATGTATTTGTGTATGTTTATTCACTTAGAACATTTTACCAGTAGAATTTATGTATTTTTATTGATAACTGATAATATTTTAAGGCTACTTTTTGTGTAGAATAAATCATTACAACATTCTTTGGGGCATTTAAAAATATTAGTAAAATAGTGTAAATATTTGAAAAGATTCTTAGAGCACAAGAATTATCTGTTGGGCAGTATTTTTAAATAGAAATTTAATTCACTCAAATATGTATTTTTATTAGATAACAAAATACTTTGGCTAGCTAAGCCTGTAAAAAGGCCTCAACAGTCAATGTACAAGAATGACTTGGGCTAACATAGTTTATTTTGATTGGATTTCCAGAAATCTTAAAGCAAGGTTCCTTAAATCTCTTAAAGACACTACATAGCCAAAGGATAAGAAGAAATATTATTACATGGATACATTATTGATTAAAACATAGGAAACAACATGAACATAAATGTTAATTTTCATGGTAGGAGAGGATGTCGCCACTGGGATTTAATAGGGATATATCCTAGAACCCATACTTTCAACATATGATTTCAGAATAATTTTAGAGGTGAGGCAAATAGTGAAGTGACAGATCTTTCAGATTATATTATTCAGGTTTCTGACTTCTGAGTTTCCTGAGTTTCAAATTATTCAAATCTGGGAGTGTTTCAGGTAGATATTCTTGTATACCTGCGCTGTTCTTACACAGCTTTGGTATCTCAGCTGACCAAATGGGTCAAGGAGTGCAATGCTCTGTTCTTCTGTTCTATAACCAATTGAGTATCTGATATATCATTATGCTTAACTCAGAGAATTAATCAGAGCTGAGAGGTCAGGAATCCTGATTTTTCCCTGTTTTAATTCATATCATGGGAAACCTGGTTCATTAATATTTGCAGAATATTTTGAAGACATCAAATAGCAGTTAGGATGTACTTTATGATACAGTTAGGAACAACTACAATCAAAGTTAAATTGTAAAATATTCTGCATACCTACAAAGAAGAGTTTTGGTGTCTGTGTAAAAGAAAATTATGGAAAGTTAGTAATTCCAAGTCAAGGCATATTGAAATAATTCCAAAGTTCTGAACAAACTGTTCTTGCATCCATCTTAGTATTTTATCAGTTAAAGTTAATATTGTTGCTGCATTAGTCTTGACTTTGGATTGTTTCATTTTGGGGAAAATTTAGTTTTAAAATTTACAACTTCAAGTCATTTCAGCTTGTGTTTGTATCTTAAATCACACTAAGAAACTGAAATGCTCTGTTTGAAGACCATATGTATCATATCTTATTGCATTGAAATTTCATAATAAACTAGAACTTAGTTTTTGACTAGTCTGTACAAATTAACTATACTGAGGGAGTAAGAGACAACTTGAATATATTAATTCCAGATCTTGCTATAACTCTTTGGAACAACTATGTTTTTGTCATGAGAAAGTGCAAGTATGTAAAAGGAGCAGCTAAAATGTTACGGTGCTTATGAGTAGTACGGAGACTATTATAAGCACAGTATAAATACAATAGCACCTATCAGGAAAGAAAGAAAAAGACTAAAACAAGCTACTGTGATTTAAAGCAAAATCTCTCAAGGGAATGAAAGTATTTAAATAAGAGCATATACCTCAAAAGTTGAAGATATGTCCGAATGATAAAGACAGCTGTATGTAGAATCTGGCTAATTTAATATAAAATCATAATAAGAGATGCTTGAAAAATATTTTTAAAGTAATCTGCTAAAGCATAAACCTTTGGTATTAAAAGGTATTAAACCTTTTCAAAGGGAACTGAATTAGGAAGTCTGCTAGAAAGTTATTAAGGCTGACAGATAACTAAAGTGTGGTGAACCAGTCATGGGTAAAAGGCCACAGAAGGAGAGATAAAGAACGGTTCAGAGAAGATTCCACGTCTGACCCTTTCCTTACAAGATTGTGACTGAAGAACTGCCTCAAGTGGCACTGTTGCAGTAGATGCTTTGTAACAAGGCAATACTATAAATTAGTTACTAGTCCTCAGGAGGAGAAACCCTTGAGTGTTCAAAGAAACCTGTGTATGAACTTTCTGGACTTTATCTTTTATGTAGGACCTTCAATCATCCTTGTAACCGAAGAAGTGTGAAGTGGGCAAATGTGATATCAGTTTTAAGAAGGACTTTGGATAATCCAGTGAATATGATTTCTGTATTAGAAAAACTTGTAAACATTATGAGAAATACAGAGTTAAATATATGATGATGAATTACAGAAGAGCCATTGAAGCTTTTCTACACATGATAATTTATTAAATGCTTTGAAGAAGTCAACAACTGTGTGAGTTAATTTAATATGAATTTTCAAAAGCTTTTGGCAAGGCTAATGCCAAAAAGAGCTTTAAAAAAGTAGCTTGTCTTAATATAAGAGAAAGATCTCTTATAGATTAGTAACCAATTAGAAGGCAGAAAACAAAATTTAGGAGTTATTTGTCGGTTTTGGGATGTAGCAAAGGGAGTCCTGATCCCGTAGGCATATGTTCAACATATTTATAAAAGATGCAGAAAAAAGGATAATACTGGGATGATGAATTTTGCACAAATGTATTTAGAATAGTCAGATTAATTTGACTAATGATGTTTATGGGACTGGAGCATCTGTCATATGAAGAGATGCTGAGAGAGCTGGAGAAGAGAAGGCTCAAGGGGATCTCAGCAGTGTGTATAACTATCCGATGAGGAGGAAGTAAAGAAGAGAGAGAGAGAGTCAGGCTCTTCTCGATGATGCCCAGTGACAGGACAAGAGACAATCAGCACAAACTGAAATACAGAAAATGTAATTTAAACATAAGCAAACACTTCTTTAGTGTGAACAGGTTGCCTGAAGGGCTTGTGAATTCTCCATCCTTGGAGATATTCAAACCCTGACCAACCCCCTGTGTCCAGTAGCTCTGAGCAACCTCCTGTAGCTGACCCTGCTCTAAGCAGGGTGAGGGGTTGGACTAGATGATCTTTAGAGGTGCCTCCCAGCCTCAGCTACACTGTGACTCTGATTTTGTGAAATCTTAACTACTGCAAAGAACTGTGAAGAATCTCACAGTATTGAATGAATAGATGATAAAGGGATGGATAAATACCAAGTGTCAGTTAATACAAATACAGTATGTGAGAAAAACAACCACAGCTATATATTTGCAAGAATAGTTTCTTAGTTAATTGTTATCACTTAAAAAAAAAATCTTGCTGATGAAAGTTCTCTGAAAATCAGCTTCAATATTCAGTACCAGTCAAAAAGGCAAATAAAATCGTATTAGTTCAGTAGGAAATAAAATAAGAACAAGACAGGAAGCATCTTTCCACTCTTATGGAAATCACTGCTTCATTCTGTTGGGAATACTTAAAAGGAGGAGTCTAGTAGAACTGGAAAAAAATACAAGAAGGGGATGATGAGGAATATGGATGGTTCTATGCAAAGCAAGACTAATTAACAAAGGCTTCTCAGTTTGCAAACAGATGACTGAGATGTGATATCATAAAGGTTTATAAAAACCTTTTTGAAAATGTGATTAGATGAAATAGCAGATGATAGGTCCATTGAGAGGGTAGGTGTAACCTTTGATTCAGGAAATCTCTTAAGGGACTTGTTACTGAAAGGGTATCAGAAAAGATCACTCTAGACTTAATGTGTCACTTATACTTCCATAAGCACCTGCTTATGGATACAGGATACTTGTCTGGATGGATCCTTGATTTGATAAACAGGATAATTCACTGGAACATCTGGGTTGGTGAAACAGGGCAAGAATGATTTTTCTTTGTAAATGAATGTAAGAATGCTCTTTTTTTGTAAATTAACATCCTCCTCCTTATTCAGTTTTGATTCTTTTCTCAAAGGAACACTTGCAATAGTATTTTTGCCTTTCATGTCAGAAGGGTTTTTGTAATTTTTTAAAATTTAATTGTGGATGTTGTATGATGAACAGAGTGACAAAAGAAGAGCAATGCCTTTTGTACCACATCACATCCTTACACCTGCCTTTACTGAATAACAGATTCATGCCTTGGAAATGTTAGGGGTGGAACTCAAGGTCTGTATTCCTCTATCTTAAATAAGATTTTTTTGTCATTGAAGACTTTATAGATTTCTTTAAAAAACATATTAAAACATTCATATCATACTGAGTTCCAATTTCTCATACTCATCTCAGCTACATCCTATCCCTTCTCTCCTCCCTTTCCTCCACTCTCATTCTTACCCTGGTTTGGTGCAGCAGACTCTTTCACCAACTTCATATACTGTTCTCCTTGGATCTACTCTTGTCCATGAATCTTATTTCACGGCTCACTGTGAAAGGAAGAGTTTTGCAGTTACTTTTTCCCAACCCTTTCCCTAATGCAAATCTCTGCAATTGCTCACCTGTTTCCTGTAGCAGCCCCCTTCCGTGGACCAAACCCACTTAGTGATTGGCCTGTCTGACACTCACTCCTGCTATCCTCGCAGGAGTATTTAGACTCAGAGCTTTTCTGGACAGGCATTCATCTCTCTGAGACACATGCCATTTGTTATGCTGTGCCATGCACGCTTGCAAATTCATGATCCTCCTAACATCAGCTGATATGATGTTGATTTTCTCTTGAGGCTTTGGGTGCCCTTGCAAGCGCTTCGGACCCACCCCTCCAATTACTCCAGCTCACTTTCAATCGTAATGAGAATTATACTACTCTAAGAAGGCACCTTAATTCGAATGTCCCGTTGAAATCTTTTATATGCCCTACTGCACTAAGACAATTAACTATTACTGTGTGGAACTTCTTAATCATATGGTATACATTTATACAGAATTTATTACCGTAATACCAAGCTATTCTTGGTAATATAAATATGCATTAGAGTTTATGGACACCACTTCTAAACTTGGATTACTTGAAGTGGTCAGTGAAGATCTTTATATTACACCTACCAAATCTGCAATTCAGACTGATGTGCTTTTCTGGTCTTCTGTCACCTGAAAGTGAATTGACTCCCCTCATCTTTCCTGAACATTTTAGCAAAAGAGGATGAGATTGATAGGGCTGCTAACCCTGAAAAGCTGTTTCGTGTTGTAGCGATTAACTGATATATAGAATTATGGCTAAAGAAGGGATTTCTTTTGGGGAGACAAGTTCCCTAGACACCATTAAATATGTGGGGTTGTACTTGTGAGCAATTGTATCACTGTTCATAACTTTTTAAAATTACTTTCTAACACTTTGCATTACATTCTTTAAAATATTAAGATTGCAAATTCCTATTTTTATTAAAAGCAAATCAGAAAAGACTTTACTTTTTTATTAGGGTCACTTTTGTACATAAATTATATGGTTAATAATTATTCTTTTGCAGAGATTTTCAGCTTCAAAGAAATTAAAAAGATTATATAAAATATATAAAAATTATATCAAGACCGCTTAAAAAGTTAAAGCATAAATGTCTTCTTAGTGCAGAAATTCATTCAGCCAGGTTTCTAAGGGCTATATTTTTGCCATCTGCATTCAGGCTGAGAGATACTCTATAATCAATTCTACTGTAATCACTGTAATGATTTTCAAATTTAGGATTTACCTAAAGTGATTAAGATGACAGTGTGTGATCTTTAGAGTAGGATCCAAAACATATTGCTGTTGATAAGAATTTTTCTGTGTACTTCTGTGGGGGCTTTAGATGGAAGTGCTTTGACTTGTGATATTTGTATAGATGAATGTTGAAGAGGAGAGTCAATTCTTGACAGCAAGTTGTGTTGAAATTTATTATTCCATCTTTTTTTGCAATGTAAACTGCAATGTTTTATTAAGAATTAGAATGTTTCATGTCATTAAAATGACATTTTATATAGCTCATCTATTCAGACTTGAATAATTAGTTTTATTTTCAGAATTGACTGAAGTTAGTGTTTTTATTGAATCAGTCTCACCTGAGTTTTTCACTATTCTGCAGGGACAAAGTAGAAGCAGAAAGTCAGATATTTTGATGATCTAAGCTCTCAAGACATCGAATCCTTTTTTCTGAAAGCTTTTCTCCAGATTCTCTCATTGCATAAAAAGTCTGATCTGCCTTCACTTTCTCCCTTCAAAGCTTTTGAATGCACAGTAGGCAGATTATGTGCTACTGATGTTACTGATCTTAAAATTCTCTTAGACAAATTCCTGCATGTTGAAAATATGAAAAATTATGGTGAATCATTGGCAGAAAGTCCAGGAAAAGGTTTCTCCTGCGCATCACAAAATTTTCAAAAATATGTTTAGAAATGTCCTACAGAGGACATAAAACAGCTGGTGGTGGTCAGAATTTGATCCTCATATTATAAAGTCTCACCCTCCTAAATTATAGTTAGCACTATACTCCTCTTTAGCATACTTGAACGAACTACTTTTTATGATCTACAGAAAGAGGTAAGAATTATTTTTGATTTTTACCAACCTAACACAAATAGTGTCAACTTGGTGACTTAAGAAGTCTTTTCTGAATTTAGAGTAATTAATGCGATAGTTAAAAGGATGTCTCTCGCACGCATGACACTCACTCTACTTAGAGGATCCCAGAGCGACATACCAGCAGAGAAGCAGGAGAGGAACGGGAATTGGGAGCGCGAGGCCAGGTGGCTGCTTTGGGGCTGGGTCCGGGGCAGTGCGTAAAGCAGGATTTGTTTTGGCTTGGGAGTGGTTTCTGAAGAGGGGTAGGTGGGAATTACCTCGTCTGTGAAAACAGCAGCCAAACACATAGAATTGACATGTTTGCTGTCATGTTTGTGGGGCTGTTAGTTCTAGGAAAAGTTCTCAAATTCAGACTGAACTCATTGTCAAAATGTGAGAGATTTTTATTTGCCTGTCTCTTGAGATGGAAGTTGGAGGCTCAGTAATAAAGGTGAGGGATATTAACACTAATCCATGTATCCAATGAGAAAAGATTTATTCCTACTTCCTTCTAGTGTATCTTCTGACCGCTATATCTGCTGCTTAAAGTCTGTTTCTATCTGGAGTTGTTTAAAAATGATAGAACTAGGTATGGGATTAAAACATGCTCAATGCATCTGAAATATTCAGATAATGAAATATATCTGCACAATATATGTAAATAAGTACTTTTTCTATAGAATATAACCAAGCCAAATCTGAACTGGTTTACATAGAGTAAAGACAAGGGGGAAAGTTTCTATTTCTCTAGCCTCTTTTCCCATTGCCAAGTTAAAGCTTATACTTCTGTCCACTGTAGTCTTACAATAACTTTAAATAAATAATAGCAGAACTGTTTTTTTACTGACCTTTCTCTTGGAAATGGCGGAAGCATTTTTGTTTGGACTTTCAACCTGAGGCAGAGATCAGCTGGGGAAGTTGTGTACTGCATAGCAGAAGTCTCTGAGTGTGGAGTTGCCATGGTTAGCAATGTCCCATTGCTCTTCCACTCGTCATCAGCAAGGGAATGCTGATGTTTGCTCCTTGAGCAAACTCAGATGTGTAGATTAGTCTCCTAATCATATTGTATCTTTTTGACATATGTGTCTATGAACTTTTTGCAGTGATTGTGGTTATGTTCACTCTCTTCATATTTTCTTACAGAATTTTCTTTGCAAGAAGTATTTCAAAAGCCTCTATCATGGTAGTGGCTTTAAGTGAGGGTTTTTCAACTTTATGATACTCATAGCTTCCAGAATTTATTTTTCTCTATTGAATCAGGGTAGAAACAGGCATCTGAAATGATTGTTTAGCAAAATAACTATTTTATCCCAGTGGTCTAGAATGAAAAAAATATGCAAATATGAATAAACTGAACTCATTTGGAGGGCACAGAGCTTTAATGAATAAACATTTATATATGAGGAAAATAATGTGAATTGAAATTTGTTGTGGAACAAAAGCTCTCTCAAAAAAATCCAAATGCAGTGAACATACTGAGAGTTAAATGAAGACGCTGGAGGCTTTAAGAAGCATGTTCTCTGCTTGAGGAATGCTGAATGAATGAGGAATCAAATGAGACCTTCACAGCATTGGTGCAGAAATGGTTTTGTTTTTAACCTAACTCTACCTGGTGCTGTAACACATTGATTTTGAAAGCATACCTCAGTAAATCACTTCAGGTGAAACAGTAAGGAAAACTGATCCCTTGCCCATAGTCCCTATGCACAGATTTCCCTAGATAAGGCAATTTTTCTTGGGGGGTTGTTTGTTGACATGGCATTAATATCCAGAAATTAGCATCAAGCTGAATGTTTCTGTTCTGTAAAACCTCCTGTATGATTTTAACGGGGGAAAACAACAGCAAGACATAAATACTGCAAATGTTTGCTTTATTCAATTTTCTTTTTTTTTCGTCATTCTGTGGAGCTGCCTGAGCAGAGTTCCAGAGTTACTGCAGTTTATAAATAACAATTAGAAGGAAGCACAAGTCTAGTTTTTTTGTGAGAAATATTTTCTCTTCAGTATCTGAAATGTTAAACATCTTGTTTTGGCTATATTTATGTAAATATTGAGTCTTCTTTCATATCATGAAAACAAAGATATATATTTCCTTTAGATATCAATGTTGAAAATCATTGTTTTTTATTGTCCAAACACAAAAGCACAGCAGAATCCCTATCTACCTCCCCAAAATGGTCAGGTTGTCCCAGAAATCTCTGTCCAGTGCTCTGAGCTAATTAGCTTCAGCTAATGCAACCAGTGGATAGCACATGATCTATCTCAGAGGATTTAATACCATTTTTGGAGCATGTTCCCTGTGAGATCAAATTAATACAGTTTAATAGTGCTATAAAGCAAGTTCTAACATCCTAATGTAAGTACAAGTATATACTAGTGTGAGCAGTAGCTTGAACCAGATGACCTCCAGAGGTCCCTTCCAACCTTAATTTAATCTAAGATGCTCTGATTCTATCTTTACCTTTGAGAGAGCTGAGTCACTGTTATTAAAAAAATAGAGAAAAAATTAAAACCCAAAATTTCTGCTAACTAGTAAATTACTGACTAGTAGATGAGAGGGCAAGAAAATTGTAGCAGGTCACAATATAAAACCTGTATAAAAACCAAGGCAGAGGTTTATATAATCAGAAAAGGAGAAGGCAACTACATGAAGTTCATTACAAAAAATCACTATTAAATATAATTTAGATAACAAACAATTAGGTATTTTGATATTTCATGCTATGGAAAATGTTTGTGGATGGATAAATGAAATGTTAAACAATTTTCAAAATTTAACATATGCTACCAAGCACTCTACCTAAGCTAAATGGTATGAAAGGCACTTATTTGATGCTTAACCATGTTTTCTGTCAGTGTTGGTAAAACCTGTCTTGAGCTTTCAGGCTAGCATAGAGGCCCTTACCACCAACCGTGAAGTTCTTTCTTACTTTGGAACAAGAGGGGAGGGTCCATCCCCTCTATTTTAGGGTTGTCTGCAAATCAGTGTGTGATGTAATTCACTTTGCTTACAGATTTGCATCTAAGTTCAGCTGTTCCAGCCAGCAGATGCTCATATCTTGTATAAATAAATGAGAAAAGCATACAGAACTTGTGTGAACAGCAATGCATTTGTACAGCCCTTCTTGAAATTCTCTGCTGTTCTGACACTAATGAATCGCTCACTTTCACTTAAACCTTGTTGCTGGTTTTACAGTGTGGTTAACCCTTGGAATGGCATGCTTATACTGCTTATACTCACTGTCCTTAAGTTGATTGCATTACTAACTTTGTATTTTCTGTGTTGTGATACAGCTGGAAACAGTGAGAGTGAGGGCCAAGAAGCGGTGAGGAAAATTAAAGAAGAAACTTTGACTGGAAAAGGTAACACACTATGCTATGTCTTTTTTAAGGAACTGTTTATTCCTGCATTTTTGATGAATATTCCTTGATAATGTTTATTGACAAACAAATGAAAAGGTACATTTGTGTATCATTAAAGTGTTTATTTTGGAAAATTAATTCTTAAAGTAAATCTGATATAGGACTAGAAATGAATAGAGTATTTTTGGTTAATTTCTTTCAGTTTAAATTGGGGTATTGACAATCGGTCATTTCAAATGAGCTGACTGCAACTTCTGCTGGTCACTGGGAGCTGCAGCACTCCATTCCGCGTGTGTGTATGCATGTGTTTGTGAGTGCAACAATTTGATAACTGGGCATAAAATCAGAATACTGGTTATTTCTACTAAGGGGAAGATGACAGCAGGTATGAATGGGTATGCTCTTTCTTTGTCATTGCTGGTCTTACCTCTCATGGTGCATGAAATCCCATAAAAAAAGGAGAATCTTTTGGGGGGAAGCTGTTTCTAAAAGAACAGAACAGTCAAACTGTCTTATTTAACACATGGCTAGAGCTTATAGTCTCTCACAATCAAACTGTGTTTTTAAAAATAAACAAGTCTTTTATACCAAAGTCAAAATTCCTATATTGTTGCAGTTCTTTGGATTTTGTTGTATTTTAATCTGATGAGTGATCATGTGGGGGTAGCATAAGGAGAGCATAGCTTGGTTTCTGAGGAAAAGCATATTGCAAACTATCTGCTGTATGATTAAAATTTGCAATTTATGATGGAAGTTAATGCATTTAATATTTTCATGTCTTGAATTCATTGGGTGTAGTTCCTAGTAGTGTATGATGATTCACTGCTACCACTTTGATGCATCATTTCTTGGCAAAGTAATAGGGGAGTGCTGCTGCTCCACCCTATTTAGGATCTTCATGGCTTCTTCTGAGATCTGATTCTGTTTTTGTGCCTGTAATAATTACTGTTTTGATGATCAATATAAGTTAATTATTGTGTTAAAAAAACCCTTTCATTAAGATTTATCTTTTGACTTAAATGTGCATCCATCATAGCCTCAGGATACATGTATGCTAGTTAAAAGCATCATAAATTAAAGCACAGTCAGAAAGATCATGAAAGGAAAAAGGTAATTATTACATCATTTAAATCTTTTGCTGGAAGTTTCTGTACAGAGACCAAAACCATTTGGCATTAATTCTATCACATGACTGTATGAAGTTGAACAAACTAAGTTCTGTCTTATTTTCTCACATGTATGTGATCACAGACTTTTCTAGCACTTCAGACTTGATTTTTCTGAAACAAGTAAGCTTTAACTTTCAATTACGAGCTTTTTCAAGAGAGAATTGACAGTCTGAGAAAGCTGGAATTGTATCAAAAGTTGACTGAAGCTGTCCATCATTACAATTGTAATGACTGAGGCTTTAGTAATTTCAGGTCTTGATAGATTTGGACCTAAAAACATTCTGGAAGAGTGTAACATTTTCAGAATCATCTACTGATTGAAGGATATTTGTGTTTGAAGCTATCTTATACTGTACAGAGGACTTATGCAAATCAGGGAGGGAGCCCTGGGTTATTACTTATAAATGAATTTGGCCTGTTACTTTGTATTACAATATATATTTAGGTACTGTGAACCGTCCTAGGATGTAGGAAATGTCAGCTTTTCAGAAGCTGAAGTTTGACATGTGTTTAGTCACTGCAAAATAACATTAAGGGTTATCTTAACAATTTTCTGCACAATGAACTTTTGAACATTTTTAGTGCATTTTTAGCAGTTTAGTGAACAAACTGCTTATAGAAACTCTTCCCATCTGGAATACTGGGTTCTTAAAGAGGAACAGCTTAAAACAGTTTTGCTGGACAGTCAAGGGAGCTGTTGTATCAAAGACCATATTGTAGCAATGTGATCAAGGATTGGGCCAATAGAGCTGTGATTCGTTTACTATGGACTAATTGTATGAATGGATGCCATCAGTTTGCTATCCAAATCTTGAATCTCCAATGACAAGGAAAATCTGCTTGCTTGTTAGCAGATTATACACAGCAAGGGAACAAGAGACATTGTCCTCTCCTTATTTCCTGGCTGAACTCTGAAGTAGCACAATATTCCACAGAGAAAGCTCTGGGAAAAGGCCAGGCTTGCTGATTATATGTGAATTACAATGTTTTTGAGGACATACCATCATTCTATGCCATAGTCCATGCTGTCTGTCTCAGGCTCTATCTGCTGTCTAAGGGTGAGCAGTTTTACTTGACATAATCTACACTCACTGCAGGGAAAGGTGGAATTAAAAACATGTTTACTGTGAAGCAGCTGATGAGCAGTAACTTCTGTTTTAGCAGCTTCAGAGGAGGACAAAGGCTAATAACAAAATGGCTTTGCACAGACATGTTCCTTTTCTTTGCAGCAGGGCAAGATATGAAGAGAAGACTGATAAAACTTTTAAATGCAGGGGGGTAGGTAATCTGGTTTCCCATACTGGAGGCATTCAAACCAGAGCCTACAGAGATGGAAGGGCAAAGGAGAAGGCAGTTGTGGTAGTTCTCCTACAAGGTGGGATCACAAAAGAATACAGAAAACCTAAGCCATATGCCACATCACCTCTTCCAACTGCACACCTCACATGGTGTTATATCATGTCAGATAGCCTCCTTGACTCCTCTTTCCTCCTCCTCCCCATCAGCTCCAGTCCTCTAGTCTGTTTAGGTACTCTCCTCAGCTGGGGTTTTCTGCATTAAGTGTAAAGAGTGAGGAAGGAGGTAGGTGACTGAGCGGAGTAAAATAAAATATTAGTCCTAGGGGGTATGGGTAAATCTATTTCATCTGACTGCCAGAACCTCCTCCATGATAAAGCAGTCAAAGCCTTCAGATATCCAGAACAGACCAAGAGAAGTGCTGTATTGTCATTAAAATTATCATATAGATGCTATTTCCAAAAGACCAAGGGTAACATACTGCTAAAATCCTAATCATAAAGCTAGGAGAAAACAGAATGATGTGGGCATTTATCCTGCTGCCGTTTGTTAAGTTGGGAAATTGTTCTGTTAATGGTAGCAATTGTACGGCTGGGGAAATTGTTGATATTGCCACAGAGATATTCTAATTGTGTAAGTTTCAAATTTGTGCATAGGATGCATCTACATTAGTGCTTTAGTTAGATCAGGAGAGCGCTTTTCAGGCAACACTCAGGTGTTCCCTACTTACTGAGCTTTCTTTCACACCAGGAAGAGCATCATAGTTCATGACCTGGATTCTCGTTGGACAAAACTAACCTGAGAGATGAACTGCAGCAATAAAAGAGCATTAGCACATGGGAGCGAATTCGAAATAGTCTCAAATAAGAATCCCAGCAATCAATATACATGTGTATGTTGAATGCCTAGCACAAACGGAGCTCTAGAGATTCACTCCTGTTGATTCAAACTGCCTGCTAATGCAGACATAACCATCACTATCAGCCATCAACATGCTATTGAGTTACAGAATTTAGATGTTTCTGTGATAAACTCAACTCTCAGTCATAAGAAAAAAGAAAATCTTTCTATGTGCATAATAAGTGTATGTCTCCTGATTCAGGTCCTCTCAGTTTACATCTATGCAAATGAAAGCTAATTTTGGACTGATGATTACAAACATACAAATTTTGGAAACTAATATATAAACATGAATGAAAGCTTTATTCATTCCAGCATGGGTTGATGAATGCCAAAGAAACCAGCAATTAGCAAAAGTTTATGCATAAATATCACTCAGCACAGTACTAAGGAAAGGCTCTCACAATTGCAGTGTAGGAGCTGGAGTTGCAACTGGACTTAAGTGGGGAAAAATTTAAAAGTTATTGAGAAAATATGGTGTAAAAGTCATATTAAGCATAGACCTCTTCAAAAGGAAAAGCCTGTGTTTAATCTCACCAACAATTTTGTGGCAATTCAAATAAAACCACAATTATAAAAAAACACACTAAATCCACAGCATTCATGAGACTTCCATTTGAAGCCAGATGAGAAAGAAAGATGAAATTTTCTCCTTCAAAGTCAGAGGAATACAGAGATTAGCACAACAGCAACCAAATTTTGTCATTTACAGTCTGACCCACATCAAGACAGCGTGGGCCAAGCAGTAGGAGGGATGATAGCTCTTCAAAAACACTATAATTCACATGTATTCAACAAGCCTGGCCTTTTTCCTGGAACTTCTCTGTGGATGCTTGTGCTACTTATGGTTCAACCAGGGAATAAGAAGAGCACAAGATCCCTTGCTCCCTTGCTGTGTATAGCCTGCTCCCAAGCAAGGAAATTTTCCTTGTTTAAGTCAGAGATCTGAGATCCAAGAGTTTACCCAAAAGCCAGTGTTTACCCAAATCCAGCCAATATGTATCAAGCGTATCTGCAGAATAACTCATGAGTTACACCACTGAGGCTTGTCTGTATGTTAAGTACATATTTTAACAAAACTGTCAACAACTTTCTGCTCTACTTCTAACTGTTTCTTGCTGACTTTTGCTGTAGACCAGGAGAAGCCATTTGGGAGACACATTGCCAGACTTTTGGATTTAATTTTGCCCAAGAGTTTATGCTGGCATAAACATGTGCCAGTGTTGTATAAGCCAGTTTACAAAAATGTCACTCTTGACTGTTTCTTTGATTTGGTAAAATCGTGTTGGTATGTAGGGGATCATCTGACTGGTCAAAAATACTATAAAATATCTATGAATGAAAAGTGTATTATCTATTCATCTGCATGTGTACATGAGTATGTGTGTGAATTTATGCTTGCCCATGTCATATTTGTTTTTCATAATGATGTGGTGAGGTGTAAAAGTGTAACACACTGAGTTTGTGTCAAAATATGAAGCGGCTACTCTATCCCCTTCTACCACATCCTGGCATTTGCATATCCTTTTTCTACCACAGTTGATCTGTAGGACTGTTTTAAAGAGGTTTCTGGTAATAGCAATACAGTTTCCATCTACATGGTGTCTTTCTTCATACTGGTGCATTATCATTAGTACTTGGCTTTGGCAAGTTGAGATCTGCCCTCAGTTACAGCTGTACAACTTAACTTCAGACTCATGAAAGCATCTTGAAAGACAGGGTGGTAATTTGTGAGAAAAGTAAAAAAGTCTCGTTCTGACAGAATGTCAGTTTGCAGGACCCTGAGTGGAACAACTGAGCTCTTCTGTTTTGTCACTTGATGATGGGTAGAAGAACCTTGCCTAAAGATAAAGGGTGTTTTTTTTTGTTTTATTTTTGTCCCCCCCCCAGGCTATTCTAAGGTTATATCAAGAATTTTCAAACTATATGAAAATATTTAAATCATGAAAAATGTTCTGTGTTAAGCTTGTATCCAAGTCTTTTAGGGTTAAGTCCTTCACATGCATGAGGGACAGAAGACCCCTTGCCAGAGTTCAAGAAACTAATATAAAGCCTAATATAGTTCCTTTGTGCTCATGCTACTTCTGCCCCTTAGCCAGGACTGTTTCAGACTTCTTACTCGATATTAAGCAGGGAAGATTTTAGTACAGAAAAAAGTATATCCAAATCCCTCTGAAAAAATAATTTAGGTTAACAAATCAATTTTTCTTCTTTTCTGTTTGTCTTACATAATGTTTTAATGCAAACATATGGTTAAATTTATCAAGTCTGCTTGCTCATGGTTTTTGTTCTCTTCTTGACTTTTAGTATAATATTTTACAGGTTTTTTCCCCTCAGTGCTTATGCACATTTAAATTAACAAAGGATCTCCTATTTTTCTGTGATTCTGATAACATCTTAGAAATTGAGATGTTGTGTTAATAGGATGGCAATTCAGACATTAAGAGCAATTTAAAAAAGGTTCATGGAGATAAAAATGAGCTGCAGATCTGGATAGCGAGAAGGAGATAAAGTCTTTCAAATATGAAATTTATTCATAATGCAGGCACAAGCTCTGCCTGTCAGTTTCCTAAATTCCCATTTCTATTGGAAATGTGAAGCATATTTCATTAACAGGCTCTGCCACTAGGAAACATGATTTTCTCTTATTTAAATTATTTCTAATTGAAACTTAGAGACAAAGAAGTGCACAGGTGTAGCTGTAGGCAGAATAATAAGGTCCTTTCAGATGTTTTGAAATGATTTTCTGACTGTAAATCACCTAAGCTTTGTGTGACTAATGGGACCAGAGCTCTGAGGTTAGAATTTTGCTGATTATGCTGCCTTACTGAAGGAAAAATCAGAGAAAAGAGATTTTAAAATGAAATTGCTTCTGCAAGGCCTGCAGATAGTCCTATTTCACCCTTTTACATGATTTTGATCCTCCTTTATGTACTTCTAGAGGTATGATGTCAAGTGGTGACCTGATAGAGGTGGTGCTGGATTTGATACCTTACATAGCATGTCATTATTTTTTCAGACTTGAGAAGTAGTTACTGGTGAGTTCTATGAGCTATTTCTAGACTCTGTCAGTTCACAAGGAAATTGCCAGAGAATACGAAAAGACAAAGCCAAGAAGAAGACAATTTGTTTTTAATCTGAAATGTTTTCATATCTGTCTTCCAAGATCTACTTTATATGGTCCTATCTTCCATGAGTTATACGTAGGATTTCATAAGTTTATTTGCTTGTAACAAGTAGAATATTTTCTGTGCAAATACCACCAGTTTCTTCATGGGGGGATCCAGCTTTTGGGTGCTGAGAACTTGCAACCTGAAGTGAGCATCAGAAGTCAGAACCTGTATTTGAAGTACTTAGAGGCTGTATACATAACCTTCTAGATATATAAAGAGACATATATATATATGTATATAAACAAAGAGACAGTGTGTAAATAATGAGCGTGCCAGTAGCAGAGAAGGGCCAGTGCTTTGTTGCCGGCTCAAAAGTCCTCCCGTCACAGTGTGGCAAAATCCTCCCATAGACTGATGTTATTTTCCTTGCAGCTTTTCACTCTGTGAGCAGCAGCGAAAGCAATCAGCTTCATCTTGCAGAAGCACTGGAGCCTCTAACTAGAAAAGAGAACCCTAAAAATAGGGAACAGTCAGGCAGAGGCTGATGGGCCTCCTTGCAACATGCCTGTTTGCCTGAGCACACACGGAGATGAACAGTCATTTTCCTCAGAAGAACGAGGCCTCTGTGCCTTGGGAGAGCCAATCTGTGCTCGTGTTTCAAGACCTGTTTTTTCAACAGCAAAGAATAGAAACTTCAGTTCCTGAACAGAGGCTGAACGCTGTGTAAGGAGTGAGTCCGGCAAAGGACCATGAAGATGATTAAGGGGCTGGAGCATCTCTCATAAGAGGAATGGCTGAGAGAGCTGAACTGCTCAGCCTGGAGAAGAGAAGGCTCGGGAGGATCTGATCAATGGTTATAAATATCTAAAGGGGGGGAGTATAAAGAGGACAAGGCCAGACTTTTCTCAGTGGTGCCCAGCAACAGGATGAGAGGCAAAGAGCACAAACCAAGATATAGGAAATTCTGATTGAACATAGGAAAACCTTTTCTTTTTTATTGAGATGGTAGTTGAACACAGGTTGCCAGGGAGGTTGTAGAGTCTCCATCCTTAGGGGTTATTCAAAACCCAAGTGGACATGGCCCTGAGCAACCTGCTGTAGCTGACTCTGCTCCGAGCAGGGGTTGACCTTACTCCCCTGCTCCTCCAGAGGTGCCTTCCAACCTCAGCGATTCTGTAACTCTATGACCCTTTGAAGTTTTAGCAACCAAAACTGCACACCACCGTGTCTGATGACTACTATGGTTTGTCTCCTCTCTCTGTGGTTTAAAGCATTGTTTGTCAAGCTCTGCCGACAAATCATATGAGATATACAGACTCCTGGACTGCAGACTCATAAGGATTTGTATCAGTGTTTATAAAGTGCCCATAATAAGGCTCTTGGGCACTGATAATGGTAATAACTGCAATAATTTTATCATATTGCAGTCTTAGGAAATGGGTATTTGAAAAGAATTTTGGAGTAGTACAAACCTTTCACACACCTCCTTCCTCCCTTCCCCCCCCCCCCCCCCGCCAACCTATGAAGATAAAATTTCTGCTCTGAGGAAACAGGGAAGAGCATTGCAACACTGGTGCCAAGAGCAATATCCTGACTGAAAAGGGCAGGAAGTATAGCTTACAGTATATATTCAGGAACAGCTTGCTCTTGTTAATTTTTCTGGAGTATAGACTAATATATTTTATTTTAAGATACAGATTTTTAAAATTTAAGTTTTAAATAAAATATGTTCAAGATTATGTGACATATGAAATCTTTGCCACACTTTGACATCCTGAGTGGAAATTAGCATACTTGTGTACGTCAAAACCCTTCTCAACCTTTTAGAAGTTTGCAGGAAATCTGTAACGGCAGAGCATTTTCTCGCAGTGTTGTCTGGTACTTCATGCTTTAAAATTTTGCTTGTAAGAAGGAAAAGAAAGCCTCCTAAGGGGATTGATAAACACTTGAATTAAGCAAAACATCTTACATGAGAACCATTAGATGCCTAATAATCATGTCTGAATTTGGATTTTTCCTTTCATCAAGGCAGCGTTTCTGGGTGGCGTGATGTGAACCATTATCAGCATCTGATTAATTTCCCCAAGATAATTGTCAGCTGTGTTTCAGTCCTTCATTTAACATTATGTCTGCCACTGTCTTCTCTTACCAAGACTGCTGTTGATTTCAGGCTGCTTGGAAGGAGTAGCTCTTCAGAACTAATGTGACTTGAAGAGACAAAATAAATCAAATTACCTTTCCAACGTGTAGTTTGATCTAGCTGAAAAATAATCCTTGTCAGTGTTTTACCTCTTAAGCATGGAAAGTATATGGGTCGATGGTAGGAAAGAAAGCTGCATGGCTCTGGGCAATATTTTCTGTTGTTCTGTGTCTCCCCTCACTCTACTCTGATCTCACTTATAATCACACACTTTTGCTTTTTGAATAATTTACAGCTACTAATCTTCCTGGAATATGGATCTCATTTAAATAGTGCAGTGTTTGTACTTCTTTCTTTTTATGAATTTAATGACATATCAGGGGAAAAAATGACATATGCATTGTGGGGGAGAAAGGAAAAATAGTATAAAGAAGAAAGCAGCTTTCCCTGTTCAAAACTTTGTCATTGCAGTTCGTGGCTTCTGAACTGAAGGTGTACAAAATGTTCATTTTCCAATCCAAAATCTTGCAAGCTTGATCCTAGATTATATAATACACTTATAAGTCAGAGATTATATATTACACTTAAAAGTCAGTAAATAATTGCAAAAATTCCATGACCCTAACTGGAAGAAGTTTTCACAAAGACAGAATATTTCCTGGAGATGTATCTGTTTTGATAAGAAAATTTATTGGGGAGAGAAAGAGAGAGAGAAAGAAAACAATTTTGGCCCTTGTATCTGCAAAATAAAGGAGAGAAAATGTCATTGACAAATAGTTAGGCGTAGACTTGAAATGCAGTAGTTTCAGGTCAAATCAATCCAGATCAAAGATTTTTCATTCTGACTCATTCTGGGTTTCTTATGTTCCAGACTACTATATTATCAAAGATAGTCTTGAATTCATAAGCTGGGGTTTGGATTGCAAATGGATGCTATAAAGCAATTCCTTTTCTTTACCTTTTCTTCAATAAAATTTTGCAAATATTTTGTTTTAAAATTGCCACAAAATGGAAATGTTGTCCTATTGATAACACTATTTGCATGTGAATTTGAACCTATTTTCCATCGGTCTGGCATTTTGTTTTTTTTTTTTTGAGATAGCGTAAAATTAACTGTCCAGTCCCAAACTAAGGAAAGGTTTCAAATGGGATTTCCTTCAAGATTTATTTCTGAATGCAGAAGGCAAAGCACATTTCAAGTGCTATGACAGCCATATGCTTTGAAACCGTAGGATATAGATAAAAAGAGAGAGATGTCAGAAAATCTGCTTGTTCAATGTAGAAACTATGTGCGCCCTGGAAAGGTAATGTAGTGAGCAGTTCTTCTGAGAGTCTTATTAAGGTTCTCTCTGAGATTAAGGTGACCTCAGATGTTTGGCTAAAGACTGTGGTATCTTACAGATACATGAAATGATTTTGTAGTCTGGAACCATAAGCCTGTAGTTGCCTTGACAACTATGGGTGATATATAACCACATTGTGTTCACCTGCCCAGATACCTTTGCAGCTGGTTTTACAGAATATAGATTTTTTTTCCCTTTAAACATATATCTGGAAACATGCTACTTGGAAAACAGCATCCTTCTCTGTGTGTCCTGTTAGGAGGATATAATACTGTGTTTGTTTTTGCTTGCAAGAGAGAACAACTTGGGCCAGCATTCACATCTTATCCAGTTATCTGCCAAATAGTGACTTTTTATATCAATCTGACATTCAGATTGGTGCATTCATGTTAACCAACATGAGGGTACATACAGATTAAGTTTGAACGCATCCTGCGTTTCAAGTAACAAAAATGACATCACTGAGGAAATAATTCTGCCTTTCCCCTCCTCAGGTGGCACGTGGGATAGAGCATACTGCTTGCATTATACAGTGCCAGAAGGAGGGCATCAGAGAATAGGAATTTGCATTCACTGTATGCTGCAGAGCAGACCTGCATGCACTTTTCTTCATCCCTATACCGTTAAAAACATCTGAGGGGGAGGTAAAGAATTTAGGGCCATGTTTGCATATTTCAAATTCCCAAATTTGGGCCCCTAAGTGAGTTAGGTAATCAGTAACCCTGCCAACTCTTACTGAATATCCTGACAGCATATGTATGTGGAGATGGGAAGGATAATGTAGCTGTAGCAGCTTTAGGAAGCCAGCTGGATCTCAGGCAAGAGGGCAATCTTCTCTTCTGAGTCCTGAAGTTTGCCTTCTCCCCTGCTCCCAAGGCTATCTGTCCAGGCTGCATGTTGAAATAAATCCTTTGGTAAATCCAGCACCACTTGTGTTCTAGCTGAAGCATAATGTTTAAATATGAGATGTGCCATTGATATATAGCAGTCAGTGGGCATCTGCGGTAGAGATTTTGTTTAATCATTTTTCCATTTATATGAAGAAGTGCTTATCAGGTCATGCAAATTGTCAGCGCTACAGTTAACTTCACAGGAATAGTACAGAAATACTCTTCTCAGTTTGACTGAAAATCTAGCACCTATATCCTGTAATTTCTTAAACACAATTTTACTTTTTTTTTAATGAAGATAATATTTTAAAATAATGCTCTGCTTTCATAATTCCAAGATGTTTGCATGTAGATGATTTTCATATGCTAGAAGCAAAAGGGTTAACCCCCTTCCTTCATGTAGAAGAGTGCTACATGCCAGCTCTGAGTTTAGGGATTTGTAAAACAGCAGGATTAGGCCAGCTATGGGGAATTAATTAATTTCCTTCAGACCACAGTAAGAAGCATGTGCCATGGGGAGTTTGGAGCAGTCTGGTGAGATGATTCATACCGGAAAGTTGTATAAGAAGTGGGTTGGAACTGAAAGAAAGAACAGCATTTGTGGATATATCTTTTTCTTTACAGCCAGGTTCACAGTCTCTCCTGTGTAGCCTGTCAATGAATGTAATTGAGCTGTTCTCATCTCAGTGACTGACTTGACTGAGTCTTTTCACAAGTGGCGTCACAACAGCATATAATTACTTGCAGCATTTAGGATATTGTTGCTTCCTTCTGCTGTTTTTAATGCAGTATTTCTTGTTATAGCAGGGGTAGGAGAAGCATCATTAAACGATAAAATATGGAAAAGTATTAAAAATGGGCAGGGGATAAATATTATCAAAAAAACCCTTTAAATGTTCTTTTCTAGTCAGTTTGATTATGGATTGACTAAGTCACTCAAATTTGCTTTAAAAATAAGATAGGAATTGTGTACTAATAAAATAAGATAGAATTGCATACTGCTAATTCTAGCAGTCAGAGAGGATAAAAATTAGTGCTATTTTTTTTCAATTTCTTTTTCACACCAGTGAGATTATGTGTAGTTGATGATATAAGGAGAATTCAGCATCAGTGGGATGGTATAGATTTATACTACCAGCAATAAATCATTCTTTTACTTTAAAAATAGCATTTTTTCTGGCCCTTAATAGTTTTAAAACAGTAGGCCAATTCCCTTGTTTTGCAGATTAATTTCAGATTATCCTTTCAGGTTTGCTATTCAGGTTAAATAAAAAACAACATTCCACTGCAATGATGCTGTAAAAACAAAGATATAACTCAAAGAACAGCTGAATGGGAAGGTAAAATGGGGTAAAATGTCAGAAAAGGAGACAGAATGACTGGAGGAAAAAAGCACAATGTAAATTCCTCATTCCATATTCCATTTTCTTTTGTTTTCAAATTTAATTTTAAATTTATTCTAGGATAAGTGGTTAAGACACTAACATGGAAGCTAGTAAGACCAAGAAAAGAGAAAGACACTAAAAAGTGAGAGGAAAGGAAGACTAGGGAGAAAAAACAGCAAGAACTGTAGAAATGATGTAGAAACATTTGGAAATTGAGTAAAGGAACCTAGAAAGAAGTTACAGTCACTTAAATTTGAAGAAGTGCAAGATTATGTTCAGAAAATATGAGTCAATGGGGTTGGTTGGTTGGTTGCTGTATGTGCTAATCAGAGTTTGAATAAATGAGTCCTTGAGAAAACAACTGGAGTCATTGCATATTTCAGGATTTAGTTGTTCATAGTTTCCTTCATCACAGTAACATGATAGAGAAACTATTACAACATCATGTCCCAGTTAACAGTGGCACAACTTTTATAGCTATATTTGCTTAAAATACAGAAGCTAGGCTAGAAAAATGCACATGAGGCTGATGCTTTGCTTATGTCTCGCTTATACCCTCAAGGTAGTATTGGCTTTGTTTTATTCCTCAGCTTACGTATTTTCCCCTATCCTTACATCAAGGAAATTTGCATATTTTTCTTTCCATTCTGTGTACTTACTTTCCTAATCTTCTCTGAAGGTCTTCCAACTCATTTAGTGTTCCTGGCATTACTGTATTTCCTTCTCTCTCTCTCTCTCTCTCTCTCTCTCTCTCTCTTTAAAAAATGTGAATCCAGCTTTCTAGCAGGCATCCTGCTGTTTTAGATTTTGTTTAAAATGGTATTGACATCCTTATATGAGTTGCTTTATATTCTCTGTTTTTGCAAGCTCCAAGCAAGTAGTAAGTTTCAATGGGAGCAGCCTGTATTTTCATTGTGCCTTTTCATTTTCAATTTAAAAAATGATCTCAAGTTAATGGTGCTTGCATAGTCAGAAAATTGGACATTCTTTTGATAAGGGAACATTATGATTTGCTGTTCTGCACATCTCATCTAATATCATAGGTTTTATTTAGTTTCTCTTTAGCTGGATTCTGAGATGGAGGCATAAATTTACTGCCCAGCCAGGAAAAACAAGCTCCTTCATTGATTTTATACGGGACTTGAAAAAAACACTCTAATGATCTAGACCTCATGATATCTTTTTTCTGGCATCTATTCTGTTAAATTAGTTTCAATGCTGTCAAATTAAAAAAAACACAAAGTAAGTGATGTGTTATGTCCAGTGGGTGTTTGTGTCCGAGGAAGAGGTATCATGCTAGCCTTGGGAAAGTCTGAAAATAACTTCATTTAGTATTTAACAGAAAATCAGAAAAAGAACTGCTGAATCATTGCACAAATTTTCTCTGAAAAGAAATAACTCTAGATGTTTTTTTTTTCTCTTCCTTTACTCCTCTTCCTGCCTACTCTGTCTCAATACCCGTCTGCCTTCTCCATTTTCACTGGACGATACTCCTGCCCCTTCCCCAAACTGATGCCCTCAAGTCCCAATTGTATGTATTTCAGATTGCTTCTGGCTTGCTTTTCTTTTTATATTTTAGAATGGCAAATTCTGAATTTGATTGCCAAAGACAAGACAGAAATATATGTCCATAGCTAGACACTGTGTTATGAGCTTAAACCCAAGTTATCCATCTACGCCTTTTCATCACTGCCGTGAAGTAGTTCCTTGGCAATGTGGATCCCTTTGTACTTTGGATCCCCTTTGCCTTTGATTTTAGAGCTCTTCGTTTATCCCTTGCTGTCCATCTGGTCCAGCACTGGTACATTCAGGGGCTAACTCCTTCTGTAGGTTAGCAGGAAGAGCAGATATGAGCGACTCTGCAAGAAAGCAGAAGCAGGAAGGCAGGCTTGACCGGAGGCCGCCCGCTTTAAGCCCCAAAGCCCTGTGCACACTGTAGAGGCTCTGTGGAGCAGAACTGAATGCATACTGCAATGTGAGAGTGTGCAACTACACTCTGATAGCTAGCGAGGAAGTGGTAAGGGGCAGAGCAGCGACTATAGCCAAATGACTAAATTAACAGTTGATGGTGAGAACCATTGCTTTAGTTAAAGAGGTCTTCTAGCTATCAGGAAACCTGAAGTATCTTAAAACAGCAGAAGACTGGTGGGCACAAGCCTTGCTTAAGAGAGAAGGGACACAGGGACCATGTCATGATATGAAGACATAGAGGTTCCCTGCACTACTCAGAGACTTGAGGCTTGCACCACCATGCACTAACAGGGAAAGATTAGGAAGTCTGCAAGAAGGTTTGTGAACCAGCTGAGAAAGGTGGATTGGCAATCTTGTGTTCTTATGAGTACCGTGGATAAGCCCAGAGCTACCAAAATCTGTGTAAGTGATATCAAGCAGTATGTCAGAACATAGATATATTCGAGTCTTTTTCTGAAAACTAAGGGGATGGGAAAGAGACAGGAAATGCTAGCCTGTATAATGAGGAACAACTTTCACTTGCTTTACCAAATCAGACTGTGCCAGATTTAATAACCAGCTTATTACCTAGAGGAATTACCCATTGAAGCCCCACTTCTCAGCCCTTTGCTCAGCTTAATGGGTTTTCAATATCAAAACTGCTAGCCCAGTAGTTCCTAATATTAGTATTAAAACTGTATTTTCTCCTAATACTAAAGCAAACAATAATGAAGCCCTACAGAAAACCAGCAGCTAAGCTTCTAAATCAAGCCTTAATGAAAAAAAAAAAAAAAAAAGAAAAAAGGAAAGAAAGAAAAAAAAAGGAAAAATTTGCATTACTCAGTTTTTCTAAGAATCAATCTATACCTTTGGAAACTTTCCTCTTCCAAACAACAACTGAAAAGCATGGGCTTTGTAAAGTCCAATCAATGTATAGTCTAAAATCAGAAGCTGAAATGGGATTACAGTGCACTTCTGAAGTTAGGAATTTCACAAAAGACCAAGCAAAAGTATGCAATAAGGCAATGCTTAACAGAGGAGTGATGGTGAATAAGTGCAACATGCTGCATGAGAGTGAGGGAAAATAAACTGTGGGAAAACAACATTCTTGATGAACAGGACTTCTTCAAATATTTCACCACTGAAGTTTTGAAGCCCTATTCCTTCTTTTTTGCCCCCTCCTCTGTGGTATATGCATTTGAAGTACTTGTATTAGCATATATTGACCTGGTTCTCAAGCACTGTTAAAATTTTAGAAGTCCTTCTAGTGGTTTTATGATCATGCTGAACATGAACAGTGAGCGGGTAGAAACCTGTGAAACCACATTGGTGCTCTAGTAAGAAAGAAATTCCTTAACATTGTAGTTTCTTTCCTGACACTATAAGTTGACCTCTATCCCTCACTGCCACAAGCCAAGCAAGTCAAAAGCACCTCTTTCTTAAAATGCAAGCATAAGGACACCTAAATATAATAACGTGGACAGGGCAGAATTTAGTATTTACTTAGCACTAGGAAGAAATGTCAGGACTCTACATCTAACATTTTGTATGATTACAGTTGATAAACATGAATCATGATGCTACTTAATTTTACATCTAAATATTTTTAACCTTTTTGAAGTATTATATCCTTATAAATAATAGGTTTTCAGGGTGTGATTCCATCTCCGTATAAAACCAATGGCAAAACTTTCATTAACTTGAAAACGACTATGATTCTACCCCCATAATTTACAGTGGTACAGTATATTTCTATTTCTTTCAGTGTACTGTCATAATCAGAGGCTTGCCCTAGACTTATCAGTGAAGCGACAATTCCAACAGTTCACCTGGGCAATTACTCAGAGCTGCCCCAGGGAGGCCAGAATTTTCATCCTCATGGGCTATCAATTTGTGCTGTGAGGCATGAAGTCTCATGACCCTTGTAATTTGAATTACAATAGACGTGCATGGAAATGCTGTCTTATCCATATACGTGTTTAATACTAAAAAAACCCACACATACAACCTCCCCTAAATTCCGCCGTATCTTCAGTCAGCAAGGACTGTAATTCAGTTATGCCTTTTAAAATGTGTACCTGTTAATATTTTTGTTTTCAATGAATTTACAGTTAATTTTAACTTTTTTTCTTAAGACCTCTAAGTCCTTATTTAGCCAATGTAGTGCTGAGTGGTGGTGTGATTTCCAGATGTGCTTGAATTCGTATATACTAATCAGCCTGACTGTTTGGAAAGCACCAAGGCCTAGCATCAGGCTCCCATTTCAGAGTGAGTGGCCTGTGAGGGTCAACCATCAGCTGACTTCAAATGCCTTTTGCCTTCATACTGCTGGAATCTCAGCCTGGCTCTCTCCAGCTCTCTGCTGGACCTAGAATCTTGCAAGAGCATAAGCCAATGAAAGCCGAGGGCTCTCAGGGCAGTGAGGCTGAGCCAAGTTTTTTGTGTTAGGGCCCAATTCAACCCAAAATGGTCTCAAAAACTGCTGTTATCTTTTATGCATGGTAGTCATGGGTAACCACTCAAAGATCTTAGATGCTTTATGTTAGGGTAGTGAAGAGGCTACCCTCTCCCAAGTGCTTGTGGAAAGCTTTCACTTCCTATACTGAAAAACCCTCTTTTTTTTCTAGCTGAATGATTTTTTTTCCTGCTTCATCATATTTTTCAGAGGAAAGTGACTCTGTGGCTTCATATTTTGCAGTAGATGCTTACATTGCACTGTAAATTCTTTTCCCCCAGTCTTGGACATTTGGCAGTCATTTCTTCTTCTTTTGAAAAAGTCACAGTTGTCCAGAACATACTTTTCTCATAGTTTATTTTTTTCTGCTTTTGTGCAACATCTTGCTCTTATATCCAGTCATTTTGAGTATCACCTAATTGTGTACTTCCGCTTGATGTTTCAGAAATTTCCTAATGATCTTCCCAAGCCTTGGTTAAGTTGAATGCTTCTGTGTTATCAGCAACTTTCACCACCTGTCTATTCAGCCTGTTTTACAGAAAATTCACATCTGACATCTACAACTTGTTTGGGTACAAAATCAATATACCACTACATTTCTCTTGAGAGCACTCAGAATTGGCAGCAGAGGCAACCACTCTGTTCCTGATGAACATTACCATTAGTCAATCTTTAGACTCAGGTGCACAGGGAGAGGTTCTCCTTGGGGCTAGAATAAATCTGCCACTGAAAGAGTAGTCATGTGCATGCAGAACAGCAAATGCTCAAATTGAACAAACAAGTATCACTTGGAAATGACCGGTGCCTTTGCCTCTAGTCAAGCCCATCTAATTATAACAGCTGTGTTGGCTGTCACGGAACTGAAGAATGCATATGGGTTACAAGAAAGAGGAGCTGAAGACACGAGGATGGTAGCACGCTAGATTGCAAGCTGCAGTTGTGTAGCATCTTTGGGCATATGGTATTTTATTCAGGAGTCAGCCTATGCATTAACTACCTCAGTATGTGCCTGTCTTAATTGCACTGAGGGGACAGAAAGGCAAATGAAGCAACAGTTAAACACAGAGCAAACAGACACCATGGTAGGACACAGAATGGGAAAACTATTTTGACTGATCAAAAATTTTGTCCAAAAAGAGCCTAATTTTAACTGAATGCAGTAAGTAAACCTGCAGAAAAAAAGGTGAATAAATTAAGATATTTTTCCCTTTCTTTGGAGTCAGGAAATATAAGCTACCAGAAGGAACATCTGAAATGCTTTATAGAGGTATTTGTGAATATTGTGGCATGAAATAGTGTGTATGTTTAAACTAGAAATATTGAACTGAAAGGAATGTAGATATTAACATGAACATAGAGTGCCAGATAAATGCAAGTTTTTTGAGTGCACATTTGTGGGATGTGATTTTATCTCATGAGGGCGAGTTTAGAGAAACAGATCCAAGCCTTGAGAAACAGTGAGGATGGAAGAGCTATGAACAACTGGAAGATGACTGGGATGCCAACTGCAGTTGGAATGCTGCCTCTCCATAATAAAGGGCCACATTAGCTTCATAGAATGGATCCTTCACCTTTGCTTAGTATGAGAAATAAACAGTGATTTCTATCTAATCTCCGTGTTCAGTCTCCTGAGTGATTTGAATTGTTACTTAAAAGGACACTCCAGTATCCCTATGCATTTTGTGGAAATCTCAGAAAACAGAGGAGAAGGGAGAATGAGAAATAGGAGTTGTTTCTAAAGATGAACAAAAGTTGGAATCAATAAGTGTGCTCTATACTCTAGACATTTTAAAATGGACATTTTAAAGAGTGCTATTTATTGTTATACAGAACATCTGAAAGCTTCATTTCACTAAATGATTTAAATAGAACCATAAATTAAGATTTATTTTTGCTAGGAATTAATCTTTTCTTATGTTAGCTGAAAATAAATATTCACAAAATAGATCATATTTTCTTTCTTCAGTATCATGTCAATAGCAGCTTGTCTTTGGGAATTTCAGCTTTTCTAAATTCAATAAGTAGTCTTAGGTATTTACTTACCTGTTTTAATTAAGAATAGGCAGAAATAAAAGAGAAAAAAAAATGACTTACTTCTAAGTTGATATGATCTTAATTGAGAGTGTCTGGCTCTCACATAGTCATTGATCATTTAGCTTTGTGATTTATATCAAGGCAAGTATAAGGAATATGTAATACTCCCCTATGGCAATATCTAGCAGAAGGAATTGAGAGAGCCCAGGTGTTTTAACATGGGGTTTTGAAAAAGCTCCAAAAGTAGTGTGTGGCTTTGAAATGCATGGAGTGGGCAGGTGAGCACTTTCTAAACATCTGGATTTCTTGATCTATCTGTAGGATATAGCTCTCCTGCCTGAGATGCTGTAGCATATTAATTGTGTTTGCAATGCTTGAACAATACCCATTTCTTCTCAGTTCTTCTTCACATAAAGGCAACAATATTTCTACACAGACCTCAAACCCCAGAAAATGTATTCCTCCCTGTCTTGTTTCCTTTAGGTTTGCAGAAAGACTTTGAAGCGTAGGAGTCTGAGGGGAATGGAAATGGAAAATAAAATGCTCTTACATGCTTTAGAGCATCTATTTCCTATATATACTCCCTGCAGTACTGCACAACTGAGGGAAATGCACAGATGCTTTACTATTTAAAAATAGTTTGATTTTTAAATAAAATGTGATTTCTAAGTATATCCTTTCAAACTGTGCAGTAGTAATATACCAGACATGAGCTATGAGACTTTAAAATATAATAACAACACAAGTAAGGATTTAGCTATATTTTTACTGCTTTCCCACTTCATCAATATCTAATGGGAAGTGATAAACCATGCCAAAATATTAAACAATGTAGAGACCAACTGGTACAACTGTGTGTGAGGGAAAAAAAAAGGCATCAGAGAAGAGTGTGAGTAAAATGCAATTGGGTTAGTGAAATAGTTACATAATGAATGCATGGTTTGAGCTGTTTCCTTTGACTCTCTCAGGCACTGTATTTATGAGCAAACTGATAGATTTTAAGGGAATTTAAGCAAATAAAATGTCATCAAATGTGCTGAAAGAATTAAATCCCATGGTGAGATGGGCAGCAGACCTTTGTAGGAAGAGAAAAGAAACCCCCAAACTATGTCTGATGCAACTTAGGAAAAGTCTGTAACATGCCTTATTAATTGGTTATTTGTTGCCACTATTAATAACTTACATGCTATTTCCATCTGCCGTTTGCCTAACTTCAATTTTTGAGTCCTGTTGTGCCTTTATCCCCTATACTAAGAGCCTTGAAGCTATGTAAAAATATTTATGCTATATTAGACACAGTTAAGGTGCCTGCTGTGTAGCATTGGCCCATGTCATGACTTTGGGTGATCTATTCACCTGATTCCTTTAAGGCAAAAAAATACAACCTATCCCATTTTTTTTGAGGGAGAACTGGGGCTATGTATAAACTCACTGATTTGAGAGGTGCTTCCAACTGCTGGTGACCGGCTCACCCTATACTGAGATGAGAGAGAGGCACACATCAAAGCTGACCATTTCCTTTGTTTTTGCAGGGAGGAAATCTGGATACTGTCTTTGGAAAGCTAAATCCTACTATGTTCTAGACAACTAGGGAAATCTACATCATGTTCCCACTGAATAACTGTGTTTGGAAGGGGTTATCAAGTCCAACCTATTAGGAGCTTTTTTAAAAAATTTATTAAATACGAAGCAGACTAGGATAAAATAATGTTAACATATGTTGCATGAAGTATTACTTAGAACTTTTTTATTCTAAATTTTTGAATTGGTTCTCAAGGGGGAAAAACATCAAATTTCAGTGTTAGGAGAGTTAGGAGATTTCTAGAGCTAGAAGGAGATAAATATTCTAGGAGTTTGTACAAGGCATCTCATTCCCCCGTTTGCATCAAAACCTCAGTGTCATCTGGTGTAAAAACTATAAATAACGTCTTTCAGATACAGCTGTTAGTTCTTCTTGTTCTCAAGACCTAGAGAGATAGACAGCATGGATCTCCTTCCCAGACTCTGCCACATTCACTTAGTGACAGATCCTTGAGCAAGGAATGAACTCAAGCATACATCATGAAATTTTTATTCCTTGAAAGAGGTGAGGGCTTTTGTTACCCAGTGTGATGTTTCCTGTCATGTTTAGCTGTCCTTCAGGATTGCTGATGCTGGGCACACTGTGGTTCAGTCCCTCTAATCTCATCATCAGAGTCTACTGCTTAAGTCTACTGCAGTCTACTGCTTGGTGACTGAGGTACCTTCAGTGCTACATTTGACTAGCTTGTGCTTTTCTCACTAAATGTCTCTGAGACACTACTGGGTTCAGCTTGGGCAGTTTGTTTCTAAACCATTGATGGCTGGAAGCTGCAAGGAAATGATGTAGAAAGGATTTATTGCCTTCAGTGACCACCTGCTATGGGCCAGAACCACAAAGGTGCTAGGCCAGGTGAGCCTTTCTTCGTCTCAGTTCCGTATAGTGACCTATAAGGAAGAAAATACCTGCTGTGTCACTGGACCTCTCACTCATTTCCAGCAGCTGCCTGTTTGATGATATTAGCCGGATCCAGCCTTTGGGGATAGGAACGCTCTTTGGCATGCCATGGAGGAATAGGAAAACAGAATTGGTGCTGCTTGCAAAAATGGGATTAGGAGCTTGAACTTGGGGCTTTCTACCTCCTGTGCTGTGCTGCCTAACACTATATAATTCATCCTGACAAATTTAGCTGTTTTAAAGTTGACTGGATACTCTTAAGTTATTCATCCAACCTCCTTCACAAGTGAAAGACGAGAGATTGACATGTCTGGAAGGCAATTTTTTCCAACTTAGACACCAATTTTAAGGAGGTTAGAATAAATGACTGGCTGGAACTAGGCACCTAATATTTAGACAGCCACAGTTAACCAAGACTGGTCTCATTCTTTCTGTTCCACTAGCGCTATGCATGATTTCTTTTTTTTTATGGTGATGACAAGTGTTTTTTTTTTTTTTTTTGGAATTAGTGAAACAATGGTTTAAAGGCTCCCAGGAAGATATAAACTGAAGCATTTCAACAAGCTGCACAGCAGTTTGTGTCTATCTGCAATAAAACGAACATTTATATTCCTTTTTTACATGAGATAAGGGAGAGAGTAATTTTACAAACAATACACCTATCTCTTCTAGATAAACTCAAGAGATGTGTATTATGGTATTTGGCCTCAGTCCAGCAAAGCCATTAGCCAAGCGTGACTATAACAAAAATCAATTTGCTTAGCTTCCCCTTCTTATGCTTTTTAAGACATTGGTCCTATGTTTTGATCCATTTTGCTCATTGTGCTGGAATGTTTGAAGATCTATCAGAAAAAAGCTAAATTCTGGTTCAAGGTTCTGTTTACAAAAACAAGCAAAACCTCTCAAAATGCCCAAACCTTCATCCTCAACAAGTTTTCCTATTCTTTATTTTCTATGTATTAAGTACCAGTCCTCAAGTGCTTCTCTTTCTTGAAGATCTGGGTGAAATTTGCAGGGACTCAGTCCTGTCAGCTAGGATTAGACCTTGAACTGAGCACAACTATCTTTCACAAGGAAAGGGATATCAGTTTTCTCTGGTGGTAACACTGATGGATCCTCCAGAGTGCAAGGATTATTTATCAAAGGCATGGAAGGGCAGGTATAACATTTGTAATGTTAAGATTTTTTCTTTTTTAATTTCTGTTTTACTTCAAGGGGAAAGAAACATTGAAAGCAACAGTAAAGGGCAGGAAATCAGTTGTGCTATTTATGGAATAAAAGGTTTAGATAAACACTCATCAGAATCTGTGTGAAGTTTTGCCGATTTTAAATCTCCCTAACAAGAAAACTTATTCATCCCATGGGACTTCTGAAATGTGCTAGTGGAGCATTTTTCCTTTTTTCTTTCCTTTGGGGTATTGAGTGAAGTAAATGTGGCAGGTCATTTCACCCTTGAGTTAGAACTGAACTGAAACTCTGAAGTTCTAGGTTTGGTGGTTGTCTCTAGCCTGGGTATGAGCAACTGATCTTTTCTCTTTTTGGTTCCTCTCTGTGTGTGTATTTTTCTTTAAGATGGACACTGTAAGCTCTTTGGTCTCCCAGACTTCCTTCTGGTTGTGTCAAATAGTTGCTATACATACTGAGGTGCTACTTTTCTCTTTAGGGCTTTGGAGATGTCCTTGTAAGTAAACTGAAGAGGAAAAGCACAAAGTCAAAGAGTTACTTCTGTGATTGATCTATTGGTCTTCCTATTACCTTTGAATATGTCTGTTCATAACATACATCAATATGTATATTGTTACATGTAGCAGGATTCTGCTTGCTTAGGAAAAAGTTCTGACTTCTGTGAACCTCTGAGATGGTAATCATGACTCTATAACTGAATTTACACTCTCAAAAAAGCTTCAGATATATACAGTCAGTATCAATGTCTCTATATTTTAGATACAGATGTCAGTTCTGGAATTTCCAGAAATATAATTGCAGGCAAGCATAACTCTGTAAAATCTCTGATACCAAGTATAAAGACCAAGTCCATCATTCACTGAAATTTAAGCTTGTTCTAGAGAGATTTGCACAGTGCTATGTATATTTATCCTTACCAGTGCAATGAAAGCATGCTTTACCTTTCTCAGTCCCTATTTTATGTGGATACTCTAAGTTTACAGCAAGGCAATTTGCCCCTTCCACAAGTGGAGGAAGCTTTTCAGAAATGTTCCTTCCTGTGTTGAGGTCACAGTCTGCCACCATCATGAACATCATCTTCAGCTGTGAATAGTTCAACTGAAACAGTCTTCAAGTCGGACAGAAAATTAAATTACTCACAATGGAAAGAGCTTTTCTGCGTGATCCAGAATGCCAGAATCTAGCCCTCTGGGACTATCTGTGCAGTGTATTCATTGTGAGTAAGAGTGACAAAATCTGGCCCAAAGTTAATTCCTCCCAAAATGTAAATATAGATACTGTCACACAAACATGCGCAAGAGCACAGAATTCTTTTTTCCCATCTATGATCTTTCCTGGCAAGGTTTCTGTCTTGGTGCGTGACTACAGCAGTTTGAAACTTCACTAGCATTATGGGGTGACTAAGGGGAAACATTGCTGATCCAGCTCTGAGAAGCAGACAATTTGCTTCTATAAAATTACGGTTAGGAAAGCTTTGGGGAGTTTGTGTCAGGCATATCTGAATCACTCATATCTGAAATGCTGCTAGTCATGAGGAGGAGAAGGGGGTCATGTGAGGATGAGAAGCTAACTAGACGAATAGAGTAGCCTTTAATGTAGTAAACAAACCATAGAAAAGGAACCTGTCAGCAACTCTGTGCCATAATCTGGAGGTACTGGCAACTTGTTTTATTGTATTTCATAAAGCCTTGCAAAACACCAATACCATAAAATGCAGGTTTGCATTCCTAAGTAGACATTGAGTATCTAGTCCCTTGATTTAGTAGGAGGTTCCATGGTTTTGTGCAAGCGGCATTTCCCTGGAAATTTGTAGTGGCGGTTTTATTTTCTGCAGCTCTACAAATGAAATACCATGTATTCTCGAGCAAAACACTGTTTTGTTTGCAGCTCTATTCATACACAGTAAACACCAGTAAGTGGGCACGAACATAAGACTGAGATTTTCTAGAGAACTATTTGGCTGGAGAACTAGATTCTTGGACAAGACATGGCATAATACTTGAGATCCACTGACTCAGCCTCAGAAATCAGGCTGAGTCCACAGCATAAATTAACCATGATAATCTTTGCAAGTGGAGCAGTCAGTAACAAAACTGCTGATCAGATATGGGCATACTGTGTTTTAACAGTACTAATGTGTTTCTTTAATAACTTTATTGCTTTATGGTCATTTGCCAGTGCTTATTTCACCTTGCATTTGTGTACCATGTCTGTTCGTTGCACAGTGGCTCCATCTTTATTTTTGCCTTGAACAAAATTTTTCTTTAGAAATAACAGGCAAGGGAGTGCTGGATTTTTTTTAGTCATCTCACATCACTCTTCAGTTCTTCTCCCCCTCTTTTTTCCTTTTCTTTTTCTTCTTTTCAGTGCCAGTTATATATTCCAGATGCCAAGTAGCAGCAGCAGCTGGCTGCATGGCAGATCCCTTAGGCTGCAGCTGGGTGAACACTCCAGGACGTATTCTAGCTGCAGATTATTTGTCTGAGCTGTCATGCTCTCCAGATGCCTCTAGCTTCTTTCTTTCCTTCTTCTATTCCTGTAATACATGGAGCCATATATACCTGAAAATGCAGCCTTGGAGAACTCTCTTGCATAATGTGAATAAGATTTTATCTAACATTAGATTAGGGACATACTCTGTCCTTGAATACCCTGTGTCTATGATAACAGAAGTCTTGTATGAAGCTGAAAGGAGAAACATTAATTCAGGAAGTCTGAACTCTCTTTAGAATGATGTACTCAGTGTCTAAACTGCTGGAATGGTGAGAAGACTGATTGAATGTGAATAGCTTCAGATCTCAAATGGAGAATACAAGTGACAAGATCAAATAAGAGTAATTTTTTAGAAGAGTACATACCCGAAATAGTGTATTATCTACAAAATAAGAGTTAAAAGCAAATTAAACTCTCATATTTGTCTCACTGGACATTTTCCTAGGAACACCTGCACTAGTGACTCTTCTTTACTGGTTCTGCTGTACATTACATTTGACCAAATCCTCTTAGAGATGTGTTCTAGCAATGTCAAAACTACTGCTAGCATTAATGAATGTATGGAAATCATAATGAATGCATGGTTTAGCTTTTAACTGTTACATATGTTTTATAAAAGCGAAATAATTTGAAAGTAAAGTATAATTTAGGTATGCTGATAAAACTGCAGTATCCTTACTCAAGATCAGTAACCTCTTGATAGCTGAATGATTCCACCTCAGATTATTGGGGCATATACTTTACCTAAAAGTTCAAGGTAATATTTCAAAATATTGCTTACTAATAATTTATCTTTCCAGTATTGTGAAGGGTATTAACAGGCTTGAATTAGTTTACTCCAGAGACAAAATTGCTTATTGACACAATCTCCTTCTTTCCCTTTTGGAAAACATTAAGAAAATAGATATCATCAAGTCAGGCAAATATACTACCTCTAAATGATCTAAAAACTCCCATGCTCTGCTTTGCCTCACTTTTGGTTTCTTAAGATGCAGCTAAAATGAAGATGATGATTGTACCAATATTTTAGTTCTATTCTCATTGCATCTTTCCAGAATTATTGATTATGCTTGCAGAAATGGTACATAGTACAGAATCCAGCTCAAAGCTTCTATAAAACGCAGAAATTTCAAACAAAAATAACTATAAGCCCATAGAATTTTCAGTGTAAATAAAGGCAATATCACTGTCACTTATTTTGAATCTAATGCTGTATACTTTCATGTGCTTTGTAGTTACTGAACTATATCTCTTTCTTACAGCTCCTGCATTATCTATGAGTGACACAGTCATATTGGATTTCACTGGTGTGGCTCTCCTTAGCTGCTTCTGAATAACTGTTACCTCATTTTGCTACTTGCTATTCTGAACTGTTGGCTTCCTAGAGCATTTCATGTTTTGAGATTTCCAAAGGACATTTTAAGGGGGGTATCAATATATGTCACTCTCACTGGCATATTAATGCTTCTCTCCCTAGTGAAAATGTACTTTTATTCTCCTTCCTAAAGGAAAATGCCATTGAATTATCAACATTGAATCTTACTCTTGATGAAACCATATGTAGTAGACTTGTTATGGTAATTTCTAACAGGAAGCTAGTCTGTGAATGCATTCTTAATTTCTCTGTCCTTCTTAGTTCAGAACAAAACCCTTCTGTTTTCCTCTTGTCTCCAAGGCAGCTTTTCGTCTCCTGTTACAATTCTGAGTGAAGGATTTGATGCAATTTTTGAGATCCTTCAATCTCAAATTTTTTATTGTTAGTAAAGTTCCTGCTAGTTTCATGTTTCCAATTGGTAAAATTCCTGATATTTAGTCTCACATGACTGGCTGATAAGAGGCAGTGACAAAACATCTTGATTGCCCTGAAATGGACTATTGGAAACCTGCAGAAACATTATCTGTTCGATGTTTCTGCATACTCTGTCCCATTTCTTTCAAAAGGAGGTTTTGTTCAAACTGCTCTGATGTATTATCTTTTTCTATTTTTTTTTATTATTTTCTTTCTGATTTGGTTGTGTCCTGCAATTATGTCCAGAATATTTACAGATATTCAAGAGGCTTCATTCAATACTTCATAACACCAAAAGGTCAGAAATATTCTGCTTAGAAATTGAATAATAAATAAAAATGCACTTGTAGTATTTTTTTCTGTTTTTTCTTTTCAGATGCTTCAGATATCAATTATTTCATCCCCAAGTCTCATGCTTTTTCTTGATTCGGACTTGTCTTAATTATTGACTATCATTGTTATCATCTTTTCCCAAGTTTCCGATCATACTCTACTTTTAACTTTTATAATAGCACTTCTTCTGTTAATTCCCTTCAGTGGATTTTTTTTCTATCTGCCTACTTGTGTTTCTCTTCAACTCTATTCAACTCTTTCTACTTCAGCTATGGTTTCTCATATCATGTTATGTTTGTTACCTTGTCTTAGTCTAGGCCAATATGCACAGCTTCCCCTGTGATTTCAACAGTCTTCATCATTACCCTTCCCTTTTCTCATTTTGTTTTTCCAAAACTTCTCACTGAAGTAAATATACATTTAATTATTGACTTCAGCACAGAGAAGATCAAGCTCCTTATGTGTCATTGCATGACTGTTATATAAGTGATACTGAAATAGTTTGTGCTTTGTAAACACTTCTAATCATTCAGGGTATTTCTCACCTGAGCTTATTCAAGGAAGTGTTTCTGTGAAACCGTGCCAGGAGGGCAGATCAGCTTAGGGGAATGAAAATTGATTAAAAAAAATTGAAAATTTATAATGTGTTTACTTTCTCTTTGCCATCATAAAGCATTGTCACATGGTTATGAAATGCTAGTGAAAACCTGAATTATATGTTATCAAAGAAATCTCAGTATGCTAGAGAAGTATGGATGTATGGAGGTTCAGATCTAATAACATTTAGATATCATAAGCTGTACTATATTAAAAGAGTTCTTCTGAAAGACATCCCCCCCACACACACACTAGTACAGATAGAAAGGAAATGTGGAGGCGATCCATCTTGGGGAACATGTAAGACAAACTTTAATATTCCAGCTTTCTTATTTTCATGAGAGGAAAGAAGCATGAAATGATTGAAAATAGATTAATGGGTTCTTTTGTCAGTCAACCTATGTTTCTTTAATAGTTCTAATATTGCTGAAATTATAAAGGAAATTGCCTCTCTGAAGAGGAAATATAAGTCAAAATACAAAAAAAAAACAAAAAAAACAAAAAAACAAATCCACCCAAGAAGTAACATTCAGTAAGAGCTTACTCTTACTTATTCATTGAGTTTACTGATGTAGACTTATCTCAGTGAGGAAAAAGCTACTTTTCCCTTCAAAACTTCTTGAAGATTGAGGCCTAAAGGAAAACATGTATGGAGTAAAACCAAGGTACCCCTATTCAAGTGATGACAATTAGTTTTAATCACTGTATTAAAATGTTTGAATTGGAAGATACTGCAGTACTATAGTATGACATATCTCTCTTTCAACAAGGAAGACTAAACCTGCATCTGTGCCATAGATAATACATAGCAGCTAGTATTTGTACCCTTGTAATTCGACCAGTGTGTACCTGAAAAGTTTTTTCATGGCCTATGGATTATGCAGAGATCATGATAAAATTCTGCTCTAACCACAAAACTACAAATAACTACAGCTCAAGATAATCTGTCTTGATTGATGAGAGGCGAAAAAATAAATAAAGTATTGAAATATTTTTGCACATGATAGAACCAGTCATTTCTATGGCCAATATTGCATTATATGTTTAATGCATATTTTGCTATTGTGATACTATGTGGGCAATAACTGACTACTCCATCATAATTCTCCATTAGGATAAAGCCACAGAGCAAAGAAAAGCTCTGAGCTAATTAAAATAAAAGATAGAAAAATGTGAGGTGTGACAGATTACTCTGAGGTGTATTCTGTGACAGAGTCTTAATGTTGTGGAAAAATGCTAATTTAATCTGTTCAGTAATGTTGGTAAGCTTTCTAATGTTATTTAATACCACATTGTATTAGCATTTTTATCCATTTGAATTTTCTTCATACATAATTGTATATTTTAAAGGTTGTTGGTCAGAGGTGACATGACCAGAGAGGGAATATGAATGACTACAGGATGCACAGTGCAAAGCAAATGATGATTTCAGATAGCCTTTTTTTAAGAATATAAACAGGAAAACCTCCAAGCCAGTTGGATTTTCTGCTTGAAATTTTGACTTGGTCCTGCATGAAGCCACAGTATTGTATAGTAATTATTTTCCTTTTTCTATATTTTACTTTTAATTTTGCAGTAAACAATGAATCTATCTACCAATTCCATTTTTAATCATTTTCATAGAGATCAAAACCCCTTGGAATATGGAGCACTATTTAGTATGTATTTTGCAATTACCTGTACTAATTTGCATATTGAATTAACTAGTTCATTTATGAATACGTTTTATATATACTCAGGTTTTCTACATATAAAAAACACAGATCCATGGCCAATGCCTGTGATGAGAACTTGTGTCTCATCACAGTAGTCAGCCTGCTGTCGGTAGTCAGCTCCAGGCAGTCATCTAGACAAATTTACCATGGTTAAGAGATTGCTAAGTGGTACCAAATCAAAATGTTAGCATTTTACACTTCAATTTCTTTTGCTCTCTGTAGTCAGAACTTCTGAGGCAAAAATACAATGAAAACCAGACCAACTGTGTCTAGATTTAATGCAGAAGAGTACCATTCATACCAAAGTGTGTGATATAACTTAAGGAGAGTGTGTTTCTCTGTTGAGAACTGTTGCCGCCAAATCTGTGCATCTGTATGTATTGTTTCTGAAACATTTATAGTAGTAATGTTTGCTGCTATCAAAACTATGATTACTGAAGAATTAAAGTAAGCAGAATTCACCACTTGCAAACCATAGCGTGGCAATTTATGCTTCAGACAAGTTAGATATATTACAGTTGTTTCCTACAATGTCAAGGAAGTGGATAAAAACTATAGCGTCTGAGATGGCACAGCATGATGATAACACATCTATTGACCAGCTTATAATGACAGCTTCTTCATGCTGTATTGAGCTGGGGAGAAAATACACGAAGGGAAGAGTTTTCGTTGTAGCCAAACAGTTGTAACTGATAGTTTCCACTGACTGAGAACATTACCTCAAATATTCTATTAGAGCCAGTATTTTTGTTTAGATCTCAGGCCTTCTGAAGTACTCAGTTATTTTCTGACCATTGTAGTGGAAAAATCTGTCTTGTCACTGGAAAAGCCCAGCTGGAGGTGAAGTCTCTATCACTATTACTCTTACTCTCCTGCAAAGGGTGATGCGCCCACTGGTGAGTGGTGCGATAACCAGGACAACTCTACTAAGTAACAAAGCAGGACTAAAACGAGTAGGCAGAGGAATAAAGAGCCCACAGCAAAATTATTTTGTAGTGGATTTGCTTCCCTGAGCACTGAGACAGCCTTGAAACTGGGACTATGCCCTGCCCTGCCTGAATAGCACAGCTGAGTCCTTCTCTTTTAGAATATGGGTGTTCTTCATTAAGGCATGTTTGCTCATCTTAATGAGCTATGTGAATCTATTAAGTAGGGAGGCTTGACTTGAACTGATTTGCTTTGTTTAAACATGCTCTAACTTTTGCTCATGTATATAGCTCATAAAAAAGAAACCTGTTTGAGTTTAGCCCAGTATGCCATGGTGATTACTTGGATGAGCTGTCACAGCCGAGAGCTTCGAGTCTAGGATTTTGTTGGCAGCACTGCAGCTGCAGTAATTAGAATGATAGGGAAAACTGAACTGCAGTTTGAAAACCAAAAGGCTGTCACAACTTTGACAGTTCAGAGATTGCTGAGTAATGTCCATTCAATATATGTAGGTGAAATTCATGATGCTTTATTATTTTGAGTAATTAATATGGATCAAAACTAGTTCAGAAACCATTCTTTAGTCTAAATATGTGGATAGGAGGTTTATTTGGGTGTTTTGTTTAACCAACCACTTATGAGACAAGTAGAAGTTTTAGTGAAATTAATTTTGCTTTATTAATATTTACAAAAGCTTTTGAAGAGATTTATTGCCATATATTTGTTAGATTTTATTCATATGGGTTGAGGTATGACATCCTTTTTGTGTCATAAACAACTTCTCTTGTGAAGAGTATCGCTGCAACTTTCTGGACTTGTCAGCATTATTTTTTTTTCCTGAGCAGAGCCTGCAAATGCAGATTTATGGCTTGGATTTTCAATAGCTCCTGCTAGAACTAGTTACTGAATCACTTTGAATGCTGTGTATCATGAATTCAGATGCTTCAAATCAACTAAAATGGTCACATAATTAATAATTAATAATAATAGCACAATGTGAATTTGGCATACACAGACTGTGGCCTTGATTCAGTGAGTAGAGATAACAAACCTTTTTGACCTGACTCTGGCAGGAACACAGTCGAGATTGTTGTATTCTGCACCTTCTCTGAAGCTGAATTCAGATTTCTTAGTTGTGATTTCTTTCAGTGAAAGAGTAGTTAATTCTTTAAATTCAAATGTTTTCATTTGAAAGATTTTATCTGCCACATTCTAAATAATTCTGAATCCTCTCATGATAACTACTTAGAGATTGAGAATAGTAACCTTTCATTGGAAAGTATATCAATAACTGTGTTAAACTTGACTATATTTCTGCAATTTATATTCCCCTTTTAATATATATTTTTGCTAAATAGTTGGTATATATGATGTTTGACTTTGAGAGAATCACAACAGCTCAGAAGAAATAAATATAATCTAAAAGTTGGCTCTTTATGCAATTGATTTTAATGAATCAACAAAAGAAAACCCACTTCCTGTGGTGAAGTATCTGTAATCTTAAGAAAGAAACAATTGTAAAGTAAAATGAAGTCTGAGAATGCATCTTTTTCTGAAAATAATATGGCTTATATGACTGGTATGTTTTTCATCAACATACATCGGTATATCTGATGTAATCGAAGAATAAGAAAAGTTGTCCTTGCTGAATAATTTCTGGTAATTAGCTTAAACAGAGACAGATTTATGGAGGTGAGTACTATTTTGAACAACCAGTGATTGTACTAGCTACACCGCACAGACAAATTTTAAGTCTTCTGTTTAGCAGCGGGTTCACCATCCTGTCTGACCAGGTTGTTTGGTAACTTTGAAGAGATGATTTTCCACTTTTGAGAGAAAAACTGTGCATGTGTTTTTATGCATTTTTTATACATTTGGGCAATCAATCAGTTTTATTACTTGGCTCTCTTCCTAGCTGCTACTTGCCTTTACTAGTTAGTTTTGTATTGAACAAGCAAATAAATATAAGGAAGTCTCTGTTTTGTAGTCATGTTTTGAATTCATAACAACACCTTAAAGTATTATAGCTATATCCAGTCCATACATCGTGGCAAGTCTTGAGAATTAATTTCTATAATGAATATGAGGAAAATGCTACTGAAACTCTGCAGTGCATCTCTGACACTCTTTAACGATATTTTCTTCTAGCGTTCATGTGATGATGATTCGATTTTCTAGAAAGTAGGGAATATCAGCCCAGCTTGTCTCTCTGTTTCCTAACGGCAGAGTGTTTCCAAGAAAAACCAGATTTGTTCAGCACTGCGCACCCCACAGCTCTTCCACAGCGTGGGTAGCTTAAAGGGCAAACCCAGCTATTGATTGGTATCAGCAGGTATTGATACATGGATTAAGGGCACGCAGGGCCCAGTCCCATGGGTAGCGCAGAGCCCAGCTGAGCAGGGCTGCTCAGGGAGGGTACGTGCATCCTGGCAGCGTCCACGTGGCTGTAGAAACCATGGCAGGAGGAAAACAATTTGTAAGTCATTTCTGTAACATCACTGGGCCAGACATGGACCTCGCTGTTGTACTGACACTTGGACACTGAAAGTTGCTGCAGCTCACTGAAGCAGCTCCCCAAAGCAGCCAAAGCTGGTTTCTGCTTTCAGTTTAATCCCTTGTCACCTCCTCTTCTTTCAGTTGTTTCATATCTTTGTCATGCTTGATCCCATGCCAAGGTAAATTGCTTGGAAAAGCTCAATAAAACTCCAGTCAACTGTTTCTGATCTGCTGAAATGATCTTGATGCAAGTGACTGGACACAATGTGGTCTCTCCCAATGTTTTAATGGAAGTGTTTAGCTTCTGGGACTGGAGGGGAGGGGAGAGGTGGCTCCCATTGGCAGGGTTAAATTTGGCCCAGAAAAGAAAGAAAAAAATTCTCATCACCCCCAAATTACACACCTGTTAAATTACTTGCTTCACATTAGGATAATTTCACTATTAATAAATTGGGATAGCCCATAGGCCCATGAAAGAAGTAGGCATGTCAAGAACTTGCCTTAACTCTTTTTCCATTGACACCTATTAATTGTCTTTTCACCAATCCTTCTACAAAAAAAAAGGTTAAAATAAAAAAAAATGACCTTAAGATTACAGAAATCAAGGACATAAGCATACCTTAGGTAGTCCACTGAAAGATCAAAAAAGAAATGGCATATTAAAACCCTTAACTCTCTGAATATATGTATCTTTTTCAAGCACATTCAGAGAATTGGACTTTATGCAACAAAAAATATATATGTGTATATGCACACACATAAGGTATTGGAAAAACTGGGAGAGGTGTAAGGGAGGATCAAGGAAATGACTGAATGGCTGGAGAAAGTGCCTTAGAGGGAAATTTAGGAGTTACCCAAGTATTTGCCAAGAGTATCTGCTTATGCACAGCTGTGCATCAAATTCCGGACTAGAGCTGGCTTGCATCCTGCCAGTTTACACCCCAGGCAGAAAATCTGTGTTCAGTTTCTGTTTGACCGTGCAGATTTTTCCTGGAATAACCCAGCTGATTGTCATAAACTTTAACAGAAAAATACAGAAGGTACTAAACCTAAAGGGCCTTTAACGGAAATGTAAAAAAGCATAACAAAAACAAATGGCAACAAGTTATAGAGACCTGAAATCTAACTGGTTTTAATAAAACATTTCTAAGGATTAAAAATGTGATTGTATGAAGTGTGGTCCCCTGTGAAGACCAGAATTAGATCTGAAAACTCAGGCAGTTATTTTCTGATCTTTGTCCCTCAGTTAAAGGCAGACCAGGTCAAATGAGAAATCACCTTTAATAACAAGGGTGATAAAACAGGGGCACAGGTTACTAGAAGTTATGGATTTTCGATCTCTTCTAGTCTTAGATCAAAATATACTACCTTTCTGAAAGAAAGGTTTCTAGTTCTGAATATAAATTAACACCCTGAGTCTTCAAGAAAACTGTTATAATATGAACAAGAAAAGATATAGATAAAGATAGATAGATACATGGGTGAGTGTGTTCTTAGGAAAAAAAAGTGAAAACAAGAGTTAGGTTAGAATAACAGGTAAAACTCACTTTTCAGTATCATAGTAGAATGACAGGTGCAAAGCATGCAGTCATTTGTGAAAAATTTTCATTATATTTGGACACCTGCTCTTACAGAAAACTAAAGTGTAGTGTCATTTGCTACTTCTCTTCAAGATTTCTCTGACAAAGGTAAAACTAGCTAAAATATTTACTTCCTCAGTATTTGTAAATTCCACATAACTGCTAGAAATTAATAACATCAACCAAAAAAGTTGGAATCCTAATTTTTTTTAATTGCTCTTGCCATTTTTGTTTATTCCAGTCATGTAGGAAAATATTTATATCTTCCCATTCCAGACACAGTCAGCGAAGGGAGGTCAACCTCCAAAGTTTCCTTTGAAAGAGACCACCTCTTTTTTTGATTGCAAGGCAGTTGAAGTGTTTCACATAAGTACTGAAGATAGATATGTGAAGTTTGGCCATGAGAATTCTCTTTGGAGAGCAGGGGTTTTTGCAGATTTCCTTGGGATACTTCTCATCCTGTCCATATCTAGGAACAAATGTCTGCTAATTTCAGTAGGAACACAGTTATGCCAACACTGAGTATACTGGAAAAATGCTTCAACTGAATTAGAGTGGCAGAGAGAATGCAGAAAGAATACCCATTTCTAAGCAGTTAAACACTAGCTTCCTACCTACTAATGAACTGATTAATTCATGTTTTTATTACACTGTAAGAAGGACTGAAAGCATTCTGTTTTGTTCTTTTTATCATTCAAACTTCTGATGATAAACTTCTTAAGTACTGTTTTCAGAGCATTACATACAAGACTTGCAGTTAATGTATAATTAACTATAATTTTCAAAAAACTTATGCTTCTTTCTTGTATGCATTTCATTAAAATGCTTTCAAACATAATGGAATTTCATTACAGGAAAAGCAGAAAACAGAAAAATGCATTTATGCAGCCTATTTACTGTTCAGCTATTTAAACATGTTGCGCATTTTCAAATCAATAAGCATTTTGTCAAGTAAAGATAAGTCCAAGAGCGACAGCGCTGGCATATATTGAATCTCTAAGAGGTCAGAATTGGACTCCCAAGCTTTGTAGGGGGAGGATTAGAGCAAGCTTATCTATCCTGACCTTTAGTCACAGATGAGATGGGATGACAATGACCTATTTAGTCTTACACTGATTGCTGTGAGATCCCCTAGATCAAAAAGGTACTAGGAAATGGACAGCAAGATGTATGTATGAAAATTAGCACAGACTATGATAAAAGAGAAAGTAATTTGACACCAGAATTAACTGGAGGAAGTAGGACATGAGCTAGCAAAAGAAGGTACAAATATAGCTGTCAGTCATGGGCAGATGGATTTCAGCTACCCATTGTGGGTAAAGTCAAGCAAGTTTGCACAGAAGACCAGAGCAGGAATTATCTAAGCATTGGAAAACACTGTTTTCAGCGGCAGTTGCAAAATATGAAGTAATTGTGCAGAGAAACTTTGAGTTGCCAACTCACTCTCCCACTGTAGCTGAGAGTATGGTAAAGAAGGATGTGATAGGAAACTAGAAAAATAAGTCAGAAGTCAAAAGAGATTTGAGGTATCAATGGAAACAGTGATATGACACAGACATCGGTAGGACTGTGTATGATAGTGTCAAAGAGGGAAGTACAAAATACTGTAGAAATAGAATGGAGGTTTCTGTTAATATGGTTTGTCAAACAAGGTTCAGTATTAAGAAAGCAAAAATAATATCAGACATAATTCCTTACAGAATTTTGCTATCAGGAAAATAAGATTTAGTCTCATGGGTAGCTAGCTGCAGGACTGGCTTTCTGTGTCAGGACTCAGCCAGACTAGAGCAGTTACAGATACTCAGTGTGCCATTTGTTACTGGGATGTTAAATCTGGAATACTTTGATTCTTCTGATTAGAATAGGTTAAAAATAGAGCTAGAGCAGCTTTTCATGCTCTATCTCAGCAGCCGTTCTATGTACTATTTGCATGTTGCAGTATGATAAGACTTGAAAGAAGTTATAAAAACCTTTATTAGTATAATTAACTCCTCCCCAAAAAAAGAAAAAAATTCCATTGCACACAAATCCAAAACAAAAAGACTATTAATCCTTATCTTTTCTATTAGCTTTTCATGGCCACTGAAGCATTTTTTGAGAAAAAGCTGTGCAAAATTCTTCTATCTAATTTAGCTTCTGCTAATTCAAGCCCAATTAACTGTTGCTGTTGTATTCTTTGTATGACCGTAGTTTTCATTCTGGAGAAAACTGTCTACGTTTTCATTTTCATTTTCATTTTCATTCCTGACATATTTTCTTTGTTTCTCCATTTTTTGAGAAGTTCAGCATCCCTTACCTAAAAACAGTGTCCTTCCCTCTGCCCTCCCATATTTCATCTTATATTCCCCCAAAGATCTATTAAAAATAGACGGGACAATGTATTAAAAAGCTGCTGTGACATGTGGAGGTGGTTGCCCATATAGGACATGTCCTGTGTAGATGACAAAGAACATGATTTAAATGTGCCTGTCATACACATGATTTAAATGTGCCATACTCTGTTGGTATGATGACACTCTAAAGAATTTTAATGGCGGATTTTCTAGCATGGCTCAGTTGAATGTTTTAATATTAACTTTTAATAATCTCGAGTGCAACTCTGTGTAGTTTAATGAAATTCAGCAGAAGTATCCTTAACTAATAAGGTGCAAACTGCTAGTGTTTAGATGATTTTTGCCTGTCTGGTATAAAAGGCCTTCTTTCAACCATAGCATAAAATAAGTTTTCACTATAAACTAGGGGCTTATCATCTAAAAATAACTGAGAAAAAGAAAGATATCAGAGTATTCGGTGATATTAGGTTGACTAATGGTGACAAATATAAGCCACCACTATAGTGGTTTATATTTTCATATATCTGTGACAAAGATAAGTAACCCTATTCTGTGGTATATATTTAAATGAACTTGGGAAATATTAGTGCCAACTTATGTTGAATTCCTTCTAAAGTATTGGGTACAATCCTGTTCTACATGTTTAAGAAAGATGAACACAAACTGAAATAGATAGAGAAGGAGTTTTTAAGGTGAACAAAGAACTTGTTTTAACCGAAAAAAAACTGCAACACCTTGACTTGTTTGCTAAATGTCAGAGAGGACTCTCGTGCTGCCTGTAAATATATCAGTGGGGCAAATACTAGAAACAGTAGAAATATACTTACAATAAAATAAAATCTTCCTACAAAAACAATGTAGTGTAAAGTAGCCATAAATACATTTAGGCTAGAACTTGCCCACCAGCTGGAGGAGTGTGGTTATAGCACGGGTTTCCATAATTGCTTGGGGGAAAAAAAGCTATTTCTAAGAGAGACACTGATGAGTTCATGAAAGGATATAAAATAATGTTTGTGGATATATTAATGGTTTATGATGTTTTTCCTGCCCACTCCATGCTTCCTGACTTTAACTACAAAGATACTGCTTGTACATAACCTTATATAGTAAAATAAAAATCAGAGTCCTCCAGCTCTTTTGCCCTCTCTTCCACAAACCTAGGCAAAACCCATAAGGATTAGATAACATCCTTTTATTGTTTATGATTGCAGTGATTTCTATAGCTCAACCAAGTCTGCTGCTATATTGTGTTAATAGAAGGTGATTAAAGAACTTGAAGTGAATAGTTTACCACTAATTAAAGTATTCCAACCATTAAATTAATTTACAAAATTGCCATTGTATTTTCACTCAACATTATGAACAAGAGTTCATAATAATTATTTGTCATAGATCAATTTTAGCATTTCAATAGAGAAAGAATTTATTACAAGTGTATATAATTATTTTGCAGCATTTATTCTTTCTAGCTAAACTCTGACAATTTTGCTTACAGAACTGTTTGAAACCTTAGGTTCAGGCAGCTCTCAAATGCTCAAATAGCACTGAATGCTTTCTCCAGTACTACCAAAAGCTAATGCTACATTTTAATGGATTGAGAACAGAGACTGCTGCAATAAATGTGATATATGGTCACAAAATAGCTCATAGGTTACAGCTACATCTTTGCATGGTCCGATGACTTTTTAATACTTTTTCAAAATTCATAATGAGTTTTCCCACTGCATTCTTTCTAGGTAGATTGGATAATGTAATATGAACTCTGAATAAGAAATTTTTCAGTTCTGTGCTTTGTTTTAAATTTGATAGTCTTACCATTTGTCGTCATCGTGGAGTAAGTATTTGTATCTGTCAGGTCATCCTTGTACACATTAGTATTCTATCTACATTGTCTTGAAAAAATGCAGAGCTGTAGACAGATAACTGAAAGACATAGCATTTGTCACACTAATGTGTTGTTATTTGACTACTTTGATTTTTGCACATGGTAGCGCCTGCTTTGCTTCAAAGAAGCATTAAACTCTAACTGCAATAAGGGCCTAAGGGAGTCTATTTATAGGAGAAATCACAACTTTTTCTATTCTTTTCTAATAGTGTGACGTTTTAACTATGTAAGTAGTGTTGCATGATAACATTTTCTGACTCATTTGGACTCTTAGGTCAGGATTTTTCATGACTCATAACATTTCTAGGATTATCTCTTATGAGGCTCTTGGTCCATGTTTTCCTTTCCAAATGTTTGAAAGGAATAAGATCTGCTTAAACGTGAAAGTGATAAGTTTTGGTCACTTGGGCAGTATTAAGGCTTTTGCTGCTGCTTCCAACAAGAAGATGAATGATGTTGAGAAGTGCACATTTTAAAAACATTTTTCTCATTTATTTGTATTCTAAGGAAATTAAGTTGATACAGCTATGTATAATCTAACCTGAGTGAAACCTGAGGTTTCACTAAACCAGATATGCTGTTTGGCCTGTATTTTAGTTTGGAGTTACAGTGGTAGAACTTTAAATTGTATTAAGACTTTGATTCTAAATCCAACTTTTCTTCTTCCATCTTGCTCATGCTTTTTCACAGCACTGCAGCTTTCAAGATTTTTACCTCTGATGTGTTATAGAATTAATATGACTTAACATCTTTACAAAGAATATTTCTAAAAAAATCTTACATTGAGTCAAACTGTTTTTAATAAGTGTCTTTATCAGATGCTGACCATAGTATAACAGAAATTCAGCTCATCTTTGAGATAACACAGATATGTTCTTGAAATTGTATAAATAGCACTCATAATATTTTTTTCTTGTGTCAAACATCACTTTTGTCCTCTCCATGCTGGTGATCTATTCTGTTTCCCCTTCTGAGGTTTAAACAAATATATATGGTTAAAAGTGACAGATTTCTGAGTCTTTGATGTTTATCCTCAGAATTAATAAATGACATAGATTTTTCTTGAAATGTGTATTTGCAACCACTAGGATTGCTTCAAATGTTTCATAAGTACTAGAAACATTCTCTTTCCCCTTCTTTCATTCTCCTTTCACTGAAAAGCTTCAAAAGATAGAATTCTATTTGAAAGAGAGAGATATAACTTGTGTTCTCCCTCTGCATTCATAGGCAGAAGCAGATTTTAAAAAGTAGCTGAAAGAATATAAATATGAAACTGTACCAGAGGGAAATGGAAGAGAAGTGACACCAAGCGGAAAAGATATTACTCCGGACTTCTGCTTCAGGCTAAGGTGTCCTGCCACTTACTATGCAAAATGCACCATAATCCTAGTCCCAGGAAAAGAACGGGAAGCATAAACCAGTCATTCCTAAGAGCAAGCTCATTTCAGTTATAAAATGTACAAGTCAGGAGTCCAAATGCCAAGGAGAATATGAACCTGCTCTCATTGTGGGCAGAACTAATTTAATAAAGCTAGAAGAGCATGGAAGGACTCTTTGCTCTAGGAATAGAGTACAAATCTCTTCCTCAAAGTCATCAGTAAAACATAACTTGCAAATTTTAGAATCCTCACAGCTTGATTGCACATTTTTTGCTTTTTAGTGTTTGCTGCTTACTCCAACTGAGATAAAGAATTTATTAGCTCGATATTTTATCTACAATTCTCAGTGATAAAGTAGGTGGAAGCACTGATAATTATCAGAATTCTTTTTAGACTGATGTGCAATTGCTTGAGAGATTTTTGCAAGCAGTTTCACATTAAAATAGTATAAAATCATAGCCGTCACAGCTTATATAGAGAAAGCGTAATTGCTTTTATGTTAAGGAAATACACCTTAAGTAACTATGATCAAAAAGGGCTGAGCAGAGCTAAAAAATGTAGTAATTTGGAAAAATGCAGTCAAGAATCTTAAAAGGTTTCTTTTCTGTTAGAAATTTAAATCTCCTAAAAAGCATTGCCACGCTGTAACAAGTCCTTTATTCCACAAAAACAAAATGATGTGGAAAATGAATGTTGTCCTCCAGCAAAATTACATTTCAGGTTGCCCAAATGTCTCAAATTGTTTTCTTTTCTCTCTTGGTCAGGCTTCCCTTTCTTCCTCATTTACTTCACTGAAGCAAAGGCAAAGAGATTTCTTAAGAGAAAAAGAGTGGAGTTGTTTCCAAAATAGGGAAAGGAAATATAGATGATCATTTTACTTTTTTCTTCATGACATCAAGAAAGGGTGTCATTTTGCTTCGCCTCTTTCTTCCTGGGGTGAATGGATGGATGTTATAAAACAGAAGTGAAGGCTGAATACTGTGGGAAGTCATCCAGACAGGCTGTTTAAATGCGTATTATGGATGCACGTGCCTATCAAAAGGCCGAAAATTACAGCTTTCTCACTATAAAGTCCTGAAAATTGTAAGATATGTTATTACACAGATACTGAACTAGCTGGGTAGAGTCAGATGAAATTGCCTGGATAATATCAGATAGGTCTATACTCAGGAAATACCAAGAAATCTGCAGCTTATCAATTTAAATATTTATCCAAGAAATTACAGAAGGAAACAGAGAAATTCTGCAGTGGTTGTCATGAATAATTCTGCACCCTCTTGTTTATCACCCAATATAACCACTGTTGTCTTAATTTCTCATTAGAGGAAAGGAAAATGCAGCCCTGGCCATACAGACTTTCTATAGCTAAAAATCTATAGATAACTTGCCATTCGGAGAAGAAGTAGCATCTTTGTTTCTTGCTAGCTTCCCTCATCTAGAAGCCCATCCAGCTGTGCTGTAGCTCATCAAGAAAGTATAGGTTCAACTCAATAATCAATAGTGGTAGCGTCATGCTTGTGTCTCATGGGAGACCAGAAAGATGTGTCATACTAGTGCTGATCTATGCAACACTCCTGCAGGATTAGGCTCTCTCTTTGCTAGAAACCACATTCTATAAATAGAGGCCATTTCAGCCATTTCTACCTTTTCTTTCAGCTTCACTATCTGTAGGCTGTATGCTTATTTATTTAGATTTTTTTAGATTTTGAGGCGACATCTGCCTGAAATATAATCATCCCTCTTTAATTCCGGGCATCATTTTGATCCCTTCTGGCCTCACTGGAGAGAGAACATTGCTTGCCAGCTCTTATGTATACCTGGTGCGTTGAGCCACTGTGCTGTACCTGCAGTGTGGCGAGAGCTGTGACCTGCAGCTGTGCAAGGGAAAGTAGAAGATGATGCTTCAGCACAAACTTCCTGAAAGAAGATTCTTTCTTGAGGTTGTGAAGAGAGGATGAGGGAATAAAAAAGGGAGGTGAAGCATATATATATGAAGGAAGATTGAATGGCAATTAATTCCTCCTTTGATGATTTTGGAGGCTGGACAAAGGAGAACATTTAGTTTCCTACACCCATTCAAGCTCTGGAGATCAGGAATAGGCAGAAGAGGAGTACAGGGTGCACAGAGTCCCTTAGAAGAGTGTCCTGATGTTTATGAGAGCTAATATTTGGACTCAGAGAGTATTTTAAATCCAAACATCATTTGTGTCTTAGAGCCCTCTCAAAGCCCAAGTGGTATCTGAACATTAGCCTGTTTACATTCCACTAGCTACCACCACTGTTACAGTGCAGATGGCAGCATGTCTGCCTTGGGGTATGACTTGTAATAGGGAGCGAAGGTCTGCAGTTGCCAGAAACTGAATTATCAACAGCGGAGAGTCTGAAAAAGTAGAAAAATTAAATAGAGATAAATCACAGCATGCCAATGGCTGCCATCCAAGTAGTTTGAAAGAGCCAAACAACAAAGCAGCCAAGCTGCTAATCCAAATATATAATTTATCCTTAAATTATTTGGTGCTCTACCTGCATGTGTTCATCCAGAGCTTTATATACAGCTTTAACCACATTTACCTCAGTTCCAGAAATAGAGACTGAAGAGATCTGTGACTCTTTTATGAACTAACGAAAGGAAATGCGCAACTCCTGTGCCTGTGAGTGAAACCAGGCCTGGACCGTTGTTCTGTTTTAATGTGGCCACCGCTTCACCGTTGGTGCTGGGGAAAGTCTGCTGCACCAGCTTTTTCCCAGGCATAAGTGACCTATTTCCCCAGGCACGGGATCAGCTGCACTGCCTGTTCTTGGGTGAGGGAGGGGAAGCTGGAAGGTGCTCATCAGCAGCTGCCTTTTGCACCCCAGCCTGCACCAGAGCTGCTCGTGCAATGCGCAGGGGGGAGTAGGAGGCTTTATTCAGTCCTCTGCAGATGTGAGTTGAGCTGAGTCCTAAACATAGACTTAAAGAGGTACTATGGTGGGTAAGAATCTGCTAAAAACAGTCAGTGTGGTTTTCATGTGTTGTAGCATGCTGCACCAAAATTTTGCATCAACACTTTTTGATCTTGCAGTTCTGCTAATCCAGAGCTCAAAGTAATTCAAAATGCAGCATTCAGATCCAGGCCTGCTGTTAAACTTAGTGTGCTAGAATACCATATTTTGATTACGTAAAAGTTATTATTTGATTTCATTCGCAATATGTGGGGTTTTATCTTCCCCAGAAGTGCAAGTTTGGCATTAAGCAGAAAACAAAAATCCTTGCTAAGTGTTTAGATCCAGTATACCACCAGTTGCAGGTCCCTACTCCCATTCTTCATAATTTCAGGGATCACAGCTACCACTGCATTAGAAATAATAATCTATGGTGAGGAGAATTTCTAGCTTCTTCATTAAACTCAGATAGTACATCAAAAAGTGTAGCAAGAATAATTTCATACATTATTAATTCCCTGCAAAGGATGTAAAATTTGAAAGAAGCCTCATCTTTCTGAGCTTATGTAAGGTAACGACTAGAAAAATCCAATTTACCTATATTTAAGTTATGCTCAGTTATAAACAGAATTTATTCTTTCTCTCTGCCCTCCCTTAAAAGCTTGTCCCTGAAGCGTGCAAACCAAGGAAAAACAGTGCTGTGGCACAGACTTTTTTTTACCTACTGCTAGTTTCCTCCCTGCTAACTAGACAGCAGATGTACACAGAAATAGATGCATTCATTTGTTACGCTTTCTACTATAGCTATTCTTCTTTGCTTTCCAGTCCAGCAAGCTTAGCTGCATTTTTCCTTACCTTGCTCCCCTTCTACAGATGAGAATTGAGGCATTGGGGAGGAGCCTTCTCCTGCAAAGCTAGGATGTTCCCTGAATTCACAGTGGAAAAGAGAGGCTCCTTGAGGGGCCAGGACAGAACATCTGATCTAGTTCATACATTATTTCTAGGGAAAGCAGGTGCTCATGCATGCAGTTGTGTTTCTCTCTCATGCAAGCTGCTTTCTTTCTTTAGTGATCTTGAAAGTGTGCAGTTTATTTGTCAAGATGCCAAATAATCCAAACAAAAATGAAATGATCAAAGCTAAAATACACCAGAGCTCTATTGAATTAATATATTTGGGTTCTAAGAGAGCTGCTTAACAGTACCTACAGTGAAAGGAGGAAAAAGGGAGGATATATTTCAGGTACTACTCAATTTTATATTTTCAGGGGGTGAATAGCTCAGGGGAAAGACAGAGGGACTCTGAAGCTTTGAGACTGACAGTTTAAATTTTTCTGAGGTCAGCAACAGTCATAACTACGAATCTTGTGTGCCTTGAACTGGTGGTCTCAAGCTTCCTGTAAGGGGGTCTTCTGTGATTAAGGCCAACTTTTTCCAAAGCTCCTAGGGGAATTAGTAGCTCAAATCCCCCTTGCAGAAGTAACCTGAAATTAGATCCATGAAGGGGAATTCAGAAAGGCTACTGTAGTGAGACCTGGGGCTTGAGCACTTTTGGGATGAGGATGCCTTATAAGCCAGATTTCTTATGTACTGTCAGCACCCCTCCAGGAAGGCAGCTAGTGCCTCAGACACCATGCTTTTAAAACATGTCTTCTGGCTGTGTATAAGAAGAAAAAGCTGGGCTACTCCTTCTGCATTCATGCATACTGGGGATGGGAGGAGGTTTTGGATCTTTTGTATTGGCCTTGAAGACTTATTTAAATCAGAGATAGGGGAAGATGCGTAAAAGAAAGGTGAGATTTCAGGCACAGCCATCTCTTTGGCATCTCCTGCTGGTCATTACCTCAAAACGTTAAGCAAGCTAATGTTAAAGTTCATGATGGCTGTTATGTACTTAATTTCTATGCACCTAAGGCACAGTATGCATTGTATTTTCTCTGTCCTGGATTTACAAATTCCCCTTTGAAGTCAGGTGCCTGTATGTGATGCATTTAGCAGGCCATTTTCCTAAACACTTTTAAAATTTTATCCCTATATCACAGATCTCACAAAAATATTTTTTTTATGGGTTTAGCTGATGTGAATGTCACAATATAGTTCAAAGATTGCATGGGAATACAAAGACTAACCTGTACAGGTAGTGCTTTCTCTAGAGCTGGAAAATAAAGGGAGGAATAAAGGGCAGTGGGAAAGACATGTCATTCACAAGCCTGATTTTTGAGCAGAAGAAACACTTAAGCTTCCATTTTTGTTCACCTAACACCTTCCCTGAGCTGTACCTTAAAAGATATTTTTTTTCAGGAAAAAAGATTTTTATATGATTAACAGTACCTGTTTCTTTCCTAAATAGTCCTCACATGAGAGTGTACCCTTTCCAGCCTGACATATCCTGCCCACAGATATTTCTTTTTTTTAACAAAAAGAAGATTTTCTGCAAAATATCTACTGAAAATTGGTAGCAGCGTGAGTTGATACTGGACAATACACAGGACTTGTGTTCTCGAGAGTGAGAATTATTCAAATGTCCGACAGTCAGTTTGGCTTCAGGCAGAAAAAGATAACAGAAACTCTGTTATTTTTCTCTGAATATTGAGATGCAGAAAAAGAACCTTCTGTGACACCTTGTTCAACCAATCTGTCTTTCACTGCATGAAATTCCATGTCAGTATTAGCAGGGAACTGTTATGAAATATAATTGCTTTGCATTCCCATCACTAAATATGGACAAGGCATTAGAGTGTAATGTTAAAAATAATGGAGAACCAGAGAGGGAGATGGGAAGACAAGAAAAGTAAGTAATAAAACAAGATGTGGAGAAAGCAAAGGTCTAAGTTTTCTTAAAGCTAAATTGATCTGAAAAGAAAGAAGCAGCTTTATTGTACACATACATTCATGAAAATAATAAGAAATATTTATCTGTATATAGAAAAGATGAGAAAAGAAGTAGAGTCTAGTGTACAGGTTGGCTTCTGGAGTAGCAGTCAAGAGTTCTATTTTTGGCATTTTATTCATCTGCACGTTTTTTTTCCTAGCACTTTTGCTAGGTGGTAAGATTTCTGCAGCAGATTAGTAGATGCAAAAGCCTTATGATTTACAGAGCAGCTGCACAACTGCCAGTTCTCACCTGGGATGCACAGCTATGCTGTAGTTATTTTAGAAATGATAATGTCTTCTTGCACAGTTTGCTTAAGCTCAGTCTCAGTTATGTGATATACACATATAACCACACAGCACAAATACCATAACTATCATTACTTTCTTTGACTATCAGGATCCCTTCATCAATTAGAGTGTGCAATGATATCTCAATTTTTATGTCAAGAAGTCACAGTTATTTCAGAGGCATTCATAATACGAAAGGAATTTAAACACCCCCTTCAAGACTCCTTATCTTTTTCCAGGATGATTTTTTTTTCTTTTTTTTTTTCTCTTTTTTTTTTTTTTTGTGTGTGTGTGTGTTACCAGCCTATCTGTGAGGCTTTGGCAAGATCGTTCTGGATGTTCTCTCTCTCTCTCTCTTTTTTTTTTTTTTTTTTTTTTCTAATCTTGAGTACTGTGAATAACATTGAGTCATCTGCAAGCATGCCCAGTTCTCTGGGTTTTCTTACTTTTTCTATTTGTTCATTATTAATTGAATCTGAAGGCTGGGATTCAAATCACCTCATTTTTCAGGTTTACAATACACAGGTTTAAATCTGAGTCAGTGTCCCGAAGCTTCCTTTGCAGTCTATGGAAAGAAATAAGCAGTTGTATGACATGATTCATCTTCCCTTAACTAGATTTGTGAAACAGGTCAGATGAATCATATGATAGAAGCCCTCGACAGTCCTAAGCCTGCTTAAGCATGAAAGAGGGGCAGCCCAGTGTCAGATCTGGACGAAAGGCAAAATCAAACCTGTATATCCTGATTCTCAAAGAAAAAGATGACAGCAATGCTGCACAAGGTGATTTATGTTCCGTTATCATAACCAAAATAATTTCTCAGGTACAGGTTGGCGTGAGCTGGCTCAAAGAGTTACACCAACATACCTGTGTGGAAGGAGTGAATAAAATATTATGAAGAAAAAGGCAACTATCAAGATTGATAGGCCTTTTTATTTTTGTCCTGGCTTCTTTCATATGCATCTCTGCGTCCTTCTGCAAAGCCTTGAAATTATACAAGTAGTTCAATTTTTCAATTTTTAGGCTTTGCAACTCAAGATGCATTGAAAACATGCAAGCTCACAGCTGAGAAATTTGAAAGGAATGATGACTCCAGTTTAAATCAGTTGAAGATCTGACATCTTTTCTAGGAACACTCTCACTCCCGGCTTGCTGTGAAATACGTTTTCATTTTGTCATGTTGCAAAAGCTTTGCTGACTTGATCTTACTTCATAATATACACTGCAGAAAATGCTTTCTTTCCATTAAAATTCTTTAAGTGGTCAAGACAATTCCATGTTTCTATGGTCTTATAGGACTTGTGGCACATTTTGGGGAGGAATACATGGGTATTTTACATGTAAAATAAAAAAATTTCCACAGCTCATTTCTTTTATATTTACAATAACCATTTCTTTTAATTTGTATATTTTGAGCTTCACATAATCATGAGGAACAAAAAATATCACTGTGAAAACATCATTTTTTCTCTTCCCTATTCCTTTTTGGGCAAATAACTCTGTATTACATCTAAAAAGTTCTTCACTTGAGTTTCATTCCTGATAGAATGTGTCAATATGAGGACACAATAAAGTGTGTTTTATGTAGGTGCCGTGTATTTTGAGGTTTAAAATGAGATATAAACCATGGCCTAGGACTAATGCACTGTAGGAAGTTAATGTCATCTGAGAAGGAAAAGCAAAATACCTGCAATTTACTAAATACAGTGATGGAAAGCATCAACATTCAGTCTAAAAATCTTTTTTTACCACAGAACAAGAGGAAAAAAAATCTGAAAATGTATCTATTAACAATGAGGGCACTCTAAATTGTCTTCTGTCTATAAATAATGAATCTTCAGATGCTCACTGTGAGCTCTATTGTCCCCATGAGGCACACGGCATTTATCTGAATTTGTTGTGTGTAGCCTCTGGTCTCATGGGGGTAGCAAACTAAGGTATGAAGCAGTGTTGCCTTCCTTAGTCTTTGAAAAGAGATTTGAGAAGAGTCTCCACTGCAATGTATTTTTGTGCCAAATAGCAGCTCCAGAGTGAGACTGATGTGGCCTCATTGTCTTCCCTCCACTTCTCCCGAGGTTCTGATGGGCCTATGAAGTTGCCAAAATTCTATTTGCTTTCAACCTTCACAAAGCACGCCAGCTGATACTAGAAAGGATGGCAGAAAAGGTCTCCAAAGCAGTCGCTCAATGGAGTGTGAGCCTTCCTACAACAGCAAGTGAGGATGTCAGAAGACTTCAGCAAGAAACCTGGGTGATGAGCATTTAAACCTATGAGGAGAGAAAGAGAGATGACATCTGGTTTCCAGCAGAAGTGAGAAAACTGTGCATATATGTAGTATATTTGCTATTCTAAAAAAAATGATGCCTCCACAGTCAATAATCTGATGGAAATTTTACCCCCTAGAAAGCGAGATAACCGCTCTTAAGAGTTAACTACGGTCTGTTGCTGCTATTTACTTAACTTACACTTTTGAGAAGTTGGTGGCAGTGTATTTCTTTATCTTTTCAAGCTCTGTCCCTCCTGAACAGAAAATAAAAAATACAGAAAAGGACAATTTACATATTGGGAAATTCCTGTGTATGCTATGTGCACAATGTAGGAATTCTGCTAAAATGATAGGATATTTAAATAACATCCCACCTTGTGGTACAAATAGATAGCAAAGTCACATTCAAGCACTTCTGGTGATTTGTATGAACTGCATCCTTTCTATACTATGGCTATGTCACAGTGCTCTGGGAAGGTACACAGTGACCAGTGAATCCATCCATGGATGCTCTTTTAATGATCTACTATTTTGGCAGCAAGGGGAGCAGCTGGTAGTGGTGGAACTGAAAACACCATTCTCACTCTGTAATTTTGCTGATTTTGATTAATCAATACCAAAGAACAACTGCAGAATTTAACAAGTTAAAAGGGCCAGTGGATGGATCACGTACTTTTCGTATGGAAGGTGAAAGTGGCTAAGCCATATTGCTTCATTTTTGAGAGAGAATTTCTTTTTTATGTTACTTGCTATATCTGAAAGAAAATCTCAAAAAATTTTACTACAAGTTGTCACTCTCCCCCCCACCCCTTTCTCTTGGTACAATAGGTTAAATAGTAGTAAGTTCTGTGATTCTGTAATTCTGTAAAGCAATAATAATAGGTTCTGTGATTCTGTAAAGCAACATGGTTAAGAAATGACGCTATTAAATGCTTTTTTCAATTGCTCTTTGAGCAGACAATATTCAAACCATCCTGAGGAAAACAAGCATGAACTTCTAATGTCTGTGAATTTCTATTTATGTATTGAACACCAATACAGCTCTTTTTTTTCACTGAATGGGCTGGAGAATGACCAGGCTATTCACAAGGGCTAACATTTGGCACCAGAAGTTAATCTGTTTAGACTGCCTTAGTGGCACTGGAATGGATGACTCAGAAGAGAAGCTGAATGTAGGTGTTCTCATTTGCCTTCTGGAAGACTGTAGAGAAACTTATTTAACTTGAATTGTGAGTGTGTCATTTAATTACCTTACCTAGACTGTATGTTCTTTAAATATGCTCACAATTTTGATCCATGATGCCGCACTTACACACTTTGCCATATGGATGTACTTTATCCCTCCTTTTCTTTTAATAGCAAATCATAGGCATCTACTTAAACAGTAAATCTATACTACAGTTATCCATGGTTTACTGTTTCTATTAGCAGTCTGTAAAAGACCAGTGTTTTGAAAAAATACCATAAAATTATTCAGACTAATAGAGGACAGAGGAGAAGACTGGGGAGTGGCTTGTAGGGTACCCAATGAAAGGAACAGCCAACATTTTTGTCCAGATAGGCACATATTTAAAATAGTTTTCAGAATTAGAGGCCAAAGTTCTGAAGACTGTTGCCATGACCACAGCTGAAATCAAGATGTCATAAGTGTCATTGCATGCACTTGGATTTTCTATGTGTTAATTTCTGTAATATTTAATTCCTGCGAATCTTGGATGCTTACTCAGAATGGGAGTGATTCTAAAGTGCATGTAGTGTACAGGCCAGAAAGGTCATCAAGTGCACAAGTTTGAGAGCAGGAGCATAGCATGAATAGAAAATGCTGTGTTTACTACATTTACAGTGAGTATCTCTCATTGTGCTCAATGTGCAGTTTGATGGTACATGCCTTATTTGCCTTTTTTTTCCTAACAATTCCTTTAAAGTAAGCATTCTGTAGTCTTTATCATCATACACATCTATGAGCAGAACACTGTATTAGCCCTGGTCTGTGCAGAAAAATTCTTTTGACAGGAGTCATGGTCTGTCAACAGGGGCTTGTGTGCTTCCACTGATACCCATTTTGTATACTGATAAACCTCAGGTTTGTGTTAGCTGAGTAGAACTACCATTGCATTTTCCACTTACAGCATTATCACGTAACTAATGCCTGGTTTCTGACTAGAGTCTTGAGCTCAGCTGGCCAGAATTTCCACCTAGCCAGAAGTTCATTCTCCTCTCTTGGCAGCCCAGTTTTGATTTAGAATAGCCTTTCTTTGGCTGGAAGGCATGTGTAAGCAAATAAGCACAGCTTGTTCAGAAAGATGAGTTGATTCTGGTACTCCTTACACTTTCGGAAGAGGAGGACCACAGTACTTTAGGGAAGAAGAAGGGAGAATACTAAGCTTATTCCTGAAGAGTGGACCAGCTAAAGCCACAGTTTATCAGTGCCAGCAAAGATAGTGCAGTGAGAAAAGGGAAGGAAGCTCCAGTCAGTGCTGCTTTATGTCTTCTCCTCCTCCTGATTCATACTTTTCCTCTCCCAACAATCTTGCACTTCTATGTCAACCTACCATGTTTCTGACAAAGCTTCTCTAGCTTTGCTCTGCAGCATCTGTTGATGGCAGTAATTAGGGAATATTTGCCTCATTAAGAGTGGTTTCTGCTAAACATCTTTTGAGCCTACCAGTGCCCAAAAGTATGACCAGTTCTTTCAAGAACAGAATAAATTCTCTCCTTGCTGCTGTGCAGGTGCCAAAGTATAACTTTGTGAGGCAGAAGAGCAGATGAGAGGCTGAATTTCTCGATGCTCCCCATGTGGATATGGCAGACAGAGAACAATGTCTGTATGGAGCTCTGGGACAGGTTTCTGAGCTTGAATATGTAACTGCTGAGCACCACTTTTGATGATCTTTTCTAGGAAGCAACTCTTGGATCTTGATGGAGAAGTAACTTCCTGCTGATATCCTCAGAAACTGGATAGAGGAGTGGCAGAGCAGAAAAGGAAAAACAGTCTCTATTATTCTATTACTCCTTTTGTAATGAACTATGAAGTCTCAGCTCCCTGGTACAGTGGGAAGAGTGCAGCTTTCTCCAGAATGTAGATTGTGCTTCTCTTTTTAGTATTAACAAAGAAAATCAAAGCATGGTTGAAAACTGCTTTGATATTTAGTAATAAAGGAAAGTTGATTTTAACTTCTGATTTCTAGTGGAGCTGTCCATAAGCTGATGGTTAGAAATAAATGCAGAAAAATTAGTAATGGCCAGGTGGCCTCCATCTTAATCTGATCTAAATCAAAATGACATAGTCTTTGTGGGAGCCCCAACACTGCATTTTTCCAGTGTTCAGCTAATCAATGAATATCTCAGAAGTTTATGGTTACTGATCATTCACTGCAATCTATGTCCATTCTTTTTGTTTCCATGTTTTCCTTCTGCAGTAGACCAAAGGGTCTGTTTCATGCTTTTTATGTCACTGTAGTACAGACACAGAAAAAATATGCAACAAGAGACAAGTATGCTGGCATGGAAAGTAAATGAAGCGAACCCTAGATGTCCAAAAAAGATGTACTAATAATGTAGAGAAGCAGTCAAATGGAAATGCAGTGTGGGAAGTTGACCCCAGTGAGGGAGCGTGGAGGAGTCTGAGAACTCAATGTCTGTCAGACTCTCATAGTGCTGGGGCTCCTGGCTCCCAAGGGTTTGTGGTATCAGAAAACTCTCCAAGAACCTGTCCATCATGTCCTCTGACTTCAGTAAACATAATTAGGTGAGGTGAGGGTGCCCAGTGTTGGAACAGGCCCTGAAGGTTACAGGGGCTTGGTAGTGTCATCTGCTGTGGGCCTCGCAGAGGACTGATTTGCTGTTATTGAGGAGCAGCCAGAAATACAGTCTACCAGCTTGCACATTGCTGCAAAAAAATGCTACAGTAGGGTAAATATATGAGTAAAAGAAAGCAACTGGGCAATGTAGTAACTGTAGTATGGTGTAGTATCAACATATACATATCTATTCATATGTATTTAACACTTAAGTAACTCTAGCCATCTTTTGGAGAATTATGTTCCGTTTACTTTTTATTAGCTAATAAATTTATGACAACTGCGTCCTCAAATTACAGTAAACTCTTTTTAAGTCTTAAAGATTTTAGCCAGCATCTGACAAAGATGTAGTTGCTTTCTTTCATTCAAATGGTTAGTGAGATAAGAACAAGAGACATATCCTCTAGAGGGAAGAAATATTGGCATGTCTGTCATTCTAGAAGTACCTGAAAGCAAGGGAAGAAATAGAAGAAGGAAGGAGAAAATAGTATAAGTTAGAAATTAGAGTATTTCCATAGCTTTAGCTGTGGATATTCTCTGTGTAGATTCTATTCCTAATTTTTATTCATAAAGACATACAGCAAAGCAAAAGAATCAGTTAGTTTTAAAAAAATTATAATATTATACTCAAAAGCAAAATGATCATTATTTTCAGTTAATAGGTACATGAATAATTTGAAGTCTAGTGGTAGACAAACAGAAGAAATAGTTTGTCTAAATATTAACCTTGTTATGTGTTCAGTTTTCATGCTGTTACTGTATATCTTTACTTTTTTTGCTCACACCTTCTCTACATAGAAAACTTATTGCTGTCATTGTTCCTGAAAAGTTGTTTGAGACACATTGCTAGTTAAAGTTCAAATTTGATCCTATATTTACACAATTAAGTGCTGGCCTTTATTAAAAAATATTAAGAAAAAATTACTTGGCTAGTAAATTTGTCCAAGCTTTAGAATATCCTGACAACTGACCATTGACTTTACCTTCTTATTCTTTGCTATGCTATAAAAAAAAAAAAAAAAATCCCTCAGACTGTGAGACAAAGAAGAAATTCAGTATCTGTTCACAGCCCTGCAACTGATTCAACACATGACTTGGAGCCATTTTTCCGTCAATCTCACTGGAATGAAATAGCATCTGAGTCAGTAAGCAGTGAAACCACCTACCTGGTGAAGCATGACACATGAATAAGCATGAATAATGACTTTAACCATTAATATTTCTGCCTCGTAAGCAAAAAGAGAAGTTTTGGTTTTGATTTGTTTGTTTTTTCTTTACAAAGCATATTCTGATCTTTTGATGAAAATGCTTTTCAAATACTGAACATGATGACAATATGACTTCCAAGCAAGTAAATAAGCTTAGTAATGATAGTATAGCCACAGTATGCCATTGGTCTAGGCACAATACAGTCATGACCAAAGACAGTGTTTGCCCTGCAAAACTACAGAATTAAGGGATGGGAGAAAGTACTGGTCAGCATTAAAAGCACTTGTCTTGCCACACTAGCTGCCTAACCATAGTCTAAATTGCTGCAGGCATTGCAGAAAAGGACAATTTTGAGGTGAGATGAGAGGAGAGATTAAAATTTAGCTTAGTGAATGTCTGCAGGGAACTGCTTTCCTTGCACTTAGTGGCATTAGCAAAATCCGGGAGAGTGAATAACGCTGCCACAGTCCTCACAGGTGCTGTAGAAGTGGCTGGATCCTGCACAGGGCCACAAAATGCTGGTGATGACAGAAGTCCCCTGTCCTTGGTACCTGGATGATTATTTTTGTATTAAGAGGGACTTATCCATTGGAGGTGTGAGTTGCTGCCTGTTAAGGAGCTGATCTTCCTTTTCTAATCTCTTTCTTGACTGATCTGCCTGAAGAAATAGAGCAACAACAGATTCAGCATAAGGATTCACAGAGATCTCTGATCCATTCGTTGTTGCATTAGTTACTAATAAGTTAGTATAACCAGGTTTTGTGTATTTGAGCAATTACAGTATCATTCATGTGATTTTTTGTGGCTGCTGGGCCACAAGAAGAATGACCTAAATACCTTTATCTTTATCAGGAGTTTTGCAATTTCTTATCACTTCCAGATGCAGTACATCAGTTAAATTAAAAAAAATTGCAGATCTCCTACAGGTCTGTACGGAGCTCAAGAAATTGTCCAGTCTTATCCATCTGTAAATGTTGTTGAAATGGTACGAGTTTACAGCCATTTAGAAACCAATGCATTGTCTTCAAACTTTTTTTTAAAAAATGGAGCCTCTTTCTTGTTTATTGAAAATGCTATGCTACTAGATAATTTATATAAATTCACTGAGACAACCTCAATGGACTAATATTGTCTGTAAGCTCTGTACTGCATACAACTGAAGGAAATGTCCTCCTATAAAGGACTGTAATAAGAGCTGAGATCGTCTTGTGCTACGGAGCTTGCTGTTGTTCAGTGCAGGCCTTGCAAAAGTCCTATTGCAAAGACCTGCTGTAAAGAGGCATTATACGTGTGGCTTGCAGGCTCGGCTGTGATGAAGTCGAATAGTTTGGTGGGCGCGCTGACAGAGAGGGGAAATCAGTAATGGAAAAGGTGTCTTAGTGTAGCCTGTTTACTAAGTAGTTTAATGCTTTTACCAGACAACTGGTGAAACAATACCATGAAAGTTAGGGAGTGAAAACCGAACAACTGAGATGAGGAAAATTTTCAAATATGATGAGTTTAAAACTCTTGAGCGTTATAAGTAATTTTTAACTTTTTAAATTAATTTTTTTTGAGTTCCGGTACGAGTCTATGACTAACTAATGCTTTGAATGATGTTTTTGTTAGACATCCATATTCTTATGAAAGAAACATATTAGTGTTAAATGTACTTTGAAATATTGAGCAGATAATCTCGAAAACACATAGGGAGGTATATCTGGCATCAGAGCAACAGGGAAACATTTTTTTGCCCAACATGGCCCCGTTTTACTTCCAGCTGCCATGTCTTGTTCATCTCAACATTGGAGAGCTGCAGCCCTTTTTCCTAAGTGGCAGTGACAGAAACAACCAGTGAGACTTGGACATATTTGCCCTTTTGATACCCATGTTCACCCCCCGACAGTAGCATTCCTCATATTTATGGTGTGAAAAAATGAATAGCTTGAAGATGAAAGGAAAGGAAAGGAAGGAAGAGAAAAAAAGAAGGAACCTTGTGAGGCCAGCCAGCCTCACCTGTAATTTTCAAAAGCACTGTTTATTTTTAAAATCTTTACTTTCTCAGTGACATTATCACAAGGCTCCTTATTGATGTATATAAGTGTATTTTTGTATCACTGTAAATGATCTAACTCTGTTTTGGTTTTGTTCATCTCCTCTTGTTTCCCAGTGGAGTTTTTATACTGTGATTTGGCTTCCATGAAGTCCATACGGCAATTTGTGCAGCGGTTTAGAGCAAAGAATTGTCCACTCCATCTCCTGGTGAATAATGGTAAGTTCTATTTTTTTATTCATATATCTGTAGGGGAAGATGTTGAAAAACTGGGCTCTTGCCTGTTACTTCACATTTAAGAGAAATTATCTGAACCAATCTATCCAACAGGATACAATATTAATACAAACAGGGAAGTCATTTTAAGAGTTAAATTGCATTTCATGAGAGATGGTGGTCAGCTGACTGGACTCAACACTTCAGTGCTACCCCTTCTCATGTTGTTACCACAAGTCTTGTTCCTTAGCTCATCAACACTAAAAATCATGTGATTAAACAAAAGTTGGAGCATACCTTAAAAAAAAAAAAAGCTGTAGAAAAGCATCCCCTTTACTTTCTCTCCCCTAATATTCTCTCTGTACAAACACAGACGTTTGCCATGGCTGTATGGTGGGCTGGATTGGGAGGTTTAGTCCAAGTGGAATGTAATCTAGCAAATTATCCAGCTGGCTCAAGGCAGTGACGGCTTAGACCATGGTGTCACTGAAAAGTTATCCATAAAGCTGTCCCCTCAATGGCTGGAGATCATATTAAAAGGACAACATTTCTCTTGCATTCATGCAATTGTCAAATGAAGCTTGTTGTTCTCAAGGGATTTAAACTTTTATTATTCATATACTTGCCGTCTAATTATGTTTTACAGCCATAATATTTTTGGAAACAAGCCTATTCGGTTACTTTCCTCCAAAAAGCCCCTCATGCTCTGCGTGCACTTTTCTAAAGGGGAATTTTCACTTGTGCATTTAAGTAAGGGAAAAACCTGCCAGCAACAGTTCAGCTTCTTTTTGACACTTTCTGCTGTCATATGCGGATGTTCTCATTTTTCCAATTATTTGCATGTATTTTTACTCAGACATCGCAAAGAAGCCTTTCTCTTTCCCTGTGCACCCTTCTATCCCAATGAAAGCAAATGTGCTGCAAATAAATGATTTTTCTACATGTATTGATGCCTTGAAGAGCTCTCAGTAACACAAGCAAATATTGCAATAAAAATTCAAGTGCTTTATTTCCTGATTGATATGAAACATTCATGAAATGTTCAATTAAATGTTCATTTTTATTTGATTAGCCAAAGTAGCCCATCATTATTATTTTATTGTGCAATAATTAAAGATAGTGGATATTTAATCCTGGATGAAAAGTCTTTCTAGCTTAACCTGTCTGCTTTTAAAGATATAAAGCTCAGCGTTTGCACAGATGGGAGCAAAACTGCATTTTGAGCAAATGGCATTTTGCGAAGCACACAGATTGGAGAGCTCGGCCCAGGGTCTCACTGCCCACGGCAGGCAGCTCCACCCTCCGCCGATCGCGTGCGTGAGCCGAGCTGGGTGCTGGGGCCCCGGGGTGAGGTGGGGGGGAGCGCTCGGGGCAGGCAGTGGTGGTGCTTCCTCCCCGGGGGCTCCCCGGGGACAGCGGCGCGGTGGGGAAGCCCTCTCGAGCGAAGGACGAGCTGCTGCCGTCGCCGCTGCCTGGGCAGGAAGGATGACAATCTCGCGTGGTGATAGTGCGTGCACTCACTTCCCAAAATACAAAGCTGAGGGCATGAACTGGGGAAAAATATGCCACCAAAAAGCCCACCCCAGGACTGAGCTCATCAACACGCTCTTGTGGGAAGAGTGTTTACACATGGCAGTGCTTGGCTTGGTATCGTGCTTGCTTTTATCTCATTAGAGAAGGAAGCACAGCACTGTTTAAAGACCCAGCTCAAAATATTGCTTTAGGAAATAGATAGCAAAGGTCAGGGTTTTAAAGCTGTTTTTTATTTTCTGATTGGCCGCATGTGGGATGCAGAGACTTGGCTATTGCAGCTAAGTACATCTTAAACAAGAAATAAAGTTATATAAGAAAAAATTCCGTTAGGTGCTTGATGTGATAAAAGACCAAAGAGCCTAGGCCCAAAGCCTCATTTGAGAAAGAAGCTTGAATCTAATATTTGCCTGTATGAGTCTACATTTTTTACCCACATGAAAAGCACTTGATTTCACTCATACGTCATTACCAAATACTTGTAACTGGCAAGATAAATCAGTTATTTGAGAAAATCCTTACAGAAACTACAATGTAATGAATGATTCAGCTTTGCTTTTTACTGAAACTGTAGCAAAATCACAGAAGTAATCATATCCAAAGCTGCTGTAGAGACTCCCTTGTAATTAGGTTAGTCTCTGACCTTTACCTGACAAGTCACCAGCCTCCACAACTAAAAGCTTTTCCCCTTTTTGTCTCTTTTTTTAAATCTGTAGTATTTAGTTTTTTGTTGCTGGTTCTTCAGTAAAAGCCAATGTGCTTTCTCAGTATAAGAAAAGAAAATAAACTTATTTGATGAAGGAGTAATGGCCTGATCCAAAAACCTTTGAACAGCTTCTACTGGCCTTACATCAGTATTGAGCGCAAACAAGATAAATGTTGATGTTTGGTAGCTAACTGGTAGGCTTCCCCCTTTCCCCCCCTCCCCCGTTTTTCCTATTGATTTGTTCACTGTTAAATGATGCACTTAGGAAAAAGATTAATTCCATTGTGGACTGCAAGGCTGTAGGGACTACTCAGTCAAAAGCCTCCTGGCACTGCCTCCACTACTCCCTCCCGCAGGTACAGGCATAGGTCCCTAGAAGAGGCCAGCACTTGCAATAGTTAAATATTTTATGGCGATGGGTTGCTGGCAGGTTATCAGTGAGTGTGTATACTCTCTGACACAAAAGTTTGTTGTCAATAGTGAAGCCTTTTGCATGACTGTTAAATGGCTTGGAGGGAAATTTCTTATCACGACCCAGTTCCTTTTCTTATGTCTCAATGTACATAGCTAGAATAATAAGTTGCTTAATATCACCTAGTACTTTGTTATTTTTTACAGGTCTTGAAACTCTAGAGTTCTTGATATGGTCAAGGTTTCTGTTTTGTTCTGTTTTGTTTTCTGGCATATGGAAAGGAGCCTGCTAGCCTATGCAAAATGCTCTTGTAGGCTTTCATATGCTTTTAAGAGTCTGACTCAAAGTCTGATAAGGCTAATGGAAAGTTTCCTTTAGGTTTTGGAAATGGGGTTTTGTGTGGCCCCCATGACTTCTGAATCAAACCATGACAATCTAGTAAGAATTTCCTCTCCACCTTCACAGGATCAGGCACTTTATTATCAAGGACTATACCTTCCTCCTACATTTAATGTGAAAATGTTATGCCAAGAACAATTGCATTGAATTTCTTTTCATGACGCAATAGTATTACTCAATTTCTTCAAATTAAAATCTTTTAAATTAGTCAATATAATCACATCTATACAAAGTGATCTGTCTACATCTTATCTTCGTGAATATGTGTACTGAATGTACGAGTTCGGTGATATTTGGTGTTCCTTGTGTGAGCCTAATAACCAGCCCAATGTTTCCATGTGAATAGCGGAAAGTTCTGACATAATATAGTGATGCAAACTGTGAAATTATCATTGAAATATTATTGAAGACAGCGGCGGATTGGGTGTGAGTTGCCAGGTTAGGTAAATAATCAAAGTCTGACCTAAGATCATTACAAATTCATCAATGTCCCAGGTCAGCTGTGTTTTTTAAAAAAATTTATTTGTTGCCCATAACTTGCCTGTTTCAGGGATCTAGTTGGAAGTTAATTTAATAAAAAAACCTATTAGTTATGAACTATTCTTCTGGAGCTAGACATACAGATTCCACAGGAAATTCAGTAAGGTTTAGGAATCTAACTACTTTGTGTACCTCGAGAAATCTGTGTGAACATTTAGGGCCTTCAAACTGGAGACAAGTACACTTTGGTCACCTCCTCTCTTTTTGTTATAGTTGATTTTAGCATTTATATTTAACTTTATAATTTGAAAGGAAATATTTGGTTGAATGCACATGATTTCAGCTGACAAGTGTAGGCCTGTTGTTTCATTGCTGTGCTTTCTGCATCTGTAATGTATACTCTTAGCTCTTGATTTTTAAAATAAACAAAACTTATTAAAGATGCAAATAGGATATTGCATAAACATTTTTGAAAAATATAATGTGTTAATGGTACAAAGGGGAAAAAAGCTTATGACACAAAAAAGTAATGTATTTCTCTGAAAAAGAAAAAAAAAGAAAAAATCTAAATAGTCTCACTATAAGCCAGAAAAAGGTAGGTGTAGTAGAAATGGATTAGAATACTTAAGTTGACAAAAGATCAGAAAAATGTGCCTTCTAGGCCAATAATTAGCTATTGGGTATCTTTTTTTTTTATTTTTACTTTTGAAAAGTATGGTATCTTTATACAATTGAAAAGAATTTAGTATATTACAGTATCTATAGTAGTGTAATTATTTAATGAATTCATAAAGATAGTATCACTGTTAAGATGTGACCTAAAAGTCTACTATCCTCTCAAGGTTGCCAAAGCGAAAGAGATCCCATGAGCTGTAGTTACTGTTTCACACTGGAGAGATTTTTTTTTTCCAATCTGAAGTCAGTCATTTTCTTTTGTATGCTAGAAATGTTTATATTTTATACATTTCTACTTACACATTTTTGCAATATTTACTGATCTTAAATCCAGCAGAGCTAATACCAAAATCACAACATCCTTAGTGATAATAAAGTATCTACAAATACCAAACATACCTCGTCTAATTCATTAAGAGTTTGAAACACCAACTACCTTCTCTGTTGCAGTTCATAGAATGATTTGTCCTTTTGGCTACAGCTTAGGAAAGGGGGGAAGAGATAACTACAATGATATTTAGTATATTCCTTGGCATGTGCGCACACAAAAAAATAACTTAGGAGATTTCAGTATATTATTAGCCTATTGTAGGTGGATTGCAGTTAATATATTTCAGATTCAAGCCTATCTAAACCATTTAAAAATCCATCATTCTAAACTGATGCCTGATTCAGAGGCATCAGAGTTCATATTCCACATTTTGTAGGTCATCTGAGATCTCAGTCTCTTGATAGAGTGAATGAGTGTCTATAAGCTTTCTTGTTTAGTTCCTATGGCATACCAGTAGTTAAGTATGTGAAGTATATATATTCCTTTGTGTTACTTACGCGTAGTTCAGCCATGGGCAGTTCAGGCATAAACTTTTGCACAGACCTGTTCAAGTAGTCCCTTGGATACTGTCATGGTTGATCGCATATTCAAAATTTTTTTGTGTGTTTGAGTATTTGTAGGCCAAATCTTACAAAGAAATGTGAGATATGATGGGTGGGAACAAGTGGATGTATCAAATACAAGCAGTTTTATGTCTGTGTACCCATTCATAGCTATTACTGCTTAGTTAGGTTAATAGTAACTTACATTATATAGTTGAATCCAGAAAAGATCTTGTCCCATTGTTTGATGTTAGAATCAGCTCCCTCCTCTATAATAGCTACAGTCTTGACAGACTATAAAATGAATAGAAAACAGGCAGACCATTAATTAATGGAAATTCATTGGAGAAGGCTTTGAGGGGAATTTAGTGGGAAGTATTGCTATTGACCTCAGTGGAACTTGAATTTCATCAAAAATGCTTTTTCTCTAGTCATAGAGGAAAGCTTTGGTGAACTCAGCAACTGATATCTCATGAACTGATTACCACATCATCTTTCCTCTTTATACTTTCTTGATGACAAATTAGAGCAATTTGTAGGCAAAGCTGAAGTGGAAGAGGTCTGGAGGGAGAGGGAGAGAGGGGAACACAGAGAAGGGCAGAGAGTCCTTAACTTGTGTGTAAGTGGGTGATAGATTATAGACATCATGGGAGAGCTGGGCCTTGGAGAGATAATAACAACTAGAAAAGGTAATTTAAGGGATTTTAAAATGGATATTTTATGAATGATGGGCAAAAGGGCACTTGCATGTAATATTCTTTTGTTCTAAAATTAAGAGATACTCTCAGAGACAGATTTTTTTAGGAAGCTCAGTACATAACTAATGTCATTTAGCAAGATTTTTCAGAAGATGTTGTCTTTCTAGGGGAGGTTACTATAAATTATGAGTAGATTGGCTCATCACATACTACTCTCTAGAAGTTTTAGGCACTTTGGGTGTAGGAAGTAGTCTGGGTAAGTTTGTCAGACAGAGTGCCACACTACATCGCTAAGATGTGCAACACTGTTCAGAGCCATTGAGTACTGAGCAATCCAAATATTTCCTTAGTGCCCAGACTTTTAGCAGTAGTCATCATCCAGGACTTTTATTATAATTGAATAGCATTGTTGTCTACCAGAATGATATATATATTCTACATAGAGAAATCAGATTTATTATAAAATAGAATAACAAAATATATTAGAAGAGCAATTTTAGGCAAGTTTGGACTGTGAAACTATAAGAATTTCATTCATGAAAATCCTTTTTTTGATACTATCTTTGGCTTTCTAATTATTTCCAAAGCTTTTTCTCTGCCTATGTTATCAAATATTTTGTGAAACAGGAAATATCTCAGGCTCCACATGCTTCAGGTTCTTGACCCATTTGCTTTTATGTCCTGAATGTGAATTTTTTATCAGTGAAAGACAGATACAAAATTCAACTATTGATGGATTAGGAAAAACAACCTGCTCTACCAAAGTGTGGGAATTTGCCACTGGCTTTTCTGAGAGGCAGAAATAAGCCACAGTTTATTCTTACCTAATCCTCTCATAGATTTTAGGTAAAAGTTTTATTCTTTTTTTTTTTTTTTTTTTTTTTTGTACACCTTGCAAAACAAGATATTTTACTTCTAACAGAACTTTCTATTGAATGAAATAGCCATGACTGACTTTTCTATTATTTGATTGTGAGTGGGATACCTCATGGTTGTGCCTAATTCAAACAACAAAATAATGACAGACGGTAATTTAGGGAAAGTATATTTTTTTTACTGGCTAGACCTAATTATGAATGCTCTGTTTTAATATACATTAAAAATAAAACCTTGATTATGGATCGTATTTTCTTCTTTTAACTAACACATTTTCCAGAGAGCTAGCCTGTGCTTTATGTACTCACTATGTAGCAGTATAACATTGAATCAGAAAGTGAGGAATACTTTTCAAAGAAGCATTGCAGCCTTTTCAGATTTGAGCTGAATCTACCCTTGAATATGCATTGTCTGCAGTTTTTTTCTTTTTTCTTTCTCTCTCTCTCTCTCTCTTTTTTTTTTTTTAACTGCTAATAAACTTAGAACTTGTCTTCACTGAGAAGGTGCATTACTTTATCTCTGTTGGCACAACTAATACCATCCATTTCTCCCTAGTAGGCGTTATAGTTCGATCCAAGACAACTAGTAATAGACACTCAATTTTCGATTCCTTACTAGTTAGCAAAACTTTTAATGTTTGGGCTAAAAATTTCCATATCGAGTATCTACCTTAGGCTTTTTATTTATTTTTTGTAATGCCAGCTAAAAGAGATTATTTGTTTCCAAGAATGATAAGAAAAACTTTTTCTTTTTAGTATGTCAAAGATGATGGTGAATTTCCTTAAAAAGGCTCTAGTGTTATCATATTTTAGAATGGACTTGAATGTTAGCAAATGTTGCCTCCGTGTCAGAAGTGGATGAACCTTTTGCCACCTGTAGAATCTTCGCATTCTGGGTCAAGTCTGAAGCTCATTAAGCACTGCATTTACAAATAATCTTTTACATTTTAATAGCTGAAGGTTTTGCCTGTACCAGGCATGTCCTAACTCGGGACTGAACAAGTCTTGCCAGTGGAATCACAACCCTCAGCTGCTGCAGGAAATAGTGTGTGCAGGGAAAGGCATTGGCACTGGTGCTGTGGCCATTCCCTTGTGCTCTCCTTGGTTGCCACTGAGTTGCGGTGGAGATGAGCATCGTGGCTCGCCTCAGGACTCTCCATCACGCACATGGGGGACTTGGCTCCTCTCCCAATTCTGTGCCAAGTTTCTGTCCCATGAAAAACAGACTATTGAGTAGGAAGAGGTGGATGGGAGGTGATATACATCTGGATTTCACCTCAGTATAGACCTATGATCTGACTATGGAGCTGAGGTGTGATTTTAGCACTCTCAGGACCTAAATGTCTCACCACATGTGGCTGGTGGCCATGTTTCACTGGAAGTCCTGGCTTTTGCATTTTTAGACATAAGGACACAAGGACGTGGTAGTGTGGAAGATGAAGAAGTCTGCTTTGAATGCAGATGAGACGAGAGCAAAACTTCCAAGAGGGGTAGACTTGTACAAGAAGTCTGTGTGGGCAGAACTGAAATAGAAATGAGGCAATTGAGGATTTGAGGATTTAGAGCACTAAATGGTAATGAGGGAGAGACAGAAGAAGATTGATTATGCTATGAATGCAGGATAAATTCTTATTCGATATCAATAAATTCATAAGATAGAGCAAGTATGGGGGAGTTGAACTGGGTAGTGGGAGTGAAGAGAGGCATTACATGTGTTTGACCATAGGAGAGGTCTCCATCAGAGTTTTTAAAAGATTAGTCCCCAAATAATGCACAAGAATGTGAATTATCTTGAGGAGTGGATTCTCTGTTGTGCACAAACTGGATCAACCTTTTCTTGCAATTAGAGAATTCTTGGCTGATCCCTTATTTGTGGGTTTACTGATGTTTAGCGGAGAGAAGAATTCTTCCCTTCAGAGGGGATGTAGTGAGGATCTCCTCTGTCTAGTCACCGATTTTGACAAAACTCATAAAAGTTGCTTGGCATCTACCCCTGCATCACAATGTTTGAAACTAAACAGGGGATCCAGAAGCAGTTTCTGGGAGTCCCAGATCTTGGCTCTGTGAGAAAATGAGTCTAAAAAGTGAGGGAAGGGTGAGATGGGTGAGTGACTGGCAGATTCCTTCGGGATACCGTGGGAGATGTCACAAGATACATACACAAAGGAGCTAGAGTGGCTGGATAAGAAAATTAGGGACAACAAACTTATTGTTTGTAGGGAGATATGGAGGCGGATGTAACTGATATGCGTGGCTGGGGCTGAACCTCTCCCCTCCTTCCCTCACACAGTTTGTTCTCTGATAAGATCAGTGTCAGGTCACCTGATTTTGGAGATAGGGAAGGGAGTGCAATGCAGTTCCAAGTTTTGACGGGGAAGAGGCATGCTGTCCTTGGCTTTGGTGGAGACATGCCTTGCACTGGTGCATGGAGTTGGGGAATTGTCAGGAAGCCAGTGTGCTGAAATGGGAGCGCGCAGTGCACAACCCACTCGACAGGAGCTAGTGGGAACTTGCTCAGCCCTGGAACGGAGATTTGGGCAGATTCATGTGGAAGAAATTTGTTCAGAGAAGACGCAGGAGAATGGGAATTTGCTGCAGACGGCTTTTCTCCACAGCCCAGGACTTGGGTCCCAGCATTCTCCTGCTTTCGACGGCAGATTATGAAACCTATTTTCACTGTGTCCTGAACCCTGCAGAAAAGGTCTACACACAGGAGACTGTCCTGCTACTGAGCCAGCCAGACTGAGAGCAGTCCTGACTATCTGTCTGAGGGGTCGAATCCACTGATGTGGATTCTAGGTGTCGTCTGGTGTTATCATTATGCCATGTGACAAAATTCCTTACTTTTCTTTTGCTTCCCCCCAGATTGCTTTAGGAAACTACATATATTCAGAGCTCCGTCAGAAATTAAGAAGTGCAAGAATTAGAACAACCTACACAAGTCCCTCCAGTGAAATAGGAAATAGGACTGTATCATTAGAGACCTATATCATGCTTAATCTGTTTTTTAACTCTTTGAATTCTTACCTTTTCAGCTTTCGTGCGTTGTTAGCTAGGTTTCTATGTGTGGTTGTGTCTACACTCAGAATGCTTTTCTGGATACAGATGTACAGTATCAGCACAGTGCTTTGGACATAGTTATACAAACATATGTGCTTCCTAGTGGTATTGTAAATTCACCCATCTGCAGCCCAGATAAGACATGCTGGATATAGGTACAGAGCTATTCGCTTCTCTGTAGCTGTCCTTATTGAGGAGAGAAATAGGCTATGCTGTTATGTGGCTGGATAGATCCACTGATAGATCTTTTTGTTGGCATATGTGTGTGCAGAGTAGAACTATTTTGGAACTGTATTAAATGAGGTGGATTGCCCTGTGTGCCTGTATTCTTGTTGGAAAAAAACACGCTAGTAAGTGTATTGGCTACACCAGTATGAAGCTCATCTCTCAAAAAGGCTTTGCCCTTTCATGTGGAATCACTCTTTCTCTATGCTTTATCCCTCAGGAACTTTTTTGGTACAATACCTATCTCTTACTTATAAATAGCAAGCATTAGGTGAATGTGATCACATAGGTTCATCCCCTTCTCTGAAGGCATTACATGTAAATGTAAGTGTATGCAACTGACCTCTTGGACTGACTGCCCAGCCTTTGGCTTGCCAGGAATAAAAAGACTCATGTCTGAAACCTGCTCCATGAGCCTGGCTGAGAAGGAAGATATTTTAGTCTACACCTAGAAGAGAGATTTAAAATCTTTCCTAGGTTGTATTTGATTTATTTAAAGTGAGTTTGAAAGGAATACCTTTAAAAACTTCCAAGTCAACTCACTATAAATAAATCTAAATGAATGAAATACTTGTATTTTTAAAGCTCCTCAAACAAATTTTATAATAGAGTTGACTGATGTCTTGTGCAGTGGGAGGTACAGGAATTATAGCAATGTTTACTGTCAGCAGCAGTAGAGGCAGGCATAATACAAATTTTTCTATACAATCCTGTAAAAATACCTTATGTATGTATACAATATTTATGCCTGTCATAAACTTTAGTTATGCTGTGTGCAACATCAGATTCATTATGCTATTAAAATGCTATACGACTAATTCATTGATGGTTCCCCATAAAAAAGTTTCATTAGAAACTTTTATAGAAAATCGTGATAAATGTCTGATTACAAGGACAATTCTGTTGAAGTGCATTCGTTCACTGAGAGAAAATTATCCTCAATGTTCTCTAGTGAGTAGCCATCATAATAAGAACGGGAAAAAAGTTTTATGTAATTAAGTTCACTTAATGAAATGTATGCAATTTGAATATACTATAATACATATATGACTGCAGCACATTGGAATGTAGTATTATATCTACGATAAGAACGGTCTTCCAGAATAGTTAGGCTGCAAAATATTTTCCTTATTCTAATTTATTTCTAGTCTTGCAAGATCACACATTTCTGTGGCATCTAGGTAGCTTTTTGCATGCATACTCTCAGTTCCTTCTCTGAATATTTCAATAACAACAGCTAATCATTTGCAAAGCAAAAGCTCATAATCAGCTTACTTATTAATTCATTTTCTAGTGCCATGCTGATATCAGTGACGGCCTTTTAAACAAAGCTTCTGGAAACAATCCAGCTAAATCAGACAGGTGAACTTATAAGAGAGTTGTATCAGAACCAAGGTATGCAACACTAATAGTCTTTATACTGCTATTTACAATTTCACATCCACTCCAAAAACACTGAAGAGACTGACTAATTATAATGAAAGTCAGACAGATATTTGTTGTATGGATTCCATACCAGAAGGTTAAGAGAAACTATTCTTAGTTATGAAGATGAAGATGAAAAAAATGCATTTTTTCATCGATGTTGCATTAGTTGGAAGAAGGAAAAGTAGAAACATTTGACAGTAGAACTGTCATTCTTTGAGTTCACACTTCAGGCCCTTGAGTAAAGCTGATGATGTTTTTGGACAAAAGAAAATCAATATCATGCCATTTTTAGTATCTACTGAATGTTATGTAGTTAATAATTTAAAAAAAGGGAGTTTGTTGCTACACTTACGAGGTTTTTCCTTTTGTCAGAAAAGCAGTTGGGTTCAGCTGCCTGTTGGATATACCTTTGCACGCTCTCTCTCTCTCAGCGAATTTAAATGGCTTCTCCTCGACAAAGAGAAAGTGCCCTCAAATTGCAGGGCAACATTTCTTGATAGCCTTGATATGAGCCACCTCAAAGATGAGAGCCTTTAAAAAAAAATCGATCTTTCAAATATGTTTTGAGTTAATGTTACTTGAACAGCTCTTGAAGACAAAAAGGGAATTGTAGTAGGAACAAATTCAAGAAGGGGCAATTGTGCTCACTCAGGGACTTTACCACAATTTATGCTCAGAGGAAGCTGTTGCAGAATGACCAAAATAATTTTGAGAAATGTGTATCTTATCAGTTGTTTGTTGCATGAGTGTGAATTTTCTCCATCTCTCAGCCTGAGATTAAATCTATTTTCTGCTTCCAAAAAATGCACAGTGCAGATGGTGGATTCTAATTGTGCTGGAGGGCAGAGCCTCTCTGCGCTCTCAAAATCCCATACCTCTCCAGAGGTCAAGGGGGCAGTCGGTGTACAGGTAGCCCTGGGGCCAACCTAAGAGGTGACAGTCTCCCGGGGTTTGCTTGCTGGTTATGATGCAAAGCAAAATGGCTGTAACAGCCACCTATCATGCTTCTGGTCTTTCCTGTCAAATTTCTCTTCCCTTCCTTCTGACTTAGGCTGCACGAGTTGGGGGGCACTACAGTGAGCCTTGCAGCAGCTTGGGCTCACATGGGACAGCCGTTGGGATTCACATCTGCTTTGCTCTGCAAGTGCTGTTTCATGTTCGCCTCCCTTTCTCAAGCTTAGATTTTATCTGCATTGCTGCAAATAAACTACTTGTGAGCTGGCAATGCTGCTTCCTCCCTTCTCTTCCAAGCCTCAGAGCTTCTGAGGGCAGGATGGGCTTCAGAGAGATGCCAGTTGTTTGCTTGTATCAACCCTAGTGCTCAAAGATGCAGTGTTGTTCCCATCTGCCCTCAACAGCTCATGCCAAGCCATGTCTCCTCTAAACCCCTACTGCAACTGACTGAGACTTCATCTAGGAGTTTAGGATGTGTTGTCCTTCCTGCCATTTCCTTCTTCCCTGTGCCCTAGAAAAAAGAGAATTCTCCGAGTTGCAGCAGAAATAGTCTCACATTTATGTCTCTTTGTAACCTTCATGCCAGTGTTTAGTCCTGTTAGACCTCTGTTGTGGATGTATTTATGTGCTGCATATATAGAAGTACAGAGGAAAAGGAAATCTTTTTCAATCATGTGAACAGTTTCAACATTCATCAGAATACGTGCTGTCGAGGGGGAGGAGAGTGCAACAGGACATCCAAACAAATACTTTCTAATTTATGCCTTTCCATTAATAAAGATTTGACATGCAGAGCAACTGAGTTCTCCTGTCATTCTGAGGCATCTAGGAAAGTGGTTGTAATGACAGAGATATACACTAAGAAGTGCTTTTCCAGAGGCCAAGCCTGTAGTATCTATTGCTTTTCTTTCATTATACCATCAGCCAGCAGAGTGGAGGAAGAATTTTGCTAATATCCAGTCTTAAGTTCTCTGTATGAGAGTATATTGTCACATGTGAACCTTTCATTTGCTCTATTCCCACTCTGGCCTTCTATCTCCTTCTCTTGTTCCTTCCCTTTATTCATTCTTCTTCTCCAGTTGTCTTCCTCTCACTTCTCCACCTTTGTTTTCTCGTCCCTCTGCTGTGTTTTGTGCTTTTTGTTTACTTCCTTTCACCATTGCTCTTATCCCACCTCTCTCATGTGTCCTCTCCCCTAACTGTCTCTACAAATAGGAAAACTGGTAAAATCCACTCCTACAAAAAGCCTATACTTCACTCTAGACTGTGCTTTCACAGAGCCTGCTATTGCCTCAATATGTGGGCCATTAAGCACTAGGTAGCCCATAGGTATAAGAGAGAATTTCTATGGATGTTGGCAAGACTGAAAAGATAATTAAAATGTATTAATGTATTAGTAACAAAGCAGAAGTGTCTGACAATTATCCCCCCCCCACCAAAAAATAGTGGTGACTCAGATGCACAACGCATAATTTAAAATGGTAATTTAATATGCCATCATCAGTCTGAAATCAGGAAATGTAATGGTAAAGGGTTTCTAATGGACATATGAAGTTGTTCTAGAGTGATACTCTTCCAGATCCATGAGGCAAAGTGGCTTTTCTAGCTTGCAACATTATCCTCCATGAACCACATACATCTGCATTTAAATTTCAAAGGTCAGGTGCAACTGCATGATAATTAAATATTAATTAAATAAGAATAATTTATAGCATTTGAGTCCACATTATAATTGAATGGGATAGCTATCCCATACAAAGCTCCAGTACAGAGTATAGTTTATACATTAGCTCAGAGCTCCCTGAAAATGCCGAAATCAACATTGTATGTTAGGGATTTGGATGCTTATTTTATACACTGAGTTTGAAAACTGTGGTTTGTAGAAACATGTGCAAAAATATTGCCAAAATAAGTATTCATAAAGTTGTTTCAATATGCAGCTGTATGTAAACCATGTTATTAATACATACTGGGTAAATTTCCTACATCTTTTTTCATCCACAGCAGTGAGAGAGAAGTTGCAGATTTTAACCAAAGACAATAGATCTTTAAACTCCAGCCAGGGCTCAGCAGAAAGCTGTCTGGAAGAGCAAATTCTGACTTAGCCTAGTCTTGCCTCCTCTGCTATAAGCTCTTTGATGCAGGGAGTGTTGGGATCCCCCAGCTCCCACCTATCCTAGATGGGTTGATTATTGCTATGGATCTGCAGTGTTGGGTTCTGGCAGGCCAATAGTGAGTTAAATCAACTTTTAATGTCTTCCAAACACTTTTCACAAATGAACTCATTTATCTTCACAGTGATGCAGGGATGGAGGGAGTCAGTCTACCTGTTTTCTGGATAAAGGAACTGAATTGGATTTTCTCAGCAGAAATCAATTAGTTTCAGCTTTAGACTTCACATGCCATCACCAATTACTCATCAGACTAAATACTGTGTTTGCACTGTGCAGCAGGAGATCTATGTTGCTTCTATTTTGTTTCTTCTCTGAAATAAATCAATAGGTTTTACCTCTACTTTTTCCTGCAGCTGGGGTGATGCTGGTCCCTGAGAGGAAGACAGAGGATGATTTTGAGGAGCACTTCGGCTTGAACTACTTGGGACACTTCCTGTTGACTAACCTCCTCTTGGATACGCTGAAGCAATCAGGAACGCACAGTCACAACGCTAGAATCATCACTGTCTCATCAGCCACCCATTATGTAGGCAAATTGCACCTGGATGACTTACAAAGCAGGTACTGGTCCATTTTTAGTATTCACTGATCTGCATTAACTCAATGAAAGTTGTTGCTGAATACTGACTCTGTGTGTGTGAGAAGGGGTGTTGGCTTTTTTTTTTTTTTTTTTTTTTTTTTTTTTAATTAGCAATGCTTTTCAAGCTGTTGCTGCTATCTTTTTTCAGGTTTGAACAAAGCTTGCAGCCTTCGGTCAAAAATACAAATAATTTATAACCTGTTTAAACTGAGTCTTTTATTATGAACCTTGTAAGCCTTGCTTCTTTCTGGTGTTTAAATTGTAGTGATGGTTGTGGTGTAGAGTCTGGACTCACTGTTGCTGAGGCGGGGAGCCTGCATAACTGGGATGCTGTAGAAAGACTTAGGTGAATGCTAATAGACTTCATCCTCAAGTAAATAGCTGCTGGGGACCGTGCACGTGGAGGCCCTGATCCTGCTCTTGGACAGGTGCACAGAGATGCTTATGGCTGCTCGCTCCCCTCCAGCATGGCACAGTGCTACTGGGACACGTCCCGGGCGCTCTGAGAACAGGCTCCAGCCCCGCTGGGAGCCCGGGACATTGCTCTGGCAGAGCCGGCTGGCTCTCAGCTGCTCCCAACCCACACGCATCTGCTGCTCCTTCCTCCCTGGCAGCGCTGCCCGCTGGCACCCAGCTCCCCTCGTGCCAGCCCGCAGCCAGCTGAGCCCCAGCCCTGCCAGCAGGCAGTTGCAGCGGCCCCTTTCAGGTGGCAGTCCTCTTGCTCCGGCGTCTCGCCCCGCTGCCTGCCTCCCCGTTGCCTCCAGCCTCTGGCATGTCTCGGGCGCTCGGTGCTTCCCTTTCCGTCACCTCCGTAGCAGCTACCGACAGCAGCTGTTCCCAGCTGGCCAGCATCCTCCCTGTCCCAGCTTGTGCCACACATCCCCGCCACCCTTGTCATCCCCGAGAGCATCCCTGCGAGCCATTGCAAATACGCGAGCCCCCGTCTGTGTCACCCTCTGAGCTCTCCTGAAGTGACAAAGAGCTGGCACTTTTCCGAGATCCAAAAAAAGCCGCTCTTCTTATTCGAAATCCATGGAACTGCATGACCACGTTCTCGCCATGTACCTTCATGTAGAAAAGCTGTCGCTGAATGCCCATGGGATTTTTTTACCATTAGGAGGATGCCAAATGATGCGGTGAATATCTCTGGTGTCACACAGGAACTGTGTAGCGTGGTTTAGTTAATTGAGGAATGAGCAGGATAACTGAGATGAATTAAAAATTTTCCACATGCAGTCACTTGTGGAAATTACTCGCTTACCAGTAAGCTCAATTACAGTCTTTCTTCAGGTCAGCTTCAAAGAATTTCTGCTCGTATAAAGGCACTCTGCATTTCACACCATTTCCGTGTAGAAATTGTGTCTCAGTCCTCAGCTTTTAACAAGGACTTCAGCAGGTATTAGAGGCACCTGGCCTGAGGTTTCATTTTGGAACACAGACCAAAATTAGAGGGCTAAGCTGTTTCCACTGTGCACATTTTACATATGAATGCTGCATTAAGCTTGTCAAACTTTCTGTTTGACTTCTGATTACATGCTGTGGCATCCGTTTTATTACAAGCACATTGTTTAAACTCTGCAGGGTAGTAGCCGTTTAATCTCTTGCTTGTAAAACAACCACAGGAAATTACCCTTACTCTTCACTTGATATATATATTCATCGTTTCTGATGTACGTGTGCTGGATGGCACCACAAGGGAACTAAGGGGAGTGTATTAGTATTTCTTTGGGGTAAAGTGCCAAATGCAAAATTAAATGTGGCTCTTCTGTGTCTCTTGATAACAATAGTTTCCTTCATTATAGCAAAGCCTTGTATTGTGCCTCTTTAGCTTAGGATCATCCTTATCTATGGTTCATTATTATTAACTCATATTTTAAAGGAACTAGAAATGTTTCCATTAGAAAAGTTATTGTTGAGTGTGAGTATGACCAATCTGATGAACCTTCTCTAAGAAAATAAAATAAAATAAAAAAGAGATTTACTTGCAGCTTTTGTACCAAATCCTGCCCTTTTGCATTTCAACTTTATTAGTGTATGAAGAGACATAAAGGAGGACAGAATCTGACTGATTTTGTACACTCCCTGCAATGTTTGGAATAGCTGGGAGCTGGTAGTGCTGCTCTACATGTATACAAGCATGTATGTGCACCAGTGGCTTCAAGAGGGCCTATGGTTTGAGCTCCAAACCTTTTCTTGGTTCATCTGGAAGAGGATGCTCCCTTTTTTTAAGCTTAACTACTGATAGGCTCCAACATGGGAGAATTGTTAGTTCTCTCTTAAATGGTGCTGCTGTTTGAATATGTGCTAGCAGCATGGGGAGGATGGCCTAGCAATGCTAGAGGACTGTTGCAAAGTACTGTACACAGTCACTGTCCACATCATGAGACCCCAGAGACGCCTTGTGATTCAGAGTAATATTTAAGAGCTTTAGTGGATGTGGTAGAGATAGCTATGGTAAATGCTATCATATAACAGTGTTCCATGAATTGCCATAGTTTTCCAGTGATGGCATCTCTCATTTTTTCAGCTCTTGTGAATGTGAAATCTTTTTTAAAATCCTGTACTGGCTTTTTCTTTATTTTGAGTTGCAGTAGTTGACCATAATTTGTTTTGTGACTTGGGCTTGTGTTCCCTGATTGGTTGGTTGCAGCAAGGCAGCAAAACAATTTCGAGTCTACTCATAGTGGAGAAAGGGAGCTGCACTCTATGCTGGAAAATTTACTGATAGCAGCAGACTGAATTGTTTGCCATGCCCTTGTTCATCATTCATAGATTTTGGTTGGGCCGGTGTCCGAACTGGAGGTGTGTAATGGTAGCAAAGGAGGGATCCATTCATCAAATATGGCAGAGAAGGAAAGGCAGAAGACTGCCCTGATAGGAAGGAGAAAGTAAACTGAGGTTGAGTACTCTGCTTTACCACATATTTTCTATGGGATCATTCTCCTGCTTGGAAGACTTTGGGTTTCTGATCACAGTTGTGGCCATAGCTCCTGAACTTATTTTGCTTATTCTTGCTGCTCGGAATTCTGATTTGAGCTCAGAAGACATCCATATCACAGAGACCACAGGGCAATGGGATAAGACATAGTTGTGGAAAGCTCTGTGCCAGTACAGGGATAGCAACAGTATTAAATACAGCTCACACTACTGTCTTCCACATTTCTTCTTTCATTTGTGTTTCTTACCATCTCACCATTCTGATTTATCCCAGATTTCTCCTTTCAGCTCTTTTTGGTGGGAGCATTAATTTACACCTTTCTTGATTTTTCTTGGCTGTTGTTAATTTTTCTTCCTTTGTTATATCTCTCTTCATGCTTACCTACTTGATTTCTATATTCATAGTTTCATCTTCACCTGTGTCTTTTCAGTGTTTTTCTTTCCCTTGCTTTTTCCCTTCCTATTTCATCCTTTTCTTCTCTTCATTTTTCTTATTTCAACTCACCAGTTCATTTCTTCCTTTTCTCTCCATTTTTCCTTCTATCTTCTCTCCGAAACCCCAGTCCTATTTTTGTCCTACAAATGCCATTTTAATCCCTTCCTGCCCGTTCTCTTCCCACACACAGCACTAAAAGAGACACAGCATGGGTACATCAAGGCAGGACAGAGCTTGTTCCAATCTGGCGGGGCATACCTTGTTTCATGTGTGTTATTAAAAATGCAAACTCACCAGAGTGATGACTGTTCTCCCGGTTCTTTTGCTGAAGTATATATGAAGAACATCAAACACTTTTGTGGTCTTTTAGATCCAGACCATTTTCAGACATGAGTCGACAAGGGGATCCTTAAGGCAAATCATTCTCCTTCATCCTTACTTCGAATACTACTGTTTTCAAGAAGGTGAAAGTTTAACAGAAACACTATCTGCAAATATTTCAGCAATGGTGATTTATGCAATTGCATGCTGACTATAATGTGTTTGCACTCTAAGAGTGGAACGTCATAACTGTCATATTCTTTATTCCTCTTTTGCCTGTCTTAAATAATACTTTTTAAAGTGTGAGCAAAAAATACGGCCTCAGCAGAATATGGCTGCCTGGTTTTAGCAAATATTTGAAGAGTATAGGGCCATCGTCTTCATCTGAGGTAGGCTTAAACAGTTCCATAGAGTTCATGGCTGGGAACCATTCTTATAAGGCAGGGATAGAGGGCTCTCCTTCAGGTACTCTGGCTACAAAAGTAAGAAGAAACTTAAGGAAAATTCAAGAAAAAAAGACCTTATTCATTTTCCAAGGCTGTAGAAGTGCTTCCTCTTGTGTCACACTCATTCAGATGTCCTCTCCCAGAGGTAAGCAGCATCTTTGTGTGTTCTGTCTAGGTTTTTCTCCATGACTAACTATTCCTTTCATCATCCTCTCTTTTTGCATGCCAAATGGGCCCTGTAATGCTGTGAATCACAGATTTATGAACTCCCCAGCCATAGTAACAGAGTTCCTTTTCTGGTCCAAGTCTCCTCTACGTTCAGGAACAGTTGCTCACACTTTCTCTGCTCTCCTTTCTCTGCTCTATTGCTGCAAAGGAAACTGATGGGGTGTTTATGTAGTTTCCCAAAATGGTACAGTCCCCAGGTAATTTCTGTGCATTTTTCCCTGTAGCTCTAGTGCATGAATCATGTCAGGGACAGCAGAGATTGAAGTGAAAGGAATTCCAGAAATCCCAGCTGACATGTACATCCCAGCTGATGTTAAATATGGCAAACAGCTCTGCCCAGGACAGGGGGATACTGGAGAGATGAGGCAGCTCAGTTAATCTCTTCTGCTAGGCAGTTCATACAACGTGTAGCAGAGGCTGTTGCACACTGCTGGGAAAATCTCCCCAGCAGAGTGTCTGGAGACCTCTTGTTCTTGGACAAATAGTCTCCTTCATCATGGCTTCCTAAGTGTATTTGATGTTTCCTGGTGAAAAGTTGCAATTAAGTCTAAGAGAAAAGTTGAAGGTTTTATCCCAGAAGAACAGATGAGATTTTGAAAATAGCATCCATGAATAGCAATGAAAAAAATAAAAGCTGTTTTTTTTTTTTTTTTTTTTTCTTGTAAAATGTTAATACATTTTTTTGGACCAAAAGCATTTATTTCAGTGATTTCAAAATGTTTAGTTTCAAATTTAGTTTGTAATAATCCTTATAAGTACACTGTGTTTCATATTTTGAAGTAAAATGTGATCATACCGAAACTCCAAAACTTTAATTTAAAATTCATCCTGTTCAAGTAAGATATTTTCACCAATTTCAAAGCACTTTTTTATTTGAACTTTTTTAAAAACCTTTTCCTTCGATGATTTGATGAGTCAGCAATTAACAAAATGACCACTTCAGGGAAACTTCCCAGATGGTTCCTCCTGTGCCTCCTCATGACTAATCTGTCACCTGTAAATTCTAAATTCTCTCCTTATGGGAGAATTCATGAGAGTCAAGTTAAAATTTCCACTAGTGTACAGTATCTTCAATACAGTCAAAAGCAAATGTGTAGTTAATGTAGCATAATATTAGCACAATACTTTTGTTTTATTTCCAAATTTATAAATAATAAAGAAAATTTATAGGATGAAGTAGGAGAAATTTTAAATAATTCCCTTTTATTTGTTAATCCATTTTAATCAATACAGAAGTCTTTCGTGGTGACATAGAGAGCTGGGTCACTGAACTAGTTTGATTACTACTACTACAGGATTAATAAAATTATATGAAAAGGATAGGAATTGTAATCATAAAAGATTTTTCTAGACAAGATACACATTATTATAGATTCTATTTCATTTGGGAGTATGGGTTTTTGTTTGTATTATATCATTTAAACAGTTGTCCTACAATAACTTTTACTGTATATAATGATTCTATTTACAAGATAAATTATACTCCCTTGACAGGACTAAATACTAAGTACTAACTGCTGCTAAATTCAGTTAAAGCATCCTTCCTGCAACATACTTCCAAGCTTTTCTATGTACAGTTGGATGATTATGTATTCACAGGTATAAATATTCAAATGCTTATAAAGATATTTTAGTCTTTCTTTGCAGAAGTTTTTTTGTATAAATGTGAGAGGATTTGTTGATTTGCAAAATGATCCCTTCCTTTTGTAGCAATTAGTGCTAATTGCAAAAATTGACTCTGCAGACCTGGAAAATTAGTGTTCTAGTTAATGCACAGATCTCAAATATTATGAATTAATTAAAAAAAAAAAAAAAGGTGGACTATTACAATATCGGAAGACCACTTCTCTCATCAGTCCAAAAAATGTGATTTAAGTTCTTATGTAGTGTGTGTCTTTTTTCTGTTGTAGGCCACAGGTGATCTCCATCCATTCCTGCAACACAAAATGAAGATATATTTCTATCAAAATATCAGCTTGGGAAATTTTGAAATTTATTAGTGCACCTTCATTCTATCTAGTCAAAATACTTTTAGGGTTCATTGCTATTCTGAAGAACAGTAAAGATGTGACACCACTATCACAAAGATAATGTCAGAATTGAATGTATTCTGGAAAATTAAATATAGCTATTTTATGGGTCACAATGTTAAATTCTTTCCTGTCTAAAAGAATTTGATGGTCTTAATAATGTATTATTAATAACAGGTAATGATTTAGTAGGACAAAGTGTTTCTGAGCAAGTTCAAAAACGCAACGTGTTTGGAGGTATTTGATATATACATGTTTCTGCTACTCAGCCTCTCCCTCCTCAGTAGGTTGAATGGGTAAAATCAACTCTCTGTAGCATAAAAGATGATGGATGTATGAACACATGCTATTTTCTGAAATGGCAAGACAATTCAATGATAATTTGAAAGTTAATGTACTGCGCTAGTCTGACAGAGAAGGCAAAAGGGACTTGCAGAGAATATGGAGCAGAGATAGATTGTCACCCTTGAGAGGTGAAGGTTAGTTTAACTTCTCCCTGTGAGCAGAAAAACTCATTAAGGCTGAGTGAACCTTAAAAGCTTGGGAGTTCAAGTTCCGGGTGCTTATTCAAAATTTTTTAGCTTGTTCTCTCAATTGCCTCAGCTTCCACCATCCTCACAATACCTTTTCAGCAGTGTTGTCCTTTGAGCTGTGGAGTGTATCTGGGGAAGGCTAGCACACTTGCCTGTAAATCCCCAGAACAGCATGTTAGGGGACACAGTCAAAATGATCAGCTTGCCTTCAGCAAATCGCCTCTGGATTCAGCAATGCTATTGCTTCTGGTTCTTTGCAACCAAACAGCCCTGATGCTGCCAAGTGCATTAAGGATGAGAAGCTGTAGTGGAAGGACTCAAAGGCAGATTTCTGTCTCGGAGATTAAAAATGGTAACTCTTAACCTCTTCTTTGCTCATCATCCTAAACCTTTCCTTACAGGAAAGTAGAACTTTGTCTATTCAAAAGACTAGAAATAGGTCTTTTGACTAAACAGAGTTTTTTGTAAAAAATGTGTTTTCTCTGAAAAAAAAAATCTAAATAAAATAAGTCATTGTTAAACAAATATTTTAGCCTGCAGTAGTTTTAGTGCTGTCAAAATGTCTTACAACAATTGTAATTTCATCTGTTCTCATTATGTAGAAGGTGCTGCAGTTGACCTGCATTTCTTATGATGAGAAACAGGGACCAGTTGTACACCACGTTATTTTACCTTCCTAAGAAGGATAGAGAGTGAGGTGCCCTGTGGATCACTGTAGCTCTCTGAGAGGTCTAAGAGCTTTTAATTGTGATGCTAGCTGTAACAAGGCACTTCAGAAATCTTCAAATTAAAATATTCTAATTTTTGCATGAAATATTTTCATTCGCAGCTCAAAATGTTTTTTCAGTATTTGAATTTCCACTGAAGGTCAATCAGTTTGCCAGTCTAGGTGGATCTTTTAATTATTTTTACAAGAGAGCTCTGTCTAACTTGCTTTTATACAATTCTGTACTGGACTGATTAAAGAGGTTTGTCCAGCTTTATACTGGAATGACAGTGAGTTAAGCTGTGCGCCTGTGTGGGAGAGACAGGGTGAGCAGGTGTGGTGGAGGCGATGGAGGAGAAGGAGGTGGGCAACGAGGTCCCAGCGCCAACCTGCGCCAGCCTAAGCTGCCAGGGAGCTGCCCTAGAAGCACAACCACTGAGCAAGCGCTGAAGAGGCAGTGAAGTTTTATGACGGTATATTGATTTTTCAGAGTTCGGTCACAAAATTTCTTGTTAGTATTTCCTGGACCACCTGTGTGAATACAGTTCTGGGGTGTTTTGTAAGGGGAAGAGATTTCAGGTGCTCTTCACTGAGATCGCAGGAGCTCTGGCCCCAAGCCTTGCCCCTCCCTAGGAAATATTTGGTTTTCCATTACTAGTAGTTCACATCCCTGTTTACTGTGTTCCAGGGTGACATAATATTGGGAAATTTAAAAAACAAGTTTAAGACTGGATGGTGGAGAAAGTGATTGCTGTTACTGTCTCTTATGGTAGTTTAAAATAACCAGTTTATAATGCTGGTTACAGACCACTGTGAGCCACAATTGGTTATTAGTTTCTTGTAGTTTGAAGAGAATTTTTCTCTGACAAATATAGTTTAAGGGCAAACCAAAATGATGGAGTGAAAAAAGGCCACAATCTAACAACCCTTAGATAAAGGAGAGCAGCATTTTACTGGATTGCTTTTACTGTTTGCTAAAGTTTGCTTGTTTAGGTTTCTAAAGTAAAATATCTGCCTTTCCAGGCTCTTATTTACATCGCATAGTGGCTGAAGGACTCTATCAACATACAGCCTCATATAAACTAAGACCTTTCCCATTGCATCTAGACAAACAGTCATTTTATGGGTGCAGAGAACTTATATATTTGAATCTTTCCTGCAGCTGTTGACATTTCAGCTATTTTTCTTCTTTAACATATCTTCCAGCAGAAGGGGAAGACTTTCCATGACTGTTTTTAGGAAACATGTTACTTGTTTATTAGCTTGTTCCTTATCTTCATTCAGTTATTGTGATATAGTAAATTTTCTGTCTGTTTGAAGCTGTGGTCTTCTTATCCTAAGTAAGGAAACATCGAAAAAGCAGAAGTTGCTAATTGCTTTAACAAATAAAAACTGATATTTAAAATTTTTTTTGAGTGTCTCAGTTGATAATCTTATCTTGCTTCTGTGGACACAAGAGTGATTACACACTCTTTCTGCACAGTATTTACAGACATCAGGGAGAAAAAAGGATTTTGTACTCTTTGTGCACATTCAAGTCGTACATTCAGCTCTTCTTCAAGTCCAAGGCAGTGCAGTAGGTTTGGCCCATCACAAAATTAAAGCTTGTACTATTTTCACATAAACCAACTAATTTCACATAGTCTACTGAAAATCCACTCGTTGCATTTGGTGACTAGGCTTGATTGGACTTGACTGGACTTGAAATGGCAGCATTTTCTTATGCATAAACAGGCTCTATAGTTATTTCCCTTTCAGTCCCAGAAAGAAAAACTCAGAATCTGAAGCTGCTTTGCAAACACTATGCCAATTTTAATATGATTTTATCAAAATGGAAATAAGATTTGGATTGTTCAAGTTATTACTGAGCCATTTTATGTCCCTGTCTATGTTCCAGTGGAAAACACCCTGTTCGTGTTTCTATGGAAGAGAAGAAGAAACTATAAAAAGACCTCTTGCTTCTTTGAACTTAAAAGCCCTATTGTAGAAGGATTAGGAAGCTTTTTGCCTTATACAAGTAAATGGAGGATGCCTCAGAGCTCTTCTTGATTTAATCCAAGAGATCATCTGAAAAGATATGTGTCAATCTTCAATTACATGAGATCCAGATTACCCAAGAGAAAAAGATTACCAAGGAAAAGATATATGGCAGTTAAGTTTCCCCCTTGACTCAAAAGGGTCATGAGGACATAGAACATAGGTCTTGGAGCCTTGATCTTGTTCTTGGCTGCAGCTATGCAAAACATTGCTTGCTTGCTTTTATTTATGTATTTATTTGTTTGACAGAGATTTTTTTAATTGAGTGAAGGGATACCATTAGGCTCAAATGCCACTTCAAATATTAAAAAGTACTTAACACTGCATGATATAAACTCACAATAGAAAAATGGTACCTCAGAAGAATCAGCTTGTATCATTCTCTGTAAAGAGATGTATTTCCTGGGAAAATGAAATTACAGTAATTACAACTTGAACTGGTCAACAATAGTTGACCACAAAAACAAAAAACATTTAAAATTAACATATACAGAAAAGTTAGACTGTTGTTTAAGCTATTGGTTCTGCTCAGATTTTGAGAAGACCAGTCTTTGCCTCCATGTTTCATACATTTGAGAATTTGCATTTAGCACACAGCAATGGAGCCACGCTTGGCAAGGTAATCAGTGGAGTGAAAGGAGCGCTCTTGACATCTCACCTACCTACATTAGGAGGAGGGATTGGCCATAGGTAAATGATGCATTAATTCCATCAGGATGGCCCATCATGACAAGCCCCTGCTGATTTTATCTTTTAGAAGTATTTTTAATAATATAGATCTTCCAGAGTCCTTCACTAGCTCCTCTAATGACAGTAAGTTCACTCTGCATTTCGTACATGCTATAAACAAGGGGCTAGTCACTGAATGCCATGCATTTATGCAGCAAAGTGCTGAAAGTTGGGAAGCAATGGCTCTTTTAGAAAAGGAGCAGCTTCTGGCTTGTGGGGCTTACTGAACTCTGAATGAAGCCCAAGCTTCATTGATTTGCTGAGAAGTGAGCTAATACTAATAGACCATCTGCAGCATTTTGCCTCATAGAAAGAGCAGCTCCTAGCTCTGAGCTTTTACCCTTATACTTATCCTTTAATTTGGGGAAAAAAATATACTGCCTTCTCACTTTTTGAAAGATTTCAGACCAAGTCCAGTTTTGGCCAAAGCTGCATGGAGTGGCCCACTGCTGAGGGAGAGGTAGATGCTCCAAGGTGTGGATAGTCTCAGGCATTACTTTGTCTGTGCGTCAGCACAAGCTACCCAGCCAGGCAGTGTGGAAAAGTGCAGTCTGTCTCTGGCTATTCAAGTAATACTGTAGTTGCCAACGCATGAAGTGCTTGCTTTTCGTCTTGTGTAGAACCACTAATTTAGTTTGTCAGTCTAGTATCCTTCCTTTCCGGTGTGCCCATCACAGGCTTATGAGGATGCTTCAGGAGTCACTACTGCCTGAGTGCTTATTGGTTCAAAATTACTGTGACTTCTGTATTCGAATTCAAATACATGGATGTATGGTAAGGCTGCCTTTACTTTTACATGTATAAATATTTATAAATATATAAACACTTTTTTTAAAAAAAGAGCTACATATGTAAATGCACAAAATATGCATGAAGAAGTAATTGTCTAGTAATTGGCCAATGGACACCCAAAATATTCATGCATGTATGTGAAATAAGTAACTATGCAGTAAGCTATAGCATTACTTGCAATGGGTAACAGAACAACTACAGTACAAAACACAGCTGTAATATAGCCTAGTAGATCTGTCAAATACTTAGATTTTGGATCTGTTTTACTAATGCATCTGCTTGTTTCTTTCAATTAGCAAGACATTATTTTTCAGTGGTAATATGCATATTCTGATTTATCCAACTTTTTTTTCTCCATCTCTGTACTTTCTTTTTTTGTATTAGTGGAAAATCACAATAGATAAGACTTAGCAAATGTATACATAGGATAAATACTTGTAGTACAGTCAGGAAATCTGCACAAGTATAATAAGCAATATTTATAATTCAGGCTTTGGTTTATTATAAGAAGAGAGGGAAAAAAAAGCTTATGAGAACCAGAAAAGATGTACCTGTATTCTGCAATATATTTCTGTAGCTACCTAAAACAATCTGCAGAATCTATCAGAAATTTTGAAAAATCTTGCATTGTATTCCCTAGAGACAGAAAATCTAAGCCTATGAAAGCTTTATGAGTGTTTAATAATAGTCTCTATATTCTTGACTAAGAAATGGTGATGATGTATTGCAAGATTAATACATATATCACTAAGACACTTAAGGTGTTTTAATACAGCAAGTCTGTGTTTTGCTTAATTCACAGATTCATCCTAAGGCATGTATTGAAATTTTGTGTGGCCTTTCATTAAAAACCCCAGCATGTCACCCACATTTTGCATCACTTCTCTTTTAATGGAGTACGTGGCAATCTAGTTGTTCTTCAGTTTGATCTTAGTGCACTCAGCCCTCCAGCTAGATTAACACACTGGAAATTGGGGAGTGTGATGATCAGTGAGGAGAAGATGATATGTTCAAGACAAGAGCGGTGTAAAAGAGGTTCATGTCAGAAAAACTCTACTGCTAGCATCAGTCAGGTTAAATATAGCTGTATATTGCTCAGCGCAGTCACGTGGTTTCTGAGCCTTTTCTTTCAAGATGTGGTGGGAAAGGGCAAGGATGGTATTATTGCGCCCTTCCTCCAGTCAGTGCATATCAGCTTCCTTCCACATGTGTGCATAAGGCAAAAAGCAGCTCTTGGTGTAAAAGAAAATATCAGAATGCAGTGTAAGAGTCTGTACGCAGTAGGTGTAGAGAAAATGGGCTGTGTAGATCAGCTATTTTGATGCCCTCATTACTCAGCAGGTCCCTTGAGCTGATTTAATGTTGTAGCCTAAGCCTGATACCATTAGACCGAGATGGGAGACCTCTACAGAATACAGACATACAGACCAACTAAAGCCAGACAAAAAAAGAAACCAGAGTGAAAAATGGTAGTTGCAGGAAATGGTAAACAAGGATCCAGTGTTCAAACTTGGGTAACATCTGAGTTCATGCTTAAACACCTAATTAGTCACTGCAGGCTCTAGTTTGAAAATTGGCTTCTCATTACTTTGTACAAATACATTGCCCCAGCATGCCAGAGAGACTGCTGCTGGAGACAGCACCATCGAGATGAGTTGTAAAATTAGCTTCTAGTGGAAGCTGCTTGGGAAAAGACAAAAAAAAGTCATCAAACCACAAGACATTCACTCCAAAATTGAATACTTAATTTTTTTCATTTTGGCAAAAATACAAAATAATCCCTTTCTCTTTACATCCCGAATTTTTGCAGTGAAAATTCAAACTTGCCAATTTAGTTGCAAAAAAAAAAAAAAAAAAAAAAAAAATCTTAACATGGAAAACAGTAATTTCTGCTAAAAGATATTTGTACTGAAAATGCATAACCTGCCTTATCTTGACCATTTTTTCCATCAAGATAGAATCAACGAAAGGTTAATTTTAAAAGAAGAAGAAAGTGTTATCTATTACTGCTTTCTTGGCCAGATTTCAAAACAACTAATTAAATTCTGTCTGCTTTAACTCCTTCTATAGTTTCCAGTTAGTGAGCAGTGAGTTGTCCTTTTTCTTCTGTACCGACAGGGCCAATGCTCTTGGCGACCATCCCCCCCAGGGAATACTCCTTTCTGTAGTAGAAAGAGTGATCGCTGTGATCCACAGAGAGACCCACTCAAATGAATGGATGGGCATGAGCTTCTCCAGTAGAACGTCAGCCTCATTGCTCTATCCCACTGGACTTCTTCCCACTAAATCCATGCTTACTGCCTCCACTGCTTCACTTTTGCCAGCTACTGACCATGCAGTGGTCTGCCAGGCTCACAACATGAGTTGTCCGACTTAGCTAGAGCTTGGTTGGCAGTATTTATTGTGATGGAACTTGGGCCGTTGATCACCTGTATCTCCTGACTTTCTGGCTGATCTGCCAGCACGTGTATATGCCAGACGTTGCAGATGCCCCTTGTACACTACTGTGCCAGTGAGGTTGACTGGCAAGCTGTGCACTGCTTGCACGCTGTACTTTGTTGAGCCTCTTTAATACACACTTATTTTAGAAGGCTTTTAGAGTCTTCAGAAAAGAAAAGAGATGTGGAGATGTGTAATGTTGCCAATGTTATTACTTTATTTAATGTACAGTTATAGTTTTGTTCAGTGCTGAAAATATATAGAAAGAGCATAGAGAGACAAGAGAAAGACTAAATCTAGATGCATAGGCTTTGAAGCAAGGTCATTCATGGAATCAGTAAGGTTGGAAGGGACCTCTGGAGATCATCTAATCCAATCCCCTGCTCAAGCAGGGTCACCTAGAGCATTCTATGTATAGGAATATAAGTATGTACGTGGGATATGCAGTTATGGTACAGGAGCATATGTGAAGGAGACAAGGCATTTTTCTAATTCATAAACTCAAGACTAGATGTAATGAAGCTAAGTGACCATTTTTTTCCCCAGTATGTAATTTAAATAGAATAAACTAGTGTTAAACAAAGCGTGAACATAATAAGACTAGGTCTCACAAATAAAACAGTGGTTCAATTAAAATACTCATCAGTTCTGTATCACAGATTATTCTAGTTTTATATAGTCCAGTGATAATAGATTCCTGAAAAGCAAAAATCGTATGCACACAAAAAGTGGAAAGAATGCAGGTGATCAGCATAGGGGTGCTGCTAAAAGCATCTGCTCTGTTTATTAAGTTTTACGTCCTTGATCTCTATAGTACACTATTGAAATCTGATTACTTACTGCCTTGGAAATCATTTCCATCTCTGCACTGTGATATAAAAGTCTTCCATACTGGTTGGATGGCTTTTAATATCTTCTAAGCACTCATGCTTTCCTGACATAGATATACATGCAAAGTACAAGGCTTTCGAGGATCTAGTCCTTGTAGTTTGTGCTTCCTTGCCACAAGATAAGTTGAAATAGCGCTCATGCAGCATGTGGGAATGGAGAGAGAGTCATGGGGAGTTTTCACCTTCCCTCTACATGGCTCCTGAGCCTTATTGAAGGCCAGACTAGACCCAGACAGAATGAGTTAGAGTAGTCCCTAACCCTGCTTCTCGGTGAGCGGCTTGCTAGACAAGATCGCTGTCATTCAATACAGTAAGTCTTGTCCCATGCCCTAGCTTACATTCTTCCCTGATGGGGAAACAGTGGCACTGGTGAAGAAATGCCAGGAAGCACCAGGCTGTTGAAGGCTGCTTCAGATAAGGACTTCCCAAGGATAGAGTTAGATCTGCCTTGCACTGCTGCACAAGGGAAGCCAGTAGCGGCTGAGGATCTGGCCCTTCCAGTTAATATGCATGACGCATACAGTGACATTTTGAGTGTTTCAGATGAGGATATGGACATTACTGAATTTAAAATATAACTGCAATTCCCTGAGTAATGCCAAGTCACTTTTATAGTCATGTAGTAATTGTTCTTTATTTTTGAAATAGCCCATTTTACCCCGAGGTGCAAGTGATATCTTTATGATGATAGAGCTATGTTATCCAGCATGTAAGAGCTCAGGCTGTTGGTTAGTATGAAGGCTTTTTATGATCTGCTGTTCTTTTTTATTCTACCTCAGATTATATAACACTTTCATTGCCTATTTGTGTTTCTCTTGAACAAGAAAAGAGCAGAAAAAAGAAGAGAGATGAACTAGAGATTTAATGCTGTTGTCTTTCACTTCCTGTAGCTGAGCTGTAAGATATACTATTGTCTCTCCAAATTTCTGAGTCCATTCAGATAATGCTAACAGTTAAATTGCTTCAGTAGCCTTATACCTCTGCAGAGAACCAGCCCGTTTGCTAGCATGCAAGGGGTTCTATGGTGAAGTGTACAGAATATTATAAATTAGATATTGAATTAAAATGAGATTATGAAATGAATTCTGAGAAATATTTGCTGTTTGGACTCTGCATCTCTGCATAATAAAACCTTGCAATAACCACAGAAAACTCAGGGCAGGCTTTTCTGCAGGACAGGAACATTCTCAGCTTTGACATTTGCTGCACTAAGAATGAAGCTATAGTCTGCTGCTGTCACAGTGTCAGGACAGCAAATAAAGAGAAGGCAACAGCAGCTGGGAAAGAGAGATCAGCCCCCAGGTGGGTGCTCCTCTATCTTGCTCCACCAGCAGTAGCTGCTGCCCTGAGGGCTCTAACCCCAGTCTCCGTTTCATCAGCAGCAAGCAGCACATCTCCCCAGACTCCGGCCTAGGCAAAAGAGGATAAGGACCATCGCTGTTTTGCTGCTTCCAGAAATCTCTTGCTCCAGGCCTGCTCCTGCCTGCTTTGCCTATGAGTTGCCTGTAGTGCTAGGAATTACTTCTGGTTCTTCTAAGCACAAAAAAAGTTAAATGAAAGGCCTATAGTAACAACAAGAGTGAATTGGCCTGGAATAGGAATTTGTGAAAGTGATGCTGAGGCTTACATCTGGATGAGCATTTTATGTGATATACCTGCTAATTTGTCCAGAACTAGCCTGCTTATTTGAAAAAAAATAGTGCTGCCGGCATGTGGTTGATTGCAGCTAATCAGCAGTTCCTAAAATGTTTGACTCCAAAAAAAAGGCAGATTCAGCACCCAGGTTGAGAGAGGTGCATGGGAGTCTCAAGAGGCAACAGTTTGCCCTGACTCTCAGCATTTGTGCATTTATGCATCAGCACTGTACCATCTGTTTGGCACAGGCCTAGCTCAGCCAGCTTTCTCTGTTCTAAGAGTTGTACATGATATAACTGTGGTTACACTTGCACCGTATGCAGCCACTCTCCTTGCCTCACCTTTTAATCCCTCTCCTTAGCTGTGTGTAATCTGATGTGTCGTTGGGGCAGGTGCAGTGATTGCCTTGCTCGTCTATAGTGTGTCCAACACAAAGGAGCTGTAATCAGAAACTAGTAGGTTCTGCTGTGATACAAATAGTAATAACCAGGAGTAGTATGATTAGGGACAGATTTACAGGGTGGGAGGGGGATTATGTATGTTTGAGAAGAATGTTGTTAGGAAGGGGAGACTGTTTTGGGGAGATGATATCACCTAGGAGATGGTATTCTGGAGCTTGGTGCTTCAGTGTAGCCAGTTAAAATATTTTTACATAGATATTCTGTTAGATGCCATGTAATTTTATTTTTTATTTTTTGTGTAAATGGGGCATTGTATCCGATGGAATAATCACCAGAACTACAGCAAACAACACACCCGCTGGTGATAAGCTGCTTCTTGTGACTGAATCTGTGTGTTTGCTGGATATCGCAGAAAATGCTGTACGTTTGATGTTTGTACAATGATGTTTTTCTTCTGATTATTTTTATGTTCATGTCCTTCTCTCTTTCTTTTTCTTATACAGATGTTCGTATTCACCCCATGGAGCCTATGCCCAAAGCAAACTTGCCCTTGTGTTATTTACCTATCGATTACAGCATCTTCTGACTGCAAATGGAAGCCATGTGACTGCTAATGTAGTAGATCCTGGAGTAGTGAATACCGAGCTCTACAAGCATGTCTTTTGGGTAGTAAAAATGGTCAAATGGATGACAGCCTGGCTACTTTTCAAGGTATGCATTTTTTTTTAACTATTTTGTTGCCATGTTACTACATTGTAAAAGCTGTAATCAGCACAGAGATGAAGGTGTATCAGAGTTTATCATAAGGTATTGTATTTATTACATTTTTCTGGACTGATGAAACATAAAAAAATGATAAAGACAGCCCTCACCCAGAACATTTATTTTAAGTGGACTCACGTTAAGAGGAGAGAATTCCTCTCACTTTATCTGTGGTTGAAAAAGTAAATGCCCATGCATTAATATCTACCTAAACTATTTACGTTTGCTTGTGTGTACGTGCTGGTAGAATTGCATTCTAACAAGGAGCCAGCACATGCAAAGTGTTCCTAGGAAATGTCTTGTACATCCTGCTAATGAGAAGTAGACATGACCTGACACTGTCTACATGTATGCAACACGTTGAAGAGAAGAGGGTGAAGGAAAGAAGAGAGCAAATGAAAAAAATGTTGATGGGACATAGCGCAAGCTCCAAATTGTGCAGATCTAAATACACATGCTCTGGAATGTGGACCAATCTTCATTTAAGTCTTTCATCTGAACACATACTTGTAATAGCACATTATCTTTTATTATCTGTGTCTGGTCTACATAAGAAAATTTTAACCTCTATAATAAAACTAATCTAAAACTGGGGCAAACCTAGTTAACTTTAACTTCAATAACATTTTGCAGTAGTGCAAGTAGATCAATCTGAAATCAGTTTAGCAGCACAGGTGCAATGTTCTAACGTGAACAAGCCTTAGAAGGATTAGTTCTGAGAAAATACACTGATTATAACTCTTTCAGAAAGGAGTTTTGGATTAAGTGAATGGAATCTGATTCCATTAGAGAAAATTAAATTCCCTAATTAAAATGAAGTATTTTAGATCAAGGGGCATATCCTACAAAGCAAATTAAACTTTGATATGGAAATATCACTAGCTTTAATTTTAGAAATGAATCTGGGGGCTGGAATAGTGTTTGTAAAATAAGATGCAAATAAATAAACCCATATTTTTTTAAAAATAGTATCTTCTAAGTACACCCTGAATATTGCAATAAAATTGTAATAGGAATGCTCATAAGGTGAAATGCATCCTTAAAGAGAGTGCATACAGCTTTGCCAGGTGTATATGTGAGACTTGTTTTGCCTCTTGAGACTGCCATTTTAAGTGCCAGTCTGTGATGGTGGTGTTTTCTAATTGGACTCGCTTTGCTAACATAACAATTTCGTACAGCTACTTAGGTAGCACTAAGTATTTCCAGCATAGCCACAAAATTCTACCACAGATTCTGTGTCTGATAGTAAAAATTGATTCTGTTGTTTTTTATAGCACGCAATCCCATTCAGTTTTACTGGTGCACCAAGGGAAACGTTTCTGTATTATACTGACCATGTTTAGAAAGTAAATGGGATGTCACTGAAAACACATAAAATGAGTTTGGATTTATCACAAGAGAAAGTCAAGTATCTATAGTTGTAATAGTAATGCTGCCTATAGTCCCTGATCATTTCTTAGTCTTTGTGTGAGATACCAGTCTGAAGGAATATTGCCTTTCAGTGGCTGAAGGATGCTGACTTGCATGGAAATGCTATGTGTATGCTGCCTTCAAAGCAAAAGTATCAACGAGGTGTTTGCTTTTTGAGGCTGAATATACTCACAACACTTCAGTTACTGAGGTTGAGATTTTCCCATTTTTATATAACACTTGCTGTGTTTTTTCTGTAAGCTAGAGAAGAGGGAGGGAGAAAACCTTACCAGTCTTCCCACCCTCTTGGAGGCTTCTGAGTTACATCACAGAGATCTACTCTTTTCTTAAGGCTTAATATGCTTGGTATCTTTACATATTTGGGGCTGATTTTGCCTTCTTTTCTCACATTCAGGAGCACTTTATCATATATATCTGTCCTTTCCAGTTCAGTAGAACTGCATTACAATGTGCTATTTATTTCTATGACATGATCATGTTAAAAACCTATCTGGTAATTTAGATCGTTCTGTATCTAGTACTACAATATCCAGTATTTTAGCCTTAGCAAAAGGCATTCAATGGTCTTGTGGTGATCTCATGCACTAGGATAGATTTCCCCTGAGAAAAGTAGGAAAGCAAGGGTAGAAAAATTCAATTCTCAGATAATATTGGCCAATAGCTGATATTATGGATTTCTTCTCCCTTGGAATTTCATTCCTGCATACACATGTATGAATCTTCCTTCTAGGATTATAGCAATAACACAATGAGAATGAGGCAATTGTACTCTAATCATATTTACTCAACTAACTGTTATCATCCTGAAGTATTCCAAAGCGGTTTGTAAAGGCATACAGGAAATTGCTTCTCCCACTGCAGCCTGGCACTCATGACAGTAAAGATAGCCCAGATACCACCAGTGAGAAAGTGTAGCATGGATTTATCACATCATATTCTCTCAAGAGAGTCAACATTTTGTTTGATTTAATTCCAAATTATTGTGACACTGCCTCCACTACCTTTAAATCCATTTCTGTCAACACTTTGGTGACTACTACATTCAAGTCAAATACTTTTAAGGGACACAGTGTGGCCCCAGCTCTCACTGAGTTGTTCGTACTTGAGGTTGCTGAGTGTGTCACACTCAGCCACAAGACTGTGGGCATAGCAAAGTCTGCCTCAGAGCTACCTCAGGGTATTTGGCTTAATGGAGGCTTAATGCTTAAGCAAACAAAGAAGCCTACAGTTTTGTAAATAGGCTACGATATGCACATATAATTTACTCAAAGTATTAACAGTTTGAGTTTCTTAGAATGGTGGAACATTTTGTTCTACTTTTTGTAAACAGCTCAAAAATCTCTGCTCATTCAGTTATTTTTTTTTTCCAACAAATGGCAGTGAGAGATACCACTGTATCAATGTGATAAGCCAAGCTAAACGATCTGGTGACAGCCATAAAAACTGCTAAATTAGTGTCCTCCTATAGAAATGGTGTTCCATTCTTTCTCAGGAAAGTTATTGTCTGCTGTGAAACTCATTCTTTAAATTTGAATTTTGTAAACATTTTCTCTACTTTTTTAGCAAGTGGGGATAGCACCTCTCACAGCCAAGAGAGAAATTATGTTTATTCTTCAAAAATAAATTGATTTCTACCCCTCTGACTTCTCAGTAAATAAGAGCTGCTGAGCTGTCACAATTCTCTCTAGGGTGCAGTGAGATAAATTTTCCCTTAAGATTTTTTAACATGAAATGGTCATCTTTTTGAAGAAATACACTCCAATCCAGCAAACAATAATTAATTAATAAGATAATAATAGCCTAAAAAGACATTTACCAAGCACCAAATTGAAATTAAACTAACTGTGCAGCACGCCAATTTTAGTGATAGGTACTGTCCAAAATGAAAGCTGGAAAGGTACTCTTTCCTTCTCCAATATTTCTGCTTCTGCTACAAATACTGGATATTCATTCTTAAACCAGAGGACCTACACTTGTCATACAAATAAAATGCCTTAGAGGAAAGAAATACTGACTCCTCCATAATATCCAATAGCAGGAACTGTTCTGCTACTTATGACTTCATGATGCAATGGAAGGAGAAACACCTTCCTTGTTTCCCACAGAGAAAGGTTTTAAATTTCCAGAAAAACTTCTATATGACACACTTGGCAAATATATCATTGTAAAGTAGAGTGTATTCGGTCCTTTCAGCCACCTCAGATCAGCTGTATTTAGGAAGGCATTGTAGAAGGAAGCTGAGGAAGACTGTCCATCAGATCTTGTCTCAGCTGTCATTTACAAAGACATAATGCCATATGAGGAAATTATTGACTGACAAGTTGAAAATGAGCAGAAGGATTAATAATCCCACTAGCCTGTAAAAATGAAGGGAAAGGCAGAATTGGGAACACAGCCTAGAAATCAGCCAGTATGAACCAGCTCAGTTCTTTCATTTGTCAAAATAAGCCTAACTTTAGTGAAATTTTCCTAAAATATTTTTAAATAAATACTTTAAATCTGTAAGTGCTGCTGGAAAACAATATTTAAAAGACCTGGATTCATCATTCATACCAGAAGACATAGTCATACAGGTCTTATTGCAGCATTTCTTATTCAAATTGTCCCCTTGGCACTCCGAATGTAGAAAATTCATTTAGTCCTCCTCCCTGAGGTGTCAGAAGACAAACACATCACCACACAATAACACCAGCTGTATGGAACTAAAATAATTAAATTCTACAGCTGAAAGTAACAATTCATCAGCATCAACATCTACAGTCCATGTGAGTGTATGGTCCTCACATAAAGCTAGTCTGGAATTTTCTAATGGAATAGAAACTTCTTGCAGAAACATGTCATTTGTAGTTAAAAGCTTTTCAGATCAAAAAGGGGATTCTAGTCAAAGTCGATGAGAAAAAACAGCTCCAATATCTCTCCTCTTTAAACTGGCCCCTTTTTTGCACATGTTAGTACAGAGAATTAAGCTTCAGGCTTTTACATCCCAGATTCTAATCAGAGCCATAGGGCTTGTTTTTTTTTCTCTTTTTTCACCTAATAAATATTAGATTATTTCTACAACTGTAGCACAGTTCTAATGGGAAAGATGGAGGGATCCATCTGAGAAAGGTAATGAGCAACATACCTTTGAATTCTCAAATCCTAGTGATCTGGGGACTTTTCTTAGATGTGGATCCCTGTATTTGACTAGGTATTCAGTTATTGTTGTTATGGGATATGCAGCTGCAGTTTGACAGCTTTATTTCTTCTGATTGCTAAACAAGAGGGTTTAGGAGCATGGAATGAATTGTGTCTGCCCTAATCAGGATTAAACCTTTCTAAAGTAGACTGACTCCAAGTGCACACCTATATAGCAGTTAGCCCTGGTCTCCACCACAACTGTGGTTTCCTGATGGTCCCGAGACATTGCTATTTTTGTGTGTGTTTTCTCAGGTCAAAATAACTGAAATATTTATTAAAAGGGCCATGTTTCAGGTGTCTGAAGGGTGTTTTGAAGGCAGGAAAGTGAAGGATTTGTTTTGCATGCCTGAATGGATGGGATGGGATGGGATGGGATAGGATGGGATGTTGTACGAAGGTGTGCAGAGCTGGTGAGATTGTGTTGGAGACCTTCAGAGGGAGTCAAGGCTGTTGTAGTGTTTTTATAACACTTATTTGGAGCAGCTGCTGGAGTGATCTATCCTAAATCACACCCAGGCTTCAGCTTGGAGAAAGCTAGTTGGAACAGGCCAAAACAGAGCCATGGAGCAAGCTAGAAATCATGCAATGTGCACAGTCAGAAATCAACCTCATGCCCTATCCCAAAGTTCTAGTGATTCTGTTAGAAAATGAAGAAGATCCTTTTTTTCCTAACAGTGGGGAATGGGAAGACTGTTGCATCTTTAGAAAACATTCAAAGGGCAGGAACTTTCCATGTCTTACTCTTCCTACAGTATTGCCTCTTTTTAACCTGGAAAGTGGACTAAAGAAACACAAGATATCCTACAACTTTGCACTATGTGAAAGTTTTTGGAGTGAAAATTTTGGACTGGTACATGATTTAAATTTTGTGATAGAATTTCACCAGCAGGTTAGAAGCGTACTGAAGAAAGGTATTTGTGTTGTGTACAAAGGTGTTTATATCTACGCTTCTGTGTCAAAATGAATTGTTCATTTTATTTCATAACTTAGGCAGATTCTTTTATCCTATCTGAAAAAAATCCTTTTGTATCCGAAGGAATGAAAAAAAAATGTTCTCTGTATTGCTATAACGGGAGATAGTAAGTGAACAGTTAATAAACTGAAAACGTGTGACTAGTGTTAGCACATCAGCAAATGTCATCTTGTAATTTGTAACTATTTTCATATTCAGAACCCACAGACTTAGTTAAGAAAGATATGTTCCATCAACCAAGTTATTCCTTGCTAATTCTTCTTCATTGTGTTTTCGTATGTACTTAGTTAATGTGTTTGTATGTTAATCTATTCTCAGTCATACATTTAGTTGAATATGGAACAAGTATAAAAAGAAAAAATAATTTATTATGTACCAAGTACATGTCAAGGACTTCATACTGATTCCTATCAGTTAAAAAGAAGCAAACCACAATGCCTGCAATGTAGAGATCTCAAAAAAGAGACTGAAAGGTTGGAAAATTAGAGATAATGTTAGAATTTCAGCTAGACTAAGTTAGCGTTTCACTTTTCAATCCATAATCTTTATAGTTTGCAGCTGTTGACCCCATAAATCTCAATGTACACACACTCAGTGCTACTGAAATTCTTCCTTACATGCCTAAGAAGTTTTACCTCAATCACAATGTAATTAAAATTCCACTTTCTTTCCATCAGGTAATACAGTGGTGTTTGAAAGTTGAATCCATTGGCAGTAGAATACAAGGTAGCTGCTAATCTTTCTCATCAGAGTATCTTTTAAATATCTCCTTAAGAGAGAGAGAGAAAGGGAGAAAGAAAGAGAGGACCACCCCAGCCTCCACTGAAATGAAACATTCAGCAATGGTAGGAAAAGTAGCAGGGTAATTACAGGCAGTTTCTCTCTTCCAGATGGAAGAGCTGTAACACTGAATTAAGCAGAAGGTCTGCTGGCTTCTCATGGAAATCCTGCTACTGATATTGAAGGCGAGGAGAAATTTGGAATTAGATCACTGAAGTAGAGAGATGCAGAGGAGGAGGCAGTGCAAATGTATATTCATACACACACGAAGAGTTTACCACCAGGTGTGGTATGCATTATGGATAAGTTAATATTTGACTGGAGATGACCTCCCTAAATTCCTTATTGTTTTGTTACTTGTGAGTAATGCATTCATAACAAAACAATGCTGATAAAATTTATATTTCAGAGCCCTGTCTTTAAACCCTTACTTAATACAACAGACTATTTTTCAGGATGTTTGGAGGTTTACAGGGGCTCCATTCCCCTTTATGTCCATGAAAGTGACACTTAAGTATTTGCCAGTAATCTGAGGGCACTATAAAACTTTTCAATGTCATGCAAGGAAATATGAATAAAATTGACATAATTTTTAATATTTATTCTGAGATTTCAAAGATTGACAGAAAATGTCAAGTTCTTTCCCCCCCCCCAAAAAAAAAAAAATCCCCTTTTCCAGGAATCCAAGGCATCTATCCCTGGAAACCACATCTTGCACCATGGAGTTGATAAATATGTGCATTATAAACACCCACATCAGAGTTGTTCACTCAGTGATCTCAGTACAGCCAATAAAGGGTCACTTCTAGTACTGAATCTATCTCATCCTAAACTACATATCTACAATTGTCCAGATGAATCAAATCCTTCAAGTGCCTACTTACCCCCATGAACTGGAAAGGGGGCCTCTGATGATTGGCTAAGATGCAGACTTCTGTGCTGTGGAGTTATGTAAAGTTAGTTAAGATGAATGCTATTCCAAGATAATAGGCACTGAAATTGTGTTATTTAAAAAACAGAGGTACTAGCCCAGAACTGAAGATATTCTGGTTCGGCCTTTTCACAGGAGAGAGTGGGAACTGGAAAGGAGTGTTCATTTAGCTGGAGAAAAAATAATATGGTATGAAGTTGATTTTTTTCAGATAGCCACTCTTAGAACACACTCTTAGGTGTTCAGAATATCAGACATTTTCCAATATCAGCAGGAAATGTATTCATGGGCAGATTCAGGTGAGGTAAGCCAAGCTGCTTATGAAATGTATTTCCCATATATGTTTATAACCCATTGTGTGCCTCCATTATTTATCACATAGATATTACCGTGCATTTAAATTGATATTTATATATACTCCCTGTATGTATTTACGATAGTGTAATATATGTGATGAGGGAGAGGTAAGAACCATGGAAAAGAAAATACCATAAACTGTTTAAGAAAAAAATAGAAATAGCAAATGTATTTGGTGCTGAATGATCCTATTATTTTACAATCTACAACTTTTGAAAATTTTAATCCAGAAGAAGTATTTGAATAATTCCAGCTTTAGTAAAGATTATAAAAATTACATCAAATGCAATGGATCCATTGCCTACCTGGCACATTCATGTTCGCTTTTTAGAGGGGATACTAAGATACCGTAAGAGATAGTTCACATAATTAGTTTTATTACAAATACTGTGGGAAAAATATGTTCTCATTACTTTCTCAGTTTAACACAGGGGATTTTGTAGATTTTAATGGGTATGCCTGAGAAGAGAATTTGGAATACTGGCTTTAGTCACCTTTCTAAAAGGAACTTCATCTAGATGTCATTAGAAGTCATTAATACAAGTCTGTCCAGAGTTAGAAGTTTATATACATTGTAGCATATTTAAAAATTCTCTTTAAAATGGTATCATGTCTGTGAGTCTCTTCAGGGAAAATAATTACATTTGGCTGTCCCCGTCCCAGTGTTGGAAAGTGGAAGTAAACACGTGAATTACATGATCATGTACCAGGCATTCTTCAGGGAATCTAGAACGCATGCAGGAAAGGATTGCATGAAAACTGAGCAGCTGCAACAAAACAGGAATGAACTCGGACAGTTTATCAGGGCTGGCACTTGTACTTAGAGTTGTTTGGCCCTGCCATGCTGACCTAGTTTTCTGTCACTAAAAGAAAAAGAAGGCGCTGCTACTGGTCCTAGCCTCAAATATAGCTTGAAAAAATAAGAACTACCCCCACTAACTTACAGGCTTCTCTTCATCTTATTAATAATTTATTCAAGTTAGTACATATAGGTCCTTTTTGAGTGAATTGCAGGAGCCAAATCTGGTGAGTGGGGCAGTCTTGGCCAGGCTTGTGTCTGGCAAACCCATGTTTCCACGACTCTGCTGTGAGTTGCATTATGCAGTGACTCTCTAGCTGCTGTGGAGCTGACAATAGTATTCTGAGCTTGAATGTGTCTCAGAAAGAAAGAACATTATTGTTTGATTTATTCAATACTTTTGCCTACCAAGCTTTTGAGGTGCAAAATACAGTCTTCCAATATGTCTGTGATACCACCTGCGGCATAGTATTCTAAGATAATTAAAAATGGAGAGAGTGAAAAGCTGTCCTGTTGTTTTTGGAGCTCAAAGTGTTGAAAATAAAATTACATGCTATGAATATGTTTTGACAAGCAGTTCTGTTCTAAAAAAGAATGTAAAAGTGGTACTATGGGGTGCCATGTTTATTTTCTCTTTCAGACTTGTATGCTACCAATGCACAAAGGTTATTTTTCTGACTGCCTCACCTGTGAACTCAGCTTGTTCATTCCTCAGAGAGAAGGTTGCTCTTCACCTTTATCATGCTTCATGAGCAGTGATAGTACCTTAGATTCCCATTTTTCAACTCTTTTGCCTATAAATGATGACCTCCATGGTGGTTGTGCTACTTCATTGGTGGCTTTGCACAAATGTAGCTGATCAGAACCAGAATTATGCCCAAAGCTGAAAGAATCCAGGTCTCACTGCATATTCTTGTAATGGGGATTATCTGATCTGCCTTTGCATACTCTACGTGGAGTATTATCCTTTTTGTAAAGAATTTTATGCATCTGTTCCTGCTCCTTAAAGTTTCTCCTTGATCTTGGGATAGCCTTTAATGTTATTTGACTGGGATAGTTTTGTGGCACGTGTCCTCCTTTACCTTTTACCTGGAGAAGTAGAGTAAAGCTTGCACAGATGTACTGAACTCTAATCCCTTTAAAGGACTTGACAGTCTCCAGAGGTAGTAAGCACTTTAAGTGTTTGTATTACTAGAATCTTTTTTTTTTTTTTTTTTTTTTGATTGCTTTTGCTTTATACTCATTCAGAAAGTAGATCTTGAAGCTAGGAAGCAGGAGGTTTTACATAGTCTTCTTTCTGAATATAAATGTATTGTATCATACATTCAGCTCAACAGGAGCATTAGTACATGTGATGGATAATCTACCCCCAGCTCTCTCAGTTAAGAAGAAAGCACTTGCAGCATTAGAGTCATTAGGCTGTAGAGATGCAGAGCAGGATGGTACCAGTGCTGTCATTATTAACCTAAAGTAAAAGGATCTTTTGCATGTTGCTTTCAATTTTACTCTGTAAAAGCTGTAGGCAGCTTATTTTTTTTTTCTGTTTATTATCAGGTTATATCATGATATCTAGCAATAGCCTCAAATCAAACAGGAGTGAGTTTACTTTTAAGGAAACAATTTGGTCAAAAGAATGAATCAAAACAAGCTCACTAGAAATATAATTACTTTACAAACTTGTTTCTAATCAGTAGAGATGAGAAAGAAGTAAGAAAAAAGATATAAGAATCTTCTTTCTAATCGTTGGTGTCAGTTCCTGGGAAAACCTTCTACAGAGAGCAGTGACAGTAAGAAAACTGTTCCTTTTAAGATGGGGTTTGGATAGGTTTATGGAAAGGATCACCTTTGGTATGAGGAGTGTCCCAGGCAATCCCTGCAGCCTCCCTGTTCCTTCTGTCTTCCTTTTGTGTTTGGAATCCAATTTTTTTTCTGACTTTCTTTGTTCCCACAATGAGAAGAAAAAGGGGACTCAGTCTAAGGGTCCAAAGCAAAGATCTCTCAAAAAATACTCATCATGACTACAAACGTAGTGAGTTCCCGCCAGATCCTTCTTTAGCAAACTTTTGCTGAAAGAGTGCTCCTTCTTGGATTCCCCTCTCGCTGCTCATCTATGTTATCTTGGATGTCCTCTGCTGGAAGACAATAGTCTTTCCATTATTGACTGTGTTATTTCCAACAGTGCTGCCTTGTGATTACAGGAGAAAGGTGAATATGGGCCTATGGATTGGACTGTATATCCTTCAATGAAATAAAGGTCTTTCATTGTTCGAGTCAAGAAAGCTGTGCATGCTATTAAAAATAAATTAGCCAAGATAAATTGAACATGGAGCTTTAGAGATAGTTGGTTTAGTTACTTTTTAATCTCTAATTTAGGTTAATACAACGTTCTCCTAGAAATTGGTCAGTACTCAGGAGACCCCTTTCAATCTCTAGGTGTCAGAGAGGCCAAACAGCAGGGGAGCAGCAGCAGGTAACACATGACGCTTCTAAATGATACTTGGCTGTTTCGGAGAGCAGTTCAAGGTGATCATCTTGTGCTTTCATGAGTATCTGGTTTTCATCTAAAATATCTTTGAGATGACTACCTTCAGGATGGCTTCTAGCCCTGCTGGGAGTCAGTGGAGGAGCTCCAAATAACAGTCACCAGAGTAGAGTAGCTGGAGTAAAGTAGTAGAGTGCTACTGGTAGAGGAGCACCAGAGTAGAGTAGATGTTTGCACACAGAGGGTTTGCAGCGCTAGACCTAGCTTCCCTCACTGGTTTAAATAAGTCTGTGTTCCTATAACACTGAGAACAGAGAGCTTGGTTCAGTATTTTGCCTGAGAGGATGACAGAGGCATTCTTTTATTCCTAGTTTATGATGGCAAATCTGCTTCATTTGAATTGATGTTTGCGCTGTTACCTGCTATATGTTTTTATGGAGACATTATACTGCATGTTTTAAAATTTGAAAAATAAATGTACTTTCTCTTTAGATTTTGTGGGCTTTTTAAAAAAACAGGATGTGGTATGTTAGTGGTGACAAAGCTGAAATCATAGGCCTAGGGGGGTCCTTTGAATCGTAGCAATGGACCTGCTACAAACTGCTGATCATGGATCCATTATGACAGCTAAGACGTGTTAAGGCTGCAAATTACTAAGTTAAATCTTTGCCTTGTGATGTGAATCCATGCCTAGATTTAAAAATAAATCCTTTGGATTATGCTGAAAATTTGAACTGTCAAGAAATAAATGGTGTGGTGAACTGAAACATGGGTCTCTTAAGCTGCCCTAAATTTAGATGTATTTCAGTAATCTTTCTTTCACTTTTCATTGCTGTCAGCAGCCTGTAGGGTTTCTTTCATATTTATGATGGAAATGTCTATCTATGAATCATGCTACTGAGATGTATGGTTTTTTTGCCACTTTAAGGAATTAGTAAACAGCACATAGTTTCTCTGCTAAATAACACTGCATTGCAGAATCATTTGTATCAACAGGTATTTCTTTATTAAACTGCTCTCCTGCATAAAAATTTCTAATTTTCAAGTGTGATAGGTGAAAGGTATTTTTGTTAAAAAATGCATTCAACTTCATTTCTTTGTTTTCCGTATTCTTGCTATTGGCATATATTTCTTCAAAACTTTTGTTGACAGCAGATATTTATTAACAGGGTTTCAAGCATTTTATTGTTACAGTTAAATTGCACCGTTATCATAGAAAAATAGATTAATCTGAAATATAGGAACCTGGGGTACTCTACATGTTTTAGAGTCTTTCTGTTGAAACCTACGAAGTCTAGATACTTTTCATGTTAAAATATCAGTTACTTTCTAATACAGAACTTTTCCATATACTTAATTATATTAATAAAACATAATGTGCCTTTTAATCATATATTAAACAAAAGTGTAACCTACTGTACATGTATGTAAGTTATATATGTGTTATTGTACAATTGTAAATAATATTCATTTACTTCTAATTTAAGGCATCTCCTGAAGAACTTTTAAGTACAAGGAGATTTATTGTTATAATGAAATACAAAGCCCTTAGTATTTTGGAAGAGAGCAAAATCCTTTGCCTTTCATCTGCTATTTGTTTCTGTCAGTGTAGATTATGGCTGGGAAGACCTGCAATTAACTTCTGCTTAATATACTTTTAAATTGGAAGAAGGAACAGAGTTATGATGCAGTTGGCAAGCAGTCAGCTAACCTTCATTGCGAGTGTTGGAAAAACCTCTTTGATGGGGCTTCTTAATGATAAAATACATAGTGCTTGGTTTCCTGACAACGCTTGGAACATGATAGATGACAGTAACCTTTTCTTTAAATTAAACTGGAAGCCTAGGAGCAGGCCATGCAGTGTGCTCAGGCTCACATGCTTTGTGATAGCAGCTTCCAGTGCTGCTCCTCACATCATAAATACAATTTAACATTTATTTTTAAATAATATCAGTATCTTCTGAGTTATATTCCCAAGTCCATTTCTTTGTACCTGCATCACTCTATGTAGTTCTGAAATAGCTAGATCAGTGCATATTTCATGCAGAAGCAGTCACAGGACATCAGAAAACCTTCTAGATTTTATTTCCTTTCCTGCACAAAAGTGCACTCTACTTGCATGAGCACCTCTGTATAACTTTTAAATGAGATTTATACTGAAAAAATCAGACTTCTTTTATAATTTCTAATATTTGCCTAAGTAAAAGAAACAACTGTCAGTGAGCTTTCTGAAATGTTTATTTTTTCAGAGTAGCATGTAATGGGCATATTTAGTTCCTGAGTCTATTTGCTGCTTAGGGAAACATTTACTTTATCTTCACCTTAGTGCTGTTTCTCTTTCAGATTTGTCTTTATGGTTATGTTTTTGTGCTGTGGTCATCTACAGATAATTGTAAATTCTTAATAATATTAATTTAGACTACAATAGGAATCGACCTCATTTTTAAAGAGCCAAACAGCTTTTCTCCTTTATGTTATATGAATGATTAAAAACACTTGTGTTTTTTTTCTGCAGAAGCCCCACATTTGATGATATCTAGTCATAGTTGGGTTTTTATTTCTTTGAAACTCACAGAATCACAGGATTGGTGAGGTTGAAGGGCATCTCTGAAGGTTGTCTGATCTGAGCCCCTGCTCAAGCAGGGTCAACTAAAGCACCTGGCCTCGTACCCCATCCAGATGGCTTTTGAATATCTCCAAGACTCCACAGCCTCCCTGAACAACCTTTTCCAGTGGTCAGCTTCTTCACTGCTTTGTAAATCCTCATATTCATTAACACATGTGACCAATGGGAAATTCTGTCCCTTTGATTAATAGGGGAGAATTCTGATTTGTACCTTGAATTATTCTATATTTTCCCCCTGCTTTGTACTGAGGTGGCAGTAAAAAACAGGATGAAGGGTTGTATATAGAGAATTATGCCAATGGGAATTCACTAGTTCATTTTAGGAGCTAGAGACAAATCTATCTCCCAGTGAGACTTCAGCAGGCATTGAGACACATTACCTACTGCCCTGGCCATTTCATGTACTTCTAGTTATTCTGAGCAGTAAACTGTCACTTACTAAAGAAGAAACCGGAGAGACTTTAAAAACTTGAAGTCCTGCCATGGTATACAAGGCCCATGAAATGAGAGGTCTTGATCATTTTGTGGTTGTCAAGTACCACTTTTAAGAAAGAGCTTAGCACAGAGTTCCATGGTTACTGCATGCCCCTCACAGTTGTGGCATTGCTGGCTTTTAGTCTTATCCACTAGAAGTCTAGCTTTTGCATTTTATACTAGTCTTTAGAGTCTTGAATATATTCACAATATTGCAGGAAAAATTTCTCCGTGTCCAAGGGTCGAAGGCAAATATTAGAGTAGAAATTTTAAATAACATGCAGATTTCTTGTGTGCATTGATTAATTTTCTTCATAGTGTCAATAATTGTTTATGAATTACAGCCAAGTTTGTTCTCAGAATGGAGTGTTATTCATGAAATAGTCATTACCCATTGATTAGCTCTAAAGTTATTTTCATGCATCAGTGGTTCCTATAAAAAAAAAAGTAACGCTTATGTTGTGCCAGCGTGTAAGAGCTGTATATTGTTCATTAATAACTGCAAGAAGTCTTTTGAATATTTTTCAGTTGCAGAGACCATACTGACATTTTCAGTAGTAGCCATAAATCCCAGGATAAATGGAAAAGTCTTTGCTTTATTTATTTTATTTTTTTGTATACATTCCTGTATCTCAGGACAGAGCTACAATAAGATAGTCACATTTGTCACAGTTTAGTGTTAATGTAATTTTCTGTTTTTTCCTAGTGTATCATTCTTCTTTTAATCCCAATTGTACTGATTTCTGTGTAATAGATAATGTGTTAATTTTTGATTAACTGATGAGACCAGAGATTCAGCAAGGAGAAAATAATTAAAACTGTTTGTTTCACAGCCTGTCAGAGGCTATTAGGGGTCAGACAAAAATAAATCAAAGCTTTTTTTCTCACAGCTGAGTTATAAGCTTTGCAAAGTTTACAAACAATTGTAATCCTCTTTTACTGAACACAGATTTTAAAGTAAAGGTCAGTTATGATTTCTTCAGTAAGGAGTTTATATAATTAGTAAAATCCAAATGTTTATACTGTTTTTATATAAAAAGAATGCTGTCTGGGAAACTCTTGATTCTGAATTGTAGCTCCTTTTTAAAGCTCAGGAACTGCAAACTGCTCGTATCCACCCATAGGAAACTCACAGGCTTTGTAGCTCATCCCTGGAGCTGCAGCAGCGGCTCGTACCCTGGGAAGGACTGGAGCTAGCGAGACCCAGGCCAGTCGCACCCGTCCCGGCAGCCCATGCATCCAGGACTGCCTGGACACGTTGTCACTCCACGGTTTCTGTCCTGCTTGCGATTTTGCTTTTCCTAACCAGAGCCATGTTTTCTGCCATGTGCTTGGCACTGCCTGAAGTACCATTTTTTTCCCCCTATCTTTTCAGAGCTGGCTGGGTCAAGGTATTGACAAGCTTTCGGCTAATATTTTCTTCTCCTTTCTTTACCCTCAAAAGGCTTGCTGCTGCCGTTTGCTCCAGAGACAGTAAAAGCAATCTGCCAGAATAGCTCATCCTTTGAAGGCTCCTATTTAGCTGAAAGGGCCGTAGTAATACAAATGGGTGATCTGAGAAGGGAAACGTTGAGGAGACGGTAGGTTATATGGTGTGTGGACAACAAAGAGGGATGCAACAGAAAGGGGACAACTGCTTGGCACACTGAGATTGGATTGAGTGAGGGCTGGCATGAGGCATGAATATAGGGGGAGGAAAATGGAATGAAGGGAAAGCTGGAGCTATCTGTGAGCCTGTCATGGGGTACGATGAAAGAGCAAGCAGCGAAATGTGTGAGAGTTTAGACTGCAAACGTGTTTTGCATGCCACCTAGAGAAATGGAGTCCTAATTTTGATTGGAACAATTCAATTCTGCTATGAAGTACATATTAAAAAATAATAGATGGCTGCAAAATTGTGCAGACTTGCAGGTGAAGAGCTGAATTTTAAGCAAGCTGCAGAGAGCTCCCCAGTGGTGCTGGTGGGGAGTGCTGGAAGAAGGCTGCCTGATTCACACGGTCTGCACTGTCCTTCAAGCCCCAACTCAAATCTCAGCCTTTATTTTTATGATCTAAAAGCAGTTACTAAACCACAGCACAGTTCTGCATTAATTCAGCTGGAAATTTTCCCAGAAAACAACAGTTTAATAATCTGGACCATCACTGTTTGCAGTGTATTACAGAGAGGGAAGAGGGATGGTTCATTGATTGAAATCTCAAGGAAAATGTGGGTTTGTAGCAGAATGGAATTACTAAAGAGCATAGTTCAATACAAGTGCCCTAAACAAAGCAAATTATCTCAGCACCAGATGAGTCCACAGCATGTATTTATCGAACCACAAAACCTCAGAGTATTTGTTTCCCATTCTGAGCAACTACTCTAACCTTTTAGTCAAAAAGCCCTATAAATACAAGCACAACAGAAATTCTTCTGAGGCATTTAATAAAATGAAAAGGTTAATACTCATTGCTTTTATTTTGACTATTGGTAATTCTGCAAGTGTGAGGTTCTGGGTTATTCTGTACCGGATTCCAGGGCATGATGCTGGAAGCTATCTATGCCCTCAATCGGTCCAGTATACAAGATTCAAGTCAGAAGCTTTGTGCAGAGACAGAAGCTACCTGAGAGTAAAATGAAAGGAATATGAAAATTTTAAGGGAGTTTATTAAGATTTGTAAGATTACTGTTCCACTACTTTTTTTTAATAGCAAGTTGATGATAGACTTCAGATATAAAAGAGATTAAATGCTTTTCTCCTTTCATTTCTTTCACTGTCCTTCTTCAACTCATGAGACTGTTGGTGATGATCTCATTTTGGTACTTGAACAAGTTCTTCTTGGGACATGAGCCAGAACAGTCAGTTCTGTTAAACTAGGTTTAGTCATTCACACAGGATTGCAGCTATCGACACAATACTTCTGCTGTGACTTTCTTCATCAGTTAAAGAAACAGAATCCTGAGAAGGACTATTTGTGTCAGCAAATCCAGTTGTTGCCTTTGCAGGGCAGTCATTTTTCACAAATTAATGGCTCCATCTGCTATAAAATGAAGACTTACAAAACAGCTTAAAAATTATTCTGCATGTTAAAACTAACAACTTCAGTGGACAGTAAAAATTTGTGTCTTAATACTTATTAGGAACAGTTTTCAGTACATCCCACTTCCCTGCTTTCCATTTTCTGTTCCCAAGGCAAGGACTGCCTTCTTTTGTTTTCTTTCTCTACCCCTTCGGAAATTAATAACTTTATCACTTCTCCCTACGCTAGTATCCCCCTCTGTATTACAAGTACCAACCCTTCATTCTTTCAGATTGTTGGTGATTAAATGTGATTAAACTCAGGAGTAATCATTTTCTAGATGGGAGTTTATTGCTTGGATTTCAGATCTTAGGAAGTGTTTGTGTGGCTGAGAGGTTGTGTTTCCTCTGTCTATAACAAGCTGGTATAGTAAAAGACATTATACCTCAGATCTTGACCGACATGGTTTTAGAAACATGACTATCTCATTGAAATAAATGACACTATTTGCCTGTCAAAAGTTATGTATGTTCTTTTTGATTCTTCTGAATTTAAACCATTGTTGCTCCCTGGAGTGCAGTTAAGAGCCCGGGCTTGATTCATCTGAGCAGAGATTTAAGTTACAGAACTTATACTCACTTTCAGTCAATAAGCAAAAAGCTTTATCTGAATAATCAAACTCACTCCTACTTTGAATTTGCTTTTTTAGTTATTTTGTTAAAAACAGGTTGATTCTGATGGGTTAGTAAGCATTAAGATATGTTGACTTGCAACTGAATATAGCCTTTTCCTTTACATTTATTGTTTCTCTTTAATAACTGAGGAGATAGCTCCATAATTGTAAGGCATTAGAATATATCTGTGATTTTATGACTTTTGCTTTCTGTTATGAAAGAAAATGGGAAATGATAGTTTTATTTACTAGATGACTAATTTTTTTATTTACAGTTTTTACAAGCTGTTTCGGATGAAATATGAGTAGAATTAAAATGAAACAAACTTTTTTTTAGGTATTTTATTACATAAACAGAAATACTTTGAACTTACTGGACACATTATTTTTATCATGAGAACAGGGGACGTATAATGTATAATTAATGAATTGAATCAATTGATTCTGCTTACTGCACCTGTTGGAAAGGTAGGATTAGCAAACCTGAGCCTCTCTTACCTATTTCAGTTCTTTTACCAAAATAACTATAAAAGATAAGTCCATTTTTCTTATTTTCATTCTTTAGGAGAATGTCACTCAGGATAGACCTAAATTAACCTCTGTGCTTGTTCATTTCTGTGGCTCCAGACTAAATACTGAAATTACCAGCAAGTGTATTTATAATAAATATACATTTGCACATATGCCTCCATCCCTCCCTGCCACTTTTATCTGTCTTCCAGTTTGGGCTTTCTCTTTTTCTTTTCCCCTCCATGTAGCTCAGTAAATATTGCAAATAAAAGCAATAATTTAAACACACTATGTCAATAACAGAAACCCAGATCAGCTGGGACATGGACAGTACTGAATCATGCTTTAAGAACTGTATGAAACATCTTAATCCACGCAGAGTCAGTGGAAGAGACAAAGAGCCCAGGAAGGAGCCACGGGGAAAGGAGAAGTACTCTAGATGATTGCTCTTCTTCTGTGTAGGAGCTCTGTGCTGGTGATGGGCTGCTCTGTGGCCCTAAATGCATGGCTGCGCAGGGGGCTTGCTTGCCCACCATGGGACCTGCTGCTGAGTTGGCCAGTTGGCCTGCTGAGGGGAAGGGAAAATGAAAGGGAACCACTGCAATGCAGGCAGGAGAATTTGAGGGGACAGTGTATTTTTGATTTCATTTATCTCATCTTCCCCAGAGTTTTTGCTTTTTCATGCTATTAAGAGGTGCTTAATGGAGAGACGCAGCACCCTGTAGTTATTTGGGGTTAGTCTGTACGCTTTGCTAATCACTCGGCCAGTGTGTTTCTGGTCTTTCCCTTAAGTGGCTCAAGCAAGAGGTCTGATTCATTTCTGGGAAAACTCTGCTGTTGAGGCCCCCAGGAGCAGGATTTACCTGGTTTCAGGATGGGATTCACACCTTCTGCCCTGCAGAGAGTCTAGGTAAGCACCCACTGGTGGGCAGGCGAGCACAGCTAGGCTGGGAGCCTATCTCCTCCTTGGGGCTTGCGCAAACTCCTACTGCCGTTTGCTGAGCGGGGAGGAGAGCCTACGAAGTCCAGAAACTTCACTGCTGGCAGGTTTTGTATCAACCTAAAATAGAATTGCTTGTGAAATAGCCACTGGCTAATTTTGTATTATTCAAATTTGTCTATACTACAGTCCTTGACTTACGCTTTTTGATATAGTTACAGCTCCTAAACTTTTTTTACATTGTACCATTTACCTTTTAAATATTTAGGAGTTCAGAGAGCTGTAAAAACTTCAAAAAGTGAACAGACCACATAGCAAGCTTGTGAAGTTGGTAATAAAATTATCAGTTCCCATTTTCTTAGAAGGGGAAACAAGATATATGGGCAAAGTGACTTGTCAAATGTTGAACAGTAAGTAAAAGGGTAAAGGCAGCATTAGGGAATTACAAGCCAGAAGTAACCATATATCTTATGCTTAAAAACTTTGTTTCCAACAAAAGCCAGCAGAGATACTTTACATTGCATATGTTTGTGGGTAAGAAAATAAATTCTTCAGAAGTATACACACTCAGGAGCATCATCATCAGAAATTAGAACCTCTCTAGGTCTCCTGCTGACTGGGACTGTCCAGCTACCATTATAGATGTAAACACTTTAGTTTGCTTTTCTATGTTGTTTCATTTTGGTTGCCAGTAACTGGCATCATTTGAAAGAATTCAGCAAACTAAAGATGAGCCATACATCAGTATAAGATAATTCATTAGAAAACTGAAGCTCTAAAGCATTCATTGCTGTTTGTTTTAAGTCTTCTTTTAAGTTTGATCCATTCATATTTTGATTCATATTTAAATTGTGCTTTCAACTAAAAGAAATCCATATACATTATTAAATGAGGCAGATGTTTCAACCACTACCTATCAAAGAGATTGCTTCTCTAAGAGCTTTGTTGGAGGGGGAAGCAGTCTAATGCTCTTATTTATATTTGTCAGATAGTAATGATAGTACAAAACTTAATAGAATTAAAGCCTTGCATAGTTAATATAAATAACAGGATGATTCCTTAGCATATTTCTAGCATGAACAGTAAACTGTAATTAAGTATTCTTACTTAATGACAGATCAGCCTACATTGAGGAATGAAGAAAATTATATTTAATTGCTCACATGACATTGTAATTAGGGCCATAGAACTGATGGTAAATAAATAAATTGCTTATTTTGTTTTATAGACACAGAAAAGCGTAGCAGCCTAGCGCATAAGGCACTAGGATTTGAATTTAGGAGGCCAGCATTCTTTCCTCATCTCATCTCCTGACCTACTCATTTGCTTCAGTAAATCACTTTGCCTGTCTGTGAATAGAGCTGTTGCAGAAAATACAAGATTATATAAAGATACCCAGGACAATTCTGAGGTGATTTAACTCACGTTCCTTAAGCAATAGGTAGATCTTTGACACAATAGAATATTATGCTTTTTAGAGGGCTAGTTAACCAGAGTGCTATATTCCCAGAACTGGCTTGAGCATTTTGTGAAATCTGTGTACTCTCTCTGCCTTTTACATCCTGTTATTGCCTGCCTTCTTTCCCAGAGACTGAATGTTCTCCTGGCAAGTGACTGTCTCTGACTAGATGTTTATACAATGTCTAGGGCAACAGGGTCCTATTTGTCAAAATTTTCCTATTATTATTGAGCTGAGTAAAGTAACAAGTGCAATGTAATTTAGTAGCTGCAGTGATATCACAGTTCTCAATTTGAACATATCACAGTCTGCTGCAAAGAGAGCTTAGGAATCAAATGCAGGCAAAATAATCTTTCTCAATACATTTGACAAAATGAACAAAGGATTCAGTTATGATTAATGACTTTGACCCTAAGTTTCAATTCCCACTCAAATGAAGCAGTCCTGTAAAGTTGGGTTATTGTTTCTGTTTTGAAAGTTACTGAAAGTTAAACATTGTTCTTCTAATCCTTCATTTCAGAAAATGAAAGGTATGGATCTGAAAGCTTCCCCATTCAAATAATTGGGGTTAAATGTCTAGTACTTCTAAGGGAGTGAGATTCAGTTTGAAATTAAGACACCTAAATTTATTTTTCTGCATTTAGGTAAAGGCAAGTGAGCCTAATATTTAAGCTAACGGTAACCTCTCTAGTGGGGCTAAGAAAGCATTTCAACTTAACAGGCAAAAGGGCTTGATTCAGCTGCCTAATAAATGCAAGCATCTGATACTATTTGAGATGACTCACAATATCCTGCTTAGCCCAAAGTGGCTGCTTGAGAAGAGGTGGGTTCAGAGTTGTGGCCACAGATGTCCTCAATAAACCTTTGCTCGTGTTCTGAGTCTAACAGAAGAGCCATTAGAGGGCTTCAGAGTAAAGCTGCTTGGCAAATTTCCAATAAAACAGATTTCTCAGAAAGCATTGCTTTGACACAAAATGAAGTGAAACCTTCCACAGTTGACTCCATCAAAAGATTGATTAGAAATCTGGCATTCAAGCCTGCCCACTGGCTCTGTGTGCTCTGTGAATGAAAGGCAGAGCTCACAGTCTTTTGGGGATGCTTCTTTTGTTCCAGAAGGCTAGTGTCTCCAGGTTCTCAAACCATCTACCACAGTGCCTGATATGAAGAAGAGATAGGGCCTCCTAGGCTCTTTGGGTCTCTCTGGCTCCCTTGTCCCTCAGGGGACACCTGGCAGGGCTCAGTGATTGGTGTGCCAGGCTGTCCACACAACCTGCTTTCCAATTGAGCCAGCTTCTGGCAGCTTCAGGAACCACCATCAGGGAACCTACTTGCTCACAGCCCACTACATGGGACACTGGCAATTTTAAGAGACTAAAAATAGGGTTTAGTTGCTTTGGAAACCTTTTCCCAAGAACTTTGGTTTCAAGATGGAGGGTAGTAGAGATTCAGGATTTGATACTCTTCATGGTTACAAACTGCCGTTTGCCAGCACTCTCTGTTCCAGCTACCTCTACTTCTCATCTCTACATCTCATTCTAGGATGTTCAGGGAAAAGCTTCTCTCTTTTGCCTAGAATAGGTATAAACTATTCATATTAAAAACTCCCCTTCCTTCAACATTTTGATACTTTTGTAGTTTGAAGATTGCCTTGTGTTCTTAATTCACTAGCGTTGCTTTTTTATTGGATATTAGTCTCTGATTCCAAAATGATTTCTCTGCAGCCATAAGATTGTTAGGAAAAAGGCTTCACATCTTAGTGCAGCCATTTCTATTTCAATGTCTCCTTTAAAGATGAAATCTAAAGAAAGAATTTTATTTTGAAATGGATTTGTTAAAGAATTAATTTTCTCTGAGTTAGCAGTTAAGAGAAATTAATTTGACGGTGCTGACATGTCTCTAGGAAGAACTGTATGTTCAGTAAAACACCTTCATGTCTTTTTGGTCTGGATTGGGGCAAAAATTAGAAAAAGAATAATAGTAAACTACATAAAGAAGAATAGGAAGACAGAGAGAACACAGATGGAAACCGAGGGTGGGAGTGTGTGTGTGGGGGGGCTGTTAGTGAAAGCAGAGATCTCTGAAAAGCTTGCTGCAGACCTCTTGGTCAACTTTGATTTTCTAGGGATCTGATAATTGGTACTGGCCACAGATATTATCTGGACTTATAAACAGCTATTATAGCATTATTTATCAAAGGTTGCTGGACACGTTCTGACATCTACAGTTTCCATTCTAAATATTGTTTTTAAGACTCAGTATTTCATCTGACTGCTTTTTTTTGGTTGAGATTTTCAAAGCAATGATCACTTTAGACACTGCTGAAGATGTAAAACAAATGTTGGGAATATTTAGCCCATGTCTTCACTGGAAGGCTTGTGACATTAGAGCAGCAGCTTGTTGTTTCACATTATAGTGTCTTGCACGCAAAAGTGGCCTGGTTTTGATATGATTTGGTAGTTCACAGATCATAGTAATCAGTGCTCTGTGGAACACGAGTAATTTGCTTATCACAAGTTTGCTTGCTTTAATATTCATGGGAACACAACCCCAGTTACTCCATTTCTGAGAGTTTCAAACTGTTCCATGTTTGTCTTTATTCTTGAGTGTCAAACGATGCATTAAGGGTGACTAGGTGTCACCTTTCCATTAACTGCTAATAAGTAGATAAAAGACTTTTCTATATCAAGTAACAGTAATTTCATGTTCTCATTTTATTGCTAAGCCCTGCTGTGCATATGTATAGTACTGTTCAGAGATCCCAGATGATATTTGTCCTTTCTAAAGAGCTGTATATTCAGAATTATTCAATCCAGAAGCAAGTCAGAAGAATACAATAATTTGCAAAACAATGTTAGAATAAGTGAAATCAGTTATGAAGCTGGCATGAAGGTGGCCCCAGCATGTAGAAAGTAAAGGGATTCTCGCAAAAGTACCTGATATACTTGCCCAAAAGATGACCTATTATAGTGCTTGTTATATCTCTCTAACTGGAACCTGGAAAACCTGTGGCCAGGAAGTGATATGTCTCATTGTTCCTAGACCCAGGAATGGTATGATGGAAGCTCATCCATTTAAAAAACAGAGGTCACACAACAACCACTCCAAATCTCCCCAAAACTGAAGACTCCTTTGACTCATAAAACCAGGAGTAGATTTCCTAGAGTAACTGGTAACGTCATGACTTAATGGATGTGACAGATCATGATACTCTAATAGTAAAAAACTCCATTATAAAACTAGTGCAGATGAATGTCCCCTAGCCAGTCAATTTTATATTGCTGCTGAGGGGCATTCCACCAATTCTTAATATATTCTGCATTGCAAACTGAATGGATATTTCTTTTTTCTTTTCTTTTCTTTCCTTTTTTTTTTTCTTTTCCTCAGCATTAAGCCATTTGCCAGCATGCCCAGCAATTCTGGATGCACATCTGCCTCTTTGGCTCTTTACTCCCTCCCCTCAAAAAACGATTGCAATGTGGGTCATTCACTTTGTCAGATGCTCCCTGCTCTCTCTCCTCTTTGCCCAGCCCTCTCTTCCAGCACCTCTTAAGATGGCAGCATCATAAATACAAACACAGTGCCTGAGAGGCAGGATTACTGCTCTGCTAGATACCAAAAGAGAGAGAGGGAAAAAAAAAAGTACAGTGATTGATATTTTAATGAAAGTAGCTGCTTTTATTAGTAATGTGTTTTTTTTATAAGATAAATGGCTCAATCTGGCTCCAGAAATATCTTAAAATGGTATTTTTCAAGGCCTTGCAGTGCCTCTGCATTTAGAGCAACTTCTGCACTCACATTTTCCTACCTACTTCATGCAAACCTGTGGCACTACCACAGAAGAACCTAAGACGGATATTTTGTTTTGGTCATGGTCTGTGCCATCTCTCCATGCCAGGTCCTGTACCTCAGGAGGGCAGCTACCAGTATCTGGAGTCTTCATGCTCATGCCACTTTTAGCTCATATATTGCACAGTATTATCCCACCAGTCTTTGCTGACTGACTGGGCCTGGGAACCATGGGTAAAGCTATTTCCAGAGTAATCATTCCTGTTTTTCTGATTCCACTGGTTGTATCACTACCTATTTTTTAATCATATGGCCAACTCCATCAATGGACCTGAAGTCCATTCACACCGATTCATATCACCATGTTTAAGATACACAGCAACGTTCTCAGAGTTTGCTGATAGCCCCTTAATGTGGTACTAGGTAAATTAATGAATTTCAGAAAAGGAATCATTGGACCTTAATAGTTTTATTTCTATTCTGATTTCTTGTACTTTCCAACAGACATGCCATATGGCCTGAAGCTCTCTGATGGTACCACCTGCTCATAACTTTGAGCTAGTAATTCAGATGGAGGCAGAAGGTCATGTATATGGTGATTAACAAGAGAAGCATCTCAAAATCATCACATGTAAGGGATGCAGGCACACTTTGTTTCCAAAGAGTTAAGCTACTGAGCCTATAGTGGACAAATTAAGTGACTGTGATGTTCCGTGGTGATATGGCTGTACGGAAGGGACATTATCAGCTAACACATTTTGTGAGCATTAGCACCTAGTATTGACAAGATTATATGGCAATTAAAAATGCATTAATCAAACTGTGTTAACAGACTTTAAAAACCCTAAAAACACAAAGCCCTTTTAGTATCTGTCCCAGTTTTGCATAGAATAGAATATTTGTTGACCCTGAACCAATCTGATAGCCTTCTATGATGGAATGACTGGCTGGGTAGATGAGGGCAGAGCAGCAGAAGTGTTGTCTACCCTGACTTCAGCAAGGCTTTTGACGCTGTCTCCCATAACAGCCTCAGGAAATGCAGGCTAGATGAGCAAAGTGAGGTGGATTGAGAACTGGCTGAAACAAATTGACCATGAGCCAGTAATGTGCTCTTGTGGCCAAGAAGGCCAATGGTATCCTGGGGTGCCTTAGGAAGAGTGTTGCCTGCAGGTCGAAGGAGGTGATCCTGCCCCTCTCCTCAGCCCTGGGGAGGCCTCATCTGAAGTACTGTCTCCAGTTCTGGACTCCCGAGTCCAAGAGAGACATGGAGCTACTGGAGAGAGTCCAGCGTGTAGGGCTACAGAGATGATCACCTGCCCTCTGAGGAATGGCTGTGAGAGCTGGGCCTGTTTAGCCTGGGGAAGAGAAGACTGAGGGGGGGATCTGATCAGTGTGTACAAATACCTTAAAGGAGGGTGTCAAGGGGATGGAGGTCAGACTCTTTCAGTTGTCCCATGCAACAGGACAAGAGGAAATGGGCACAAACTGAAACACAGGAAGTTCCATCTGAATACAAGGAAGAACTTTTCTGTGAGAGTGACAGAGCACTGGACCAGGTTGCCCAGAGAGGTTGTGGAATCTCCTTCTCTGGAGATATTCAAAACCTGCCTGGATGTGATCCTGTCTAACATGCTCTAGGTGACCCTGCTTGAGTGGGGGGTTGGACTAGATGATCTCCAGAGGTCCCTTCCAATCTCAAGCATTGTGTGATTCTGTGATTTTCTTGTCCAAGGAAATTTATGGTTCTTCCTCACCATTTCATGGCCACAAATTCAGCCACAAAATAGAAAGAAGAGCTACGGGCTCCCAGGGAAGACAGCAACCAGGAGTGGGGCTGCCACCACCAGAACAATTAATCCTGCTCCCTGCCCGAGATATCTGTGATCAGATGGTGTTGTTCTGCCGGTGGTTGCAAACTGTTTCAAGCTTCTTCCTTCCCAAGAGCACCACAGGCTCCAGTAGACTGCAGGATGCAGGCAGGACGTGCGTGTTTGTGTGTGCATACATTTGTGTGCTGTAGTTGATCTATGTGCCCGTAATGGATCTAACACTTCAGGAAAGAGTCTGACTAATTGTGCATGGACAAGTGGATGTAGCATGTTTTCGCAGTAGGTACGCGCATAGTCCAGAGGAAGAGCTACAGCATGTGCACCTCTTTCTTCCAGCCTCTGAAAATGGGTAGGTGCCTCCAGATGGCTGGGGCTGGCATATGGTTTCCTTTTTCCTTTCATTTCGAACACATAAAATGTGCCAAAACAATGAAGAGATCCTCAAGCAAGGAAACATTAAAACTTTTGGCATTAATTAGGCACTCAGAAAATGAGATAAGACAATTCATTAATTATACATATGCAGCTCTGCCCCTTTGCACAGGAAAAAATTATTTTGCTTTAAATTTGTATATACTAATTATTTAATGTATTATAGTATTATTTTCCCCCTATAGGTTTAGGTTATCACTTTTAGCAACGGGTGGTAGAACATTCCTGGCACAGTACATGAGAATCAAGTGTATGGGAAGTATGCATTGAACCTTGTACTTAGCATGTTAGATATGGTGAACAGGATGAAAAACAAAGATCTTGTGAAAATTTACACAAGTTGTCTTTAATCGATACTGACTCTTTCACTACATTTATAAGGCTTATCACAGGTTGGTCACCTAAACACCTTGATTATTGTCTGAGTGTATCTATATTTTCTTTATATTGAAGAATGAGAAACAATGTGCTGTACGAATAGTAAAGACCTGCTGGAGCAACATGAATAATACCAATAACTGACTTTCAACTCGTATAGTTTTATTTAAAATAATTGATATTATTTTGAGTAGATTCCTTTCTGGTGTAGAACTTGAAAGATCAAAAAATAGAAATCCTGATAAGATCTGAAAATCTTCGGAGATTCTCTTATCAAGTTAGCAACTGCACATGATGTTTCTGATAGCATAGGAAGATCTGTATGGACTAGTCTCTGAGGTTGTAAAGGGCCTTGCTAATAAGGACAAAGACTACAACCACACATAGTCTACCTGCAGACCTTCACAAATTTTTTTAAAGCATTTTAATTATAGATTATTGTCATTACGATATGGGAGACATTGACATGTTTCATTTATACTTGTATATGCCAGAGAGCTGTTGAACTTAGAAATATAATGTGCAGTGAAACATCACATGAAATAATTCAAATATATCATTATATTTTTAATTAAAGTAAAGCAGTACCTTAAAAACTATTGCCTTCTTTCAGTCAGCCAGAATATATTGTATAAAATAGGAATGCTTCATATTGCTCATTGCTCTTCTACTTTACAGTATTATGATATTTTATATTGCATCATAACTGATAATGATAAGGCCACTATAAGAACATGTGTAGTTGAGAAAGAAGTCACTTTATTTGGAGTCATCCTGATCCTGCAAAGCACATAGCTTTATGTTGCTTAAATATGATAGTGGATATGAATAACACTATTTTTCATAAAATAAAGTAGGGTAAAGTAATGGTAGTAAAATAGTAAAGTAAGGTAAAGAAGTACTTGTTTAAACATTAAACATTCTGCTTTTTCAGATAGTTTCTTGCAGTATAATTATCTTCTTAAAAATAATTAAAAAAAATCCCAAAATTACTTGGGCTTTTTTTTTTTTTTTTTTTTTTTTTTTTTTTTTTTTGTTCTAACAGACTGGCTGATATTTTGATATTTTTAGTATCATATTTCTATAGATAGTGTTTGGAATAGGAAAGACACTCTTTGTGCAGTAACCTGCAATAAAAACTAGTTATTCTAAGGCCATTGCAGGAATGGTGGTATTACCTTGCTTTGTAGCATATTGGCATAGGTAGTTTTTCCTTCAGCTTAAATACATTTGGACAGGGACTTAATATGTAACCAGCAGAGCATTTATATTAGAACATAGTGAAACTCTGCACATGGAAGTACTTCATTGGGGCAAGTTGCTTCTTCAGTAATTCACATTTTGAGGAATGGACCTTGAATACAGAGGTTTTTATATTGTAGAAAACAAAGCTTTTCATGGTAAATTGGTAAATCATTTGCATTTTTTTTTCCTTCCTGGTGATTTTTGCAACTTTTACAATTGAATTGAAGGTTATATATTTGCATAAATGTTTGCTAGTAACCTTTTCCCTTTTAATTACCAGAGGCGGTGGTGGTGAAGGGTGATCTGCAGGGATTTGCAGATTTGTCTTGGGGATGTGGGTCCTCCGGCTCCACACCAGACCCAGCTTTTCCCGCAGTGCCTTGCGGGTGCTCTATTTGGCTCCTGGTGCCTTATCTTGTGATTTGACATGGCTCTGATTTATATGTAGGAAGGAGAGATTTACCAAGTGCCAGATGCATCAAATAAATTAATGATTACTAAAATATTGTGTTGTACAGTGTACTTTATTGTACAGTGGTAAAATATTGTGTTGTACAGTGTACTTTATTGTACAGTGGTAAAACAGAAGACTTAGTTGTTTCTTTTTAAAATTCAGTCAATCTTGTCACAAAAAGCTTTAAATGACTTTTTTTTTTTTTTTTTTTTTTTAATTAGGCACTGAGTAACCTATTCGATACTGTCTCATTCATCAAATGAGTTCTTTGGGAAAAGACATCCTGTCAGGTGCAGCAGACAAAGCTGCAAACAGCATTTTACTGTCAGTGACTCATAGAACGATATTGCAAAGACTGTAAAATGACATATTATCTAGTAGACATTGATCACAATTATATCACTGATAAAGACAAAATATGTCAGATGTTGATTTGCAAATATGTCCTTCAATGAAAGAAAAAAAAATGCCATTGGCATAATTTCAAAGGTAGCTGTGTGGTGTTTCTAAATGCAAAAGAGAAATGTTTTGGATATCCTCAGGATGAAAGGAGTTATGACTCTGAGCTATTCATTTATTCATTTTCATTTAATATTCATGTTATATCATACATTATAAAACTTGGACCATTTTGCTTTAAGATACTGCAGAACCCTGCATATATGCGTATAATTATGCTCTGCGTAAAATGCAGTTCCCTGGTTTACCTGCCTGCTTGGATTGAACTGCAGAATCTTAATTTGCTGTCATGGATTTCATGGTCCTTTGCTCATATCATACTGTTACAATGAGCACATTACACATACAGCCTAAACTTTCATCTTCTTCAGGCAGAGTACAGAGCCTTTCATCCTTGCAAAATGAATAATTACACTGGGATATTAATTTTTGTGTTTGCTTTTGAGTTTATTAGCTCTAACTGTGAAAAATAAATCAATTAGTTTGTATGGTCTATCTGACTAGCTCTTGAGAAAGTGAAACAGAGCTTTCCATATACCAGTTCTGTGGATTTCAGATATCTCAAAATCGTCCATTTTCTAAAAACGGACTGTACTCAGGCAGTTGGATAGGTGGCATTTTTATCATTGCCATCTTGAAGTTTGCATAGGGAGCACAAGTGTGATGCAAAACTAGGGAAACTGATTGTCATTGCTAAGGTCCTACAGTGAAATGTAATTGTTGTATTATACCTGTCTCACCTGGATTTATTTTTGGTTTTTGCAGACTCCAGAGGAAGGAGCCTCTACAACCATCTATGCAGCAGTATCACCCGAGATGGAAGGAGTTGGTGGCTGCTACCTTTACAATGAGGAAAGGACACAATCAGCTGATGTGACATATGATGAGGAGCTGCAGAGAAGGCTCTGGACAGAAAGCTGCAAGATGGTTGGGATTTCTGATGAATCCAGCAGAGTTCCCTAGAACAAGCCACTTTCTGCTGGATAAATGAAATATAGTGACAAGCACTATAGGTGAATTCTTGCAGCATCAGTCATCATCCTCAAAATCACTATTCAGTTCCAAAGGCAAACATGAACAACTCTGTTCTTCACTTGAACCCCTAATCTGCTAGGGTGTCGGGGGAATATTCCCACAGAAAGATGTTTGTGGTTGGTTTTAAATCTAACCATCAGTTTTGTAAATCATTATGTTTCAGTCTGTGATTAAAATACAATCTTTAACCTTGTGCAGAGTTAAGTTGTCAATTTTTTGTTCAACAAAAGCGGACTTTACCTGGTGAATGTGTTGGTGAATGCTGGATTTAAGCCACCTTTGTACATATAGCCAAACTTACTCTTTTTTAATCAATTCAAAAAGTTACATCCTCTTTCCATAAGCTTCATTAATCTTTGAGACACTTTATAAGGAATGTCAGCTTATTCTAATTCAGACATTTGGCTTTCATGATAATTATGCTGTTTTTATCATGACATTAGGTTTATATGTCAAATTTTATCCAAAGATTTTAAATGAAGATAAGAACCATCCCCCTCCCCCCTTTCCCCCCTCCCCTCCCCCCCAAAAAAAGAAGTAAATAATTAGGGAGGTTTGTAGACAGGGTGGTAAATTCAAATGTTTCCAGTTAGAGAGGGTTTAAAGGAGAACCGTAAGTAAGAGGAAGGGGCCAAACATAAGAATGGCTACACTGGTTTTGGCAGAGGGTGTAGTTAGCCCATGTAGACACACTGAGAAGCATAAGGATCAGGCAAGCATATATAATGCTTTTGTCTTATGGTTTCTCACTCTTCAGATGATTTTGTCTGTGATATTTCCTGCGCCTGATGTAGTTTGTCCATTGTAGTTTGTTCGATTTAGTGAGCCCAACAAATCTTACTTCTAACTTACCCCTTTTCTCCTGAACTCATGCAAACTTACATCCACAACTCCTTTGAAAAGGAGATTCACTTTTCTGCTGCCTATTGCATGAAGAATCATCTCTTTTTCTTGGTTTTTGAACCCATTTTATGTGAGTTTCAAAGCTAGCTTTCCTAGTTTGGAAGCGACAGCAAACAATTAATGCCTAACCACTTATCACACTGCCAAAGATTTTGGAGACTTTCAGTGTGTCCCACTTAAATCGTCCCCTTTCTACATGAAGAGTAATCCCTGCCTACTCATCTGACTTACACAGCAGCAGCAGGAAGCAACAGGATATTTCTGTCTGGTTGTGTATTTCTTTCATAATAATTTCCAGCAGCTGGATTGCTTTTTTGACTGTTAGTGTAGAGCTGATATTTTTTTTTAGGAAGCTATTTTTGATAAACCCCAAGATTTCTCTTCTGATTGGGTCAGTGTTCAGATACTGATAGTTTTGAACATGGTTCAGTGTGTGTAGTTCAGGGAACTCTACCTATATGTGCCAAAAAGAAGCTTCAAGAATGATGATTATGTTCACAAAATAAAGAACAAACAGAAATGCAGCAATGTGAAGATGGTTTAAGTTTCCATAAGCTCAAATAACTAAAAGACAAAACTAGATTCAAGATAGTCACAACACTCTAACAGTGAAGGTGTTGATAAACTATTGGAATAATAGATAAGTCAAGATTAGAAGCTATCCAGAAACATCTCTCCTCAGTGAGAGAACCTTTCCAGACATGGACTGTGTGACTAGACAGCCTGAACTCTGGTTTTTAATGGAGTAAGTGCTACCATACTCTCATGTCATTATTTGTATGTATTGTCTGAAAAAGCACTTTAATCCTGTAGGAGTCATTTCATTCTCTTTTTTAAGGTATAGAGGATGGGAGAGACAAATAGGTGGACATATAGCTTGCACTGACTTTGGGGGATTGGAAATCACTACACAGCCAACTCAGAGTGTAAACAAAGTCTTGTGGCCCCATTTTCAGCAGACTAGAAGAAATATGAATCTGTTACTACACCCTGAACCCTGGTCTAATATCCCTTTTGAGCTTTTTGGCTCAGATCTGCTACTTCACTAACTGTATCTCTGGCCTTTGGTTAAAGAGATCACATCTAACTGAAAAAAGACCATATTAACATTGCTATAGAAAAGTAAAGAGATATAGAAAAACAAAAAGTAGTATGAACAAAGAGAAGTAGATAAGAAGAAAAATAATAAAAAATGAAGCATATTTTCTCTCTTAATTAAGCATGAATGATTTATTTCTAGCTTCTTAGATTTAGTATATACAACGGTTAGCAGCAGGAAATTTATCACTCAGTCACTATAGCACTTTCTCTGTATGATTGGATCTTTTCTTCTTCTTCTTCATCTTCTTTTTTTTTTTCTTTTTTTTTTCCGCTATGTGAATGTAGTGGTTGTGAAATGTGCCAGACTGACACTGTGGGAACTAAATTCCTCTGTTTATTCATGGATCATGCACAGGATGCAGTAAGTCTGCTAGACAGCCAACATTTTGACGTTGCCATAGTATTCCTACAGAACATCATTGCTGCTAGAAGTATGTCCAGAATTACTCAAACTAGATGGAACCAAATTACCTCCAGGTTTAACTCCATCAAAGCTATGAAGTGTTTGCATGACCAGTTTCAAGTGGCACAGGGGTTGGTAAAATAGTAAACAACAAAGAGAGCTAGTCACTCTAATAGTGTCATCTGAACCACTTAGTTAATGATGGTCTCAGTCCAGTGAAATCTGTTTTAACAACACTGAAAACATGATGTGTGAGAACGAAGATCACAGAGTGTGCCTGCACGAGAGAAAAATGGATTTCTAAAATGTTGCAATGCTGTGAAGATATATTTGAGCTAATTTCAAAAGAGCTCTCTCAGGAACAAAAAGAAGTAAACTGTGTCAACAACACATGAGTTCGTCTTTAACAAAACTGAGTGTAGTTATAAAGTGTTGAATCTCATTATGAGTGTGCATTTGTAACGTTGTTGTAAAAATCCAACATAATCCTAGGGATATGTTTTTAGGAAAATAATTTATATAGCATGTAGAAATAGGGAAATGATTCCAGCTTTGCACACAACAATGGTAAGAACTGATTTATTTTCACATTTCAAGGACATCAAATTTCTGAAGATTTGAGAAGATCTTTTTTTTTCAGTTCACTAAAGACATGGCTAACACATGGCTTGAGTATTTGCAGTAGGTGCACATATATATATATATATATATATATGCCAGAGAACTTTTTAACCTTGAAAAGAAAATCAAAAGGTTGTAAATTAAAGTTAGAAAAATTAACCTTCCAACAAGGAAAGAGATCCTCTAGCTGTGAGAGTAATTACGTATTGGAACAGGCAGATCTGATATCTGAAGATATCCATCTATTTTCATTAACTATAAAGGGCAAGTAGGCCAGGTTGGCTCAAAAACAAAGTACATCATTCGCATGGAAGTCATGCTTAGATTGTCCCTCAGGTCCAAAATGATATTACTCAGGTCCAAATGCCCATTGCTCACCACACCCAGACTAATGCTTAATTAAAAAAAATTAGGTGACTTTTTACCTAGACACATCACCAACTGGCACTCAAAACTAATAGCCCCATTCAAATCTGTGATCAACAGAAGCATTAACAAACGGTGGTCTGATCCTATTGCCCTTGAAAGGAGCGGGAAGACATTTCAAACCATTATGTTACTCACTTTTTAAAAAGGATTCTTTTTATTTTTCAGTTTCTGCCAAAATTAAATCTTTAATCTTAAAAAAGCCAGAAAGAAAAGACATGTTTTAGAAGATAGTTCAAAGTAATCTTATGTATAGTATTGCAATGAGTGTAGCTATCTAGGAATGAGGGATGAGACAGTGTTATTTAAACAGTGAGCTTGCACAGGAAATAAATAATTTGCTGACACAGGAACCTAAGTTTCTTAGGAGAAATCTTAGCTCTTAACATTAGTTAGTTAGTTCATTTGTAAACAATGAGAATGGAGTATGTATTGAAAGAATTAAGTACTGTAATTTACATGTGAATACACTGTGTTATTCACTATAACAAGTCAGTTGAATCCTTACTTTAAGTACAAAATTGATTTAACTGTAGAACCTCTAGCCACACTTCCATAAAGATGTTTAATAAATAATTAAGCTTTCAACTGTTCATTAAAGAGAGCAGGTTGTAGTTCTGCAATACATAGAAAAGTTCATTTCCTTTACCATTCAATTTTTGTACAACTATCAAATATTTTAGTACACAATGAGAAGTAGGTATATCATAGAGGACCTTATGCCTGATGTCAGACTTGTTGCTGCCTCTTCCTATGCACATTGTTTAGTTGGCCCTAAACAATGATTCTTGGCAGATGGTAAAATCCTCTTCTGGAATAAGCTGTCTTCACACAAGCTTTGGCTCTTGTACAGCTCCGGCCTTAGACTGTCCTCACTTGTTACATGACATTGATTATGCTCGAGCTGCCACAACAGAGAGACAAAATCATACGCCAGTAACATTAACATGAAATCGCTGTCTCAGATTGGTTAAAAATGTATATCTTAGATGCCTGAGACGATTTTGGGAAGACAAAGGCTGAGGGCTGATCTGCAGTAGCTGAAGAGGTCAATGCAGAACATGGAGTCCATTGCACAGCACTAGCTTGGGGAGCCAGATAAGCTATTTTACAAACAATCTTTTGAAGTTAATTTTATTCTTTCTTTTTATTAAATAAAGCCACTCTGTTTCAGCAAGGCACTGCAGGAACTGCAGACCAGCCAGGGGCATCTGGGACATGCAAAAGATCAAGTATTTAGAAATAAACTCCCTAGGGTCTAAAAAATAAGCAGAAGTTCCAATCTATGTTTTGTGTAGTATCCTTGGAGCATCTATTTGAGGGCTACAATGGACAGTGTTTCATGTCACTTTTAAGTGACATTGTCTTTTAAGTACAGTTCACAGAAGAGTAAATATTAGATGCCGGGCAGAGAAATGAAACAACCTCAAGAGGGTGAGTATACAGAACATAAATGCACAGTCACTGTTGTTTTTAAAGTGTCCATGAAAAAGTCAGTGTGAAAGTCACAAAAAGTAGAATCCTCTGCCTATTGACCAAGTAGAGCAAGATTGGGATTTTACAAATTTCTTTTGGCTTATCTGCAAAGATGCCCTCAGCATTGTCAAGAAAAAGCTGCATCAGTGGCAAGTGCTGTTTCCAGATTCATGTAGCACTTAGCTTTCTTACTGCATTCATCAACTCTAGTTAGCATCTATCCTTTTTGGAAATGGATGAAATCCAAGAACTTCTTTCACATAGGTAATCAAGAGTCACAAAAGAGTGAGAAAATAGAAGTTACCATCATTTATTTAGACAAACACTGTCTAGATTGAAACCAATGACCTTAAGATGAAGGATTGCTTAACAAAAAATAAAACACCTCCTTCACCCTCCAAAAGGCTATTGCACTTCTTACAGAGCTATGTAATTAAATGTCCTTTAAACTAAAAGTCCCTAACTGGTCACCTCTTCACAGGCAAATACGAGCAAAGTTAGGATGGTAAGCAGGCTTAAGTCCTTTGCTAAGGTTATAGACTAACAAACAGCATTTCCCTCTATCTTTGCACTGTTTCAGTTTTGAGAAAAGCCTTGAGTAACATTATTGTTAAAGGTCACAATAAAGCAGATGCATTCTATCTATTACTTATCTTACTTTCTCTGAAACTTGTACCAGGATTTGTCCCTGCTTATCCAGATTATAGATCTCCATACTGCAGTTCGTACTGGTCTGCATGTTTTCAAGATCTGAGATGTAGCTAAGCATTATTTAGTAATTCTGAAGGGAAAAAAAAAAACAACAACAAATGTTCCTTGTAAGAATTACTGCATAGCTAAGCTAAATAATCCTATATTCTTTTCTTAGAAAAAAAACTTCCATTGAAGACAATCTCAACTGTTTAAAGAAAAGTAAGACTTGATTCAAGAAAGTTAATGTAAAATATTTACACAGGAGATTTTCCTTAACTACATTGTACAGCTCTACTGAAGTTAATGAGACATCCCATGGTTGCAGTAGAGAGGTGTGTAACTTACTTAATAGTAGAAGAGGCAATAAAAATCTTCTGTCATTTAAATTTGATAATGCCTCAGAACATTATCTCTGGAGTTAAAGCTCCTTTATGCTTCTATTTTACTTCTATATACTAAGGTCCTTTCTTTGTCTCAAAGAACGTGCACAGTCTAAAGAGAGATTGCACTCTAAAAAAATGTGCAGTTTAACAATTCCACTGACATGGGATATTGAGAGAAGACACTACCATTCATCTCATTTAAACTAAGATAGCAAGATGGATAGTCTAAACCTATCAATTAGGCTCCTGTAGTCAAGAGAGTGAAACACTTATGTGGGACAATTTCTCCTACCTATTTTAGTGTGAACTGCGTCACCTGCTGGAGATGCTCTCTCCTTGATCGGTCAGTGCAGGAAAACAGACAAATAGTCTAAGATAAACACCCAGTGTCTATATAGTGTCAAGCTTTTGTTGGCTTAGTCAGCTTTCAGGGGAGGGAGAGAGTTCCTAGTTTCCTAGCTCAGAAGGTATCAGAGCAATCATACAGTTTATCTTCGGCAGAACAAAGTTAAGTTAATTCCTATTTGAACGAGATCATCTCTTCTACACTCGTGAGTCCTGGTTTAAAATTTTCCAGGATATGTTTCTCCAGTCATAAACTGACCCCTTTTTAAATGTCTGAACTTCATTTCACATCTGAATTGGAGTAGCTTTCCATCTCCCAACTATTTGATCTTGCTACACTTTCATCTACTAAGCTAAAGAAACTATGCTTCTGATCCATGTGGAGATGACCAGAAGATGACAGAAAAGAAGTCATCTCTTGACATTTTTGGATAATGTAGTTTGATTAAACTCTTTGAAGCTTTCATTGGAACTTATGCTTTATAACTTTAAATCATTTTCTTGTCTCTTCATGAATCTGATCTAATTTTTCAACATCCTTCCACTTTCTGGACCCTGTATCTTGGCACATCTTTCTGCAGATTTTGGCATAAATAGGTCATATAGCCTCATTAGTTGGTTATTTTTTTCTCTATTCCTACACCCCAAGTACACAAGAGCCCTCTTGCCTGAGGGGAGATCATAGGAGATCATAGGGAAGTTCAGCTTCAGAGACTCTATAGGTCTTTTGCAGGCTCCTAAAATCTCTTATCACATAAATACAGCCCACTTCATTTGTTTCAAGATATATGATCTAATAGATCTCTGAACACTTCTACTGTACTTTATTTACACAGCTGGAGCCCTAAAGAGTGTTTGTGGAGAGTGTTTGAGAGGATTTGGGAGCTGTTGAGTCAAGAGATACAACAAGCGCTGACATCACGAAAACATGCATAGGTCAGTAATTAAAGCCACAGAGAAATTAATAAACAGTGATCTGCCTTGTTTGGAACACAACTAATTTTCACCAAATCAGTCACTTCATTCACTTTTAAAATTACTTCTATTTATCACTCTGACAGAAGCTCCCAGAAGATATTTCTTTCTCATCCCAGACAGGATGAGTTGTATAAATGTCTATTTCTCTGCACCTGTGAGGTGAAGCAATCCTGGGCAGTTACACAGTGCATCAGTACAGTACTGAAGGTTCACTTAACTCCAACTTAACTCCAGACCTTGGCTCTAGTAGTGATCCTAATCTGCAGAAAAGCAGATTAGGAGTTTGGAGATTTTTTTTTATCTAATACTATTTTTTAATCTTCATTTTTAACCTCTCTATCCCTCTCTTTTCTCCTCATATATAACTTGCCTATGTCTGTGTGCAGTTGAAAGATTTCTTCCAAAGCTGACGGAAACAAGGTTTCTTGCCATACATCAGCTTGGCATGGCAATGCCGATCATGACACCATAACTCCCTTTTGCCCTGCTGGATTTTATTCCTGGACACTGAATTCAGGCTGCAATTTTGCAGCTTTTCTACTTGTTAAGAGGAGAATGATTATCAGCTCTTTTGTGGGACTCTAAACCCCATTTCATATCATATTTACTTAATGTAGAATCCTTGTTACCAAATTTATCACTATTCTTCTAAAGTAGAAAGCATTTTTCTACCAACTTATTCTCTGCAAAATACTGAAAGTACAGCTGTCAAACTGCAGCTGAACAAAAAGCCAAATTGCAGATATTTCTTGCAGAACAGAAGTTTTCAAGTATTTCTTTTGGAAAACCAAAATGGTCTAATTGAAAGATTTAATTTACATAACTGTAAAAAGATGATAGAAACATTAACTACTAAAAATTTAAAATATCTAATTTTCCAGAATGTGAAAAATAACAAGTCTTATTTTTTAAAATACTGAGGAAATATTTTATGATATTTGAAGTGATCAGGATCACTATGGCTGTGATTCCCCACACTGTCTCACTTTAGATGATGCAGCATTTTTTTAATGAAATGCTTAATATAAGCTCAAAGATGAGAACTTAATGGGAGACATGTCCTTCATTCTGTTCTGAAAGTAGAAATCTACATCTTTAGAAACTGTATTTTGAAGGATTTTTTTGTTTTGACAAAGATGACTTGGAGATTTGAACTGTGGGAGAGTATTCATTGCATGGAAATCTTCCTGGTCCATGACGATCCAGCAAGGATGAGGCAGCACACATACATGATTTTTCTTTCTCTTCTCCCTCCACTTTTTCACCTTTGAAGGCTGCATAAAAAGAAAACAAGAGTCAGCAGCTACTGCAGAGAGAAAGTGTGCTTGAAAAAAAACAGAAAAAATGAAAGAGCTGTTAACCAAAGCTTAACCAGGTCAAGCACTTCATATCCGATACGTATTTATATCTCAATTTCGAATAGGCCCTTCACAAGTATCTCTCAAACTCACAGCACATGGAAAATTCAGGCCTAGCTGCTAGGGGGTGCACCCTTAAAGACTCTTAATTTCCATATTTGTCCAACTTTAATTTCATAACAGATGGTAACATAATGTGGTTTCTGTCTTCGCTAGAGATGAAAATGTCACATTCTGGATGCCACTCTTTTTGAAACATCATCCTTTTAATTCATTTGAAAATTCATGAAAAATTATTTTGATTTTATTTCAGTAGCTCTGAGGTCAGACAGGATGACCACGAACATCTGAACAATAACTTTCAAATTCAAAAACTTGCGAGTAGTTTTACAGATGTTTTGATTCTCAAAATATGTCTATATTATTCTAAAGCAAATAACAGGTCTTGGTAATAAGTTACACTAAATTTGTAGTTTTTTCCTTTCACTGAAATGCTGTAAATCTGCATGACCTAATTCTCCAAAGAGCAGATGTTTTGGGACATTACAGTTAGACTATTCATCAGGTCAGTTCAACAAAATAAACAAAAGGATGTGCTTGAGCATATTATAATCAGTAAATTGCTTTTAAGCATGTGCTCAAGTTTCAGCTTGTGCTTTATTGACTCAGAGCTAAAGTCTGCTGTGCTGCAAACATGGGACAAGTGACATAAGGATAATGAAATCACACCCAGGTGGGTACAATCCACAGCACAAGTCAAAAGGTTAATATTTATTTGTAATAAAGATCAAGAGGAACTATTTACATATCTGAAAAAGGCTGCCATAAACCCAAAGCAGAACTAACCTAAATGAATTTTTAAACTTTAAGTCATGCTGTTCAGTACCTTTTGATTGTGTCTGCATAATCTACAGAGGAAAGTATTAGGGACATCATTAAAATGTATTTTTAAAATATAAAACCAAACTATTCCCATATTTCTCAATGAATAATCATTCATTGATTATTCATCGTAATATGATCACAAGTTCAAATCATAAATCAAAGTTCTCTAAGGAGAGAGGTAAAGAGTTTTATGAGAAGACCAGGGAGAATGATCCCCTCGAAAATAAGTGCGGGGGACTGGACCTATTATTTTCAGGTACCTGATTATATACAGTGTTATGAGACAACTGAAAGTTGTGCTCTTCTATGCAGGAATATAACTGTATATCAGTATAAAATTGTTTATTTTCATGAATGGAAAATAAATAAATTCAGAACCACTTAGATGTTCAAAAGGAGCTGATTTGCTGAATACAGATGAACACATGTATTTCTTCCTATTTTTCTTGTGTTCTCTTTCATTTTTAATAAATCTTTTGTTAGTCAGATGTGATGAAAAGCTTTAGATCTAACCTCTTGAGGTAAAATCCAAAGCTGTGAGGAAAAATTATGAAAGATGGATTTGTTTAGCTTCTAAAAACATAATCGCTTTGCCAAGAGCCTCCAGCTGGCAGGATAGAAAAATGTATCTCCCAATTGCAAATGCCAATTCTAAAATGGCACAGCAGTAGCTTTCGATACTGATTACCTGCAGCTGGTCTGCCTTTCAACTCTCATTTTCTAGTCAAAACAATAGTTTCCTGTTGCCATATTTTCCTTACACCTTTTCCAAAATGCACACAAACTTACTAAACACAGTTGACAGTTAGTTGTGTATTGTAGATGAATCTGTACTGAAGCTGTCAGTGGTTTGAGAATATGAGTGAGACAAAGTCTGCATCATTCACTGGACCAGCTGGTATAGCTGTGAGAAAAAACAGAAAAGCTTGCACCTCATAAGCCCTTCTGCAGGTCTAAAAAATACAAGTAGTGATCTTGAGAATAATTGCTCTCAGTTTAACTTCGTTTTATTAATCAACTGCATAGCTGGAGAAAAAGGTTGACTGATATTTCTGGGCCTGAGGGAGGATGTTGGCTTAAGAAGGTAAGATCTTCAAATCCCATAGGATAGAGATAATTGGACAGAGGAAACTGAGGGGCTGAGTGTGTTTTCGTGGGGCTTAAGTGGCCTGAATGTTGCTCAAGATGAAACAAAATTTAAAAAGCTGCTTTGTAGATGTTCTGGAAACATGGCAAAGCTGATCTGGCAAGATGTGGGTAATGTAGCATACAAGTGCTCTTAGTACCAAAGAAAGTAAGCATGTGTTTAAATTAAACATGTGCTGAAATGATGTACTAGATTGGGCTAGGCAGTAGGGCTGGCACCTCTCTTTTGCAGGTAAGTGCACCGCTCACAAGACTTCAGAGACTCGAGATTTCTGGTTCACTTTTCTCCTGGATCTGCTTTTCTTTGCAGGCTGGCAGAGCTTCAGTGCTGGCTGGCAAGGAGGAGATTGTCCTCCCAGAGCAGCTGATCCCTCGTGGGTTGTGCTACGTTCCTGGAAAGAGGGAGAAGAGTTAAGGGGAGAACCTGGCTCACTCGCCTAGCATTCAAAGAGGCAAGAACTGGGTATTTTACAAATAAAATAGTCACAACGCGTGTTGTGGGGTGCCTAGTCCTACAAGTGGGTGTTGGAGGAATGCCAAATATTGCCAGTGATTTAGGACGTGAGAAGATTTAAGCATGGCACTGCCTAGTTACCGGGTAGGTGAGACCATACAGGAGCAAAGCATCAAGTGACAGGATGAGGAAGGTACCAGTCATTTGCAGTAGCAGATTTCTGTGCACCTGAGGAAAACATTGATGAGAAAGGGAGGCTTTGGGTGAGTTTTAGTGCTGCCAAGGTTAGGCAAGCACTGAGCAGAAGTTTTTACAGTGGCATATTTTGTTATTAGGGTGTCTATCTCTGTCCTATTTTAGACACATTTTTTTTTTCTGATGATTCTTGCTATTTCATATTCATTATGGAGAAGACCAGAGAATGCTGCTGGAGCACAACTGGGTGAAGAACAATTTAAGCTAAAAGACAGTGGTGTAAAGAGGCATAATTCATCAGTGAAAGACTTAGGCTGAACTTCAGGAGAAAAATTCTTACCGTCTGGGGCTATAGCTCAGGAATAGCTTTAACAGGATTAGCAGGATTAAAGAAATTGAAGTATTTTTAAAACAGGAGCCGCACTAGAACAGGAACAGCGTATACAGCAGGGGAGAGCTGAGTATAACGACCCAAATGGCTTCCTGCAGACCTAAATTCCCTGGATGCCTTTGACATCGTACATATCTAGAGAATGCACTTCGCATTCTAGTTAATGCCTGTTAGTTACAAAGACTGCTGAAGGCCTTTTAAGAGTGACAGCTCTGGGTAAATTTGCCTCTAGTGAAAATTTCTTGCTCTGACAAGAACTGCAACAGAAAGGAGGAAAGATACTGAACTCTGTGATACGTGTCATTCAGGAAGTAACTAAGACCCTAGTTTTGTACAACAGTGCAGGCTTGTGCTCAGCATCCAAATACATGAGGGAACAGAGGGGTACCCTACTGCTTCAGGGATCTCTCTCATACCAAAGCGAACTTAATTTCTGGCTTGCTAAAAATCTGTTCTGAAATGGACAGTCCAGTACTTCTCTATCTGTGGAGTGATACAGATTTCTCATACCCGTACACAGCCAGCAAATAGTTAAGTGTTTGGATTAATCTCCTCTGCAATGTACCCAGCAGCAGGGGCAGCTCTTCTCGTTTCACACGCGTACACACACACACACACACACACACACAGGTAGAGGCTGGTAAAAACTATGAACTCTTGAGTCCACTGCATGTCTCTGAGTGCTTTGAATTCATGTCCACAAAACAGAGCTTATTGCACATTTGGCCTGATCAGGCCACAGATGACTCTTTCAGGGCTAGCAGCTCCCCAGCTGCCATATGTGATACTGTGCAGGACTCATTGTCTCTCTTCCAAGAACGGGGGAAACCTCCCACGGTTAATAAACTGTGTCAGCTTTCCTACCTACTTCAGTCAAGCAGTTCTGAGGGGTTTTGGCTAAATTTATATAAAAATTCATTTTCCCTTCCCACGCTTCCTTATATGTGGCAGATTACTTTCTTAATATTGTTTTCAGAAATTACTGATGAGGTGCAGATAACAGTGAGCAAGTTGTGCTGCCAGCAGGCACTCCAGGAAGCTTGTGCTGGCCGTGAGCTCCTGGTGCCCCTGTTCACCTTCAGCAGGTTTGTGTGCAAGAATAAGGATAGTGAGTGATCAGCTGCTGCTTATTAGCATGGGTCATGTGAGTTCATACGAGAGAAGACTTTTGGGGAGATAGCCTTTGCCACTTTAACTTTTGCTGTAAGTCGACACTGGAAAGGAAAATAGATGTCTGTAGATATAAAAGTAGGGACTGGCAGCTCAAAAAAGACCTTGGAAATGGACATGGGAGTTTGGGTTATTCTTGGCAAAATAGATGACATTTGGGACAGGGAAAAAATGATATTTGTTCACATAAAGGTTTGGCTTCTACAACTGACTTTTACATGAACTCAGGATGATTAGGAGATGCACTTACTGAAGTGAACTGAAGAACATTACTGAATCCAAATTAACCTTCAGATGCCCAGAGAGTGCTCTTCAGGGAGTGTAGCACAGAGTGTAAAGACTCTGTCCTCCTGCAGTGTCCTGATGTTTCTAAAGGACACAGCTCAAGCTCCGAAACAGAACTAAACTAGAAGGTATTACATGTAGGTGTGAGCATATTCAAATTTGTCCGTCTTCGAGAGGGGGCTTTGCTGTCTGCACAGGCACAGCCTTGCAAGGGAGGGAAGGACAGTTAGAGAAAAAGATATGGAGAAAGCCATAGAGGTTGGTTGGAAAAGAATAAATAGATTAATCATTATGAAAAGCTGTAAGAGAAGAAACATTTGATCTCACTCATTCTATCATATTTACTTCTAAATTTTTGAGTTCTAGTGAAACAGTTCTCTTTTAACTTAAATATCTCCATTGCTCACTATACAATTAGTGGAGAGAGGTGCTCTTACAGCTTTCCAGAGGGAGGTCTTGTCTGGCTGTGTATAGTTCTACAGTTAGGTAGACAGGAGCTCACCAAGGGTGAAAATGCAGAGCAGAAAAGAAAGGTAGAAATGAAATAAGCTGGGTAAAGAATGTAACAAGAGAGAGGACAGAGCAGTTCCGAATGGAGAGATGTTTGTATGTGGAATAACGAATGATGCAAGATACATGTGAGAAAGGAAATCTTCAGTGAGAAGAGTGGCCACAGAGAAGGTAGCTGCAGGAAAAGGGAATAGAACAAAATACATACTTGAAGAAAATGGAATAAACAAGAATTGGAAATCTATTTATTTTGGAAGGCTACTTTAGACATTGCTGCCTGGAGAGTGATATCTTTTGTTTATCAGTATTTTAATGCAAGAGGATTAGAGGCTCTGATTATTCCTGAACTTTTGTTTGTCTTGGAAGTAAATTCCTCATACGTTTTGTTTGCTTGATGTATTTGTAAATGGCTGTCTTGATTTTAGCATAATCCTTAAAAGAGAGAACTGAAGTGAACATGCTCTTTGTAACTATATCCAGAGACTGGGAGAAAACACAGGGCTTTGGTGACTGAAAGTTTTATCAAACACAGTAAACCAAACTAGAGCTGAACACTGGATCAGTTGGGTTGTTTTTCAAATTTCAATTTTAGTTTAAAAATGTGATACCTTGTCTGTGTCCAGTGTGATCTCTCATCAGTTCGTGCCCAGCAGTAGGATGATAGGAAGTTCTGTCTGAACATGAGGAAAAACTTCTTTATTGTGAGGGTGACTGATCACTGGGCCAGTTTGCCCAGAGAAGTTGTGGGGTCTCCATCCTTGGAGATACTCAAAATCTGTCTGGACACAATCCAGTGACATGTGCTCTAAGCAACCCTGCTTGAATAAAGGGATAAGACTAGATGATTTCCAGAGGTCCCTTCCAACCTCAACCATCCTGTGATACTTGGAGAGGAGAGGAGAGGACAGAACAGAACAGGACAGGGCAGGAGAGGAAAGAAGCTTGCATCTGGAGATCATCTAGTCCAACCTCCCTGCTTAAGCAGGGTCACTTAGAGCATGCTAGACACGGTTGCATCCAGGTGGACCTTGAATATCTCCAGAGAAGGAGACTCCACAGCCTCTCTGGGCAACTTGTTCCAGTGCTGGGCAACCTGTTCCAGGTCATGGCTTGGAATCTACTTTGAGCACTCATCTGAGAAGGAAAAATCCTAGATTCTAGCCTTGCTACAACTATTTCCGAACTGTGTCTTCTATTGGTCATTAACTTTGAAGCAAGGAGAGGAGAAGTATGCTATGAACAGTCAAAGTCCAACCCAAAGTTCTTTGTTGTGTTATACGGTACAACAGCAGATCTGTCCTGCCTCACTTTTTGTCTTGGTAAGACACTCTAGCATCAAGGCTCTAAAGACTGCAACATCATAAAAAAGTGATTGGCACTGGACTGCACCTACTGCTTAAAAGAAATATAGCAGTGTGTCCTTCTTGGTCTTTTGAAATAAAGGCTAAAGACATTCATCCTTCAGGAAAGCCCTCTAATATGTTCGGTGTGGACAGAGATGTTTCAATGAACAGCTGAATAAAGTACCTGAGAGATTAGGCTCAAGACTTTTTTCACACAAACAGCTCATGACTCAAATGAACTGGCCACTTTGGATCCCTTTACAAGGTACCTAGTGCTCTCTGTGATGGAGGCTTACTCAGGCTTCTGGAGTCTGGAGGACCAAAGGCCTAAAATTGTCTATGAGGCACCCAGGTCTTTGATCAGATCTGCACCTGGGAGCCCAGCTTCACATTCTTCATCTAGAAACAGAGACCAACCTCAGAGGTTTCTGTCAATCCTGTCCTCAAGGAAGCTGCCTCAATGCCAATTGCTCCTTTTTCTTTATATATGACTTTTCTGAGCTCCTGAAGTCCAACCTCTAGGGAGTCTAAACCTAAACAGGTTCATGTTTGACTCTCATAATACGCTATAGAAAACAATTGTAAGAGAAAGGAGAATAAAGTAATCACATACAGTCTTATAAATTTTAGGAGCACAAGCAAATTATTACTTTTGCGCATCAAGGGAAAAATCCAGATTTCTTCAGAAAGAATCTTTGATGAGTAAAGGGATGTTGCAGTAAAGCCACAGAGGCTTATTATGAATTCTCTGTGTTGTGCTTCTCACTGATCTATCAGATAGTTAGCTGGCATCACGCAAAGACTGTAGCATCCTAGATCAGGAAGCAAGGAAGGAAAAGGCTTGAGTCTGTCCTGTCTTACCAATGTATAAACAGTGAGTCATGCCGTGGAAGTGGCTGGAGCTATAATCTATATAGTCTATGCTACTGAGATATTATTTTCTGTTTGTATTGTATATACAAACCATAGAACATGCTTCCCAGAGGACATAAAACATTCATTAATTCTTAAATAACCAAGGTCCATGAGTGTCATACACGGCTTCTGCATATCTGCAACCTTATCTTTTTCTTCCTTCTTAGAGCCATGAGAAATGCTTTTATATATATATATATATATATATATATATATATATATATATATATGTATGAAATAAAGCAGCTCAGGTATCTTTGCCACAGACATACTGATTTTGCATTAAGGTATCTACAGAATATCTGCTATTTGTGATGTTCTGAGCTATATGTTAATCTTCCTTGAAAGGCAGCTGGTCTTTCTCCCTGACCAATAGGTTTGATCATCAGAAAGTTTTGATGTTTTAATCTGTTACAACCATGGGTGACAGTAGGGTTTTCAAATCCGAAACTCTAAAAAGGCATATTGCTATATCGCATCTCATTTATGAATTCACAGCAGAGATGTAAGGACAGAGACTGGATGAAATACTTCTCCACAACGGGAGCACTCTTGCATAGCAACAACGAGCTTGCGAAAGAGCTGAGCTGCCTTAAAGGTCCCCCCTCAGGAGAACAGCAATCCTCAGCCTCGGAGCAATGGTGATGCCTTCAGGGCTTCTCCTCCAAACCCGCTGCCCCTTTCAGGCGTGCTCACAAACTGCCGCTTCCGCCTCAGAAGCGAAGCGGGCCGGGAGCACGCAGCGTGCTTTCCTCGTTGGGCAGAAAGCCAAACTACCTCTCGCCGCACGGACGCCGAGCAGCAAGGACGGGGCCGCCTCTGTATTCCGGTCATGTTCCCGCACCGTCTGTGCCGCTCTGCCCATCACCAGAGCCCGGGAAACTGCTTAAAGGGATGTAATTCTGTTTAAAAGTCTGTCACTGTGAATTACCGAGGGGAAAAGGCAAATCACAGGGTAGCATAGCAGTACTCTGGTGGCAAAAAAAATCCCAGATCTTTTCAGTGACAGGAAATAATTTGCAGTGAATATCCAAGTGCCCCTCTATCATTTCCTTGAGGCTAGAAACATGCTAATGTCTTGTACACACAAAAACACACACTGCGCATTAAAGGCATATTCAGAAGGAGAAGCTGGCACTTCCAATTTCTGTCACTGCCAAATTTTAGTCCTCAGACCCTATGTATGAACAATTGCCTCGCATCTGCAATGATCAGGTCTGCCTAATTTGTATAAGATTTCCTCTGGTAGCTGTTTTTGCAGTATTTTTGCCTCAATATTTTTTTTTTTCCGTCCTGGCTCAAAAAAGAAAATGCACAACTACATTGTCTTCAAGAAGCAGGATATTTACAAAATAAAGGAAAATGAGCCTGGGGAGATTTGGGAGACTCTTGGTCACATTTAAAATAACTTGCATGGAAAATTATTCAGCAAAAACTAGCAGCCTGAAGTGAGCCATTGCTTCAGATGCTCTCTAGTGAAATTATGCGGCCTAGAAGAATTTCTATTACTGCTCTATTTTAGAATTGTCATTGATCCTTGAAATGAAACCATTCCTGCTTGCTTTTTAAAACGCTTTATTTGGGAGGGTTGTCCTCAAGGAAAAGATCAGCAGAAGGCTGATGCATCAACGGAATTGCACACTAATCCTCAGAACGGGGCAGCGGTGGGATGGAAGCCAAGAACACAAAGCAAGGCCTATACCTTGTGGTGGCTCTCTGCACGGCCGCAAAATTCATTTCTACGGAAGTCCTAGAAAGGAAAAAGACCCAAACAACAAGTCCTCTCCTTCATTAACTGAGTAATGGTTAGAATTAAAAGTTAGCTCAAGCCAGTCTAGAGATTGCCAAGAAAATGCAAATGCCAACTGTCTGTGCAGACAGACAAACTTGCTAAGACCCACAAATTCTTCATCATCCTGGATTCTTGCTAGCCATTACAGTCCCTACAACATTTGAAATACGAGCTGCAAACTTAGAATGGGAAAAAAAATCTCTTTTTTTAGACAAGGTTAGATATCGTGGCAGAACCACCACACATTTGTAAGAGTCATAGTACCACTTAAAAACAGAATCTCTTATTTCAAGTAAGCTTGTGCTGCACGATGTGAATGAATTTTTAGAAACAGACAGAATAGAGACTATCATTTTACCTCATATTTTTAAGTGTCAATGTTTAGTTTAGTGGAAGTTTTTTGTCTCTGTGTAATAAAAGTGACTGCTGCCTCCTAATACTCAGTGACACCTAAATTGAATTGATGTTGAATGATTAAATTAGCCAGTGAACAAGTTGCCCTTGAATTGTCTGCTGAGATTCTGTCTATAGATTTGTGTTTTCCCCTTGTCATGTCCTTTTTGTCCAGTCTAAAAGAAACCCCAAACCCTTATTTTACTGTCAAATTTACGAATTAAACAATTTTGCCACAATGCATGCAGTGCCTGGCTGAATAGGGCTCTGATTAACTGGCTGAATCTGGGCTCACCACTACAGACAAAGAAGAAAAGATAATAATAAATCTACTTCTCATGCTATTTGAACAAGGGGAAAAAATCAAGGGAAAAATGAGTTTTCCCAAAATTATTTTAAAGGGCATTAAAGTGAACATTTTTCACTCTCTTACATTTTTTTCTGAACAGTTTATTTTTTTTTTCCATCAAAATAATTGAAACTTTTTTTTGTCTGCAAACTCAAAGATCGAATATTGGAAAATAAGGTTGAGATTTAGTGTGTTTTTTAATGCTTCTTTTCTTAATTTCTCTTCCTATGTTTTTAAACTTCTGTCTTTGAATTACACTTTCTTGAAAGAAGTAAAGAGTGAATGCAGAAAGGGGCAAAAAGCTCAAAAACAAATATTTTTTAAAATGTGAGGTTTTTAAAAAACAGGACCAGAAAGAGGAGACATATTTAAAAAGCCAGTTCTATTTAAAACTCCCTCATCTTTACAAATGCCCTGACAGAAGTGAATATGAGGGCTTTGGGGAGCCCTCTGAGGTAATATTTATTATACTTGAAACTCTCTGAGAGTGTTCTTTTGTTTTTTTTTCAGTTGCCTACAGAAATCACTTTGCTTAATTCCATAATTGTGAATTTTCCTTCAAATTTCAATTTTCTTTTTAATTACTTAAAAGCCTTTGTACCACTTTCTAACTCGGTATAAATTATGAACTTTGTTGTTTCCAGTGAAATCTATACTAATCCACAGCAGCGAAGTGTCTATTGCTTTTCTTTGAGGGGCACTTTTAATTGCGTTTAATGTTTTAAAATGTTTTAAGCAATACCTGAAATGCTTTGTCAGGGCTGGTTATAGCTAGAAGCTTTATAAATAACTTTATATTAATGTTGCAAGGACTTGAAAAATATTAGGCCCAAGAAAGGGTGAAAGAGAAAATAATTTTGATTTGTGTCTTGAAAAATAATTTTAGGCCTCTGGAAGCAGAATTATTCTGCATCTCAGAGACAAGCTGCAGTATTTGGAGAAAAGCATTGCAGTCTAATTATAAAGGACTGGGATTGTACATTTGTTATAATCAAAATCATTAAACTAAATTAATTTAGCATTGTGCCATTTCGTCTTGTTAAAATGTATGTCAAGAGAATAAACAAGAGAATGAATTAATTTGCTGCTGTACCTTATGAAAATGTTGCTACACTACTGCACGTGATGCAGAAGTGTCTGGCTCATGGGCGGCAGACTGCAGTGTTCTGCATGATTGTAAAATGTTGTTGTAGTCTTGGCTTACAGAGCCCATTAACATCTGGGATCTAGTCTCCTGGACACAGATGTGTTTATGCTCTATTAAGTCCTTGACAGCTAGATCATAGAGTCTGAAAACTGAAGTATACCCCACCTAGATGTGCAAGGCAGAACAGTATGTATGATTTTGTAAGTTCAGTTTTCAAATGAACTAGCTGCTAGATATTCCTCCTCAGCCTGGCACTGTGCTTTCAGCAAAATACCAAGAGTACGCTATAAAGGCTATTTTCTGCCAGGGAAGATGTCATTGTGCCCTCTCAGTGTAACAAAAAAGTGAATTGAAATGTCTAATGGAAACATCAGGGGATAAACAGGCAATGAAGAGGATGACGAAAACACGAGGCAATGGAATATTTTATGTCTGTGCCTTTCTGCCCTCTCTTTGTGGCTCAGACACCTTACGTTCTCCGCTGCACAATGTGTAGCCTCCCAAAGACGCAGGAAAGGTGCCTTCAGCCTGCCCAGGCATCCTCCTCAGCGAAGGGCCAGAGCCCAGGCCTTGCGATGCCTGGTCAAACACTATCATCTGTAGGCTGTCACACAAAGGGGGAGCACGCTTTTTATTCACACCTGCCCTTTGCTGGAGTCAGCCAGGTGTCTGCTCTTCTCCTGCCCCACTCCTCCCCTGAAGCCTCAATAAGCAAGGAGAAGCCTGAGAAGGAGAGGGCTTGGGCTCTGATGTGCAGGTGCCCATAGATGCCCACCATCTGCAGGGAAACTACCTAAATCCAGGAAACGAACCCTTCTGTCTACCTCGAGTGCCTTTTGCTATAAATTCTGTCCTTAAGTGCCCGTCTGGAGCTATGACTTTGTCTCAGGAAGGTAGTGGCCATTTGTTACTTATTTCCATGTAGGACACTGAAAAGTTAAAGTACCTTTTCTATCTAAACATTCCTGCTGGCCACATCAGACTGATTTGTGTTTGTCTGTACAACCAACTATGAATTCTCAATTTTAGAACCGCAGAGGAGAATGGTAGCTCTGGAATTTTTACAAGGTTAAATATTTTTACAAAGACAGTCTCTTAAACTATGGGCATTTTATATTTAATTATCATGTTTGAATATCTTTATGCAACCCATTTGCACAGGTTTTCATTACATTTTCAATGGGCTAATGGCTGTTCTGAACCTGTGCCCCTCTTGTGCATATTTTGCCAACTAAAATGCCAACTGGCACTATTCGGTCATTTCCAGATACAAAGGCGGATGTCTGCTCTTAGAGGCAATATGGCTAGGAGCTTACTTTTTTTTTTTTTTTTTTTTTTTTTTTTGCTTTTTTGGTACATAACAATCCTTTTTCACTTTTTCTGAAATTAAATTTGGCTTCTCTGTTCTTATGAGTTCTCCTTCATAAGAAAATGAAAGATGCCGCCTACATAACTATTTTGAGATTTCATTTTCCCTTTTTGTTTTGTCCTGTGTGAATATTTTTGTTCATTCTCCTATCACCAAAGAAGTTTGCAGTGGTGGGAGGTTTCTGGAGGAGGGGGATGCTTTTAGGGTTATCGGTGAGGAGTGCTGTTTATGTGACTTCACTGTTATGGTATTATTTAATTGATGTTTGATTGGTAGTCATAGCATATATTTATTCCTTAGGTCTGAAATAATTTTGATAGTTACCCCATGAGACCCTTTGCTGTAAAACTCCTCAGCAGGTCTGAGTTCACCAGTTTGCCCCATTTGCCCTTACCATGATGGCAGCATTCAACAGCTCTCCACCTTCAAGGAGTGTGAGGAAATCAAGTCCCTTCCTTATGGCACTGGAAAGTGGGGTCATTAGCAAGGAAGCCACACATGTGCTAATACCGTCTGTAAATCATCCTTAATCTACACAGGCTGACAGCTAAAATTAAATGAGGGATGGGACTGCCCCTTTCCTCCCTTCTTTGCTGGCCCATGCAACATGTCCATGGTTGCCTGTTTTAGCTGGAGCAAGTTGTTTTGCGCACTATAAACTGTGCCAATACTCTGGCTCATCACTACACATCTGCTCCAGCCATTGGGAAGAAAGAGGAGAGAGACAGGGAGGTTAAGGCAAGTGTTGTCTCAAGGGGTCTCTGCTCTCCTTGCACCATCTGGATTGTGGTCCCCACCTCCTCCTTCCCTTCAGCTGTCTTTCTGCCCTGTGACCCCAGCTTTGTGAACTTCGTTGCTGTTCTCATCTGTTCCTTCTCCTCCTCTTCTCCATTAACTTTTGCTTCCTTTCCATTAGCTCTTCTTTCCCTAGTTTCACTGCTACTTCTTCACACTCTTCTTTTACTGCTGAATCCTTTACCCACAAACAAAGCCAATAGAGGTATCATCTAAACAGAGCTTTAGTTAACATTGTGACTAATATTTCATTCTTAAATATTTAGTACATAAAGAAGTGTATGTATTTATCATATTATTTTGACATATGCAAAATAAAGTAAAAGGCCTGCAGGAAACTTTTTATATAGCTGTTATTCTTCCATTTTCCTTATATCTCTCTCATCCATCATATGCAAACATGAATTATAAGCACTTTGGGACAAAGAATGCTTCATTTTATCTGCCTACTGGCAACAACCAGCTTCTGGGTGAGGAGTGAATAAATAATAATTACATTTTTTTTAATTTATGTGTGAGGAATGGAAGTTACTTTTTATCTTCAAAAACAAACAAACGGGGGGAAAAAACAGCTTTGCTTCCAGTAATGCCTGTGCAGGGTTCCTCCAGGACTAATCTCAATTTGTGGAAACCTCTAATAGAGGGTGTTTCTCTTTACTACTTCAAGAAAAAGAAAGATCATTGTCATAAAGGGATCACTGTTCTGCAATTAGAAAAACATATTTTGAAGAGTAAACATATATTTTAAAAAAATCCTGTTGTAAGTGGGATAGAAGATAAGTTAATCATCTTCTATCTCGGTCTTTCCTGCCGTGTTCTAAGAACTTCATCTCCCTCTAGATTAATAACAAGACAAGAGTTAGACATGAGATAATTTACCACATCATTTATTTATACATTTTAATGAAGGAAAGATCATAGAGGCAGAACAGAGCTGAATTTTGTTGTCATTTGGGTTGACAAATGTATATAAATTCCAGGAACAACTTAGTCAGTACCGTCACTATTTTAATTTTAAATGGAAATTATGCAGCTAACAAGTCATATCCTGTCTTCTCACCACTTTTGATTTGCAAAGCAAGAATCCTAGGGGGCATAATGGGAGATCTCACAAAAAATACTTCTGAGAAATAAAAGCTGAAGTGTGATTCTCCAGCTTTAGTTTTAACAGCACTGTTACAGTAGCATAAAAAAATTGGAATCCATTTTAAAATGCCTTGGAGATTTCATTTCCTTATTGGCAATCAAAGACATAGACTATTATCTTGATTGATATCAAGTCATCACCATTTCGTTGGAAATATATCATTATTCATGTACTTGACACACCTGACATCAATAGGATTAGTTCAGGGTAATGTCATGCTCACAGAGAAGAAGAGGCTGGAAGCAGACATCAATACACAGACTAGATGAGGGATGCAGAGTAGAACCTGGGAATGTTTCTGACTCTCTGGCCACAAAGCAGTAAAACAACGAAATGTGGATATCCTGTCCCCTGTTTCCAGCATTGTTTCTATGTTTTAAAATAAATAGTCACTGTATTGCAGGGCTTAGATTAGACAGTAAGCAGGCAAATGCCCCAACTGGTAGGCTGGGACCCATTGCTCCAAGGCATTTTGTAAGACCTCTGTGTTACAACACAGAACAGGTGGGGCATGAGTCACCCTTTCTCCCTTTGTGTTAAAAGGTAGACATCCTTGTAGCTGTAGTGCACAGACCCTCTGTGGCAGACACATTTTGGGGACGCCTGTAGGACCAGCCTCTCCAGATGTAAGGGACGGAGGAACACCTGTTTTCTGGGCTGCAATTACACTTAGGCAAGAATGTGATATTGAGATTCCCAGTCCTGTCAAAACTGCAGCATTTCTGGGCACGTAATAAGGCATAACTCTAAAATTCACAAGGTGCCTACAGGGTTATCTGGTGTTTTTCAAGAGTACAGGTTTGGATGGCACTGTGAGTACCTGCATTCCTGCGTTCAGGGAGTGTGGTGGAGCCAGCCAAGATGTCTGTACCTAAGTGTAGACATGCCCTTGTGTACCTGGTGAATAAAAAAGCTTATCACTAGGCAGCACCTGAAAAGGCTTCTGAGAATTTAAAACTAGGTGGTTTAATGCCTATGCACTCCTATGCATAGTCTCAAACATCATGTGAAGTGTTTACTGAGGATGATATTTTTCTAGAGAGTCAGGTATGAAGGAGCTCCTTTTTAAGCTTTTTCCCTCTCCCTGTGATCCCCTGTGGATCTTGCTCTGTGGCAAGTTACTGCTAATGGCAAGATAGGATGTAAATGCAACCTATTTACTATGCTAGATTTATAAGTCCAATAACAGATAACACTATCTTAGAAGTCCAATAATAGATAATACTATCTATTTCTGTTTCCCCTACAAGGATGTAAAGATTGATTCATCTTCTTAGTCATTTCCTTAATTAACATGTCTATTTTTTTTTTTACTGGAAAACAAATCTCAATTCTAAATTCTAACTTTTATCGTTCTTTTTTTTTTTGGAAGGGGGTCATTTCGGAAAGGGAGACATGAAAAACATTTGTTTTGGTCAGTTATTTCAGATAAGATCATCAGCTGATATAAAGTCAGCAGTGATCATGAGACTTAGTGTGTTCATTTTTTCAATGTAAAAGTTCAGGTTGAAAAAGAGCAAGTGGAGGTCTTCTGTTATACTTGTGATTTATCAGTTCTGATTTCCCCTGAAGTCATCTATCTGAAGTTTCACAATTATACCAAAAATTACTTTCCATGGCGTGCATTTACTTTCCCACGTTCATCATCTTCATTTCATGCTGTCTTTTCCTTGTTAAATCTCCTGAAAATCTTATCCTTTATCCTGAAAGCCTTGTCTCATTTATCACATCATAATTAGACATGGAAGCCCAAACCACATGTGATTTTAAACCTTTGTTATCCATTATGTTAAAGTTTTTTCCAAAACCAAAATGACACCACTCGAAACTGTATATGGGGAAGTGAGTTGAATGCTTTTTCCTTCTCGTTGCTCCTTATATATGGCAGAAAACTCTTTTCGCAAAGCTACTTCATTGTCCATGTGCAAGTTCCCCCTCAAAACTTGTCTCTATTGCAATGCCAAAAGTCTGGTAGTCAGACAGCTGGTATGTTGTTACTGCTGCTTTTCATTACTGACTAGGCTGCCTCTTATGTGTTTTCTCCACCTGTTGCTTGTAAATACCTTTGGTCCTCTGCTATTGATCATGAGACAAGCACTGTCAATTTGCACATAAAATTCATGATAGGGCTTTGTCAGTGCTCAGCAGTATCTTATTGTGATAGAAAGATTTGAACCAAATTAAAAGTGAACTGCAACAGGGTAACAGAGATGAGTGAAGCCCTTAAATCAGGGATATTGTTTCTTATTTTTTCATTATTTCAGATATGGAAGTCTCTTTTCATTCTTATTTTTTCTGCTCCATAGGTGAACATCACCTTCATTAGCAGAGTACCATTTGACAAAGTTATCCCTAATTTGTTCTTAGCCCAAAGCAAGCAAATCAGTGTTAATACAGAAGGAGAAGTTGCAATTCTATGGCTGCAGAAGTAATGTAGATTATTAAGACAAGATAGCTTTAAAAAGCCTGAGAGTGGTGTGATTATGAAGCACATGGAAATATACCCTGAAAGCTCAGTCAGAGCCAGGGGGCTTTGAAGGGTGGCTGTTGCAAGTATACTTGTGTATGAAAACCAGTTACCACTAATGGTCAGAAATTAGGCTAGTGAATCAATAGGTGTTTATCATTCCAGTTACTCAATTTCTGAAAGGTATGTTAGATCATACAGGATAAATCTGATGTATAACAAAAAATGTTTTAATCTGTTTTCCATGAGAATTATGCAAATTTTAGGGAAGAAATAATGGTAATAGAAGCTGATGAGGAAAGTAACCCCACCATTTGGATTCAGTATTTTGAGTGGAAACAGAAATTCCTTAATAGCATACAATAGTACCCATGCATGTAAAATTCCCCATACTTCAGCCCAGTAACAGTCTCATTACCCTAATTCTCTTCTAATGCTGGCACCTCCCTGGGGTATCTTCCAGCTTTGTCTTCACAAGAGCTCTTATCAGAGAGCTGGCCTTGAGCACAGCCAGCTAAACCCCTGACAAGGTAGTTATTTGGCCAAGATCACTTTATTATCTTTCCCTTTCAGTCCAACTGTTTCTAAAGAAACAATAAGTTTAGATGACAGACCCCTGGGCAAAGAGGCCTGTCGGTCCCTTGACACATGCTCCTGTTCTTCACTGTCTTTACATGTGCCCTTCCCTGTCTCCCCTCAAGCCCCTGACACCATCTCAGCCTACTGACGGTAGGAAGGTTCAGCTGCTCCTTTGCAAGGATTCACTGTGCCCACAGCCTGCGTTGAGGTAAAGGTTTAACTGGGGATGAGCAAAGCATTCTTTTTAGTCACCTCTAAAAGTGCTTCTAATAGATTTGGTAATTAGAGATAGCTGATAAAGTTTTGAAGACAAGCAATGGAAATGCTGACTTGTTCAAGTTTCTAGTGGGAACATACGGTTGTAGTTAAGTGTTTTCAGAAGGGTTTATTGGGGAAGGATGGACTTCTGGTAAAAGACTCTGAACCTTCACAAAAGATAAGTGGCTACAGTACCTACCTGAGTTAAGGAAATTGAGGTTTCAAGCCCCAGTTCTGCTTTACTGGGGTGGGACCTAGAACTGCTGCCTGTCAGACAAATACCTAGTCTGATTTGATCATTGTATACTAGTAAATTCTTCCTGCTATTAGATAATGTAGAGGAAGGTGAGGAGCTCTCTACCACAGAAAACCTCAAAAAATCTCAAAGGGAATCTTTACAATGTTATGATAGTATATGTAGGTCAGCTGAATTGCTCTCTGTCAAAGTTTACTAATGCGTCAATGAGTTCTGTAGTTTATTGGCAAGAGATGAGCTGTTCTTTAGAGCTATATCTTTCTGTGGCATTTTGTCAATATTTTTATACTGTTAGAAATTATTTTGCATTTTCTCTTTCCTAATTTCTCAGAAGGGACTTTTTTAATCGCAGTTTTCATTGTTCTAATACCTTGTGTAGAGTAGCTGTTATTTAAAAAGTTTGAAATGTTCTTTATTATATAATTGTTCCTATTATTTCCAATATCATCTTCTTCATTACTTACGCTCAATAAACTCCATCAAACCAAAAGGCAAAAGATCAGACTTAAATATTTGACTCCTAAGTGGTTTCTTCCCTATTTCAATTCCACCTTATTTCAATGCCAGTTTCTGTCCGAGTTTAAATACTGTAATGCGAATATTTGCAGGAAGGTGGAAGGAAGCAGGAACTAGCATCAGGCAGAGATGACTAGGAATGATAACTAATCATTCAAAAAATCTATCCTCACATCAACATACTAATATCAATAAATAGGAATAACTTAATGACATGATCAAGGTCCCTTCTCCACATCACTTGTGACTCTGATTTATATGCAAAACTCATTATGCTAAATTTAATCATCACCAAAGGGAAACAGAACCCAGCAGGTAGTGGAACAGCAGTCTCCAGCAGTTGTGTGAAGCTGCCGTTTTCTGCACTCTAATGTGAACACGCGTGTTTGAAGGATCTTGTGTACTTCTTTTCTGTCTTCCAGGACATCCACCGCTGGTATAGCCAGAATGGATAATTTTATCAGAAACAAAAACAAATTAATTCTACAAACTCAGGAAGAAGTGTCAAGAAGTTACAAAATGCCATGGTGCTATGGAATGTCCCAATCTTTCATTTGCTAAGATCACTTTACTGCACACTCCTTTTACCCTGTTGAACAAGGACTTTTGAGGTCTCAGAGAAATGCAGTCCTACTTTAAAACTATATTTTACTTGGCCCAGTAGCAGTGTTTTCAAAGTCCTAGTCTATCAGAGCCCTTTGATGTTCAGTGCCATGCTGAAATAAATATTCTATATCTATGCCTTGAGCTATTGTGTCTAATAGGCTTTCTGGTGGCTTTTGAAAAACCTGAAATATATGTAAGGTTTAAGAAGATTCACAGGCAAAAAACCCAGTATGCACATCCATCCTCTTCCAAGCTCAGCAAGAGAGCATGGGATAACTTCAAAGCTTCCAAACACAAAATTTAAAAGGCTCAAAAAACCTTTGCCCGGAAACAAACTTCTAATCAATAGCTTTCCCCAAATCTCCTGAAGTAGGATGATACCTACAAGAGAGCAAAATCATCACAATAACCCTCCATCAGGTTTATCTGGAATGTGTTTTTTCCTATGACTTTATGTACATAACAGCTTCTTTGTACTTGAAAGTTAAACCACATTCAGACAAATTATGAATTCAAAGCAGTTACTACTTCTGAATCACACCATAAGTGGATACTATTATTCCAGAATGACCGAATTGTTTCTGTCCTGTTGGAAACTGGATTAAGCCCAGCTAGAGTAAGGCACTTGAAGAAGATATGAATTTTTTTTGAATATTACCACAGCTCCTACTTTCTGTATAGGGATAGGCTTGAATGTATACAGTTGTGATATTTCTTTCCAAAATCAACTAAATGGTGTCGGCTTTTTCTTTTTCTTTTAGCTATGCTGTGGAAAAATAGCAAAGGAGATGGAATTCTGTCTCCATAGTTTATGTCCCTAATTTAGGCACTGCCTTACTTACATTTTTGACACTGGAGTGCAGTGAGGGTATGTGACATGATCCTATCTGGCTGTATTAACATTGTTAATGAAGAAAGGAATACACTTCTGTATACTCTGGAGACAACTTCAACCTGTCTCATTTAGGGTTTCTCTAGACTGTTGGGAGAATTCAGGCACCTTGGGAGAGTGATCTTGTCTGTTTGACTCCAGTGTCTTCCACAGAAAGTATACAAGACCCACTGAACAATACTGGGTATCTACCTAGCATTCATTCTGCCTAGCCCTACTCTTAAATGGAGGGGAAAGGGGGATGAAAAACAAGGGGATGAAAAACAAGAAAGATTTTTTTTTTTTTTTTTTTTTTTTTTTTTTTTTTGCAATAGCCTAGGGGTTTTAGGTCAAGTGAGGCAATCAGAAACAGTAGGCCACAACTGCACTGCTAGGACACAGGGAGATTTATTGCTCAGGTCCTTCCTCCCAGAATTACTAGCTGCCAATTTTTGATGGTCCTAACACACACATGCTCAGAGATGTTGAGTCTGGAAGCACAGCTTATGTCCAGCCTTATCCTCTCAGCCAGGACCTCCTCTTTATTTTTAGCCCTGGAACTCTTTAATCCCTGACTGCAGGGTGGACTGGCTTCTACTGAGAGTCTGAAAAATATGCCCCATGGCTTACTGATTGAGTGTGCTGGAGAAGCTGCTTCAGTACCTTTCAGATTGAGTAAAATCTTGAATTTCCACCACACAGTGAAGATGGTCTGCGATGTTACAAACCACTAAAATTGCTAGTACTCCTGATGGCATTGAGCATTTTGGACTCATGCCTTTATGTGAAATTCAGATATCTGTTGATCTAAATGAAAATTACAGCCAAACTTCTAACAAGAAACAAATGGACACACCTCCAGAATAGGCATCAAAGTTTCACCATAAAAGTTAACATCCAAGAAACATTCAGTATAAAAAGAGAATCAGGTTCTTGTAGCACTGGGCATCCTGGAAAGGTTGTATAGCTATTTGAAACTTATCCAGGGACACAGAGGCCTAAACCCTACAAAGGTGGTATGGAGGTGGAGAGGATCCCACCAGAGCTACTTCAATATACTTTCAGAAATCATCTGTCAAAAGTCAAGAGGTGCAATGAAGATTAGCTTTCCCTCATTATTTTTCTACCATAAATAAAATTTCTTGCTTTCTTTATAATTTCTTCTGATTATGACAGACAGCAACTGATCAAAACAGAGCTATTGTGGTTCCCAGGCTTTATGTCTAGATCTTGTAAATTACAGAGTATAGAAACTGGGAATAGTTTTTCCTCTCTAGATGGCAAAGTACAGGGCTTTGGATGGAAGTCACATAAAAACTGATTTTGAGTGATTTTATCCTTATAGCATTTTTGTGCAAGTTGGGTCTAGTTTCTTTTCTGTTATGTTAATTACAGTCAAACCCAGAAAGATGCAAAATCCAGCTAAAAAAAAATGTTTGCAAATCTGTAAAAATCTGAAATCAGGAGGAAAATATTTGTAACTAGCAGTTGAGCATTTCTATTTACACTTCTGTGCATTCCTCAAACTACTTCTGCTGAGTAGCCAAGACCATCACAATGGTATTGATCTCTAACTTTTAAAATGCAGCCATTGTTTCCCTCAATGTTTCTTTCTCTCTCTCTCCCGTTTCTCATCTAACATTTTGCTTTCTTCCAATGTTACTGAGGTTAAACATTGAAGTACCTGAGCCTCATGTTTGAGATGATTAGACATTTTCTCAAAGAAAACTTGTTTGTGGAAGAGACTGACTTGTCAAAACAAATACACTTGTAAAAGTGTATTGGTTCTGATGAGCTTTGAGTGGAGCAGAGGCAGCAGGCGATGGACAGGCTTCGTTTGCCGTCTGCTGTTTGTTGCAAAAGGCCAGGCTTTTGGCTGCGGCATCGGGCTGGGGCTGCTCATGACCCCAGGGAAGCCTTGCCGAGAAGACAGGCTGTTTGTTACGGCATGGGAAGGAGACAGTTCATGGCATGCTGGCTGTGGTTGGAGCTCAGCACTCGATATAGGGAATTTGGAAATCTCCAATACAAAGGTCTGAGGCTCCCATTCCGTCTTTAGAAAGCTCCTACCTTAGCCAGGGGTCAACCCACCCACTCTGGTCAGCTTGAAAGAATGTATGGTTTGGGAGTTAGTGTGTGTTTCCATGATCAAGTGTTTTGTTTAGAAAAATTCTATTTCAAACCAGTATGTTTTCCAATTCTTCCCTCTGCTGAAAGGCCGGAAACATTAAATTTTCCTTCTAAAGTGGAAAAACATTTTTTTCCTCTCAGAATTTTGGAATTTCTTCCAAAATAAAACTTCAGCACTTAAATCAGCTCCTCTTCAAACACCCCAATCACTTTTCCATCTGCCATTTGTGTCTGAGTGTTCCCAGGGTAAAGTGATACCCTGTTCATTGATGAAGCTAGAAAAAAGAATTGAGAAATGCTGACTGATGATAAGTTTCCTTGAGGTCAGATGGAGAAGCAATTTCTTGTGGAATAAGCAAATGACATTTACACATAGAAATAATGCAATAACATTTAAGTGTTCCTAGGAAAAAGCATTAAAAAAAGAATATAATGTACATTATTCTACTGACTCATAAATTCTGAAAGAAAATGACAAGTCCTACTAAGATTTAGAAAAAATCCACTGATAATTTACTTTAGAATTAACAAGAAATTAGAATTTCTTTCATCTTAAATAGAAAACCTACTCCTGAGATAATATGCACTAGAGCAAGATAAAATTGAAAAATAAACAGTAGAAATATTTCAAACTTTTTTTTTTCTTTTTTTTTTTTTTTTTTTTGCATAAGGCAGTGCGTAACTGCATCCCGTCTACACTTTTCTTTCATGTGTATTCCAAAGTACCACTTACTCATAGGAAATATCTGTTAGTTTGTATTAATATCATGGTCTTGTACTTTTTCCAAAATGTCTCTTGAGTGAAATGAATGTGGCAAAGCAACAAAATAAATGAGTAAAACATATCCGAAACAGAGATTTATCAAATCTGAACTCAATGCATTAGTTATATATTTTTTAATATTAATAAACATGATGTTAATCCTATTTTTAGTCCAGAATTTCTGTTGCTACACCTTAAAAGGAAACATAGTATTTATTTTTTGAGGCTCTTTGTTTTAGGAAAAAAACAAACACAGCAGTATTGTTTGGCTTCCAGGACCACAGGCAGTATTACTTTAACTGTGAAGGAAACCCTGGCATTAGATAGGTTTCTTTTTTTTTTTTTTTCTTTTTCATAATTTTCTACTATGAGGAACCAAACAATCCAGTGCATCCTTTCATTTCAAGCATTTGCAGGAAGCTGGACTCCATGCAGGTGTCTTCTCAAGCTGATTCTCTGCAATAGCCCTTCTACTTCTTCTACACTAACCCGTGCACATCCACAGGTAATTCAGAACTCTGGCGCAAGCCATCGCTGGGTGAGAGAGGACTACCCAGATCCTCTGTGGTGCCTGAAAGTCCATTCCCAATCCTTCCTAAACTCCCGGCCTTCTCACTGTTTCACTTATTAAAGCTTTTTGCACAGCTATGCAGTATAGAAGATGGACCACTGTGTAGAGCATATCAGGACTTGGACCCCAGAGAGGACAAAGCTGTCACTCAATCCCATCCTGCAGTTAAAAATAACCTGTTGATGGCAAAAGTTGAGCTTCCCTGCTGCACTGCTTGCTGCTCCACAGGCAGGGCTGTAGAACAAACTGCTGTCAGCTAGTAAAAAATAAAAGCTGCCCACAGAAAAAACAAAGCGTCAGGTTCACTCAGCGTCATCTGATAAACCCCTGAAACAGGTGATCAATATTCATCAGCATCACAGTTCCCTTGCCAGTGATGGTTAATGGGCTGATAATGCCATCCTCCTTGTAGCCAAATCCCATCAGAGACCAGATAGTTGGAGCAAAAGGAGAAAACTTATCAGATCTGGCAGTAGACAGTTTAGGAGGCTAAAATTAACCTTGGACCATTCACAGAAAGAACTAATTGTTTGTGACTGCTAGATTCGTGCCAGTGGCAAAGGTTTACTGCTGCACAGATCTTATCCTGATACTAGTTTTTATGCAGAAGGAAAGAAAAAAGAAAATGAACAGGAAAAAAAGATCAGGTTTTCTTTTAACCCCTCCCCCACAAAGAAATACTAATTAGTGTATATATGATGAAAAATAAAGCTGAGCTATAACTTTATATATCTGTGATATTGATTCATGTTGCTTCAGGTCTCCAGAACATATAGTGAATATATGAGTTTGACAGAGCCTTAATTAAAAAAAAAAAAAAAAAAAAGGAAAGGCCTGTCAGAAAAGCCCAAATCTGCTGAAATACTTTTACTTTATGAAAAGCTTCAGTGACATAATTTCCTCCTCTCTTTCCTGTAGGCAGTAAGCTGGAAGCTGTTTATGGCTGAAGAGTCATCAGCTAGAACTCATGAAAACTCATGCAGTTACGAGTATCTTGTCTTTCAGGCATACTAATGTGCTGTGGATATACTGCATAACAGTATTGGAGAGAAAGCTGTAGTACAAGAAAGTGAACCTGGAAACATGTGGCCATGCAGCAAGGGCAGAGAAATATAGGCTGCTGCAAGAGAATTAAGAGCTGGAGAGCAAGTTTCCTTCAGAAAATAAGAAAAAAAGTGGTGGAAGCAGAAGATGCATTGGCAAATAAGAGGAAGCCACAGCTAGTGCAACAAAAAGAGAGAGGACCAGACAACCAAGGAGCCCATGCTAGCTAGTATAGAGAAAAACAGAATCATAGATTTGCACCAGTACCAGGAAGAGGCCTAATTTTATAATTCTTATTAAGAAAAAAAGAAAAAGAAAATATCACCACAGGAGCTGATTCCAAGAATCCAAGAAACTCAGACCTGGAACTAACAGGATCTTGAAAATGGCAAAGAGGAATCTAGTGAGTGTTCTGGGCAGCAGAACAAGTGTGTGTGCACTATATTTACACTGGAATGGATAAAAGTTGTCTACATGTACCTAGGATACTCAAATAAGAGAAGAAACCTTCTCTCTGGAATGATCTCTCTGGAATTCCTCCCACTCCTAAGGGAGAAACACAAAAGCATAGCAAGAAAAATTAAAAACAAACAGCTCAAGGTCTGGTTATAATAAGGAAGATTTGAGGACTTCCAGTCTGTAGGCAATTAGATAAAACCACCTTTTCTTGAAGGATGGACAACATATGAGTGTTTAGGAGGCATGGTACAGTTGTTTCAAAAATTATGAGATGGGAAAGCAGAGAAGTGAAGAGACCTGGAAACACTTCTGAATCACCATGTATAATGTTAAAATGCTGCAGAGTAAATGAGGATTCAGTAGATGACTAAGGGGTATCAGAGAGTCTGTAGGAAAGAATGCTGAGTTATTGAGACAATTCTGAGAACCCCTCAGGGTAAGACATCTATATGGAGCCAGGATCTCTGTAATGTGACTGTAGAGATATACAACTATTGAAAGTTATGCCTTTGTGAAAGATTTAAATTTCTAAATGCACATTATAAAAAAGTGGAACCTGAGGTTGAGAAATGTGAAAACTACCAAAATCAAGTTGAATTACACATCTCAAAAGATAGTAATACAAGTAGAAAAAGGTCTTCATCCATAAGAAACAAGGAAGAAGAAGGAAATTAGTGGTATTTGTTTGGTCCTAGAAGGGTGCGTAAGAGTATTTTAAAGAAAGCAAGTAAACTGTTAAGTGCACTCATTTGTCCAGGGAGCATGTCTGATAGCTGATTTTTTTTCATGTTTCTCCCAGGAGATCTTTGTTAGCTAGAAAAAGAATAAAATGATGACAAAGTCACCTAGCAATACAAAGTTCATTGTTAAGTTAAACCATTTGCAACAGTGGCATTATCTCCACATCAGAAGAAACTTGGGTAGACATGCAGCAAGGCAAGTCTGCAAACAAATGCCTAGATTTGCGTATGAAAGGCAGAGGCTCTGTAAAGCAGGTTTATTTCCTTATCTCCCATGTCACCGACAACATATTAAAAAGAAATGGAAGAGCAGAATAAATATGCATTTGAGACCATTTATTTGCCAGCAGAAATACCTCAATTGATGTTTACTGAAAGGCTTTTGAGTGGAATAATTTTTTATATGGCCAGTTATCACATTGACATAGGATTAAGAAGTGGAGAAAGAAAACTAGTCTAAAACATCATAGAAGAATATTGAGAGTGCAGACAGGGAACATAGAAGGAAGACATAAAAACTGATTAGACTTGGATGAGAAATGAGAATAGCTACAAGAGTAAATTAAAAAAAAAAAAAAAAAAAAAGCTATGAGAACCCATATTTTCACTTGTCTTCTACCTGAAGAAATGACAATCAAATAACCACTCCTCCCCCCAATACATCATTTTATACAAGGTCATAGGAGGTCATACAAATACAAGGTTCTTTGGATATACTTTTGTCTAAATAAAAAAACTGCAAGTTCATTTAATTCTTATGGATAAAAGTCCATTAATAGGTTTGAAGTATTATGAGAAAAAATATAATGTATTTCAGACCCCAATATTTTCCCCATTGAAAAGAAAAAAACTCTAAAAAACATTATAATAAAAGAGCGAAACCACTCTAGAGGTGGCCAGCAAGGTAACTATCTATCCCTCAGCTATATTTTCTATGCTTATGAACCTGTAAGAAAGCTAAGAACTAAACTTTCAATATGTCTGGTAAAAAGTAAGATTTAGATGTTAGTCAGCAAAGCCTGTTTCTTAAAACAAGTAGCTCTTCTTTCTTGGTGAGATTGTAAATAATTTGTTTCTTATTGTTAAGAATACTTCGTATTCATGATTATGGTTATGACAATGATTGAGTTTTTCATTAATTCTCAAACACAGAATTTTTTTCTATATTGTTCTCAAATGATTTTTTCAAAATGGAATTTTGATCAGCAAAATTTTTAACAAAGGATGTTTTTGATAATAATGAAGAACTAGTTTTATACTAGATATCTAAATGAACACCATGTATGATAGTACATATTCTCTTCTGCTGAGACTTTCTCATTTTTCATTAAATGTTTAACAGCAAATGGAACAAGAACTGAAACACAAATCTCTCACCACCCAGGCAAGTGCTACTACATCTCAGGCAGGCATCTCAGTTATTTCTCTGGCCAATAAGTATTTGCCATTTCTTACTCCTTCTGTTTTGCCTCCAAATTTTTCTGTCCAGCTTTTAAAAATTTCTGGAGATGTTGCCTGGAAAAAATAACCGAGTGGTTTCTTTCGACATTTCTGATACATCATTTCGTTTGGTCAGAACTATTTGGAAAATCTGACTAGAATTTTAAAATAGCTTTGAATCAACTGAAACAGTACTTTCAGGGCAAATAATTATAAAATCGCACAGTTCTGATCATGACAACTCACTTTTACTGCTTGTATTATTTTCAATAGAATGTCCAAAATTTCACAGCTGTACTTGAAAGAGAATAGAACAAAAATAACGCTGAGAAGTTCATTTTGAAGTGCTCCTCCCACAAGTCTATATTAATCGAGTATAGACTATTTAAATATAGTCTAATATATTAGTCAAATATAGACTATTCAAATATAGACTATTCAAAATAGACTATTTAATTACACAACAGTGTTAGGGAAAAAAGACTATGAAACCGGTCTAGCGCAGACTCTTTCAAATCATGTAATACATTGTACATTAAATCAACTTTTTTCATTTTTACTGTCTGCTAATTTTTGCTGGCTGTGCTAAACCTTTGCTGATTGACAAACTTAATGGCAAGCAACTTAAGACACTCAAAGGGCAAAGTGCTAAGAACTGGTTGTCTTCATTTTCTTTATCATTCAAGTATCTGCTTGTAATATTTAAATGGGTCACCCAAGTTGTAACATTCACTGCAGAAACTCATTAGTGCTCACTATCTGATGACTGCTACCCTGCCAGACAGGGCAAGCTTCATGTGCAAGGTACCAAGGAGGATGGGTTTAATGAGGGAGACAGCAAAAAAGAGGAAGAAGCTCTTTAACAGTCAAAGAAAATTGCTCCTCCAACCCTACCAGTGACTTCCTTGCTGCCCATGCATCCTTTGCAACTACAATCATCTAATGCCAGGACATAAATGCTAAAATAATTTGAGGAGTTTCTCTGTTTTAGGTGTCCTGAGCTGGCAAAACAGAAGGCTTCCAGGCATGCTGCAGTTTGTTGGGAGCAGACTGCGGCAGCAGCAGTGTATGGAGACGTGCTTTTATCGATACCTGTCCATCACTGAGCACTGTGATGTTCATTTGTGACATTTGTTCAGGTTTTCAGTCCTATTCCTTCTAAGCTCTATGAAGACAAAAAAACCCCAAGCAGCTCAGCAACAGCTGAACAGAATATCGCCTTGGTGGCATTTGCTTTTCTTTTACAGGATGCGTCATTTCTCCCGTCAGTGAATATAGTTACTGAGAACATATTGACAGTTCAGACTTTCACTGCACTAGCCAAATGTGTTGTGAGATTTTTAAGCATTTAACAAACTTTCTGCTCTTTGCCTCCCACCCCTCACTGTTTTCATTAAAATGCTTCCAGGTGCTATCCAGCATGTAGCTCAGTTACAGCTCCACACTGAACTAATGATACTTACCTCATGGCACCAGGGACCCTCCCTTTAGCCCCTAATTTTATTTTGGCACTTAAACTTGCTAACATTGATTGGTGAAACATTTTCTGATAATTATGTGGGAACATTTAGGTATTCACTCCTTAAAGTTCTTACTGACAATATTTTGTAGCTCATTTGGCCATCCTTTCATCTCAGCACTTAAAGGCTTCACCTTTGAGTGAAGAAGTTCACCTTCCAGGGAAGACTCCATAAACTGACTATTGCTAGCCATTCACACAGTTATGTAATGTTCTGCATTTAGCTTGTTTTGATCTGGCAAATAAGATGATTTAAGGGTCTAAAAAGAAAACTGGATGCTTAAATACATAGGTGTATATCACTGAGCTTATATGTAGGCATAAAAAAACAGAGCGGGTTATGGTAGAAAGAGTAGGAGGTGATAGTAAAATATATTAAAAAATAGTACTTCACTTTGACTTAGAATCACACTTGTCTTTGTGTTATTTTTATCACCTAGGATAACTTCATACAAAAAAAATTACACCATGCTGGAGAGATTAATGTATTTTAGTACAAAGTATCTGTTACATTTATAGGCTTTCATTCATATTGGTTCAGAATCCTTCTGAGATGTTCTGAATCCCACCAGAACATACTGCAGAATTAACAATACTTCTTTGGTATTTATACTGTGAGATCAGCAAGACACTACAACAATAAGGAAGGATCTAGTGTTCTGGGAACTCTAACAAGAGTCCAAATCACAAAAAGGTTAATCCTCTGTGTTTCATCATATCCTAATGCCTTAAGGACAACACCCACTGAAAACGTTCATGTACCTCCTTCTGCAATTTTTAAAAGACACACTGTGTATGGCAAAAAGTTTCCTTAATTCAAATGACAGAAAAACAAACTTTCATTTATTTGAGTAAAAATAAAAAGAATCCTCCAGGGCAAAATATTTCCCCCTTTTTTTTTTGGAATGGAATTCCCTAGAAAAAAAGCAAAGTACAATACCTCAAGCTGCTGAGGATGCCCAAGGTTAAAGAATGGTTTGAAGCTGTTTATGCTAAAATGATCTAAGCAAAGAGTAGCAAATAGAGGGTTTTAATGCTATATTAAAGTATGAGGGCTCTCATATAGATACTTTATTCCAGCACTTTTATAGCATGTCTTCACTTTCTTTGTTCTATTTTATGTTAACAATAAAAAGACTTTTTTGTGACACAGTAAGGTAATGAGAGTCAGGAAAACATTTCTTGTGTTGCATGTTACTCAAATAAGAAATACGAATTTTCTTTGCAATTTTGCTTTAGGTGGGATGACATAGCAAAATATTGAAATATATTAAGCATTAATAAACACTTACAGCAAATTTCTTGAATGTTGAGATCCAAACTTACAGCTGGGTAATAGTTGCTAGAAACTAATGTTCACTGAATAACTGTGGAAGCCAAAAAGATCTTTTCTCTTCACTTTTTGTATCTAGAAAGGGTACTTAGACCTGGATTTTAACGTGTAGGCCACTCTCTTTTCTTAACAACAGAAAAAATTTGTAGGAAAATTCAGACTACCAAACTGTGATATTTGCTTTTAATGACAGTTTTGAAGGAGCCTTTTTTTTCTCATTGGCTAGAATGGGAAACTGAACCTAATACTGGCTGTTCACAGTCTGATGTTTAACTTATTGACAGTGCATCCGTCACTAAATTAGTGCAATTTTTAGTGCTTCTAAATGCATAGTCTCAGTGATAATATCTAGGGGATGCATTCTCATATTGTTGGGTCTGCCTCCTGACAAAACTGCCAAGGAGATCAGGAGAGGAGTCAGTGGGCCATGTCCGCCTTCCCTGCGCACAAACTGCCGAACCTCATCCTCAGAGGCCTCCTGCTGCTGCGGTTCCACCTGGGAGTTCTGCTGAGTTCCTTCGTCCTGGTCCTTTCCAGTCGGTTCACTGCACAATAACAAAGCAGCCACCCAAATTGACCTTACTTAATAAAGGTACTCACACATTTCCTTCCTGTGTAAAAGACAGAGGAATTTTTCCACCAGCTGTGCCCGCACAAGTGCTAAACAGTGCTTAGAAAATCTCTTACCAAAGAGTATTTTATTGGTCTTTAAACGTCTAGCATTGGGTATGTGCAGAAAGCTTCTTGTGTATCTATTGAAACTGTATGGAGTCATTTAGATGAATGTTCAGATTCTTTTCTGTAAATTGAGCATGAAGCAATCTGAAAAGACTCATCATAATGGAGTATTTTTTTCATTATTTATACAAACATCATCCTTTGAATCCTCAGCAAAGTAGAACTGAATCTTTCTTTGAAGTAAATATGTCTCCTCAAGAAAAATAAAGTGCTGTGGAGCACTGCAAAACTATTCCCCTCATTCTCTACAAATCAAAGAATATTTTCACATTTGGAAATGAGGCATGCCATTATTAGAAATATTTCAATTAGTTCCAAAGGGAGCTGACAAGTAGGAAAATAGATCTTAATGATATTTTCATCAGATTTTTTTTTCTTTTCAGCAGAATTGAAAAAAAAAAGAAAAATCTGTTCTAGTGGCAAAAGAAATAAGAAAGGAAGAAAGATGAAATCATCTGGCTTTTGTACTTCTAACAGCAACAACTTGATGTTTTGTTTCAGATATTGAAAGCCCAGCTCTCCCTCAGAAGCACCTAAGATCCTGCTTGCTGTTGGGCCCTAGATCCCAGCTAGGCTAGACTCAGGTCAGTGAGATCTTTCTTTTCTGTCACTGATATACTGACTTTGGTCTGGTAAGATAAATGACTTCAATATGACTTGCAATGTTGCAGACTAGTGCAGCTGTGAATGTGAAAATGAGCCATCTAGCTCAGCTTTAGTTATTGCCTGCAGTCTAATAACACCCAGTCTCCTACAGGGTCAGACCCTACCTGCTCTGAAGGTGCTTTCAGCTAGTAGTAGAAGGAGCCTGTCTGACCATTTTGGAGGAGATGCTAAACTTTTTGAGGAATGTAGATTGGTAGAAATAAATACTGTCCTGAAACAATTGCCATGAAAGTATGAAGGTACAGAGATTGAGCTGAGATATGAATAACAAGAGAGAAGATGACAAATTTGGATGTATTGCCTGTGTCTGACCAGTAATCTTGTGGTCAATTTTATTTTACCAGGTATTGCTCTTAGTGCATGGGAAAGAGGAGAAATATCCGCTGATTCACATGATTTTCAAGTGCAGAATGACGCAGAGATCATTAGACCAGGATCCTTACAGTTATTATGGTAGACCTCCTCTAGTGATTTTGAGCATTGGACAAATCCAAAGATCTGTGAGGAGTAAGCAACTCACACTTGACACTCTCACCACCCTCATGATACCAGTTGTTTCTGGAGTCTGTTCCTATCCTTGAAACCAAAAGCAGTTACACTTTCAGCTCCTGTGAAAGAAACTTCAAGATAATAAAAATCAATTAAAGGGTCTGCTGGAGGGCATTTATCTTTGATGTTTGCCGATTTTTCAGGACAGAAACCAAACCCTAGTTCTAGAATGTATTTCTCTGCTGAGTATCCCTTGAGCTCAGCCTGCCCAGCAGAATGGCTATGGCAGGGCACCATGTATGCAACATTTTTTTTTCTTTTTCCCCCCATTCTGTACAAAGGAGCTACTGAAACCTTTTGAGTTGCAGAAGTACCTTAGCTAGTTTTAATCTAGTGTATTACATCCTTCACAAATACCTGCTTTGAGATCCCAGTGAGTCCTGTAGCCTATTCTTAGCCTTATCCTATTTTGGCTTCACTCTTGTCAAGACCCAAGCTGGCTAATTTAAAGCTGTCTCCATGAGCCACAATTAATCTTTTAAGTTCTGACATAGACATCACCTTAAAGATAAAACCCAATCCTTAACCTCTTTAGAGGCTCAATTTCTAGCTGGTGCAGTCCTGGGTTATGTGAGGTGCCTGCCAACTGGAAGAGAAGACAGATCATGAAATGTAAGATTCCTTCATTAAAGAAATTCATACAGCACTGCAACACTATCAGTGCACAAGAAAATCAAATCTTGGTAAACAACAAGAAGCCTAGGAGCTTTGCTAATCAATATGAGTGGAGGCGATCAAACGCTAAAATTGCAGTTACTCTGCAAACTGCAGTCTTTATACTAAGTTTATTTGTCTTCAGAGCATGCAAAAGGGTAGCAGTGGATGAAAACCTAAAGAAATCTGAATGAATCTAAAGAAAGCTCAAATGTTGAGCTTTATGTTGACTGTTTAAATGCTATGTATTTACTAGATGAACAAGCTAAAAACACTCAAATATTCAATCTAAAAAATAAGCTGAGCTGAGGCAACACTTCTGGAGAGCAATCAGATGGAAGCTGCAGATCAAGGATCCTCATATCATGTGCTATAAGAAGTTTCACAAACAACGGAAAAAATACATTTTTCACATGAACATTTCCCTTGCAGCAAGCTTTATGTACCATAACTTTCATTTCCAGTCTAAAGGTGTACTTAAGCCTCTTCCAAATTTTTACAGAAGGTTTTTGTAACCCAAAATCTAACATGTGGCCACATTGGCAAACAACATTTATATAGTATAGCTCATATTACAGACTTTCACCTGCAAGGATTGCTAATTACTATATGCAACGTGACTTAAGTATTAATTTATACATGGGAATTCCTTGTTTCAAAGAAGTAAAGAATAAGAGACAAAATCCAGTATTTTTAACTGTCAAAGATATTCTGCTCATTATAGAATCATTTGTTTAAAATTCTGAGTTTAAATGGCAAACAGATTTAAAAATAAAGCGTTTTTGGCCCTTCCCTAAACAAAAATGATATAATTATGCAGCCATAGTGGAATACCACTAATCAATATTACCTTAAAAGAGGATTTTATGAGAGGGTATATATCACATGAAGACCATGTGTATGCATCAACTTTATCCACAGATTCAGTATATGTTCAGTAGAGTATCACAGCAATAATGAACTCAAACCACTCATTTTAACACTTTTGGCTCTCCCAGCATTTTCCAAGATGGACATCTTTTCATATAGATCCCTTCACTTCACTTAGACAGAGTTAATGATACTAAAATGTCCTCAAGACCTCCAGTTAGAGACAGAGAGCAAGGGCAGCAGCAAACCCTGTTCAGAGTATTTCTCTTCCTGTTATTCCATGAGATGAAAAATTATTGCAGGAATGAAAAACAATGAACTAAATGAACCCTTCTCCAAAATTCCTGCTTTTTTTCATCTTTCATTCACTCGTTAAACTTCTCTCCTTCTCACAGCTTTCACAAGAAAAGGATTGACCTCAGTATAGTCTGATAAGTACTCAAGTACTTGTGGATTTGTTCCCATCTGAGTGAGGATAGCCTGTAATAAAAAGGTCTAAAAATATAAAATATATTGTACCTCCTTCAAAACTGTACAACCTGAAGAAGATAAAAATTCATAGAACTAAAAAACAATGTAAATCAAAGACTTCATGCTTTTAAATTTTGGTATTAGTTGATCTGCAGTATAATGAAAAAAATGTAGATATTTATTTTTATTTTATCCAAACCAAATGAGCATCCCTAATTTATACCAAGGAGGATGAAGCTGATCGTGAAAGGCCAGCTGGGTTGATTACTTTGCTTCATTCATAATGCAGTTTTCTCCCTCTCCCTACGTGTGAAATATCTCAGTTATTTCATGTTCTTTTTCCATTCCTCTAAAGGTACAAATGAAAATATCTTCCTCCTGGATGAGCAGACAGCTAATTTTAAACTAAGCAGATGTGTCCAGGCACAGTGCATATACATCACTGTTGCATAGCAAATGACTTTTAACTGGAATACTAATTTGGGGTTTTGACCTCCAAATTGTTAAGTAAAATGTATCTTAGTGAGTAGTGTGAGTTTGAAACCCCCAGTGATAATGTGCAAAGCAGTTTGGCAGTTTGAGTCCAGGTCTCGATGCACAAGGATGGCTGTGCTCACCACTGCGCAAACAAAATAGGAGTCTTTTTGGAAGTTACAATAGGGCAGAGAGGTTGGGAGGTGTGAAGTAGTTGAGCATGTGCTTTACTTTCACGGTGGATAACAAACCTTTTGGGATGCAAGGGTCATTAGTTTCTTGGATCAGTAATTGCAGACAAACATTTAAAAAAATGAAACTTATAAAGTTATTTAGTAAGTCAGGCATGAAAGGAATTTGAATATAGGATCCCATGCTGTGCTAAAACAGCAGTATAAATTGGTAGCTGTGATCTACATCATGCAGGCAGGTAACTGAGACTGAAACCTTGAGCTCTGAGGGAAGCAGCTTCCTGAAGCACTTCAATTTCCTAGATGTAATGGAGAAAGAAGCACCTCTGAGAGTCTACAGAGTGAAAGCCTCACCTGCCAAGCTGAGGCATGTAAGTCAGGCACCTCTTAAGATACCTCGATACATGCAGGACTCAAAGAGATTCCTTTAGCATTATAAATGTTAGGGTCCAGCTAGACCCCAGAGTTGGGCAGGCTGTTTCCTGGGCTGTTTTTACTTCCTACAAGCCTGTCCTATTCCTTCATATGCCTGACAAACTTATCTTGTTCACACTGATAAATTACTACGGCTGAGTTCTTCACCTCCTCTGCTTAGTTCTGCTCTCTTTGTAGAATAGCAGTACACTGATGTGAAAATGGCACTTGTGAAAAGACAAAGTACTCATTCTCACATAATTAAATCATTAAACATTAAAATACCATTCATGATCATTTCACGTATCCAGACTATATTGCATGCAATCGTTTTCTGTAACATGCCCAAGAAACCAACGAATCAAGTATGTCATCCACCTTTCCTGGTGCTGGAAAGTAGTTTCACAGTGACTGATCACTAAATACTACTTAATTCAGCCATGTAGAACTGCAAATCACAGGAACAATGAATCATCGCTTATTTAAACCGCAAAATCTAGCCCTGTGCTAAGAATAATTCAATCTGTCTATACAAAGGATTGTCCACAAATAACTTCTGCCGTCTATAGTGTTTCTACCTGGCTGCAGATCTCTAAGGACTGATTCTTCCCTTCAGTCTTTTGAAAGTTCAATGAGAGAAAGGTGAAAAGAGCTAGCAGTAGTCTAAATGATGAGGACTTTGCTGTCCTTTAAAAATAAAAATAGTCAAAACATTGCATTTCTCTGAAAGAAGTTTTGGGAACAAGAATATGCATTTGCTTACTCCCTGACCTCATTTCTGTATTTTCAAAGGTTAGGGAGTTAAATAAAATTAGATTACAGCTAAATTATACCAATTTCAAGAAGAAGCATATTCTTATTAAAAAAAAAAAAAAAAAAAGTATGGCAAATGCCTTTACTTTCAAACCTGTTTTCTCATTAATTGTCAAATCAGTTAGGAAAGGGTTAGGCTGAAAAATGTAGGATAAGTAAAATTTTTAGAGTACATTTTTGAAACCACTTTTGGATTTTATTAATGCCTTAAATCTAGTCTCTAGTATTTGACAAATGTTATATTTACCTTTAGGGTGTGCCCTGCCCTCCATCCCTCCTTTCTTCCCTCCCTTCCTTCCTTTGCTCTGTCTTACTTACTCTCTTGTTTCAGATATTTGCACACACTGACAAGATTCCCCAGAGCTTTCTTTTCTCCACGCTCAACAGTTCCAGCTCTCTTAGCCTCTACTCATAGGAAAGATGCTCCAGTCCCTTAACCCCCTCCCCCCCCCCCAAGCCCTCTACTGAACTCACTCTTGTGCTGGAGAGCCCAGTGCTGGGCACGGCTCTCCTGATGTGGCCTCACCAGTGCTCAGCAAAGAGGAAATGCTCTGCGTAATGCAGCCCAGGAGGCTGTTGGCCTTTGCCACCAGGGCACATTGCTGGCTCACATCCAACTTGTCCACCATGATTTCTATATTCTTCTCTTTAAAGCTACTTTCAAGCTGGTTGGCCTCGTGTATGTACTGGTACAAAGGGGTTGTTCTTCTCCAGGTGTAGGAGTCTTGCATTTTCCTTTAGTGAATTTCATGGGATACCTGTTGGGCCATTTCTCCAGTCCATAGGGGTCCCTCTCAAGATGATCTCAGGTCTATAGTTTACTTTTGGGCCAATTCAGTATATAATGAAGCAAGCTCAGATTATAAAACCAAGTCCTACCATGCTCATTGCAAAGACGAAAACTTAGCTCTTGTTAGAACCAGAGCATCTCTTTTAGAAAAATATTCAGTCATAATCACTGTTTTCTGTATAAGATGAAAACAAACAAAACTCCTTCCTTCATCCCAGGCCATAACTTTTGACATCTTCTTCTCTCTGTTAAAATTCTCATTTCATTTTTCGCTAAGAACATATCCATCTTTGATCTTCAGTTAGATGAATTTCATCTTTTAGATTGAAAAACTATATATTTTCAGACTTCTGTTCCTCGTATGGAAACTCTAGCCTGTAGTCATTTATCTTTCTCTTTGGGATTCCTAAAAATTTGGCGAGCTACATGTGCCTATCACAATAGACATATCTCCTCTCTCATTTCATTATTCTCAGGGTTCTCTGAGCCCTCTTTACCCTCTCTCAAGCTTTTGAAACCAAAACATAACATTTTTTTTTACTTGTTGCCCCTGTACTAATGCAGAGGTAATTAGAATACATAGAATTTGGTTGTCTAAGTGTAGGTGCCTAGCAACAATTTGGATGCACTAGGGTGTGTTGCCCGGTCCTCAGCTGCCACTCCAGAAGGGTCTTCATCTCTGATAGGTTCTTTGTCATATCTGCCAAGCCTGCCAGGATGTTTGAGGTATTGTACAGCACCTCATATGGCACTAAATACCTGTGTTTGAGCAACTGAGCCTTACTCACTATGTCCCTACACACAGTTCATCACTTCGTATATCCATTGACTTTATCATGTTAATGTCTTCATCATAGCATTGCATGAGACATGATATTCATCCACATATTTACCTCTCTTTTTTCTCCAGAGTCATGTCTTTCTAGACGAGCAGCTGTTATCCTGCTTGTCCTGCAGTCTTATTCTTTTTCTTGGCTTTGGTTGTATACTTCAGTTGGTGCTGAAATTTCCAGTTTACTGAGCAAATTAGAATACCCCCAAACCATGTTCTCATTATGGTCTCCAATTCTCTCAGTCTTTGAATATCAGAAAGCTGTATAATAGTAAAAGAAAATTGTTTGCATGTTGTCTTCCAAGGGCTAGAGGGATCTCATTAAAAAAATATTCCTTGAAAGTGATTTACCCTTTATGATTATAGGTGGAGACATAGCAATCAACCTTCTAATGAAAGCCATGTTTCTTTCATATCATTCAGTCTCCTAAATGATTTAGTGCTGTATAACATTTCAAATGCCTTACAGAAATCTAAATATATCAACACCTCATGTAATCTCAGTCTGTTTCATTTCTGTTCTGTATTTAGAGGAATTACAGAGTTCCCTGTTTGCTGTACATTTTGTCCTCTGTCTTTGATTTTGAATGTGTTTAAAGAAAGGTACGTCAGCATTAAGATTGTCAGCGTGATGCAATCATACAAATGCAAGAGATTTATTTAAACGAAGGGAAAAGAGGATGTTATCCTTGCTGATGCTAATGGGGCAGTACATCTTTATGAATCATAAAAGAACAAAGTGCCTTAGTCTATACAGACATTTAGCTAAAGTCTAGTAGCATAGCAACATAGCACCCCAAGGGTATCTTGAGGGCAAGGAGAAAACCGTGACTGAAGAAGAAAAAGTAAGCAAGTGTGGTTCTAGTTGCACTGTCCAGTTGCTTAGTATCTGAGACCTGGAACTTTAGATAACAATTCAGAGATCGTATGAAACTCTAGAAAACACATCCAGTTTTAAGATCAAGACTGAGTTCAGTCTTAAGAAAACAGGAGAAGGAGTGTCATTTTTGGTTAGGGCTAATTTCTGACTCTGGTAGGGCCAATAGGAGGTACAGAATAGTTCTGAACTGAGAAAATATTTGTTGCTGTTCCTAGAGTGCTCGTCAGCAGGATAGGGGAGACAGAATAGTAGAAGGAAATTTGGAAATGTTGTCAAATAGGAGTTTGAGTTCCACTCCTATGAGAAATGACTCATCACTGTCTATTTTCCTCCCTCCAAATATTTCTTTTCTACCTAAAATTTAGCATTAAACTCTTAAATCTTTTTCAATATTGTTTCTTCATGATCAATACTCTTCAAAAGTGTTATCTAGGTAGTTACTAGGGTAGTGCATGAATTCCTGAACTGCTAAAAAGAAACAACAAAAAGAGCCCCCCTCTTTATGGAGAAGTAATATTTGCTTTATATAAAAACATTTGAATTTGCACTGCAGGCCTCATTTTCAAAAGTGATGTAAAGTGCTCATTTTTTTTGAATCACCCAAAATAATGTTATCTGGATGCCCTGAAACAGTCATCTAAAATTGAAGAGAAACAAAAAACATTCTGTTATCAGTATAAGCATATCTATGTGACAATTAATTCTATGCTAAATTTTATAGTGAAAATTTCATAGTAAAATAAATTGTGAATGCAATTTTACATACAAATATGGATTAATTTTTATATGCTTATCCATTTAAATGTATGTATTTATATATATCTAAGGTGGTAAGTTTTACTAGGTATCTCCCATTAATTTATGTTGTTCGCAAATGAAACAATAGTGCCCTGTTATCAGAGTATACATATCTGGTGGGACTGGGGAAGGATCCAGACAACTTAAGCCACACTAGCGGATGAGAGAGGCATGAAAAAGACTCTGTATTTGGAACTGTGGCTTGAGCGCTTGGGGACAGACACACCACATCTCCAACAGCAAGCTGTTTCTCTTTCACTCAGTGTTAAAATTTTGATAGTCCTGCCAGCCAGGCTATTACTTTAGAGCTGTTTCCAAAATATCTTATTCAGCTAAGCAGGTGTTTTTCTTTAGTCCGACTATACAATCAACCTGCATGAGTAACTGTCTAAGAATGTTTACAGGACATTTAATCAGCAGGAGATACTTACATTTATGAAGGTAATAGGAAATCCCCTGTGGCTTTGTACCTAATTTAGTCATCTTTAAAGCTTTGTATATTTGCTCTTGCAGCTGGGGACTGGTACTGTCAAAAGATTCTTAGCAGAGAAAAAAAATTCAGCACCTCATCTGCCTGAAGTGAAATTCTTTGAGGTTTAGAAAGGTCTAGCTTCTCTGTTAGATCAGAAAATTATTTTCCTTGTGCTCTCAAAACTGTAAATAGAAATTCATCCATCAAAAAAGACCCTAGAAAACTTGAAAATGTTTTTTTGTTTATGACTGGAGAGTAGCAAAAAGTTTGAACCTTAAGACTTAATTATTAAACAGGATATGTTTTCAACACACACAAAAAATGACATTACACCAAAACTTAAAAAAAAAAAAACACAAAAATTAAAAAGAAGGCTGAAAAGATTAAAAGATTCCCTTGCTATAACCTTCAAATAATTCTAGATGAGAGACAAGATGGGGATAAAATTCTGCCACCCATCAGTACCATGTACTTTGTTCAGTTCCAGAATTTTTTATATCATATGTTGAAAGCCAATTTGTTCCACCTTCTTGTAGATGAGAAGCACGTACTTGAAAGCATTAATCATTTTGAACAATCCTCTGAGATTTGCCAGAATATTTGGCTTACTTATTTTCTTACAATTCATGGTGGAAGTACCTGAAGGGAGAGTATCAAGGAGAGAGGGACATACTCTTTTCAGTTGTCCCATGTATCAGGACAAGAGGCAATGGGCAAAAATTGAACCACAAGAAGTTCTGCCTGACCATGAGGGGGAATTTCTTCGCTGTGAGAGTGACAGAGCACTGGACCAGGTTGCCCAGAGAGGTTGTGGAGTCTCCTTCTCTGGAGATATTCAAAGCCCACCTGGATGCAATCCTGTCTAACATGCTCTAGGTGACCCTGCTTGATCAGGGGCACCGGTCTAGATGATCTCCAGAGGTTCCTTCTAACCTTACCCATTCTGTGACTCTGTGAATTAAGTCTTTCTAGGAGAAAATGATATTTAAACTGATTTTCTCAAATTTTTAATCAAATGTGAAATATCATATTAGGGTTTATGTGGAATTAAGTAAGGTGCTTTGGCATTACTTAATGTCATAGGGACTGATACTATGCAACAAAGCACAATCTCAGCTATACTATTCCTGACATTTAAGCACTGTTTTGCTTTGTTTTATTTTCTTTTAATTTTTGCAGTACAGAGCCTAGATGATCTGGACTGAATATTTCGCTTGATGCTCTGGGGCAGTGAGGTAGCTTTCACTGCAACTTTTGCTTGCAGGCAGATTCCATTTGTATGATACACCATATTTTGTTTGACAGAGTGAAGAAGAGACCAGATCGCAGGGAAAACTAAGAAATGGAGAAAATAGGATTTGTAGTACCTACGTTATCATCCTAAGAAAAACCCAAAACAAAACAAAACAAAACAAACAAAAAAAAAAAAACAGTAGAGTACTTAAGCATACGTTTAAGGACTATTGGAGTTACGGAAAACTTAGTGTTAATCACATAATTTAGGGTGCCATTGGGTAAGATCTCATTCACAATTAATAGTATCCAAAGGGGAAAAAGATACAAGCAGATAAGGAAACAACACAGTGAAGCACATGACCTAAAGCACACATTGCAGAATCATCAGGAGGAGGGCATGTCATATTTTCCATTTATAAAGTCAATTCACATCATTAAAAGTAGATATATCTGCATAGTCCTCCTGCCTTGATATTCTACCTGAGAAAAGAAGCATTCAAGACTAAGAATCTTTTCCTCTCCAAAAAGAGGACATAGGCCTCTATTCCTGAATGTAGCTTAGCTAAGTTTCAGTTCATCACACAGAAAACAAATGGCAAGCAAAAACTTTAAAAAAATCAGCCAACCAAACAACTTATCAGATAGCCAGTAGTGACATATGGCATCTTCATTTCCAAAAAGCAACAGAAAGCTACCTGTTCTGAATTAACTCCCTCACAGACGTCTTATGGGGAACAACTATAATGATCATGATGGTTAAAATGATTGACTCATTTTGCAAGCTCCTGGCTTCTGGATCTAAGCCTTGTTTCATATGCCCTGGCCCTAAGGTTGGTTCCTATGCAATTTCTAGCCAGAATTCAGAGCATCTTAATGGCTGGTCTAAATGATACCAGTGCAGAGGGAAAGACTACTCCACACAACTTTATATATCCACAGTGTAGAAAATATCCTTGTAAATTAGTTATGCTCTACATATCCTGAGATCCAAATAACTTATCTATTGCACATTAATTGCAATGTTGCATGAACTTGCTTTTTTCATAAAATCTTACATTTCATGGTTGTAGTCCTAACCTGCAGACACTGTATTATAAAAGTGCTACAGTGGGCTGAATATGGTGTTCCCTCCTTGTGACTGGTTTCTACATAGAGATACAGCTGCACGCCACTGTGGTTACTCTGTTTCTGCTACCAGATTTTGCATCAGCTTGGGCAGGAGAAGTTCAAATTTCTCTGCAAAATATCCTGCACACATACTCCCTTACTCTAGAAAGGCCACCTTGAACTGAGCAAATTGTAGCAGATAATCAAGGATACTCCATACTGACACAGGGGAAGCAAATAGTGGATGGGATCGTTGCTTCCCCTTCCTTGTAAAGCATACACCATCCTGCTTTTTGTGATACACAGAGAGAGTGAAGCAGAGCATGTACAGGAACACCAAAAGTCCCTCTACAGCCAGATTTTCATTATGCAATACTGCGGTGCTTGTGCAGTAAGGGTGACTGAGAAATCTTCTAGACAAAAATCATCTGTGAAGAACAAAATGCCTGCATGATCTTCTGTTGGTTGGTTTTCAGTGTTCCCTCTGTTCATATTTCTGCTCTTCCAAATATTCTCTACTTAATCAGTTTAATTACTGGGCTTATTGTTAGAGGTGAACATGAGGCCACAGAGACAGGGAAGAATTTAACTGCTGTGCAGATCCTACATTTGGTTGCAGGTTTCCTAGCCCAGGGTTTTCTTGCACAAATTTAACTGATATGATAAGACAGATCTGCAGCCCTTTAAAAGGTGGCTGACTTTGTGTACCACTCAGCAAAGGCAGCATTTCAGAGACTGATGAGCTCTGAGAAATGAAATTCTTTCAAGGTTTCCAAATGTGCATGCAAAAAGACTGAAGTAACTATTTGAAACATTCTGGAATTAAAAATAAATAATATCAGAGTAAAGTTTTAATCATGGTATGGTTACTACTTAGACTTGCTTACCCCTGAATCATTATTTTCCTCTTACCCAAGAAGTTCTCTGACCTCCTTACTTCAGCTTGTACTATATTATCCTGCCTGAATGCAGAGACCCATACTGTGAAGACTCTCATGATATAAAATAGCATCAGAAACAAGATTCCCAAGGGAAACAGCTTACAAATATTTGTTATAACTATAGTTGAAACTAAGTGGATTGCTCTTACCTAGAACCACGAAAATTAGAATAGTTAACTTTTTCTAGGGTTAAGACTCTAGTCTTAACTCTGCTCAGCCCTGGGGAGGCCTCATCTGAAGTACTGTGTCCAGTTCTGGGCTCCCCAGCATAAGAGAGACATGGAGCTACTGGAGAGAGTCCAGTGCAGGGCTACAAAGATGATCAGAGGACTAGAGCACCTGTCCTGTGAGGAACGGCTGCGAGAGCTGGGCCTCTTCAGCCTGGGGAAGAGAAGACTGAGGGGGGATCTGATCAATGTGTACAAGTACCTGAAGGGAGGGTGTCAAGGGGACGGGGACAAACTCTTTTCAGTTGTCCCATGTGACAGGACAAGAGGCAATGGGCAGAAACTGAAGCACAGGAAGTTCCGCCTGACCGTGAGGGGGAATTTCTTCCCTGTGAGAGTGACAGAGCCCTGGCACAGGTTGCCCAGAGGGGTTGTGAAGTCTCCTTCTCTGGAGATCTTCAAGGCCCGCCTGAATGCAACCCTGTCTAACATGCTCTAGGTGACCCTGCTGAGCAGGGGGGTTGGACTAGATGATCTCCAGAGGTCCCTTCAAACCTTACTGATTCTATGATTCTATGACTGGCATGCAGAGGTACTAGACGGAGGAAGTTCCTGGATGTGATCCTATGGGCATGACCCTATGAGCTGCCTGACAATATTGTCACGGTTAGGGGAGGTGTATAACTGGGGGCCTGCTGATATTGAAGTTTCCTCAATCAATTGTTTTGCAGGTAATCCGGAAAAAAATTTCTGGTCAAACCTAGATGTTTGGAGTCAGAAATATTTTTTTTGTCTTCCTCACAATATCAATAATAGAGTTGCATTTCTAGGTCAGTATTCCTGCATTTGTTGGAACAGTCATTTGGCAAGTACCTAGCAATTTTTAGGCGAGCTATGATCCAGAAATCCATTCCCTGTGTTTTGGAAGCATGTGGGTCTTCTTTAACCCTTCTCTCACCCTCTCTACACTTCCAGATGTGTGATACTCAAATGTACATTTCTCCCAATGAAAGTATCAGGAGCAGAACCCTGTGCCCATACCTACTTACCAGCATAAGGGAAAAAGGGGAAGGGTCTAGTCTGAAAATTTCAAAACAGACTACTCAGGGTTATTTTGGAGAAACCAGATCAACAAAACCTGATGTGTTTCACTGAAAAATCATCTCTGATAACAATTTAATTAAGAAACACTCTATCAGGACAATTTTCTTTTTTGTTAGTGGTAAATAACACTTTCTCCATTGTTAAATGCAAATAGCTTGTGCAGAATGGAGCTGTACATGGAACTGCTTTATTATCTACTAGGGATTAGATGTGAATCCTGGCTCTTCTAGGACAGAAGAATAAAAGATGGCATGCTGGCCAGAGTCCATCCATACCAGTCTAGACATGCTTATCAAAAGACTGACAATATATGGTGTCATCCTGGATAGAACGATGAAAACCAACAAGTGGACATTAAGGGTGGCAGCCAAGGGAGACAGCGCATGCATAAGTGGTGTGACTAGAGTTTCGAACCAAGGGCTGAGGTCTCCAGACAGTTAACTGAAGACTGCTATTTTTTAGTGCAGGGCAGGAGTGAATGAATCCTGGCAGTTTTGAGCCAGACAAGTAAGTAATACTGCCAGCAGGGATGTATGGGGACATTTCTTTTTTCATTTGATGCTAAAGGGACCTTCAATAAATAATTTATACCTTATTTTGAAAAGTTATTGTAGACATCTCTGGCTGCACAAGGTTCCAGGTTCCACTGCATTTGCTGAAAGAGTCACTGTGACATCTAAAAGACCCATCTATCGTGGAAACCTTGTCCGGGAGGAGAGTCAGGGTTAAGCAGTAAACAGGCACATCCTGGGTAAACCAGAGGTAATTTTGGTCCTTGGCCCTGGTGACAAACTAAAATATTTTGCTTTGATTATCAAAAGGAAGTATCTCTTATCAGCCCCCAAATAATTGTAAAACTTACAGTGAGTTTTCAGACTTTTTGTTTCCATTCTAGAGTGGAAGAAACTTTGAAATAATCAAAATGTATCAATCCCACCTCACTCCATATCACTGAAAGTATGGTTCTGCATGGGCACACTGGGTGACCACCTGTCCCTTTCTGAAAGTGTGGTTCGTAACACAGGTCTTCAAGGAGCCCATGGACTGTTAATCACTGTTGCCTTAGTTCCATTCTTGTGCCATGTTAGATCCAAACAGTGAGTTGTCAGAAGGGTAAGAATCAATTTCAGAACATCTGACTTTGCAGTCCACTAAATTGTTGCAATACTGATGAATGTCTTTTTTTTTAGCAGTTGTTCAGCATAGAGTAAGAAAGATAAATCTACTCTTTTTGTGTATGTCTTGTTCAGGACATTTGCAAGACTAACTTCTCTTACTGCATTTTTGTACTTACACAGTACTTTGCAGCCACGTCAAAGGAATGTATTTAAATAAAAAATGGCAATCCAAAATAAATCATAATTAAAGAAAATCTGGTGCATATTAAATAAAACCGCTTTTTCTTCTTTTGTTTATATTTTGAAGAATGGGTAGGGAATAGAAATCTTATGTTTTTATTATGTCTGTATTATGTCTGCGTTACGAACTCCTTTATCTACATCTAATCACAGACATGTACCCCTTTACAAGCTTTATGTGGCTTTTAGCTTTTTCTTTTTAAGAAAGTAATTAGCAAGGAGAAACATTCAGAACCTGGCTGGGACTAACAGGTCAGGCACTGCAGTAAAAAGAAATCTGAAGATGTATGTTTGCTGAGACAACAGCAACAGCCCAGGACACCGAAAAGAAGATAAGATATACAATGTCATGGTTATTCTCTGTCATTTAAGATGACACCCAGCTCTTACTGCTTGCAATGTGTATGACAGGACACACAAGCAAGAGGAATTGTACCTCAACGTTGTTAAGCAAATGTTAGGCATCAAGTCAAAGTTAGTTTCTAGGCTCCCTCTACAGTCAATGGAGAAAAATAGATACCTTTGCAGGGCAAGTTCTCCTGCTTTTTTTGGATGTTTACCTTACTGACTTCAAGGTGACTTCATATGCATTTGTGAACCATGAAGCTAAAGGTCTGTGTATCTGAGCATAGAACAAATAAATGTAAAGAGTATAGAAATGATCACCTCTGCTTATGCCTCTTCCATTTATAACTGAAACAATTATTCAGCTTTACTGAATATAAAAATAAATAAATAAATATTTTAAGGTCTCTGAGAAGAGGTCAGCTATCTTCTATGACAAAATGAGACATTTGCTCAGTTTCAACAAAGCATGATTTTTAAAAAGGATAATATTTCTTCATATACATTAATTCTAACCTCTAAAAGAGATCCATATATCATTTTTGAATTACCTCACTTAAAGGTAAGTTGTTAACCGAAGTTAAGTTCCTCCTCACCCACAACCTCAACAGGAGATCTGTCATTTGAGAATTTGTCATCATTAGTTGTCATTAGCATGGCTCGACTTGTGTCCTCTGGCTTTACAGTAGTATCTTCTCCATTGCACTTACCATCATACATTGAGAAGATAACAGATTTCTGTAAACTTTATTCATGATAATCCTCTGTGAATTTAACGTGTATGCTCTAGTTGCCTTCTTCAGCTATTTCTGGCTGTGATCTCACTTCTGTTGAATGACGAGGTTTTGTTCTGTTTTTCTTTTTTGTTAAATTATTGGGGACACTGCTAAAATCATTCTTTCATTTCATTAAGTAGTATGTTGTAGAAGGAGATCTTCAAGGAGATCTGAGTACTATATTCATACAATAGACGTGAACAAGCTGTTCCAGTGACAAATACAAAAGACGAACATTAGGATAACCTTTGTGATAAAAACTCTGTATGCATTTAAATGAGAACTAAAACAGCAGAGGGGTCAGACAAAAGGCAACGAGATAAATTTTCTTGTGTCAAAACATGCAAAACTGATTTTCCTTTGGAAGTCTAAGCTAATATGAATATTGCAAAAGCTGGTGACTGCAAGAAGAGGGAAGGAGAAAAAGACTGTTTCTGCCCTCTAAAATGCATATTGTTGAAGTCAAGGTGTGAGTAGCTATCAAAGTACCAACAACTCCTAATTCCAGGTGCCAAGCTCTAACAACAGACCCTGATGAACATTAATGCAAAATGGACTCTACTGACAGTTATAGACAATCTCAAAATCCAAGTTAGTCATGTGTTTACTTAGTAAAAGTTACAGCTCTCCAGATCTTGTGCCTGATAACTTAGCAGAAACTTAGTACTCTTGCAGTACTCTTTTCCTAGCACAACATACTAAAGAGAAATTAATAAATAATCCTGAGACAGAGCCTCAGCCTTGTAGAGTGCCATGACTGATGTTCCATTGCATTGTCCTATCACAGCTAGTGTGTTTTAATTAAAATGTCATGCTACAGTGGCATCTGAATACACACAAGTTCAAGGCAGTCTTATTTTGTTCCATACTCTTGTCCTTAAATGCAAAATAAAACCACTTTACTCAGGCTGGACTGACTGGTGTATTTCTGTACTCAGTTTTGAAAAGTCTATTTTTCTAGCATGGTAAACACTAGATCATAGCTTCATTGTTGGTGCCAAAACTTCTTACAAAGCAAAAACAGCAGTTGAGCCCATATATCAAGAACATTAGAGTTTCTTGGTAAAAGCCCCAAACTGTAAAATACCAAGAAAGCATTAACAGCTTCTGTTCTTCAATTTAAGGTTTTAGTCTTGGAGAAGATATAAGTGCCCAAAGACTGAACTCTTCAAATGTGGTGGAGAGTAAAAAATTAAAGACCAAATGTTGCTTGAAATTTCACATAAACTAGGAATAAATATTCTCAGGAATAATTTAAGGATCACTATGAAATCCTTATATAAAATGCATTGTACAGATAAATAAAGACCAATAATTAGGTGATACATTAGCATAAAAAAGTCATAGGAGTATTTGAGAATATGGAAATTACCATGTTTCTTCAAGTATCTGCGTGAAAAATCTGTAACATCTAGAAGAAAGTAGTTCAGACGTTAGCCACTAAATCACATCATCAGCCACGCTCAAGTTTTACAGAACTACTAACGTATCTTTTAAAATATTTACAAAATGAGTGGCAATCTCTTCAGCTGCCCTGCCCTACACCCACACTAGTTCCTCTTCTCTTTCAAGCACAGTCCGACTGTGTTGTCTTACTATAGAATCATAGAAAACTGTGTTGGGGAAATGTGGAGCAGGACCACAACGGACTCTGAATATATCATCTGTAACTGGCTAATCTCTTCAAGCCTCCAAAAAGAGCGGGAAACTCCAGGTCACTTCAATAATTAAGCACAGTCTTTTCCGGCAAGATTATTGATGTCAGTGCTCTTTACAGTCTTGCTTTTTCAGGAGTGTCTTACAAGCATGACACAACTCAAAGGACCTTTGCATAAGGTTTGTATAGTGGAAAAACTTCACAGGTACCAACAGGAATACAAATAATGCTTAACCCTTCCCTTCTATAAAGCTACTATGAATGTTTTAGATTCTTTGTTCTGCCACTGAATATTTCCCCTCATAGTTTCTCCTTTTCCTTTCATACCTCTAAGGTGTGAGAGTCAACTGTCCCCAAAATAGCCCTCTTCACAGCACCAAGATAACTATATTCAGCCATTGAAGAGCTAATGTTTATCCCTTGTCTAGAAGATATGTCACTACAAGAAGAATATGAAGTACGTATTTACTGAATACTCCCGTAACGCTACTTTTTTTTTCTAACGTCTAACATGCATAAGCCTTACTCATGCATATTCCCCAGATGATGTCACTTTCTCTCTCTCTTCCTTGACCCACTGGAGAAATGCCTGGTAACAAGTATTTTGTAAAGCTCTCCTCTGAATCCTTGACTCTCTCTTTCTGTAAGTCACCTGGCTCAGTGAGGTTACATGCCCATATATTTGCTTCTGTCCCAGGTTAAATGCAGTCTCACCACTCAGGACTAAGAGGATCAGCTTTAGTACAGGATCAACTACTTCACTCAAGTTAGCGTTTCTCAGTCTGGAGATTTCAGCAGTGACCCTGGCTTAAGAAGCTCCCTATGGCTCCTCTGGTGGTGCCAAAACTGCTCGTGGAGCTGGGATGTGAAATCATGCCAGAACCTGATCGGCTTATATATGTTTCTAGTAATGATCTGCACAAAGACATCTGTTCTTCACCCAGACCTCAGTGAGACCATCCTTACAAATCCACACAAAAAGATGCATGCATACAATGAAGAGGGCTGCATGGAGACAGCCTGAACATCTGGGGCAGGGGGGTGAAGAATGACTTGAACGAGTCATGCTGCTGAAGCGTACCAGGAAACTATGATCTGGCCAGTGAACAGCTGCCTTAGTGTGAGCTCTCTCTGGTGCTACAGCTCCAGATTATCTAACTTGAAATGACTGTTTTGTTATTTGTGAATTCAGGATGCCTTGTGGCCCATGGGCTTATGGCAAAACTGAATCTGTGTGCATGCAGACATTGGCTGAATGCAAATATATGTGCATAACTTTTGAGAGCTCACTCTTACCATCAGTTATCCTGCAATAAATTTAGCTTTCTAAAAATATATTTCATTTGGATTGTCTGTCTTCTTTTAAGAATTACTATTTTCAATACAAATCTATGGTAGGGTCACCAGGTATTCCTGTTCTGCGAGTCCCCCCTTTTTGTAATGATAATTACAGAGATGATTAGGTGTCCTAATTTTTAAAACTACTAGAGAATCTTCTATTGCTATGGGTACAAAATTATTAAGTCTTTGCAGAAAAGAAACAGAAGACTGTCACAAGAAGGAGAGGCATTTTAAAGTGACAGCAAAATAAAATACTAATTGTAATTTTATATTGAAAGTACATCAAACTTTCCCTTATCATTTACCATTACATTTTTCTGACTTGTCAGGTTGCTCATATTCATAAATATTTCAACTGAAAATCAGATTTAAATGAGCCATAATTTTATTCACTGTCAAGTTCTGTAGTTACAAATATGAAGAAAGCTATTAGATTTTATTCCACTAGCTTTTTTCCCCCCTTTGCCTAATGCTACTGTAGAAACCAGGAAACAGCTTACAATGCATCTTTAGCTGTGCAGCCAAAATCCTCTCTTAACATTTATTCGGGTTGGTAGATAATTTATGTCACTCTCATGTGCTAATCCAAAATACTGCTTGTTCTTCCCTAATTCTGTCTAAAAAGTGAACGAAGCTGAAGCAGTGAGTGAATGTTGCCGAGAGAAGTGATTGGTAGTGTCAGCTGTCATTTCCCGTACCTTGCTCCAGGTCTGACTTCTGAAAGCACCTACAAGCGTGGACTTTGGTATGGTAGCGTTCACAGTCGAGGCACAACACGACAAGCCAGTTGTGCTTCTCTGGAGCAATGCAGACAGGGCTGCTTTGTCACTTCGTGACTTTTAGGTAAGAGGCTTGATTTTGTGAGAAAACTTCCAACAGAAATTCAGCTGTTTCAGACTCCAACATTTTTCAGACTATCTTATGAAATCACACCTCACCGTTGTAACAAACTCAACCAACTGAAAAAGGATAGGAATAAAATAGGGCTTACGCCCCAAATGCCTCACAGCACATGCATCTCTTCTTTGAGGAAACATTGCTGATGTTCTTCTGTAAATTATTAGAAATCTCAGTGGCCAGTCCCAGTTAATTTAGAAGCACTAAAAACTGACTCTATAGGACAGTCTTAGGCAGATTGCAAAGAGAGATAACAGCTTCTTTTCCTACTTGATTCTCCAATTATAGATAAATATAAATAAATAAATGTATCTGTATATTTCAGGTGAATGCTAGAAAGAGACTGATTGCATAAACACATACTGATGGAAAATAGTACATGTGGAGAGTACAGCATTTTCATTAAAACTCTTCTTTACTATGCACAGGATGAAAAATCATCATATAGATTTAATGCAATTTAATTGAAAATAAAACCAAACGAATGTCAAGAAGAAAACAAGAGCTAATGATGAAAAATACTGAAAAAGCTATCTATATCAGGAACAACAAATCCTACTTAGTCATGGGTAGATTTAAATACCTCTTTTGGTGAGTAACATGCTTCTCTTTAAATGTAGCTATGAAGCTACATTTAAATACTGGAGCTATGAAGTAAAACATTTGAGCTAAATAAGGACTGTAACATCTGGCATTCAGGAACTCAAGTGTCCTTGAAATTTATACAACAGTATACATCACTTTTCTTTTTGCCCTATTCTTCTCATTTTTTAACATCCTTCTTTGCAGCCAGGGAGAATACTTATTCATTTCTGGATCCCCAGTTGAATCCTTTAGGTTAGTCCCTTAAATCTATGTGGTTTCACTGTCTTCATTTACACAGAGGTAACAATACAAAATTTAGTTCTCTTTTGCCAAAGCTATGCTTTTATATCATTAATGATAACTTCAAAGCCCAATGGAGAAAGCAAAATGAACTAAACCATTCCATTCCTTTTTGTTATTACAGAATACACTGACAACAATAGAATCTCTGTTTAAAATATATAATATGATATAATCTCATACTTAAGTTAAACTACATGCCTCTAGTATGTTTCCTTTCTTTATTGTATTTCTTTATTTCCACTGGTTCATCTGGGTTGGGCATGTCTCTTCTTCAGAGCTAAGCACTTTGAATACTTTCTAAAGGGAATTTGATCAGATCCTTTCACTGCAAAGCGGACACCTGTGCATGTCCAGGAGTGTTAGCTCTATCAATGTGTTTCTTTAGATGAAAAAGAGAAAACTAGATCACTACATCTCTCTTGCTCTGAAGGGGAACAATGATATTCTGCTAGTATCTATTTTAGTGCTCTGCACAAGCTGTTTCATTAAAACTCTTCATCCCCCTAAAGGGGGTGGTGGAGCAGAATCTAAGAGATAAAACCCTACAATAATTGCACACAATTTAGCTCCCAAATGGAGCCTAACATGATTAAAATAATAAGCATCACACTGTGCTCAACAACACTTCAAGTATTGTACCTGGTTATAAAACGTTAAACATGTCTCCAAAGCAACACGTTTTAAATTAAAACTGTAACAGCAAGTCTGGAGAACATTACACTGTGGGCCAGAGTGCTGTCAGTCCTAAGGGTGTTGGTAAAGATGGGAAAACATTTGCTGTCATAGTCAGAGACTGGACAAAAATACAGCTCTTTCCTTCCCTCACAGAAAAGCATCTGATCCAAAAGTTGATCCTGTTACTGGAAAGAATGCCAGTGGTTTCAATGATTTGATGATCAAATCCTAAATCCCGAGTTTTCGGTGATGTTGCTGAATTCGTTAGGTTCTTGCCTATATCCATGCTTGGCCATGGCCTCTAGCTCTTCTGAGGTGACTGCCATCCCTCAAAACCGAGGGCTTGCAGGAGCAGGTCAGCATTCAGGAGTAGCCAGAAAACATTTCAAATGTTAGGAATTATTAAGAAAGAAGAAGAGGCAAAAAATCCAGCATCATAATGGCACAGTATAAATCTACAGGGTGTTTGCATCTTGAACACTTAATGCAGTTCTGACATCCCTGTCTGAAAAAGGGGTAAAGTGGAAGTAGGAAAGATCCAGTGAAGGCAACAAGAATGGACAAAGGAAGAGACTGTTTCTAAATGAGGAATAGCTGAACAGACTAAGGATTCATTAGCTTGGAAAAGAGATGACTGAGGGGAATATAACAGAGGCAGTATGGTAAGCAGTGTGAAAGTCAACAGGGAAGGATCATTTCATTGTCTCTTTCAGTGCAAGAACCAAGGGGGTTTTAATGAAACAAGCAAATGGTAGCATCAAAACAAGAAAAAGAAGGTCATTCTTCTCACATTGCACATGTAACTGAAGACTCTTATAGCTCTATGTGGTTGATTTAAAAATTCACATGAGCTGAAGGAGTACTTGGACAAATCAAGAGGGCAAAAAGTGCATTTCCGTCTACCAAATGCAAAGACAACATCTCTACTCAGGAAGTCTCTGAGCCACAAATTGCTACAGTCTAGAAGAGTATTTTTGAGGAAGTATCTTTGAGGAAATGTATTTATATTGCTTGTTTTTATATTGCTTTTGTACTCTTGCATGGTCAACCTACTGGTCATTGCAGTAGAACACTGGGTTGACTGGACCTTTCTTGAAATACCTGTTCTTATGATTTTATGTTGACTACATTAACAGGAAAGCCGGTAAGACATAGAAATAAGTCCATAGTTTATAATACAGGCAAGATACAGTAGCATATTTTTTTGTTTGTTTGTTTAAATGATATACCACTGTGGATCTTTATGAAACTGATGTTTCACAGTTTCAGTTGTCCTGGGGGCAGCAAAAATACTTAACTCTTTTGCAGTCAGTAAGTGTTGTAAATAACTTTTCCTAGATGACTGGCTCTATGGAACATCCGCTATTGCCTTTGACAATTCATTGTTCTCCTTGGGAAAATAAATCATTTCTGATGTACCTAGCTTTGTCTGATAACAAGGGCTCCCATGGTTTTTTATCATATGCCAGTTTTAACTTCCCTGACAAACCGAAAATCTGTTGATTAATACCAAAATATTGTCCATAATACATGGAATGCATTGTAGTACAGACCAAGAAACACTTGTTTTATAAAGTCATCACAAATAATACTAATTCACTACATGAATCTGGTCTCTCTGGTTGCAGAAAAATACCGTGTGTCATTTGCAAATATGCCCACTATCATCAGGTTAAATTAGTGTGATATAATAACAACAGGTTTTGCAGCCCACACAACAGACATGAACAAAGAGAAAAGGAATCAGAAAATCCTCTGTAATAACAGAAAATCTCCAACTATCTTCTGGTGTAATTTTGAGAATAGAGATATCAATTTTAAACATCAGAGTATTAGTTTAACTTAGATATAAATCTGTTTGCTTTAATAAAATTTATTTTTCTAATTTACACCATAGATTCAGGCCTCTGGGTTTTTTGAAACATTTAGACTTCCTTCTTTACATTGCACTTCAAACTATGTAGCTACATTGTTACTGCTTTTCTGGAAGAAAGAAATAACTAACTCATTTGTGCCCAGAGTAAAGAAAAAATACAGTTTACATTTCCCCTTGAGTTACAAAATACATTTTTGTTTTACTGATTATACTTCAGAGAGAGAGACATTTTCAGTGACTGTAGTAAACCCTCTTGTTTTTGAAGATGTAAGGGATTCACCACTTTAAAAAAATGTTAACTATACTGATATCAGAAACCAAGAAGAGACAATGAGAAAGGGACTTTACAACACTTTTTTTTTTTTTTTTAATCACTTTTCAGATTAGAGGAATTTGAGGAGTTCCAGAAAACTGCTGACTTCTGCAATGAGTGTAAGAGGCTAAAAATAATAATTTTCACTCTATGTAAATGTATTTGAGAACAAGTGTCAAGAAATAAATGGTCTGGAGTTCTGCTGAAGCATAAACTATAGCACAGTCTTCAAAAAGTACATCTACTTTTGCTTCGGTGAATGGGTGTTCATTGTTAATTTCTCAGATGTGGAATGCAAACGTACTCTTTGTGAATTTAATATCGTACTTTTTGAAGATGAGGCTGTTTAGCGTACTTGGTAGTTTGTCTGGTATGCACCTGTTTGTTTTGTTTGTCTTGCTCTTGATGTCTGTTTCCATGCTTCTTGCTTGTGATTCTTCAGTCTGTGGTGTGGTCTGTACTGTGTCCCGGGAAAGCAGAGGCTATGTGGTAAGTCTGCATGGTCCCTGTCTCCATCTCCCATTGCTAAGCACGGAGTAACCATGTTTGAGTCTTATTCAAAATCTCTCACGTATCGCAGGGCTTTCCCTATTGGGAAATCCCTCTGGAAAGCATCAGTGCTTCACCCCACTGCAGCTGTGGCTCTATGAGTGTGGCTCTATGAGGAGTGGGGCAACCTCAGGGGTGTCTCATTTCTGGACTGGAGTCACAACCCTTGTACTAAAGCAAATTTACATTCCCAGACTGCACCTTAAAAGCCCGAGCCAGAAGCACTGCTTGCACTCTAGTTGAATATAAAAATCTTAAAACTCACAACTCAGTGGAGCGATCCCCAGGCTCAGTGGAATAGCTATATCAGGGCTACGCAAGCACCAGATATATTCTAAAGATGACTAAACAAATGAAATGTTAGTATTTTGTAAGAAAGGATCCACATTGTTCATTTGGCTAAGTTTGGCAGCCCTTTAACAATTTGGCCCTTTAACAGAAGTTGTTCTTCTCTAGGCCTCCTACTCAGCATAATTCATGATTACTTCCTGTGGATTGCAAAGGTGCAGGTGCAACACTCAAGGGGGAAAAAAGTGCATCTCGGGTACAAGGTGAGAAATCCTGTAGAAGAGACCCCAAGACTCACAAACCTGGTAGGAAAAGTGTGACATGAGTTTTAATCCTAATATTGTATTATACAGGGACAAGCTCTACTGTGTAAATGTTAAATTAAAACATATAAAGCAAGGTACCTCTTCATAAATCATAGACATCTTTATTAAAAGAAATCAAAATGCAAAATCAAAGATACACGAGGAAGTAAAGATTCCTTTAAAACAACCATCTCAATGTAATTGTACTGTGATCGTATCAGTAAAGGCATAGTCCAGAAGTCCCCTTGGCTAGGCCTGGCTGCTGAGAGATGCCTGGTGAACCTTTGTGGTCTGTGGCAGGTGCATTAGCAGCACCGGCTTCCCTGCCTTGTCTGGAAATGGCACCAGGGCTTGTTAAGCAGGTTCTGTGCAGCAGTTATCCCAGGGATGTCATTTCTCTTCTGCTGCAAAGCAGCTCAGGTCATGGCCACCCAAAGGAGTAAAAAAACCCAGCTAGAATACTGAGGAATACTGCAGGTATGCTATTCTTAAAGGTTTTCCACCTTTAAATCCACCGTGGTGGATGATTTGAGTTACAAACACACTGTGGTGAGATTTTCCCAGTTTGGTATTTGTTTTAGTATGACTGATACAAAATGAGCAGGCAAGTGACTAAATTCTGGCATATCAGAATGTTTTACAATTTCAATATCTGAGAATAGGTGGTACAACCCCCCAGCTATCTATTACACATTTGCCTGTTTTCCCACTAGTTTCTACAGAAATCTCTTAAGGGCTTGTTATCTCTCTGTCTACTTGCTTATTATTATTTCCAAAGTTTGTGTCATTTCTGTAGAGAATGGCTCTCAGTATCAGGATTGAAAAACAAGAGAAGGGTCAGGAAATGGGTGGCAAGGCTCTCTTCCTGGTGTGCTCCAGTGGGAGCAAGAATGTAATGTTTTATGGGAAGTACTATTAGGATGCCATAGATGATGAAAGTGCCTGGACAACAGCACTGTAATTAGAGTGTCCATTCATTTTAGAGACATATTATTCTTCATCAGAGGCCCCTCTAATTATTGCTTGTAGCAACAAAGCATCAGAGATTTTGTAATAGGATATGTTTTTAACGCCACCTGTGAGAGATAGGTATATAAAGCCTACAGTCTGCTAATGGAGTTTATATCCTGAATTTCATTTGTGAGTTTATGCCGTGGCTTAGTGGGACCAGAAAGAACAATCTGCTTTGTTTTATTTTGTTTTTCTGATTTTGTTACTATAGTAGTAAAACAAATGCAACAGTTGGAGTAATAGCTGTGTTTTGGATATTAACTACATTTTGAATAAGACAATGCACTTAGTGGAGTCAAAGAAGTGAAAGTTGTTTCTAGAGAAGACAGGTTTAAATTGTGTTAATGTCACCACGAACTGAAGAATTTTCTTCGTCCTTCCAACAATTTCAAATATGAATCACTGGTGAATGAAGATGGTGAATTGTAACCCTCTGTCTTCATTAAATGTAGTAAAATATAGTGCCTGGAATCCAACTGGACACTATGATTGTTGTTTACAGAGCTTGAGGACTCTTTGCTCAAAGGAGTGGCAAAAAGACGTAATAAATCCAGGAGACACAGATTTTCTAAAGGAAATCTGATCAGATCCACCACATACTGCAGATCCCTGCAGCTAAGTGGTGTAATGAAAACATTTTCCAGGTCTAAGAGGGATACCAGGGATTCTTTTCTTTAAGGGATTTTTCCTTCCATACTACAGCCATACTACAGCTCTCCTAAAGCAGAGGGGAGAGCGTACATGGGCCTTGCTGCATTCAGGTGGTCTAGCTAATACAGTGAATTTCTACAAATCAGACAGGATCCTCTATGCTAAGAGATGTTCCAGCATCTAAGGTCAATATCAAGTGAAGACAAAATATTTTGAGGCTTCTCTGCTCTGAGTGTGGATCTAACAGGCCAGGTGAAGTCAGTCTTCAGGTAGCTTCCTTGGAATAATAATAACTTGAAATATATTTCTTTGTGTCAGAAGTAAAGTTATTTTGCAAAGTTAATATACTACTTATTTATACCTTTTGCCTGAACTCATAGTTGAAGAATAAACTATGTGAAATGATCCATCTAAGCTCATGAAAGATCAATAATGCCTCTACGTCTATCCTGCTATTTTGAATTTTCTGTGATTAGGGTCAGATTCATTGATCTGCTCATGGGCACTTGGGGAAAAACAGATACATTAGAGTACCATGAATAGTTATCCCAGAACAAAAGAATGAGACATGTGAAATTCGTTTGTGTTTTTCTACAGTCACACAGTACTCTTCCCAATGGTAATAATGACTTTCTATACTAAGAATTACCATGTATGTGATGATTTAATTTTAGAACTATAATTTCAATTAGTCTTTTGAGAAAGAGCTCAGCTGGACGTACTCCTTTTTTTCTGCTTTGTGTTCATGTGAGTTGCTTTTCCATAATTCAAAGCCAAAAATTGTGTGGGGCTTGCTTTTTCCAGGAATTTACCATTAAAATGAGATTTAATAGCAGAAAGTATTTTGCCAAGAGCATATGGACTTTATTCACTATGCCTTGTATGCCCTCCTTTAGCATACTGCTGAAGGCTTGGGGTGGGACCTAAAGGCAAATTTCTAATGCCCGAGAGGATGTTTTTGAGAAAATAGAGCCAGACTCCTCACACAGGTGCATGGCAGGAGGGAGAGAGACAATAGCCAGAGGCTGAAATAAGAGAGGTTCAAGTTGGATGTAAGGAGAAATGTTTTCCCCACAAGGACTGTCAGGTAGTGGAGAAGCTTGCCCCGCAAGGTTGTGCCATCTCCATCCTTGGAGGTTTTCAGGACCGACCTAGACACAGCACTGAGCAGCCTTGAGTGACCCTAGAGCTGGCCTTGCTTTTGTCCCTGGACCAAAGGCGACTGGACTTGAGGCCTCCTGAGGTCCCTTCCTGCCTGAACTATCCTGTAGGGAGAGAAGGTTGTGTCACTGCCCTTGCAGGAAGCAAACACAGGAGACATCTTTTCTGCTTGGAAAGGACAGCAGTAGCCACCATGGGGAGTCCTATCCCTGCACAGGGCAGAATTGCCCCTGCAGACCTCTGTGTTGTCTGCAGACTCCAGGAGCTCAGCTGGACTGGAGATCATCGCTCTGAGCTGCAGTCTCAGTTACACACAATTCCTTCAGATGACCAGGATGGAGGGAATGTTAGATAGCATGAACTGGGGGGGAAAAAGTCATGAAAAAATGGGAACAGCCCCACACTGAAGAATTCTTAATGTATTGTCTTTTAACTCCACCTAATAAAGGTCAACTTGCAACTTTTTCAAACTTTTGGACTTTTGTACACATGCCTTCTAGTCTTGATTTTCAAAAAACAAAGATATAAAAGATCTCACTGTCCTTCAGCTCTTCTGTCCTTCTGGGCACATTCTTTACATCAGATGAAATCCTATTTCTACTGAAGTCGGTGGAAATATTTCCACTGACTTCAGCAGTCTAAATAGTATCTTTGAGGTCCTGTAACACAGAAAATCAATATAAAAGCAGAAAATAAGGCATATTCATTGTTTAGGCTACAGAGACTGGGATAACTTGGAGCAGCATCCTCAGCTTTCACATTAAGAATGACTAATGGAAAAATATGAAACATCTCTAGAAGAAAGTTTTATTTGTGATAGATGCATGACTAAAGCAGCTCTGTAAATTTTAGACAAAAATAGGTTTTCATGAATAGATTATTACTAATTCAAAATAAAAATTCACTAGAAAAATATTTTAAATGATTTGTAAATTTTAGACAAAAATAGGTTTTCATGAATAGATTATTACTAATTCAAAATAAAATTCATGAGAAAAATATTTTAAATGATTTTTGGTCTGGAAAATCTTCACGTTAATTTTCTGTTTTGAAAATTCACTTACAATTCAATTCAATTATTTTTATTTTGATACATTATTTCATTATGCCTTAGAAGTAGTAGAACTTATCACTGCGTACAATGTGGTACAAACAAATGGTGCAAAACAAAGTGATACAAACAAGTGGAGCACTGCAATGGAAGTATGAGCTACTCTGATTTAAAAAGGAAAATAAAATGTTTAAAAGATTATTAAGTAGCAGCTACTTTTGTTTAAACATTCTATTACAATGTTAATCACTATTGTAATCATTATTACTTTGACATTTTCTAACCCCAAATTTCAGTATTTTGAAATGAAAAGAATTTCCCAAACAATGCCTGCAAATTTTATTCTATAAGGAATTTTAGGCATGTCTGTTATTTGGCTTCTGAGTGAGAAAAAAAATGTTTTTTCCAGAAAAATAGAAATGCTGATGGTCTATTATCATGGGCCTTGAGAAGGTTGTTTGAAATGCCACAACACTCTCTGTGTAAGTGGAAATGGCACGGTTGGCATTAAAGCTGATTCTTTGTCTCAGAGTAGTGTAATGAAAGGCAGTGCGATAACCCTTGTAAAAGGCTTTGCAATTGTTTGTAATAAATGCAGGAAATGTGAGGAGAATGCAAGTTGTTCTATTGTGTTCTTTAACAGCAGAAGTCCTCTTTATCCATAACCTTTCTGTGCACTTAGTAATTAGCAGTTTATTATGCCGAGAATGAATTGCTTCTTTCTGACTCCTAACCAGACTAATTAAACGCAGTCATTAATGTAAAGACTGTATGAAAGAGACGCTTCATACCTGATCAAACAATTATTTTAGAAGGTGCTGATCCTCTTATTGTTATTCAGAATATTTTTCGGTTGATTGGAGATGTGACAATGGCACAGCATATTAACAAAGTAATGGAAACGAATGGTTCTGAAATATAAAAAGATATTTCTGCTCTGTTACTTCAATGAAAACTATGCAAAAAACCTGTCTTCCAGAGATGACAGAAAATATTTGTCAAATTAGCATGCAGTTCTCATTTTTTCAAATGGAGCTATCAACTTTTTAATGAAAAAAAATGCTGCGGAAAATTTCACAGTACATCAGTAAACATTGCAACTCATGTTATCACTGTATACACTGTATCACCCGTGACTGCACAACTGCAGCTTTTATGCCTTGCTCATTTTCCTGAACAGAAAAAGAAAAAAAAAACAAAACAAACAAACAAAAAAAAAACTTATACAACCTTTTGTTTTCTGGACATACTTGTGGATAAGTTTAATTAGGTTGTTAATAGATATATTTCATGTGTATCATAATTGGTTTGTGGCCAGGCAACAGCAATACTTGAAACTGAGGTGCTTCTCTGAGTTGATGAGGCAGTCAGAGTTGGGACCCAAAGACTGCTCTGGTGAATCCTTGCAAATGGGCAGGGATTAATGGATGTTAAGTTTTCATATGAAATATCTGTTACTGGTCACTGTCAGATCTGATGTTGTTAGATAGACAAGCCTCAGGGTTGAATCCTGAATAGTTATACCTATTTTTATTCTTTCATGTATTGCTGAAAGAGATATAAACGCATTGCAGGAAACAGTATAGGAAAAATGATCCCTCAACATTATTTTTAATAACTTATCAGCAATTTTAATTCAGCAAAGTGATAGCACTGATCAAAATTGTGGGGATTTTTCTTAGGCTGTCTGATCTCATTGTCTGTTCATATCAAGAACAACACATTTCCCAACCAGCAATATCTTGTCAGCTGTGCACATACATTATTTGGAGGTTCTGAAACCAGTCCAGAATAATCCTTTGAAATGCAGGGAAGGATCAGAATAAGTATTGCTTAGAGAGGACAAATGAAATATTCAAAAGCTAAGCACTTACCAAAAATAAAGATGACAAATCTGTGTCCTGTTTGAAGCAGCCCCAGTGCTTGCTGGAAGTGAGAAAAGGGCAAGTTGGAAGAACATGAAAGAGACGGCTGTAACCTGTTTAGTGTTCCTGAAAACACAGGAAGAGTAAAATATGCTGCTGAAATCCCGAAGTAGCCAGAGGCAGCCAGCCACTTGTTATATGAGAGATGAGATTTACATCCACCCTATCCCACTTCCCTGGTATCATATGGATGACATAAGTCAGGGACTATTTGCTATTTTATGATTAAACTTTTGCCTCTGACAAGATTTCTGCTCTATACATGGGAAACTATAGCCTTTCCAGGGTTTGTTGGTTGTTTTTTTCTTTGGTACATAAAATTGGTAAATTTTTTACAAAACCTTTTAGTTTTTAGTTTTGCAACATACCCTTACATAAGAATTTTAGTGGATCAAGTGGAGGAAATTCTTCTGAAGATTCATGATGAAGCAATGTGTGGAAGGCCAAAGTATCAATGTGAAATGACTATAGCAGTATTGTGGTATAAGATAATCTTTACAGAAGCAAACATTGCTAGAAAAGAGTTGGGGCCTAGTTTTGGGTTCATACAAGTAAAGAGAAAATTTCTGCTCATTTAAATAGCAAATATTTCTAAGAAACAGCTTATAAAGCATTTTGCCTTCACATTGTCCCACTCCCATCTGATTATGATCTGATATATACTGATAGTCCCCACCAGCTGTATTATCCCAAACAAGAAGTGAAAAATGAGGTTTTAAACAGTAAAGGGACGAGCAGTCTTGCAGTCTCAGCCTCGTGATGAGAGACCAGGCCAATTACATCCTACCTGGTATTCTACATCATGAGATCTGAATACATTTTCTTAGTAAAAAAAAAAAAAAAAAAAAAAGTATCTTCATCCCCCTGAAAGGCAGATTCATGTGAGCAGAGAGGGCTACACTTACTGAAACCATTTGTACTGCTATTTCCATTGTTCTAGCTTTCAAGCATTTTTTGCATCTGTCCTGCTTCTTGTTACATGTTTTTCATTATCTATGGGTGAGATCAGAGCTACTGTTTGAGCTCCAACCTGTTTGGCTTTTATCATCATTCAATTACAGTTTTCAAGAATTTTAAGAGTGGGCTACTGGAAATCACTGTAGTCTCCATCCAGAAAGCAAAACCTCCTCTCATACAGATGTCTATGGTAGGAAGTGGATTGCTCTCTTACTAGGGCTGATGAAGGGAGTCCATTTAATCTGTCTTATACATCTGCATTTTAGATGCCTACAGTCAGTCAAAATCAACCTTATCCCAGTAATTTCTGGAAGAGATTCCCAAACTCAAGAATCATTCAGAGTATTTAATATTTATAATCCAATTATTCTGTTTGGCTCCACTGATCATGTAGCATATTTATGATGATAACTAAATAAGCACAGCCCATGGGATTGGATTTCCAGTATGAATACCCCAAATTAAAATGTGATCATTTTCATCTATATTTTGCTATTTGTTTCCAATCTGCTTCTATTTGGTCAAGATTTCTACCATCCTGGGTTTTGGAATATTCACACAAAAGACAAAAGAAGAGTGAGACTGCTGAAGTGAATTCATGTGAAGATGAGCAGACATTTCTGGATCTCTCCTTAAATATTTTTCACCCATTTCCAGTCATGCTTTCATTTAAATAATACTACCTAGAGATAAGCGACCGCATAGATATTATGAGAAAACCGAACTGCATGAGATAGTTCTAATACTGAAGATTCTAGTGGAAGTCAAGTATTTGTGTCACAGGTTTGTTATAGAAACTAAGAATGTATCTCTGAAGACCTACTTGGTAAAACTAAATCAAAGAAAAATAATTAGAAAGTCAAGCTGCTTATGAGCTCAATTAAAAGACTACTTCAGTTTTGCAAAACTCCTTTCCCAAACTGACCTAGCTGATGGAGAGAAACAGTTTCCTCCTGGGGGCAATTCAAAGCACATAAATTGAGATTCTTGCTCAGTGGAGACTTCTCAGGTTAAAAGATAGCCTGTAATTTTTATTAAAAAACAAACAAACAAACAAACAAAAAAATCAAGTGGAGCAGCAGTTCTTATAAGAAAGGAAAAATTATTATTTCAACACTTAGTTCTACTGACCTTACTAAACCGAGCAAGACTTATTCCAAAGAGCTCTCTCCTGAAACTGAAGGGAAGTTATCAGGCCTAAGTGTTTTAAAATGTCATGGTGTTTAAAAGTTGTAGAATTGAATACTAACATTTGTGCCCCTGATCTCTCTAATCACTTATTATTTTAAAATCTACTGAGTAACGCAATACTATTTCCAGCTTGAGGGGAGGTGGTTCAAAACCAATTCCAGTCTCAGTAGATCAGCTAATATACTTTGTTTCTCAGCATTCATAAAACACGTTGGAGGCAGATGTTTGCATTTTTGATGTCATTTTCAATACTGTTTTAGAAACAATAGACTGCTATCACAGCTAATGCATTTTACATCTGTGTGTCATGCAAGAAATGTCATCTATGACTTGCTATTCAAATATATTAAAATCTAGTAGGCATTTTCATCTATTTATATGATAATACCTATATAGACAGCAATAATAATTTTTTAGATTAGATAATTATAGTAACATTTATGGGTCCCTTCAGGCAGACTACTTAACCTCCTATGTTAGGGGAATGATTGCTTTTGGAAACCATACTTTTTAATTTACTAAAGGATTGTTAGCTAAAGATTCTCCTATAGGGAGATTGAGTAACAGTTGTTTTGCAGAGTAAGCCAAGTGAAAAGACTGTGATGCATCTTAGCATCTGCATGTTTGATTGAATGTTCCAAATCCTGTTTCTTCTCTTACTCATGATCTGAAAATCTGTGTGGGCTCAGACCAGGCAAGAAAGACATTTTTATTTATTTATTTTTTTTAATAATTCAATCACTCTTAAATTAGTTGCTTTAAAGCAGTTCCTACAGTGAGCATAATACCAATGTTGGTAGGTGCAGATGCTACTGGCAGAACTTGACTATACAGCAAACCTGTTTTCCAGAGAAATTCCTTGATTTTGAAGCAAATCACTTATTTGTGTTGCCAATTTTAAAATAAATAGTGAATTATTGTAAGCTGGAGATACAAGTAACCATGTCACAGCATCTCTCAGCACTCTCAAATCAATCTGATCAATACTGTAAAATTTCAGAACAAATAAGCACAGTGCATTACAATTAATTTTACCTGGGGATCTGAACATGTTAAAGAACACAACAACCTTATGATGTATATTTCTGTAAGTAATTTTCACTGAGACAAAGTACACCGTTAGTAGACATTTCTCAAGGGCAGGTACTTGACTGTACATAATGAATTTGAAAATGTACACAGAATTTGGAGCAGGAAGAATGCAAAATGTGCACGCTGGTTAAAATTCAGCGTTATTATTACTTCAATGCCGCAACATGCTTGGTTTTTAATGTCACTTTTCAGACAAATGCAGGGAGACATTTCCCTGCCCAAAGCACTTACAGAAAGCCTGTGGCGATGATCCTGCCACTGATAGCACAAGGAAGAATGTTGTCTCTAAATGGAGAGTCCTTGAAGCCAAAGGGTAGTTTGAGGATGAATCAATCAGCTCATGTGCCATCATTTCTAGTAGTGTGAGCCTTAGACCTTAGTTCTGCTCCCACTGATCTTTTACTGTTGCCTTCAAAGGCTGCAGGATGAGCTCAGAGTCATATAAAGTACATAGGAAGGAATAAAGATGAGAGGTAGATTTAACACAAAGAGGTAGAATTCAGCATGCTCTGTAAGGTATCTCCAGAGCCAACCATAACAAAGTATTATTTTTCATATTTTATGGGTAAGAAATTGATGGATGCGGAATTATTGTCTAGAGGTACAGTCTAGAGGTATACAGTGTATATATTATTATATATATTTATTATTTATTTATATATTTATTATATATTTATTATTTATTATATATATATTATTATATATATTATTATATTATTATCTATAAGATAATTTTGTTCTCACAGGAAATCTATTTCAAACAATATTTTCTATATAGATTGAAGCAAAAGTTGAAATTCTCAATTTTTCACAGAGCCCAAGGAAATTCCGGAACATCTCAGTTCAGAAAGATGAGCTTTCTATTTCTCAACAAGATCAAAATCAAAATATATAATACTAAAGCATAAGTAAATGACTGTTAATGTACATTAAAATGTAATAGTTTAAAAAAATGAGCAAAGCTTAGTTAATAGATTCATTATTTGAAATTTTATCAGAAATTATAATGAAACAGGGCATTGATCTTGACAGATTTGTGCTTCAAAGGACATCTTCAACAGTCTTAGATCTTGGATCTATGGCTGGAGATCTTTTTTCTGGGTGCATAAGGAAAAAAACGTAAGGCACCTTGGTCTCCTTTACCAGTGCAATCTTTGAACACAAGAACTCCCTACTGTCTTAGAGATTGGCCAAAGGAGGGTATGGTCATCCTGGGAAGAGACACACACTGGACAGCTGCAGCAAACAGTGCAGTGCACGTGGCAACATTTCTTGTGAACTAGAGAGCTTCTGAGACATGCTGTGATCCTTTATGGAGTATGCAGCTTTATAAAACCCTTTCTTAAAAATTACGCTAATATAACCAAGGCCCATCCAGCTAAACAGTTAAACACCAGCTTATCTTTAGTCACCTCATATTCCTCTAGGCATCTATGATATGCCTACTATACAGAAGGTGCCCACTATTCCCTAGAGAGGAGGCCCCATGAGGGGTAAAGTCAGGAACAAAGTTCAGGACCACTTTTAGTTTCTATCTTGCTCCATTGACTGCAGAAGGAGTTGAGGAAGACCAGCTAAATTAGCCTTTGTACACAGCACTTACTGTTTGCATCTATTCTAATGTTTCATCTCCGACAGGAATTGAAGTTTGGAAGTGAATCTCCTAATTTCCCCCTTCCCCCTGCCACACACACAGTATTGTATATTGGTTAGCCTCAAGAAATGTTTTTGCAGCACATAAAATCTATTGTTCTTAGATGAAACCAAAATGTAAGCTGCACCTAAAACATTCTTTAGTGGATATTCTTAACCCATGACCAGACTAGAATGAGTTCAAAGTAAAAACCCCTTGAAATGCATGCAGTTTGGATGCCTTCAGCACCAGCTGTTTTACTGTAGAAATCGGTTCATATTGTGCTACCCTCCTTGCTACTGTATGCAAAGATTTGCTGACAGAGCTAGCTGGGTAGGGAATTAGACATTCTTCTATTACAGATCCATTTCAAAGATTTTAATGGAAAGATATATCAAATAGTTTGTGTAACAGAAATTGCTATACTAGTTTTCTAACAAACTGATTCTCCTCAGCAATATATTTTCAACTTATTCTACTAAAACTGAGACACCTGGGACACAGGACATGAGAGCAGACTCCATGACAAAAAAGTGGCTCCTTGGAATGACAATTAAGAACTTACTGTTACTATTGATTTATATAAGTATTAAACCGTTTCTTTGCTCTTAATGTCTAGTGGATAAAAGCTTGTCTGAATGGCATTTTTTAGGTGCTAAAGTAGGTACTGCACTTAAGAGCTTTGGTGCTCTGTTCTAATTGCAAGATTTATACTATCTACTGATACCAGTAGAGTATCAACACATACCTGGGACATTGAGTAAGTATTTGGCAAATGCCATGCCTATATTTCTTTGGCAATAAACCTGAAATCCTGAAATTTCTTTCTATCTTTCATAACTTTATGCAGTAAAAAATCCTTACATTATTTCCTTTTAACTCTATATGGAAAGAACTTCTAAGTATTTGTGTTAAAAATACTAGAGTAGCAAAAAAGACACTATATATATATATATATATATATATATATATATATGGTATGAATGTTCCCTGTAAATCTTGCCTTGCTTTTATTAATTGATGAGCCTCACTCTAAATAATGTTCTCTTCATCTCACACATCCTCTGTAGATCAAATTGTATGTTATTCTACCTGTGTAACTGTCAAGTTCTCATTGCCCTTAAGATTTCACTTTGAAACCCCATTTGCCACCTGAGAACTTGCAGAGGTGCTGATGCATGAACTGGAAAGAATGCAGGACAATTGTTGAAATCCAAGATGAGTTTTGTTGGTCTAGCTGTTAAAATCTTTTTTCATTTGTGTACACAGCAAATAGACTATGGAAATTGGTAGAACCTTGAAGGTAGAAAAACACCATTTAATTTAACAGAGACCAATTTTATAGCAGAAATGTAATTCTATTGCTGCAAATGTGGAAGCAGATGCATGCTTCATAATGATTCTAATTTAATTACCAAAACATGCCACCTTTTTAACTGTGTAACTTTGACATTGCAAAATGCAAGCATAAGGACCTGAGGTGTGTATCTAAAGGTACTATAGTCAAGGGAGGTATAAAAGCACTTGTGAATTGTATGTAAGTAGATATCTGCAACAGATCATACATATTGCATCCTGGAAGTAGCTAAGCATGACCAAATAGTTTATACATAGATTGCAGTGGGCTACAGCTGGTTGGATGAACCTATAGTATGTTTAGGTTTGGGTTGTGTTGCCCAAGTAATCTCACTTGTGAGGGAGGGAGTTGTGAATTTCCTGTTTAACTTTTAAGTACAATATATATGTTTAGAATAATGTTCTGGAGACCTTTCTATGAAGTTTTATTTTGGGGGGCTATTGTTAATTCACTGTTATAAATTACATAAATAACTCAAAGCTTCAATATGAAATAAATCAGTACTGGTACTTGGATAATCACATATGTGTTCTCTTTGGAAGAAGTTCCAGAGTAAACAAAATATATTTGCACTAAATGATTTTTGTTTTATTTCTGAGATAGGTATGTGTGCTGGCAGAATCCAGCTTTACCAGGTTATCTAGCACAAGTATGACATGAGGACCTAAGAAAGCAGATTTTTTTTTTTTGTTTTTCACCAAGAAATTACACGTTTATGTTCAAAGAAAAATGACCTTTTCTCTGATTTCAATGGAACCTGTGAAAGAGATGTTTTGTCAAAAAAAGCTGGCTATAGGTAAAACAAGGGCAAAATATGTAGCTAAATATATGAGAAACCTCAGAGTGATAGGATCTAGAATCATGAAAGAAGACTGAACAAATCCCAAGGAATACTTTAGTTATGAGTAAAAAGAGGCTAAGATCACTTTATATATTATTATTACTCTTTTGTCTGCATCTTCTGCTGCTAATTTGTAGAACATATTTTGTACTGAAGATGTTTTTCCATCTTTACATTAATTTACTTTCAGTGTCATGTCTCCTGAAACAGCTAAACTCTAAACCAGTATGATCTGATGACAGAGTTGCAGAAAGGAGTATGATTAAACCACTAGTTTATTTGAGTGGTGTGGATATAGGTGTCTTCTGCTGTATAGGAAGTCTAAGACAAACACTATCTTGCCATGGATAGACTTGCAAGTCTATGTGCACACAGCAAGCCAACATCATTTGTAGGGAGCTTAAAGGCTTGAAGCCAGTAGGAGTGTTTTGTTAGCTCTGGGAAACTTTTTTAAAGAAGTAATAAATAAAACAAAAAAAAATGTAGGCTAGCTACAAGGAATTTCTAAGTATCGATACTTTAATGTTCATGTGATGTGGATCTCAGGTTTTCCAACCTGAAGGATCCCTAAAAGCTATCTGGCAATGCTCCGTAGGCTTGAAACCAAATCTGCTGTGTAGATGATTTGCATTTTGTAATGCTTAAATGATCTCTATCTCAGCTCTCGTCAAGTTGAACACTCAAATATTAGTCACTGCCCATTCCTAGTCAGACCTGTTTACACATAAAGAAATTGGATACTTTTCCCAAAGCAGAAGCACTAGTGATGCCAACAGGGATTTTAATAGCAGAGAAAGAAGTGCCTGTGCACAAGAGAGAGAAATCACATATAATAAATATCACATTACAGAAAGGTCAGTGGCAGATTTTCACATGTGTAGGAACAAGTGAACATGCACAGAATGGAACAAAACATCAGTACTCTCAGTAGGCCTGCACAGGATCATTGTAAATAAGCCTTTCCAATGATAAATTGTACTCTGAAGTATGCACAAGACTTACCATACCTCCAGAAAGTGTCTATAGCCCCCTTTAATCTTTTCTGCTTCAGCCGTGGTATGGGCTGGTTCTTTACTCAAAGTGAGTGGCTATAGAAAGTGAATTACCGTGGGGATGAGAGCTGTAATGGAGTCCTTCACTGCTGCAACGGGATAACTCCCTGTTAGCTATCCTTCTGGTTTTAGACTGAAAAGCGCACAGCAAACAAAGAAAGGAAGAAGCAGTAAACAAAGAAACAAAACCGCAACAACCTTCCTACCTCCAAGCGGCCCCCTGCTATGTACTTGCTCAACACATGTATACACTGCTTTAATTAGTACTGTATTACTCACAGAAGAGCTCCATTTATTTGGCTGGTCAATACCCAACTGCTTTGTGCCTGGCAAGGCAAATCATTTATTAATTAAAGCTGCCCTGCAGTCTGGCACTCCTGTTCCAGTACACTTTGTTTGTGCCGTTCTCCAACTGGTATAGCCATGATGTCACTTACTTTCAAAGATGACTTTAAAATAAGAACAGAACAGAAAATGCAAAAAGCAATTGAGTTAATGCAATGCTGAACAGCATGTTTTGGGCAAAATTCTAAGCATTGCAGGTTATTGCTGCATCTGCAAGCAAAGGCTAGTTCTGTTCCTCTCCCTTGGGAGGTCTTTTCCTCTTTTAAAAGTTGCAATCAATCTGAATTTCCTCATTCAAAAGCCATAATCCATTAGTATGCCAAATAATATTACTAAGTATTTCTATGCTTAGTTTTCGTATGGTACTTTTTATCTGCTGCTCTGAACACACTTTTCAAAGGAAGTCTGTGTCATTATCTTCATTTATACTGTCCTGTTTCCTCCTAATTGTCTCTTTTTCATAAGCTCATCTGGGGAGAGTTAGTGGATAGCAGTGGCAGTATCATGTACAATTATGTGTCTCAGTCATGCTTCAGCCCTTATATTCGACCATGCAAAGGAAGTAGCGTAGTGCCTACAGGACACTGTGCAGCCCTATCTGCACTCTCTGGTAGGGAATCAGATATGTGAGGTCGTTCTGTGGCATTGGCAGCTTTCAGCAGCACTGTTTCGTGTGCTCTGTTTTCTGAAGAGATTTCATTTCACTATCTCCCAAGCTACTGATACCAGGTTGTCACTGCAATCTGTCATTTTTATGTGGATGCTATATCTCACTGAAGTCTCATCTTTCCAGCCCTGTGATATGGTCTATAACCTCTATGAAATTAACATCTTCAAGAGATCCCAAAGCTGAGATCAGAAAGGAGAAGGCTAATGGCCATTGACGTGTCTTTTCCTTTCAGGCTCTGCAGTTTTTAACCAAAAGGAAGTTAAAAGGATGTATTTTTGCCCCTTATCCATTTCTACTGTTGTTGCTATCTGTGTGATAGTCTTCAGTAGAAGAAAACCCTAAAGGCGTGAAGATGCTGAGCAGAGTAGAGGCCTTTCTCTGTGTCCTTGTCAGAGCTTTCTAATCCCCTCCCTTTACCCCACTTTCCCAGTTGTTGTACCATGGATAGATGCACAAATCTTTCCCATTAAATCTGCCTGTAACATTTTTAGCTTTCCTCCTGTGTAAAAGTGTATATGTACGTGTGCAGTAGGGGGATCAGGGGTTCCTGCAATGGATTAGAAGCAAAGGCTTAAAATCTCATGGAGATTTATCAAAGATACGGCTTCTTGAAATATGAACCTTCGCTGATGGTTGCTGATTTGGTTATACTTGGAGTCACTGTCCTTAGGAAGTGCTTAAATTGTTAGTTGATTTGTATATAATACTGAGCACTACAGATGCCTGATCCATCCAGACTGCAAGCCTGACAGCTTGGGCTTGCTGTCAAAGCACTGAGCAAGCTTGAATTTTCTTTTTTCCAGGATTTGGTCTAATTTGATCTAGCCTCAACAAGGATTTCTGTGTAAGCAATAAGAGTGATATGAGTATCTGCCCCTCAACCACCTCCTTCCACCTGCCAGAGTAGAGTAGGAGAGTTTCTGTAGAAAGGATGAGGCCTGTGGCCAGTCCAAAGAAGAGAGAGAAGAGCTGCTCCTGGTGAAAAGAGTGAATGGCTGATGCTCCATCTGGCAGAAAGACCTGAAAGGAAGCCTTCCCAAATTCTTACAATTAGCTGGCAGACCAAAAAGACAAAGATTGCTCAAGCTAGGGTAGAGACTTGCAGATGATGTCTATAGCAGTGAATAAAACAAAAGGTCTGAAATCAGCTAGTAAAGAGTGTCCTGTGTCCAAGTTATTGAACTCTCTCACTCTCTTAGAGTTTTGTCACATTGTACTGTCTACTGGGAATCTCTCTGGCCTATGCTAACTCTGAAACTACATCTGGGGATTGTTTGAGAGAATGATATTGGACAGTTTCACATCCCCTGGCATGATTTAATCTATTAATATAGACATAAGCTCAGTAACTACACTGTGTGACTTGCAAGTCTCCCCGATCACTTGCAGAGGTGGCCTGATTTTCAGAAGTTTTCAGTGACAGTAAGAGCTTCTATTCTCCCTCCGGCACTGCTGACTGTGAAGTGGCCTTGTTAAAATATGAATATAAAAATATGCTCAAAGAGAAGATGTGTTAGTCTGAAAATGTGGTTAATCAAAAATATTGCAATATTATTGTTTGCTCAAGTTGCCTGAAGAAAGAGATAGACTTGTCAATATGGTAAAAACACAAAGTAAAGCAATCTGTATGTCAAAGAGAAAGCAGAGTATCTGTAGCATTTTTCAGCATTAAGGGCTTCACTGTCCTCTCTTGCAAGAGACACCTTTTTTTCTCCTTATTTACACCTTGCAGCCATCTCACATAGGGCTACAGTTTGAGAAAGAGACTTGGTGGAAAAGGGCCTTCAGAAGTACAAGTATAAAATTTTAGCACATTAGATAGCATGAAATAACATTGGATGTAATTTTATTTAAAACAAGTACAGGTTTTAGAAGTGTTTGGGTAGCAGAGCCATAGACGTTATCTAATAAAATACAGAATAAGTGGAAATTGTCAGAGTGAGAGCTCAACTGAGACTTTCTGTTAGCAAGGCAAAACTGGTTTCAGCAATAAAGTAACAATATGCTCTTACCTTTTAAATAGATGAAGATATCTCAATATTAGTGCCAATAAAAGAAGAGCCTTGAGGCAATATTCTCTTGCAGTTACTTGAGACCTTCTGTGAAACTTAACCTTTGAACCCTAGATAACCTAGAAAAGATTTGTGCCTTAATAGACTGGCAACATATTAGTGATCTTTAAAGGTAAGGTTTAGACTGCTAAAAGATATTCGTCTTTTCTTATTTGTTATTGATGGATTTAGGCTGCAGTACATTTGTACTGAGTTTTTATTTGGGGTTTCTCTACATAATCTCTGTTGTGTTGTTCTTTACCTACTTACTGTCTTGCACGTGAAAGAACTCTATCATCTATTTGTGCAAGAGTCTCATTTCTCTGAGGAGAAGCACTCTTTCACTCCCTCTGTGAGGTGAGTCACATTGCTTTGAACCTGCAAAACTAATCGCATTTAAAAACGAGCCTAAATGAGACTGAAGTGATGGCACTGAGTCTGCAGACTATGTAAGCCAGCTAGAAACTGACAGTTTTAAAGGAGATGAAGTAAAAATACAAGCTGAAGTGAAATTTTGAGGTGATTCGTTGTCACAACTATAACCTAACTGCAAACAGTCCAAGACTGATTTTTATAAATGGTTCTGGAAATACAGTGTGGGAGAGAAAGATCAGGGCAAGCAGTGTCCCCCTGTTATGTCAAGATTTTGAGACAAATGTGAACAGTGGTGGCAGGAAGCAGCTCTATTCTTATTCAGTGTTCCTGTCAAGATGATCACTGCACCTAATAAATGATGACTTTTGGGGACAGAATAGGATGGGATCAGAATTATTTCTGAGGATTTACTTCTCAAAAGGGAACAGCACATGGGAAGAAAATGTGACATGATTCTTGAAGAAATGAAGTGGAAAAAATGCAACCATCCTTCATGAATAAGCCTCCTGAAGAAGCAAGGTCTAAAAGAACAAAAAGAAAGCACAGGCAACAGCGTTTCTGAGGAGAGGAAATATTACTGTCTCTAACCACGTAGCCACAGTTTGAAAACATAAGCACTGAAACTGCTATATTCCAATATAATTCTAGATATCAATATTTCCAGTTTTGTGAAGAATGTACATGCAGGCAGACACACACACACACACACACACAAACCCACCATGCACACTGCATGCTCTGTGCTGGGCAGATACACATATTTTGGGGTGAAAAAAGCAGAAGCTGACGTTAGAAGCAGTAGATGTGCCTTCCCTTTAAGTCTGCTGAACACAGATTTAATTGCAAAGAGTTTCTGAGCTGACATCTCAGTTATTACAGTGTAAAATCAGATGTGAGAGGTCATTCCCTGGCACAAGCAGCTCTGGGCACAAGTGTTCAATGAACTTCATTCTCCTGCTGGGGCAATTAATTATGTGATCGTCTCTGCTTGAAATTAACACAGTCCTACCCTGCTTCACACGAGGAGATCAAACGCTCCCACATGACTTGCAAATTACTCCTCTAAATGAGGGTCCCTGTATAAATAATTAGTTTGCTTTTGAGCGAGGTATTAGTATTATCCATCTTTAGTACAAATGTCTGGAAAGATTTTGTCCTTGTTTTTCACAGAATCACAGAGTGGTTGAGGTTGGAAGGGAACTCTGGAGATCATCTAGTCCAACCCCCCTGCTCAAGCAGGGTCATCCAGAGCATGGTAGACAGGATTGCATCCAGGCGGGCCTTGAAGATCTCCAGAGAAGGAGACTCCACAACCTCTCTGGGCAACCTGTGCCAGTGCTCCATCACTCTCACAGGGAAGAAATTCCCCCTCACGTTCAGGCAGAACTTCCTGTGGTTCAGTTTTTGCCCATTGCCTCTTGTCCTGTTACTTGGTACCACCAAAAAGAGTCCAGCCGCATCCTCTAGACACCCTCCCTTCAGGAGGGTTACTTATACACATTGATCAGATCCCCCCTCAGTCTTCTCTTCCCCAGGCTGAAGAGGCCCAGCTCTCACAGCCGTTCCTCATAGGGCAGATGCTCCAGCCCTCTGATCATCTTCGTAGCCCTACACTGGACTCTCTCCAGTAGCTCCATATCTCTGTTGTCCTGGGGAGCCCAGAACTGGACACAGTACTTCAGATGAGGCCTCACCAGGGCTGAGTAGAGGGGCAGGATCACCTCCTGTGACCTGCTGGCAACAGTCTTCCCAATGCACTCCAGGAGACCATTGGCCTTTCTGGCCACAAGGGCACATTACTGGCTCATGGTCAGCTTGTCATCCACCAGCACTCCCAGGTCTTTATCCGCAGAGCTGCTCTCCAGAAGGTCACTCCCTAGGCTGTACCGGTGCATAGTTAAGGCTTAAGGTTTAAATTAAGGTTTCATTAAACTTAATGATACAAAGTACTTCTGATAACAGAGGCAGCTTAAATCATAAATTCAAGACACATTTTACATGTAAACAGTGAATCTTAAAAACTACAGTGATCTGAATGTTATTTTCAAGTTACACATGAATCTTATATATGCATGAAGACCAAACGTAGATTTGTGTGTACGTGTGTGTGCAGGATCCCTCACCAGGTGCTATCAGCGCAGATGAGACCCTTTGCACTGGAGGCTGTGAGCTGCCAGATCACTCTGTGCAGTATGAACTCAGATTTTTCCTGGCCGCTTGAGACATACCTCTGCTTTGGTAGGGGGAAATTCATCAGCAGCTGGGCCAGTATTGGCTCTGTGCTGGCCCCCTGAAAGGAAGAAGGTCTAGGGTGAATCACTTAGAGGATGAGAGGATGAGGCTGAAACAAGAAAGTTAAAGAGGAATCCAAGGTCCTGAGAGTCTGAAGCCAGATTACACAAAGTCCAGTTTTATGGTGAAAAAATAATAAAAATATTAAAATTAAATTGTAACCTCGGTAGCTGTTAACTCTTTTCAGGTTGTTTACTTCTTTGTTTATTTAGCCCCCGTTGTCTGATTGGAATCACTAGCATGCACTGATGTCCTTTGCGAGGGACTGCCTTTTATATTACATATGTACATTCATTGCTTCTCCAAGCTGTTTTTAGTTACAAAGACCCTGACCTGGAGCTATGATCATTCCTTAAGTTCCATGGGTTTGCCTTTCAGTGAAAAAGATTTATTTAAAAATTTGCTGGGTAGATGGTAGTAAAACAGCATTTATTTTAGTAGACCAGATTGCTCCCTCTCACAAGAGTATATGGGGGAGGGGGGGACCTCAACCAAAAAAAACCCCAAATGCTTTAAATTGTCTGTACATATATATTTTCTTTTAGTTATTTTTCTGAGGTTGCTCTTTAACCTGTAGAGTCATATGAATCCCAGGAAGCCTTGGAAGGATAGGGCATACAGTGCAGCCTCACTCATCTCCTGCTACCTGGCACTATCAGACCTTTTCCTTCTGTCTCCTTCTCTTAAATGGATTAAAAAAAAAATGAGGTGAGATATAAGCCAAAGAGATATAGGAGATGTGCTTCTTCAGGTCATAACCACAGAAGGTTCCACAGTATTAGAAGAAAATCCAGACAAACACTATTGTTAGAATAACGAAGCAGAATCTTTTCAGGTCAAGATTATCATAAATTCATTGAAACCACTGGAATTAAAGGCAAACAACTAAATTTCTGTTTCAGTTAGTGTAAATAATTTAGAAACTGTTCTCTTATACTTGCTCAAAAACTAGTGGATTCACATTTCGTATATTTCCCCTGACAGTTGACTGGAAGAAAACTCATTTTTATAGCTTTTTTTTTTTTTTTAATGAGTCCAACATATGGGTAAAGAAAACACTAGTCTAGTGAACACTAGCCCTCCTAATGATATATCGCAAATTAATATATTTTTTCTGTTTAATATCTACATTAAAATGAATCATATTGTTTTGCCCTATTTTTATAACCCATAATTTCCTTCTAATTTTGCCTTTCAGTCCTTTATAAGTCTAATACTAACCAATTATTTAGCCCCTTCATATCCATTTTCCTGCAGAATTCACACTAAAACTGCATATGTAGCCCTGAAGATGAAATGTAGGAGAAAATACTAAATTTCTTGCATACAAAGAAATCCAATAGTATTAGACATGCAAAGAACACAAATGCTTGCCTTTGACAATAATAAATAGGAGTGGAATAACATTTTAATATTTCTGGATACTGCCCAATGTTGGGTATTAAACAACAGAAAAGTAACACGGGGAATTCTGTACCTATTCTCTCACATGCGATAACAAGGGGATGGAAATATGTGCATACAGAATAAGCACAGATGTACATTACTTAACCCCAAGTACAGCACTTGGATTTCTACATAATAATGGCATGTAGACAGTGAGCCTCTTTTAAAAAATCCTTTGTGCATATCGCAGAACGGAAAATAACAAAAACCTTTTCTCCCACAGAAGAAAATTTTGCACAAACTCCTGAGATCAGAGTCAAGTCAAACCATAAATGTTATCTAATCTGACAAGCCATCTTAACCATGGAGAATCCCAGAGGCCACCCCAGAGCCAACAGCCCAATTGCCTGCAGAACCGCCGACGGATCCAGATGGCAGCGCCGAAAGAAGAACTGTGCTGACAAACGTTCAGACAGAGAGTCATCTGTGGCCTGTGTTTTTGCAGAAGTGCTGCTGGCAGTACTGCCAGTAGAGGAAAGAAGACAAGGCAGGGAAGTGTGCTGTTTCCCATATCTAACGTGAGATTTTTTACATGCACACAAAATCCCCAGTGAAGTCGCTGAAAGCTCATTTGCATCAGGGCAGTGGGAAGTCTTAAGGCTGAGCTGTATTTTTTTTTTGGGGAGATGTCCTTAGCTGAGTAATGTACCCAACTGAAACAAACTGACAAGACAGAAATCTCCATATGATTGTAAGTGTGCATCTGAGAAAGTCTTTCAGCTTCATCTTGAGCACTCAGAACTAGCTCAAGCTTGTGGAAATGTCAGTGGGAAATCAGTGTGCCATCACATGATGGACTTTTTTTCCCAGTTATATCTAGGAAAATCTAGGAGATTGCATCAACAGTGTTCTTTAACTGTTGTCGTCTTGGGTGAGCAATATCCAACACTCAAAATATCAGAACACTCTCAGTGTAGTATCCCTGTGTGCGTATTATGCTACAGTCTGATGCACTGAACAGAGCAAAGGAAAAAAAAATGTCAGTGTATAAAATGGACATCCTTGTGGATTTCTACATTGAGGTTGCAAGAACAGCTTTAAATCAGACACTAACTCACTTTTGTATGTTCCACTTTCCTGCTTTATTATCCTTTAGACACTCAAATCAAATGAATCAAATATGGTTGTGGCAATAATCTCAAAATATATTCAAGGACGTTGAGGCCAACACACCTGCTGTGGAACTACAGTATGACAACAACTTTTGTCTCATGCATGTGTAGCTGCACTTAGTTGCACGAATGTAGTATTCTGCTCATGGGGTGTGCTAGGGAATTTTTAACCTGGCAGGTTGATTTCATATGCCTGTCAGTGAGACATTATTTCTCTCTGCACTTTGTTTGACACTGGTGTATTTGTTCAGTTGCCTCCAAGAAGAGCAAGTATGTGGAATAAACTATTAATACAAGGAGAAAGGTAAGGGAATGTCACAAATCCAGGACAACTGCCAAAACAAAATTGTAAGTGCATAAGTACTTTGATTTGGTAGTTGTTATGAAGAAACCCCCCAAGATTACTATTTACTATTGAATTTCCAAACTTGATACTGATTCTAACGTGAAGCCTTTGCTAAGACATTGGGCATTTAGAGTCCTGTTAGGCCAGTAAGCTGTAAGCTGTACTCAGGGACATTTGGAGGATGCTTCTGTGGAATGGGGAAAGTTAAACACACAGAGACAGGCAAGGATTGATCAAGAACACATCTGACTTCCAATCTGAGCTGCTCAGGTGAAAGACAGCTCTTGTTCACAGTATCAGGTTGACCAGAAGGCCACACTGACAAGCCCAACACAAGGTTTAAGGCATTGCTGTGGTCCTATGACTGAACAGCTGCAGGGCTGGAAGTGCTTCATGTTTCATCAGCTTAGAGCGATGTGTTGAGAAACTTGATCTGTCTATAGTCATCCATATGGAAATACCCACAGTTTCTGTGGAATTTTATTGGTCTTAGACTGTTACAGCTCTTATGCTGAGAGTAACGTTAGAATTGTGAGCACCCATAGACCGTGCAGGAGAGGAGGAGTATGACAGCAGCTTCTTATGAGCCCTTTCCATCTCTCCAATGGTTTCGGCATTGTACTAAGGTATGAAGCAATCTTTACTTTGCTACAGGCTCAGGCAGATGATGAGATAGCAGTATCTAGTATCATCATATGTTGGTTCTTGACACAATCTGAAGGTGGACAGGCAGCCTGAAATTCTCTTGTAGCCTTTGAACCATCATAATCACATAAAGGGCCAATGAGAACAGCAGTAATTCATAGAGTCAGTTTGCTGTAAAAAGGTCCTAATGTTTATGACAGCTGGGTCCATATATATTGCAGAAAGAACCTGACTGTGGAAGAAAGGTTATACAGAAATGGCATTCTTTTCTTTCTAATAGAATATTCCTTTTCTTATACTTTAATAGTATATACTTCTGCAGATAATTTATTCTGGAAGGTGTCAGTAAGAATAAGTTTGTCAGGTGGTTTTGCAATGACAAGAAAAGCTGCCAAACCTGCAGAAACAGAAAAAGCAGCAGATCCAAAGAGCCCTTTTGTTGGCCAGTGCATATCCATGATGATGAATGCTGAGAAAGTAGTTTCGGTAAGATGTGTACACCTTATCTCCTGTTACTAGGCTCATTCTTAACATCTTTTTAAAATTACTAAAGAGCAACTAATATGTTCTATTAATGTGACAAGTCTTATCAAGACAGTACAATGCAACATCATTTTTTATATAGGTTGTTTGTTCTTTTTTATAGTATTGTAATTACATTTACAGCAAAAAAATTGCTAGCACAGACATATCTGGTAGATAAGTATTTTCACACTGCTAACCAGTTTGATTTTCTTTGTTTAACAGTTTTAATGTTACCAACACAATCTGAGTAGGTAAAACTTTGGTCCCATTGCCACCACTGCTAGAAGTGATTGTGTGCATGCTGTCAGTTACCATTCACTAAAAATAATTATATGGAGACTTGTTCCTAATTGTTCCTACCAGTGGACCAAAAGCATCATGATAAATTGTCATACAAACTACTTCTATGGATCTGAAAGAAAACATGGAGAAAGAGCCAGAAATAATTTCACAGAAACAAATTGTACCTAACCAAATCAGCTTCTTTCTATCTTAGGATAAGAGAGAGGAGAAACAGTGCGTGCCATATACCTTGACTTTTATGAAACTTTTGGCATTATGTCATTTGCAGTTCTCTTGATAAAACTAAAGAATATTTAGATTAAAATATAATGATTGCAAAACTCATTGGAAAACTGTATTTGGGAAGTCATTAACAGTGATTCAGGTATATCCTACAAAAGAGCTGGATAATGCCCTGCAGGGATCAGTCCTAAGGAAATGGTACTGTCAGACATTTTCTTTAATGACCTACATGACTGAATAGAAAATGTGCTTGTTGCACTTGAAGACACCAATAAGCTGACAGTATTTGCTAGTACATTCAGAAATAGGGTTAGAGTTCAGTGGGATCCTGATGTACAAGAAAATACTCTGGAAAAAGAAAAGATACTGTTTAATGAGAGAGAATTTAAGACTGTGAGCTCAGACAAGAAGAATTAACTGCACAAATACAAGATAGAGATCAAAGGTGCTAAGTAAGAGCACTGCAGAAGTAGATTTAGAGTTGTGAATCATAGCCTGAACAGGAATCAAAATGATTGTGTAAAGGCAATCCCATATAGTGGTTAATAAACTGGCATAGCTAATAAGACATTTGAAGCAATCCTGCTCCATTCAACACTGACCTCTGCTGAAGTGCAGCAAAGCTGAGTATTGAGCAATGTAATTCAAAGAAGATAGAAGTCACTGGAAAGTCTTCTAGGGGAAAAAGAAAACAACTCAAAAAAATACTACCCTGCAAAGAGCAGTGAGAATAGAGAGGTCTAGAAAACAGCTTAAGAGGAAGATTTGGATGAACTGGAATAGTTATTACTTGTTGCCTTTCAGGATTAGAATTAATACTTTAGGTTTCAAACTTTGAAAACTGAATCCTCCTCCACAGGAAATAAACTCCCCATATGCACCATGAAGTCCTGTTCTGTGGATGCGAAGGCATTTTTCGTTTCTTAGAGACTACTACAAGTGCCAGCAAACAATTAATAGTGTTGCCAGGTTGTCAAACACAATTTTTCAAAATTCACAACTGATCCTCTTCTTCATCCTCTACCCAAACAAGGAGATTCTTTTACTTTACTTTCTAGTTTTAGAGCCTTTAAGAAACTCCTATTTCACATTTTCAAGTGTTCCAGCACTACCACAAATGTCTTTTTTAATATGCTATCTTGAATACAGGACCTTGGCCTGGAAGAAAAATACTTTAGATACTGCCAAAATTGGCAGAAGTGATGGTCTTCTGTTTCTGACTCAATATCCACTGAACTGGATGGGGGAGATTCACTTATCAAAGCTATGGTTTGAAGCTGTCCCTGAGCTCAAGAAATTATTTCCACATTGCATTAATTTCACAGAACTGCCAGACATATCTTTGTCTTGAAGGAAGGAACCTGACAAAATGAGAACAATTAAAAACTTCAGCTTCAGCTCCTCCATCATGCTAGTTGCCTTCATTGTTTTGACGTATATGCTGTTTTTCATGAAGCTTCCAGAACTGTGAGGCATTCATTATACCCACCAAGCATATATAGCACAATCCTTGTTCAGGAAGAGTAAGGATATATCCTGACTTGTTTTCCATCCATTGTTTCTAGTTAAATGGCTTCCTGTCAGAAAAACTCATTATAGTGAGGGTAGTTTCTGCGACACGGACACACACCCACAAAGCACAGTGCTCATTCTCTCTTATAAAAACCAGGCCATAGCAGGCTGTACAGCTTTCAGTGATCAGTGCTACACTGACTACATCACCCTCTTGTTATGGTCCCTTGATTGTCTTGAGCTGGGATCTGGCAGGACTCTGTCAGTGACCAGATGTCCTCCTCAAGACCAGCGGGCAGTTGGCTGAGAAGCGATGGGGTTAGCTTGATCCTGTCCCAGCGTCAGGCCAGGGCTTGCACTTGGGCCAGGGACTGGAGCACTCCTGGCTTCTACAGTATAGATACAAACTCAGAGACCTAGTTTGACCTAGAGATGAATAATTAAATAAATTATTACCCAGAAATATACCCAGAAACCTGGGTATATAAACATCTCTCTGGGCATCCAGTGCTCATGTTCAGACACCACCAAAATTCATGAAACCGCCTTTCAGCAGCAATATGCTCTGGAAGAAACATGAAGTCCCCTAGCAACTACATTCTAATAAATACTATCCTTAACTGCTAATTTCATATTCCTTTGAATGCAAAAGAACTGATTTACTAGAGGCAGTGAGGGGGAAGAGAGAAGGAATAATCTGTAGATCCCCATGATGTTCCTACTGTGGTAGGAAAAAAAAATCATGTACTTATTTCCTTCATGTAACGGCTCTTTATGTCCTAGGTGCGTGCTAAGCACTTATATCCTCTAATATTTTGCTCCTATACCACTTTGGACAATATTGGTAAACTAAGTATAACTGCTTCCTCAGTGTTTCAGTTATTTTTCTTCTCTAAAGGGCCATTTTACCACTATGACTCTTTACAGACTCAGCTTCCTTCTTCCAAGCATCTTCCAGCATAAAATTTCTTCAACTATACATAAATAAAAAGTCACGTAAAATCCCATGACCAATGACTAGCCGTCATGTCTTAATTCACTTTTTCTATGACAATCATCTTTCTATAGTACTTACATTTCCTTGATCTCCAGTGCGATTCAAATTGCCTTCCAAAACCTTGGGTTCTCACATTTTCCTAGTAATTTATTGACCCAGCATTGTAAACAAACTCAGAATTTGAAACGGGTTTACATACTATCTTCATTATTTACTGCATATTATTCTGCATAGTGAAGAAAATGGAATAGATCCAGTACTTGGCATCTATTAAGCATTTCTATTTCAACTAACAATTAATTAGGATTAAAGGTTCTTGAAAGTATGTCTTATAGCTGAAGAAAATAATTATCAACTATTAATTACAGGCTTCTTTCAGACACTTAAAAACTAATTGCATGCATTTTCCAAATGATCTGAGGAAACTTGCGAAATATTTAAATTGCATTATATCTTAGGATCAATTGAGAAATGTCCAAACTTCTCACAGGCAAACTAAGACTTTGCTGCAGTACTTTTGTTGCTCTACTTATGCTATTTAAACCACCACCTTTTCTCTGCAGCACTGCAAATACAGGTTACTGCTGCACAGAGAGGCAAATAAGCTCTGTTGGCAGGACACTTTTGTACCCAATAGGACTATACCACTGTGCTAGTGAACAGAAAAGAGAACCAGGATGGGATGCCATGGCTGGGGGAAGACAGAGCTGAATCAGATCTCCTGCATCCAGTGTAATGCAACATTCACTTATGAGTAGAGAGGGTCATCAGCTGAAGCTACAGACCTTCTAGTTCCTACTTAATGTCTAACAGATATGTGCCTGATATTATGCTGATAGGATTCATCAAAAGAGCACTCCTTCCCCACCATATGCATTTTCTGTACATTGGCCACTTATATTTTCCAAGTGACCTAGATAGGAATTTCCATCTAGTTTAACATCAAAAAATCAGTCATGGTGTTTCTGGGGAGTCAGTAATGGAGATGAGTGTCTCTGATTAGGCCTCAGGGTTTAGAACATGCTATGTTTTAAAATTCAGTGTAATGAACCTAAGCATTAACATTTTATAACTTGTAATAATCCATTCTAAACCTGAAAGATAATTAAATCAAATTTACCAAACTTATCTGCAACTAGAATTAGTTACTTGTCGTTTGAATAGAAAAGTTGCAAAAAGTTATTTACATATCCAGAAAAATTGACACATACAAAAATATTCAATAACAGAAAATGTAGGTCTTAGATTTTGAGTACAAAAATCATATACCAGAATAAAAAATGGAAACAGCAATTATACAAGATCTATTTTAACTCCAGAAGGAGATATTAAATACTAAGTCTGAAATACCAGAAAAAGAACAAAATGCTTCTGGATTTATTGTGTGTATTTTGTTGGTTGCTGATATAAGAAGCACATATGGTAGTCTGATTCCATTTCTGATTCTTTAGGTACAATGTTCTGTACTTAGAGCAAGGCTTCAACATCTTTTTACAAAATTTTTCATTGTGTGAAAAACACCATTTCTCCTTCCCCCAGAACAAGTGTTTTATAGGTACAGAATTATTGTACTAGCCACTTAAACTGCTTACTTATGAATGAAAATGAGTCCTCTAAAGTAACTATCACCTGTTTCAGTCTTTTCTTCTCTATAATGAATTTACAGTGAAGTGATTTTGACAATGAAATTTTAATAATGAAGTAATTTCAACTTTTCCACTGATGAAGCATAATTTAAATATTATATTTAAGTTGTGTTTGAAAAATATCTTGTAATTAAGTGATTTTATTGATGTTTGTAGTATTTAGTTGTTATGAATAAGCAGATAAGGTCCAAATAGTGGCATGGATAAATACAGAATAGGACTGCTGTGACCATCATAAGTAGTCCAGCTAAATGCTGATAACTTACATGTAGAAACTTTACGAAGAGATTCGATACCTTTCAGAAGCAGTCAATGGAGCATTAGTTACCACGATTGTTTTATGATTGCTTACTAATACACATAGAATCACAGAATGGGTAAGATTGGAAGGGAACTCTGGAGATCATCTAGTCCAACCCCCCTGCTCAAGCAGGGTCATCCAGAGCATGTCAGACAGGGTTGCATCCAAGTAGGCCTTGAATATCTCCAGAGAAGGAGACTCCACAACCTCTCTGGGCAACCTGTGCCAGTGCTCCATCACTCTCACAGGGAAGAAATTCCCCCTCACGTTCAGGCAGAACTTCCTGTGGTTCAGTTTTTGCCCATTGCCTCTTGTCCTGTCACACGGGACAACTGAAAAGAGTTTGTCCTCGTCCCCTTGACACCCTCCCTTCAGGTACTTGTACACATTGATCAGATCCCCCCTCAGTCTTCTCTTCCCCAGGCTGAACAGGCCCAGCTCTCACAGCTGTTCCTTGTAGGGCAGGTGCTCCAGCCCTCTGATCATCTCTGTAGCCCTACGCTGGACTCTCTCCAGTAGCTCCATGTCTCTCTTGGACTCGGGAGTCCAGAACTGGAGACAGTACTTCAGATGAGGCCTCACCAGGGCTGAGTAGAGGGGCAGGATCACCTCCTGTGACCTGCTGGCAACACTCTTCCTAACGCACTCCAGGAGACCATTGGCCTTCTTGGCCACAAGGGCACACTGCTGCCTCATGGTCAACTTGTTGTCCACCAGCACTCCCAAGTCTTTCTCTGCAGAGCTGCTCTCCACAAGTTCAGCCCCCAGCTTGTGCTGGTGCCTAGGGTTATGTGCTTGAAAAGCGTTTATAGTAGTTGTTCGTGTGCTGTTGCTGGGGGACTCTGAATAGGAGCCAGTAAGAAATTGGAGCTATTGGGAGTCTTGGGCAAGGGTCCTCTGCTTCTTTTCTAAACATAGACCTCTCAAGCAATAAGCTTCAGGGAACTCATGAGCTCAGATGATTTTCATTCCTATGTTTTACAAGCCTTGTATCCCACAGGACTACCTCAACAGGGAAAAAAAAGAAAAAAAAAAGAAAAAGAAAAAAAAAAAAAAAAAGAAAAAGGGCCTTTTGTCTTACAAGTCCTATAATGTCTGTAAAGGCACATGAAAACATAAAACAAGACTTTTTAAAGCCAGTCACACACCAAATAAACAAACATATCAAACACATTTTAATAAATGTTAAATGCCACAGTGGCAGCTAAACACAAACATGCAGATTTAATTGAAAGAGATTACTCACTCTTCCTTTAAACATGTGTATATGTTAGATACACTAAGTACTAATATGTTCTGGGTATGGAAAGTATGATTGGCAAGCGTAATTAAAACAGATATCTAGGGCATTAGCTAATAACTAAACATAATTAATAAAGAGCGAGTAATCAAAGTGAAATTATTTGTTATGAATTATAAACAGTTCAAGGCTGATTTAACTTTTCTTCATTTTGTTTGATCAGGATGGGATGAGACTTCTGTCAGATGTTCTAAAAAATTTCTAGTATTCAGAAGTGAAGGTTTGACCTAAATACCGAAGAGAAATTTCCTTGAGTATAAATGACAGACTGGTTTAAGTCCCATCTATATGAAGGTTCTTTTATTCTGACATTTAAGTACTTAAATTTTCTTTATAATCAATATTTTAGAAGAAAATTTCCAGGCTGTTTCATTTCAGGCTGTTGTGCCCTGTGTGTTTTGAGTATAATAGGTACTGTGACAGCCACTGAGTACTGCTATGTTCGATACATTTCTGGCAATCAAGAAGGGGAGACAGACTGAAGCACCTTGAACTCTGTGATACATATTGGAAACCAGTTCACCAAATTAGCAGGTGAAAAGAAATTATATGAAGCTCTTTGATACGTGGTAGAAATGCAAAGCAGGTTCAGGACAGGCTTGCCCTTGGCAGTTCAAATGCAGAGCTTAAGAAGATCTGAAATTCAAAAGGCCCATGAGCGCCTATGTGGGATTTCAGGACCTGGTGCAGGGATGGGCAGGGCTGGCACTGCCAGCACCTGGGGTTTGAGGAGCCTCCTGTGGCTGGAGACAGAGACTGGGGAGGGGGCAACCCCTTTCCTGCACTATTCCTCAGAAAGTGAGAGCAGTAACAAGGACAGAGAGCCTCTCGGGATTAGTGATGCGTGGCAAGTGCTGATCCATGAACCTCTTCTAAGGGTTTATCAAAGGCACTAGCTCCGCGGAGATTTACGGCAGGCAGGAGAGTAGACTGGGCAAGAAAGCGACGGCGCGATGTAGACGAGCTTTGTGTGCCTCCCCCATCAGAGACAAGTGGAGGCAAACCTGCCATGGAGGCTGCACCAGCCTTTCTGACCAGAACAGCTGTGGAGGGATGGGGATGGTAGGTTGAAAGGAGGGAGCTTTGGTCAAGGGGCCACCAGGCAGGCCACTGCTCCTCAGGCTGGGGATGAAGTGGGGCTGGTGGAAGAGGGCAAATAGGCACCCTGTGGGGACACTTTCCTTCTCCAGATATCCCACCTGCCCCTCTGGGGACCTCTTTTCCTTCCTCCCCATTTGTTCCCAGAGCACCCTTAACCTCTCTTTTCTGTCTTCACCCCCATCGCCACCCAGCTCTTTGAGAAACATTTTCTCTGCCCTCCTCATCTCCTGGCAAGGCAGAGGGCACCTGTCTCCCGAAGGAGCCAGCACCACGCTCCTCGACAGCAGGCAGAGGAGGGATTTGTGAAGGCAAAAATCACTTGCGTGCAAGGTAACTGCGTATTTTCTGTTTGCTCTGAGGCACTTCTGCCCAGTAGGCAAGACCCACATCATCAGACATCAGTTTTGTACCCAAAGAACATCTTTTGGGTCACTGAAGTGGCCAGCATAAGATCACTGCTGTCAATAGGATAGGTCAGAACACCTCTTTACTGGCTTGGCAAAATGCAGAGGTATTTTTAAAAGCAGACATCTGCACCCCAGTTTTCAGTCGGCTGAGGTTTTATGCTATGCCCATCAAGGTGATGTCAAAATGATTTCATCTGAACCAGTAAGGTAATTTGCTGATAGCTGGTAAACTTGTTACTACGTGTCTCAGTTACAAGAATCCCAGCACCTTCTGTGCTCAAGGCGGGGGGGGGGGGGGGGGGGGGGAGGAAAAAACACCAGAGTGAACAGTGACACAATGACTGAGTTAAAAACTCAAACACTTTGTTCTCTGATCAAATTATGAGCAAGGAGGTACTACATGTCTCGGTGGAGGGAAATAGCAGATGTCAAATCACCATCTTACTCTGCCCTTTTCTACCTGCTAGAGATGATAAAGCTACAAGTCTCTCTAATGAGACTGATGAGGAAAAGTCTAGTTATTAAAAAAAAAAAAGAAAGAAAAGGAGAGAATTACTTTTATAATTAATCCATTGTTGCACAGAGATTCTGGTAGCATTGCTCAGAGCTGCTCCTATAGGGATACTGTATTTGGTTGGTAACACTAATAGCAATTTCATTTAGCTGACAGCTTCTAATGTTAATAATAATTCTGTTAAGTCTTTATGGGTATATTTTTCTTGGCTTCACTTTTTCATTTTCCATTTATTGCAGATACACTTCACGGTCTCTTGTGTCTCACATTAGTGTTCTGTAATGTCACAAGATCGTTGTCAAGTCTTACTGTGTCCTTTCAGACCTTGAAATATTTCCCTAACACTGTCCTCAGTGAGTTCAGTAAGAGCAGCATAGCCTCTGTCTCAGTATAAAAATCTATAAAATGTTTTATCTGTTTAAATTTTTGTTTATGAAGGCATTCAGCTATAGATGTCATTAAAGAATTTTAAAATAGATGAAAAAGAAGAGTGACAAAGCTGGTGACAGAAATGACTCTTTGCAAATGAAAACATTCCCTTCCTCTTTCTGCTCAACCTTCTCTCAGGCAAACTGAAAGCAGGCAGCTTTTGCCCTGAATTCAGTCCCTTTCCAACTTTGATCATCTGCTCCACAGTACAAAACACTGCGAGCTGCAATGCAGCTACCGACGCAGCACTGGCCGCTAGAGCAGCCTTATGTATGTGGTACGTGAGGTTTGGCAGTTCTGAACCCCAGAGAAACAGTCATCTAGACCCAAAACCCACTTGTGAAAACGGAGGGGGAGGCAATCCAAATTAGCCACAGCCAGCTGATGCCCAGTGCACCACCGCGAGGGGCAGAGAGGCGAAGGCAGGGAAACGAAGGGAGCAGTCACAGAAAAATATGTTGGTTTTTACCACAAGAGAAAAGTGATTAGCACTAACGTAATTTCTGTAATGCAAGTTTTTAGAGCCATCAAGCTGTTGGGAAAGAGGTACATCTCCAGCAATCTCTGCTTGAGTACATTGCAGGTGTATGACGATCAACAGCTTCAATGGTGTTGCAGACTTTGATCTGTAACGCTCTCTCTCAACACATGCACATATATCCCAGCCACTGAAGCATCTGTTTGACACAGCAGCCTGGACTGAATAGCTTTGCTTTTGGATATTCAGTATCTTACATGTAAATGGCAGTCTCTGCCTAGCTCCTAGTGAACAGGTAGACAAGGTCCGTATTACTAAAACACAGTGATGACAGGCATCTTCAGTCTTCACCAAACGAACGTGAATGTCAGGGTGCCCGCTGACCTCTTGATGTGACATCCCAGCCGCAGAAAATGCTGAGTAATGTGGTGGTGGACTGAGCTGCCACGGGAACACATTGCCTACTCTCTCGTTATAGAGTCTTTATTCTTTCTTCAGGGCTGAATATTTCACAAACACTAAATTTACTTTTCTTTCCCCAAAGAGATATTTTCTATCTTTTTTATATATCAGTATAAAGAGATTTCCCCCTCTCCTGCTTTTGAAGTGTTACTTGTGCACTGGAGTTATTTCTTAATTTACTTTCACTGGGAAAAGATGAAATAGTCCGGAGCAATTATTTGCTCCCTCAGGAACTGTTAGTGAATCACATTCGTACATATTTCCTTTTCCTTTGAAAATGAACAATCTGATTTTTGCTGGGGGCATCTGAGTGAGTCATATGTTAGGTGCCAGGAGCATTTGTGAAGACTGATACAGTGGCTGATTTTCTTCACAGCATTTGATTTGATAGCAAGAATTTTAAACTGAGCATGCATGTTAATAATGCAAAAAGTATCGCTTTTCTCCATAGGTGGAATCATTTAGATTCTCATCAGATATGCTGCAGTGGTTCAGCACTACACAAATTTTAATTAAAAATATTGGAAAAAAAGATATTTTGTGTTATTTAAGAATGTACTTGTTGGGCTGTTCAGAATAGGTTTAAAAATGATAAATTGCCAATGCATAGGTAGACGTCTTTGAACAATTTTGCTACAGATTGCTTTCGTAGACATATACTGCATATTTGCTGGCTTTGCGTTTGATTTGGCAAGACCCACTGCACTGAAAAAAAATCTAGAAGCAAAATTGTGATGAAAAGATATAATGTAAAAGAGATCAATGTCTGAAAAGAATGATGATAGGGCTGCCTATATAAGCAGTACTGGCTCAGTGGAGCCATCGTGTGTTTGAATTATAAATAATGACTGTACTCAGAATTCCATCTACATTTTTTTATTTTCTTTTAGTTGCCATGTGCAAAATAAACCTATGAAAGGCAGGCTATGGTATTTTTTTAAAGCTACTTCTGGAAATAATAAAAATTCACAATCAAAATAAACTTCACGTGTTTATGGAATCATTCTATCAAATGACATGAGTTTTAGACAAGAAAGCATTTAAACTCATAGCTTAGGGACTCAGGCAAAACCATAGTCCTACTTGGTGTTTAGAGCAGAAAGCCAAAGCAAGAGCAGACCAGAGAGTTAAAAGACTTGTGACAAAGTTCAGAAAAAAGGTGAAACAAAATAGGAGTTCATGGCAAGTTACACGCAAGATTAAATTCAGGGAAGAAGCCAAAGATCAGGAGTATGACTGGACTAGAAAAAAAGATATAAGGCAGATCTGGTACAAAAAGATGGACTTGAGCACAGGTGGCAAGAGTCACTAGTCATCTTACTGCATAAAGGTTAAAGATCATTTAGGAGGCCATCTCTTTTGGGGTCACCAGAGTAATATCATGGCTCACAGAAATATTCATCCAGAGGGATTACTAGCTGCTGTGGCTGAGCAAAAGGTATCTGCAGTGCTCAGCACAAGATTTGCCTGAGTGTTGAAAGAGGTTATCTCAGCCAGAAAGTGTTATCTCAGCCAGATAACAGGCACTTGCTTAGTGCCGAAACGCCCTAATGTCTGGATTTAATTTTTAACATAGCACAAATATAGAGAATTTATGTGAAATCAATCAATTAAGATCATTCAAAAGATTTGATATGGACACTTTCAGAGTCCCAAATTTTGTCAGTACCAATTCAAACAAACTCATCACATAACAGGTGAAGTCTAATGCTTAGAGAGTGAAAATCACTGAAATAGTCAGCAGTTTCTGTTCTTACATTTCTTCAACAAACTGCTTCTGTAAAGCTTGGCTGCTCTACCTTCTCTTCATACTGAAATGAGATTGCAGGCTTGATGTGTTTTTGGTGGTCCTATTTACTCACACCATAACCCTACAATACTCATTAACATTTGGTTTCAGACCAACTGGGGTCAGTTTAAATAACTGTGGAATGCGTTTCTGTAAACATTAAGGACAGCAATTCAATCTACGATCTATTTTGCCAGCTCCTCGAAGATACCGTTAATGATACTTGGAAAGGTCAGTCATTACATTGGATATATTAATAGGTGGGTAGAAAGCAATAAGGGCATAAAAGCAGCTACACAAGAGAAACTAGAGTATTGTCAATTCATTGCATGGAAAAGACCATATTTGGCTCAGAAAACCCTCTGAGAACCACTTGCTGCCAAGAATTATTTCTGCAGCTTTTATTCAACAAAGTAACATCTGTGATATGCAGCTTCATCATAATGTCATGCCCCCTACGTGAGCAGGAAGTTTCCTTCATCCTAAAAGAAAGTTGGATTGCAATCCACTCCCTGAAATTTGGTGTAAGTATCAAAGCCTGCGAGGTCTTTGCTGGTGACAGGAGAGGGCAGTTTCGCGGCATGTCTGCTTAGGCTTTTCAGTCCATTGGGATACTATATCTTCCTTCGTGACTCTGAGAAAGTTCCTGCTCCAAAAGGATAAGAGGTTTAATTCATAATCCACTGAAGCCATATTCTTCAAACAGTTGCAACAGGTGTTTTTGCTTCTGTATTGACGTCTCAGATCAGCAATTCACTTTGAGGAAAAGTGGGATATTCAATCTAAAGACCAGATGTTTTGCTGTTGGATGGGTTCCCATTTTACAGACTTTTTCTGATAAAATGATATTTAGTGAGCCATGTCCAGTTCTTTTTATATCTTTCCGTCAGGCACTTGATGTAGTGCATCAAACAAGTCTACAAGGCTTGATGAAGTCACTCAAAAATCCAGATTATCCTGAGTATGATCATAAGTAATATTGGTGAGGGAACTCTCTAAAGCAATGGAAAGCTCTGGTTGGATAAATGGTATATAAACAACATTGTTCCTCAGTTCCTTGGGCATTTGGCACAGCTGAGTCCTGCCATTTTGGCTGTCTACAGTTAATGTTGCTTAGCTGATGGACACGTTGGAAAGGAAAGATGTCTGTGTACTGTATTATACACAATTCTGCTTAAAAACCTTGAATGTACTGATGGCATTTGCCTTATTCACTCAATTTGGTGAATATCTGCAGCTGACAGTCAATCTAGTCAAGCAAAAAGCAATGTGCAGTGGAGGAGAAATTATGAATCACAGTGTGGACATATTCTATTTATAACTTTATTGTTACAGATACATGTTCCAAGAACAGGGAAAGGGAAATTTTACTTTTAAATCCTTTTTGGGTATCTTTGGTGGTCCAGTTTCAATGCCCAATTCACTGGCTGAAGAATGAAGCCTTACAAGAGGGTGAGATGCTGCCTGTGGAGCTTCTCTCTTAACAAGTGCTTTCTGAAACTTTCCATAACAAAACTCATAAAAGCAAATATGGATAGTGACTTCCAGGTTGTCTTCCCATGATTCAACATTTAGCCACAAAAAGGAAAAGAAGCTAGATACCTATAAGTAACAGTGCCATCTGGTGTTGTCAGTGATGACATTAATATTAAAATTTGGATGGTTATCTCTTTAAGAAAGCTTACCTATTAATATGCTTTGTTATCAGCTGAAAAATAATATAGCATCAGGTCTCAGGAATGCATCTGACATACTCTGATATTTTAGATATTAATAGTTGCCAGTTGATAATACTACTGGTTTGACAAAACTAGTCCTTTAGCCAGAAATCAAATTGCTTGATAATTTCCACTTTCACATTACTTAACATGTTCTAAAAGTTTGTTTCTGCTCTTTGAAGACAGTAGGGCAAATACATGGATAACATTTCCTTAGCTATTTTGAATACCCTCATACGATATACTTAAAAACAATGCCTGTGCATTGATGTGTAGAAAATAATGGTTCAAATTGACAAGTCAATTAAACAGAGAGAAACAGGTTGCTTGTATGTGAGGAGGAAAACAGATGATGTGGTATTGAACCTAATTCCTTTTGGAATTAGCAATAAAATCATTGGCAGTGTTATTCTCTCAATCATAGTATGGGAGGAGGAATGGAGTGGCAAACTTTTTGGTCTATTTTCCCAAAATAATGCCTGTATGAGACAAAAAATATTCACTGTGTGTGGAAACCACCTTTTTTTTTTTTTTTACTAGTGAATATTGCCTTTCATTTCTGACATTTGAAACAAGGAATTCAAAAGCTGTTTCCTGGCGAACCTGTAGCTGTGAAAGCATGAATTATTTGATTTATTATCATGAGATTGTCCTTCATGTATCTTTCCTGAAGGAAAAGAGTCAAGCACAGACAGATAGAAGTAGGAAAGGAGGATGAAGACATGCTTCAGCAAGAAAGAATGATTTTGAATAGTAAATGCAAAAAGAAAATGAGTTTATCTGCAAACTTTACTTCTTGAGCTGTGATCCAGTGCAAGGGTTGTGCAAATCTGCAGTTTGGATTGGAAAACCTCACAGACAAAATAGATTTCTACAGAAAAAGCGTTTGGTTGGACCAGTCCATTATTCTTTTTATTTTGACTGGGTTAACAACCTTTCCTTTGATAACAGAAGTGGCTGGTGTGTCCCTGACGGCTATTGGTGATGCTAAGAAGAGCCTATTTCCTAAGGAATGCTAACAAGCTCCCAAGAAATCCATGACCTTCTTTAAACTAAGCTACAAACAGCTGGTTTTGTTCTAGAAGAATTTTCATGGATGAATAATTTAACCAAACCAAACTTTAGGCTGTTAGCTGGTCATCAGTATTCCTGATAAAAAAAACTTGATTATGGAAAACTGCATCAGAATTTTTCAATATCTGTCAAACCCTTTCAGCTGCAAGGATTTTCTTAGGTGAAGTCTGTTCTAGAATATGCTGCCACCTGTGGCCACATGGAGACTTTATTTCCCAGGAGTGAAAGGAGGAACTCCACAACCTCTAGGCAACTTGGTCCAGTGCTCTGCCACTCTCACAGTGAAGAAATTCCCCCTCACGGTCAGGCAGAACTTCCTGTGCTTCAGTTTCTGCCCATTGCCTCTTGTCCTGTCACACAGGGCAACTGAAAAGAGTTTGTCCCCGACCCCTTGACACCCTCCCTCCAGGTACTTGTACACATTGATCAGATCCCCCCTCAGTCTTCTCTTCCCCGGGCTGAAGAGGCCCAGCTCTCGCAGCCGTTCCTCACAGGGCAGATGCTCCAGCCCTCTGATCATCTTTGTAGCCCTATGCTGGACTCTCTCCAGTAGCTCCATGTCTCTGTTGTCCTGGGGAGCCCAGAACTGGACACAGTACTCGAGATGAGGCCTCCCCAGGGCTGAGTAGAGGGGCAGGATCACCTCCTGTGACCTGCTGGCAACACTCTTCCTAACGCACTCCAGGAGACCATTGGCCTTCTTGGCCGCAAGGGCACATTGCTGGCTCATGGTCAGCTTGTCATCCACCAGCACTCCCAGGTCCTTCTCTGCAGAGCTGCTCTCCACAAGGTCAGCCCCCAGCCTGTACTGGTGGCTAGGGTTATTTTTCCCTAGGTGCAGGACCCTGCAGTTGCCCTTGTTGAACCTCATGAGGTTCCTCTCCGCCCAGTTCTCCAGCCTGTCCAGGTCTCTCTGAATGGCAGCACAGCCCTCAGGTGTGTCAGCCACTCCTCCCAGCTTGGGATCATCAGCAAACTTGCTGAGGAGGCACTCCGGCCCCTCATCCAAGTCACTGATGAAAAGCTGAACAGGATGGGACCCAGTACTGAGCCCTGGGGGACAATTAACCCTTAGTTAACACCCTTCTCCTTGCAAAACATAATGTGTACAGAGCCATATACAACCATGTAACCCCAAGTCAAAATGACATATTGTATCCCTGCAGCTGAACACATTTTGCCCAAGGTGCAGTAAGATGCATCAATGCTGACCCAAGGAGACTCCCTTACTTTCTGCACATTTCTTCTTGATGTGTTCATCTAACTGAATAAACCCTGATTGAATACCTAATGCGATTGCCAGATGGAAAAGTTATTCTCAGCTACACTGCTAAAACCAATTGGACATAAGTATCTGGAATAACTTAAAAAAGGGAAATAGTCAAGACCAATATTTTTAGGTTCACTTGTACTATATTAATTGTCCTCTGTTCTAAACAATAAATATAATTTTCTGCTGCAGACAGAAAGTATTCCAGCAGAACTGTGGTATATTCTGCAAAATCAATATTAATCATTTTCAAATTGTTTGTTTGTTGACTTTCAGAGGACAGCAAGAATTCCTTAGGGCAACTTATGCACAGCACAAACAAAATGTTCACCAACAAAGAAAATATATTTGTTTTTTGCCTCCGAAATTTCACATTTGACCTTTAAAATATCTTTGTTTTTTATTCAGATAAGTGGCTGCAAAATGTGATGAATGGCCAATATATAATCCATAGTCATGCTTCTGTATATAGGATTCCAACATTACTTACAAATTGCAGTAAATGACTAATATGACAGTTTTAACATTTTATTATTTTAACTTGTGATTGCTTAATTACTGCTAATGAGCTGTGAACCATACAAACATGAAGAAAAAAACTCAATTCTTGTTCCCAAGCACAAATCAGTTACAGAAAATAAAGTCCAGACATGTAATTCAAGTTGAATGATTATCTTCTTTCCAAGAGATAAGCTGTTTTTATTTTATTGAGCATCTTCAAAGTGTTTGTTTTTTATCAAGACTCATCTCATGCTGCTTTTATAATGATGGGATATTCACAGTAGTGATTGGCTCTTAGAGAGAGGATTATTTTGCTCCTGTTCTGTGAAGGCAATCCTTCAGATGACTATTTTAAAATGAGAGTGCTATTGGGGTGATCATAAATGGTCTGAGATTTAATCAAAGCAAATGATCACTAATCAAATTAAATGATAATTAAGAAATATGAAACATGAAAACAGTTTTATAGTTTAAAGTTTACAGGAAAATAGTGCTGCAGTCACTCTTCTCTCTGGTCCTGGGATAAAATCTTGATTGCTGGCTACCACAGTTTTTTTGCAATATGCTTGTGTAGCACTAGGAGCTATCACACCACTTACCCATCTGAAACTAGAACTTCACTTGCCTTCTGTGCATCCCTCTGAAGGCTGGTTTGCTCCCCAAGGGCAGTCTGTCTGAACAGCAATTTCATTGAGATGAACAATGTTTATTAGGAATAAGAAAATTAACAGAATAAACCCAAGACTGTTTTGTTTAATTTGCGTACATTTATATTTTGCACAAATGAAATGAGACAGGAATCCAATGTTACAGAAAGAGAACACAAATACATACATTTTCCCCAGAGCAGTCTGTGGCTCAGATCCAAGAAACAGAGTTCTAACCTCTGTATTATACACAAATATATTGAGAAACTACCTCTGCTGTCCTAATTGTTCCACACTTGCTTTTCCAGCTTTTGATAGATTAGGGCATCTAATATTCTTCCTCAGACATGCTCTCCCCAGCTATATAGAAGTGTGTAAACACTCACGCACACACAGAGGATTTTGAGCTTACTACCTCTTTTGCAAGTTGGTTTATCAGAAGACATGAGATTTTTTAATTGTCTTTTGATGGCTTATCAAATCACTTAACAGGCTTCAGGAGGCTATATTTTCAGAGCATCTGTGTATCAGGGAAGATGAACCATATGATATAAGCATTGACAAGTTCTCCCCCACCCACATTTGGCAGGGTGTTTTAGAGTTGCTTTTCACCAATTCACTTCACAGATTTTGTAGATGTTATTTCACTGGCAAACTTATGTTGTCTGACACATTTGTGTAGAGGTGTTTTCATGGCTAGAGATGAAAAGGTTTCAAGAAAGTAATTGAAGAAATTACATAGGTAGCTAGTGGGGTTTTAATTTTTAACCTTTTAGCCATATCCTGTTTTTCTGCCCTTTAATTATTTCTGAGAGCACCTTCAACATATACTGAGACAGAGAGGTACACGATTTTCAAAACACAGAATTATAGGCTGAAGTTTTATAGCTCACGGCAAGCACCCTAGAGGACTCATTAATACTTGATGAATCCCTCTCCACATCTCAGTAGTGAGGAGAAGACAAAGAACCTAGTGGATGATTGATGCTGCACCTGCCAAGGAAGAACTTTAAAGTGAGATTCTCTCCTACAAAACCCGGAAAAAAAAAATCAGGTCTAGGTCTGATCATGCCATTGCAGTGGCGTGGGCTTAGCAGAGATGTTAGCTCTGCGTGTCGTACAATGGAGAGTGCATTAACATGCAGCGTAGTACTAATAACAAGGTTTCAGCCATTCATCTCTCCATCCTCCCTACCCAAAACACTCTTTTTTTCTCTGCTAAGCACTTTGATGTCTGGCAATGTACATTTGTGTGCACACATCAGGCTGTGAGCTGTAGTTTGAGGGGGTAGCTGTGGCTTCCCTTCTGCTCCCCGGTACATGGTAGCCACCCCAATGGGAACAGGAACTACCAAGTCCTGTGTGTCATGGGCTTTTGGCTCGCAGGAGCTGCATAAGATACCTTGAAATGTCATTGCACTTTTTCTGAGATCTTGAAGACATTCCAGGAGGTTTAGCTTTGAAGTTCCCTTCTGAGAGCCCCATCATAATTGAAGCAAATCAGAGAATTATATAGGTCCAAAACTGAATCACTATTGAGCTAAGGAATGCACAAATGAAAACAAACACTACCATCACTCTTAAACATCACTTGCACGATTAATCTTTTAGTTCCAGAAGGTCTGTTATTCCTGTCTTTAATTATTTTCCTCCTCCAAATTGTGGACTCTCCCTGAGTCTCCTCCTGCACAGCCAGTTTCCTTCTGCTCTGTTTCTTCTTGCTTATCTCAGACGGCCTGTCGCATAAACCCTTTGTCAGGCAGGACACATGGTCAGCCTTATTGAGCGATCTGCTGTGTAGTTGCCTAACCCCTAGAAGACAGACTTGAGGGATCCTTATCTGGGCAGGAAGCTGCATGAGCAAAAGATCATGCACCTTTTCTGGAATTTGACTGCTCACACCAAGTTGCCGTGGTTTGTTTTCTATCACAGTAATAAAGCAATCAATGGGCAAAGTAAATAGGCCTATGTTTCCTTCTAGATAAAATTTTCAATCACATGGATATACATAGAGTCCCTCATATTAAACAGACTTCCAATATTCCTGCATAGGCTCCTTGAACTAGAGGAGCTAAATTGTGACTCTACTTCATAGCTCTTTTTCCAAGTTTACCTCAGGACCGATGTTAGTTATATAGGATGCTAATAAGTCATTTAAAAATATGGCTATTTCAACTGCCATTTGACTTCTAATAGGAACAGTTTCAAAAGAATTAAATTTAATTTCAATTAATGCATCTGGGACTATTAGTTTTCTTTTTTACTTATTTCTTTTTGGGGGGGTAATCACAACATGTTCAAGACAAAAAGAAAAAAAATCTGTGGTGTAATGAATTACTGATCATTCACAGATCAATATGAATCCCCAGAGGAAGCCAGAAGTCTATGAAAATAATTTAAATATATACTTTAAAAGATGATTATGTCAAAATTGAATAAAATGGACAAAAAAATATAGCTAAAGGCCTGAATCATAGAATCGTAGAATGGTAAGGTTGGAAGGGACCTCTGGAGATCGTCTGGTCCAGCCCTCAGTGTAGCCCATATGGGAATCAGGATTCCTAACTTTTAGGTCAATCCCTGATGTAAATAAATTGTAATTTAGAGTTTGAAGTATGTGGACGAGTGGATCTGATGAAGCAAGTGGCTTGTAGAACAGCTAAAACTGAAAATTTGGTAACATATACATCCAGAAAATGAAAGTATTAGTCACACAGCCCAAGCAAAGGATTTGTAAAGAACACAAAGACTGAAATGCCTTTCCTCAGTAATGGCATACAATCAATATTTACAGAAATCGATGCTTGCACATGGATAACTCACAACTAGAAAAATTTGGAATTCTCTGGATAAATACTTCTCTGAGGTCTGAAAGGTGATATATTGAGATAAAGGGAAACTGCTTTGCATGCACTGCACTGGCCTGTGTATTGTAGTCACCAGATCAAATTCATTCTCAATTTAAGTGCATTTTCTACTACAGGTAATGCTGTTACCCAATCACTCAGTTACTTCAGCCTTTGATTAAAAAAGTCTGTAAAAAAAAAGGGCGGTTATTTCAGCCAAAATGGCATCTGTAGCTCAGTTTCTGTAAATGTTTCCATTCTAATCCTGCCTTTCATACTGTATCAGAAATCTTAAGACTTTGTTAATGCAGCAGAGCTGTGAAGAGCTTGCTTCTACTAGGGGGAAATGAATCACTGAGGTGCACTGGCTTCCTAAAGAGTTTCAGCTTGATCTGTAAGAAGTGTTTGGCTAAGTCCTGAGAGCTGAAGAATAAAGATGTAAAGGGAGACCTTCTCTCAGCTGTTTTCTTGATCAAAAAGTTTTTGATCCATAAAGCATCTAATGCACAGAGAGTTACAGTAACTGCTTGCCCATTACATAAGCACGGCAAGCGTCTTACCACTGTGGTTCTACATGTAGGATTGCCACATGAGAAAGTGTAACTCACATCCTCCTGTAATATTTATGCATATGCTCAACAGGCTCATAATACTTTCAGTGACATAAATCAAAAAAGAAAGAAAGAAACAAACAAAAACAAAAAACAAACCCCATCCAAATGATCCACCTTACAACCAAACTGTAAGTTTAAATTGCAGGGGACTCAAACAGTTTACTCAATACAGCAAACCCTTTCTGCTTAGAAAATATCAAATCTGTAGTTCTATGCATGGAGAGTTTAGGAAACAGCAATGTTAGCTCTAGTTGTCGTATTCAGCAGGCAGCAACCTGAAATTTTGAAAGCAAGACATGGAACAAAGAACGTTTACAAAAATCCCTGAACTTGTTCAATTTTCTGTAAATGGTCACACTACACTAGAAAGTTATGCCTGAAATAGCTGAAAGTGCTGAAGCATATGCTGGAAGAGGTCCACAAAGGTCTTCCTGCATGGCTGGGAGGTTTGTTCAGCAGGATGCCCCACATGCCTGGCTCCTCATCACCCACGGCAGGCAGCATGCTGGAGTGCACTACGCCTCCCTCCCTGATCCACCTGCCCAGTTTACTGCCATAGCTTAAAAGAGTCAGAATTAGTGTCTTAAATGATATTGAAAGGAAAGATATTTATAAACGGATAGGTCTCTTGAGGGCACCAACTCAAACTGAGCTATGGGCTTTTTTCTTCCCTCTTTTAATGATATAAATTGTGTGTGGAGCACATTAAAATAAGTTTTTCTGAAATAGTATCCACTGATGAAATACTGTTTGTCAATTACAAGAGTAAAGAAGTTGTCAAAGTCACATGAGGACTTATGAGTATTAAATGCCTACTTGAGAGTTCACATGAAGATTAGCAAGGCTTCTAGGAGCAATTCACATGAAGATTAGCAAGGCTTCTAGGACCAATCTTTAAGTAAATCATAAATGTATCAGGGTTTCTTTAGAGATTAAGGTGTACTTCTGTTTTGAAAATGAATTCCATAAAATGGCACCATAGAATTATGTGCACTCTGTATCTTAGCAGTTTTCTAGTCATTTGATTTGTTTACAAATCAAAAGGCGTACATATGTCTTCTAACTGCAAGTGAAAAACATTCTTGAGTGGGATATGAAATTCAGTCTGATTTCTTTCACACTTTGAAAACTACAGAAAATACAGGGGGGCAGGAGAAGTCACTGTAATCAGTGGATATGAGATGACAATCAAACTGGATAATGTGAAATACAAAACAGAAGAAAATTACCTTTGGAGGTTTATGTTAAAAGAGAAATGATGGAAGATTTTCAGGATATAATGTTATATTTTCAACCCTGAGACAAAATCCTCCTGTTTTGGAAGATTTGGGACCTGAATCCACCGCAGATGTAGAGAACTTTTGTCTTCAAAACTTATGGTCTAAAAGCCTATTTCTCAGAAATATATGTCCAGCTTTAGAGTAAGCTCCAATCTACCTTTACCTAATATTACAAAATTAATATTCTATGTCCTCTTCATTCAGCTTTCAGTTTTTGCAGCTGAGCAAAGAATTCTTTGTGCATCATATTTTTCTAGAAACAAAAAGTAGAATTAAGCATGTAGTCTTCTAGTTTTGGCTTTATCATCTCAGCTTTAATTAAATTATTGGGGCTTTTAGGAAAACAAAACATAGTTAGAATTCACTTTGTACAGATGAGACTGAAAGAAGTATCTCTAGGGGTCATGAACCAATTAAAACAAGCAAAACAACAAATAAAGAGTGCTCTATTTTGAAATAAAAAGATTTTTTTTAGCTTAGCCGAGCAACAATCAAAAGGAAATTGAATGAGAGTAAAGGAAATCTTATCTCCAAAAAGTTATGCAATTATGCAAATCAGGAAACAAGAATTTAAAAAGTACCCAAAAGCATGCAAAGAAGCTTCTGCTTTACACCTTTATATTTCAACAGTTAATAATAATTCACAGTTGTGAATCCAGTTCTAATCATGATGGATAAGATAATGCGCATGTAAGGAATCACACTATTAAGCGTCTAAGGCAAATTAAATTCTAAGAATGAAATCAATAGAAACAAGAAGATACTATCACTAGCCAGCAAAATTAAGAGAAATAAAACTATTCATCACACATATAAGAGCAATAAAATAAAGCGTAGTCCTTTTTAATCTGTGTTATGGAGAGTCAAATATCTTAAACACTTCCCAGTTATATTTGAGAGCTTCCAGAAGCAGCTATTTGGAATTCTTTCTGTTGAAATAGTGCTAACTGATAGTTATTCTTAATTTGAATATCATTTTAAATTTTCCTCCAGCTGCTTTGTTAACCCTTGCCATGTGGTAGGGATATTTGTCTCCCAAATACTGAATCATTTCATGTATTTGGGCCACAAAATTATAGTCTCCTTTTAGCCCTCCTACATGTAAAGCTATTGTTCTGCTTTCGTATTGTTTTCCATACCACTGGGCAACATCTTTTAAGCTTATTTTCTTTTTCATATCTCTAAGTTCTGCATCTTAGGCTGCGCTAAAAACATTCCCCGTAGCAGCAGTAATTGCAGCACGCTCCTTGCCCAGACCGTGCTGCAGGCTGCAGCTGGGCAGATCGCGCATGCACGACAGATGTGCTGGGCACATGCCAGCCCCAGGAGCCCAACAGCCCTGGATGTGGCGCTCAAGCCAGCGGTTGCTGAGGCTGTGTCCGACGGCAGACACACAACACAAAAGCATGATGAGATGTAGTTGAGCAAGCGTCCTCCTGCAGTTTCGCAGCTTAATTACATGGGGATCTTTCGGCTTCCGTTCCTCCATCCACAAAGCTTAAGAACAGCTGTTTCCTCTGCCATCATGAAGTTATGGCAAAGGAGCACGAATGTAAGAAGCAACAGAGTTTACAGGGGGGAAAATTTCAAAATGTGCAGTGAAAGTCACCATCCTCACAAACCCTCATGTCAGTTGCCTTCTGTCTTGTGTTGTTCAGTCTATAAAAGTTGTCAGTCCTCTACAGGGAGACCTACTAGCTTTATTTGACATTGGTGGAGCTTTTCAGTGAAATGTCTATAGTTCGCAGCAGGTCTGAGGTTGGACATTTGACAGGTTATGCTATTCACTCTCTCCATGTTATGTTTTCCTGACTTAGTTTTCCCATTAATTGTGAGAAGTAACAATGTTTGCTAGTTCTGAGACACTCTGCTAGCTAAGCCTTTTTGTCTAGTATTGCCATGCTATACATAAAGCACAAAATCTGCAAGTGATCATCTGTGTAGCATGTGCATGCTGGGATTTCCCAGGAAGCTGAAATTCCTCTTGGGAATCTATAGAACACACATACATCAGAAACTCCCTTGTTTTGTTTTGGTTTGGTTTGGTTTTTCTGGGGGGGGACCGAGACACAAGTTCCTACTCACACTTGCCTAGTTAGACTAGACTAACCAGATTGCTAAACCAGGATAATGGTAGAACTTTACTGCTCAGAGAATCTTTCTACTTGCTACAGGCAAGCATTTCTGACAAGCTTTACTTCCCAGAAACAATCCTTATGTGCAGCAAGTGCGCAGCCGTGGCACCTTCTCTGAGCCCAAAGACAAGTATGTCAATGGTTTGTCTTCCAAATAACATCTTTAGTGTTCATGTACAGGAACAAGTAGCCCACATAAGCGAGGAATTTGCGTTTGTTTAGGAACTGTCAGTAAAACCTATGCTGTGTTTTCAGTCCACTCTGTCTGTTCTGAACAAGTTGATTCTTCAGCACAAAGTCAAGAAGTGCTGCAACACATTTTTTCTCAGAATTTCATGTCAATAGATGGCCTCAAGTGCCATTGTAGCTCTGCTTTCCTGTTTATCAGACACATTTACTTTACTGTTGATTTATGGGAACATTCTACACAGTTTACTTTCTGCTAACATTCCTTTTTTTTAAAGACAACATTTTTCCCATAAAGGCTCTCTATCCCTATGAGTGAGTTGCAATCCTAAAGTCAATGTATTGCTAGAATGGGAAAGTAATGCTCTCTCCTCTGCTATCAGTGGAAAAAACTGTCTAATAAGTTTTCCAACTACTGTTGCCTGCGGTTACAGAAATGTCTCTCACTCAGCTGTAGCTAATTGCTGCCGGTTAGGCAAGAAGAAAGCAATGATTTCCCCTTGTCAAAAACTTCTGAACCACAAACCACAAATATGAACAGAACAAGCAGCTTCTAGCTTATGATATCATATTTCCTAGAAAAAAAATAATGTAGCCTATGTACAGTATTTTATTGTCATTGGAAAAATAGCGGGCTGTCTCTAAAACTGCTCCCTGAGTACTCTGCTCTGTCACTTCTCTTCTGGTGACCCTTGATTCCTCCCATTCCATGCTTGGTTCTGTCACTGGTAATTATCCATCACTTGAACACTGACATGTAACTACAAGCAAAGGACACCTGATCTGTCATTGTGCTGTCAGATGAAACGTAGTGATGATTCTATACATCAAAAAAAAAAAAAAAATTGCTACATAGGGCCCAGACAGCTTTTTCTGTGATAGTCATGTTAGGAAGTTAAATGAGAAGTAAAGAAGAAGAAATACATTTTCAAAGGGCAAAGTTACTTATTCAAACAATCTTTTTTATGGTAAATCCATTGAAGAAACAGAATTTAATTTCATATTGTGAAGTACTCACGGAAAACAATTTATATTAATGAATTCAAGCATATTCTCCAGAAGTTTTGGGAAGCCACCTATCTAACACAGAAGGGTTTAATTTGTTGAATCTATTATTACATTAATCATTTATTTGTTTCTAATTACAATTATAACCTCATAAATATTAAGATAGAAAATCTATACATAGTATTATCCTCCCATTTTTCAAGTTCTCAAATGTTACTCAAATTTCTATCTTTTTGCTGATAACATTGTAGAATGCTTTATTGATTGTGACTTGCCATTGTTTTCACAAAAGCATGGTCCTATTGATGTCATTATTTATTCCTGAAGCTGTTAGAATCATGTCACAGATTAAAAGAATCTTTAAGTAACAAAAACACAGAAAGCCATAAAAATCTGAAAACAGCAAATCTAACTTAATTTGTTGTGACAGAAAGCCAAAATGAAGGAATTAGAACTGCAATGATTCTACTTTGAACTGTTGTAGATGTTCAGGCTTATGCCGGTTGAATTTGAATTACATAAAATCAAGTTAATTTTGCTCATGGTCTTGTCTGAAAATTGTAATTTCATGATATTCAAGGAGTGTGGTGAAAAGACTGGAGTATAACAGCCATCTAGTAGCATATTTAAAATATCAGACCAGAAAAAAGAGTCAGTTTAAGAAATGCGCCAAGTTCCCATAAATTAAGTTATTGGTAAATAAATCTGATAATACGGTCCAATCACTCATCCCTGTGTTCATCACTGGGATACTAAACATCCCCTTCCTGGGGTTCAAAGCGCAGAAATCTCCTGGGTTGGTACTACAGCATTACATTGGTGATGCATATGCACAATACTTGGATATTTCATATTGCACATCTACAACAAACATAACCTTAATGCTCTGTAAAGCTTTTCTGCAAAGTAATTTCAAATTAAATCCTGGAGAACATCAGACAGCTTGAATGTTAAGCACGAATTGTTAAAAGCTTCTTTGCGTCTGATGCAATGAGAGGCTCTGAGGAACAAGAACAAGCACAGCAGTATTTTTCTCTTAAGTAAAAACTTTGCCACTCATTTCTGAATTCCAGGAAAATGCACAATAAAAGCCAATAAATTCTCTAGAGTGTTTATGAATATGTGCATCGTTTGCTGTAAGGGGAGTAAGGATTGGCAAGAGTGTTACAGATGCAATCCCACTTGTTTCTGCACAGTGACAGCTAACCTCCTTAAAGAGGGCTCTTTCTCTTTGGCTCTGGATATCTGCACATATGAATCAGGTGAATATAGGCTTTTGATCATTTTTACTACGTTGATTTTGTCTCTATTGATTTGCCTGAGAGGATAACCATAGGCAAAGGGAAAGAGCTCTCTTTAAAGAGGTAAGAGGTATTGCTGTTCAATAATATTCCTTTATTTTTTCCTATCCCAGTGCTTTTGCTTTCTACAAATATGAAGGTATAACAATGAAGAGTACTTTGCAGAACATGAAAAATACACACATAAACATAGCAAGTAATGTTAGAAAAGGTTGTTACACAATGTAAAATAGGAGAATAATAAAGAAGAGTAAGACCAAAGAGGATTCAGCTGATGAATCCTGTAAATTCTTGTAGTCTGATGAATCCAGGCAGGTGTTTGCACTCCAGGTGTCCCCTTCCAAACCTAGTCATCTCGGTCTCTTTTCTAGTTGAAGACAAGTCAAAGCCACTTTCTCTCCATTGATTATAATGTGAATGCAATCTTGATCATGAAATTCTGAATTTTTGCAGATTAAAATTACTACACTTTATCATTTTATCTCCCTAATATCGTCTGCACTTAATTAAAGAAATTCTGCTCACAGCGACAGCTGGTAGATTGATTGTATCTTTACTAATAGCATGCAGTATGCACCTTCTGATGTACTTGTAAAAGCATCATTCTCTGGTATCATGCAGTACTCAGAAGTCACGCTTAATTGTCCAGACACTATGAATTAACCTGGCTTTCAGGATAATAGTAATATTCATAACAAACTCTTTCGGTATGCATGTGGAGTTAAACTGTATTCCCAAAGGCACCGTGTCAGCAGAAGTGAAGTATTTGTTAATAAGCACTTAAAATAAGATGAGCCCATGTAAATCTGTACTGAATTATAAACTATAATATACAACAAGGTCACAAGAGAGTTTTAACTCTTTTAAAGAAAAGAGAAGAGCCTAATTTCTTAATTTATGATGTGCTGATGAGCTCAAAGTGATATATTTATTTTAAAAATTACTGTATATTTATCTTTAGCTGCCAAATGTCTCATAAGACTGAACTCTTAATGAAAAGCAACTAGCTGTGCTGCTGCCTCACGGTGGTACTTTGTCTTTCCCCAGCTTTCTGCTTTTCCTTTTTACTGCTCTGTAATCTTCAAAGCTTTCCCCACTCTGCATAGCTCATCAGAAAGGCTAATTAATGTAAGCGGAAGGCTACATTTGCACAGCAGCTGGCAAACAAGTTAGCTGGTTCAGCTCGGGTTTCTCTGCGCAGCACTGTGTTGTGTTACATATGTGCTGTGATATCCCCTCCCAGCCGGCCAACCTGACAGGTTTTCCTTAGCAGTGAGGAAGAAAGCACTAGCTCTTGTGCCTACTGCAGGCACAAGAATCATCCAAGTAGTGTAAAAAGCAGCAGCCTGCCCTCACAACACTTGAGAGAGAACCTTGCAGCATCCTCGAGCAAGTCTCAGAGTCCAGCCCAAAGCACTGCTGGTGGGCTAAAACCAGGACCCCTCTGCGAGTTTGTTCTGAGCTGGTTCAGGTTAGGATAGCCTGCAAGTATTTCCTTCCAGCATTTTAGATGCAATACTTTAACTGAGAGCACCAGTTTTTCTTCTTGCTGCCTTGGTGACACAGTTGTTAAAGGAGTTAATAAAAACATGAGAATTTACCTCCTCACTACAGTTTCCTTCACCTAGTTGCAGTTACTCTGTGCAATGACTCCCCCATGTCTTCTCTCACTGTGGTTTGCTTTCTTGCTCTGCAAAATCTTTAAGTACAACAGGGAGTGTACTCAGCAGCTTGCACTGAACCTCCCCAGGTGCGTGTTTCATGCACTCCAGCGTTTGAATTATAGGAAAAATACTGCTGAATCTTTATTTTGTTTTCCAATTATTTGGCTAGACAGCAGTCTAGCCAAATCACTTGTCTCCTCTGGTTCTCACACATTTCTATAGGAGTTGGACTGGAGTAAAATATTCACAGACAAATCTCTCTTCAAAGAAACCTTTTCATGCAAGCTGAAACATTGACCTCCTCCTTTTACCTACCTGAAACATGAGCTAGTATGAAAAGACTGGATTCAATTTGCCTTTTAAAATGTGTATATTTATCAGCATATTTTAGACAGGGGTGTGTCATGAGACCTAGGCCAGCCACTTAACAGATTTTCCTCCCTATTTCATTCTATTTACAGTTGTTAATTTACAATTTACAACCCAGCTGAAGTCTCATTAAAATAATAATTCTGAGCACAATTTTTTAAATCTCTTTTATACTTATTAAAAAATTGCATTCTGATATTTCCACAGCTCCCACAATATTTACATTTTTCATTGCAAAGCTATAGCAACAAGACACAAAAAAAATAAGAACTGGACAAACTAACCCACATACCCGATATTTAAAAAGAGTAAAGGTCTTTCTTACATATTTTGCCCTAGCTTGTCAAGTTCTAGTAATCTGGCTTTAGGACAGGGATTATAAATTCTTCTCAGTATAGTCCTAAGGCTCCTGTTTTTCAATTAACTTTATTCATTTTAGTTTTGTTTCTGCATGGTCTCAGCAGAGAAAGCCCTACAATATCCCCTTCTCATGTAACTTAAAATAAACCAGTGTCGTTTACACAGGCTCTCAGATGTGCAACAGGAGAATGCAGTAGGCACATTAGCAGGAGATGTTGTTTGTAGCCAGGATAAAGGCAGGGAAAAAATAGATACTAATATTGATGTAAAAGAGTGGACAAAGTGTGAACAAAAAGATTTTGAACAATGTAAACTATGTATACAACATAATAGGAGACTTGCATGAATCGGAAACTTTCTGGGCCTAAAGGAAGAAGTACACTTCAGAAATTAAAACTACACTGCGAGTTGCTAGATCTGGGTGGAGTTCTCACTTCTGTCAGTTTTATGCAGCTAACTGTTCAGAGTCAGATCCCCAAGGATACAAACAGCAAATCTAGGATTTAGTCAGATTAATAGAGCCCTAATTCCAAATTACGTAAAAAAGCCTCATGCTCTGGAGCTATCCAGATCTGGTGGTACTTAAATCTAGCTTGTGTTTGATGTCAGGATACTCTTGGCAAGTAGAGTTCACTTCTGTGTTCATAAAAAAAAATGTCTGTGTTACTTTTTTGAGACAGTGCAGATAGGAATGAAAGACTCATGACATCAGAAAGAGAGAGTGAAAGAGAGTGTGACTCAGAGGATTAGTGGTTAAGATCCTCAAGAGAATGTAGAGTCTGAAGTTCCACCTTTCATATCACGTCTGTCTCCGTACTGCCCAGTGAATGCTTAAATATAACAAGAAATAGTATTTGCAGTAGGATGGAGAAGGTAGAAGATAGATTCTTATCTCACCAGCTGCAAGTTTTTGGAATATTTTCCCCTCTTTTAACAGATCCATTACTTTAACATTATCTTCTGCCCAGAAGAAGAGTTTCAGCAGGAGACATGGACACGGACAATTCTTCTTTAACTTTTCATCAGCCTGCCATGACTAACTAGATCCAAACTGACAGCCTACTGCCTGATAGCAATGTGTAGTTTCATGCTTCTGTGGTGGATGACTTTATATATCCAAAAACCTTTTATTTTGCTGTCTTGGTGCAGAAAGTCTGGATCTTCATTGCCAAATAAGTGCAGAACTGTGTCAACTGAAAAATTCGTACCTTGGTTAATCAACACATTTGGAACATGATGGACTACTTCTAAGGTTGTAGTTGCAGTTTCACAGCTATGGAAGTGTGAGATACTGCAGCTCTAAAACAGACATGAGTCCTCAGTGTAGAGACTCATCCCTGGCTACAGCAATGATGTGGCAATGAGACTAAAGGGGAGAAAATTATTGGGTGTGAAACTCTTAAAAAAACTACACACACACATTAAAAACAGAAAAAAATCTCCATGATGATGCACTATACAGGTGGAAGAAAGCATGCAGGCTGCAGTTTCAGAAAATGCAATGCTCCCATTAAATTTTTCTAGTATAGATGTGGCCTTGCACTGTGTACAGACTTAAGATCTCTATTTATGCACTACATGTTTTCTTGACAGACTTACTTAAGTGACTTATTTATCCTTTATTATTTAGAAAGATCTGGACTGTAAAATGGATAAATGACCCAACTATGGAAATAAGTCAGAATCCCTTAAATTATGTGGGACTATAAATGCTGTCTCCTATAAGATTTACATCACTTTGTACTACCTGTCACTCTTTCTCCATTAAATTAGAAAGGTTTGACTAATTGCAGATCTACTAACAACAGCTCCATGACCTGGTCCAAAACATTCTGCCTGTGGTACACAGGCATTCAGAGTCCAAATAAAAGCTCTTCAAAACATCACTAGTGAGGGACATGAAGTGCCAATGAAAACCTTTGAGTTAAATCAGAAATGAAGGAAGCATTCATTACAGTTGGTGGTTTATAGCTCTCATCCTTTTTTATTACCATTCCTACGGCATAGAATATTGATGCTATTGTAAATATGTTAGTCTAATGTCTTCTCTGAAATTCATTATATGTATTCTACGTATTCCTTTTTGGAATACTATATAAATAAATTGTATTGCATTAAACTAGAATTACTAGCTATTCAAGTGTGGGTAGCACTGTTCTTTGTACATTTTGAGTGACTGATCCTAACTTTTTCACCAATCAGCCTTTTGAATCAACTCAGCTAAACTCTAAACAGTTGTGTGCTGGTAAACTTATACAATGACTGTCCCTATCCACACAACTCTAAATTACAGACTTAAGCCCAAAAGATTTGTGAGTGACACCTTCAAAATTTGATATATTTTATATTCATATTTATATTTATATTCTCTGCTGCTCAAAAGCTCATGCCATATTAAAGACTGCTTTAATTTATGGAGAGGTAGGCAAACTGAACGACCAGATTATGGAGATTAGTTATTTGGATATAACTGAAGCCCTTGTTCTCTGTTTAATGTGATAGTCTCCTTCCTAGAGAAATATGAAAATGACAGTACCTGCCCTTGCTATTTGTTGTTAAGCTCATCTGCATTTTTTCAATTATGAAATAACTCATCCTAGAAACTCAAGGGAACTTGAAATATTAACTGAGCTAAGACTCACTTGTACAAGAATCTAATGGGAAATCACAAGATTAATATGAACTATGCAGTGAATACACCTTTTGAGTCTTGCTCAGGAAAGACAGAGACTGCTGTTTGTGTATGAATGCACAATAAGCTTATAATATGCTCTGTTTTAATGCACTGAATCTTAAGTATACAGCAAACACTAATCTCTTCAAGCAGTTTTAATGATTTTTCAAATTAATAAAAGTAACTAGATAATAAAACAGCAATACTTTTAATTAGATGAAACAAAAAAACTCAATAATTATATACAAAAGGCATTGGCTTTAGACTGTACTGGTTGTACTTCAGACATATGAAATTATAGCTCTATATTTGAAAGCAAGAAGACTTTAGCGCTATTAGATCTGGGGTTTATTAATATACTGCACTATATACCAGCGAAGCTTAGATTTTATGAGAATGTTTTTCTGTTGACAATTAATTTTGGAAAAAAAAATCTATGACCTTGTTAGAAACCTGTGGCTAAGATGCACTTAGAAGATCAAAGGCGTCCACATATATATAAGTTGCATCTTAAATACATTTTTAAGACAAGTTGAATGCCAAAAATATTTCAGTAGAATTGACTTAATTAGAACAAGTATGATTTTGTTTCATTTTCTTTTTAATTTCTATAAACATTTATTAACAATAATCTCAGTCACAATGGACCAGCTGGGGTTGTGAAATCACACAACAGCTTTACTCTTTAGAATCTCTTATTCACAATCTAGATTAAAGTTAAATCCAATTTTCACTGATTTTACATCAAAGGCCTTCCATTACCAACTACTCTGACTCTGTGTGGACTTCCACAGGGCAGTCTTCACAATCATTCTTTTTAAGGTAAGAGAGAGAACAGTAAAGGAAATTTAGGTCTACTTTTAACTCATTATTTTGGTATTATAGTATTTTTCTTATCATTCTTGCTCAGGACCGCATGGTACTGCTAAGTCATGCATTGACGCTCCTGTGAGCCAGAGTGCATATATGGTGTGTGCACACTTGCAAATCTATTTAGGTATATATATATATGTACATATACACACACATATGTATTGTAAGGAGAGAGGAAAAAAACAAACAAACAATCTCCCCCCTCCAAAAAAAAAAAAAAAAAAAAAAAGAAGAAGAAGAAGAAACTTTCCCTGAAGAACAGGTCATCTGAATAGGCAGAAAATATTATCCTCACTTTCCAGGTGAGAATAGGAAGTACAAGGACATGAGAGACTAAATCTGTTTCAGAACTCAAAATGCCTACAGACAAATGCATGCCAAGGGACAGCATTCAAGCACCCGGCCCTGAAGCGCAATTCGCTGTTCACGCCTTACAGAATGCTCGGAGAGGTTGAGGTGGCTCAGAGCAGGAACCAGAACAACTCGTATGCAGAACATGCAGCCACCTAAAATCATCTAAAGAGAGAGAATAATAAACATTTATACTGCACTCCAGTTCCTCTCGAAAGATTGGCTTGGACTTTGCCAGCACTGCATGTAAAGTGTTGACTGTCTTGCCTAAACTGAAAACAAAATTCACATATATTCCACGTAATTTTCATTGGGATAAGCATAAGAATATGTTGGGACTTCAGCGTGTCTGTGAAATGAGTAGAGGGAAGGAAACGGTTTTATAGGAAAAGATCTAAGATTGGAAAAACAGAATACCTTGAAATATAAAGATTGATAGACGCACAAGGAGATGAAAAATGACTCGTGCATTCCATCTCAGTCTTTCTGCTCTTCTTTGAAGATGTGTTCTTTTCAGTTTCTATTTTCTAGATAGACAGCATATTATCTGGAAAAGTAAATAAGAATAAAGCAAAAGAAAAAATGGTACACACTGGAAGAATTGTTTGCTAGAAGGAAGAGACCAAGCTCACCAGCTTTGGATGGATAGGGCCCATTACTCCATAAAATCAAGATAGCAGAACTTTGACCTCATGATTATCCTATTTAAATCATCTTATTTAAGCAGTATCACTTCTTTACCTTGAAAAATTGGTAGAGGAGCTGATCAGTTGTTCAGTTGTTTTTGTTTTTTAGTTCAACATCTAAATAGGGTTGTGGGAGTTTGATCATCAGTGCCTAAGATCTCATGCACATAAGAAGAATATAATATACTTGCAAAGTTTTCAAGTTTTCTTGTAGTACAAAATAAAGTTCAGTGAAATTTGTTTCCCGCAATTTTTTTTTTTTTAATTTAAATATTGATTAATTCATTTCACCAAGTCCAAAATACAGGCAAAATAATTTATAGACCCATTTGTTTTAAGGTACCATGGCAATCACCTTTTTCTATGATTTTTTCAAGCATTGTTTATCATAGTGCTTATTCAATTGATTGGGTTCTTTATTTCCAGTAAAACTGTGTTATAAATAAATAGAAAAACAACCAGTAGAGCCTAATTTTTTGCAGTTTCACATTTTTATAAAAAGATCCTCCTGACTCTCATGTTTTCTCTCCTTTTTAGAAAATAATTTCTAATGAAATGTGTTTAGCACAAAGTTTAATGTCATTCATTTACTAAATCTTCCTAATTAACAATACTGGGAAATAATCACTCCCTAACCTAAAATGTCTCAATATCACTGCTTCAATATTGCACACTGTTCATTGAATCTGTGCCTAGTTAGTGTGAACAGGATTTTTACTTTCTATATTAGATGACGGAGTGCTCTGGGAGGCTTTGTGAGAAAGCTGGTACTCTTGGCAGAACTGGCAGTGCTGCTATAATAAAGACTGCCAGACATTTAGTACTAGAAATCCTTATTTGCAGTAACTTGTTTCAGATCTGAGGGACCCATTGCCAGCCTCTGTGCTGACCTGGAAAGGGGAAATGAGCACAGGTATGAGCACATATGTTATATATATATATATATGTATGTGTGTGTGTGTGTGTGTAATCTAACACATATGTACACATATATATATGTGTGTGTGTATCATCTTCATGTGATAGATATATCATATAGCCTAGGATGTAGGTAACATGCCAAGGCTTAGCAATGGAAGAGATGAAGGAGGAGGAGACATACCTTTTTCCCTTTCTTGGTATACTAATTCCTGTACTACTGAAGGCAAAATCAATGTTATGTAGAAAGAAAGTAAATAAGAAGGGATTCACTTCTAGGAGTTTTCTCCTGCAAGCACTCATACAAAGAAGGCACTTGCCATCTCTGATTTCAGTCTCCTAAATTGCCATTTATATTCCCTTGACTTCAAGATGGTCCCTAGACTATGTACTACACATTCTGCTTTACAGAAGCTTACTTTACTGTTTAAGCTTCATGTTACTTTTAAATCCTACTAATCTTAGTCTCTTTTTTTTTCTTCTGCTAAATGCGTGCTCGTTTCTGTGAAATTCATTGCAACTGGACTGTGATATGCAAGTCTCTCTAATTTTCATTTTAACCCTACATAATACTGCAAAACAATTTCCTTGCAGTCATCGGTGCTACTTCTGGCTGCAGATGAGCAAGTAATAGCAGATAACTTGCATTTTTGAAGTGGCTCAAATAAGGAATATATTGTGAACAGTTTAATGTCATTTGTGTCAGCATTAAAATAGGTAGGTAGGATGGATAGGTAGATAACAGGTAGATAGGTAGATAATGGCACAACTTAACCTAAGAAAGACTGTATGAGTGTATGTGTGTGCATTATTATGGGGAAGGGTTATTACCTGGCCTCTTTTCTGACCCAGTATTACATCAGCTCTTATTATGAAATGGATATAAAGACAAAACACTCGTGCCTCCTGCTGTTCCATAGAATGGAAGGAGCATGGAAAGTGCATGTACGTATTCCTATCTGCATATGAATGATGTTAGATTTTTCTTTAACTGAAAGAAATGACATAAACCAGTAACAAAGCAAAAAAAAAAAAAAAAAAAAAAAAGCATAGGATATAGTCAGATGAATATATTTAAGGTTATTGTGAGTGTTCTTAGTGACACATTGTGCCTTGCTACAGAAAGCTGAACAACAGCTCTTGAACCTATTAGTGGTTAATTATTTAGGAAGGAGTAAAGACTTTCACTTCAGGGAGTGTTGAATATGGTCCTTTGGCTTATGTAATATAGGAATCTCTGACTTTGTTGAAGGTAATGCAAGACCTTCTTCTGAAGTTTTTGGACTCAGGATTTTATTGAAAAGAAATGTCAGTGAGAATCAATGGATGCAACAGCTATTAAATGTCAGATTTTTGGATGACTCACATTTACAAAACATGTTGCAAAGGATTACTTAAACACTGATTACTCTTGGTTTGTGCAGTCTAGTTCCTATGAGGAAAGATCTTTATGTTAAGTATGTAAGTTGTATTGACCGCGTATCACTATCTTCTATGTCTTCATTTATTTCATCGCAAATCAGTCTTGTTCTTCCAACAACCAGTTATTGTTCTATTTCTTCAAAAAAGACTTAAGCAGGGTCCAAACCAAAGTGGATCAAAATAACAACATGTACCTCTTCTGCTGATGACCTGGCTCTGATCATTGTCACAAGTCAAATTTCCAACCCACAACTGAAGAGAGATGTAAAACTTTGTGATCTTCCCTTTGACATACAGTGAGGTTCAGCACAACACTATGTAATTGAAAAGGCCTTTGAATATCATTGCTGCATGCCATAGCATGCTGTCTTCCCTTTTATTTTGTATAAGCACTCATTCCACCACGTGCCTTTACAATTGGTATTCTGAAATACTGAAGCAGTTCAATGGAAACATTTAACTGTTGGTATTCTGATTATTCTCCAAATTTCAAAGATATAAACACATACAGGAGAAGACTGGGTAAGAAGTTTAGATCATCTTCTATATCCCATACTAAGGTGCGGTACAAAAGCACTTAAGCATTACAAAATCCAACTTGCCTATTTATAAAAATCTCATCTCCATCTCTATAGTTTCAATTAAAGAAGCTATTTTTCAAGTTATTTTTCATTTCCCCCTTCTGGAACCATCTTGCATAAAATGATTGGAGTAGGATGCCAGTTGCATTGCCCTTCTGAGAAAAATCCACAGGGATTTCACCAGCATGAGGTGCAATCATTCTGTGGGTGCTAGGCTTTCTGAAACCCATCATTAGTATTTCTAAAGCATTTCAATTATAAAGTGTCACTTCCAATTATTAAAACTTTCTCTAGCTTTAACTTTAAATATGATTTTTTGTGTTCTCAGTAGGGAGTGGGTTGCAGACAGCAAAAAAAAATCAGTTGAATTGTTGAAGGAGTGATGATGGTTGTTATTTTTAATGAGATTACAAGCAAAACGAAGCTAAAGTCTTTATACTCTAGTTGAGTACCTTATTTATTAGTTAGGCTCTTGCTTCATGCCCAAAGGCAAGCTCCTCCTCAAGCCCTTTCATTCTAGACTTAAGAGTCTTGCACCGTGACCAGATACCAGTTGGAGAGGTGGCAGATGTTTCCTTGATTTAAACCTTGGGATTAGGAAGCATTCTTTCCAGTCAGGTCAACAGTCAGAAGGCAGATCCAAAAAGTCCAATCTGGGGGAGCTCTGCCTAAACTATGACATAAAACACATACATCCTCTTCTGATGAGATGACATGAATGGAGGACAGTGACAGCTGTGTGTGTAATAAGCAATGAGTACCACCAAAAAAATGGAGGCTTAGTCATTGAAACGCCAGACTCAGACACCCACTTTGGAGTGCAACCATGTGCTTGCTCAGTTCATACAATAAAATGGTTCTTCTGGGCAAATGAAAAAGCAGTAAGTGGGATATTTTGGATCCCTTAGGTGCCTGAATTTCATTCACATGCCTGTAGAAGATAAGTGCTCTTTGGGCCTTGCTTCAGCTGCTTCTCATAGCGCAGAAGTGAAATTCAGTGAAATCGCTCAGTGCAGATTATTTACCAATTTTAGTTTTAGAAACTGTCACTAATCCTAAATCACAGTAGGAGAAGTGTACTACAAAAGGGGATATTTTCAGTAAAATGGCAGTTTTACAGATTATACCCTTAAGAAGCTGTAAGTTTTTGCATGCACTGCCATGTTTAACGCTTAGTTTGGCCTCTGCTTTTCTAGCAGTATTATATCAAATTTTTCTGGGCAGTCATTGCTCCTCTTTTCTCATCTGTTTAGCCATCCAGGTCTTGTGGTGGCATTTATATAGGATATCATAAAAGAGCAGTGCCTAGCCATTTCTCTGGGCTGCAACATGCAGGGCTGGGAAGGCAGCGGGGGAAGGAGAATTGTGCTGGAAGGGTTTTTAAGATTGGGCAGCATCACATTGTGCTGTTAAAGGGAACTGCTGCAGCTGGAGGAGAGAATTAGCTTCCTTTGGAAGAGAACAAAGAAAGGACTTGACATTTAATCACCAAGGAAGAGAGGGGGAAATGAAGTACAGAAGGGCATGGTTGATATTTCCAGTAACTACTCTGGCAGCAGGCAATTTCATCTGAACCTTATTTGCTCCATTAAATGACTATTCCAAGAAAGCAAAGGAACAAAGCTACTGTAAAAGATGCTACCAGGGACCAGATTGAGACTGGCTCCAGAGTGGATGGGTACAAATTCCTGCTCCCTGCATGCCAAGGAGGCAACGGCTGGAACTGCAGACCTGATACTCTCCCGTGCTAACAGGACTTTCCTTGTACATGTCCCTGAGGGTCACCTCTCTCTTTGGCCACAACCCAAGGGCACTGGCAGCTGTTAGAGACAAAAGTGTCACATAGGAACACTTAAAGGCTCCACGATAAGACTAGCTTTCTGAATGCCCCAGAGGCCTGTCAGACATACGTGCACAGCATATGTGAATAATTCCCAGCCAAGGCACCAGATGACATCCTGCCTCCATGGAAAGCCACTCGGGAGCCTTAGCAGAGGCAATGGATGGGAATCCTGACTACAGACAGCCATGGCCCCTGGTTAGTGACTAATTTTTCTTATCTTAGCAAAACAGCCGGTGGGAGATAACTAGTGTGTCAGGCAGTAACCTGTTACTGAACTGTGGCTGCCATGGGCTTCCATATTTCATGCTGGGAGTAGGTCTCCTACCAGAGCAATGATGATAAATACAGATGACTGTGCATCGTGCTTTAAGCTTATATGATCTTCAATACTTTTCTATTTGCAGATCTCTAAATATTTTCAAATGGAGATATGATAACTTGGAGTATCTGAATTTCTATTTCATGAATTTAAGCCTACTGTCACTGGGCTTGTTATTTTTTAATCTGCAGTTTGATGAATAATTTAAATCATCATGGCCATTTTTATGACTGTTTAGTGAGCTGGACGAGGGTACTGATCTGGCTGAAAAGTGACCTGCCTAAAGCAAATCAGTCAGGGCAGTTCCCCAATCTGGCTTATCAAGTAGTTGCATAAACATTTGTGCCAGAGCAATATAAAGGTAATCTGGGGACAGAAATGAGTGGCTGGATTGTCTTTTTTTTTTTTTTTTTTCCAGAAGTGCTGGATTATGATGATTTAAAACATGTGTTGAACTGTAGCCTTCTTTACTTGTCATGGAGCACCTTCAGCATAGATCTTAGGCTTTTTTCGAATCACAATGTGAGAATTACTGCCCTAAGCACAAAATAAAACAATGGCATGTCCTTGCACTGACTCCCTCTGAGGAGCAAAATAGGAGTAAACTGGAAGCTCCTGCCTTCTCGATGGGTCAAGTTGGTAGAATCGAGTTTTTAGCAGAGAACAAGGGGTAAAATGTTTCCTCATTTCTGATGCATTCTTCAGTTTGAGTGGATAAACAGATGGAGTGGGGATTAGCTATAAAATAATGTGGCCTCTTAGCTTATGTAAAAACAGTCTTGATGTGCTGGGGATTTTCTGATGGCTCATTAAATGTACTCATGCAAACTAAAGGATGCTTACAGTATAAGTGAATTGCTCATCTTCAATGAGTGTTTGCCTTTGATAGATAATGCCAGGGTGATGTATACATGTTTAGAGAAACATGCAGAGAATTGTTGGCAGAGAAATGCAAATCTGTTACTTGCTTTTTATAAGCTTGCCTGAAATTCTAGCTGTTGATGTGCAGCAGGAGTTGCTACTGCTCACTGCATGTTTCACGTCCTGCTGAGACTGTCTATATGGTCTTTTGCAGCCTGACATATGTTTTCTCTGCCTTTACCCTGAACAGGCAGGTGTGTGGCTGGGGCTGGCATGCTGTGCTGTGCTCCAGCTAAGCAGGGTCCAAGGCACAGCATGGAAGTTGTTCTGGCTTGGTGCAGGACTGATTTGGGTACGCGACTCGGAGTTACAGTGTGCTCATTGCCTTGCTCTGTTAGGGCAGGGACTGAGCTTCCTTCCATCAGCTCACAAAAGCTCATGTAGCCATACGAACTGTGATCTCATCCAATGAGTATAAATGAGGATATAGACATGACAATGACAGATCAATATTATTTCTTTTGCCTGTATAGTAATATAATAGTGAGGGCCCATATTCAGGGGCAATTTTAGCAGAAGGCATTCTTAACATCCTGATGATGTTGCTCCTCTCTCTTCCTCTCCAGCTCCCAGTGAGATGTGCCTTCAGTTGTGCCAGCAGAGCTGTTTGGGACTCCTTATGAGCCAGATCCAAGAGCTATTAAGGCTGAAAAATGTTTGGGGTAAGGGCAGGATTTTGTTGTTGTTGTTGTTTTACAGCAAGATCGATTTCCTGATTCATTTCACAGAGGTAAACACTTTTTAGCTCATTCTGTAAGTGCAAATCCCTGCAGCCCTTATTATCAAGTTAAAGAAAGCCTAGATGCTTCTTTCTCTTGACCAAGACAGCAGCACCCTATCCAAACATTGCCTGCTCTGCTCAGTGCTCATCTTGCCTTGCACTGGATAACCTTGCACTGGAGAGCTGAGGGCTGTACAGCAATGCCACTGCTGGCCTGCTGAATTGAGGCACCTGCAGAATTGATGATGCTAGAATGCATATCCTCAATTAGATGTTTTCTTCCGTTCTTGGAGAGGTACTGAGAGGCACTGTAAACATTAGACCATCCTGTACACTCAGCAGCAGACGATTTTGTACTTGAATCATGCATTGTAGGGCTAGAAGGCAGATGAGTTGAGAACTCCTGTTAGCTAGAAAAAAGGTATAACAATTTAGCTGTGCAAGCACTCAGGTCAGTCAGAGTTTGTGACCGCATCTGGGAAACTTTTTCCCAATAGATACCTTTCAAAGTCTAACATAGCACTAACATATTCAGACCCATAATTTGACTTGAGATCTATCTTATGTTTTCTGACTGTCTCCTACTTTTCTTAGGAGTGACAGTAAAGTTCTAGCAATTTGGAAGGATCAGGAAGGGGCTTCCAATTCATAAAACCCATTGTTAAGGCTTTCTCTTCACACATACACACATGGATTGAACTTGGTAAATTCCCTTATTATTCATCTAAATATCAACACTCTGCATTTTCCCTGAGAGCTAGATAACAAATGCAGCTTTATAATAAGAATGGTGTCATTAGTAAATTAATAAGTGCAATAGTGTCATTAGTGGGATGAGTGAGCTCATTTAGGTGAAATAGAAGGCTATTTGCTTTTGTTCACTCATTTCTCCTAACTTGTATTTTATAAATAGTCAGATAGGATGCAAGAAAAAAAACTGTTCCTACTCCTTCCTATATTTTTTCTTTTTTCCTGATTAAGATATTCAGCTCTGCTATGGCTTCTCCTCTTTCCTTTTCCTCTTAAGATCTATTCCTTCACTGAGAATAGGAAGAAAAGCCTTCTTTTTGCCCTGGTGGTTAGTGTACTAAAGGAAAAGACCCACCAATGGTATAGAATATTTACTTAATACCCCCCATGATATCTCTATAAACCAAATAAGTGTGTACTCTAGGTATTTAATTCTTTATTATCTTCATTTTATACAAATGACAGCAGGGAGAGGAGGAAGGTCTGTTTCAAAGCAGTGTGTTGAACAGCTCATTGTGCCATATATTAATTTTGTAAGGACTGCAGGCACAAGTCTGAAGCAGGCCTTTCTTGGAAGTAACATTATGTTTCTTAAGTGTCAGAGGATTAAAAGCTAAAGTGACAGAGTTCAGCCTCCCATGCTGTGCCGAGAAAGAAGAGGAGGTTTGACTGACGTCTATGATGGTTAATCCCAAAAGTGGTATTTACTCATAAAATTTAGCACTGTGCCTCAGCTAAAACTTGCAGTCAAAATCCTACATTACTGCTTTATTTTGCTCTTTGTGACTCAGCCAATACATTTATGATTACAATCAAGTAATTGCAGTGACAACATTAGACTTTGCTAGGTTGCCTCCTTTCTCTAATTCCCATGAGATCCTGTTCAGTAAAGCTTCTAAAATTCAGATTTACTTTGCAAATTGGAGTCCCCTGCATTAGATCTCCTACATTCTTTAGCTCACCTATATTCTAGTCGTGAATATTTTTAAACTTTGCCAGACATCCAGCAGAACAGACAGCCAAGGTTCTGATCCTTAGTAGGCCAAGCACTTGCTAAATGAAGCAACAATCCCCAAATTTTCCTATTATGAAATGTTTTAAGCACTTGGGTTGTGCTTGTTATACATTACTTGATGGCAGGGGGAGTTCATGGATTCCAGCTTCTATGCACAGAGAAAAATTAGAAGATTAGGGAGGATAGAGTATCTTTTACTGCATAGATAACCAACTTTAGAAAACCATGACTGGGGAGTAACACCAGATTAAAGGAATAAATGTTCGTGAAAGAAGAGTGAAATTGTAATAAAAGGAGAAAGAACTTTATCTTGATGTGGGAGAAACAAAGTTTTGGATAGAAAGTTTCAGGTAGAAACAGAACCAAAATTTAAGAAGAAGAAAAAGAAATCTGTTTTGAGATTGCAGAAGGATGTTCTTTGTTTGTTTGTTGTTTGTTTTCTTCTAATGGATGTTTCAAAGTAAAGTTAAGTTAAGTTAGGAAAAAAAACAAAAAATAAAAAAACAAAAAACACTTCTCTTCCGAACTGGACCCCTGAACCTTTTGAAGACTTATCTATTTATGAGTTAGCCTACAGCTGTTTGCTACATTGGATTTTAGAGTTGATTCCAGTTTCCTAATTAGTATTCCAGGCAGGAATTTTCCTCATGTAGTCTTTACATTTAAAAGAAAGCATAAGCTGCTTTTGTCGGTTAGTTTTTCAAGTAGTTAAGTGTTTATGCTGTGACCTTAAAAACTTGTGTATGATATTCAATTTGAGGATGACCTAGCAGAATTCATATTTTTATTTTGGTTCTCTGTGAATTTTGAATTAACGTCACGTCACACTCTATCCTGATACATTGTTTTTCCTTGTTCTTCCTTTATGTTAAGCATATATTACAGAGCCTGCAGCTACTAAGCAAAAACTACAGACATAGTTCTCCTGAACTGTTGTTCTTCCAACATAATATTATTATGGAAATACAATAAATGTTCTTGGATGTTAGGAAACCATTGCAGACCTGTCTAGATTTAGCAACGAGTTAAGCCTGTATGTTGCAGCAAATAGGATACAGTTGTTTCTATACAGATCACTGGAATTTTAAGCTATTGCAGGGAGAAAAATTGGAATTTGGATCTCTATTGGGTCTTCATAATATATGGGCTGCCAAACGCGTCTCTTCAGAATGAGCAGGCCATAGAGGTATGTGTCCACATTACCTAACTCGTCACATTAATTGGGTGCTTCATAAGTATAATGTAACAGACACAGTTTAAAGCTCTGAATAAGGAGCCTACTGGATGCCTTGTTAAGCTTCTGTCTGCCTCCATGCTAATTTATGCACACTTCTATTTGGCCTATCTCATACTCTGAGCAAATTACATTACTCATTAGAGTGCCACTGCTAACTATGCACAGTGTGGGTGTTGTAGGAGTGGATTCAGAAGAGAGTGTGTTCATAATCATATTACATTGAAAAGTACTCTTTAGATAACAAGAAGGGCTTTTTTTTAATTGCCTCATTTTGTATATTGCTGAAAGATATTTTTTTCTGAACTGCTGGACTGGTGAAGGGACCTGCGTCTGACACCACCCTACCCTGCCAGCTCTGTTTGGATGCTGTGGGCTCCACCTGGCCAGGGAGAGCATTGCCATGCTGGGGTAACCTGCAGCTCCCAGCTCATCCTCCCACGTGTAGCAGCCCTGTTGCTACCACTTCTGACACCCTGTGCTGATGCCACAGTCCTTTCGAAAAACACATTTTAGTACTTTGCCTCAGCTAAAGGAACGCCTCTGCTAGGAAAAGCCATGTCTGACTTCCCAGCAGGGATTTCCAGGGATCACAGAGCGCCTGGAAGGGACCTCCTGGGAGGTCACTACAGCATCAAAACATACTATCTCCTTTGTAACCTGAGACAACCCGACTACATCCTAACTTTAATTTGCTACTAAGCAAATTAAGGACCTACCAGATACAAATTCCAAACATCTCCTGCGGCCGGTGCAGGGTGGGGGGTCTCCCCTGACCCCGAGACTGGGGGATCCTGGGATGATCCAGGAGGCCAGGGTCCCACAGTCTCCTGTGAGGAGATGGGGGCTCCACCTGCCCTCGGTCTCCTTGCCCCATCATCGCCCGAGGAGGAGCCGCTCCTCACTCAGCCTGACCTGGGCAGCGAGGTGACTGAGTGCATGGCCTGCACGCAGCCGGTCCCCACGGGCTGGCCGGGGGGACCTTGTGCCGTGGGGCACAAGATGCAAGATCACACGCATCTTCTGCTCCATGCTGATGAGAAGAGGGGGAAGGAAAACTTCCATATTCGCTCCCCTGCCCTCCCCATGAATCTGTATCTGCATATATTCTTGTGCATTTTGCCTCCCAGCACAGGCATGTTCTCCCCAGGAGACTGCTCCAGGCCTCCGCTGCTTTCACCGTAAGAAACCATCTCCACACTCCTACACTACACACACCCATAAGGACTTTGTGCACAATTGCTCATGCACATTTTGGCTTTGCAGTATTTGTATTCTGATAAACACCTCTGTAAGAAGAGAACAGGTAAGTTAATTGTTAGTGTTAACTGACAATTAATTAATGTTAATTTGCCTAATAACTGTTCCCAAATGCTTCCAGAAGCAAAATCCTTTGAGTATAAGAAATAAGGAACTTTTTTATAGCTTATGGTTGAGCATGTTCCTACTGCAGGTTTTCCTGTGGTTATGTATATATAGGTTAAGCATTTATGCCACACACCTTTTGCTGTGTCTAATAATTTCACACAAGAACTCCATCCTTCCTGTTAATGAGGGCACTCATAGAAGCCCTCTCTTCTAGTCAGCAGTGTGTTTTCATGAAACTACTAAATACCATTCTTTCTAAAGGCTCCTCTGCCAAACTTGTTTGAAATTCTCCAAACAGTTCAAAGTTACGGCACACATGCACATTTCTGCAAGCCGGGCTTCAGCCTGGATTCCTAAGGAACCAATATAAATGCCAGGACCATGTCAGCAGTATCTACCAAGTGAAAAATCAGTTCCCTGGAAATCTGAATAAAAACAAACATTTTTTGCCAGACAAGTATCAAGTGTTCTGGCTATTCAAAACAATTTTAATGAATGTTGGGGTTTTTTTTTTCAATACAAAGGAAATCGTTCAAAGAAAATGGCAGTTCAAATATGCAGCAATGGAGAAAGTCTACAAAAAAGTATTATGTGCTTTCTGTGAAAAAGAGGGACATATCTTACTTCCCAGTTCTGCCAGAGGTCCCTGGTGGGACCAAAGGCAACTCAAGGCAAGGTTCAGAAAGGATACTTAGGATACAACTCCTTAGGGATCATAACAACCTAAAAAATATGCCTTTGGCTCTAACAAGGTGATCTGGAAAGGCAGGGCCCGGCACAGCCCATCTCTGCACATACCATGGAGGGCATCAAGACCTCCAAGGAGGTCCACAGTAATCCCTAAGAGGTGACTGGTGAGAAATGCTGGGTGCCGCAGCGTGTCCAGCCTCTCCCTGATCTCTGGAGATACTGAAGACAGACTACTGTCTGCTCTGGATCCAGACCTCACCCTCATCTCCCAGGGTAAAGTGCCCTCTGAGCACCAAGCGCTCAGTGCTCAGAAACTTCTAGCGGGCGCAGTGCTGCCTGCCTCCTAGATCGCCACCCTGCATCTGCCAGGAGGCAGAAAAGGTGCCACCTGCATGATAGATGGTAGACAAGGCTTCTGCTCCCCTCTTCCTCAGTTATTTGTGCTTCTTAAATATGGTGATCTCTGGATTAAAAAACAAAAACTAGTATCTTCTCTCCCTCCCAATAAAGTAAGGGCTGGCCTCAGACTCCTCATAAAACCCCTTTTCCCTGTCTGAGTGCCATCCTGCTTCAGCCATCAACATCTCTTCCTGACTTTCTACTGTCATAAATAGGCAATAATCGTTAAGCATACTTTTTTCAATATGTTACTAAATTTCATGCCATTCTAATAAGGTTTGTTTAAATTCACCTTAATTAAACTTGCTATCTTTATCTTTTGGTGTTTTAACTTCAAATTAGTACTGAATTTCCAGACATAGGAACCAGAAGATATTTTCCTACCCTTTTTGTAATCTAACTAATATATGAAAGAAGCCTGAGACGTTAAGTAAGGAGTATAAGCATGAATAGTGGTAGTTAAAATCTTACAGTGATTTTCCCTAGACAAAGAGGATAAAATTATAACAGTGTTGCAATCCTTCATTTTTACAAAAGAGCTTATTTTTCAGGCTGACCACTGGGTCGATTATGCTTTATAAGATTTCGGTATTACAAAGAGATTGAAAGATTCAGGATAAATGCAAAGCTGAATCCTTTAGGATAAAAATTAAATCTTGAGGATTTCTCCATTCCAAACAAGAAAAATTTCTGCATCATTAAGCAGAAAGAAAAGCTTCATGACTCTTCTCTGGAATACATGAAGTCAAGAACTTTAGTTATATTGCAAATAATAATACCCTACACTTTGCTATAGTTCTTGTAGCTGCCTGTTACTACCAACCTGTTCTACTTTGGTATTCTGAGTTAATTCTAACTGAAATAGACATTCAGATGTGAAATTCTATCAAAAGTTGTTATAGCTCTGCCAGGTGAGTTTATCAGCCTGAAGCTGAACCTCAGTGAGAAGTTGAAAGATTGTTAGTGCTCAAGCAGTGAAATCCATTCTGACTACTCTTACAAGGAATCATACATTCTTGATCAACTCACATACTGCATGAGCAGAGTGGAGTAGAACAAAGCATAAAAAAATGTAAAAAATAAAATGACTAACAACAATTTGAACCCCCCTGTAATTTAGATAGCCTTTTAATATGATGTCACGTGCCACACAGGTAAAGGTGGGACTCAGGATCATGCAGCCCAAAGAAGAGAGATTTGCTCTGGGGTGCTCCTCAGAAGTTAAGGAACTCCTGGTGCACCACAGCAGGAGCCATTACGCTATGGGGTTGCTGTAGCCTAGTGGTAGACTTTCCAACAATCCTATGATTGCTGAACAAATCAAATCAGCAATGAGAAATGATATCTGATGGAGATTTGTGACACTGCAGACCCAAACTGTAAGCATCCAGGCATTGTGGATTTTTTCCACTAAATGACTTATTGGTAAAATCGTACAAGAGTCACTCTGTATAAGAGTCAAACCTGTGCAAAAGTCAATTCATATGAAAGTGAAACCTGTACAAGAGCCAATCCATACAAAAGTCAAACCCATACAAGGGTCAAAACTGTACAAGCTGCAGAAGGCAGCTCAGATCGACAAGAACCACACCTGGGGTTACCTGTTGACATGCTCGGTGTTTCCAGTTGAGTTCATATAGCTGCTGTGTAACTATGGGTTAACATTATTTATTTAACTGAGCCCAGGAACAAAGCAAAGATAAAAGAAGGTGGGCCGTGTACTCCTGCGTGAGGACTCGGACCCACTGCCAGCTCCTCCTGGCAGGGGACACCCCTGATGCAAACTACCAGGCAGACCATGAACCAACCCGGCGCAGCTTGAGCATGATGAGAACAGCAGCCCCTAAGCATAGGGGGGCAGTCACTGTGCATTGCAGCTGTGATTTGCCCATAATGATCTGATAGAAATATATTCCTTTCTGGTCCCGCTGGATTCTCTAACTTTACTGTATTTTTAGTTTTGTTATACTTGTAGTTTGTAGATTGTTTGGTGCTAATTATTTAGTGTAGTCTAGCATATGTCACATGTGTAGAACCTCTTATCTCAGATAAATTCTTATACTTGAGAAATGATGATCTTTTGAGTTCAGCATGACTAATCCCAGAACCTGAAAGAATCCCAGATGCCCTGGGATTGGCACATGACAGTGGCTGAAGAAACATATTCTATTTCCCTGTGTTGTTCCTATGTATAAGTCCTGGCTTCCTCTGGAAGGGAGAGGTAAAATACTGTGGTAACAAGGGATGTAGGGAAGCATGGGGACTAGCAAAACAAATTTACAGATCTAAGATGTTTTGAAAGTTGTTAAAATTAAAAGGAAATTCTCCAGTTGAGTGACAGGCATCTTGATATCTTTACTGAAGTCTTTCACAGTCAACCTGAAGCTTTAATTCTGATTAGCCTTTACATCAGGAGTTAGGTAAGCATCATAGATGGGTTGTTCTTTAAAAGAAAATCTTCAAAGCAAGAAAGATTTGTCAATAAGAATTGTTTTATCTTTTAAAAGTTTGAATATACATTCCAGAAATACATGTGCTAAAAGCAAATAACTGAATCCTGAAGCAGCCTAGAAATAAAGGAAGTTACGGGTAAGAAAGCAGGAGGGAATTACTGATGTTGTTACCAGAGTTTTAAGGGGAGACAAAGCTACAAAATTAATGTCTGTTATCATCTGACTCTGCTGCAGAGTGACGCAAGGTGAAGATGTACATGATCTGAAAACATCCAAGCTAGCTCTGGAATCAGAAGCAACATAGGTTTATCAGCATAGTGCCGTACTCAAGATACTTAACATTATCTTGTAGATTAATAGGATTATTATTAGCTTGTGCACAGCACTACATCGACTTAGCTTCTGCACAGCACTACACTGGCTAAAGTACATTGCAGCTGGTCTAGGCTGGCTCATAGGAGATCTATCTCCACAAAGTCAAGGAGACTACACCTGCAGTGAGAGCTAAAAAAATCAGGACACAGTAACACGGTCTCGGAAATCTTGAGACCATTTAAACCTGAAACTGTTAGAAAAAGATGGGGCCAACAGATTATAAAATGTTTCAGAAAAAAGTGGTGGGGGGAAGCAGGGCAGAATTTCCGAAGGAGAAGGTGCAGTACGATAACAGTCATTCCAGATTTTGCAGCAGTGGATCCATCTTCCTGACAGCGCTTCTTTTTTTCCTCCAGTAAAAGAAGGCAGAAAAGGCAAGAAAGAGCCCCTTCAGTGCCAGATCTCAGAAACTGTGATAAATTGTAACCTTATCAAAAAGCAGGAAGTTATGCAACAGAAAGGCCTTCTTTCTAATAGCAGTGAACATGTCCACAGTTGATTAATAATTAGAGGGGACTGTGTAATATCTACCATTAAGTGGTTATTAAAATAATTTATTACTTTTTAAATGCCTTTCAGCCTTTCAGAGAAATTACTCCTCTCTCCTGCAAATGTGTTATTTCTCCCTTTTCCCCAAAGATTCATTCCTGACGATACAAGATCTATATGAATCAGAAATTGCAGCTTTAAATATCAAATCATCTTCCTTGGCTGCGGGGATCTTGACTGTTAGAAGAGACAGGTCAGTTATATACCAGTTCTTTAATAAGGTTCATCTCTTTCAAAAAGTGGTAGGAAAGTTATTAAAATTATAGGAAATAAAGTGTGTGCACATTAAGAATGGCAAGGAGAGCAATTAACATTCTCCACTACTAACATTATGTAAGTATTTTAATAAAGTGAAACTTTGGCAACCTTTATATAAGTTGCATCTCTGATTTGCCAGGAATGACAAATTTAGATGTCAGTATTTGTTTATAACCGTTCTCTGTAAAACCACCTCATCTACATATCCTTTGTAATATGCTTGAACAACATTATTGTGTTGATTAATGCAACATTTATGTCATTCTATCACCCATACCATTAGACATTCACAAATATTTTTTTTAAAAAAAATAGTAAAAATAGAGCTGAATTTCAGTAATATTTTATATAGGCTCTTCACATCAAAACATCTGTATTTTTTCATATAAACACATGCTGAACTACCAAATTAAGACTTTTTTTAACTACTCCTTAAACTGACATTGACACTGTGCACCTTTTTTACATTAAATTTACAAATCATTATACACTTTACAACCAAAGTTCTGTTTTCATTGTTTTTTGGTTCTTTATTGTATCAAATCATTTGATATCTGTACAGGAACCAACTTTCAGACAGACTTCTCAAAAACTTGATCATAGCTTGTACTTTCATAGTCATTACAAACTTAATACAATATATATAAAAATGTGAGCAATGAGATTAAGAAAAAGGAGTTTTGAAAGACAGCATTTGTCTTCTGTGAGAATAGTACTGTGAGATTACAAGATACTAGGAGTTAAAGTTAGGACAATCTCATGCGTCAAGAGTCTGGATCATTCTGGAGGAGTTTTATATTTATTCTTTTAATTTTCCTCTCCCTCAGAAGTCCTGATAATTGCATTCATGGTAACTAATCAACTCCTTCCCCTAAGCAAAGAGATCAGTAATTAATTAAATTTTTTTTTCACTTATTCTAAAAATAGCTGAAACATTTCTTTAAAAAATTTTTTTGTTGATCTTCAAGCACCTGTGTAAGGCAAATCTGATTAAAGTCAAGTATCTAAGAGTATGTTTTAATATGATGATAATCTTGAACATGGAATTCTTATAGCCACATGGAAGTTTATTAGAGAAGAAAAAAAATTCGATAAAAATTTAAGATAAATAAGGAACTTGGGAGCCAAGTTGGTTTTGCTGGAAGAGAAAATATGGAACTAGAAGGGTCTAACCAATGTTGTTGCTCCAATATCAGTTTTGATCCTGAACTTATTTAGAATTTAAAATTATTTATAAAGAAAAGAATATGACTATGTCAATAGAAATTGTTACTGACACAAGGAGACATTAATAATGCACAGAAGGATCAAGTGGTAATACAGAAATTTTTTTATGGTCTTGGCAATCATAGACGTGATAGAACTAATCTAAGAATTAATTTTAGGAACTAATAACAAGAAATTTGGTTATAGAGTAGGATTTCATCATTTGGAAGCCTGTAGAAGAAAATAAAAAATTGGATATATTACTTGGCCTTGAAAATAACTGCAAACAGCTAATGAAATGTGATTGTGAAAGATAATTCTAGTAGAAAGGAAGAAACACTGATGTCTCTGTACCTGTGTAATATCATTTGTAATATGTATTTTCCTGAGGAGGACAGAGAATTAAAAATTCATCAATTTGTATGATCCTAACTTTGGCAGTATTGCAGCTAGATTCAGAAAGATGCATCTGTTCTACCTGCTCACTTATAAAAAGCAAACGTGTGTTTTCTCAGTTGGAAACACTGGAGTTTTTGTAGAGTATTGCAGGTAACTTTGGCAAATATGCACCTACTAAATTACATTGTATATGTGGCTAAGTATTCCTGTTAAATCTTGGCTTGATACTAAAAATGGTTCATTTCTTTCTAGCAGTGATTGTTTTTTCTTGGTAATTAGACCTCTTTCTTGACTTGCAAAGGCATGTATATAATGTAATGCGTGGTGTAAGGAATCTGAGCCCTCAGAGATCAGAGTCATAAAGCCTCAAGAGAGAGCGCAGCAGTGCTCGGATCCTGGCACAAACAGCTCAGGTGTCTCTACGTTGGCTCTCCTGTTCTTCTGCTCTGATCTGTGTGCATGGATAGGCACTTTGAGTATTTCTGCATTTATGGTAAGGATATATTTGGGGCAAACTACATTCAAAATGCTGTTGTAAGCCAGAAAGTAGAAATCTGACCATAGATTTCTTCAGGTTATCATTGTTTCTGGTAGAGGAGCTAGATGGCTTGAGGAATAACAGACAATATATATTATAAAAGACTGCTAAGGATAGATGATTTAGACTAAAACAAAGATATTCACTGGATCCCATTGAGTCTCAGAGGAGTTTGACTGGGTGATAGTAGCAACATATAACAAAATGACAAGTTTTGTTCTTAAACAGAATAAACAATCACAGCTTTGTGACTGTCTCACCATTTTTGCAGATGTCCTCAATCCCCTCAAATGGAGAAATTCACGTTCCACAGAGCATGCTAGTGTGGTCACCACTTCTGATGAGTACTGTCTGCTCAAAACGACACTGAGAAATTAAAATCAGTAGGTAACTTGCTCCTAATAAGATGCTGAGATGGAAAGATGTCAAAGTATTTTTTCAGAATTTGGATTACACTTAGGTGGCTGACCTAGCTGGGATGAAATCTCTGACAAGGTATACTCCAACTGGTCAGAAGATGGTCTTGTATATCCTGTCTAAGTGGAATTCAATCACTTTTAAAAAATAAATATTTTCACAATAGAATTTTAAACAATAAAAGCACGCAGAGGAATGACTGATGTAATTTTAGTTCTATCTTTAGCTCTAGTATATCAAGACAGATTCAAAATAAATTATCATTTAGTTAGGTGTAAAAGATTCACTTATGATGAAAGAATGGGCAGTGAAAGTAATAGTTTTTCATCCTGTTGAAAATGAACCATTTCCTGAGAAATGAACCATTTTACTGAGACCCATTTTCCAGTCTTTTGGACCAGCATTTTAGATCTCAGAGGAATTCTTCTCTTTCCCCTTAGTTGAATATATATTTTAAAATATATGTTTTCAAGGGTCATTGATTTCCTATTCCTTCCCTTTTAGTTTGAATCAGGAATGGAAAATAGTATCTAGGACAATCTTGTTTTGATTTAGTAATGTTTTAGGCATAATGCTTTAGGCAAGAAAAGTTATTCCCTTTCTATTTCTTCTCATTTACCCTGCTATCAAAGAAAGGATCTTGAAAAATCTACCTGATTCATGTTATAGCGCTGCTTCTAAGAGAAGGACTCTTATATTCTTCCAATGCCAGCACAATAACAAATGTACCATACATTCAGGATCAAATGAAATCTAACAAAGACATAGATGTATTGCCAACAAACTCAGTGAACTTTCAAATATGACATTTCCAGGGGACAAATCAGAATCAGCAGAGTTAGACTGCTTACATCTAGAAGTCCTCTGGAGAAAGTCTGGAGGGCTTTTCTCATCTCGCTGTGCAGAGATGAGTCAGTGCATTACACTAAAGACAATCTATTCAAATACACTGAAGATGTTTTTAGCGTACTGACAAAAGCAGGTGGAAGCAGCTAGCAAGCCGTTTGAAACAATGCAGTCAGGATCCTGTATACCTGGTGAGTGGAATCCAAGTATGAGGAAATCAGCTTATTACAGCTTGTTTCATCAAATGCTGGCAAACTGATAGTTACTTTCCCTGGTATTTGATACATATGTCTATGAAATCACTTAGATAGAAATCACTTAGATAGAAATCACTTATAGCCTCTGTTGAAAAAGGTTCAAACTCTAAATGTTTCTACAGATTATGATTATTTCAGTCCTGCTGTGGTCAGAGAGGTTTCTATTTTCTCAAAATCCTAGTCATAATAAATTTATACCACCAGTGAATAATGTTATAACTACCATTAACAAAACACAGGAAAGAGCTGGCACTAGGAGTAAGGCAGAAGGTAATATATCATGTGTCAAAAGACAGTATTTTAACTTCAAGCTGTTACAATAAATTATAAGTTCTAAAAACATAAATTTTCATATCAGACCTTAACTTTCCACTGTATCTTACTTATATAGGTCTCTGACTAGCGTCAGACTGTTTAAAATAAAATCTTGGGGAAATAAATCAATAGGCAAAGGGTGGAGACAGCAATCAAAGGCCAGGATGCATTTGCTTATGCTGTACTTTGTTAACTAGATAAGTATGCATCAACAGTGAGCAGGTTGTTCATGTCTTTCCCAGTAAAGTATCCAAAATATTTTTGTATATATGTATACATGCATATGTATGAGAAAAGATGATTTGCTCATCATTGAACTACAGCTGCTAGACTGCATTAGCAACACAAAAGCGTTTTGTCATTTTCTCTTGCTAATGAAATCTTTAGAAAGGGAAATGCAGAACAATGTGAAACTACATAGGAAATTTGATGTATGCAAATATAATTATTGAGATTGGAATCTGGCCAGACAGTATAAGCCCAAACACACAAACACACAAAAAAGTTCTTGTCCAAAGAATAATAACTGAATTTTGAAAGAAGTGATAGGTGCAGATGAAGCTATGAGTAACCACCCAGGCTTTATTCTCACAGTTTGTAATTTTGTCTGAAACTCTGCCTTGATTTATAACCTGATTATCTATTCATACCCTTTCATTAACTGACGTGCAATTTAGCATTACTTTCATAAACCTTCTCCGACATTGATTTACTATTCAGTAAAGCAGTGATTGAACAAAGGTAAACAAAACTAAAGTTGAATAATGTTTGACAAATACCATCCCAGTGAATTCTGGAAATGAAGAGCCGAAACTTTCCAGGGCACAATCCGCAGTGGGTGAAGGCTGCCTTCCAGAGCTGTGCTCTGTGTCCATATACTACACCTGAGAACCTATTGCTTGGTGTCTTAAAAGACAATACAGGTGAAAAATTGTAACATTATAAAAGTGTGCTACAGAGCATGAGGGCACAATTTACTTCATAAGTTAGCTAATATGACACAGAGTCAGAGGAGCGAAGGACTTAGGCAGGCTTATAGCAATGATAGAATGAAGAGGAGCATGAAACTGGGATAATTATGGAGCAAAACATAAAAGATAATAGATTCTGGATCCTCATTCCAAAATACTTGCTTCTAGAGCACAGACAGGCTAAACTGACATCCTATCTCAGGTGCCAAAATAGCATTAGTACTCATCTGTGCAAGCTCAGTGCTTAAGATACACCCCACATACACTGAAATGAACTTAACGTATATAAGATAGACAGGATCCAAAAAGCAGCTATTTCCATTCATCTGTCTACTGAAGGCCCTACTGAGAAGGGGCACACCCATTCACAAACCCATTAGACTTCAGCAGAATCACAGTACCAAAAAAAAAAAAAGAATTTTATTTCAAAACAGGGGTGTTATTGTCCCATCCCTCTTATTACAAAATAAAAGTCTGAGCACTTACACAGCAAGAAGAAACCTCTTGCTCACCTCTGTCTTTAACTTGAGCATCTCTGTGCTGATCTCTTTCACTTCCTACTAGGTATCTCTAAGCACTAGACTATAGGCTAGTCTGAACAAAGACACTTTTCAGACCTCCTGTTGAAATCTAGACCATTTTATGGTAAAGAATTCAACTAGAATGAGAACTAGAAAATCACATTAAGGGTGAGTTACAGTATAGGTATTGATGGTGGAGGTATCTCCATTTGCATGAGATAGCTGAGTCAGTGGTATCTAGAGTATCTGCTTTAGCATGATCCAAGTAACTCTCCATAGTGACTTCCTCTCCACTGAGCACAAAGGGACTCAAGAGTCCAATATTTCATATTCTCCTTACGATGTTCAGCTTCAGATCTTCTGTAATTAAAGCACAGCTGGGCAAAACTTCACAGATATGCAAATTCTCACGGATGGCAGTAGAGCTCTATAGATGCCCTTATTCATGATTAGTAAGATTGTGAAAAGAAAGAGAGAAAAGACTACAAAGATAACAGGAAAATAGGAAAATATAAAATGGAAACAAGAACAGGTACAAAATTATATGACTTCTCAATGAGGGCAACCTGCACAGAATAGCCCTCTTGCATAATTCTCTGACTGTAGAGAAAATCTTGGTGAATGTCTTTGATTTACTACTCATAATTTTCACTGAAGAAATAGGTCTTTAGCAGAGGTCTGAACAGAACTAGGGAACACTTGCCATTCAGAAAGGGCATTTTGTATGAAAAATGATATTGAAAAATAGCATAAAAAAAAGTGAAGAGGATGTCAGGAAGAAGTCCAGATAGTCAGAGTGACATTACCAGTTGTGAACAGCCCTTGCACACTTGTTTCAGTTTCCTCAGCAGAAATGCATTTCTTCTTCCACAGCAATGAAAAAATAAACCTAACAATGTTTCTCTTTTGAGGAAAAAATTGTAAATAGTGGAGGTTCAGTATATTTAAAGAGACAGAAGCTGCAGGGAATACTAGGTTCTCCAACCAGTTAGAGATTCACTGTCTCTCACCCTCACTTTTTTGGTTAACACCAGCCAAAATGCATGACAAAATAATTGGCTGCTAATACTGAGTGATGCTGTAAGTTAACACAGCAAGAAGAGTAGCCAGGTTCTTCAAGGGGATAACCTGCAATTTCAGGCAGGGAGTTAAATGAAGTGCATGAATTAAGAGGACCGGGAAGGCAATACGGCCTGATGGCAGAATAATGTGTTAATTCCCAAGCACGCACCAAGATGTTAATGAGTTTGTTGATTCAAAAGCTAGAAGGGACCATTAGGCCCCACTGTCTGACTTCCTGAAAAACTCAGACTACAAAATGTACCCAATTACCAGTGCATTGATCCTCAAAAGCATCTCTTCCAGAAATATGTCAAGCCTTTCTTTAAAGATGTTGCAGGAGGGAAACAAATGCTACCCTCAGGGTTCACTTTCAGTTCTTAATCCTGCTTGTGCACTGGTAAAAATATGCCTCTCATTTCAGATGAGAAATTTTGTTTCTTTCAATGCCTTTCTTCTGCGGTTGGAGGATGCTTATTTCCTGATTTTTTTTTCCTTATGAAATCCTGATATAATATAACCAGCTCACCTTTCAATCTTTTTTTAGACACAATTTGTAAATATCTAAACTGAATTCCACTGTGCAGTCTTGGACCGTTGATCTCTCAGAGGAGACTTTTTGAAGCACATCCTAGTTCTTGTCTTGTCTGTGCATATGAGTTTCTCCCAGAAGGAACCACAGTATTCAGAAAAATTAAACATACCATGGTATCATGCAGTCTTGCAGTCAGGACTTGTTGAAGGTGTGTCTCCAAGGACAGAGACTGTGGGACATGACACAGAGCTCTTAGATTACAGCCTGTGAATGGTGAATAAAACCTAAACCCTTCTGAGTCAGTTATTTATGTAAAAGAGGAATTTCTTTCTTTCCAGAGATTTAAATATAATCCGATTAAAAAAATCATGCCCAGCTACTGATCTTTCTCAGTGATTGACCTGATATCCCATTTTTATCAGTTTTCATGTCACCCACAAATGCTCTCAGCAGTGATTCTGCATTCTCTTTCATGTCAACAACAATAAAAAGATTGACTAGTAAATGTGTGAATGCCCTGAAGTATGAAGAGACATGAAAAAGACTGTAAAAAGCAGACTATATGTTCATACTAATCCACAATGCCGAAGTAATTTAGATTGATTCCTTGTAGCATGATTTTTTGTAGAGTTTGGACTATTCTTAAAAAGAATGGAAAAGAAGGCAGAGCTATCAGGCCTTCAGAATGGCCTTTGGGATTATAATCGTCACTACAGATGCATGGAAAAAAGGAAGTCCTTTTGGAGGACTGGCAAAAAAAGGAACATCTGGAGAGGGGCTCACCTCACCTAACTACGTCTACATCTGAGCTAAGCTCCCTGTTAAGTTAATAGAGACAAAGTGGCATTTTTGGGGTGCAGCTCATCTAACATATTAATTTTTTTTTTTTTTTTGTGATGAGAAAATACCTCTGAAAACCTCCCTACCCTTACTATAAGAGGAAGCAAGGTTGGGTAACTAAATGCAGACATGAGATTTTAGTCAGATGAGTCCTACTGCAAATAACTGACCATGACCAACTTTTTCTACCTATTCTCATTTCCCTGAGGGCATGCAGGTATTTCTGGGAGAAAAGGAAAACGGAAGCGAAAGGGCATGGCAGGGGGTGTTAAATTTTGGCATTCCTTGAAGTATTTTGAAGTGTGATGGTTTTGAAATTTTCTTTCTTACTCTGACTTGGAGGGAAAAAAAAAAAAAAAAAAAAAAAAAGAAGAAGCCTGTACATATTATGCATCTAAAAAAGTCTCAAGCATATAAATATTTTTTTCTAAATTATGATTTTGGGGGAAAGAGAATGTGGGAATGAAGATAATTTTTTTTCCCCTGGAAGATTTTCAGTTCTAAATTTTACCTGACCCATAATTCATGGCTCAGTCTCCCAATTCATCTTAAATTTGAACTACAAGCATCCAGTTAGCCCTATGTCCTGAAAGTGTTCGCTCCAAGTTCAGCCACTACACACACAGTGCAAAGGATCCGTTCACTAGATTTGCTTAAATATATTCCCCTACACCTGTTTGAATATTTTTTGCCCACAGCCCACAGCATACTATATGTTACACAAAAATAACGTGTAAACCGACTATTCTTTGTCACTCCTCAGATCCATCAGTAATTCATTTTCAGGGAGCTAGAACAGACACATAAAACGCTTTTTATAATGTACTGCCTACCTTTTTAGGCTAAGATTCACTCATTATAAATGTTTTAAACTATTGTTTCCTATGGCAAAAGATGACACAAATGCAGTAGGCAGAACATTCAGACCTGTGTAAACTGGCATCAAACTTGCACTACTACAAAATTCATGCACCGTTTAGATTAACAAAAAAAAAAGAAGAAGAAAAAGAAGAAGAAAATGTCATTTGTTTCTGACGTTTACAGATGACAGTTTAATCTGAGTCTTTTTGCCAGTCTTAGTTGGTCTAGGCCTCTCTCTCAATACTACTTAGCCTGCAGTCTGGTCATCTCATTAAACTTCCACTTTGACATGAGTACAGAGTAGGAAATCCTTCCTAGGTGAATATCCAGAACCTGATTAAACTCTTCTTCAGGAAGCTTTAGTTAAACATGACCTGTACAATCCCATTTTCAGATGACCTGATTCACAAGAGGACTTTGTGTCTTTCTAAGCACATCCAAGAATGCCATTTCATACAGACATTACTCACTTGTCTGAGTACACCTAAAATTCCCAGAGAATAAAAGGAAAATCCTTCTGGAAGGGAGCTCAAGGGGTCATAGGGTCTATTCTCTAGCTCAGGAGAAAAGCAACTATAAGTTAGACTTGGCATATGCTTGCAATAAAGCAAAGTAGAATATTGCTGAGCTAATTCAAAACTTGCAGGTCTTCAGGCAGGCAGGTGTAACACCTCTGTGATTGTTTTCTATGTGTTGTCATATTAGAAAGGAGCCCCGCAGCGTAATCATCTGTTTTGATCTATGCTTTTGCAGTATAAAGCAACTCTTTTTTTCTCCTGCACTTTTCAAATGTGCCTTTTTAGAATAGTTTTAAATTTTGCACGTTCCAAGATGCTTTTTTTAAGTAATATAAAGAATATTTGCTACTAAAATTTGATGTGCAACATGTTTGATATCATGCTGTTTCAGGAATGATTTTGATTGTTTGACTGTATACCCTCAGGCTACTTGGTAGCAGAAAGTAGCTTCTCCATTAGAACTAAATTAAAAAATAAGATTTCTTTATTCCCATATATATTCATGATTCAAAGAAGTGACTAAACTTCATTACATATTTATGTCTCTCAAAACATTGCACTCTCTAAAGAAAATTAGCCTCTGCTTTCTGTCAGCAATGAGAGTTAATTTAAAACTTGTTCCTTGACACTCGTTTTACTGCATAGTATAAAGTGTTTTCACAGACAGAATGGTGGAAGGAGGTGCTGCTCAGCTCCAAAATATTTCTGAGCTTCATCAAAGAGTGCTTTGTGTAAGACGAGGTGAAGGCTGGCAGGAACGGCTTGGCGGAGATGCTCCCGTTCGTGGGGCCTGAGTCTGAGCCTCCTTCCGTAGTACAAACTTGTTTTCAGAGTTTCCAGCGAATGAAGCAGTTAGAAGGCTCAGGCGTTTCCCAGGGCAAAAGAAGCCATTTATGTGACTGCCCACAGCTCTTGTTCTCTGTGGCTGGCTGCTTCACGTTCACGAGTATCCAGGCCCTTCCACAGGGGTTGCTGAGGCTACAACACACTGCTGGAAGTATCAGCCAGAAAGAGCTTCTCAGAGCAGCAAGTTTGATTCTGCTTTCACCAGCCTGCAGAAATGCGCCTGAGATAAACTGTTCAGCAGCATATGGCCCGTCGGGCACTTCCAGAATCCACAGCTCCATCAGCTCTTGGAGCACCTGCTCTGTGGGGAGTGAAAGTCGGAGCTGGCAAGCAGCACACAGGCATGTGCTGCCAGACTGGCGCTTCGTCCCTGAATTTGGCACGTATAAGGAAGGATTAGCCAAATGTGAGTGCTACCTGTAATAACTGGGAGCTACTAGCAGCCATAGGTCATTTTGTAAGGAACAGCCTGCTTCTTACTTGGATTGAGCTCACCAAAGGAAATTTCTCCCCAGAATCTTGCGATGCTGCTCTTGGACTGACTTTCTCAGATATAGGGAAAACAACTCCTGAGTTTTCTGCATTCATCTTAGCTACAGGCTTCCAAAGAATTGGCCTGCATATTTCACTTCACTTGCATTCAATCTCATTGCAGAAGCAACAATATTCCCAGTTAAATTATTTTGGACTCACTTGAAATATGAGACAAACTTTTTTTTAAAAAAAAAAAGTTTACTCTTGCAAACTAAAAGTGGAAGTCTTAATTAGTGGATTAGAAACTGAACTAACAGACTCAGCAGCTAAACCTAATAAATTTTAAAATTAAACTGCACTTAAGAAGAAAGTTCCTCAATTGTAGCTTTAATGTCTCAGTCCCAGGGGGGACTTTTCCTACGGTGGGAATAACTTCCGTGTTGGTTATTTTAGCCAATACGAATTTAGTTTGTGAGGTGAGATCACATATGGCTGTAGTAACAACTCTTTTCTCTACCGTTTTGCTAGCTACTAAATGTACTAAGAGACCATTTAGGTCCTGAATTTCTTTCAAAATAAATATTGTTCTGTGTTCCTTAAATACAACAGTCCCTCTAACTGGTAAGACCTCTTCCTAGCTGAGGCATATTCAAGACTGTTATCACTCATTACAGCTCATAAAGATTATCACATATCATTTATTTACATATCAGAAGTATTTCATATTATCAAGTGCAAACTCACCCCCTTGCCTTCAGCTTCTCACAGAGAATGCATACCCCATGTTGGGGTGCTCATTTCCAGGCTGACAAAAGAAATTCACCCATGTAAGGTGAACAGTAAGGACTGTAATAGCTATGGAATCAGTGAGATGGCAAACAACAAAACCAATGTGGGGCCTTGTGTTTATTGCACAATCACTCTTTCTGGAATTTCTGTATGGTATTCAGGAGACTTAAAGTAGAATTATAGAACTGAAATAATAGAAAATATTTTAGAAAATGAATTACTATTTCATTCATGACTATGAGATGTCTGATATCCTTTGTCTCATTGCATTAGCTGTTCTTGAGGCTTTAGACAATTGCCTGCGAAAATATCAGTGAGACTGCTTATAAAAGCTTCTACTACATGACTGAACAAATAGCATGTGACTAGGTGCCCAGTCAGATAGCCTGGCTAAAGAATTGTTAAACAGAATATTCCAAGTGATACAGAGGCTAGATGTGAATAGTTGTTAAAGATATACTTGGAACAGTTTTACTCTTAATCTTTTTTCCCTAAGAAAAAATGCTTCTTTAATAATTTTAAATAAACTATATTGTTTTTAATGCTACAAATATCTTGTTTTTATAAAGCTGGAGATGGAAGAATTCTCACTACCAAAGATGGAGATGACTCAGTGTCTACATCCATCTGACATTACTAAGTTCTCTACATTAGTTCTTTACTTGCCATATTGATTTTCTGCGAGAAAACCTCAAGTCTGATATTTGAGACTGGTATGAAACCTGACCTTCTTTTCATAACCCACAGTTACAGCAAAACTTACTGTATTCTACAGAATTTTCAACAATAGCTGAGACAATTAGCAGAAGATGTCTTTGAGTTTCTCTCTTTGTGATTCTCACATTAAAAGTAAAAATCACGTGCACACTTCTCACTGCCATGGATATTCAATAAACATTACAAAATAACTCCATGAGCATAGTCATGTAAAACAGATAGAAACAAAGAATATTCTGCATTAGCCTTGATTTTATAAATCCCTGCAAAGCCTGATGTGATATTGAGGGAATTTAGAAATTACGTACTAGTGTAATTCCACTGATGTCAATTCTGCCATTCTGCCATTAGAAATTAATTTTGGTCCATGAAGTAAGGGACCATTTTTTTACGATTTTAAATCTTACTATAGCAGAGTTGAAGTTTCACAGGGAATCATTCCACAGATTGTAATGATTCATATTAAATACAAGCAGAATGTAGCAGAAACTGTGGAATGCAGAAAAACAAGTCAGAAAAAAGGAGGAAAAGAAAACCTTATGGGGCATCCTAGATTACACTTAACTGATCAATAATATGTTGCAAATAAAATGAGTTCTTGTGCAGCACAGCAGAGAATTATAAATAGATCAGGATTAGGAAAGAGAACTATAAGTGATACAGTAAGCCTTTTAATCCAAGCCATACCTTTGGGCTCTACACTTATGAATAATAAATACTTCATAGGCTATGAAGAAATTATAGCCATGTGTCCTGTATTTTATTCACAGAATATGAAGTGTGCACTTCCAGACATAGATTACACTTACATTTTAATCACCTTGTATCTACCTGGTATAACAGTGGGTCATACTAGTTTGACTCCCATGGGAAGGATGTAAGATGATATGGAAAAAGAGTGGGAAATTTAATTATGTCATGCTCACTGAAACATACTCTTCATAATTGGTCTGTCTGAGCTTGAAGGATTATTTTGTAAAGCTACATCAGTAGTCAGCCTTTGGCAAAGTCCCAGATCCATTTACCTGTCTGCCTTCTTCTTCTTCTTCTTCTTCTTTTTTTTCCCCCAAGAATTTAGTTGGTCTTCAGTAAAAGGGTATGATTATCTATTTTCTACTGTAAAAAAAACAGCCTGATTTGTCCATCAGGAAAGGATAAATGTTTGAACCAAGAATTGAATCAAGTACTTGTGTGCCTAGGCCAGGACCTTACACAGATGCACTATATGCAGATCTCTCAGAACCAAACCACCAGTGGTACAATTACAGAATCATAGAATCGGTAAGGTTGGAAAGGACCTCTGGAGATCATCTAGTCCAACACCCCTGCTCAAGCAGGGTAACCTAGAGCATGGTAGACAGAGTTGCATCCAGGTGGGCTTTGAATATCTCGAGAGAAGGAGACTCCACAGCCTCTCTGGGCAAGCTGTCCCTGTGCTCCGTCACTCTCACAGGGAAGAAATTCCCCCTCATGTTCAGGCGGAACTTCCTGTGGTTCAGTTTCTGCCCATTGCCTCTTGTCCTGTTGCATGGAACAACTGAAAAGAGTTTGTCCTCGTCCCCTTGGCACCCTCCCTTCAGGTACTTGTACACATTGATAAAATCCCCCCTCAGTCTTCTCTTCCCCAGGCTGAAGAGGCCCAGCTCTCACAGCCGTTCCTCAGAGGGCAGGTGCTCCAGCCCTCTGATCATCTTCATAGCTCTGTGCTGGACTTTCTCCAGTAGCTCCATATCTCTCTTTTAGAAGTCACATTGACAAAGTTGCCTCCTTTGGTCTGCACATCTTCAAATTCATTATTTCTTGTCATTTCTGAAAGAGGTTTTTCAGCTTGTTTCCAGTACATAGTGTGAGATAGATACATGTAAGCTATATGCAAGAGGCACACACATCAGAAACAGGATGTGTGTGACAGTGTGGTGTTCCTCCTGAGTTTGCCTCCTGAGATTCCCAGGCTGACCTCGCATGGGCTTTCCCAAGATCTGTGACCCCAGAAATGCAGGAGCCAGACTAACCACTTGTATTCAAATAGCAGGGTGAGCTGACTAGTTCTGGTGTCCCGAACTTATCAACGTGAGGAAATTTTTCAGAGTAAGGGACCCAGAAAGCCAGCTTTCCAACAACAGTCCCAGTAAGTTTCAATAGGAGCCCTCGGTCTGGTTCACCAGCACAGCCCCCTTTGCAGGTCATCATTCAAAAGGAAGGCTCCATTTTACAGAATGTGCTGCTATTCTTCATCAGATAAATTGCCCTCATTTCAGTTTATTCATAATCTTTAATAATGTAGATGTTTCTCAGGAAACATTTTTCATACTAATGTATTAACCCTGACAATCAGAAAGGAGGGTGAATGGAGCTTGCTTAGTACAGTGACACAAAGGAAATTCAGTGAACGTTCTTACAGTCCCTGCAAAGCAATTATGCCCCTGTCAAGGGATTAACATTAGTGCAAGAAAAATAGGAACAGGAAAAAAGTGTTTGAAAGAATTAAGAATGAATCTATGCTTAAAACTAGTTGTCAGTAGGGCTCAGTAGTATAAATACATCATGAATTTGTGTGCTTATCAAAATCTTCTTAAGGAATCAGAACTTCGTGCAGTATTTTCTAATTCTTAAATTTCAAAATTAAATAAAAATAAAAATAAATGCACTGGTGAGCAGGACAGTGATGGGCGAACTTTGAAAATAACAGTACAATAAGTGAGGTAAAACCCAACAATTTTGGTAAATTTAATAAATCATTTAAAAACAGTTTGGGAGAATAAGCCACAGCTGTTGGTGTCATTCTGAGTCATCTAATGGCTTATTACACAAATTGCTAGGGCATAGCAGAATGGAGCAGATGTACTGGTAAGCTTAACATGCAACGCCTGGAAGAAAGCACTGGCACAGAACTACAGAGAAACATTCTCCTGTGTTGGAGAAAGATTGAAAGCAAATGTGAGGAGAGCATACCTTGACACTTATCCCTACAGAGTCTGAACTTACCAATCCTGTCCCTATGCAGCTAGAGCCGGCACCTATTTGCTGTTGGTTCCAGGTCTAAGTGGGGGCTATGCTCTTGTCCTGCAGACAGGGGATCCAGAGGCAATAACAATAACTCATGAGTTCATCACCTCAATTAAAGCACTGCCAGTGCTCATTAGGGACTGGGGATCTATATCTAAATGAGGTCAAATACCTGTCCAAGGCAAGAAGCCCTGTGCCTAAGTGGGCAGGTCCTGTCCCACATCACACCCTGAGAATCTGGCATTTCGGCTCTTACAGAAGTGCTCAGAACTTCTCACTTCAGCCTTCCTTACCCTGATGAGGACAAGGGTCCAAGCTTGGGCAGCTCTTTAGCTCCAAGAAGTATTTGTGCACTGCCACATGACTGACGGACAAGGGGAAGCTTCCACAGCTAGGCAGATGGTCTCAGAATCCTGAGAATGGCGATTTTAATTTTTTAAAAAGAAATAAATAACGAACATTTCAGTAGAACTATGTTTCATTTTCCTACCAGCTCTTTCCCCACATGACTTTGCAGTAACAGATAAAAGAAGCCAAATCAGTTGTTGCAAGGAATTTATTCTTACTTGAAAGTACATCTCTCCAACTAACAAAAATATCATACAATCTCTGACCTTGTAAGCTTTATCCTAGGCAGGAACATAGGAATTCATAAATCATAAATTCATAAATCATAAACTTCTGTCTCTTAAAACTGTTTCCCATTCTGAAAGACCATGATTAAGGTCAGAAATCTGGCATGGAAATAGCAAGTTATTTAGTTTGGAAAAGTTATAGATGAGTATAAATGATGACTTTTGTTAGAAAGCCTCAGGTGTTGGTAAGGACAAGCAATAACAAGAGGCACATCAGCTCTGCCTATGCTCTACTGCCAACTGATTGCATTTCTACATACAGCTCCCTTTTCCTTAGGCACTGTAAGTGCTCAGAGGAAAGCTCCATCTCCTGTCTCAGTGGAACCATAAGCAATAAAAAGTAAAAATAATAAATAACAAAACTCTTTTCTCTATCTTCCTAAAGATATGTTTCAGGAAAGGAAACAACTATTAGTAATTCTATGAACAGCTCTATGGTATTTTCATTGAACACCTTCTGCTAAAGGCTATGTTAAGTTCCCTTGCAGTCTACACACAGGATGCATACAGCCTTACAACCGAGACTTTCTATTCTTGATCTTGCAATTGCATCGGGCTTGTCTATATAACACATTCTTATTACTACAGAGTAAATTAGAATGTGTGTTTACAACATATTAAATCCTCTACACCAAATCCCCATGGACTGTTGCCTAATGATGTATGCAATATACATCAACCTACAGTAAGAATAAAGGCTCTTTTCTTACCATCAAGTGAGAATCAAATTCCTCTAATGTTGAAGCAATGATGTTGTAAGTTGCTCGCAAACATTAGGAACATTAGAACTGCAGTGAGTGATAATTATAAAATGACTAGAAATTGGTTTATTAAAACATTTCAATAAGATATGCTTGTTGGGAGTATCTCATACCTTTGCTGCCAAACATGGGCATAGGTTGTGTTCTGTGGGTATTCACCATTTAACAAGCACTGTACAAAATGTATATTATGTATATATGATACAGTCTTCTATATATGCACTTATTTTCAATATGATCATTGTAGCGCCACAGCTCACTGAACTGGTTCTTATCTTTGATGATGATCGTAATAGTAATGAACAAACTGACCTTGCTCAGTCTGGTCTTCTAGATTTCTCTTCCTGTCAGGGATAATAGCCAACAGGATGCTCTGAGGTGTGACTTTGTCAGAGTCTTTTACAAGACACTCTAAGAATGACTTTTTATAAGGAATGTTACTCCTCTTTCTTAGGGAAGGGATTATGCTTCCTGGCACTTGATGAAGTGTCCACACAATGAATCAGCAATGAGCAGCTAAGGATCTGTAAGCTAACACCATAGCTTGTACACTAAATTCTCCACATAGGCAAGTCCCGAGATCCCAGAGAAGGTATGCAGAAGAACTGCAGCACCGCTGTAAAATGACGAGTAATCCCTTTAACCTACTCAACCTCAATGTCATGACATGAGACACAGATGACAACTTACCTTGTTTGTATGAGAAAAGCCTGGCTTAACTTTAGACGAATAATTCATAGAAGTGATAGCCAACAGACATGCCACCACTTACAGGGGTGAAAATTCCTTAGTGAAAGTGCTTGCTCAAAGCATATGCAACTCAAAGGTCTACATGTTATTTCCTTTACTGTCTGTCAGAATGCTTTACCTTATGAAGTTCAAAATGGGTTCAGAATAAACCCATTCAGGAAGTGGAAATGAGCTACCTGTGCAGTGGGTTATTTTGTCTTTGTGTAGCTGACAGCACAAAATCAATCCTTTGATGCTTAGACTGATTCTATTTTAAACAGAAAATTAATGTTTACCACCCACATATTTATTAAAGAGGAGGAACATGTAATAAAGCCAGGATGAAAAGGATTTACTTCAAAAGGTACTGTATGCAAAAAAATTTGCAATGGAGAAAGTTTGACTACTCAGAATGTCAGAGAACTATATAAAAATTAATTCTACACAAATTCAATATTTCCACTGCAGAAGTACAGGCTTCTAAAGTGTTAGCTATTTGCTAACCTATCCACCCATGCATACTTAGTCTAGTCTTGGTTTTATCTATCTATCAAAACACAAACTCGTTATATGGTTACTTAATATAGTGTTACTTCTTTCAGTTCTTTCAATTCTTGATGTTAGAAGAGCCATCATTCATTGCACATAAGGAGATTTACAGTAGAGCATAAGATCATGCTGAAGAGCATTACTCACACAATACAGCCATCAGCAAGGTCAGCTCAAAGTCAGTAATTCACAAAGAAAAAAAAATCAGTTAGATGAGGAATTACAAGAAAATAATAGCAGAATAAATATCTTGCCACTGTCAGAAAAATTATGTATTGTCTCTTCAAAGATGAGGGGATATGACACTGCATTTATTCCAAAGCTACTGTTGAACAACATGCACTTCCAACCTTTATTTTTGAAAGGAATGAACAACTAAAAGTAAAGTCTCTCACTGTGCCTGAAGTAGCCACGTACTAATCAATATAATGAGTGGTTCAGCTAGAAGAAGTTAAATATGTTTTTTTTTACTTTAAGGATCTACAGTAAAGAGATGTCTGATATCTTGGCTGCCAGTATCAAGAAAGTATGATGAATTGAGTCATATTAATAAATGAGTCTAGATTTGCTTAGTCTAAACAGCACAGACTGGCCTCGTGCTGAGGATGCTGATGTCTGGCTCTTTTCTTCACAGGGAAGAAAGTACCTTGGAAAAGAAAATTTGAGTTTCTTGTAATGCCCAAAAGCACAGAAGTGTCAAGGTTTTCTTTGTGATTGGGAATATGCCTACTCAGGTCTGGAAAGGTTAAATTCACAGTCCAGCTTAGAAGAGTAACCCAAAAGCAGAACCTGGATTTGTACAATAGCATGGGAAGGAAACCGATCATGTTTGTGTGTGGCACGTGCATGTACCATGTGCATTTGACTTCCAGGAAGACAGCCAGTCTCCTGTGTCAGCTCACTGCCAGGCCACAACAGCGATGTACCCTTGAGATGTCATATGCAGAGGTAAATGGATGCCCATTTTCCCTGCTTCTCCCCAGAAGACGGATATGTGGGTTCATTGCTACATACATGGGAAGAGGCAATGTGAAAATGCAGATAAAGGGAAAGGTAAAAACTAGGAATGCAATTGGTGGAATTGAGGCCATTGAACCTGCTGAAGCAGACATGGTGTGGGTAAAAGCGAACAACTACTATGTTATCTGGCACACATCATGAAAAGATAAGGTTCATTTTATGTGGATGGAGAACACTATTGAACCCTGGACTCAGATACAGGCATTTTTTGCAGATTCATAGCTGCGTAGTTGTGATGATACCATTTAAGGTCAGCATGACAGAAGAATATCCAGCTGATCTCCCGTTGCTTTCTTTACCACCCAGGTAGTAGCTAACCTCTGTGCATAAGCTGAAAATGATATTTCAATATTAAACAGATTTTGTATTCTGAGGCATTTTCTGCAAATGGGATAACAGAGCTTGATGCAGTTACACCACGGATGGGGAAGGTAGTTAGTGGTGTTGCTCCCTTACTGTACAATAGAACACTTCTTATGAGCCAGTGCTAATGGAGAGACAGTGACGCCCTTAATCAATAGACACCTATTAGGCCTCCACAGCTTGACAAAATTAATAAAAATGTATTTCATTGTGAGAATGGGGAGAATTGTTTGTAATACCTCAAAATATCAGTGTTAACTGTATCTTTTGGAGTTTGTGGAACAAATTTCTTCAATCATGCAGCTGTAGAGGGTACCAAGGACCTGGGCTGAGGGTCGAGTGATGCTAAATGCTGATGTATTTTTGTGACAATATAGACATCTTTTATTTTTTCTCGAGTCTGCAATAGAAATATTGCTGTACAAAATTTCAAATGTTCTGGAGAACTTGCTACATATTTATACTTAGTTGTACATAATGATTTGGTTTAAACTTTCTAGAAAAATTTGAATTGCATCGTAACATACTTTCTATTTTCTTGCATCTAACAGCTTAAAAATGTCCTGGAACTGATTTTGGAGTTTATACTTTCGAAAGTCTTATATATAAAATATATAAAACATATATGAATGCATATATAAAATGTTCCATAAAATTTATAAACAGCCTATAAAGAAGGCTGTTGCCAAGTACATAGTCTCAATAATTTTATTGGGCAATTGCTACTAACTGAACCTTCACAGCTATAACAGTAAATTGGATACTCCATACAAGAAAATAAAAAGATTATATTCTACAAATGCAAAAAAAAAGAACTGTGAGATATAAAAAGATCTAAATTTTGGGGTAAAAAATTGCGAGATTGAATCCTGTGTCTTTTCATTGTACAGGTATGTAAAATAAGACCAAAAATAGTGTAAAATATGCAACTGCATCCCATAATTGTTTTATATTTGCATTGCCTAAATAATGCTATAATGAATTATTATAAAATGGAGGAATTCATAGAAAAATACTTATGCTGTAGAAAAGATAAGAAGGAGTTTGGTTTTGTTTTGAAATAGAAAATTCATTTATTCAAATTAATTCATCATCAGAGGCCAGGAGTTGAAAAGAAATCCTACCCGTGCACAATACACTTACAGTAAGAAGACGACAACTTAAAACCACCTTCTTTCTAGCAGAGATCAGACAGAGATGAGTATTTCCTTGCTACCAGGTATATTTCTTCATATCCTAATCGTCCCTGCTGTTAAGACGCTCATATTTGACGAATCTCTTGGTTAAACCCAATATTATTAGGATCTGTAGATAATACAGTAGCTGGAGCTCAGAGGATGACCCCTGGGATTTTGTGTGCTTTGGTTTTCTAACCTACATTTTGGCCATTTGACCTCATTGTTTAACTGCCACGTGTTAATTATCTTTTATTTCTCAGCTCAGTGTTTCTGCTTCGATATAAGCTGATTTGCTGTGGTCGTTGGGAATCCTCTTTTGGTTTACTTTTCCTGCAGAGGAACAGAGGACACATGACATCCACACTGTCAGATCGAGAGCAGGCTTCGAACTGCCCTGAAACCTGCTTCATGTGCTCATGTTGCCAGCCTGCAGGTCACTCCGTTTGGCCTGCTGCCTGTATAATACTGCAAAGCCTTCAGCCTGTTATCTCCTCAGTCATCATACAGAAGGGCTTTGGTGTATGCTTAAGGGAAAAACAGCCTTTTTTACATGTTTTGCTCAGTACTGATTTAAGGTCCTTTTCAAGTGGTCAGCTTGGATAACAGGTGAACTTGGTAACACTGAAAAATAGCATAGACCTACTGTGAAGGGTCTTTTTGACATTATGACCAGTTTCCTGCTAGCTGTATCATCCAACTTCTACAATTTCTTTCATAATAAAGACTCAAAGCACTCTATCTTTGTTCTCTCTTCTCCTGTATTATCCATTGCTGTATCCTTTTCTGCGTCATTTTCCTCTTCCTGTGCCTCAGTTCTCCAGGAATACACAGAGAGGTCATTTACCAGAAAAAGTCCTGTTTCCCAGAAACCTTTTTCCTGGTGAAATATAACCTAACCCCCATGACATGAGTCCTTGAAACAGAGGGAAAGTTTGGAGTCCAGAGACATGGGTGACATGAGTGTGGACAGCTGTGCATAGGACTGCAGAAACGCAACCAGTTGGAGCTTAGTCCTGTGGAGCTGGAGAGGGGGAAGAGATGAAGAGAACAAGGGTCACTCACCCCCAAAACTGCAGCCTCGTGTAGGGAAGGGACAGTGGCATCAGGCACACAGATAGCAGAGCACAGGCCTCCCAATACTGATCGTTTTGATGCTTTTAGCCACCTGCTTCTTTATTCTGCCTAAAACTTTTCCAGATTACAGGGAGAAACTATAGAAAAACAACTCATTGACACACAAGGAACATGAACTCTGTTCCTCATCAAGAACAAATTGCATAGGACTTTCCTATCCTCTGCTCTCTGTTTACTGACCCTTCTGGTAGCTATATCTCCTCTCAATATGCACAATAACTATAATATTGTTCATCATACCACTGGATCCTCCCATGATGTCTAGAACTACTTATATATCCCACAAAAGAGCCATGACATAGACTTAAGCCAAGTGTTCTTGTAATTACTGCTGTACATAAATCACATCTGATCCTGGCAACACAGTTTTCCTTTTTTCTTTTATCGGTATAATATTTTTATTAGTGAATGTAAATGACAAAGATGAAAAAGAGCCTTGATCTCCCATCTTACTAGCATTCTTATACCATTAATGCTATTACTTTTATTGAGTATGCCAGAGGTCTCTTTCAGTATTTTCTAATGGAGCTGATTCAGTATTCATTTGGCAAGAGATGGCCTGATTTTACAACATGTTCCCAGGTCAGTCAGACCTTTGGAATCTGTGCCATGTACTCAAATCCTCACCTAACAGACAAGTCCTATTTGGCTCTTGTACATCTTCCCAAAGCAACCCTGCTCCTGACTTAAGATTATCCATCACACCTCCAAAATCCTGGGATTTCTCATTTCCAAATTCCTTCTTACATCTTTAAAGGGAAGCACAGATTCTGGTGACAATTGAGGTCTTCTCATAGCTTTAGATCACGCAGCCCAGCTGTCTCACAAAAAACCTAAATTGCCACATTTCAGTAGACACATGGTTATGCATTTCCACCCGAGGCAGGGTCTTCCAGCTCTGGCACTTGCTCCCTTATTTCCATACATGTGAATTTGGAAGCCATGGCCATCCTCAGGCAGTAACACTGAAACCCATGCACTCCAGAGAAAATCCACACTGCTGATAAATCCTTTCTTTTCTTAAAAAAAAAAAAAAAAAAAAAAAAAAAAAAAAAAAACCCAAACAAACAAACAAAAAAAACTTCTCGCATTTGTTTAGCTTCTATTTAGCAGCATACCTACCTATGTTGCAATACTACTGTTGTGATGGTGAAAATATACACTAGCTACCCAGCTCCACTTTTAGCAGAGATCTGTTGCATTTCCAGAACATAAGCGGTAACTTAGCACCTGCTTCTGAGTGATTAGCATTACCTGTTTCAAATAGTCAATAGGGGGCCACATACAATTTTGCAAACAATTTTCTGCTGAATTACTCTTAAGCAAAGGTCCAAGAACAATGAGAGCACACGTGAAAATGTGGAAGACAAAAGTAGTTTGGGAGGGGACTGCAACAGTCCATGCATCAGGGCTATTGAAAGGAGGGGGCCCTAGTTATGTTGTATACATTGATATTTCTTGCTATTCTATGGACAGAACCTTTCCTTCGTTGCTTCAAAAGAAAGACACCTTTTCCAATACATAAATTAGCAGTCAGTTCATTGAACAAGGGACTTTCCTCAAGCCAGAGGATAGTTTCATCTCCTCTGTAGAGACTTGAGCTCCCCTTGACACACAGAAGGGTAAGCTTTTTTAAGACAGGGGAGACCACATGCCACTTCTTGACGCTCTGCTCCCACAGCAGGGATTGGGTGGCAGGCCAAAGGCAGCACATAGGCAAAGATTAAAGGAAAAAAACAGGTCTACTGTAGCTGGCCTGGCACTCTATAACCCAGGAGATTAAACGGGGATATTGTTGACCCACAATTAAAACTGCTTGGTGAAATCATTTAGAGCCAGGAAATCCAAAACCAATTAACAGACTTTCATATTTGTATTTTGCAAGGAAATTCTGATTTTGTAAGCCTATACCACTCTAAAAAAGATCTCAGCAATTTATAAAGTGAAAAACAGGAGTATGGGATAAGGTGAATATTCAGAATAAACATCATACAAATGGCATTCATTTCAACTACGCTTATTTTCTCCAAAAGAGAAAAAAATTAGTGTCTTCCATGCATTTAGGCCAGTTGCTAATTATATAGTTACCGGGACTGGGTTAACCTTGACTCTATTTCTATTTCCAAGGGGAACTAAATGCCAAGCTCTTTAATGTTTGTTTCTTCTTCTGCATTCTGAATGTTTCTATAAAGTGCCTAGTTCTCCATCTAATAAAATCCTCACTGCTTCTGACTTACCATGGTTTGTCTTTCAGCCAGGGAAGTTGCCAAAGTTAATTATTGTTTGTAGGATATTTCAAATAGTTAATCCAGGTTTGTAACAAGAAAATATTACCTGAATATGAAAGAGATACGTTGCCTGCTGTATCCCTCTTTAGATCTATTCACCAGGAGCAGGAAGGTGGGAGGTTGCTGGTACAAGGAGCAACAGGCTCACCTGTTATTTAAGCTTTGTAAGAAATTGTCATGCATTGTTTTAATAGCCTTTCTTTATTGTTCTAAGGTTGTTTCTGTCTTCTTGAGACTTTTCTAATTCTTCTTGAGAATTTTCAAATTCTTCTTGTTTGTATTTCAGTCTAGATTCTCACATTTTGTGAGCTAATGCTCTATATTTAAGAAAAATCTGTTTAAAAATCTCTGGTAGTGGATGTTTTCTCAAAGCTTCTCTCGTCCTGATGCTTAATGTGGCTATGATTTCCTCTCCTGAGAGGTGCAAAGTCTCCTCGCCCAGCCACGTCCGTTTCATAAAATCTGGCTAACAGTTTTGTCTCCTTATACTTTTGTGAAGAATTCAGGAGAGAAGTTGGTATAATAATTGAATTCCATAATTTCAAATTTATCACTATTTTTTGCAGATTAATATATTTGAATGATGGACGAATTTGGAAAGATGTAGCTGTTGATAGCTTACACTCTTCAGCATTTAGGAAGAGAGCTTTAATTTGTCATTGCTAACAAATCATCCATGGTTCCTAAAAATCAGTTTTGAGGACTTGAAAAAATTCAGGATGGATAAGCCATTTCTAGTCAGCCCAACTGAAAAAGAAAAAAACAGAAACCTGAAAATTCATATGCTATTCATAACTTTATTATTTTTACAGGATAAATTATTGAATTGGATCACTGGGATATGTATATACATATTTATATAGTTGCTGATACATAAGCAGGGGAGAGGGGATTTTCCAAATACAAGACAGAAGCTTTATATTTTTACTACTTTAAGGTGAAATCTAACTCCTTTTGCAGTTAAAAATGATTATGTGATAACCCTAGAGATGTTTTACAGAGATATATGTGCCCAGGAAGTCATATGCTGGTCTAAATTTTTCTGTAGCCTACATATCCAAAAGCGCTTCTGAAGTTATAGAACTTAATTACACAGTACGTTTCTACCCACAGAATTTTTATTTTTGAAGGAAAAGAGATTTTTTTAATGACTAAATGTGATCATGAAGAAGAGAGGTGATGACTCTATGGGCTATATGCCCTTGTGAGCTCAGAAAAAATACATACCCGCACTTACAGTGCTTGAGTGAAAACTCACTGCCTTTCATCATCACATAAAACAACCTCAAGCATGACATTGGCATATGTCAGAAACTGTTTCCCTGTTTGTTATGCACACCAAAGGTTTCTATCACCGGTCCATTACCAGCAGTGACTACTCCAGAATTAAGCAATTATAAAATTGGCTATGAAGTTACTGGCTGAAATGTCTCATTCAATGTAATTGTCTTCCAGCAAACATTCATGTTGGAAACTTGCTTTGAACCATGCAGCAGTCCAGCCTGCTAAACATGGAAACATCTGCTGACGATAACCTCTTGAGCAACTCCCAGGTCAGTAGCTTTCACTTCCTCGGCAAGGCTAACAGGAATCAACCCGGCTGCATGGTCAGCAGGTAATGTCTGATCCTCCTTGTTTGGATTCCGAGCAGCACCGCACACAGCATTTTCTGCATGCTTATAACCAACAGAGGAAAACAGGAACTTCTAGGGAGCAAATGACAGTATCCTAAAGACAATTAAAGACAGTTGTCCTAAGACAATTAAAATAGGCCAAATAAATCACACAAGGAGATGCTCCTACTTTCCTCCATTGTCAGTTTAGGAAGCTGAGTGTGCATGGCCTAGTTTAGTTGGATGAATAATCTTGATGAATTACGGCCATCTTTCTTGACAGGAATTAGATTTCCAACACTGTTTTACTCCTGACAAATATCGTAAAATCCTGATTAGCAGCTGTTTCTTTCTCTCTTACATGTGGAGTACTGCCAGACTAGTTCCTGGAAATGTGTGACTGACTCCTACACCAGTCACTAATAGCAGTTACTATCCTAGTAACACATTCATGAATGAAAACCTTTTTATCCTCTTCCAGAAAGATAATTTCTTTATACTTTCATCTCAGGAGAAGAAAAGAAAGATAGAGTCAGAAGGACCATGACAGGAGCACAGAAGGACGGACAGAAGGACAAATAGATAGGATGATGAGAATCATCAATCACTGAACTTCATAAAGCCTGCTACAACTTTATAGGGATGCATTTTGAGGAACTGCAATTCTATACGTGCCTATCGACAGTCATGCAAGTGTGTAGTACACAATATCCAGAGACAGATCCCAGCTGTGCCTCCTCCCTTGCTCACATTGCAGGGGACTGATCTCTGCTGATGACCTGAATAGAGAAGTTGACATATTTTTCACTTCCAAGATGGTCTACTCTCATTAATTCCAGCTATTTTTATCAAATAAGGTTTTTCAGGATACAACATTGCATTATCTAAATCAGAGAAGCCAGTTAGAATCTGTTACAATGCTAGTTTAGCACAATATTGGCTCCCACTTACTAATTTCAGGCTTCTGATTAGAGGTGACAGGAAAGCAAAGCTGCCAATCTGCAGGAAATGCCACTTTGAGCGCAGCCAAGCCAAATGCCCTATCTTTTCCTACTACTTCTTACAGAACAACAACTCTGAGAAAATCCAGTTTGGGAATCAGTGAAAGCAAGATGTCTTCTAAATGAAATATGCTCCTTGGACACTTCTGCTTTCCAGTAATGTTGCCCCAGCAGTTGTGGGGTTCTCCAGGCCTGTGGCTCAGTGGTGATTCTGGCAGCCTGCTCCAGGGCCACTGACCTTGAAAGCCTCTCGCAGTGCTTATGGGCCATATCTCCTTGCTCTGTGATGGACAGCAGAAGGATCTGAGAGTAGGATTGTTCAGCAAAGACTGGATAAAGTTGTTGACGAATGACCCTTATTGTGCTCATAGTAAGAGCTTAATAATTACCGCTAGGGAAGCGGTCTTAATGGTATATATGTTTCGCTCACAGAAACCTGCAGCACCTCTGATACATGGTACAATAGCAGGGTAACTGAAGAAATCAGAAAGAAATAAAACTGCTTTGTACTTTCAGGCTGGTTTCCTTCTTTGCAATCGACAGGAGGTTTGTCATGACTTCAAAGGGAGCAGAAACAGGCCTTCTGTTTGAAGTTTAGTTTGCAAGCTTCTGAAGCATGCTACCATGGTTCAAATACAAGATGAAAATTGAAGGTTTGAAACCTTTAATTAAAAAGAAAATCAACAATAAAAAACTCCAACTTTAAAACCATAAAAGAAAGCTTCATCACTAAAGAATATGATCTGAAAATGCTTCAGGGGTAAATTATTGTAATTGTTAGCTTTGCACCAATGAGCAGTCACTTGCACTGGAGAGAAAAATACAAAGCAAAAGAAAGGAAGGAATTTTCAGCTTGGTTGTGCTGATTCATCACTATTTAACAATAAAAATAGAAAGGAAGAAAAGAAAAAGGAATTTTCATGGCTACCATAAGGCAAATCTACTGCTAACTTCATCCTTCTTTAGATCAGTGCAAGGAAAGTAGAGACTTGTTTTAAATGTCATGGGATGGGTCCATCTAAAAAAGCAAGTGTTTCTTCTTGCTCCTCCTAATCATAATTCCCTCAAAGAGGAAAAGAGTGGAATAGAGCCTGTGCTCTTGTGTGTTATCACGTGCTCCTCTGGCCCTCAGCTGGAGGCTATTTCATGATGTATCGGCGGGCTGCTATGAACTCTCCTGTTAGGGATCTGTGCTGGTCAATGGCTAAGGAGCAAACCAGGAGTGCTAACTTGTTCCTTAAAGGTTTCTGTTCTCAGCTGCACCCAAATGAAACAGGGATTCAGCCAAAAAGTGTGATCTGAGCAAGTGACCTGACAAAATGGCAAGTGTTTGAAAGTCCTGAATACTCACGCATGGCTCTGTCCTCTTAGAGGTTGCTGTATTTTATGTAGGGAAAGACAGAAAATTTTGACTGTGATAAATGGCTGGTTTTACTGGGATATTTGCAAGCATTGGCTTTGACAGACCTCATAAAAGGTATTTTGTCTGAAAAGTAAATCTACATCACAACAGACAAATAGCAACTGAGCTGATAAAACAATTATTGCAGTAATCTCCATATCCTCTGTGTTTATTTAAAGGCACATTTAATCATTTTGTAAATTATTGGCATGCTTAAAATAATAAATATTACATGGAGACAGATATCGGGAAAATTATGTTACATATGTCAGCCTACAAAATATACAGCAGTTGATATATATGTTAATCAATGAAAACACTCCTACAATGAATCTAAAAATATGCTCTTACAAATCATTTTTCACTGTCCTTGAGAAATGTATCACAATTTCCAACATTCAAACTTGTTAAGACAAGATAGATGAAGTGCTACTATGTGATTAGTAAGAGGGGAGAGCGATGACTGAGCTAAAGCCAAAGTCTAAACCCCTGCTCCTTACTCAAAACAAACCCAGTTACAGAGAGTCTGAGAAAGACTGAGGACATATGAGACACCCGTTTCCTGTCATTCCCTGTCACATCACCCATAATGAACCAATCTCCACCTGCTCACCACATTTCATCATTTCACTTTGGACTTGATCAGTGTGGGGGTCATCATGAACCTTGATAAAACCCTTTGCTGGGTCGGCCACCGTCAGTATGAGCCACATGCTGTACAGGACCCTGACACCCTTGAAACTCCTAAAGCTACAGCACACAGCTGCACTGGGAATACGCTTGTGTTAGCAGAAGAATAGGTAGGGCAGCTGTGGCTGCGTGCATGTGCTGGGTCTGACAGAGCTTTCCAAGCCTCTCAGTCTTCTTTGTAAGTCTGCATTTTCACCCAGAACACGTTAAGCAAACAGAGACCAGCACAGAGGCTTTCTGAGGTATTTGCTGAATAGCTGTGAAGAAGAAACAGGGAGAAAAATAATGAATTTGCTCTAGAAGATAAGTAAGCATACCTGCAGAATGACTAGCTTACTAGCAAAATAGATACACTGACTAAATGAGAGACAAGGGAAGACTTGAGATTAACCTCTAAAGACAAGGAGCAAGGGTATATCTACTTGCATTTATTTTTGTCTGGTACTATATATATAGCATGGCCAAGAAAACATTCCAGCCAGTATTGCCATCCTGAATACTAGTATTTTAAGTTAAAAAAAAAATAAAATTCTTTGATGTCTTTTTTATGTTCTTTCTTCTGAAAAGATATTTTTCTCTTGCGTTCACATTAAAATTAAAAAAAATGCCCAGCTCTCAAAGAATTCATCACCAAAGTCATTTTTTTAAGGAATTCTTTTTATTTGTCATTCACTACCATCTTGCAAATTATGCCTGAGATTTCACCAAGTTCCCTTTAGAAATTAGTTCAACTCCTCCAGGCACCTTTGAGGCTATCAGAGCAGATATAGAAGGGAAGATTACCTATGAAATTTTTTAATTTATGAAGAGGGGAGAGTTATGGAGGAGCATGTTTTAGTCGGGAATAGAACTGTTATGATATGAAAGAAAGACAAATATGATGAAGTTTCCAGGAAAAAAAAAAAAAAAAAAAAAAAAGAAAGAAAGAAAAAGAAAAGAAATGTGGAACAATTTGTAACATCATACAAGTCCCACACTTCTCCCTCCAAATGTGAGTGGCATTTTCAAAAGTTATAGAGTTGCACTCAGTTTTGGAACTCCCAACACAAGCATACATTGTAAGTGATGTAACTGGGAAAGAGAGATCATGCTCAGTGTGATTAAGGCATCTGAATCTGGAAGTAAGGGTTTACAATAATGAGACTAGGTTTAAAGTACTACTAACTTATTTCGTCAACATTAGGATTTGGAGCTACATAAGTAATCAAACCTCAATGCTTCAGGCGTAGGACAGTCATTTCAAGAGTAGGGAGCACATTGTATTTATTTAACTGTTTTCTATGATCGCATTCTTTTATGTTGCTGATTCAATTTTTGATCAGTAAATCTAATCCCATCTGTGTCTAAAGCACTTTATTTGTCCCTGAGTCAGAATAAAAAATTTATGATTTCTTCTTCCCTGTAGTCAGACTAATAAATTTATAACTGCTTTTCTGTTGTTTCACTACAGCCATCTCCTGAAAGCATCCTGGTTTCTACTGGCTTCATGGAATTTTTTGTTTGTGTGCCATAAAATTTATAATGTTGGCTTCTCTGGTAATCAATAATTAGATCACTCTTTCAGGATATATTAACTACAATATTAAAGCTATTGTCACAGTCCAGTGTTATTTCATCCTTTTGTTTACATTTGTGAAAAAAGCAAGTAGTCCTTGGAAGAAATAGTCTGTATTTTCAGGTATCTGGATATCTATCCCACAAAACACTTACTTAGGCAAATACTCAAACACATGTTGATGAGCCAAAATTGATCATATGAATAATGACTTTCAAAAATGGTGACCTGATCAGGGAGAAGTCTGGAAAGAATTTTGCCCAGGTTAAAACCCTTGCTCCTTTTACTGTTGGATTTAGAGTGTTTTTTTTTTCTTTATGTATAGTTGAATTCCATTCCCTTTAACATTGCCAAAAATAACATTTTCCTCCATGGAATATAAATAATCTCCCTTTTCTGTGAGTGCTGAGTCCTTTCTACATGTGTCTCAGCTCATCTAATCTTAGGACTCTCCTGCTGACAGAATGATAATCTCTGTTTTTCCATGTCAACCTATGTTTTATCCATTTCCATAAGCATTCAGGTTATTGTCCCCAAATGCTACTGTTTTCCACTTAAGCTTGTGAAAGGCAACAGAATCTGGTAGGTCCCATCAGAAAAGGGACATATGAAGCATATATCGATCACCCTATACAATGAGACAAAACTCAGGTTGGATATAGCCTACCTATTGAGCCTATTCCCATTCATCCTTTTCAGCTTTTTGGGTGCTTACTAACTTACTCCATTTCTGCACAGTCTTAAAATGTTTATGCTTTCCACTGCTGATAGGTCAGCTGGCTGATTTTGTATTCCCTGTATTTAGGAGGATCTCTTCTAGATTACATTATACCTCTTCTCAATTTATTACAACAAACCAACTATATACAGCATCATTTCAAAGAATCCCTTTTGCCATTTCTAAAGTTGCAGGCAGTTTGTTCCTCTGAGTTTAATTTGATTCTACCTTTCCTTCCATTAAAGTTAATGAAGTGCATATCCCATTCTGCCTCCAATTCAAACATTTATTTCTTTTCTCCTTAACACATGAAGCTTCCTGTAGCGTGTTGCTGTCTTGCCCTTCAAAACAATAGGTCTCACAACATCTTTAGCCTCATCGAAAGCAAAATGGCATCTTCTTTTCTAATCTTTTCCAATACAGCAGTGAGACAGGAACCGTGATATTCAGCCTTTGTGCCTTGCAGCCCGTGGAGCTGAGTGTTTTAGACAATGGCGTGCAAGCTCTCTGCAAAGCAAAGTCAAGACAGACAGGCATCCTGTTTACGGTAGCTAGCTTTATTGTTTCTGCAGCTGGCTGAACTTCTTCCAATAAACATAGATTTAAAAGAGGCCTGTAATTAAGTAAAACTTTTGTTTTTAATTTCCCATTTATCCCAGAAAATAAGTATATGAAAATTGAATTTGTCATCTACCTCTCTTGCTTCTGATTTTCGTCAGGAAATATTGGAGAAACAAGAAAATAAGGAGGAGGGCAGAAGAGGGTATGGAAAACAAAATAGCTTCTGTAAAATCATAACTGAAAATGTTTGGCTCTGTTAGCAACCACTTTTCAAACCTGTGGAATAAAAGAGTTGATTATTAACAGTGATTTTCCTCTTTTTTTTTTTTTTTTTTTTTTTTTTTTTCTTTTTGAACAGGTCCGAGACCTTTCTCTGGATCCTAGGCAAAAAAGAGGGATATTTTGCAATGCACTATATTAGTTAATTCTTGTTTACCTATAAATGGTTTCGTTTACAATGATGTATATTCCTGAGCTTTTCTTAGTGCATCTCTTAGTTTGCAGCAGGCTTGAGGATGCTAACATGATGATTTTCTAGACTAGGTAGTATATGGTAACCTGCCTCTAACGCTGGCCACCTTTGAAACAAATACACTCAGCCAACTGTGCTGAATCTCAGGACTGTGACATGATACTGCAACTCTAGCGTAGCCAAGTTCACTTGAAATTATGCTTAGGTTCCTGACTCTTAACATACCATTCAGCAAATGTATCACTTGAAAAATGCATGTGAAGCCAGAAAAAGCAGAGCCAAAAGTCCAGATTGTGCAGCTCAGTGGAGGCCTTTCAACTCGCTCTCCAATTGTTCTTCCCGACAAAAGCATTGTCAAGGCTGCTGGGCTAATCCTTTGGCTTCTGAGACACAGGTGTGTCCTGTTATCTCTTCCACACAGGTCTCACCAATATTCAAACCTTTTCTCAAACTTTGAATTTTGGCTAACAAGGACAACATTATAACACTCACCTATGGAAATCTGAGAAGGCAGGGAGCAGCAGCTGCAGCACACAGAAGTCTTTACCGTGCTTAAGGCTCCCCTCTTTCTTGGTTACCACAACCATTTAAAGGATCATAGAAGCAATGTAACTTTACACAAAGATATCTTTGTAACATTGTTTACCAACTGCTAGATCTGCAGCCTCTGGTAATAACAACATCTTCATAAACACTGCGAAATTCTAGCAACTATAAAAATGTAAAAGCAGTTGTAATATGTGGGATGGAGGTATTCTGCCAGTTCCTTGCCAGGTTTCATGCTGGCCAGGCTGCTACAGACGTGGCCTTAGCAAGGAGGACGTTATGTGCTGTAGTAGCTAGATTGTCAGTAGCTGTAAACTTTGTGATTTCCCTGTTACTCTTATTTACAGACTGTTATAATGAGAGGCTAAGAACACATGAGCAATTTCTCTCCTACAGCTAGTCTCTTTTACAAGCCAGCAGGACTCTAAGTAGTTTGCTTCTTGGGTAACTATTGAGTCTCTCTGACATTACCCTTCCCTTTTCTTTCAGTGGCTCTGTATATCATCTCTATGTATCAGTTCAGTTCTCCAGGCTCTGTGTAAAGTCTTTGTCAAGGAAGGATTGAGTCTGGGGATTTTTTCTCAATTACTTTTTCTACCTGCTAAGTTGTAGCTACTCCTCTTCCAGCAGGTGGACATAACTGTGCCTTCTCCTGGTCTCATGCTTTGCATACTTATATCCAGCTTGTAGTTTTTGTCCCACTATTTTCCTCAAAGTAATGATATGAAACTCTCCTTCATAGCCCACTGGAGTGGCTAGACTGGTTCTGGCTTCATAAGGAAAAAATGGGTTTGTAAATCAAAATAGAGTTTCTTGGAGAAAAAGAGAAAAAGAGTAGAGAAGACAGTGACAGTTGTCTAGGAGAGTATATGAAAAAAAGTATGATGGAAATATGTAATAGAGTAAACACTGTGTAAGTAATTCTTTTCTCCCTAGTAGATAGCACATTTTCCATATGACTAGAGTGCTTTGTTCCCCCCTCCCCCCAGCATGGTAGAAGATAGTGTGTAGGTTTTAGAGATAGATTTATATAAAACCCAGAGGTTTCAGAGGAATCTGAAAGTTTAGTCTCCTTTGTCTGTTTTGAAAAACATATTTTTCAGAAAAGATGCAGAATGTTCCATTCTTATGATAAGGGCAGAACTTGAGAGGACTCAAGAGGAATATCTGTTGCCATCCTCTGAGCTTTTCTTGTCTGATGAAGACATATGAGCCATGGAGTGTATGAACAAATTCAGAAAGATAAAACACTCTTCTCTCTTTTATAATAGACTATCCTCTGGCTTTAGCATATGGCCAGGATATCACACAGAACAACAGTTTCTTAATATAGATTAGGAACAGCACTGAGCCAACTGCATTTTCAAATCCATCTGCCCTTACAAAAGCAGTTTCTTGCTGGGATCTTCCTTCTAATGTTGAATTATTTCTACCCACAAGTCACTTCTTCCCAAATGACTTAGGAAACAATGGGCTTTTTTTCTCTGAACATAACGAAAGGAACAGACAGCTTCCCCCTACCCAATTTCCTAAACATGGCCTGGCACTAAGTGGAAGGTCTGCAGTTGTCTCAAAACCTGTCAGGAAAATTTTATAATATATATCTCTATTGTATTGATTAAGTATTCTCTGAATATACATATGCAGTCTGTTTCCTGCCATAGGATCTGTCAGAGTAGGCTGTTGTATTGGTGCAGAGTCTCATAAAAACCTGTATTCTGCATGAATGTAAGGATCTGTGGCCTTCCCTCGATCTGCTTCCAGGGCTGGGTTATTTTCTAGTTTTTCATTGATCATCTTTTTAATCTCATTTAATCTTCATCAGCTTAAAAGTAACTACATTGACTTCCAACATAAACAACAGTTCTTCAGAAGCTTGTCCCCAGATGGAATGTTTCTTTTCCGGATTGTTTGATTAAAATACTATAATTTGCTGAAAAAGGGGACCTGAGCCTGGGGAGCCGAATATGTTGTTTAACATGGCTGTTCTCTGTTGTATTTTGAATCCAACTCAGCAAAACTGGGACTGTGCTGCCGCTTGTCTCCTAAAGCACACAGGAGACCAACTGTTACCTCTCTTGTCTGATCTGTGTATTGGTTTAGCTCCACACAAGTCTATGTATGTGGTTACATTGATATAAAATCGTGATGACACAGTGGAGAATCAGGTCTGTATTGGTTTTATTTTTGCAAAGTCAAATCTTTTCTAACTCAGTTCAAAGCATCCTGACTTATTTCTAGCCAAATTCTCTCAAATGATTCTCTTTAATTTGGAACCTCTGAAATGGAGGAGGCAGTTTACTCTGAATATACTCTGAAGTTCAGTCACTTCTGGGCATCTATTGTATTTTAGTGAAATGCCTACGGTACATCACTCCCAGCCTGGAGAAAAGCCTTGCGACATGCAAAAAAGGAGCTATATAGAATGAAGTGGGCTGAGTTTGTTCTACTCTTAGCTAGGTGACTGGAAACAGAGGCAGGAGCCAAACACTGCATTCACAGCTTAACTGCCTATTTAAACCATAGCTGATCATCACTCATTTACTCAAAAGTAGCTCTTAAAAAATCTTTAGACTTTCATTACAGATGAATCAAAGGCTCATAGTGCTTCCTGGTAATTAAATCGTCATTAAGATACATGCTACAAATCCATCAAAGAAGGACATGATCTATGTTTTGCATTAGCTGTTGAAATGTTTCTTGGGCTTTGACAAGAAAATTTGAGAGTAAGTAAACATGAACTGCTACAGACTGTAGCTCACTGTAACAGTGATTTACTCAAGGTTTTAATTCTTTGCCAGTAGTCATAAGAAAACCTCAAAGCTAATCACACTGACATTCCTTCAGGTATTCGCTGATCATGCAGCAGTCAGTAAGAAATTTGGAGTATGGCCAGTGTGATATATAGTTTTCCTTACTGAATACACTAGAGCCATTTCTAACACTTGCAGTCATATTCAGCAATGTTTGCAGTCTTTTTAGTTTTGGATGGATAGTTTCACTAATCAAAAGACAGTCAATTTTTGTGAAGCTGTTACAACTTTGGACTTGTTCTCGCTCTCTTTTCTTTTCTTGGGCTCTTAACCAATAATAAGTTAAATAAATGACATTTTGCTAAAAACATTGCCCAAATAAATAATTAAATTTACTCCATGATCAAGAAGTACCCTGAGACATTTGACAAGGCATCTTGCAAAGCATAAGACAAAGAATGCTGCAGCTGAGCTTTCAGCATCCCTAGGATGATTCTTCTCCTTTCGGATTTACTTTACTGGTCTGAGCTTTTGTTGGCATAAAATTAGTGAATATTTGTGCAATGTTCGCAGTTAGTGGACGTTTTACAAAAGAGATTGCTCTTCTGAGATTTTAAGACAGGTTTTCCTCTGGCTCCAATCCTCTCCAAATATAGATGTTTCATGATCACTAACCATATCCAGTTTACACTTCCATGTCTTCAAAACAATGTAACAAATGAAAATCTCCCAGGCTTCCACATTTATCCCCCAAATAACTGAAAACTTTATAATTTTAGCTTACAAAAGAAATGAGGATAAACAATCATACTGCTTGTGTGCTGACTGTCAGCTCACTAGTCCCTCTAGTAACTGCTCACTGCGGTAACCTGAGTTAAAAACTGAAATAGGGGAAAACATCATGGAGATATTATTTTTCTGCAAACCTGGGAAGTTAGGCAGTCCTTAGATTGACAGAGGTGACATACTGTGATTCAGTACTGAGACAAACGTTACTTAACTTATTTACTGAGAAGATTTATATGAGATAAAGATCGGACGGGAGAAATATACTACTGACAAACTTCGATGGTAGGACCGGCTGCAGATACACTTAGATATATGCATGCAGGCTAAACACCAGTTTTAACTCATGTGCTAAGTAGATTCTGAGCTTGAGGGATGCAACAAGGAAAAGATTGGGAGCTCTGGGATGCTGGTGGTTTGCAATATTGCCACTGAAACCAGCTAGGAGCAGCAGCAGACACATTGCCACCAAGAGGATTCAGCCTCATGATTTTAGGTGCACTGTAGTCTACTGAAGTACATCTAATGAGTTTAATTTTTGAAAAGATGGCAAAACAGAGAAAGAAAAGGCAAATCTTCTCACTTCCAAAGTTGTTGACAAGTACCCTCTTCTATTTGATAACCAGAGGAGTGACTTCTTAGGTTATACACAAATATTGAAAAATATAATCAAGTTTTCTTCACAGAGTTGAAATACAGAGTTTTGTGCCTTGTTTATTTATAGATACACAGAAATGTTCTCTATAAACCCAGTTTACCATAGCCAGCAATATTACTACTATTTTGACAAGAAAAAAAACCAAATTCTTTTTCAGTGATATCAATCAAATTCACTCAATTATGGGCCTTTTGCCTTATATCTAGTAAGCCAACTGGTTATTTTTTAAATGTTCATTTTCTCCTTTTGTGATTAATTCCAGACGCTAATGAAAGATTTGCCAAAATAAGTGGACAATTACTGATCTGGACAAAGGCTAAGAAGAACATTTCTTAAACAGCTGGAATATAGTAGTGGGGAATTGTAAATGTCAGTCTTTCACAAAATAAAGATAATTAAGTCCAGCAGGATACATACTCCTGCTCATTCTTTTCAATGGGAGGTCTGAAAGCATGACACAAAGCATATGTTTTTCAGTTAGATTCTTACATTCACTGTAGGTTTTCTTTCCTTCGTTTTCTTTTAAATTGCTGGCTGTCGTTTGGTGCAACTTCTCACACAGGTCAGCTCAGCCTCTGCTTCTCTGGCTGTAGGGTCAGGAGCTGTTGCAGGGAGTCCTCTACCCCAGCATCCTCCCAACCTGGCTCCAGCCCAGTTTCATCTGTTTCTTCCTCTTTGTGTCTCCAGCCATTCATAATATCTCTTACCCCTGGGAATATTTACATGTTCTGGTTGCTGGGAAACCACTTTTGAATGGCTACATAGGATTTAGGAAAACTTGTCTCGATAACTCTCCCACCCCCTTTCAGATAGGCAAGTACTGTTTTAAGTACTGCAAGTAATTCTTTTTAACTTTCATTCCGGTCATCTTTACTGTGGTAGTTAGGTTGTTCTCTGATCTTAGAAACATCACATTTACTTACTTACTTACTTCTTGCTTTTCTCTTCTTTCATCTTTATCCTTCAATGTAACTTTTGCTGTCACACTTCTGAAATGTCCTTCTAATGCACTACAACCAAAAAAGTCATCGCAGCCAGAGACCTGAAAGCAGGCTTTGTGTGGAGGTACAATGTAAAATCACAAAGACTCTGTGCGCCTGAAAATGTCACAGGAATATAAATAATACCTACTCCCTTTATCTATGCTAACCCAATCTGGTTGCTGAATAAGGAGGAACTCTAGGACCTTCCCTGGCTCTCCTGCTGCCAGGGGAACAAGAAGCACCATGGGCCTTATCCGACTAACACCTAGCTGTAGAAAGATCACACTAAGGTAGGCAGCAGACACATTGCAAGAGCCAAAATGAGGGCAGAAAAAAAGCTCTTTATATCCCCTCAGTAACTGAACTGGCCGTAGTGAAATTAGCTGATACCTTAACTACACTTTGCATTTTATGAATACCAGATGTTTTCTGTATATTGATTATCAGTTCCCTGATCTGGAATAACCATATGTCCTATAATATCTTGTAACATACCTCATTAAATTCACAGACAGAGTTAACATTTTCAAAAGGCCAATGTGCTTATTTCAGTCTCTGGGACTGTTGAAAATTGTATCCACATTTCCTAGAATTCCTCTCCACTAAAAATAAAATTCTGAATATTCTTTTACTCTGCTAATAGTTTTCTGAGTCTTAGGGATATTCTAGTTGTTTTTTTTTTAATTGAAAAAGAATCAGTTCATTCACTGAAGATGATATTGGCCATTTCTGTTGAGCCAACAGATGTCTCAGGTAACTTGGATCTCAAAGAAACTGATCTGGCAAATGAGAAGCTAACTGTGCACACCAAAATGTCTGCGGAAATGTTTTTGGTTGAGACCTAGATTAGTGGTTGAAGGAGTCCCACACTCATTTTTCATCCATTCTCCTTCCTTATCTGCTTAAGCTGATGCTTGGCCGGGGTCACAGCACAGATCCTTGAGTGTTCCTGACACTTAGTAATTTCAACTGCTGAATGGTCTCTTGACAGACAGACTTATGTGAAGGTACTTGAAAACACCTAGTCATACTATGTCTTAGGGTGAATCAATGTTAGAACTCCCTCTCTTTAATGAATGTCAACGTTAAACAATGTAGTTAATTATTTTTCTTACAGATATTTTACACTACTTCCTAAACAAGGCCCCTGTGTCAGCTGAAGCTTCGAGGTGCTCAGAAGTCAGCTGCAGACTTCTTAAAAATTTTAGTTTGAAGAATTAAACTGCTAGTGCTAAAATCAGAAGTGTGTTTGAAGCCACTCAGTACAACTAGGGAGACAATATTCCTTCCTAGAGGTAGCTACGGCATCAAGGGAAGACAAACTACAATGAATAGCCAAAAATAGGTTGCTAGATGTCAGTTATGCCACCAGACTTCCCATACTGCAAACTCTACTTCTGTAATATAAAAGAAAAGCAGAAAAGATGTGACTCTTCTGCCTTTTCCCTCAGAAGTCATATATCCCTTTCCCTGCAGTGGAAGAACAAGGGACAGATTTGTCCTTGATGCAGGAAGAATCAACCTTCTCCCTGCCCCCAGAAGATTTAAATCAGAGGAGCTCTGAGAGTGGCAGAAATAAGGACATTCAGTACCAAGTGATTTGTTTTCCTGTTGTGAAAGTGATGGCTTTAACTATCATTATATACATAATATAGTCAAAGATCATCAAGCAGCATAAATGTAGCCTTTTAAATTTATAATAGGCACCAGTCTAGAAGTTGCCTGCTCCTCAGCTGATTTGAGAAGATTCAATATCTGTTGTGTTATTTTGACCTAGTCCTCTTACTTCTCTTACTTTGCTCGCTAAAATTTTAAAGAAACAGTCAAATGTCTGTGTTTCTGTGTCCTATATGCAGGGCAAGGAGGGAGAGAGAGAGAGAGAGAACCATTTATTTAGCGCTCTTTATTCTCATGAGAACGGCTAATCATGTGGGAGTAGAACAACAAGTTCTGCTAGGCATACAGAATCTGGTTATGAAACATCTACATACTCTCAAGGTTTCATTAGATTTAAGTGGGTTTTCACCACTCCTCCAGATCATTGTTATTTCAAAACCAAATTTATGCAAAGTAGGGAAAGGCACATCTCCTCAAGTATGCCAGCCTCAAGCTAAAACAGAAAATGTGCTATCTGCATTTTTAAAAATAGTTTAATGATCAAAATATGCATCAGTCGGAATAATGGATATATAGTAAACTCTTTCTTTCCACTTTGTAGAGAATGCTAGCAATTGGTATGAATTGGTATGGAATTTTTTGTATTGTCTATATAGCAAAAAGAACCAGTTCTGTATTTATGTGATCACCTGGGGAGAGAGTAACACAATAGCTACACCCAATGGCAGTTTGATTAACTGCTGTTTTTCTAAAGAAAATGTTAATGTTTTCTTACTAGAAGCTGAAAAATCAAGGTCAAACATAAATACTTAGACCAGTTTTAACAGCTGCTTTTTAATGAAGATAGATTCATTTTTAAATGATTCCAAAGTGAGTAATCTTTCCCTTTCATAAATCAGATTTTCCTTGCAATTTCTAACACAGAGCAATGTTGTTTTTCTGGCTAGTTTATTACCTTCCCCCAGTAGAGCACTCGGACTCGAAAAAAGAACCTTGGCAAGCCAGATATATTCTCCTTACCAACTTCTGCTTGATATTTCCTCTTCACTGTGGTCACAAAAATAGCTTTCAGATTAAGAACGAAGTGATATGTTGCAGTGTTACATTCTGGGTTTGTGAAGAAAATGCAAAGTGAAGCTCTAATACGAAAATGAGCTGCCTGCAGTTCTATAGAATGTAGCGTTAGCCTCTAAGGCTAGATGCAGATAAATAATCAAACAAAGTAGGGGAAAAATACTTATTTTCAATTTAAGGGGGGTTGACTTTGAGTAGGATAGTTATTTTTTCATTGAGGAGTTACACAATTTAGATGGAAGCTTAACATTTCCATTTTGTTTTAAGAAGAATAAAATAACTTCATACATAATTTCTCGATAGATAAAGGATCATAACTTAAATGGAGGTATTGTTGAAAGATTTGCTGCTAATCAAACCAGTCTAAGAAAAAGAAAAAAAGTAAAATAAAGAGAAGAAAAAGAGAATCATATTCTGAAGTTGCATAGAATTCTACATTGCATAGAAAATCATCACAAATCAAATCTCTGAGCAAGAACTTATAAACTGGAAGAAACAAAGCAATGGGACTGCCACGAATACCTCTGGTAGAAAACTAAGGCCTTGATTCTGTTGATTTTTTGTCTATTTTATATTTGCACCATAGCTGATGTAGATTTACCACAACAACTTTTTATCTCAGGAAAAGTAGTAAAACTTCAATTTTCAGTTAAGTTTAGTTACTGGGAATTTAGGAGAAATTTCTACAAAAATTAATAAATGAAAGGGATGCTTTCTCTTTCTAGTACCTAAACTTGGATTATTACAATATATAATTATATTTTCCAGTAACATTCCCCATTGATATAACAGAAAAGTGATTCATGGGTTGCAGCATGCTTTCAGATTTACAAAGCAGATGTAAAAATATACTATGAACCTCTGGGTCATTGGGCCTGGTCCCCTGCTGCCCTGAGCAGTTCTGTTGCATGACACATTGCTTATATACTCAGAAAAACAACTGTGATTTTCCTTCTGGGCACAAAGAAAGATATACTCCTTCTCTGGAGGTGTACAGACACCAAAGATTTAAAAAATACGAAGTCAGAGAAGGTGCAAGGGAAGCTTTGATCAGAGATCAGTGGGGAAAGAGGAAAGGAAAAACTCTGTCCACAAGAGTCATCTGCATCCATCAGTGCAACTTCCTGCTTCAGTACTGTGACAGGGTCCTAATTTGAGCTGTCCTTTCATCATGCAGCCATCACCCAAACTCTCAAACCTCTGTCTTACCACTTTTCAGCATTAGCCAGGGAGCAAAAATCTACTAAGGTCAACATTTGCTTCTCCCATTCCACTACTCTAGGAAGGGTCCATTTGATTCAGACAGACCACCAAGAAAACCAAAATAATACAGAATGAACAGGCAATGTTCATTCAGATGTTCATACAATAAACATCTGTATCCCTTAGATACACTAACACATTTTGCTTGGTTTGCCTGGACAGGCTTAGGGGATCAGGAAAGCGTATGCTAAAATCGTTGTTTTTCTTTTCCTCTATGTGTCCATCCTTCATCAATGCCTAGATGAAAGAACAAACAGGATTTTAATTTACCTGCATACACCAAAGCACTTGCTACAGAGAAAGACCCCTACAAAGGCAGGTTTGCTTTGAAATTTTCCTTGGGGTCAGCAGGAACCTGGCCAAGAGTGTTTCTCTCAAAGCAATGGCCCTGCAAGCAAAAGCACTAAGATCAGAAGCAACTTAGTTCTGGTGAGGACACTTGTGCTGCTCAGATGGGGAGGAAGTCTTCTTTACAGTGCTTGTCAATTAGCAAGAAAAATGGGAAGAAGCTCTTATGAGACCAACTACCTCTCTGCTTTGTCAGAGCAGTCAGGACCTACACTGACACTGACCTGGCAAGCAGAGCTGGGCTTCAGGTTCTTTTAGCTCCTCCAACCTAGACTTCTTGTAGAAAAAAAAAAAAAAATAAATAAAAGCTTCTTTTTGAGGGGGAGTTTTAGGGCAGAGTTTTCATTTTAACTGTTATGCACCTGAGATGATAACATAACTTCCTAATCCCTAATGCTGATTCTTAAAAAGCCAAATGACCTCAACTTCCAAAGTAGTAGAGGGACTCTGAGATCAATCCTTTAAAGGTTTTCCCGCAAAGACCTTCATTGTCCCTACTCACAGTGGCTAGTCATATCCTTTGGCTGTGACTGAGTGCTTTCTCTTGAGTCATAGAACTCCATGAGCATGCAGGGTACTTTACAAGCCCATGAAATGACAGCTGTGTGTCCTGAAGATCTGACAATTACAATGGGTTTTACTCAGCAAGGATGACAATAGGCATGGCAGAGCTACAAGGAGTATAAGAGGACAGAAGATACAACTGTGGAAGATAATGAGATGGGCTTGAAGTTGTGTGCCCCTGTTGCTGGGAGGAAGCATTTAGAAGCTCTTACAGGCACACATGTATGAGAGATTTTTTTCCCCAACATATAACACAGGCTGCTTTTGCTGCGCTCCTCATTCAAGGGTAAAATTAACATTTCCTTGGTGAAAAAAGCACAGGGTTCACGTTTAGCCACTTAGTCGATTCACTTAAAAAGGTAATTAATTCACAGATTCCACCGCTTCCTTCAGTCTATTTTTAGCATGAAATAATACTACTGGTGCAGCTAAAGAAGCAAAATCATTTCTCTGAACTCTTTTTTTAAGGATGGGAGGGTGGGAGATCAACAAGGAACTGAGCCAGCCCCACACATCGCTGCTAGCTGCTTGGTCAACCTCATTTCTTCATTTTGTGCTTGTGTCTGGCTGCTGCAGGATGTAACACCTTGCTTTGTCTAGAGAGCAAGCGAGTGTTCAGAACAAATTACTCACAGGCTGCAGCTCCTGGCAAAGTCACCTTCATGCTGCGTAACCCACAGGTAGCAGCGCTGCAGAGGGACAGCAGCTTACAAGGGAACTAGCTGAAACCCACTGCCCAGCTTCTGGCCTACCCTGTAGATACCTGTACTGTGAGAACCTGCTTGGGCAGAAATGAGCTGCCTGCTCAGTGGCTCAGGGACCGTGCGCTGTTGCTTTTAAGGATGAAAGGACCATTGAGGCCTTGCCACGTGATTTTGTAGCTATCACAGAATATGACAAAAGGCCAACTTTTCCCTGCTGAGGCGGGCTGATCCCTCTACAGTTCTTTCTACAGTCAAAGAAGAGAGAGGGCTCCTTTAGATGCCGCTGAGTGCAGACCCCTTTGGTGGCTGATTCAGTGTGGGTATCTGTTCCCTTTCATTATAACGATAGCCCAATGAGATTAGCCCCACTAAGCTATTGTCCTTTGCAAATACTTCTCACACATTCTTTGATGCCTATTACTGAGCCTAACAACTCACTGAACTTTGTTCTATGACGTTCATCTTATAAAAGCATCTGTTCATGAATCAGAGACACTACAGATAGGATCATCTGATGTCCGTGTCTCAGCAGTCACTCTCACTTCCTTTTCTAATCCCTGGAGGAAAATAGGACATGCAAGATATTTTGGATGAACTGTGCCCTAAATTGCCTATTTCTCTACCCTGCAAACAAAAAGAACCTATGGGACCAGGTTCAGATAAGGTTCATATGAGATTAATCCCACCTCCAATGATCCTGAATATACTGCTGCTTCTCCTCTCTGTATCTTTTAGAGTTTGTTTTTCCCAACAGGAGCTTTTTTCTGATAGTTAGAGAATCACAAGCAAGTGAAATCTCAGTTTTCATTAAGAGAGAAAGACAGAGATGCTTCTATCCTGCTTGGCTGTGCAGAGAAGCTAATAAATATGAAAGCATGTCCAGAGACATGGAAAAACAAGTTAAAAATGTCCATAATACTGCTAAAATAAATCTCATGATTTGCAGGCCTTCCTAATCTTTGATGACTCAAGGTTGACAACGCTGTAAATAATAGTTTCTGGCCCAAAATGGACAGCATTTTTTTAATACAAATTTAAGTCAGAAAGATACAGTATAGAATAAAGATGATTTGAAACCTCTGTCAAAAAGTCCATAAACAACATAAGCCACTCAAGATAAAGCTGTCACATTTGAAATGTCTGTTTACACCGTAAGGAGTGTTTCAGCTCAAGGGATAAGTCTGCAAGCCAGCTTAGGCAAAAATAGAGAAGACCACCCACCATCTCTCCCGTTGGAGAAAAATGAGAAGTGTAAGACTCAGTCAACATAACTACAAAGGAATTCAACCTTGCAGTCTGCACATCAGCTGGAAGAGAAGAATTTAAGTTTCAACTGAGCCTTAGACAAGGATACCAAGACATTTTCTGGACCAAAAAGCTTTCACAGGCAAGCTCTCTTTGCACAGGGAACCTTTGTTTTGGCTTCCTCTTTCCACTCTACTTGGAGCTGTAGGCTTTCATCCGCTTACCTGGACACTAACTCTTACCCAACCCCTAAAACAGTCCTGTAGACTAGCTTCTTTTGAACCCACTTTTCCACTGCCCCAATCCCTATCTCATTTTCACTCTGCCATCACTGTGCAGACAGGATGTATTACTTTCATGAAGGAAAAGAGTAAGCAAAATGCATCATGCCCAGGCCCAGCTCCATATTTCAGTTGACCCATGATAGTTATTTATCTTTCATCTGACACTGGTCTCCTTCCTGTAAATTATACCATGCAGGAAATGCCTGGTTTCTGCTTACCAGTTTCAGATGATCTCCTTGTCTTCTGCCATGAGCTCATCCTCTAAGATTCAAGCTCCAAGTCTATAGGACCAGGATCCCATCTCCAGTTTCAGAAGATCCCTGTCATGCATTCAGATGCTCAGAGAATTAGAATATCTTAGCCTAGCCTTTAAGACAATGGAACTATATTTAAAATGCATTTACATAAATTCAGATATCTCCTCCTGGAAAGGTGGGCACAAAAGAAGTATTTCCAAGCCCAAACCTTGAAAGTCATGAATCAGATTAGCCAAAACTCTGGCTTTAGAAGAATAAAAGATTTTTCTATTTTTCATTTAGCATCGGTTTGTTATTATATTTAGACTGTGTTTTCAGGATTTTTTCCTAAAAAAATACGGGGATTAAAATGAATTTTGAAATGAAGGAAGGGATTTTCAGACACTCACATCACTGGCCTTTAACATGGGCATCACACATTCAGAATAAAACCATGACTTCCCAGAACTTCATTCACCTGCCCTAGGCTGGTGGAGCAGCAATGCAAGAGAGTGGAGGAGGCATTTTCTTCTCAAAAACAATGCATTAGTCTCTCAAAAGTTTATTTTTTCTGGCAATACCACATCATGACCTGAACTCCAAGAGGAATTTTCCTTTAAATTAGATACCTTTTTGAGGCAGGACTTTGGGAAATACACAATTGCTGCTCAGTTCCCACCTCCAATGACCTTCTTACCTTCAAAAGACTTTCAGAAATTGTCAAAAAGCCAAAGGTTCTGATTTGTATCTACTTACATGCAGCTGTTGACTGCAGCAACATTAATTCAGCCGCTAGGGGAAACAAATTCTAAAACACAAAATGTGGATGTGTGCAGAACATCAATGCAAAGGCATGAGCAAATATTTTTCTCTGTCTGCTGTTCCCAGTCAAGGAGCTGCAAGACATAAGCCTGCAAGGGGGTGCCGGGGAGAGGTGTCAGATGCGCCAGGCCCGGGCGTGGAGGCATGGAGGGTGGGAGCTTGCTGGAGACAGGAGGCCAGCAGAGGGATGCCCAGGTGAGTTGGCCATGGCCGTGTCTCTGCACCACCTCTCGGCTCCCTCATCTTCCCCTTCAGCTTGCGATCGTAGCCACCCTGCGAGTGTTTCAGCTTTAATGGGGAAATAAATAAGAGCCCAGTATCGTCAGCCATTCAGGCAACCACATCTGTAAGTGAACACAAGTGGGAGCAATACTAATACCACAACAGGCTCCTGTTCATTGACAAGAAAGTCACTAAATCTTTGCTATAAGCTGCCTCCCTTGTTCCTGAAGATCCTTGTGCTCTTTCAGTGACAAAAAGAAATGAAGTGTAAGGCTAACATACTGGTATATCGGGTTGCTTATGCTATTGCAAAAGGATTTTTACAACCAAACTCTGCTGGACTAGCAAAATCTTTTGTGAAGTAGGGCCCTGCTTTCTGTTTCATATTAGTGATAAGTAATGAGAGATTCAAGTCATGAAATCCAGCAAACACTAAAGTAAAAGGCTTTTTCCTTCCATACGTGCTTCCAGATTGAAAGCTGTATGATAAAAACAGGTTTGTATTTATTAAATGCTGAATATAGACATGCTTCTAACAATTTTATCTTAACTCTCAATGTACAAAATATATAAGTTACATGGCACTTTAGCTGTGACCATAAATGAATGCACCAAGTTTCCTAAGGGTTGTTTTTTTTTTTTTTTTTTTTTTTTTTTTCATAGCGTAAAGGCTGACAGTGTCTTAAGAACACAACAGCAGCAACATCTAGTGGCAAGTGAGACGGCAGCACCTATACCAGACCAGAATCTGTTTAATAGGGAAGGAAGTAAAGCCAAACAGACACGTATGTATACAAATAATAGCAACAGAAGATGAAGGTATTTTGCAAAAATTTATATTTAAAAGGTTTCAAATGTTATTTAAAATTTACTCATTTTTAATATATATGAATATATATCAAATATTAACTACTCTTGTCTTTCTCTTTACTTTGCATAGCTAAAGTTATTTTACACATCAATTGATTTGATGATAATATGTATCTTGTTTAGCATTCTTAGATTTTAAACATATAGCTGCAAAACAGCAGACTCTCAAGGGAAATTATATATGTAGTTACTGTTTTTTTAGGTATTCAGGACATGAACAGTATGACACTTTAACCTTGAAAGGAATATTAGATGTGTAATAAGATATTCAATATTTCTAGATAAGATATATAAGTGTATCTTGGCTTTTCTATGCAAGGTTCAAAACAACTCAATTTTTTCCTGACCCTCTCACACAACACCCCCCCACTTTCTGGCGCTGGTCATGTATTTTGGATGTCAAATACCTATTATTCTGGATAGATTGTTTTGAAGTAAAAAATGCATCTAACTTTCAAATTTTTATTATCTTATCTTTATACTATGTCCCTTGCTTTACGCTCCCTTTTTAATACTTACGTTACATCGTACCCAGAAGCGCTAAGTGAGATATTTCTCGGCGAGGCCCTGGAAAAAAAACAGACTAAGGACTCTCCTTCACAAACAGGAAAATTTATCAGTTTAAAACTCATGATGTAATAATATCTATCATTAACAAATATATTTGAATATACACAGTTATACACAGACCAACATTCTAACATCTGTTTTTTACAGTCACACAAAATAAACAGACTGTCCTTACCGTATTGTTTTCCTAAGGACTCTGGTCTGTCCTCGATCTCCCAAAATGTGCGCTGTAGAAATGCTGCGAGACCCAGCTTCTGCTATCTATACCTTATTTTTAGCTTCGTACAGACATAAAGAAAATTTTGAATACAGTATAATGTCCTATTCAACTAGAGTGAAGTGATGGCTGAAAGAATAAGAACATCCCTTGGGCCGTGTTGACACATTCTATTGCATTCAAAGTCCCTGAGCTGAAAGGTCACCAACACTTCTGAGAGATGATTTGGGCAACCCATAGCCTGTATCTGGACAGTGCCATTCAGCTGTGATGTCTTTGCACTTGACAGCAGTTCAGTACAGACTGGGTCTGTTTGTCTCCTGAAGTCTTAATCTTTCCAGCATTCCTCATGCAATCACAGAGATCCACAGCAATAATAAAGAATTAGAGCTGAGTGCTGAGAGAACAACAGCCTTCAAATGAAGCTCCCAGTTGAACTGAGACTACATGCTAAAAATAACTAACAAACTGAAGTAAATGCTGCAATAAATGAATATTTACTTTGCAGTATCAAGTACTCAAAATGTAGAGCATCAAAATTAAGGTTGTTTGAGCTGCAAGAATGGGAAAATCAAATCTTAACATGGAAATAGACCCCTACTTCTATTATATGATATTTTTCTATTCTGTGTTAAGAAACTACAAAAGTTGCTGCAGCTGCAACTACATGTGGCTTGAGCCACATGTTCAGAGCCTCACTTCCTACTACCTTCTCCATACAGTTCCTGCTCCAGTCCTCTGAGTAGACCTCCAATAGCAAGCTGCATTTCACCAACTGATTTAAAGAAATAGCAGAAGGCAGACAGCAAGAAGATACCTGCCGCATGACTGGATCCTCCACTCCTTAACTCCACCTCAGCTGCTCCACCCTGGGCTCTCAAGAGAGTCACTACTGTAGACACATTGTTGTGCTCTCAGCAGTCAACAGGCTGGGCTATAAAATTCTCTTTTTCACAAGTAAATCTGAAATCCAAAGGAAATATAACACTATTTTTCATACCAGCTTCCTCTGAGCCTTTTTGGTGACTCAACTTCTCTGTGGCTCTATCCTCAAACATTGACTTGACTATGAGTCGGTCACTTACTTACCACCAAAACTACCATACTCCATGTCTGCCAAAACAAAAACCAGGCTGGTCTTGTGTGCCCCTCTAAGTCCGTCTCATCATACAAGGGACTCTTTCCTTTTGCAGAAAGCGTATTTGCCATGGATGAAATGACTCACAACCCAAAGACCATCTTGTCTCTCTACCTAATTTCTGGCTGGTTACAGGGAAACTGTTTTCAGGAACAAGTTTCCCTCTAAAATCTGGTATTTATAGACTGTTCACATCCAGAAATTCAGGGCCTAAATCCTAAGAATTGGAAGAAGTATAGTTATTTCTCCAATAATAAATCACATTGCTGCCCTGTGAGTGTCCAATCCTTTTGTGAATCCTGTTGTATACCCTGCATGAATGTGTGTCACAGACTGTGGCAGGGGAAGGGGAAATGTTTTGCTTGCTCAGTTTTTTCTTTCCCACTTCAACTAGCACTGACTGCCTTCCTCATTCCTACCCTCTGAGACAGCATTACAAGTTCAAAAGTGACAAACCACAATGAGTTAGAACTTAGTCTATTCAGGGTACATTTGTCCCCGGGGAATATGAATGTATGCTTCAGAGCTCAGTGCCATGATTGTTCCTGTTTTGCAGGAAACCAATAAAAGTTTTTATTTGTCAGAGACCGTGCTAAACTAAGAAAGAACTAAGAAGGAGAAGAGGGAGAAGGAGGAGGAGAAGAGAAGGAGGAGGAAGAGGAGGAGGGGGAGGGCAAGGAGAAGGAGAAGGAGAAAGAGGAGGAGAAGAAGGAGAAGAAGAAGAAGAAGAAGGAGGAGGAGAAGAAGAGATTCTTGTAGTGGGGTTCAATGCCTTAGCTAGAGCTAAGCTGATGACTATTGCCTACAAAAAGTTTGTCACTTTTCCCACTTATGCACTAACAAGATAGAGGAAGACAGAATTTATTTCCCTCCTCAAATAACATCCTAGAAGATTCCATTTCTCTTGACTTGAATCTATATGAAGTCAGCTGCCTACAGGAGACTGCTGTACTCTGCTGGTGTTCACTCTTTCCCTTCAGTCTGTACCGGTATATGCGTAGAATACAGATGGCTAAATATAAATCCACTTTTATTTTCATTCAGAAGTAATTCAATCAGCAGCACTCCACCACGTGGTTCCATAAGGAGATATAAGACATGTTGAGATGTGAGAAGATAAGGTATTTTCACCTGAGTTATTAGGCAGGGTCCTAACCTTTGGTTTCAGTACGAAGCAGTTTAAGGTTAAGTGAGATTTTAACGTCATAGAAAACAATAATGAGCAAGCCCCAAAGGTTTATTGTGATGCTTAACTGGATTTCTACTATGACCTATCTGCCTGAGTACCTAAACACTGCCCAAAATCTGCAATTCTTACCCCTAAATATCTTGAAAGAGGAGATTTGTATTTGAGAGGGGCCTAGAATTGGAATACTAGATCGGAAGAAGAAATACTGAAATTTATGGCAGGCCAGAACTCAATATAGAGTATATGTGGTAGAGATGTTCTTGCTGCATTTAACTTTTCCCATTCACGCATATTTATGACCTGGGAGGTGAGTGTCACTAGATCTTCTTTTACAAAGTTTGAAAGGCAAGGAATTGGAAGAAGTAGAACTGGGCCCCATCCAACTCAACTGCACACCACTTAGGAAAGTGATGGGCTAAAACAAAAAACATCTACACTGAAATCCTACTGGCCAAATTGTCCATCAAGACTATCTATTTCACCTAACTGACAGATGAAACTCTCCTGGCTCTTCAAGAGCTCATGCTTACCAGTGTTGGAAACCTAGGGGACTTTTGCCAGGAACTGCCTGTGTTTATCATCATCCAAGTCATGCAGTATCTTTGCGAGCATATAGAGATCAGTTTCAGGAATTCAGTGTTTAAAAAGTCCTCTGTAAAGCAAGAGTATATATATTATATAAAATCTAGAAACTTAGAAAGCTAAGTTAAGCAAGTATTTTCATTTCATTGTCACAAGTTCTAAATGTTAAATAAAATATTTTAGGAAAAAGCCTCTTGAGGGAAGGCTAGCCTTCTGCACTGTTGCCTTTCCAACCAGATGCTTCACAAGGCAAGGTCGTACAAATGCACTGACAGCCACAAACTCCCAGCCTCTGCCAGGTGAGCGAGCAGGCTTACGTGGCCTCCAGCACCCAGGGCGCTCGCTTGCATCCACCATCCTGCAGCCATACGCTCCTCCAGCACACACCAGCACCCTCCCCGCAGCAGTCGGCACTTACCTTCGTGGAAAGCGATCCGATGCTCCTCCGAGGGAACAAACCACTCTTTGGCCACTTGCACGACTTTTGGCAGGTCGTAAATTGTGACCGTGGAGTTTGGGTACACAGAAACACACTCCTGCGCCAAAGCCCCTCCACCTCCTTTGGAGAGAGCAGAGGTGGTCAGTGCTGACACAAAACCACCCCGCTCATCAACATGCCTGTGCGGTGACGCAGGCAGCAGTGCATTCGGCCTCACGGCACCTCGTTCGCACGTTTGTCCCTCAGCTGTCATGGAAGCAGAGGAAGAGGGACAAGCGTGGCCACGGACTCCGTCTGCTCTGCAAGAAGCCCCTGGGCTCGTGGCAGCCAGGCCTGTGGGCTAAGCCCCTGGCCTTGGCAGCTCTTACACACCTCCTCAGCTAGAGCTGCTCTGGCAGCTGGAAGAGAGGAAATGGTAAGAAAAGCCGCTAAACCACGCAGTGGGAAGGGAGTGGATGGAGTCCGTGATGGAGACTCCCAGCTCCCATGAGTCCTGGCAGCGTTCAGCAGTGCTGGAACAACGAGGTCCTTTGCGGTGAGAGGCTACAGACAGTCTCCCTACCTAACATGACTGAAGTGGAAGAGGGAGAGATGCTGGCACCAGAGGGATGTACCAAGCAAGGAAGGAGAAGAATATCAAACCCTGCCAAATAAACAGGCAAATGAGCTTCTGCTTATACTTACAAGATGTTCTAGAGAAAAAGATGCAGCTTTCTAATATTCTCACTACTATATTTTCCTTTCCAACCCAACCCAAAAAGTAGAAAGCTCTATTTATTGCTGACAAGATTCTTGGATACATCCTGCTATTTTTCCTTTCAAACCTTGTAAAAGATCTAGTGACACTCACCTCCTAGGTCATAAATATGCCTGAAAGGGGAAAAGTCAAATGCAGCAAGAACATCTCTACCACATATACTCCATACTGAGTTCTGGCCAGCCATGAATTTCAGCATTTTGGCTTCTGATCTAGTATTGCAAACAGAGACAGCAAGTGAAAATGTAGCTTATAATGTCCTTGGTGATTCTCAGTGTACAACTCTTATCAAGAGTATTAATTCAAACACTAATCTCTGATTCTACTGCCATGCAACAAATCCTCTTTGCGTATAAAACCCACCTTAAAATGTACAGTTCCAGACAGGTACTGCAATGCATTCATTTGAATAGAGAATTAAGACTAGTGAATTCCAACAATGCGTGGCACTTTTTAGGCTTCCAAAGGATTTTTCCTTCAATGACCATTGTGAATGTGCCAAAGACATCTTGTGATATGTTTTTCAGAAGGTTGCATACACATTTATCTATTTCTAATCAAAACATCAGAGTGTCCAAAAAATGGATATTCTTGATGCTGCAAGATATTTCAGATGAGTGGGACTCTCACATTATCAAATGCAATTGTTCTGAGTCCTGTTTCAGAATAAAATCTTTATCTGCATTAACAAGTATAAAATTTCCAGTGCTATGTTAATTAATTATTTCTCAGAAATATGAGATGAATGTGCTACAGTGAAAGATTCTCAGTATGGAAAAAGAATGTCTCATTTTTTACAGAAACTTCTCTGGAGTGAAGGGGTGAAACTGGAATCTGCATGTGTCAGTGGTCAGGCTCATTAGCTGCGCAGGCTGGGAAAGTGAGAAAGTGAGCCTCCAGCCCCATCTTCACACCTTCTCTTCACAGCAGAAATATCTTTATCATTACTCGATAGTCTTTATTCTCCTGACAGGCTCCTCCTGTAAAAGCTACTGCAATGATGAAGTCTTCTCTGTCTGAATGGAAAGGTGGGTAAGTGGGATACTCAAGTCCCCAGAAAACATCATGCTCCCCACACCTACCCCCTCTCAGTGAACTAGGGCAGCCCTTTCTGCAGACAGACAAACATTCAAAGCACACACTGTGGAAATCACTCCTGCTTCCTCCAGTGCAGCCCCAGTGGCATCACCCACTCTGGTAGCGTAAAGGACCTGAGGCTTCAGCTCACACTAGGGCAGCAGCGTGATGTGGAGAGCACATCCAGATCCTGCAGGGCTACCCATGCCCCTACTTGCCTTGGGACAGGCCCAGGGAAGACATATAAATAGATGCAAAGGCTCATGCTGTTCTCCTTGCCACTGCTGGGCAGCTGCTGTAAGCCTTGAAACAGCTCAAGAGAACACAAGCCAGAGCAGGACATGAAACTGTCAAGTCTCTGGCTAGTCCTGATCAGCTGTCTGATGGATGCAGATTCCTTCCTGCCTACTTGGACTGGAAGTCTCAAGGGCCAGCTCAAGTTTGCATCACTCTCGGTTCTGACCAGCAACTTAAATAAACGTTTTGGAGTATGGGAAAAAAAATAACAAACAAAATCAAAACAAACTTTGAAATCATGACATTCCACATCTACTTTGGGGTTTGGTTTTGAAGTTTCAAATCGTGCTTACACATCAGAGTATTCTTGGGGCAAGCTATGTAGAGATAGTAAATATCTTTGTATGAGGTCACCTAAGGCTATTGCAAAAAATAGAAGTTTATGGCTATAAAGTTTTTTTTTTTTTCAGCCAAAGAAAGGCTGCTGTTCCCAAGCAATTATCTCTTTTTGCCACCTACAGTCACTGGCCTAATCCTGGAGCTCCTCTCTCCACACACACACCTTGCTTTGCTTTCAAAACCGTCAGACCTTTCAGTCTTTTGGCTTCTTCCCCTTCTTCTGCCATTATTACCTCCTCCTCTTGTCACCTCTACTGCCAACAGCTTCAGTCCCACGCAAGCATCCAGAAGTCTTTCTGTCCCGCTGGGGCTGCTACCCAAGCGTGCAGCAATGGCATCCGAAGACAGGGGCTCTCCTGACTCCAGCAGTAGATCAAACAGTCCCAACTCGCAGGCAGTAAACAAAACCTGGATGTCAAGAAAGGTGTCAGTGAGTGGAAGTGAATCAGGAGAAAGTGCCAAGGCCTATTGCATTTCTAATGCTGTTGTGTTGGAGAGAGCAGATATTTCTTGTTAGATGCTGGGGAGTGTTTTGTGTTTTGCAGTGATGTGAGATATTCAAAACCCGCCTAGAAATAATCCTGTCTAGGTGACTCTGCTTGAGCAGAGGGGTTGGACTAGATGATCTCCAGAGGTCCCTTCCAACCTCAACCATTCTGTAAGTCTGTGATTCAACTATGAAGAGGCAGTAGGAAGTCTGTCAGCCCTCCTTGGATAACCCTTACATGCATGACTAGTCTAGTTTCTGTAACTGAAATCCCTGGCTAGAGCAGCCTCTCCGAGGCAGCAGTTTCTCTCAGTCAAAATCAATGCCTTCTTCGGGTCAGCAGAAGCAGTTTTTCGAATGAAAGAAGAGTGTGAGTACCAACTCCAGAAACAAGCCAGCAACCTTCTGGCAAACAGATATAATCTCAGTGTACACAGTGAAAATATCCTTCTTTGACTGTACACACTGAAGTTCATAAATAATAGCATATTTGAGTATTCATACAAACTCTCCTAAACACTGACCCATGCACAAGCTGTAAACAACTGCGTATGTCTACAATGATTTGGTAACATCCACAGAGATTCCTTTCCCCTTTTGAAAGAACACTGTTGAGATTATTTCTCAGAAATATGAGATGAATATGAATTTTGAAAGCATCATAAATTGTAAAGGAAAAGTATGAAAACTGAATTTGCATAGAAGAATTTTATGCACACACACACACACACACACACACACACACGTGCAAACAGCATCAGCAAACATTAAGGAAATTAACACTGGCTCTCTGCCATTATTAGATGCATTCTGGAAAAGAGATCATGTTCCAGACCATGTTTCTTCCATTTGAAGTGATATAATAAACATATGTTATCAGCTTCAAGTTTGATTAGGGAGGTGGGAGAAAGAATTGTTCTATATGAACACATGAAAAAATTTGCTGTTTGGGTGGTATGCTAGCAAAAACATGGCCTTGAACATTTCAGTCTTAGACGTCTATCCAGTATCGATTTATATTTCTTACCTTTGAGACTAAAAATCTATTCATGCATTGGAATATGATTTGAGGGTAGTCAGGGTCTTCTGTGGAGCCCATCTTCCTCCTGTACTGAAGCACAGATCCTCTCCTCCTCTTAATTTAAATAAGCTTCTTTCCATCAGGCTCAGAGCACACCAGGTGATCCGCTTAATCCTATTGCTTCTGAGAAACACATCCGTTACAAAATACATTGGATTCAGTGGGTTTGAACTTCTTGAACTTCTTGAACTTGAACTTCTGCTAGGTTCATTGCTGTTTCTTCGGAGCTTTCGTCCTCAAGTACAGGGCTCAAGAAGCAGTGCAGACTAAAGTGGTATCATCAGTTCAGTGGTTAACTACTCAACCTACTATTTCAGAAACAATTGAAAGCTTGCGACAAGCAAATAAGAAATCACTGCAAAACAGCCTTTTTTTTTTTTTTTTTTTTTTTTTGCACAGCCTTTTTCAGGACTTTTTCAAAAACAGCTTTGCTCAGAGGGGCTGGAATTGTGACACTGAAAAAAGATCCTTCAGCTAGAGATGCTTGCATATATCAGCCAGTCTGATGGCCTCTGACACCAGAGGAATGAAGACAATTTGGCAACACGCTTCTTCACGTAGAAGTTGCACCTTTCGTGGAGGTTAAGGAGGAGGGAGTATGAGCTCAGCTGAGAATGGTCAGGGCACACTCCTGAACCAGCCTGTCTCCTCTCAGAGCACGCTAATGCAAGTCACCTCTCCCTCCCCATGAATTAGAGACATACGCACAGTGGTTGCTTTGAGCCAGCTACAACCCAGAGACATGTTGAGCCATGGGTTCTGGATCACATGTCCAAGGCCTCAGACCTTACCTGTGCAGGAAGGAGGATCAGCATAACTATTATGGAGTGAAGAAGAGCCATGGCGGGATGAATCTGAGAACAGAGTCCATACAAGGAGCTGGAGGAGAAGAACATACCCCACCATAATTAGGCCCATCAAGTCACCGGAATAGTCAAGACACAGAAGGATTTCTGCCTGGATACTAGTTTTTTCTATATGAGCAAACATTTCTATTAAGTCTTCATTTCCTAGATATTACTGAGTTTTATGTATATGATAGGGTAAGTCTAATTCAGCAGATTTTAAAATCCAGATAATTTTTATACACCAGTTTGTTGCTTTTTCCATTTTTATGTACACGCACATGTAGCAGTGTCCTGCTACATCCAGACTTTAGGGAACCTGGGTGTGCTTCCCACATTGGCTTGCAAGCTCTACCCCAGGAAGGGAAAAGGAAATTCAGAGGAGTAGCCAGTGGGGAGCTGAAACTTGCTGTAGCATGCGATGGTCTAGGTAACCCTGGGACTCGTTATGATATATACGCATATGTAAGTCCAGAAGCAGTCATTCTTAGGAAGAGGTAAGAGAATCTGTTCACTGTGCTGCCTTATTGCAATGACTGATTTGCTCTGACAACATTCACTCACATGAAGTCTACTAGGAATTAAATCTATTTTTTTTTCTTTCACATATTTTCCAGGTGCCTTTCCATATATCATGGAGACCATACCTGACTGGCATTTCATCAGAAACTTAAAACTCTGTATTCCTTTCCTTAGACCTTTCTGCCCTATTATTTGTTACTCAGGTTTGTAAATGTCTGTCATCTTCCTATCAATTTCTGTGTGCTAGCAGATGCACATATCAGTGAGGACAGACCTTTTCAATCAATAAAAGATGCTTTCAATGCTTTTACATTGCTTAGTGACCTTTCAAGTAATAACTTTAAATCAGATAATGACTCAGAGGATACAATGCTGAACTTGTGAGGACAAAACAGCATTTTTTCAGTCGTGACTTTTCTCCATACTTCAGTGATTAAGTAATCAAAGATGCAAAACTTGAGCAATATAACCTGATTAACATATGGTTCAGAACAGCTACTACGATTTTACATCTTATATAATTTAGCTAGGTGTGTCTTTAAATATTTATGCTTCATCTTGTTGTCCCAGCACAACATTTCTATTAAGTCTTTATTTCCTAGATATTACTTAGTTTTATGTATATGATAAGGTAAGTCTAATTCAGCAGATTTTAAAATCTAGTAGTAATTGATTGTGATTTGGGTTTATACCCTTGTGGTCTCTGGTACCATCCTGTGCTTGTACCTCAGGGGCATTTGAAAATGTTGTTGTGGGGAAGGGTGGTTCAGCAACACTTAGGATGAGACTTCCTGATAACTAATGTTTCATGAGTAAAACCTAGTAATGCATTCAGCTCTGTTTCAGAGCTGTAGAATAGCTGAGACTACAGAAATAAAGACCTATGAATGCAGAGAATGGATAGATGTGGGGTTAAAGGTTTCACCAAGATTGATTCATTGTTGCAATGACTTGTATATTATCAGAATTGTTTTACTACAATGGTATGCACATGCAAAATACTCACAAAACTGGTATTTGAGGGCGTATCATTGCTATTTCAAGAGAAGCCCTAGTTCCTGTTGAAAATATGCTTGCTGAGTCGCCTAGTGGGCACTGAGGCAAGGAGATCTGAATGAAGTCGCTGGCTGAAAGGTCTACAAGTGAGAAAAGCCACAGAGAGGCAGCAGCACACACTAGGATGGCATGCACAAGCTCCTGGAGGAAACTCAGGAGCTTTGGCTCACAGCTTTCCCACTCCCCTTCAGCTCGGACCCTGTTACAAGAGGTCTCTGTAGACTGGGATCATCATCTTCAAACACAGACAGGTCACACACTGCCTTGTATTGTTACATACTGTTCTGGACCCTAAACATCTTCAAGGATTAGGTATGTTCCCTGCATTTTCAGAAAGTTTCTCCCCTCTCTCTACCCTATGGTCCTGATGCCATGCATTCAGGAGAAAAAAACTGATATACAGGCTCCAACTTCTTAAATGCTGGACTAGCTGAGGGGAGAGGGAATAAAAAAGGTTTACAAGTTCCTCATCCAGACCCTCAGTAATCCACCACCAGTGGAAAACAAATATGTATGCTCCTAGTTACTCCTAGTTGAGAGAGACCTGGAAACCAACTGGAAAGTAGAATAAGGTAATTAACTGATACAGTAGGACAAGAATTAAATGTAAGCCATGAACAAACAAAAGTGGAGATAAATTGTGAGTCAGGTTAATACTGAAACTAGTCACTGAGAATTATACAACAGAAGTGAAATAGGCAGATAGCTGTACAGATATTCAAATATTTGTATTTCTGGCAACTAAGGGCCTGAAAGAAAAGTTTGCATAGTAGTATTAGACTATTTAGTCTCCAGATAAAAATGAAATTCTATCAGCATTTCAAAAATTCAATGTTTTAAAATTCATTTGTTTTATTTTTTTTTGGGGGGGGGGATAGTTTTTCAATAAGCTTTAAGAGCTAAACTCTCATCTCACACTAAGAGTTATCTAAGAAATGTCACACTTTGGCATCCTTGACATTCATATTATAACCTTAGACTGCAATCTTCCTTTTGCACTGTAAATATTGAAAGAAGAAATCAGCAGTGTGGTCTACTGGCATTGCTTCATTTATTAGACCAAACATTTGCTGATCAAAGATTGAATTCCATTTCAAAAAGTCATGCCTGTTTTAAAGCTACAAGAGATGGCAAAGGATGAAGGCTAAATATGTATCTTTCTAACTATATGAAGCTTAAATCACTCTCCAAAACTACTCTAAAACAAAAAAATATTGAGTTTTATCTGCTTTTGTCAGCTCCTGAAGGTCTGATAGCTTTAATTTGTAACACAAATAGTCTTTATTTTAAGCAACGTGTTTCATCCTGTTAGCAATCAAACCACTTTCAGCAAATCAGAACATAGATGCAGCACTTTTTTGGAAGATATAAAGTATTAGCATGTTCAGTTCTTCAGATGTACCTCGACTTTCTGAAAACCATTATAAACCCTATTGGCAGTTTCATTAAAATGTTGTTCCTGCCCAGAACTGAGTTGATGTGCAACAAGGCTTTATTGAGGGGCTAGAATACTAGGGAGGAGAAATGCACAGAGTTTGTGAGGGAAAATACATGCACGCATGCTCATACAGTGATGCATAGTCCCCGACGAGTGGCTGACCACCCCTAAATCCCTTGGGTGGCCAGGCAGGGAGCAGGCGAGGGAAGCTGGGAGAACCAGGAACCAGCAGGGAGTGCAGGGGGCGTGCTCCCCACAGTGCCCGGGATGACAATTTCCCACTCGTCTCCCCTCAATTTGTCTTTTTGTTAGATGTTTCCAGATGGTTTATAGCCTTTGTAACCTGGGTTACATAACAGCTCAGCCCCAGGAATGTTAATTTTCTAGGCAGAAGTCCCTTATTTTGCTTCTCCACTATTTTCTGTTGCGCAGCTGCTGCTTCTTTTGTTTGTTATATTTAAAGCAGTCTTTTTGCAGTGCTCAAGGCTATACTACTTCAGCGGTGACTATCAGTAACTTCTTTATGATCCTGGGACATCTGCTTTCAACCTGTGCCCATATTTTCAAGGCCTTTGTTATGATGGCAGATTTAAGTGTGGGATGGTAGATAGCAACAGACATCTGGCATCAAGGTCTGGTTCAAACTGCAGTTTCTCAGAACGTACTGATAACAAGCCTGATAGGCCAGAACTGGAGCCCTGCAAAGATAACTGAAAGCAAAGTTAGCATCAAGCCTGTGGCTCCTCACTAGCAAAGGCAATATTGTTTTTATTGAGCCACCAGGCATCACTGTTATGGGCAAATGTAGAACATCTATGCAGAGCCAAAAATCCACCATTAGTCTAACAAAATCCTAAAGGGCTGAATCAAAGAATTGTTATTAGTCCAGACCTAATTATCACAGCAAAAGAAAGGCTTCTTTAACAGAAAAAAGTCTGAATAATAATAACAATAATTTTAATATTGTTATACACACGTTCACAGATATTGACCCTTTTCTATGCTCACTCTTCCACTGTCATTCTAGGTCCAAGCATGAAGGACACCAGGGGTGCAAGTGCTGTGGACATGAGGCAGGCTACCCCCACGGACGCTGGAGAGGGCACTGGGGCAGGGGGAGCAGGACCTTGTAGGCCAGCAGGTCTGGCGGTGGGGATCCCTGTTAGGGTGCTGTGAAAGGCTTGGGGAACTGAGGAGTGGTGCTAGATGTGCCACAGATGTGGCACAAATAGAGCAAAAGTCACTGGGAAGGCGTTGCTTATTTGGGCAAGACTGGGATGAAGAAAGAGAGAGACAAGTATAGGTGGTAGGGGGGTATCAGCTGTAGAAAAACGGACAGAAGGGGGATAAAAGGTGGTAGTTTTGTACAAGCAGGTTGCCAGTTAGCATATCCATCTACTGAACCCTGCGTCTGATCACTGCAGTCTAGCTTACCTTCTTATTAAGTTATATTTCTGACTATTCTTTCCTATGTAATCTCACTCTCTATTCTCCATGTGAGTGCTGCAAGGTCTAAATGCCAGCAAGTGGAAAAGGGGATGGAGGTCGTAGGGGCTGTAAGTCTGGGAAGATCTTGGTGTGTTTGTATAGCTCTATGAATTTTAATCCTGTGTGTGTGTGTGTGTGTGTGTGTGCGCGCGTGCGTGCATCTCTGGAATACGTGCTGAGCCCTGCTGCTGGCTAAACTTGTAAATGGGAACAGCAGCAGCCACATCTATTGGACTGGGACAGAGAGACCTTCTGGGTCTGAAAATGCATCTGAGTGAGTTTCAGCAGACTTTAGTGTTGAGCAACAGTCTAGGTCACTAAGTGCTGTCGCCTGCTGTTCTGAGTGGTTATGTTGTACAACCTATTGCTTATACCTTCACAGTAACAACTACAATGTTTCCTCCAGATATGTAAAGAGAGGAGAAGGAAACAGTGGAGGAGGAAGCAGTCTTGAGAAATGTGAAGAGAGCAGTCAAGGGACAGTAAAAGTAAAGCTTTTAACATGCAGTTGTTTGAATTTGGGTTGAGAAAATTTCAAATCTCTGGAATTGTTGTTGGACAGAAAAAGGAACTCAGGCAGAGAGGTCACATCATTACATACACGCAGAATTAAAAAAAACCCACTATTTTATGGCTCCCGATAACCAGAATGAAAACCAAAGATGATAAAAACTAGAGGAATTTCTCTTATTTTAGTTAGGGAAACACTTCTTGATCACCTCCCCAAGGCAAATAGGAAGTTTCCAGGTACATTGTTCAGTCTTGCCCCGAATAGCAAGGGAAAACATGTTGAATCACCTAGGCAAACTAACAGGGAAAGGTGGGTAACAGCTTTGTGAAGCAAAGGGTATAGGTAGTCCCGTAAACAAGTCCAACAAAACAGATGGACCAACAAGGAATCCGTGAGCTAGCATCGAGCAGACATGAGCATCACAGCAAGGAACACAAGCAGCAGGCATGAGCAAGCATGCTGGACTTGGCTCCTATGCAGCAGGTATGCAGGCTGAAACTTTCCATAAGGGCCTGAAGGATTTGGAAAGATCACTTTGAAAGATCCTGGCTGTGGCATTTTCTGCAGTACTGCACTCAGCTGCAGTCATGGAACAACCTGTTACCCAAAGAAGTAACTAGTCAGATTCAAGCTTAAAATCTATTTTTTATTGGGAATAACTGGTAAGACTACAGGAGAGAAGTGTGCAGAATTCAGGAGGAAAATGTACTTAGATACACATACATATAAAATCACACTTCTGTTGCAACTGAGTGATTAGCTGCCTAGGCCACAGGCAGGACCAACAAGAGTCAGGGTTCACAAAAGAAGTGGTATCCTTCAGCTGGAACCAAACTTCTTTCACAAGTGTAAAGGAAGTGGAAAAACAGTGTGTCAACAAGACAGATTACCCTGGCTACCCCTGGGAAGCCTTCTGCCTTTTTATGTATCTCCTAGGTCAGATGATAAAAGCTTCTGCCCTACCAAACTGAGTCTTCTTGGGGACAGCTGTCCTCGGATAGCCCAGCTGTGCACAGGCTGTCTCAGTCTGGAGTTGGTTTCCTGCATGGTGCATTCAACCCTTCTGCTTTTTTCTGATTAACCCCAAATTTGGTCAGGTTTTACTCATTACTCCTAAGTCATTAGTGGGAGACAGAAAACTTATCACAGCCTATGTGGCAACAAACTCCATAGCAGGGGGGATGGAACTCTGTCCACAAGAGCCATGTGCATCCATTGGAGAAAACTTCCAGCTCCAACACTGTGAAAGGGCCTGAATTTTAGAACTGCCTGCACTACATGGGCATCATCCAAAACATAGAAGTCAGTATCTTGTAAACCTTCATCCTATTGCTTGGTTCCTACAGAATCTCTTTAAACATCACAAAGAACAATAAAATTCCCTTTACTTCTCCTGTTGTGCTGCTCTCAAGAGCTCAGTCAGTTCAGACCACCAAGAAAAACAAAATAACACAGAATAAGTGGGCATAAGTCATTATTCTCATATGTCCAGAGAGAAGCCCAGCAAAATGCCTGGCCTCAAGTCTGTCTGTCTGTCTTGCAGAGGACCTTTGCATAGTTGACCTCAGATTTCTCTGCAAAGGCTATCACTGCTCTTCAATCTCACAGCTGGAAGAGCAACACAGCCAAAAATTCACCAGGTGGAAAAACAAAGAGCTAATTATCAAGCAGCGAAGATGCTTTTTGTGAGAAGTCTGAAGATTGTATTATCCAACTATGTGTAGCAGCCTCACAGATCACATTCCTCAAAGTTTTGCTAGAACAATGCTAAACAGTGCTGGTGGCAAATTACTTACAGAAAGGTTAGAGGATCACACAATCACAGAATAATTGAGGTTGGAATGGACCTCTGGAGATCATATAGCCCAACCTCCCAACCTCTTTTACAGGGGAGCCTAGAACTGGACGCAGTACTCCAGATGTGGCCTCTACAGGGCAGAGTAGAGCAGCAGGATCACCTCCCTCAACCTGCTGGCAACACTCTTCCTAATGCACCCCAGGGTACCACTGGGCTTCATGGTACATTGCTGGCTCATAGTCAACTTCTTGTCCATCAGGCCTCCCTGCTCCTTCTCCACAGAGCTGCTGGTCAACCTCTATCATGTAGTGGTGCATGGGGTTATTCCTCACCAGGTGCAGGACCCTACATTTAGCTTGGCTGAACCTCATGAGGTTCCTCTCTGCCCAGCTCTCCAGCCTGTCCAGGTCTCTCTGAATGGTAGCACAGCCCTTGGGTGTGCCAGCCACTCCTCCCAGTTTGGTAGCATCAGCAAACTTCCTGAGAAAGCACTCTGTCTCTTCATCCAGGTCACTAATGAATAAATTGAAGAAGATGGGAGCCAGTATTGACCCCTGGGGGACACCACTAGCTATCGGTCTCCAACTAGACTCCATGCCACTGAGCACAACCCACTGAGCTCTGCCTTTTAGCCAGTTCTCAATCCACCTCACTCTCCACTCATCTAACCCACACTTCCTGAGCTTATCTAGGAGGATGTTATGGGAGACAATGTCAAAAGCCTTGCTCAAGTCAAGGTACACAACGTCCACTGCTCTTCTCTCATCTGCCCAGCCAGTCATTCCATCATAGAAGGCTCTCAGATTGTTTAAGCAGGATTTCCCCTTGGTGAATCCATGCTGGCTACTCCTGATCACCTTCTTTTCCTCCATATGCTTAGAGATGACATCCATGATGAGCTGTTCCATCACCTTTCCAGGGGTGGAGGTGAGGCTGACTGGCCTGTATTTGCCTAAAAGATGCTGGGAGGATGCAACTATACCTATTGCTGAATATTGCTTAATATTCATTAAAATATTCAAGAAACCCTTGATCTTTGGGTCAAGGAGAAGGAACTCAACAGATGACAGAAAGGGGAAAGGCACACTAGAAAGGACAGAGACTCAGAAAGAAAAGCAGACTAAAACTGTGTAGAAAATACGAGAAGTAGAACTGAGGATACAAATAAACATAATCCATCTGTAATAGCACATGAGACCTGCCATAATATTATTCTATGGTTTCGAAGCTCTGGGTCTCTCAAAATGCATATAGAGAAATGTTTACTTTTGCTATCCTAATGTTTTTTCCTATTCTCTACTACACCATTTCCTTAGCCATCTAGCAAGAGAGGGTGGTTTGTCACCATCTAAACACTGACCGCTCTCAAATTCTGCAATCACTATTCTGCACTTGATTCATTTCCTTGTGTATTCCAGGTAATGATGGGTCATGATGGGCATTCTTTAAACCTGCAGTGTCTTTCTATTTTGTTACAGCTAAAAGATATGTCAGAATCAAGTGAGCATCTTGCCTATTCAAATTTTTTTTCCAAGCTACTAAGTAATGTCTAAGACATGCAGACCAGGGCACTTTCTCAGAGTTGAGAACTAACACACACAGGTACTACATTTGAGGAATTAGTTTTGACAAACCAAAATGACCTGGTCTTGCTCTTTTTCAAGGGCAGAATTACCACTGGCATCAGCTGAGATGGGAATTCTCTGACTCATCAAGGTTATGCAGCCGCACACACAACCCGACACATCACAGCATACTGACCAGAACTCGCCTGTCTGCTGGCTCAAGAAACAGTGCAGCCACATAAGCAAATGACAGTCCACAGACATAAGTTTTCTCGAGGGGAAAAGATGTATAGGAGAAAGGTCAGGAAGGATTTTTCTTTTTCTAGAACACAACACAGGCTGTTTTTACTGCGCTCCTCATTCAAGGGTAAAATTAATATTTCCTTGGTGAAAAAAGCACAGGGTTCACGTTTAGCCACTTAGTTGATTCACTTAAAAGGGTAATTAATTCACAGATTCCACCGCTTCCTTCAGGCTATTTTTAGCATGAAATAATACTACTGGTGCAGCTAAAGAAGCAAAATCATTTCTCTGAACTCTTTTTTTAAGGATGGGAGGGTGGGAGATCAACAAGGAACTGAGCCAGCCCCACACATCGCTGCTAGCTGCTTGGTCAACCTCATTTCTTCATTTTGTGCTTGTGTCTGGCTGCTGCAGGATGTAACACCTTGCTTTGTCTAGAGAGCAAGCGAGTGTTCAGAACAAATTACTCACAGGCTGCAGCTCCTGGCAAAGTCACCTTCATGCTGCGTAACCCACAGGTAGCAGCGCTGCAGAGGGACAGCAGCTTACAAGGGAACTAGCTGAAACCCACTGCCCAGCTTCTGGCCTACCCTGTAGATACCTGTACTGTGAGAACCTGCTTGGGCAGAAATGAGCTGCCTGCTCAGTGGCTCAGGGACCGTGCGCTGTTGCTTTTAAGGATGAAAGGACCATTGAGGCCTTGCCACGTGATTTTGTAGCTATCACAGAATATGACAAAAGGCCAACTTTTCCCTGCTGAGGCGGGCTGATCCCTCTACAGTTCTTTCTACAGTCAAAGAAGAGAGAGGGCTCCTTTAGACGGCTGCTGAGGAGTCTATCTCAGCTTCCTCTAGTAACCTAGTCAATATGCAAGGGCAACTAGCCTTCAAGTCACATCTCTAGAATATGACCTTTTGGTGCCTATTCCAAATGTTTCTCACTTCAGTAATCTAGTTTTCTACTTCCAGAAACTAGGCAGGTTATTGCAGATTGTACTTCACCAAATGATTTAAAGACATCATCAGAGGTAAGTAGGAAGGTAGCAAGCATGTTATTGAATTCATTGGCTGCTTTGTTCACCCACTCAGTTGATGTCTCAAGGTCTGTATAGAGCATTGCTGTGCTCTAGTCACTCATCAAGCTAGGCTACAAACTTCTATTTTTCAAAAGAAATTTAAAACCTAGGGAAAAAATTGTTTTTCATATGCAACTTATCCGGGCTCAGCTTTTTCTGAAACTCAGAAGTGTCAAACTACAGGGGGTTATAACTTAGCCTACTTACGCTATATCAGTCCCAGAGAACATGAATGCATGTAGCATAACAGAGCTTAGTTTTATTTTGCAAGAGGTGGAGTACAAATTAGACTGCATTTGTCAGGTACAGTGTTAAACTTGGAAAGTTGGAATGAAAAAAACTTAAGTACAAAAACGGCAGAGTAGGAAGTACACACTTTCCTTGGTAAATTTCTTTCATGGGCCATTCTCAGTGGAACTGCTCTTGATTCCTCTCTTCCCTATTCAGGGCCAGAGGCAAGCCATCATCAACCTGCCAGACTCGCAATCCATGCACACTCGAACTGCACCAGTAGAGAGTCTCATAACAGCGTACCAGCTTACAAACGAGTTCAATGCCTTAGCTAGAGCTAAGCTGATGGCTGCTGCCTAAGAAAAGCGTACCATATTTGCCCACTTATGTACCTAACAAGACAGAAGAAAGAAGATACGATTATTTCCTTCCTAAAATAGCATCATAGAGCTTTCCAGTTCTCTTGACTTGAATCTCTGTGAAGCCAGCTGCCTGCAGGAGATTGCTGTATTCTGCAGGTGTTCGCTCTTTTCCTTCAGTCTGTACCAACATATTCATTGAATACAGTTGGGTTTCTAAGGGTCCACTTTTGTCTTCATTCAGAAGTGATTCAACCAGTAGCACTCCACCGCCTGGTTGAATAAAGACATATAAAACACATGCTGAGCTGTAGGAAGATAAGGTAATTTTCAGCTGAGTTAGGCAGGATCCTAACTGTTAGTTTCAGTAAAAAGCAGCCTTTAAGTTGTATCACAGAAGACAATAAATGAGCAACAACCTCAGAGCATGTCTCTGCTTGACTACTTCAGGTACTTCAGTACCTTCAGTACCTGAAGTGGATGTTAAGGCTGGGATTGAAATTCTTGTCTCTCTCAGCTGAAATCCCAAGAGCTGAGATTAACAATTTCACTGAAAACTACATCCTATTGGCTGTACTTTGAAAGCTCCAAAGGTTTGATGTGATGCTTAATGGGATTTCTTCTATGACTTGTGTATCTTAACACTGCTCCCAGGTCCCATTCATGTGACTTTTTATGCACCTAAATATCTGGAAAGGATTCCAGATTCACTGTGCATTCACAGAGAAGATGACTAAACCTAGAAGCCGGATATGAGCATTTGCAACTGGATTTGGCCCTGTCTGGTTCAGCTGCACACCGGTGAGGTGAAAGGCTAAACCAAAGCACATTTGAACAGAAATCCTGCCAGCCAAATTGCCCATTACAACTGCTCTGTTTTGTGTAACTGATAGAGGAGAATCTCCCTATTTTTCAAGAGTTCAAACCTACCAGGTTTGCAAGCCTTGTGGACTTTTGCCAGCAGCTGCTTGCATTTGTCATCGTCCCAGTCATGCAGTATCTTGGATAAAATGTAAAGATCAGCTTCTGGAATTGAATCTTTAAAAAAATCTCCTGTAAAGCAAGAGTACATGTATTACAGAATATCCCAAAATATAGAGGGCTGAGTTAAGCAAATATTTCCAGTTCTGTTCGGTCCCAGAGATTCTAACTTGCCATTTCAATGACTCAAGTTAGACAGTTAATAAAGTTACCAGGTAAAAGTCCTTTCATGACATTGCATAGGGATTTTTGTTTTGTTTCATTTTGTTTTGTTTTGTTTTTTTGTTCCTTGTCCAGCCTGTAGGAGAATTGAAGTGTTTAAACAGCAGTTCATTTGAAATAATTATTGATGCACAAGGAAGCACTGGAGTTTGATGTTTCATCCAAAGACATAGGCCTTCAGTTTCATAAAAAAGTAAAAAAAAAAAAAAAAAAAGATTCTCATAAGTCGCACAGAAAAAGGAAGAACTTCTCTTAGCTATACATGGTTTCAGTTCTTAAAAACCTCCAGGAGGCATTGAACCACTGTAAGTCCACAAGGAAAAATGCAAATCTCGCACTTCCTAGTACTGGCTACATGGTGATGCCTTTTATTCAGCACCTGGCATATTGAATTCATACTTTTATGTCTGCATCTTCACTCTCATTTCTTTGTATCACTGGCAGACGTAGCACTTCCCATATATCTCCCTCTCCCTTTTATATACTCCTTCCCTTCCTCAAAGCCTTCCTTTCACTCTCAGAAGGTGAAGCATTATTATGTCATTCCAACATTTTGGCAACTTTTGAAAACATCAAAACCCAGATCTGCCTACACTCAGTTTCAGAGATGGTACAAAGACCATGCAAGATCTGAAGGCTGAGCAAAAGGCATTAGACCAGCTCACCCATGTTCAAAGCCTCAAATGTCTGGGAACTGGAAAATATAACAATTTGACTAGAGAAGCGAAAATCCCTTGCTCAGAGCAGGCCTGCTGTCCCATATAGCTACTGGAGGTCTGCACAAGAGAAAAGGGAATGTATATGAAGCTTTGTAACATGCATGACAACTGTCCACAGTTGCAGGGGTTGTTTTGCAGTGTTCTTGTTCTGAAGAAATAGAGTAATTTGCAGGAGTAAAGAGTTTCTTAGTCACTCTGTAATTGTGTGTCTCTCTTGAGGGAAGGTAGCTGGAGGTGCACAACCAGGACAGCCATCCTGTCATGTTCTGCAATGAGTTGCAGATATGGGCTATGGAGGATGCTGTCTGGGGAGAAAGAACTAGGAGATCCTCCTCAAGTAAGGGGCAACTGGAGGCCTGAGCTTCAAACGAGAGACTTCCAAGAAGACACAAGGGCTCAGAAGCAGCAGTTGTGACAATACAACTCCAGAAGAATTCCTTTTGAGAGTGCCCAAACACATTAGGAGCACCTCTGTGCACCCACCTTGGCTGCTAGTACTCCTCCATTCTCTAAACACACAAATAGCTCTTGAGGAAAAAGGCTATGAAAACTGCTAGCCTTCTGCACTGTTGCCTTTCCGACCAGATGCTTCACAAGGCAAGGTCGTACAAATGCACTGACAGCCACAAACTCCCAGCCTCTGCCAGGTGAGCGAGCAGGCTTACGTGGCCTCCAGCACCCAGGGCGCTCGCTTGCATCCACCATCCTGCAGCCATACGCTCCTCCAGCACACACCAGCACCCTCCCCGCAGCAGTCGGCACTTACCTTCGTGGAAAGCGATCCGATGCTCCTCCGAGGGAACAAACCACTCTTTGGCCACTTGCACGACTTTTGGCAGGTCGTAAATTGTGACCGTGGAGTTTGGGTACACAGAAACACACTCCTGCGCCAAAGCCCCTCCACCTCCTTTGGAGAGAGCAGAGGTGGTCAGTGCTGACACAAAACCACCCCGCTCATCAACATGCCTGTGCGGTGACGCAGGCAGCAGTGCATTCGGCCTCACGGCACCTCGTTCGCACGTTTGTCCCTCAGCTGTCATGGAAGCAGAGGAAGAGGGACAAGCGTGGCCACGGACTCCGTCTGCTCTGCAAGAAGCCCCTGGGCTCGTGGCAGCCAGGCCTGTGGGCTAAGCCCCTGGCCTTGGCAGCTCTTACACACCTCCTCAGCTAGAGCTGCTCTGGCAGCTGGAAGAGAGGAAATGGTAAGAAAAGCCGCTAAACCACGCAGTGGGAAGGGAGTGGATGGAGTCCGTGATGGAGACTCCCAGCTCCCATGAGTCCTGGCAGCGTTCAGCAGTGCTGGAACAACGAGGTCCTTTGCGGTGAGAGGCTACAGACAGTCTCCCTACCTAACATGACTGAAGTGGAAGAGGGAGAGATGCTGGCACCAGAGGGATGTACCAAGCAAGGAAGGAGAAGAATATCAAACCCTACTCAGACTTATGAGATGCTCTAGAGAAAAACAAGCAAACAAAAAAAACCACTACTTATTTTCCTTTCCAACCCAACCCAAAAAGTAGAAAGCTGTCTTTATTGCTGACAAGTTTCGCAGATCTATTTGCCTTTACATTGCTATGCACATCTTGTAATGCAGGTGCTGTTTTGCTTTTCAAAGCTCATAAAAGATGACAGTTCAGAGGCTTGTAAAAGAAGATCTAGTGACACTCACCTCCCAGGTCATAAATATGCCTGAAAGGGGAAAGGTCAAATGCAGCAAGAACATCTCTACCACATATACTCCATACTGAGTTCTGGCCAGCCATGAATTTCAGCATTTCTGCTTCTGACCTAGTATTGCAAACAGAGACAGCATGAGGAAATGTAGCTTATAATGTCCTTGGTGACTCATAGAGTACAACTCCCATCAAGAGTTTTAGTTCAAACACTAATCTCTGATTCCACTACCGTGCAATAAATTCACTTTGCATATAAAGCCTACTTTTAGACTTACTGTGATGTATTCCTTCATTTGAATAGAGAATTAAGACTAGTGAAGTCCAACAGTGTATGACATTACTAATTTTTAGGCTTTCAAGGGATTTTTCATTCAACTACTATTGCGATGTGCCAAAGACATCCTTTGATATGGTTTTCAGAACAGCAATTTCTGTTTTTCTTTTCAAAATATCAGTGTCCCAACAATACATATACATAAAAGGAAACACTGTAAAAAGGAAATACTTAAAATATTTCAGATGAGTAGGACTTACACATCAGCATATTTAAGTGCTTTGGGTCATAATTCAAAATAGATATTTTTTCTATGTTAAGAAGAATGAAATTCCAGTTTATATAGTAATGATTACCTGTACATTGCTCCAAAAGGATCTTTAGAGGAAATGCCAAAAGCTCTTTCATATTGGTTTCTTCCTTCTCTAAAGGAGTAAAACGACAAAAAAGCATATTAAAGTGGATTTCTTTTTCTTTGCCCCTGGAAAAGAAGTTGCAAATTTAATTCATCACTGTGCATAGGAACTACCTTGGGCAAGATATATGCCAGTCTGTTTGTAATAGCTGAGATCATTCTGACACCCTTACCTGCTATCCACAAAAGGATAAAACAAAAGGTTTTTTTAATGTTATTATTTTGAACAGGAATATCTGATTCTTTATGAGACCACATCTGGAGTGAAAGGGTGAGACCATGGTACCCCCATGCATCATGGTCATCAGCTGCACAGACTGAAACAAGTGAGACTCCATCTCCATATTAACCTACCCTTGTTCTCACTTCTTTTGCAACAGAACTATCCTTGTCCATTAGCCCTTACCATTTACAGGTATCTTCCAACAAGAGCAGCTGTAATGATCAAGTGCTATCGTGAGGGCCACCAAACATTCAGAAATCTGATTCCTAAATTTGCTCTACAAACAGCAGCCCCACTGCCCTCAAGAACACGCGATGCAGTAATGACAACACCATACTTCAGCCATTCGTATTTCTTTCCAAGAACCAGCCAGTGTCTTTCTTGTGTTCTTCCCCCAAAACACTCTGCTCACAGCAGCCTAACTCATGCAGCAAAGCAGGCTGCAATAGGCAGCACACAACACACACTCTCCTCCTTACCTCACAGCATCGGTCAGGTAGTGCCAGCACAAATAGACTGTGTTGGAGTAATACATCATAATATGATACTGAGACTTGGGACTTGATTTTGTAAGGTAGAGGTTGGAAATTTCTGTGTTTCTGTAGTAAGCTAAAGAGATGAAATGAATATATTTACTAATATGTATACTATCATCTTGCTCAGCCTGTCGCACAGCATGATATTTATCACCAAAAAAAAAAAAAAAAAAAGATATTTACTTGCAGATAAAAAGAAAAGAAAAGAAAACAAAACAAAACAAAAGGTATACAGCAGAGTATACAGCAGTAGCATACAGGCAGAGACAGAAAAACATTGCATTTATAATCAGTTCTTTCAGGTATTATATTCCAGGGTAGGTGAGCAGTAGTGAAATCTGTGTTGCTCCATTCACCGTAGGTAAACACCATGTCCCTACACTTACCCCAACATCAAACATTTCTTTGAGGAAGAGAAAGAGGAAAGTCTTATGATGAGTGTCATTATTTATCTATAATTTTTCCTTTCAGAGAAAGGTCTGTGCTCTATGTAACCGAAAAGCCTTTGCAGAAAAGTCTTTTTTTCTAAATGGTAAAGTAGTCAAGTGTGGACTCTCATCCCCAGAACATTGTACTCGCCCCTTTTATCCCCTCTCCATGCACAAGGGCAGTCTCTTTCTTTGGGCAGACAGACCAACATTCAAAGCACACGCTGTGGAAATCACTCCTGCTTCCTCCAGTGCAGCCCCAGTGGCATCACCCACTCTGGTAGCGTAAAGGACCTGAGGCTTCAGCTCACACTAGGGCAGCAGCGTGATGTGGAGAGCACATCCAGATCCTGCAGGGCTACCCATGCCCCTACTTGCCTTGGGACAGGCCCAGGGAAGACATACAAATAGATGTAAAGGCTCATGCTGTTCTCCTTGCCACTGCTGGGCAGCTGCTGTAAGCCCTGAAACAGCTCGAGAGAACACAGGACAGAGCAGGACACAGAACTGCGCTTCTTTTACATCTTTAGTCGTGTTGACATTTGCTGCTGCCCTTTCAGCCAAAGAAAGGCTGCTGTTCCCAAGCAATTATCTCTTTTTGCCACCTACAGTCACTGGCCTAATCCTGGAGCTCCTCTCTCCACACACACACCTTGCTTTGCTTTCAAAACCATCAGACCTTTCAGTCTTTTGGCTTCTTCCCCTTCTTCTGCCATTTTTACCTCCTCCTCTTGTCACCTCTACTGCCAATAGCTTCAGTCCCACACAAGCATCCAGAAGTCTTTCTGTCCCGCTGGGGCTGCTGCCCAAGCGTGCAGCAATGGCATCCGAAGACAGGGGCTCTCCTGACTCCAGCAGTAGATCAAACACTCCCAACTCGCAGGCAGTAAACAAAACCTGGATGTCAAGAAAGGTGTCAGTGAGTGGAAGTGAATCAGGAGAAAGTGCCAAGGCCTATTGCATTTCTAACTTTGCTAAATTTGAGAAAAAGAAAAATCTATATATTCTATAATGATTTTGATGGAAAGATGTTCCTTCTGACACTCAAGTGCAATGATTAACCTAAAGTTCTTTTGAGTACTGAATATACCATACACTGCTTGCAGTGCACTCTTTTCATTTCTCTTTCTTTAGTGGCTGTGATACTGCATTTGCAAAGGGCCACATTTTAAGACTAGGTTTTGTGTGCAAATGCTACTGCCTGTACCTTAGCTTCAGAGCACATTTTGACAACAGTCTCTCTTGCTTTCTGCCTGGAGAGCACAAGCACAGCACTGTGTGATCTTTTGGCTAAAGATCTAACATGCATTACAGTGAATCCTGGGGACTCCAGAGTGGCTTGCAGTGGGAAGCATGTCAATCCTCCCAGGATAAATTCCACATGTACCAACTCCTGGAACAAGTCTGCAACCTTTGGACAAACATACATAACCTAAGTTCACACAGTGAAAATATCCTTCTTTGGCTGTACACAGTCAAGTCCATAAATAATAGTTGTCCAGTTCACCACTCATACAAACTCTCCTAATACACTAAGGAACACAGTTCGCGAATTGGCTGTCTGTATTTATGGTGATTTGGTAACATCCATGGAGCTTTCTTTTCCTCTCAGTAAGAACTGTTTAGGCAGGATCTCAACATTACTGAGATAATTTCTGGAAACATAATACCAATGTGAATTTGAAAAGTATTTGGGCACCCATCTTTCACCCCAAATAAAAAAGAATTGTCCTCATCCTTTTTTGCCACTCTTCGCGGACAGCTCTCCCTTTCCAGAGTCTTTGAGTAAGCAATATTTGCACACCTCAGCAGAACATTCCTTCTATTACCATTTCTGCCAGGGTTACAATGAGGAAAAATAGTAACAACAATTAAATTGTGGAATGAGGAAAAAAAAAAAAAAAAAGCACCAAATAGGAGTACAAGACTTTTATGCCCTTCTGTGCGCACAGACACACACACATGCACAAACATCATCAGCAAACATTAAGGAAATTGAAATGACTAGCTCTGCGTCTCTCTCAATTAGATGCTGTCTGGAAAAGTGTCATTATACCAGCCTATGTTTCCTACACCTGAAAAGTAGGTAATATACGGAAGTTACCAAGTTCAGCCCACCGCATAATGCACGCAGCCAAGCCTGAGAGGGGGAGGAAATTATTCTGTGAGAACATATTTGAAAAACCTTGCTGTTTGAGTGGTATGCCAGCATGGAAAAAAAAAAAAAAAAAAAAAAAAAAAAAAAAAAAAGTGATGTAAGCCAATCTTCTGTTTCTCAAACTGAAAAATATAGAAGAAATCCCACTACTTAAGGAACCTTGCACAGCTGAGACAGTAAACATCAAGCCCTAAGCCATAACCCCCTGCTTTTTCAAAGCCTCAAGGAGACAGTACTTCTGCACATCCAAGCCCCCAAAATCTAGATGGGTACCAATAAATGTTATGTCCATTCTGAGGGGTCAAGGTCTCTCTCAAACCTCTTTCCTTTCCAAAATTCATCCATTAATACAACTAATTTAAATCCAGTGTACTATTAGGATGCTTTCTTATCAGACTGTTTTTTCTTCAAAGAATTACACTAAGGATATGAAGTGAGACTTTTGAATATTTCTTTCTGCATAATCTTAGACATCTATCCAATACTGACTGATACTTCTTACCTTTGAGACTAAAAATCCATTGGTGTATTGGAATATGATTTGAGGGTAGTCAAGGTCTTCTGTGGAGCCCATCTTCCTCCTGTACTGAAGCACAGATCCTCTCCTCCTCTTAATTTAAATAAGCTTCTTTCCACCAAGCTCAGAGCACACCAGGTGATCCGCTTAATCCTATTGCTTCTGAGAAACACATCCGTTACAAAACACATTGGATTCAGTGGGTTTGAACTTCTTGAACTTCTTGAACTTGAACTTCTGCTAGGTTCATTGCTGTTTCTTCGGAGCTTTCGTCCTCAAGTACAGGGCTCAAGAAGCAGTGCAGACTAAAATAGTATCATCACTTCAGTGGTTAACTACTCACCCTACTATTTCAGAAACAACTGAAAGCTTGCGACAAACAAATAAGAAATCACTGCAAAACAGCATCCAGAACCCAAACTCAGAGTGCATAAACCAAAGCACAGCCTTTTTTTTGCACAGCCTTTTTCGGGACTTTTTCAAAAGCAGCTTTGCTCAGAGGGGCTGGAATTGTGACACTGAAAAAAGATCCTTCAGCTAGAGATCCTTGCATATATCAGCCAGTCCAATGGCCTCTGACACCAGAGGAATGAGGACAATTTGGCAACACGCTTCTTCATGTAGAAGTTGCACCTTTCGTGGAGGTTAAGGAGGAGGGAGTATGAGCTCAGCTGAGAATGGTCAGGGTACACTCCTGAACCAGCCTGTCTCCTCTCAGAGCACGCTAATGCAAGTCACCTCTCCCTCCCCATGAATTAGAGACATACACACAGCGGTTGCTTTGAGCCAGCTACAACCCAGAGACATGTTGAGCCTTGGGTTTTGGACCATGTGTCCAAGGCCTCAGACCTTACCTGTGCAGGAAGGAGGATCAGCATAACTATTATGGAGTGAAGAAGAGCCATGGCGGGATGAATCTGAGAACAGAGTCCATACAAGGAGCTGGAGGAGAAGAACATACCCCACCATAATCAGGCCCAAGGTGAAACTTGCTGTGACATACACAGGTCGAGGTGACCCTGGAGCTGGCTATGGGGTACACCCATCTTTAAGTCCAGATTGAGCCATTCCTTGGAGAAGCTAAGAGTCTGTTTGTAGTGCTGTCCTGTTGCAGCAATTAATTTGCTCTGACAACACTCACTCAGGTAAAGTCTACTAGGAATTAAATCTACTTTTGCTTCCTTTCCATATTTTTCAGGTGTCTTAAAAAGCAGTGCTTATCCCTGGCTGCCAACACTGGAAAACATATCATCCTTGTGATTTTCCCTGTTTTGGCAAAGCAGCATGCTCAGTAGTGTTCTACATTTTCCTTCTGGCTAGCATAGCCTTGCTCTCCCTTCTTTTCAAAACTAATGAGGGACATGCAGAAAGTGCATGTGGGGAAAGAATGAAAGGGCCGTCAAGTTCCAAATGTGAATTTGAATTAATCTGAGAATAGATTACTCTTCATGGAAAGGACACCTGATAGGCATTTTGTCAGAAACTTAATGCCTTTAATTACTTTCACAAGACATCTCTGCCATAGTATTCATTAGTCAAGTTCATAAATGCCTGCAATTTTGCCCTGAGCATTTGTGGGCAAAAGCATCAACTCTCAAGAAAGGTCAGACCCTTTCCATCAAGAAAAGGCTCTTTCATAGTTTTACATCATTTAGTGATAATTCAGGTAGCAACAGTAATTCAGACTGTGATTCAGGTGGCAAAACCATGGCAAAACATTAGAAAACAGCTGTTTTTTAGTGGTAGCTTTTTCTCTATGCTTCAGCAATACAGTTAATACATGAAGTGAAACTTGAGCAATACAATGATTAATACATGTGTCACAATGTTGTGTGTGTCTTAACTTGGTTTTAGCTTTATCTTTAAAGATTTGCACTTCTCAATGTTGTCTCAACACAATATTTAGGTACTTTTTTCCTTTCCTAGGAAACAGAGTTGTATATAAGCTACTATAGAAGGTTGGTTGTATGATTCTCTTTTTATCCTGACTTGTTGTAGAACAATCAGGCTAGTATGAAGTTTTCCAGATGTCCTTTCGGACAACACTGTGGATGCAGGGAAAGTTTCTCATCAGGTAGGTTCCATTATGTTATCTTGTTGAGACTCTTAATTTTCTATACTGGTCTTTAAATTTCAGCCAACTTTTTAAAAAAATTAATTTAGCCAGTAATGAAATAAATCTACTTCACAACTAATTAAGTTTGTTGTAGAAGTTAGCTAGTCAAATGCTATTCAACCTTTTCCTCCTGCATAGAATTCAGAAACAGTATTTTTTCTGTGTTCTAAAGCCATAGGGTCTCCCACGTTACTGAAATATTAGGTCTGAACACAGAAACGTTACAGCAAACCCCACACTAAAAACACTTAGAACCACTCCTCTTGGACGATATAGCCTGTAATTACATTGCAGCTGCCTAACTAATGCAACACACTTCACAGTTCTGTGTAGTTTAGATGCTATTATTCTATTTTGTACTGTTGGTCCTGGACATCACAACAATTCTCTCCATAAGAGTGACTGTCAAATCTGTGCTTCAGTAACTGCGTACCTTACACTTAATGAGACAAGGTTTCTCTGAAAAACCTGGACTACAGGTTCAAATGCATGCCTACATTAATAAGGAACCTCTTCCCCACCTATCCTCATGTCTAGGTTACTGCACTATCACAGTTCCTATTTAGAAATTTCCTTCTGCATATGCATTAAGCATGATTTTGCAAAGATTCATTTATTTGCTCAAATTTACTACCCTTCTTATTGAGTATGCTATAACTCTTTCAGTTCATCATATCCATCTCAAAGACAATTCTGTAGGGAAAGAAACCTCCAGTTTTCACTAACTCTCTATCCATACAGAGAACAAAATCAATGCTTTCCCCAGCAGTTTTTTCTGTCCTCCAAATACAAAGAATAAATTGCTCTGAGATTAAAAGTTACTAGCCAATATCTTAGAAAGTTCTTGGAAGGCAAAAATATTTTTCTGACAAAGGCCAGTTCTGCAATTCTGTCTGCTACTGAGAAACTTCACAGCAAATTGGTGGGATTTTACACAAAAATAAAGATTCCCCATTCCCAGGATAATTAATTTCATACCGTCCATTAAGACCAGGCCATCAGCTGCACTGGAAATAAATACTCTCAGAACTTAAGTACAGATTTCTCTTCACTTGAGCTAAACAAAACAACTCCAGGAAGAGCTACCTGCTGCTCACCAGCTTATAGATTGCTTTCTTCAAATGCACAGATGCATAAGCAGATATTAGTGACATTTAGTACAGCTGCATTAAAGATTCATCTAAGTATGAAAATGCTCAACCCTTAATTTTTACAGCTTTGTCTAAATAATCAGATGGTTAAGTGTACAAACAATAGACTAGGGTGTTCCTGTAGAGCATAAATTCACTTTACTTAAGAATAAGGTATAGAGTAAAAGAGGCTCTGGTTATAAAATGACCACGTAGTTGATTAAACCTGCTTGAAGTACTTTTTTTTATTATGGCTAAATCTGTCTGTTGAGGACATTAGATGTAATCATCTAATGGGATTACTACCAGTAGTGAGATGCAGAGAAAGACAGTTGCAGACAACCCACACCAGACTGATGAGAAGCCACACACAGTATGTTGCTGATTCCAAATAAACTGTTGTTGAGGCTTAAAGTCTAAGCTTCTTTTAACCTAGAAATGCATTTGTGAAGATGAAATTGCAATTGATTTCTTTCTCTGAAAATCCCATCAAGGTTTTTTGTCATAGCATTTAAATCATGCACAGTCTAAAGCTGTTACTTTATTACATCTCAAGATTGTTTTGACGACTGAACTCATCCTTGCTTCAGCGACTCATTACAAACAGACATTACATTAAAAAAGTTACATCATTTTTGCATAATATTACAAAGTTAAAAATGATCTAAGAACAAAGTAGATTTAAAGTGAAATTAATGTGCCTGCCAGTGAGAAATGACAGATAATACCACATTTTTACATGTGTAATTTTCCTTAGAAGCAACAAGGACAAATCTCAGGGAAGTGGCGAGGGTAATGAGTTTCAGTTATGTCAGTATTGAAACTGCTATGCCCACTATCACTACTAAGCCTCTAAGCATGTCCAGGGTAAATCAGTTGCAAATACATCAAAAAGTTCATGAAGATGATTCACTTTGTGCCCCTTGATTTTTAGGATCTTAACAAACAGTAGCATATTTTTGACATAGAATGTCCAGTTCATACAAATTTTCAATTTTCTTCTTTATAATCCTTCTCATGTTTAACAATAGATGTTTCCTAGCAACATGAGTAGAGTTTCTGTCAGATTTTGAGACTAATTTTATTTTTTATGTTTACATCAAATGTACTACTGGCAGACATATAGGCAGAAAATCCCATATACCCAACTCAATATCTGAAAAAAAGTCCTCTCTTGGCTTCAGTTTCCCTTTAGTAAGAACTCTGACTGAGAATGTCTTAAGAGTAACACCAGTCATCCAAAGATATCCTTAGGTTAATTTCCCGGCTTGCAGAGAACCCCTCAACAAATATTTCAACCAAATAGCCAGTCATTAAGATCCATGTCAGAACAAGGCCCTTGCAGAAAAGAGGCATAAGCTACATGAGGTTAGACAGGTTTGCTAGCTAAAAAATGGTACAGGTTGAAAGTTTAAAGAGAGAGAGAGAAATGCAGAAAGAGACTCAAGTGGGACAGCAGTTGAGGCAAGCTCTCAGGCTGGAAACTACTTCCCTCTATCAAATATGTCAAGGGTAATAAGGAGATACACACAACTGCCTTTTCATAGGCCATTTCATACTTGCTTATCTGTCATTCCTCTCCTTTGTTGCTTTGAAAAAGAACTTCAGGGGAAAATCTCACTCCAGCTTGGCAGGGGCAAGCACCCCTATCACCCTTTCCCTTGGTAGATCACCTCAGACATTTGTTACAGCCCTATGCTGCTTGCAAGCTCTGCCTGGTACAATGATGAGAAGAGACCTTGACAGCCCTTCACTTTCCCAGTTAAGGTAGAGAGCAACAGAATCAGAGAATGAGTAAGTTTGGAAGGGACCTCTGGAGATCTTCTAGTCCAACCCCCCCTGCTCAAGCAGGGTCACCTAGAGCATGTCAGATAGGGTTGCATCCAGGCAGGCTTTAAATATCTCAAAAGAAGGAGACTCCACAGCCTCTCTGGGCAACCTGGTCCAGTGCTCTGTTACTCTCACAGAAAAGTTCTTCCTCATATTCAGGTGGAACTGCCTGTGTTTCAGTTTGTGCCTGTCGCCTCTTGTCCTGTTGCATAGCACTACTGAAAACAGTCTGGCCCATCTTCTTGACACCCTCCCTTCAGGTACTTGTAGACATTGATCAGATCCCCCCTCAGGCTTCTCTTCCCCAGGCTGAAGAGGCCCAGCTCTCACAGCCGTTCCTCACAGGGCAGACGCTGCAGTCCTCTGATCATCTTCATATCCCTACGCTGGACTCTCTCTTACAGGCATTGCTAGCAATTCCTTGTACTGGGCAATTTCTCAGAGCACTTGCATGTGAACAGAGTTGTACACAGAACTGCAGGGAAGACAGAAGTGACCAACTCTGTCTTGGCAGATGGAGTCAGTTAGATGGAAGTGACTGTAGCACCCCAACAAGGTTATCCCTTCATATTGTCCTACAAAAAGTCTAGTTTCAAAGACAGCATCCTGCCCAGACCATCTAGCTGTCACTTAGCAGTTGCTGCAGTTCAATGTGACTATATTAGGTATCAGTTCAAAAATGGTTCTAACCAGGCAATCTAAGGCCTGCAAAAGTTTTTTTAACCTACCCCTATAGCAAAACATTTAACTGAGCTAATTTATGAATTTATTGCGAGGCTGCAGGAAATACATTCAGGGGATAAGGAACGAGAGAGAAAACAAGGCCAAATTTATTTTCTGTACCATGATTAAAGAAAGAACTGTACATGCAATTCCAAACAAGCCTTGAGAACACAGTACCAGACCAAGTACAAAACCAACTGAAACATTTGCTTATAAAAGCAATAAACCAATACTTACTCATGTAGGAATATAAGAATACAAGATACCAGAGGGGTCATTTCTGCGTACCCAGTTCTGAAGTAAGGATCAAGTGCAATTGGTCCCATTGCTGCTTTATATACTCTACAAACATCTCTAAATTTATTGTGTGAAAGAAGAAGATGCATTCTGCGAATGACACATTCACAGATCAACAGAATGCATCATAAGCTTAAGGAAATGGGTGTTGCATCTGAATTATTTTGCAGTCCTCAAAAGTAGGACATCAGACCAAAAACTCAGGCAATAGAGTTTTTTTAATTATATATTTCATTATAACTTTTTAATTATAATGCAAAAATACATAGTGTATCATTAGTGAATTCTGCATAGCCAGTTATGAAGGCATCTGCCAAATTAGCTTGTTTAACTGCTCCCTTGCATAGCATAACATCTCTGCCTATGCTATCAAACATGAGAAGCTGTAAAAATTTCTTACGCAATCCTACACTTACTCAAGTACTTCCCTAAGGCTTCCACTAGTCCAATGTCCAGATAACACTAATCAGTGATTAGCTATCATTGGCTTGTATTTACGCTTTGGTTCCCCGGGGCAATCCTGTGTTTGTAACTGGCAGCAACTGCCAAAATTTAGATTTTCTCTAACAAAGAGAAAATCTTTCAAGATGACACTTCCAGATAACATGTCTAATATTTTATTACCACAACCTATTTATACATATATCCTTGTCCTAAGTCATCAAACAGCCTACTCTACAAAAGTAACAATCAATTAGAAAAGGTATGGATAGGATCATGGCTTCAGTAACTACTTGTTAGTAATGTACTAATTGTATTGCCAAAAGTAATTGATATTATCAACATTTCTTTACCACAGAATTAGCAGCTGGAAAGTACCCACAGCAATAACCTAGGAGGGTTTGGCTTTGCTTTCTGTTGGGAAACTCTAGTTCCTGTTGAAAAAAGCTGCTTTCTGAGTCATCTAGTGTAGGTTGAGGCCAAGAGATACAAAGGAAATTGCAAACTGAAAGGTTGGTAAATGCAGAGACACAATAGCCCTCAGACAGAAAGGGGAGGAGGCGTTCTTCTTTAAGAGTCAGAACAGGAATATATGATAACACTATCTATAGCTATAGGAGCTTGGATTTCCTACCCCCTCTAAGCTGATGTTTTTCTTTGTTTCAGAAGGACTGAAGGAAATCTGTCACAAACTGCAAGCACAAACAGCCACAGAGAGGCAGCAGCGTGCACAAGCTCCTGAAGAACACAGGGAAGCTTGGGAGCTCTGACCTACAATCTTCCCATTCCCCTTCAGCTCAGATCTTGCTACAAGAGCTCTTTCTTGACCGGGGTCATCATCCTCAGAGACAGGTCACATTTTGTCTTGTATCATTAGATGACTTATAGTCTTCAATACACCACACATCCTTGCAGACCAGGTGGTTCCCACTGGCAGTACCCTATCCTCTTGGCACTGCTATGAGGACAAAAGGGTAACGATTGTTCTCTTTTGTGGTGACAGATGTTAAATCTCTGCTAGAGCAGAGCACAGGAAGAAAGCTTCATCTTTACAACCAAAAAAACTCTTCCCATCTCATTCCATCATTGATTTTCCTTTAGTCTCACGAGAGGAACTAGAGCATCAGGGCATGAAAAAATCCTGAGCCATTGTGGGGAGTAGGTGGAGTTGGGCTCAGAGGTTTTATTCACCACTGCTAAGGTTTTCCAGCAGTCAACAACAGTGCTGTACCATGCAGTTGCCAGATCCACGGTCTAATGGGAGTCACCTAGAGCATGTTGCACAAGATCGCGTTCAGGCAGGTTTTGAATATCTCTAGAGAAGGAGACTCCACAACCTCTCTGGGCAAACTGTGCCAGTGCTCTATTATTTTACAGTAAAGAAGTTCTTCCTTTTATTCAGATCAAACTTCACGTTTCCGTTTGTGCCTGTTGCCTCTTGTCCTGTCACTTGGTGCTGAGAAGACTCCAACCTCATCCTCTTGACACCTTCCCTTAAGGTATTCATAGACACTGACAAGATCCCCTCCAAGTCTACTCTTCTCCAGGCTAAACAGGCCCAACTTTTGCAGCTTTTCCTCGTAAGAGAGATGCTCCAGTCCCCTAATCACCTTTGTAGCCCTATGCTGGGCTCTTTCCAGTAGCTCCATGTCTCTCTTGTACTAGGGAACCCAGAACTGGATGTAGTACTCCAGATGTGGCCTCTACAGGGCTGAGTAGAGCAGCAGGATCACCTCCCTCAATCTGCTGGCAACATACTTCCTAATGCACCCCAGGGTACTATTTGCCTTCTTGACCTCAAGGGCACATTGCTGGCTCATGGTCAACTTGTCCATCAGGACTCCCTGCTCCTTCTCCACAGAGCTGCTGGTCAACCTCTATCATGTAGTGGTGCATGGGGTTATTTCTCCCCAGGCGCAGGACCCTGCACTTGCCCTTGTTGAACCTCACGAGGCTCCTCTCTGACCAACTCTCCAGCCTGTCCAGGTCTCTCTGAATGGCAGCACAGCCCTCAGGTGTGTCAGCCACTCCTCCCAGTTTGGTAGCATCAGCAAACTTCCTGAGAAAGCACTCTGTCTCTTCATCCAGGTCACTGATAAGTTGAACAAGACAGAACCCAGTACTAACCCCCAGGGGACACCACTAGCTACAGGCCTCCAACCAGACTCCGCACCACTGATGACGACCCACTGAGCTCTGCCTTTTAGCCAGTTCTCAATCCACCTCACTCTCCACTCATCTAACCCACACTTCCTGAGCTTATCTAGGAGGATGTTATGGGAGACAATGTCAAAAGCCTTGCTCAAGTCAAGGTATACAACACATACTGCTCTTCCCTCATCTGCCTAGCCAGTCATGCTATCAGAGAGGGCTATCAGATTGTTTAAGCAGGATTTCCCCTTGGTGAATCCATGCTGGCTACTCCTGATCACCTTCTTTTCCTCCATATGCTTAGAGATGACATCCATGATGAGCTGTCCCATCACCTTTCCAGGGGTGGAGATGAGGCTGACCAGCCTGCAATTTCCTGGGTCTTTCTTGCCCTTTTTGAAGACTGGAGTAACGTTGGCTTTCTTCCAGTCCTCAGGCACCACTCCTGTTCTCCATGACCTTTCAAAGATGATAGAGAGTGGCCTAGTAATAACATCTGCCAGCTCCCTCAGTAACCGTGGGTGCATCCCATCGGGGTCCATGGATTTGTGGGTGTCAAGTTTCCCTAAATGATCCTAAACCCAATCCTCTTTGACCAAGGGAAAGTTCCTTTCTCCAGAATTTCTCCCCAGTGTCCAAGGCCTCGATCCCCGAGGACTGGCCTTAAGAGTAAAGGCCAAAGCAAAAGTGACATTCAGTATCTCTGCCTACTCTGTATCTTTCATCAGCAGGGTACCCATTCCATTGAACACTGGCCCTGCATTTTCCCTAGTCTTCCTTTTGCCACTTACGTTTTTGAAGAAGCCCTTCTTGTTATCCTTGACAACCCTTGCCAGATTTAATTCCAAATGGCCCTTAGCCTTCCTTGTTGCACAGTCTGACCACATTCTTATATTCCTCCTAAGTGGCCTGTCCCTTCTTCCACACTCTGTGTACTTTCTTCTTCTATTTGAGTTTTGCCAGGAGCTCCTTGCTCATCCATGCAGGTCTCCTGCCCCTTTACTGTAATTCACTCATGAAATTTGCTTAACACTTCTGGAGGAATTACTTGTACTGAGGATTTCCTACATCTTCAAGGAGCTCTTTCTCCATCTCTATTCTGAATTCCTGGGGCTGCCATGTCTTCAGTCAAGATGAAAGCTGACACCTAGGCTCCCACTCTTCAAACAGTAGACCGAGGGTGAAAAAAATGAAGATTTACTGTCTTGCTCATCCAGACCCTTGATTTTCTGATATAAATCGTGAATAAATATATGCTCCTAGTTACCTCCCAGGAAAAGAAACCTGAATATTGACAGACAAATGCAATAGGTTATGCAACTTTGCCAAACGAAAAGTAGTAATATGCAACTAATAGGAAGACCAAGACATTAACTGAGAGTCAGATTACTACTAAAATTAGTTGATGAGGATTACATAATTGATGCAAAACATTCAGGTACCTTTGCAGACATTCTAATAGTTGGATTCTAGCAGCTAGCAGCCTGAAAGCAAAGATATCATAGGTTCTAGCCAGACTAATACTCAACCATGTGTTCCAAAATTATTTGCTATTTTGGTTTGTCTATGTAAGTATTAGTTGCTAAACTTTATACTCTTCCGCTTCCTTGATTCACAGTGGAACCTGTCACTGCAATACTTCAAATGCTGTAAATTTACTAAATAAAATATCTAATTGTGTGGATTATTGGAACTGGTTCATTAATTAGACCAATGTTTGTTGATCAGAGTTTGAATTATATTTCAAAAAAGCCATTGTTTTAAAGTAACTAAGATTGCTTTAAAAAGGCATTAAATATTTATCTTTTTATATTAACTCAAAGTAACTCAACAGACATATGCCGAAATAGAAGACAATAAATCTACTAATTTTATTCCCTTTTAGTTAGTCTGCTCCTGAAAGTTATTCTTACATATCCATGTAATCAGGTTGAATTTAAGAATTCAGCATCACAGTATTCTTCCAGAGCAGGAAAAATGTCAGTAACCTAAGTACTTAGGTTTCTAGAAGTCAGTATGCAGCCTTGCTCACGTGCTAGGTGCTTTTTTGAAAAACAGACTCCCAGAAAGTATTTTGTAGAGATGCACTGACTCACAATCACTATGGAACAAAGAACAGTTGATTACCACTAGAAATAATAATCTTCAGCACAGCACATTTCATCAGTGAAGTTCTTGCGGTAATATAAACATGCACCTCAGTCAAAATAAAAATCTGAATAAATAGTGTTGGGCAGGGCATAATTTGTATTTGTGAGGTAGTTTTAGAAGAGTTTAAATTCTTTTCAAGCTTCCTTGCAGTTCAAAGCCCATCATTAACACAGACTTTGGAAACAACGGAGGACAGCCATGGTGGTATTCAGTGGTATTCCAGAATACAGCCACACTATAGGCAGCAAAAGGACCTGGAATGTGGAAGACACCTAAATGGCTTTTAAATTGACCAGTTGGTCTACACTGTAGCAGGCTACTTGCAGCATGACAGCATTGAACTATGGACATAACTATCAAACCCACACATGACCAGCTGAACTAGAACATGTGTAGTCCTGGGTTAGTAAGAGAAAGAACGTAAGTTTTAGGCACAGAATAGACAAGGGACTGTCTGAAAAAAATCACCACACAAGTCAGTGAGCTTACACACAGTCATCTTGCAGCCCAAGTCACTGTAGGAGCATAATTTTTGAGAGTCCCCATCACTGTGCATCTAAGTGACTAACAACCTGTACCTTCATGGAATGGTTAAAAAAAGAAAAGGTGAGTTTCAAGTAGAGTGGTTGTATGATTGTAAAGCAGTTCATTCATATTTGGCACTAAGTCAAGGGAACACTGACACATCAATGAATTTGCTTCTGAAATCTCTAAAGTAGCAGTTTGGAAAACTCTGGAAACAGAGAAACTGCTAAGTGTTAGACTAGATAAAAATACAGTGAGCATTTACTGGTCTACTTTAAGAACTAGGAGCTTTGAAGGATTTTGATTGGATTGAGTTGGCTGGCCAACTGAAAGATGACTTCTCCCACATTCCCTCTGCATTTTGAAAAATAAGCATTTGCAAGTATCTTTTTTGGCTTTTCCCAAACCTGCCATGAAAAAAAAAAAAAAGACAATTAGTTTGGTTGAGCACTATAGAAAAAAAAAATCAGTTACATTATATTACTGCACTTTCAGGATATTATATGCAGCCAGCACTGGATATGGTGTGCTAGGTTAAATGATTAAGAATCTAACAGCTAAGACTGTCTCAGTAAGATGCTACTAGGAAAAGAACCCTCCAGAGCCTCTAGTCTAGATTTATCTTCTCTGGCTTCAGCAATTGCCTTAGATAACTTAAAAGCTTGTGGAATAAAATCATTTGGAATAGGGGGGGAAGATTATCAAACCCGCTCTTAATAGTCTTTCACCCCAGAAGAGGCACCAGACACTGCCTTTTTTTCCACATAAACTAACAAAGCTGTTGGATTTTTCCAGCAAGACTTGTGAACACTTTCTTTTGACTGCTACTGCCTTCACTGCTTCCAGACTTGGCAATGGCACTACGTTCATGCCTGCATGCCAGACATTATAAACTAGAATCTCCCTTGTTACTTTTATTCAATTTATTTTGCATCAAGAGCCCCACCCAACAAGTTGACCCCAGGGAAATCCACACAATACACTGAAATACTATACTAGTAAGACTCCTAATCCTGAGCTCAAAGACAGTGCCATTGACAGCCATTAGCACCGTCCCTGACAGGACTGCAGAGGGAACGATACACCTTTTCAATAGGTGGTATTTAGCAAGAAGTTACCACAGGCAGTGCGTCAGTACTTAAGAGCAGACTAAGCAGCATCAGAAACAGGTGTCCTACAAGCCTTATCAAATACTCGCAATCAATATTAGATTGGATTTTAGCTTAATCATTAGCAAAGATGAACTTCTGTTCAGGCGGATAGGATTTTAACATTTAACAAAGATTGTGGAAACACTATCCACAGAGGGCAACTGCTTAGAATTCAAGAATTGAATGGTGTAAAAATGATTAGATAAATCAACCCAGGTCTCAGCCTCCAACATATTAGTGCAGTTCACAGAAGTCTACGAAAACTTGAAAGGTGATAAAATTAGCTAGTGGGCTTTAAAAACATGAATTACCAGAAGGAGAAAAGAATGTCTATCTTCTTTTTTTCTTGCAGATAGAGACTACAAAGATTTCAGCAGAATAGTCTGGTAAGAAGTAAACTCCAAATAGATTCTGTGAGACCAGCACAGTCAAATTCAGTCAGCTGTGAACCAAGCTGAGGAACATGTGCCACTCAGGCACTCCACAAAAGGGATACACCTTGAATTTTTTGCATCAGTGTGAGGAAGATGGCATTTCAAGGCTGTACGTAAAAAACACAGACCCTGCCAAATTAACATTTGACATAGCTGTACATCACAAGATCATCAAGAATGGCTGAGCCTAATTACTCAAACATGTTATCAAGTGTTTTTTTTCAAGAAACACCAAGCAGGTTTTTCATATGATACTTCTGCAGATTTTAATATATTCACATATGAAAACAGCCATTTCAGTTCACTGGAAACAGATTTTTTTTTTTTTAATTTTACCATAAAAAGGCAAAATAAACTCTTTCACTATAACATTATAGCTTTTAATATTCCTGAGCTGCATTTTAGAAGCAACAGTATTCTTAAATGGATTTAACAAGAGACACTGCAGCCTTACTTTCCAACACTGCAAGTAAAAATAATTTAGCAAGAAGGCCTTTTTTAAAAGCTAATTGCTAGCTCTGTATGTACCTGAAAAAATGCTTCAAGTGACTCTCTGCCATCTGAAGTAATTACAAAGCCAAGTCAGTCAACAAAACAACAGAACAACTTTTCAACTATTTTACCACTGCTTCTTACTTCCCATATCAGTGTGCCTTTCTTACATGGAAAGAATTGTTATGTAAATGGCATTACATGCCAGAGTAATTTGGGCCACAAAGTTTGGCACCATGCAGATAAATGAAGGAATCGTAGCAGTTTAAAAGATATCCTGTGCATCTGTATAGTCAAATTTTAAGAAAAATACAAAAGTACAGCTCACTGGCTCAATCAGCAAAACCTCTACTTTGTTACATGCGATTTCATTGAGTGCACCAGAAAGCATTTTATACTAAATCTGTGTGTATGCAACAGCTCATCATGCCTGGAGCTCCTATAACTGGCATCCATGTACCTTTTGATCCCAATTAGGGGATGAAGAGATGAAAAACTAAATGAACTAAAAAAAAAAAAAAAAAAAAACAAGAATTGAAAATCAAGAAAACAAGTTGGCTTTTAGCACTATAGGAACTCAAGCACAGGTGGCTATACCTACATTATGGGAAAAACTTAGACAACAAAGCACAAAAACTTCAACAAAATCAGGTATCTATTTTCTTGGTTTCAGGAACCAGATGCAAGTTAGACACTGGTTGAAACTAGTGTTTTCTATAGTAGTCACACTGATGAGGTCTGGTTTAGAACTTTCTGGCCTTTGTGTCCAACCACAGCCTTTCCAAATGGCCGAGGCCTCTACTATCGACTCCAAGTACTTCTTTGTTTACTCAGTGATCTCCTCCGATATCTTCGTTTCCTGCTGACACTTCTACGACTACGACTTCTCTCTCTTTTGTCCCTTCTACGTTCCCTACTGCGAGTTCTTCTATAACGGGAACGTCTGGGGCTTACACTTCTTCGTCGAGGACTATAGCTTCGTCGAGGACTGTAACTTCTGCTAGAGTGTTTATAAGATCTCCTTTCTTTCCTGTGCTTTTCATCCCGGTAACTCATATCTCTTCTGTGTTTGCTCCTCTCTCTTTTACCCTTACCCTCATCAGTGTTTATGCTGCTACATGAACGGCTCTTTCTTCTCCTTGACTCTGTGCTACGTTTGCGCTGCTCACAGTGCGAGTCTTTCCTGCAGGTATTCTGGTCATAGCTGGAGACACTCTTCTGCTGCTGCTGGTTATTAGCAGGAATACATGAAAGCACTCCTGAACTTCTTTTCTCAGAACATCTCTCAGAGTTTGCAGTATGAAGTTTCTGGTCTTCCTTGACATGACCTCTGTCATGAATATTGCCATTCAAGTATTTGCATTGAGTATTTATACTCTCAGGGGATACTGCTTTTCTCTGACAGCCTGGAACCACTTTGCCTGCAACAGGTTGTCCTGAGGTAGAAGTGATGCAGCTGGACGACACAGTATGTGGAACACCACCAGCAGTTTTCAGCATACCAGACTGAGATGCTTCTGTTTCTTCTTTGTTTTGATGAGCTGCATCCATTTTCTTGCTCAGAAGATTGTTTAGTAGTTTCTCCCTCAGTTCCTTTTCTTTTCTCTGCAATCCTAGTGCTCTCTCTTTTTCCTCTTCCACACGTCTGAGTTCAGCCTCCTGTAGCTTTCTTCTCTCCTCTAACTGCTGAAGACGGATCTTTTCTTCATTATGTTCCTGCTCCAAAAGCTTTACTGTCTGAAAGATAATCAAAAGGAAGGTGAGAGTAAATGAGAAAGTATTTGTAAACCTACTGGTCTTTCCAAGTTGCACCATAATATGAAGGCAGTAATTTGGTAATATAAAATGTCTTACATAAAAAACTTAATCTCTCAAAATAAAAATGTCCCCGTGCTCCCCCCTACAACAAAAAAAAGAATGCTCTAACATACAACCGCTTTTAGGGGAAATATTAGTATTAATCCATAATCTCTTGTGTTAAATTCTTTTGGCAATTTCACAATGCAAAGATTAAAGAGCCACAAAGACCAAGCTTTATCTGACAAGTGTAACACACAAGCTAGAACAACATATGAAATTTGAAGTTTGAAATACATTTCTCAGGGTCAACACTTGAAGGTGTTAGTCAAATTTAAAACATAAATTTCTCTTAGAGCTCTGCAGTCTGTGATTTACAGACCACTTTACAGTGTGTCCAAAAAAATGGAACAATTAAACACATGCACCTTATAAAAAAAATGATTTTCATTTTGTCAACCATTTTAGAAGCTCATAATGCTAAAAAACAAGGTATAAAAATTTCTTTTTTATTCTGCCCCAGACAAACTGGCTCAGTGCATTCCTCAGAATTCTGGGAGTGAATGAAACACATGACTATTGCATCAGTCTATTTTACAACTAGAAAGTTACAGCAGCTGCAGTGTATTTCTTCCTTCTCCTAGCATATAACTGGCCACATAACACCATATGAGCTCTAATTCAAAACTAGTCCTGAGATACACTGGCATCAAGAAATATAACTATGTTTTGCCACACCCTTTTGCATTACTACAGCAAAAATACTTAACATGCATTACACTATCTCAACATGACTTCATAGTCTTAAGTAAATTATATCCTGTTCTAGGGAAAGACAACAGCAATACCAATGGAGAGAAAGGATTGTAACATTCAAACCCTTAGCTGACAGTACTTTTTGTACAGAAAAACGTACATTCCGCACATTTTCAAACATCAACTAATGAAACTTCATTCTCTCTAACCAGAAAGAATACTTAATGGAACAGCTGAAGGTCACAAAGGAAACACCATCAAAACTGAAATTAGAAATTGGGCATTTCACATCTTATCCTCTGTGTTTGATTGATTTTACCATGCTTACACATTCTTATTCTGGACTTGAGAGCATGCCTGCCAGTTAGTTTACATGCTGAAAAAAGTTTTTCAGGACTATAGGCTCAAGTTCACTCCTCACTTTACGTGCATACGCATCTTTTAGAAAGGGAGAAATACTATTTCACTGCATGGCTTTGTGGTCTAAGGAATAGCAGTCGGAGAGGCACTAAGTCTGTTGTTTAATGAATAGCACTCTCTCTGCTCCTCCCTCAAGCCAATAAAAGGCTTTGTTCTCCTGTGTTCTTAATTAGCTTCTGAAATAAATATTGAAGTTACCTTTGCTCTGCTTAGCAGTTCTGCAATTAGTCTAATGGACTGAAGATTTCTCTGAGCTAACAGGAGCTTCCTTTCTTCTAGCTTTATCTTCTCTTGCAGTTTTTTCTGTTCTTCAGCTTGTATTTTTTCAAGTTGTTTTTTGTTTCTTCGAACTTCACGATCTTTCTGTTTCTGCTCTCTCTTGCGCAACTTTTCTTCTCTTTTTTTCTCTTTCTCATACTCTTCAAGTTCTCTTTGCTTCCTAAAAAGAGATTTGTATTTTTACTTTTTAAACAATTACTTATGATGGTGAAATAAACATAATTATCAGCCTGTCAGTATTTTTAAAAAAGTTATAACCAAATATGAAACATGGCTAAAACAAAAATATATTTTTTTAATTGATTAGATCACAACAGTGATGCATCAGGCAGCTATGCAATCAATCATCAACAGGAAAATTAAAAACGAAGCCAACTAAATGTATGGGGTGCTGTTTTTATTTCAGTCATTAACACAATACGGTAGCTTATGCAAAAGACTAAGGATTTTGAAGTCAGGTGTTAAATGATGTAATTTTTAAGAATATTCAGTATTTTGCTGATTTAAGATTTCCAAATGAACATAAGCACAGTGATAACCTCAATAACCTTACTGAGAAAGTAGTTTTGCTTCAATATGAAGTTTACATCAAACTTTCTGAAAGTGTTTAGTATCTAAAACCTAGGCAATAAGAATTTGTACACATCAAGGCAACTTGGCACCATACAATCTCTGAAACAATTTGCTCTGTTTAAGTTTATATTCTGAATATCTCTAGCTGTCTTACAGAATTTGCAAACTCACATACATTGCTCACATAATATATTGTAAAATGTACTTATAACCTACCCATCTCCTGGGAAGAAAACATCAATGTCATGAGCAAATAGGCTTTATAATAAAAGCAGTCTAGGAAGTTACTTATTAGTAGAACTAAGGCATAATTTTCTATTTTCCATTTACAATGCACATGATCTTCAAAACTATATGTATTTAATTTTCCAGCTCTTGGGGTTACATTTGCATACACATAAGTTGTTTTCTTAAAAAAAAAAAAAAAAATCTTGTTTACAACTTTATCTCCAAGTCCAGTAATCCCTGAACTCTTCTTCCTCAGAAAGATCACACTGTTCTCACCCAGGTTTAAGTGCTTCACTTCAGCAAATGTAGCAGAATTGAGCTTAGAGATAAAACAACTTCCAAGCAGTGGAACTTTCAAGCAGCACAGCTTGCAGTCTTGTAGCCTCAGAAATCCAGTACAAGCCAGGGTCTGAAAACTGAATTCCTCTCACCCTTACAAGTAGTCCCTTCAGGTCAGGTAGAAGCACATTATGGGACAGCATATGGAAGTTCGTGCTGCTTCTACCTACGCAGAACTTTTCAGAATTTAGAAGACTTCAGCCTTCAGACCTGAAAATTCAGTGCTAGCCTTACTAAACTCATTTTAGAAAAAAAAATCATTAACCTGTATTATAATCACGTCTATTTTGCAGGGGCGATACGCTTGTAAGACTTACGGAAAGCAAACTAACTATGCTGGTGATGTAATCTGTCAATAGTTAAGCGATATTTGCATGCAGACTAACAAAGAACCACAGTTAATAGCTAACAAAAATCCCAACAAACCTTTTATTTTCTAATGCAACTCAGAAGCAGAGGTAAGCAAGCAGCAATCTTGTGATCTTTTTGCCACATGTTAAGAAAGTGAATTATGAATTATGAACTATCTTGTAAATAGTGGAAAAACCTGAGATTCCAATTATTGCAAGGTAATTAATAATTGTTTTTTTTATTCCCTTTTTATATAATTTTACTACTGATTCCTGCATAACTGGTGATATAAAAAAGCAAATATTAGCCACTACCTTTAATAAGACAAACTAAGAGGGCTTTATAACTGTTTGCAAATATATTTTGCGAAATTACTTATTTTATTGGAAAACTCAAAAGGCAACTAAGACAACGGGTTACTTTACATGGGATTACTAGAAGACACAGGTATTATGATAAGGGCTATTTAATTCAACTGAAATGCTGAAATTAGTTTTGGTCACCTCAGCTCCAGGTTACACTACCTACAGCCTGAAAAAATACACTGCAAATTTGCAAAAACTTACATCATTTAAACACAGATGTCCACAGCTACTAGATACAAGTGCATTTGAAAGAAAAGATGTGGAGGAGAAAATAGGTAATTTTTGAGAATTAGAAGTCTGCCTTTCGACATTAAGTTTCATTAAAAGGTATTTCTGAATTAGAGTCCAGATGACCTGGACTTTATCTTTTTTTTATGCTGAAATTATAAATTCTTTTAAGTCAATAAATGTATTTTGTGTCAGAACACTCAAGATAAAGGGCTCTTAAGTATTATCCTCAAAGACGACTGTGATTTTCATTTAGAAAGTGAAATTAAAGCTAACTGTACACACTTGCTTATTGCAGTGTTTCCAGATCTATAATATTTTCATTATACTTAACATCAAACTACAGACTACATTTATTAACTTAATTACTACTGCCATCTTTATTTGCTTACTATAATTGGAGCTTTGTAATACAGGCTTTCAGAAGAGCTTTAAAGATGACAACTTCCTTTGAAAAAGAAGTTCTCCTGTTAACAAGTCTGTACTTATACATTTACAGTATCATTAAGAAACAGTTTGCTTTATTATGAAAAATATATCAGAGTGAAAAGCAAGAGTTACCTTTCTTCTTCTTTTTGTTTTTCCTCAGCTTCTTTCTCTTTACGTTTTTGTTCTTCTCTCTGCTGTTCGAGCTCCTGAAGCTTCTGCCTTTCAAGCTGGCGCTTCTTGATCGATGCATCACTCAGGTGTTTTGTTGAATCAAAAGAAACCTTTATAAAACAAAATTCAAACCAGTGTTAAGTTGACAAAAACCAACCAAACAACAACAACAAAAAAACAGACCCCTAAAACAATACAACAACCACATCTCTGTCTAGTAGAAAGATATCAAACCACAGGACACATACCATCAGAAATGCAAAAACTGCTCCAAAACAGAGGGCACTCCAGAGCGCTACAGACACCGCAAACTGTCTCTTAATTTAAATGTCTGCACACTAGCACAATTAGGTACCAGCTTACACTTTTTTGTGTGTCTTTTAAATGTAAACTCTACACGGTTTAGGCCCTGGCTGGCTAACGGTTTCAGCTCGTCAGAATAAGAACACAGTTCTCTCAATTCATGTATATAATTGAGGACTGTGCAGTACTAGGTAGGACTGGGCCTTAAAAAGGTCTCCCTTTTTGTGTCACACTGTGATCCTTAAGTTCAGTAGGAGGAGGGAAAAAAAATTCTAAAAGATTTAACATCTGGTTTAGCACCTCCCTACCAATTTTAACACAAAGATTCCCAAACTGAGGTATGCTGTGCTGTTGTTTGAAGCCACAGGTTTGAGATAATAGGAATATAAGTGAAAGGAAGGATAAGTATCTCTGGACTGTAAGACCTGGGCCTTCTAAAACCTAAGAGCACACCCTGGCCCTGTTCGATCATGTACTGGAACAGGATCTCAGGGCACCATTACACTCTCGGTGTCCCGACTTCCCATACTAGATATCAACTACGTGCAGGCAGGCAGGGATCTGTAGGCCGACAGACCCCCTCGTCAGTGGAAGACATGAACCATGGGGTGCAGCACAAAGAGTATGTACTCCACAGTGTAATTCATTCAGATTGTATCTAAAAGGATGTTCCACTAACAGGCTAAAAAAAAGGTAAACAGTTGGAAGGATCATACAGCACTGTATCCTCCTTGTATGAAGGAGATCTGTCCTGACAATGCAGTCACAAACATTGCCCTCTCTTTCCTATCAATGCCCAGGGCAGCTGCCAGGAAGCATTCTTCCTCCTGCATGGGCAAACTAAAACTGGGGACCCTGATCCAGTGCATAAGTGACAGTCTGAATTTCACATCCCCTTGAAAATGAGAAAGTTAAGGCCTAAAGAATTCTGCACTCCAGCTGACAAGTGCTGTAACAAGACAGATTATAGAATTATAGTAGACAGTAGTATTACAGTACTTAATAATATAAAACTTACATAAGCATTTACATGTTCCCATATTATAAAAAGAAATTGTCAATTTTTTTCCTGAAATACATGATTTGCAGAATGACTACTAAGCCCACTGAAATAAGTAAGCAAACATTTCACTCAACTGATATGTAACTGGGTGGACAATCTCCAAGCATATCAGAACAAGTCTTCTTTAGGCCATACTTTCATAGATATTACATCAGAAGAGACCGTGTTGTCCTCTCCTGTCATAGTTCTGTTTTCTAAGACAATGGGATCACATAAAAAGAAAAGATCTAGAAACCTCGGTATAAAAATACTACGAACTCGACATACTGCATTCACCAACTATGCTACAGTTTAACATGTGTTTTATTTATTTATTTTCGCCTTTCTGTACATGAAGTACAGTAATCATGATTAATGGTGTATCCCACAGGTCTTACAGGCCAGAGGCCATTAAACTTCAGAGTGCTGACACTTGTCTGATAGACCTCACTATCAATGCAGGAGGCTGTGAATTTCTCCCCCAAAATTTCCATTTGTGGTGTACACAATTCACTTAAGTCAGTCTTCTAGCAAAATATGTCTGAACTTATTCAGAATTAAAATTTAAGTGAAATGACAATACTTACAGATACATATTAATTTTCAAAAACCACTAATCATGGAATTGAACAAGTCATGTTTATGGATTCGGTCCTTTAGCAAAATAAGCAAAGGAAAATTGAGCAAAAACATCCCACAAAAACAAAATAAACCCACTTCACCCATTTTATGTCTAACAGAATACATTTTTCTTCTTGCTGTCCTTAGACATGCATTCCATAGAATGTTAAAAGGAATTCTATTATGACTGTTCCACAGGACTTCAGCTGTATTTGTTCTTTAACACGGGTTATCACATACAAGCCTGCAGTTCTCACCTTTATATTGCAAGCCACTGCTTTGCCATCATCGCCTTTGTACATCAGCTTCATCCCACGCAGGGCATTCATGGCCTTAATGAAACCTGCATACTCCCGATATTGAACATAAGCTTCAAAGTTTAAATGGCCTCCAAAACTGAAAGTGTGAAAATTTCTGCCAGTCATTTCTTCTCTGTAAGGGTCCAGCATAGGTATGTCCACATTACGTATCTCTCCAAATTTCTTGAAGACTTTTATAAGAATTTCTTCACTTGGCTTTTCTGAACCAGAATCCTTTGCTGCAAACCATTTACAAGGTAAGCCCTCCAAATGAATAGTATCTGGTCTTTCCCCTGGCAAAGTTTCATTCATATCTTTTGCATCACGAAAAAATGAGTCCCAGTCATGTCTGGTAGGAAAGTCAATCTTATATTCTGCGGCACGGACTTTTAAAATGTCAGAGAAGCCACTCAGCTTTATTGTTTTGCCATCAAGGCATGCCAGAAAAGACTTCACCAAACTTTTGTTTTCAACTTCTCCTTCAAATCGGATGAAATCCATTGTGCTTTTAGAAATCCGCAGAGTGGAAAACTGATGAGTTTGCACCATACTTTTCAATCTTTCCATCACTTCCCAGTTCGAAATGGATTTTCCTGGTTGTTTCAGCTGAGGAAGTGCCACACTGATGGTCATTTTTGTAATGGGTTTAAGGTATAACCCACAAGGAGCACAGAGCTCTACAGCTTCTGATGTATCATGAACTATCGTTGCAGCAGCCATAACACAGAAAAAGCATAGGATAAAAAGAATAAAGATGCAAGTTTAAGCTGTAGGCCAAGAAATGTCAAATATAACAGCCCTTATACATAAAAAACTTAACTGCTTGGACATTTAACCATTCTTAAGTAAAACCAATGTCTCTTAATATAAAAGTCAATTACAGAGTTAAAACTGAGTAGCACAAGCATTTTAAATTACTTTATAATCATCTGAGCCCATAATAATTAAATCTCAGTAATGCCTCAGAAAAAAAAAAAAAAAAAAAAAAAAAAACAAGAAGCCGAGGTCAATCTAGGAATAAATGAAGTTGGTATGCGATGGCTCAGAGAGCAGCTACCGTCTTTTCAGGGAGGAAGGCACAGGAGGAGCGATGCCACACGGCCTCCGAGCCTACTGAGCAACAGACAAACCACAGCAGATTAGCGCTGCGGACGGACTCCACGCTCTCCGGCATAAAGACTCGTTAGGAATCTGCAATGAGAGAAGAACACCGCCTTTATTCCAGCCAGAAGCCTCACGCCCGGCTGCGCAACGAGCCGCCCGCTCGGGCAGACGGGGCCCGCGGCCAGCGGAGGAGGCCGCAGCTCCGGCGCGCCGCGGCCGCCGCTGCCCCCTCCCTTGCCGGCCTCGCGGGGGAAGCGAGGCGCCTCGCCGCGCCGACCCGTCCCGTAACCCGGCGGCGCGGCCCCGCCACCCTCCGACGCCCACGGGGAGACTCACCACAGCCGGCGCCGTGGCGGACCCACAGCAAACGGCCAGCGCGCCGCTGCCGTCCGCCCACCCGCCGCCCCCGCCGCGCGCGCCGCCAGGCCAGGCCAGGCCAGGCCAGGCTCAGGCCAGACCCGCTTCCGCTTCCGCATACACCGCGAGCGTCCCGGCTGGCAAAGCGGCGGGGCCGCTCTCTATGGTAGCGCCGGGGCCGCCGCGCCAGCGGGCGACACCTGGCGGCGGGGCGGGGGCGGGGCGGGGGCGGGGCGGGGCCGCGCGCGCGCAGCGCATGCGCAGTCGCAGTCGCGCTGCTGCCACCGGGCAGGGTGGGCTGCTTGTGATGGCGGTTTGTGTATGTCTGCGGGTGTTTAAACGAGGCCCTTTCAGAGGAAAGAGGCAATTCCCGGGAAGGACGGTGGCTCAGGGAATGGGGTCCTAAGGCTTCCCTGCAAGCGTTGCTTTTGCGTTAAGGCATATAGGAACTGTGTTTCTGTTCCATTGCCCAGTTCTCTAGACAGAGGGAAGGATCGTGCCTGTTTTGCCTCTCTGACCTCCTTTTCTTTCTCCAGCTGTCACCCTGCTGGTAGTGAAAGCTTCAGCGCCCGTTTTCTGTTTGCTCTGGAAACTTACAGGCAAAATGGCTCCAGTGCTTTTCTGTGGAAAACAGGTGCTTGCTTCATGCTTTCCCTCTTAGGGAAAAGCCAGCTTTAGCCAGCCTCCCATGGATAATTGGTGCTTTTCTGGAAAAAAAGAAACCAAACCCTGTATAAAAGTCTCAAAAATCAGCAAGACACAATTTGGTTGTATAAACGCAGGTGCCTAGTGCTATTTAGGATACTGAGCTACGTATACAGGGCTAAAAATTATACCGCATAACCTACAGGAAACCTGCCGATACTGATGTGCTATGCTGATAACTTAGAGCATCCCAAATGGCTATAGGTATACATGCTGAGACAAGCAAATTGAACCTTCAGTATCATCTCAGGGGCTGAGGGGTCTGGGGCCTCCTTGGCCTCTGGCTGCTGCTTCAGGAGGGTGCGAGTCTTCTCAAATCGTGGGTTGACAATATCTCAGATACCCTAGGGCACCTCAGTAGGTGCCAGATCCTCTTACCAGAGAACAGAATCCTGCCCCTAGTTCATAGGTAGACATCTAGATGTAGGCATCTGACTTCAGAGGTCTTAGTCTTTAGCTGCATCACCTCCTTGGTGTTCTCAATATTCAGGAATTGTTCAATCAACTGGCATATGCATGGAGAAAGAGATGGAAAAAGGAAATGAAAATATATAAAGTATTGATGTGTGTTTATATAATTATTCACTACTAAATATATTCAAGGCATACAAAGTATCACAGAGTGGGTAAGACTGGAAGGGACCCCTGGAGATCATCTAGTCCAACCTCCCTGCTCAAGCAGAGTCACCAAGAGCATGTTAGCGTTGTATCCAGGGGGTTTTGAGTATCTCCAGAGAAAGAGACTCCACGACCTCTCTGAGCAACCTGTTGCAGTTCTCTGTCAAAGGAGGGCTCATCTAGGACTTGAACCTGGGACCTCTCACATCCTAAGCAAGGATCATACCCCTAGACCAATGAGCCAGGCAAATACCTAGTGTCTTGAATGTGCCCACTTCCTTCCCTGGTCCTCAGTTTATGTTAGTGCAAAAAGGGATTTAAATTGTAGTAGTGTGGCAGGAGACGGCTGTCTGTTCTGTGCTCGTCTGGTTTTTATATCTGTTTTGCCCAACATACAAATGAGGTAAAGAAGTTGATAGGCCAGCAAAACCTGAAATACAGGATTTTTATATGGGCTTATACTATTTTACAGATAATACAGCGTATCAAAACTTCCCACTGTAGTTTTACCATCAGAGGTTTGCTCATACTTCATAGCAAATAAGGGATGCAGAAGTTTCCCCTTGGCATGGTGCAGCACATATGCACAGCAGAGGTCTTGCTTCCATTTGCTCTGTCACTGCCCTCCAATTACATGATTGCATATTCTTGACCCCAGTTTCAGCACTAGGACTATAATGGCATGTCCCTACCTACCTCCCTCGATTTCCTGCTGTGCATCCCTAGCCCATAAGCAGATAATGCTTCCAGCCTCCTGACATCAGCCAGTGACTTACCCATTCTCTCCACATGGCCTTGCTCCTCCTCCTACAGCAGATCAAAGCAGGCACCTGATCACATCTTAGATAATCTCCCACAGGCTGAGAAACTGGGACTGCAACTACTTGTGGCAGCAGACTGGTGATAACCACTGTGTGGAAATAATGACTCCAAGTCTAGCTCAAAACACTCAAAACAGGAAGTTACTACCAATCCAGCAATCCCCGTGAGACCTCTGTTGTTGTGTGGAGGTGTTATTTCACATCACAGATGCTGATAACTGCTGATCCTCCTCTGATTTCTTGTATGGAAACATTAATTCCATGGTCTAGTTAAGTATTCGTACAAAGACCAAATGAGAAGCTATTGCCACTGTAAGCATCTTAAAATAGCTCATGTATTATAGTTTGAGAATACCTGCACGGTATATCAATATTTTCTCTTAAAATCTCAGAAGTTCATTTAGGAGTGCACAAAGCAGTCACATTCCAGGTAGTTTCACAAGGAGTGGAGTGAGATGGTATGTATTGCAACAATTTTGTATCCTGTGCCTGAAAAGTTACAAAATACGAGAATTAAGGTTTTCCATGTTGTGCTACCAGGCATAACCATAACAACTTTCACAGACTATTTTTCTGATATACTCTGGGCTGAAAGGAATGTTACAAGTATATAACATAGTAGGAGAAAGAAAAAAGGAATGCAGATTTATATTTAATAATATTTTAAAGGCTGTGGACAAGAGGAAACAGTTGAAATGTATATAACATTTTAAAAAGATAGAAAAGAAAATCAGTTAAGCACCAATATTGCCATGTGGCAAGGATAAACTTTCTATCTGCACAAATACAATTGTGCAGATGTGTATTATTGTTTGTTTTATAAACTATGTTGAGATACCTAAATAACTGAGTGAAATTGCTCCCTTCAGGTTTCAGCGTCTGAAACGTACAAGTCCGTAAAGCAAGGGTATTACATATACCTGTAAGAGAAAGGACAAACAGGCAAGGTAAACATCAGGAAGTGACAATATCCAAGCACAACAGTGCAGTAAACCTGTTTTTCACTGTAGCATGTTCCCTTTCCCCAACTCTGACAAATATGTTGTGCTACAGACTTGAAAAATGTCTTGTATGTCTAAAAGCATCTGTCTTTTTTCAACTCCAGTGGATGGTCTAATGGCAGATAACACTTCTACCTACAGACCTTGTCTCATTATATCTTTAGAAGTCACAACTACAACACTCTGAATCCCTTAAAAGTTCACTAGAGGGAGCCCTTGTTATTTATTATATATATTAATATATGTATATAAATATACATAAAATATATCTATATATGTATCCACAAACAATTAAAATAAGCTATATACAGCAGATACATGAATACAAAACTTAGTCTTAATGAATACAAGCAGGTTGTTCTGCTTTTCTTGCAGGAGGATACAATTCTCCTTACTGTGCTTGGTCTTATCTGCCTACTTGTTCTACTGTTCATTCTGTACAACGCTCTTACCTTTACTGGTCACTTGTGGCAATGAATGTAAGAAGTTACATGTGTAATACATAAAGTGGCAGTGCTGCTTCCATTCCTTCTAAGCTGCTTCTTCTCTGAAAAATACCAAAGAAGAAGAGCTCTTTTAGTTTAGAACTTGGATGCTTCTCTTTGAGACTGATTTATCTTAAGTGATCATCTAAATTTTCTCTGCTGTATGAAGTCCAGAAATACTGCTAGTATATATATTTTTAGAAACAGCTACAGTACTATTCTTTGATTACTTTCAATATGATTTCTGTTTTCTGTTGTCACTTAACAGAGAACATCTCTTTGCTCTCCTACTAAAAAAAAAAAAAAAAAAAAAAAGATTCACTGTGCCATTGAACTGTTTATGGATAGTAGCTGGAGGTGGATGCAGCAACAGCACAGAACGCTTGGATTAATAGATTACATAATCATTGAAGAGAAGTAAAAATGCTATTTTCAGTCTTTAAATAGCCTCTACCCACAAAACAAAATTAAGTCCTAATGCCCTGAAGCCCCTAAATTGGTAGGAGCATAGAAATGCAAATGAATGCATTGTTTTATTTTCTATGGCAAGAAACAGTTCTGTTTGTTTCCACAAATCGTTCACTTCGCTTTCATTTGCTCTGCTTGATATATATATATATATATATATATATATATATATATTTTATCTAACTGGATGCTGTGTGTCAGTAAAAAGTGTGAGTATGAATGTCTGCCTTGGGAATAATACATATCATTGGAAGTAATTATCTGCTGATTGGGGCAATTTCAACTAAATGGAATTAACCATCACTTCCTGTGACTGGTTCTCCACAGGCTTAATTGTTGTATTCTATTTAACTAAGTAGAATATGACAATATATAAAGACAAGTTTACTGTTTTTTATCTCATCTGTATAGCAGGGAATTTGTCTTGTTATCACAGATTAAGAGTATTCAATGCAGAGCAGGGTGGTTTTTCTAATTTATCTCGATACACAGTGCTTACTAGCATCTATGTTTCAATTAATATAAATAACAAAAAAACCCCACTTTTTACTTCTGCGAAAGAGGAATTAGCATCTGCAGCAGAACTGATTTTTGAGCTGTCTGGCTGAGCCATAGCATGTGGTAGTCTGTAAAACATATATGTTAGATTCAAGTTGTTAAGTCACATTGTATTACGCTTTCAAGCGAGATTTATTTTTTAAATAGTTCTAGTACTATGATGTCAGATGCACTACTGATTATTTCAATTTTATACAGGTATTCATGTGAGATACTTTCAAATACTGTTATTTCAGACTTCCATAGCTATAACTTCCAATATAAGTCTAAATCGAAAAGATTAGGGTTCTTTTGTCCTTTTTGCCTTATCTATTCAGAGGAAAATACTTGAATATGATCCAAAGTAAGCATTTTAAATTTCCCACATAGTTACATATTAATACCAGTCATAAAAGAGTTTGATCTTTTATGTACACTTTTTAAATGCAAAATCTTTCTTAGCAATTCATGAACTGAACTGCAAGAGCTGTTGGCCCATCTATTTGTTTCTGAAGCAGAAAACAGCAATGGGTTAATACCAGTAATCCTCCACAGAACACATTTCTCCTTTGAGAAGGGGAAGAGTGGCATAATATCCAGTACTAGTGCAACTGGTGGCATTCCAGATATTTTTCAAAACAGATGAAATTAGATTTTCACAATCCTAAATCTATGAATTTCTGAGAAGTTTTTAAGCAGATAAGGTTCCCTCTGTAGGTTCAAAACTCCCATTATGTTTCACCTAATCCTGAAAGACTGCAGATGTTTCAGTAAATCTGGCATAACTACAAATAACTAGAGTATCATTTCCATGTTTTGGTGACCATGCCTGTATGCAGTGCTGCTTCCCAACACCCACATTGACAGAAGTCAGGTGAATCAATGGTAGAAGGCTGTGCTGTGTTTTTGTTCTTACTCCTTTTGCTCCTGGCAATCCTTCTTCCTCGTTTTCCAGGATCTAATTGTGAAATATGAAAAGCTAAACAAAGGGAAGATGACCAAACTAGAGCACATCTGATTTAGTCATAACATTGTACTTTTAATACTGACAGATACTGTCAATATATCTCAAGATTAGCTGCCAGGACTTCGTACATCCTAAGAAGTGACCTAACGTCATTTGTGTCTACCAGATAGTGGGCTTATCCTAAGATTCATTTTAGACAGCTTCATAAAATGAAATAATCATCAGGTGGCCCAAACACCCGGTCAAGTTTTATCAGTTTGCCTGTGGCCTGTAATATATATTTATACATATATACATACATACATACATATATACATATATATGTATATATACGTACACATCCATACCTCCATATCAGCAAAGCACTGATATTTTTATTGCATACCCATAAGAATTGGTCTGAAAATATTTTCCCTAACTCCCTCTATAGTCAGTAAAGACAGGCAAGTTTTTGTAGGAAATGCCTAAGGTGTCTAGATGACCCTCTAGTATTCATTTGATTCTGTGCTAACGGATGATGAAGCATCCTAGGGTGAATTTGTAAATACTCTCTTCCTTTTGTGTCCTGATGTCTAAGTAGGTAGAGAGACCAGTTTAAAATGTTTAAATATGAAAAAAGCCCTTCTAGTCAAAACTAAACTATTCATTAAGTTATGGAGATACCACACATGGCTAATAGTGGACAGCAATCAACTTCCAGACAGAGGTTTTCTCAAAAGGATTAGACTGTGTGAACTTGCTGCAAATGAGTAGATATTCAAGTACTATTGCTCAAACACATTTCAATGGATGCAAGGCAGCCAAAATTGCCTACACCTAAAATGCCTTCATCAACATAGATATATACAGGGCTCCTGACCAGATCTCTGACCATACATTTAAGGGGCACTATTCTACCTGTGGGTTAATTCAGGAGTATTGTCCTATGACAACTATTTGATACAGTTTCCTAAGCCCATCTCCTTCAGGTTTAGCAACCAGATCAGGCTGGTAAATGTGATGCTTGTAACATGTTTCTGTGCTAGACAATGCTCAAAGTAGCATGGAAATTAGATTCACCACCAGGATGTGAGATCTGACAAAGATCCTTAGGCACATTTCTGTTCTAGGTCTTCCCATTAAATCTGTGGGAAGAAATAAGTGATAACTTAGGCTTCATATGATTTCATGTCTTCATACACTGAGAGTGAACAGAGTTTAGGGTAAAGCCAGTTATGTGTTCCCACTGATTTTGCAGGAGAATCAGGATTCTTAAGTAAAGCCCATACAAGTGACAATCTCTCTATAAATCTTCTCTTTCTAAGCAACTTACAGTAGTTAGATAAACTAAATCAACAGTGATAGGAGAAGTGTGAAATTCTGTTTAGGGTAGAGCCTCGTGCGTCTGTGACATAAGAGACTTTTGGGTTTATGTAATATTTGTATTTTATTGTGAGAAGCCATTCATATTGCTCACTAAAAAAAGACTGCTGTGAGCACTTTAAAGAAATGTGATGCATCTTTGGCCATCAAACAAAAAGCCTTACACAGGAATTTAGAAAATGCAGATGGCCTTTTTCAAACCTACTTAGGAACTTTGTCAGGGTCCTGAGTGTGCCAACAGACCTTCACTGCCCTGACCAGCCTCACCTGAGACTCACGTCCATGCATCTTCTGCCTATAGACTCATGTGCTATCCTGACCTGCTGACTGCATTCCTGGATTGAATTGACTTTGACATGATTTGTCACCTCATCCTATCTGATGACCACTAGGCTGTCAAAGGAGCCTCTCCCTGTCACCAGCTAGTCCCTCTTGGGCTGCTGTGTGATAGTGTCCTGGTTTGTGAAGGTGCTGCCCTGCATGTGCTGTGGGCACTCTTGGTTCACCTTATCTCATAGAGCAGCCCGATCTTGCTTCTCGCTGACAGCTGACTTGTTTTGCATTTGAAATAAAGATGAAATTCTTGATTCTTAGTCTTTTCCCAAAACTTGCAATTGTTCACAAATTTCTATATAAGTTTTGCAGAGAAGTTGACTGAAATTGTGCTCTGAGGATGTCTTCTGAGCCTTCCGTTTACTGAGAACAGCATGAAGCAATGACTTTGCTAAATGCTTTTTTGTAATACCAAATTCATAGACAACCACTTTCTCTTCAGCTCTTATTATTGGGATCTTTGCTATATTGCCCACATACAGATGATTCCAAATAGCAGGTAACAAGTCAAAATAGGATTTGTCAGTTTTCTTCAGTGCCGGTGTAACTATCTGGCAGTATTCTTGGATTGACCTCAGACCTAACTTGTCACCTTGGCTTGTCTGATGATCACCAGATGGTTGAAGAAACCTGTCCCCAGTTCAGCCATGTTCCAGCGCTGTGGGAGAGTGGGAGAGTGTGCAGCTGGTGAGGACACTGCCTGCCTGTGCTGTGGGCACCTGCAGCCCATGCCTTATCTTTCCCCGTGGAGCAGCCCTGCTTCTGCTGCTCCCTTACAGGCTTGACATCAGACCACTCAGAGACCTGCATATTGAGTCAGAGTTAACATTGGCCACTTCAGCTTTATAAAGAAAGGTCTCAGGGCTTGTCATTCTGAATCAGTTTATCTTTTTTTTAAATGATTTAAATTAAGACGCTGGCACCACGCATGGAAAGACATTTACAGAGAATGACAGAAGATTCTACAAAGCTTAGGCACAATTCCACCATACTACTGTATGTGAAGTAGCTCTCACCCATGCTTCTAAGTCTCAACAACTAAAAATTAGCTAAGAAGTGGTTATCATCTGTTTTTTGTTTGATATGTAGCAATAGTAGTGTTATTTCTGCAATATCAGGCAATATCATCTTCTACAAGAAAGGGTTATCTTCCTTTTCCTGTCTGTGTTCTCAGACCTGCCTTCTTTTTTTGGTTGATGTTCAATCAAGACTATGGAAAAATAGCTTATATTCCAAGTCTAGTGTATATTTTGGGATATATGGCTTAGAAATACAGAAGCTGATAGTGGGAGCTGCCTAGCTGCAGAGCCTAAGACAATAGCTTATCTGTAGCTTTGATTGCCCATTTTAGCTTCTGCTGGTAGTATAATAAATTAATCTTAATATCTCCAGAAGCTTTCAATGATCTCTCTCTGGCTTCACAAGCTTGCTAAAATTCTAGGAGCTTGCTGCCTTTCTTAGAAAGCTTTTGTTTAGTGAGTAAAGGGCTAGATTTTTCATGTTTTTTGCTTTCTGGTTATGTATTTAAACCTTTATGTCTGTATAGCTCATTGTCTGTTATGGATTATGGTACTGTAAGAGAACCTGAAAAATTTAAATTCTCCCTCTATAGATATCTCAATTCATTCTCCTTCTCTATAGAACTGGGCTTCCTTTTTTATTTCATAGAGAGAACTATAAGATCAACCGGGTATCAGGAGTCACAGCCCTAGTTAAGCAAGCTGTGCCAATCACAAGCTTGCAGGAGAATGTACAGTTTCAGACAAACCTTGCAGCTGCCCTGACTCTCAGCTCTGCACTCTCCTTTCATGCAAATGCAGAGCAACATGAAGCTGATCTTAACCACTAGTGAGCTGTTCCTGGCAGTCGGTATAAGAGGTAGAGAGTGTTGGGCAAAAGGCTGCCTTCGCCTTGCCTTTTTCCTATTAGTTATTCTTTTTTTTCAGTGAAAATAAAGAACAGATGGGTTCAGGCACTGCCAAGTGACCTGTTGCTGCAAAATAACCCTTTGCAAAATGAAGCTCTAGTAAAAGAAACTGATAGGCTTTGGCAAACCTTGTGTTGCAGATAGCACAATACTGATCTAAAAGCCTAGGAGGTCTGCCTCAGGAGTTTTCTTAAATAGTAGATAAGCTGCAATTTTTTCCTTACTTTGTTCCTGTAAGGAAATGGAAACCACTGCCAAACTAGTTTATTCTTTAAATCTAAAATGTATTGGTGATTTTTTTTCCCTGCCTTGATGGAAAGGGAGATGTCTAAATAGGGATCGTATATATTTAAAAGTATATAGCATCTGCTTCCATCTACAAGGAAGTGTCTTCCATGCTGCAGTACAGACATAGCCACAAATCATCCAGAGACTGCTGGCAATTTCTGCCTTGAACTCCGGCATAGAATATTCTGCTAAACTTACTGCTACAGTTCCAGAGACACAAGGTTCATATATGTACAAACAAATTCTGTTACCAACTTTCAGCAAATACTGTGTCTTACTTGAAAGAGCACCATGAAAATCCATTCTGAAATCATTATAGGTCAAAAACTTAACATACTCTAGCAAAAGGTAGCAGTCTCCACACTGGGCTTGATGTAAGAACGCTCTGAATGGGTATGTGGGAACTGCAATTAGAAAAGTGTTTCAGCTGCTACTGTGGCACACTTGAGCAGCTGCTGGGAGAGCAGAGGTAGGTGTGGTACAAAGCCTTGAACGGCAAGAAAGAAAATTGCATCTATGTTCAGCAAGCATTCTAGAGTCAAAACTTGGTTGACTAAAACTGTCTCTTGTCTGTTTCTGTATGCATCCTACTTCTGCAAATGATTTTTCTTACAATTAATTTTTACATTTCATGTAATTGCCTAATTAGAGGAACAATATGTATGGGTGTCCTGACTGGAAATTGAAAGATCTTCTGTATTAAATATGATCTTTTAGATTCAGATGATTTTTTTTTGGTGGGGGGAAAGGGAGGAATTTGCAAACAAAAGAAATTACCTGATTTAGCTATAAGCTGCTGTATAGCTGTTGCACTTCTAAGCCTTTTTGTCCTTCCATTGTTCCTTCTTTATCAGTGCAGTCCCAGGAGACAACTTTAGAGAGCAGATCTGCTTGCTAGCATTTGCTGCATGCCTGAATTGACAAATTGTGTCATTTACACTTAGGAGTTCCTCAGTCCTACTTTTGTGCATATGTGTTTTAGCTAATATTCACTGTTAGTAATTTAGTGAGTAAGTGTAAGAATGGCAGAAGGTGTCACCACATTTGCACTGAAAACTCTTTTATCACAAAGACCCAAAAAATCATTGATAGTCAGCTCCATAGGTTCCAAGGGTTCTACAATCATCAGCTAGTGCTGATAAAGTGCTGAAAGATCACTTCCTAAAAATCGCGGCATGGAAAACAAAGACAGATGGAGATAGAGATTTTTTTTGAGATCCGGCATAGTGGTCTGAGAGAACAATGTCCTTGGTAGAATAAAATCTCAAAACCTGCCAAGTGCAAGTGCAAGATAGCTGATAGTAACTCTCCACTGTAAACATAAGAATACAGTTTGGTAATTGAGGTCCTTAACCAAGAGACTGAAATTGAATTTCTTTCCCTGTCTAAACTGCTGTATGAAGTCATTGTGGCTAAAGGCATTAAGAGCAATGATACATAGATTTTGACTGTGAAACCATTGCAATGTGTGGACCTGCATATGGAGGGAGTTAAACACTTTCAGTTAGGTTGTAAAAAGCCAAGAGTAGATTTGGAAAGAGCCTAATGAGTCAAAAGTGGTCAGATATGGGTCTAACACTCTTCCTTCCAAGCTCTCCACAGGAGGCGAGTGTTGGAGCTCTTTCAAGCGCTTGCTCTTTTCCGTAGAAGCCTTCTGGTGAGATGATCAGGACCTTCATGGTTCAGAGCCTCTCTCAGGTGAAGTGGGAAACCTAAGCTCATTTGCCATTTCAACCTGGAGGGCATCAAACCCATAACTAAAATAGTCAGAATGCATTTTTAAAACATTGTTACAATATGGTGCTCTTGACATAGAAGTAACTGATCACTATTCATGTATCTGAGGTCTTCAGTTTCTAGCAAGCTCAGCCTTTCTGTCAGGGCTCTGGGTATGGAAAATAGTTAGTGTTTACTGCTGCTCAAATGGATGAATTTGAAAGAAAACGGAAATTGGTTTTGGCACCTGAACTGCCCCGTGTGCAACAGGTGACTGAGGTGTGACTCCATTTGTTGTTATCTAAGTATCTAAGAACTGGAACATATTCTCAAGCTAGCTGAATATTTAGCTAAGAAATATATAGATTTCTTACATATGCATTGTTTTATACTAATTTTCTCATCTTTTCATCAGTAGCTCTCCAGCCTTTATTATACGCTGCTTATGTGCCTGTTGCAGAAAATGCAGGCCAGGATCTCCATTCTAGAAACCCTGAGTTATACAGCTTTGTGGTGTAATGTAACTGGACTTTAGCAATGTTCCTGGGCCTAGAAGAATCACATGTTGAATATAACCTGGAGAAAATCCAGTGTGAATGTCTTTCTCAAAGATCTGTTGCTCAGCCAACAGTTACTAACCTCAAGGCATGAATCACTGGGTGAAATGCTATGGTCCATGTGATCCTGAGGTCAAACTCCTCGTGACACTGTTTGTAAGAAGTACTTAAGGAAATTTTCATTCGCATACAGAATATATATAAATTATTTTCATATCAGTTGCATCTCTTATTCAGGTACTTCATTTTAAAACAAGTACAGACACTCTGTTGAACCCTTCGATGCTGGTTGAAGACTACCATCTCTGCTGATCTGTCAATGAAGCAGTTCATATGAATGCTCTCCCACACATAAGGCAAAGATGAGTCAGTTAGCAATGGCCTAGCTGACCTGCTTGATTTTTTCTGTAGTTGACTGGGATTCTTCCCCCATATCCTGTCCCTCCCCCAGCTACTGGTCAACAGTGGGCAGGTAGTAACTTACTCCCCAGCCAGAATCAAAAGATTAATTTCAGTTGGTGAAGTTTTTCAGAGGCTCTGACAGAAATTGTTACCTCAGTTTAAAATGTTATCAGCTGCACCAAAAACAGCAGTTTTGTCCCTCTGCTGGAGATATACATAGCAGAGGCAAAAAAAAAAAAAAAAAAAAAAAATGTTTATTTATTTACAACTCTGCTGCCCCCATTCACAGTCCAGCATATTTAACCATGAAGCAGCTGGGGCAATTGCCACATTTTAGTCTGCTGCAACAAACTCTGCCAGAGGTCATCTGTAAGAAACAACTTGAAGAAAAATATGGAGAGTAATTGAGGTCAAAGCACTGTATTAAGCCTTGAGTTTTGCACTGTTGCCTGATGTAAGATCACTTCGATTTAACTGTACACTAGTTTAAAGTAGAACTTCTGAGAAACAGAAGCAAGACAAAAGAATAAAACTTATCAAAACTTACCTGTTCTTTTTCCATGTGTTTTTCACTGCTTATCTGTGCAGAAAATTGGTTACAAATTTTAATTTCACACAAGAGCAAAGAAAATTGCTTGTATAGACTCCTTATAGGTAGGCATTTGCTCATAGAGCATATTGCTCTCTTTCTCGACCTCTTAAACTTATAATCTAAAACACATGTGTTCAGGCAGTGTATCCCAGAGTAACTAGTCTCTCACAACAACAGAGGAAGAGGATAAGTTAAATCAGAGTTACAATACAACAGGAAAGTGAAGAATAATGAAATACAAAGAGTGCATACAGAATTCATATACAGCAATAGTATATTTAGATTATATGGATAATGGCTAAGAAAGAAAACAAACATTAATATTCAAAACTGAATTTTCACTTTGAAGTTAACTAATGGGAGACCAGAATAATAGAGGAAAATCTAATGTAACATAAATTAAGAGTCTAAATTTCAGAGAGTCTTGAAGAGTGCTATGTGTGGGCATTGTAGAATAAACAAATTCAGTGCAGGGGGAGGGGCATATCTCCAAGTAAAATCCCTCTTTTTTTCATTATTTTTTTACTAGACCACAATTGTAGTAGTTAGAGCAGATCATTATTATTATTACCAAGTTTTCCTAATCATTGTCAGGATTAACACATATGAAACCATTAATATGAAATTATCTATTCTATATAAAGCAAACTGAAAATCTGCTGTTTTTAATCATCACGCTATCTGACTTCTACTTCTTGGAAAGCCCCAGCTCATTTCACGCTTCTGAATCTTCTCACCTCTGATGCTTTCAGATCATTATATTTCTTATTAGTATGACAAAAGCCAAGCTGGATGTATAATGGTATTTATTTTTCTTAATGATTGTAAGCTGCTGTGTATATTTTTATCCCAACCTGTTTTGCAGCTATCTTCTGATACTTAATACGCTAGGCCTCTTAGAGGAAGGGAGTTCATGCTAAATGACAGCTCTGCTAAGAAGTGAATGAACAGCTGATATAATAACTTCTTCCAACATCAAAGCTGGACTTTGAAGAGGACATCCTGCTCCCTATCTCAGAAGTTTGCAGCAGTCAGATGGAGCATTCTTAACTGATGTGATTAGCCTGGGGCAATAATACAGAGCATTACTGCTAATAGAGCTAATACAAAGTTGTTTATACCCCTGGTGTAAACAAATAGAAAAACAAATGCAAAACCTATCTTTTAGGAAGAAGCCCTCGCCTAGGAATGGATTTTATAGGGACAGGAGGAGCCAGCTAAGGATCCTGTAGCCACCGTTGGCATTACTGAATTGAACTATGCTATCGGTCATGTAGGAGCTTTCTTGCACAGAGAAGCTCCAAATGTTAGTCAGACTGGCTGCAGAGCAAGAGTCTCAGTGCAGTTTAGAACATCCTTGTTTGGATAATCTCATATGTATAGCACTAATAAAAAGAATAGTCATGAAGGAAACACTATATATATGTGTGTATATATATATATATGTATATATACACACATACACACACACACATATACATATACACACACATCTATATCATCTAACATTTCCAAACATGTAGCTGATATTGAAAATAGTTCTTACAAAGAAATGACAGAGATGTGTCAGGCTGGTAACTTGCAGACAAAAACACGTGACTTCCCTCAAACTTGTTTTTTTTCCTTATACTTGGATTGCACTGAATATTTTAAGAAATTTCACAGCTTTCTCTGCTTTATACAGAAGGTGGATATATGTTAGCATGTTAGGATTACAAAAAATGTATCTGTTCTGGAAAAATATCTCGGATAATGACTCAAGCATTTATGATGCAAAGTAAGAGAAATAGCAGTCCAGTGTTCCATAATGCATTTTCCCAAAATGGAGTTTCTTAATTATTGGGAAAAAATATGTTGCCTTTTAGAAAATATTCTAAAATAGCTTTGTCAATGGTTAAACAAAATGAAAAGAGGAAGTAGGTGTTACAATATGACACGTTTTTATTGTCATACTGCAGCAGAAATGCATTCTGTTAGTCAGAAAAGACTGAAGAAATTTGATTGAAATTACAAAATCGGGTAAGAAAAATATTTTATTTACAAATCATTGGGAGCAGAAACAACTACTACTTCTAGAGTTTATTTGTTTATGATAATCATATTTGATTTGTGGCAGTATTTATTCAGTCTTTGTGGTTTGAACAGACTGGGTTTTCTAACCTGGAGAAGAAAAGGCAGAGGAGGGCTTATATAATGATGAAGGTAAAGGAAGGAATTCACTGTCTGTGTCAAGTGTGGATGAGACAGGGAGTCAAAGGCTTAAGACTGAGTAAGGAAGATTCACATTAGGAAGATTTCTTTTCCTCCCTCTAATTTAAAGACTTGAACAAATTGCCTGAGGAAATTAGATTTTCCATCTTTCTAAGAAGACATTAGACATTATTTTTATTTTTCAATATTAACTGTATAATTACAACTATGTTGAACTGAGTACTATAATAAGTATATATATATATATTTCAAATACTAGTTTACTAGAGAATGTGTTTTCTTCAGATATATTGTTCTAGCTACCAGTACAGAAGATACTTTTTATTGAAAATGTCTGTGGAATTCCTGCTTGATTGTGGTTACGTAGAGGTGTGAAAAACTTCTGTGTTTAAGGAAACAATGCTGTTTTAAAAACAGACTTTCAATGTTTTAATTACTGATCCTGTTAATTTAACCAACTATATGTTTAGCCCTTGTTCAGTTATGTATTTCCACTCTGTATCTTTTAATGCCAGCTACTTTACATACATATATTCATATCAGGAAAATGGTCAGATTGTCAGAACTGTCTAAGTAATTTAAGAGCCCAACTGAGATTTGGGTTCTGAAGTCACTTAGACATAAAGGAAACATTTTACTTAGCAAATATTTCCAGAAGACTGTTAGTGTGAAATGCAGACAGGCTGCCTGTGAGAGCAGAAGTGAATAGGATGGAAACAGGGTAACAACTAAAACCAAAAGGAAGGTATTTACTTATAGTTTTATAATACGTGCCTTTCATGGGTTTGCTGGCTGGAGGGGCACAGTTCTCGTTCAGCCGTGTGCATGTATATTCAAAGAGCCAATGAAAGGGAAGTGAAACCTGAGTGGTGAGAGTGAGAGAAGGTGAGTGAGCTGTGGACGTTGGAGAGAGAGTGGAAGGGAGGAAGGTGGCCTGTACTGGTGTCAATGTGCTGTGACTACCAGGTAAATGTAGGGAGAAAATGGGCTCCCCTGCCCACCTTTCTATTCACTGTCCTGAATAGACATCTGTGGTTTTAGACACCCTCAAGGGACTTCTGCACATTTGTGCAAAGTTGGTGAAGATATTACTCAATTAATACTCAGTTTACCTTTTAAGGTTTACTACATTCAAAGCTTATGCATACTGAGGTTGTGAAAAAATGTGAAAAAGTCTGGTTTCTGTCTTCCCTCTACTGTTTTCCTCACAGGGCAATTATTGGACAGCTTAGAATAAACCCTTGGGAGCCACTGGAGAAGCACAATATTTTCCTCCAGTTATTATATGACTTTTTTGAGAAAGATAACATATAATAGAATTGCTATTTTCTATAGAAAGTCCCATTAAAAGATTAAATAATGCACAACATAATGTCTGATATCTTTTGCTCTCCAGTTCTGTTTGATATGACTCTATAACCAAGGAGTTCAACATTACAGGCTGCTAACTGTGCCTCTCTACTGTAAGAATATCTCCTCATGGGAAATAGTGAATCATCAGAAATATGCTAAAATACTGCCTCTTCAGTTGTGCTCTTTTGATTAAGTGCTTGTATCTACACACAATAGCTATATTCTGCTTTTTATCTGGCTTGTACCCTGACTTTTTTCCATGAAATATCACAGCATATAAAAGCAGTTATGCACACACATTAAACGGGTAGCTGAGAAGCAAGCAGAATTACACCCCTGTGGCCTGTGCTGTCCCGGAGGAATGTGTCAGGGTGCCGCGCAGACTGAGATGGCCGCAGGTAGGAGCAGGGAGCCAAGGTGGCAGTGAGGCCAGTAAGGAAATGCCCTACTCAACTAGCGCTGCCCCACCACCCCCAGCAAGGTGACTGGGGCCGGAGTGGGAATAAAGTGGCTGGATCCCATCTGCTGCTCTTCAAATCCTGGTGTATGGGGCCAGCAGTGTGAAAGGGAATGGTAGGGGCTGGCATGGCCGAGCCTGAAGTGCCCGTAATGGGGAGGTAAGGCTTCGAGGCACTGGCACAAGGAACCTGTGCAGGCTCTCCAAGGCAACCTCAGCGGGCTGAGGTTGGGCATTGGGTGCACTCAGTTTCTCAGTAAAATCTTTGTGGGTTTTCTGTAGCAAAGAAACATGAAATTGTAAAGGGTGTCAACCTCACGGAACAGCTGCAGGATCCAAAGTGGATCACTTGAGGAAACATCATAGTTTCTCAGAATTGTTGATTAGCAAGAAATTCTGTAAAAAAATATATACATATATATAGTTTGTTCTGACTCAGACCAAACCCAATTTTCAAAGGTGCCCAAATTTCCCAGAATATTCTATATTATTTTTGATCAACTCTAGAAGGAATTGTATCTGTCAATGTATCACTGTTTTGTTTCTTAAAACAGAAAAAATTTGCCTTGGCCCCAGACCTGCCTTCTCACTATGAACTAGCTGGACAATGGCCAGCTGGGTCTGACCCTGATCCCTGTCTCCGGCCTTGCTCCTGACCAGACTTACTGCTTCATGTCCCAGCTCCTTACTGGTGAGGTTACTGCTCCCGCCTGCCACCCTCACCCTCTGCTCCTGGCCCACTTTGCAGTGTGGAGGAGCTGGCCCTGACACATGCTATTCCAGTCACACAGCAAAGAAAGGCATTAAACCTGTTCTTCCTGTCCTGTATCTGCAGCAGTTCCTTGGAAATGGATGACTGGGGTTTTCGGCAGATGCCACTGATTCAATCTCATGAATCCAAAACTGACTCTGCACAGTTTCTCTTGCTATGACCCAACTCAACCCTGCTCAACTTTCTTTTTAGTACAGACAAGTGCATTTCTCCTCCTGCCTTCAAGCTTCAGACACCTCCTTTACAGGCTCTCCTCTGACATGAAGCCAAGCTGCCTGTGCTGAGCCCCAGACCTGATAGCTTGTCAAGCTCTGAGGCAGGCACAGCTGTTTTGCTTCCAACATCTGGAAACCCTGTAACCCTTCACCATCTTTTTGGAGGCAAGGAATATATCCTTAACCACAGACTCTCTCCTGCTCCACAGTCCCTCCTTCCAGTCCTCCAGAAATCTAGCCCTCCTTTCTCTCTCTCTCTCTGATTTTTCTTATCAAAAAGAAAAAAATATTGCTAATATAGAGGGCAGGACTCTCGTGGAGCTTTGGTTCTTTAAAATCTTGCTTAACTGGGCATTTTAGGATCCTACTTTAAAATGGATATGTTAGTGTCATCCCCATTGCCTTGCATGAAGACTGGTTCCTAGTAGTATTTCTAGGCAGAACTGTAGCTCATTTTTAAGTTATTCATAGGACACAAAGCTTTTTAAAGCTTTGTGAATGTTTTTTCAGGGCTATGTGAGCAAAACCAACAGGATTCAGTAATAGTTTCCAGCTCTCTTCCTCTCACTTACATTAAGAAAAACTGCCAAACAACAACAACAACAAAAAAAAACCTCCCTAAAATACAAAAAGCAAGATATATAGAGAATCCTTCCCCACTTTCTCCCTATACTGCACTATTTGTCTCCTGCTTCCCAAAGTGCTGTGTTTGAAAAGCTGCTCATTGCTTTTTCAACTCTGCAGATGAGCTCCATGCAGAAGAGAAAAGTTAGACAAATTAGATATCTTGGCAGGGATGAGTCAAATGGAAAAGGAACAAAAGGAAGTCAAATGCTCGGTATAGATGAGTAAACTGACCTTCTCAGGCAGTAGAGGAAGGAGACGGAAGGCCAAGGAATGGAGATAAACTTCTTTTCAGTTTCATATTGTCTAAAAAAAGATTGTTCAAGATATTTATGGGGAAAAGTATGCTAGTAAAAGTAGTTGTGAAAACAAAGAGAAGAAAGAGAACATTACTGGATGTCAGTGTGGATGTCCCACTCTAGGATAGTAGTTATACATAACTCCATCTCAGGGTGTTTGCTGTCATTTTTTGTATCTGCTGACTAAACCTGAAATGTTTTCTCTGCTGTAACACTGATTTTCCTTATTCCTATTTCCTTATCAGCTTATTGCTGATAAATGTGATCTTTTCAACAGTGAAATATCAAGTGAAACTTTTATCTCAAAACTGAATACATGCTCTTCAGCACTGAGGAAGAAAAAAGTCAGGAGAGAGAGAGAACATCAAAAATATATGAATTATATTAATACACTCCTTTTTGTTCTTTCCTTCTTGTTCATTTTCTTTATGATGTTTCTTGAAAACTAGAATACATCTCTAAGGAGCAATGTAGCAAAAGAGTTGCAAGAATTATCTCCCAGGGTTAATCTTAGAATTCTACAGAGGCTGGAGGATCACAAGGTATTACTCAAAGTATTACTATAAACCATTGATGATACACTGTGCTTGCATAGCACCATCTGGTGGGTAGCTACGCATCACTACAGCTTCCAAATCCTGCAAGGACGGTGATAAATTCCTGCACAAGTTTTCGTATTTTGCCTGTACTGGGACTTGTGCTCAAACTCAGATCTGCTCCCCATTCAGGTTATTTACACACCAGCCCTTGGTCATGCATGGGCATACCAAGTCCCTGAAATGCAAGCCTTTAGCCCAGAACCCCTCTCTTCTCTGTGTTTCAGTAGGATAAGGCACACGTGAGGTCAAACGTACTCCAGCTCATCCCCTTGCAAATGTTTGAGTCTAGTTTTCTATAGATACTGAGCCAGAACTGCAGCCAGGCTAACATGCAGAAACAAAGAAAAAGTTGTGAGGTTGAGTGCATAAACCATTTGGAGGTTCCTACTTCAGTAAACAAATGTAAATACAACTTGTGTTTTTCCATAGATGATTGGTATTAGTGGTTCCTGGCATCCTTACAGGCAAATGAAGCCAAGGGAGCTTAGGATTAGCCAGCGACTGAAGTAGATGTACGAGGGAAAAAGCAGAATATGGTTATGGCATTAAAAAGCCAACTTTCTCACAGTGTTTGTGCAGAGGGATGCTAATTTTAATGCTGTTACTTCCCAGTTTCCACAAGTTTGACCTTCCAACCTATTTTTTTAATGTATTTTTATGTTTAATAAATGCTCACCTTCCTTTTCCTGTTGATCTGGGAGCAGTTAGCTAGTGGCCTATATCTCTATGCTACAGCTGCAGCAATATGCTTCAGAGAAGGATTCATTTACATCCTGCACCAATAGTATGACTCCTTCGGTATCAGTGAAACTGCCTGGTATTCTTGCACTTGATCATACTTAAATAGCTAATGATGCTGGATGAATCTTTTTCCTACAGAGAAATTTTTCATTAATAAGTTTGATTTCAGACTACCTAAGATTCTTCTTTTAATTACATTAATTTTTAATTTCAATTTCAGTTTTCTTCTTTCTGTTTTTTTACTCTAAAATAAAATTTCTCATCCCCATAGTTGCATAAAAAAGTTTGAAAATATGAATCTTAGTGACTGACAAGCCAGAAAATAAATATTTAAGAAACAGTCTCATGATTTTCAAAACAATGTTAGTATTTGCCACATTTAAAATTTCTAGATGCTTGAAATTGGCAGCAGTACCTTCAGGTAAAAGTGTTAAGGAATAAAATACACTGTTACTTTCTGGTGCTGTGTTATTCTATTGATAGTCTAATTCTGCTATGTTTAATTTGAAAGATTTGTATGTATAGCTAACAATATCCTACACTTAATCAACTAGCTATCAGCTGCAGCAAGAAGTACTAACTCCTGTTCTCAGTTCTAACTTGTACACCCACAGAAAGGAAATAGTTATATCTCTTTCCGAGATACAAGGGAAAAAAAGAAAGCTTAATCACTTTATATGTCATCTCTTATCAGATTTCATCAAAGCTTCACTCTAAAGTAGTTTATTTTCATACAATGAGTATTCATCTAGATAAGAAGATCAAGGACAGTTTTGGGAAGCTACATGCCAAATATATGCTCAGCAATGGCAGTAACAAGTTTAACTCCGAAGGTAGTGAGTTTAATTTGTTAAAGTAAGTGAGTTAAGACTTACCATTTTAGAGTAGGTCACATAGGACAGGATTCATTTCATGTAAATTAAACCATCCGAAATGTAGGTGCCCAAACTAATCTTGTTAGCTGAGGAGAGATGGGCATTTTGTCCCAGCATAGTTATCTATCTCAGACAGATGAGATAAGCTGCCCTTCTGATGATGCCTCTCTTTTCAATTACTATGCAGAAATCTCGCCAACTAGGTTAAACCACTTTTATACAGCTATTGTGACCCTTGTCCATAAAGCTGTCCAGTGGCAGTTGGTTAGTGCTTGAGCTTTAAACTCAACCTTATCTGGCCCAGCAGGGAGTACGAAGGTCAAAAGAAAATGACATTTTAGCTAACAATACAATGGTGAAGCAGTTACAAGCGATAGCGGAGACTAAGAGAGATTCTCAGTTGCTAGTCTGACTATTTTGTAGCCAAGTCTGAATCAAGTGACTGCTGTGGTGAAGGTGAAGCAGAGGGAAATGTTTCTGATTACAGTTCCTCCAGCACAGCAATTCAGTGTTAGCCTATATTTGGCCTTTGACCAATAAGTATGCAAGTCCTAGCCTACATTTGGTCTTTGGCTGGTAAGTATGTAAGTCCTTGCTGGTGATCAAAGCTCCTTGGTTTCTGACATGTCTGCCAGTCAATGCATTGGCTAGATAGGTCATTGCACTCCTCAAGTCAATCTCATCTACCTGGAAGCTGCATGCTTCGGTTTTGCGTTGGTACAATGGGACAGTACTTGAACTGCAGCATTTTGAAAAATGTATTTCGTAGGACTGAATTCTCCACTGTGCCTATCCAGAAGCTGTTGCAAGGAAATAAGTTAGGGAGATGAGCGATAAGGAACAGAGGTCTTGAAATCAGCAAACTCCATTATCCTAAAGCTGACTTGGCATAAGTTACAACTACAGAGGAGCTTTACTGCACAGCTGCGTTGGCTGTCCCTCCTGCTGTTCCTCTTCACTTCCTTGGGACAGTAGTTGTCCTCTTTTGGCAGGAGCAGGAGGTTGCTTTCAGTGCCAGCTGTTGCTGTCAGCGAAGGAAGAGCACAGCTCCTCTGGGAAGTCGGGAGGAGGCTGGGACTTCTGCAGGGAAGGAGGATCTTGCTGCATGGGAGAGAAGGGTTTATGGGGTCTCTTACTCATGAGTGTGCACACCTTCAAATGTGGTGTAAATCCATGTTTCTCTGTGTGTGCGAAGGAAATCAACCTAATAAGGAATTAAAATTAAATGCACTCAGTGTAGTTGAATGAACTGCAATTACTGACATACTAGCCTTACGTTTGCGTAAATCCTTTCTCATTTATACATGCTGGTATTCCCTAATGGTTTCCCATTAGGGAATGCAAATTGACTGTGTCATAAAATTGTTGATATAGAAAACACATTTCATTTTCCCCATTGTTATGAAAAACAATACATGGAGCTAAAACCTACAGGAAGTATCTCTTATCATTTCCAGCCACAGGCTCATTAAAGACTGAGGCTGTCACATTTGCAGCTATGTATCTAGAATCAGAAATTACAAACAGATCATTGTATTTTAATAAAAGGTGAGGTTACCCTTCACCTGTGTGTGGAGAATTCAACAAGGAAGGTGAATAATATTTTCTGTATCTGAGGTGGAGCAGAAAAAATATTGAGAATAAGAAATCCAGTACAAATTAGTTTGTACCGTGTGATTAGGGGTAACAGAAAATATTTTGCTCTCCTGGAGGCTTAGATATTCTCAGAGACTTGAAAAATCTGCCTGCTATCTAGCTGCCACTATGAGTTCAAAATCACTTCTTATCAAGGCCTTAAAGCAAAGGATAAAAACATTTCAACACTAGAGGGAAAAAAGAAATCGAACACAGAGAATAGTTGGCTTCAGACCCTAGTGTCTTTTCAGAAAACCACACTGCCAGGATAAATAGGAAACAGAGAATTCCTCCAGATGAATCTTGAAAAAAAAAACCTTCTTATTTGGCTACCAGATGTTTCCTAGTAACTTGTTCAGTGCTGAATTGGTCAATGAGGACAAAGGAAAATACTATTCTAAATGCTTTTGCCATAATTTTTGCTCACTGTCAGCAAAACAAGCTTATCATACTGAGCCTTGTTTTTTTCTCTACCACTGGGTGCATATTTTTCTAAAGGAATTGAAGTCATGTGCAAAAAGAAGCATTTCATAAATATCCAGCAGGTTGGCTACCTCAGCTAGGATAATTATTTTTATTTTCACTGTTTCCATTAGAGATACAAAATTGTACCAGGGCCTTCCCTCAAACATCTTCACATTTGTTTTCTCACTCGTGGGTGTATTTTAAAGCAGTATAGTGAGAGCTATGAGTCCTACTCAAGAACCAGCTCATTCACTTCAGTAGAAGGAGAAATAGGTTCAAGCTGGCATTTGCTTGCTGTCATCAGGGCTATAATGTTTGTGTGTAACAGCATACAGCCTGTAGAAAAATTCCAGTACCCTTCAACTAGTTGAGAAAATTTCACTTCAGGAGCTTCATATTATTGCAAAAGTCACCAGGAGGCACTGTTACCTGTAGTGTCCCAATTCCTTTCATTGGGCCTAGTCACACTTCACACCTAACTAATTTTGCAGTAGTGGGAGTAGTGGCAGATGCAAAATTAGATTATCTGAGGTGGTGAATGAGTCAGTTTGGGTGGGGATGGAGAAAAGAAGGGAAACAGACTAGCTTGCCTGTTTTCTACTTGTTCATTTTCCTTTCAGTTTGGTCTTCTGTGGTTCCTTTGTAGCTGCTCAATGCCTTGGATGTCCTCCAAAAATTCTGCATCAATCTGACAATCAGAGATTTGCTGTATAGCACAAGGCCCCCTTTTCAAGTTGTCTGCCATCTTCAGGAAATACCGGGCTTTTGGGCCCAGTTCTCTGTCACCTTGTGACTCTCCTGTTCTGCAGAAAACAGGCAATGCTCCATTTTAAGCAGCAAGCAGCAGCCTTGAACACTACCTGGGAACTGCTCAGTCACCGTCTCGCAAATGTGTGAGATCCTTTAGGATTGCTCTGCTATGTGCTGCTTCTTTGAGTATTTGTTTCCACTTATGCAAATATACCTCATTTTTCACTGCAGGAACTACAGGTGGCAGTTTGCTCTGATATGTTCTTCTGAACTATGTTTCCCTTAAGAAATATTACTTTTCTTAAGAGACATTACTTACTTTGGCTCACAGATCTTTTTATACTTTCTTTCCCTTCTACTAAGATTGGAATCTCAATTATTCAACAACTTTGTGCTGAGAACTTCTTACTTCACAACTTGAGGAAAACAAAAGAACACATTTTTTTGTATGAGATTTTTGTGACATCCCATACGCTCAAGATAGTGATAACAGTAGTCCAATTAGCTTATATTGCCAGGTTGAAGAGTTTTTTGGAGGGTTGTATAAGCTTTCACTAATATTAAGTAGTCTCCATTGTTTCTTTGATCCTTTTATTATTTTGTTGCAAAGAGTTTCAACAAGATACAAATGAAGATCTACAGATGCATTTCTGAGACACATAGTGAAAATAAAAATATGCAAAGAACAACTGAGAAAGCATATTGCAGAACTGAAAATACGTTTAATCTGGAATAAGTGCACATTACAGTTTTATCTAGGAGCTGAGAAGACCACTGCCTGAGAGCTCAGATTGCAAAAACCACAGAGAAGTGTCTTCCATAGCATGAGTGCAACTTCTTTGGGGAACAATTATTGACACTAAATACAGCTCAGCATTAATAGAAAGAAACTGTTGTTACTTGGAATCAAAATATTATAGGGCATAAAAAACTCTGAACTAGAAATGTGAAATTATGTTAGCGCAGAGGACTTACACTCTGCTGAACTACATTTCTTGAATTCAAAGAACTTCTAAAGCTCAGGAAATGACTCAAGACAATGCAGTAAACATTCAGTGCTGCAGCAGAGAAATAACTAGAGTGAAAGCAATATTCATTGTTGCCTGGATCAAAAGCGAATAAGGATGAGTTAATAGTCTTCAGTTAAAAAAAAAGAATGGTAAAAAGAAACATGGACTAGGTTCAATCTGTCTGTGTAAATTTGGTTTGCTCCTTGCAATTAGTATTTGCATTGTTGCTACATTCAGTGTTAAAACCTTGTATGTATAGTTTTTAACAGTGTCTATGATTTTACTGGCTATTTACTAATGGCTGAATTTATGGCAAAGCTTAGCAAACCAAGAAGTCAATTTGCTGCTTTGCAAGTCTCCTGTTCAGATACTAGCCTAAAAAGCTTTGCTTGTTGGCCAGAGTTCAGCTCTAGGTTTCCCTCCACCACTAAGGTGTTCTGACAGCGAAAGCAGTCGTGCAGACATTGGCTGGGCCCCACGGGAGCCCAAGCTGGGCCGCAGCTGGAGAACTGCTAGGGATCTGAGCCAGCAGGTTTGCCTGTGAGGCTGGTGCTCCTCTGGAAAGCTGCAGCTGAAGAGGACATCTGCCATGGTGAGCTCCCCCAGTGCTGCTCTTCTTGCCCAGTTGTCCGGGCACTCCTATAAAGGCTTCCCAAGCGGTTCTGCTTCCTTCCTTGCTTTCTGTCCCCCTACTGCTACCTATGATGCTCCTTGCAAGTCCAGATATGCTGCAAAAAAGTCAACCAGCAGCTCAAGCCAGTGGAGGGTTAGCTTAGGGGCTTGCTTCCCAAGGAAGTATGCTCAGTCCTTGCCCTCCAGAGCTGAAGCCTATTTCAGTGTCACAGCCATGTCCTTTCCCCGACCTGTGATCTTCTTCAGGATCTTGTGCTTTCCGGACAAGGACTCCTTGCAGTCCTTGTTAGCTAACTCCCTGCACTCCCAGGAGCTGCATATGAATGGGATTCTTCCCTGAGGCACCTCTAAGGACTTCCATTCCTATGAGTATGAGAGTTTTGCATGCACAACTTTGCAAGCAAAAGCAATATGGAGTTAAGGAACAAAGCTGTAGTCGCATATAGATAGCTATGAGGTAACTGTGATAACTGCAGTGGCATTACACTTACCTCAGCAGAACTATGAACAGAATTTGACCTTCACTTTTTTACCTGATGGTCTGCAGGAATAATCACAAGATTAAAAGTACTGACTGATGTTTGTATCATGCAACCAAGATCTAGATTTCTGATTTCTGCTCTAATACAGTGTCTTTTGGAAATATACACCATCTAACCTCTCTCTCTCACACACACAGTTTCCTTTCTATGCAAAAGAACAATAAATATTTTTGTATCTTGTTGAAAGGACTGCTTAGTAACTTTGTGATTGGAAAAATCAAGAACTTTTGTGTGTGTGTGTGTCATGCAGTTAATTAATAAGCAGTAAGATCATGTACTTTTTTTTTCTCTCTCTTATTCTTAAAAAGAAGGAAAAAAAAAACGGTTTTCTGTTGAGACAGTGATGACACCTTTAAGCAATGGTGCATGATAGATTAAGAAACTGGGTGGAGTGCTTCCTTCCTGTAATCCATTTGTAATCAGTGAGAAGCTAGAGACAAATAGGATGTGTTACATAATGTCTGAAAAACAACCATAAAAAAGAAGCTAACGCACCTTCCAGGCTTAGCTCTGGGCCTAATCCTCAGTCCTCTTAATGCTTGGATGACAGTCGCTCTGTCTTGAAGTTGCTGGCACTTGCCAACCAATAATTATTCCATCTTCTGTTTTCCCTTCTTGTTCAGTAGGCCAGGTTATTTCTTGCACATCTGGTATTGAGGACAGAATTAAACACTACTTCAAGGGATCTTGTGGTAAGTCAACACTTACAGCATCCACTCTCTTCCCAAACATGGGTGGAATATGTTTTCCCAATAACTGTGTTTGATCTAACAAGATCTTTACAAATGAGAAGTGGACAGACTAAATAAATTGATCACACTGTGCTGTATGAGACAACCACAGTCTCTTTTTTCAGCACTCACTGCTGTGGAGCCGATGCGAAGCAGTACTCCAAAACGCCCACTCAACAAATTCTAATTTGTCGTGATCTAGGTGTTAGCACCAAAACCAAAAAAGAGCTTCAAAATATTTGAAAAACAAAGTTCAGATACTTTAGTTATAAATAAAAAAGCAATCAAGCAAAAAAACAAATCACAACCCCCCAAATACTAAAATCCTATTCATCTTTACCATAGCAAAATATTTTGGTTCCACTAGTGTATCAACCTTTGCAGGAGCTAGCTATTTTACCTGCCTCTTTTGTCCAAGAGGTAGAGCCATTGGCTATAGGGGAGGTAGGAAGCTAGGCAGACTGAGAAAAGACTTTTCTACTTGCTAACCCTTATACACCCAAGGACTTGGTTAATTGGGAAGCACGGAGCCAGGAAGCCATGGTTTCCTGCTAGTCTGCCCACCAGTCACTCCGCTGTTTGGGTTAGTGAGGTCTGGCACGAAGCAAGTCTTGTTGTTACACTAACTTGTGGCTAGGGTAACCAAATTTCACCATCATCAGAAGTTTTTCTTAAACCTGTATGTCCTTAGTAATACAGCTTTTGACTGAAGCTTTGCTCCTGATGACTTCAGTTGGTCAGTCATAGAATCATAGAATCGGTAAGGTTGGAATGGACCTCTGGAGATCATCTAGTCCAACCTCCCTGCTCAGCAGGGTCACCTACAGCATGTCAGACAGGGTTGCATCCAGGCATCCAGAGAAGGAGACTCCACAACCTCTCTGGGCAACCTGTTCCAGTGCTCCGTCACTCTCACAGTGAAGAAATTTCCCCTCACGTTCAGGTGGAACTTCCTGTGCTTCAATTTCTGACCATTGCTTCTTGTCCTGTCACACGGGACAACTGAAAAGAGTTTGTCCCCATCCCCTTGACACCCTCCCTTCAGGTACTTGTACACATTGATCAGATCCCCCCTCAGTCTTCTCTTCACCAGGCTGAAGAGGCCCAGCTCTCGCTGCTGTTCCTCACAGGGCAGGTGCTCCAGCCCTCTGATCATCTTCGTAGCCCTACGCTGGACTCTCTCCAGTAGCTCCATGTCTGTCTTGGACTGGGGAGCCCAGAACTGGACACAGTACTCAAGATGAGGCCTCGCCAGGGCTGAGTAGAGGGGCAGGATCACCTCCCTTGACCTGCTGGCAACACTCTGCCTAATACAGCCCAGGATACCATTGGCCTTCTTGGTGACAAGGGCACATTGCTGGCTCATGGTCAACTTGTTGTCCACCAGCACTCCCAGGTCCTTTTCTGCAGAGCTGCTCTCCAGCAGGTCAGCCCCCAGCTTGTACTGGTGCCTAGGGTTATTTCTCCCTAGGTGCAGGACTCTGCGCTTGCCCTTGTTGAACCTCATGAGGTTCCTGTCTGCCCAGCTCTCCAGTCTGCCCAGGTCCACCTTTCCAGGGATGGAGATGAGGCTGACTGGCCTGGAGTTGCCTGGGTCCTCCTTCTTTTCTTTTTGAAGACTGGAGTGACATTGGCTTTCTTCCAGTTCTCAGGCACCTCTCCAATTCTCTAAGACCTTTCAAAGATGATGGAGAGCAGCCTGGCAACAACATCTGCCAGCTCCCTCAGTACCTGTGGATGCATCCCACCTGGGCCCATGGATTTGTGAATGTCTAGCCTGCCCAGAAGGTCTCTAATCCTTTCCTCCTCCACCAAATGAAAGTCTTCCCTTCTCTGGACTTTCTCCCTCACATCCAGGCTGCAGGATTCCTGGGGACTGCCCTTAGCAGTGAAGACTGAAGCAAAGAAGGCATTCAGTAATTCTGCCTTCTCTGTATCCCTTGTTACCAGGACCCCTGCCCCATTCAGTAGTGGGCCCACATTTTCCCTAGTCCTCCTCTTGCTGCTGATGCATCTGAAGAAGCCCTTCCTGTTGTCCTTGACATCCCTTGCCAGACTCAATTCCAGCTGGGCCTTAGCCTTCCTCGCCGCATCTCTACATACTCTGACTGCATTCCTATAATTCTCCCAAGTAGCCTGTCCCCTCTTCCACAGTCTGTGTATTTGCTTCTTCTGTCCCTGGGTGTCAAGGCTGGCTGCCAGAAATTGAGACCCATAATTACAACCACCTGGGAAAGCTTTGCCTGAAGTGGGCTTACTAGCATCTCCTGGGATCAATGTAGCGGAAGACCAACACAGAGTCTACTTCTGGGTCAACGCTGAAGTGTCTCAACCATGAGATTGTAGAGGGGCCAGCCACCAGACCAGCCACCAGACTTCTGCACTGCAGAACCCTATGGCATTCATATCTTGGGCACACCCACTCTTTGAGAGGGCTTTAGAGAAATGGTTATGTGGCCACATCATTAAGGAGTATCACATCCATCTAATCTTGATGGCCCAATTCAGTCGGGGAATTGCCTGGAAAACTGCAATAAGTGAATATATTCCTCCCCAGTTCAAGTCATCTGAGCTGCCTGGTGACACTGCTTGTCTCTTTCGGAGAGGGAGTTCCCTCCGCAAAATGCAGTAACCTCTGTAGACCGAGGTTTCAGTCTTGCCTCCTTCCAACCGTCCTCTCACAGAAATCGGTTAAGGTGCTCAGCTTCTCCTAAGTGCAGTCCTTAGGCTGGAATTTAAATATACCTTTAACAATGACAAGTGACAAACAGAATTGGACTTTATCTGATTGGTGGGAAAATACTTTAAATAATTAACTACAAAGGAAGAAATTCTGATCTCTGTTTTATTGCTTTTTTGTTTATTCAATGGTGCCTTTACACTGCCAGGAAAATGTAAACAAGATCAGCTTGGGAGCAAAGATAGCAAGGGAAGTCACTTCTAAAATGTGACTGGGTGTCAGGATTATCAAACTGAAATCTGCCCGGTAGAGGTTCCTCAGGCCAGCAATCAGTCAGCAAACAGCTAATTTTCTAAATGATTTCAAAAGCAGTTATTAGTTTACTTGAAGCTGAGTCAATTCAAGCTAAGACTCTAGCCAGTTAGTGCTGTGCAGGTGGTTTTATTCACAGCCAGCTTGTGTGTTGCTATACTTCGTTGCAGTCTGCAAGGGAGGCAGTCCCTGAGTTACTGCACTGGGCGTGCTGATGCTGGGAGAAGCGGAGTAAATTAACCAGAACTAGGTTAAGCAGAGCAAATTTCTCCAGGAGCTCATGTTACAGTCTCACAGTACAGACTGTTGTCTCCAGCTCTGCACTGGCACTTGGTTTTATCAAGGACCCTTGTGAGCAAGAAACAGTCTTCTTTCCCTCCTCCCTGGCAGCAAAGGGGAAGAGGAAATACTGCGTTCTCCTTGAAGTCACAGAGGACCCCGTGCAAGATTTCATCTACTGTCTCTGACATAGCCAGTGGCAATATTGTGATAATTCGGCATATCAGGGCCCCATATTCCAGGTGCATTGGATGCAAGCTTATAAGTGGAGCAGAAGGTCATGATCCATAAAGCTGCAAAAAATTGATTTGTTGTCTCAGCAGTCAAAACATATAAATATATGTTAATATATTAATATATAAATATTTAAGTGTATAAATACATAAATTTATAAACTGAGGGTCAAGGGCACAATTTCTAGAATATCCAATGAATCAAGAAATGTGTATGTTTTTAGCTAATAAAAATATAATTTTCAGCCCAAATACATCTTTTCATGTGGAGATTTTTTTTTTAATAAAAAGTCAGTACTAAATTGACAAGGGCACTGTGAAACGGCAGCCACACAACTGGAAGTCAAACTCTGCTACTTCACAAGCTGGACTTTAGTTTCATCTGCAAGAAACTAAGGTACCCCTTGGTACTAAGTCCAAGCATTGCTTCCCTCCTAGGGGTAGTCACCAGTCACCAGACTTCAGATTCAGTATGCATGGAGAATATTTTATTATTTTATACACCATAGACTAGCCTCATCAGGAGAGACAAACTCTGCATCTGGACTTACATTTTGATGAATGACACAGTGCATCTAATGGACTTGTGTCCCTAGCCCTGGTTTTCTGTCGCTCCTAATTTGTAACCTCTCTCTCCCTGCGTACTCCTATGTAGAGGTCTTTCCACTTTTCCCTGATATCCTGCTTTCTGCTCTTCCTTGTGCTTCATAGAGGACTGAATTACCTCTGCCATCTATCACCACCACTCTCTCTTTTTTTCAGCCTTTTTCCCACTTCTTACTTGCAATAGGGTCTCACTTACCCACTCTCTCTCCATACAGCTCAGGAACTCATGCTCAGACAGTAAATTGCTCAGATGAGCACCTCTTCAGAATATGCTTGGAGTCTCATTTGGAGAATATCTCCAAATTAGTTTTCCATAGAAATCAAGTGTGAGTGAGCTTGGAGGGGAAGGAGAGCTTGTGGGCCTCATGGTCTTGAGCTACTTGTGTTCTGGGATGCAGCAAGGACATTCACCTTGATGTAAAAAGTAGGAAGATTTCCTGAACGTAGTAGAACAGATATCGTTTGAGAGCTCCTGACCTTAACCACTTTGCAGTCCAGTGACTGAAATGCTCTCCAAGAAATGGAAAGCCTGTTTCAAGCAAAGCAAAGAGGGGGCTCATATCATATACCATTACCCTTGCCACTGAAACAGGTAGCAGCAATTTCTATACTGAAATCAAAATGTGTCAATCTGAAAATATTGAAATGAATCATTTTGGCTTTCAGTTTTTTTCCTTTCATTCCCTCTTAGGCAGAATTACATGAACCTGCACTTTTAAGATAAATAACTTTCAACTGAAATATTTTGACCCTATGAAGTCCTTGCAGTTGGACCTGCTCATGGAAGCATGTCATAGCTCCTTGCATAGGGCAGAAGTGTTGAGCACGTTTTATCTCTCACCTTAAATTCACCATACAGCACCTTCATGTACCTAGGATATCAAGATGTTGAACTTAGCTTTAGAAGTAAATTGCCAAGATTTTCTGCTTATTACTTGCAGAGTCAAGATGAGTATCTCCTTTCTGGAGGAAAATTCTTTACCTAAAGAACAAGGTAGCCTTGAAATGAACGGTCAGTTAAGTTCAGGAATAGCTGAGTTCTGGGTTTTTATTAGATGTGTTAATGGCATCATAGCTCAGCCAGCTCAATGGCATGGGTAAAAGTGTTTTGCACCTGGAAGAGGAAGGTCAAAATAACATATTTTGTCCTTATCACTGTTGCTATCACAACTCAGTTCTGAGTTCTGGAGGTAGAACAATGTTGAGGAGCTTGGAGATATCAGGATGGCTGAAGAAGAGGATCTCCTTCTGCCTTCCCTCCATCCCTCTGAAGAGCTCACCTTACTGTGTGGCCCTTTATACTGAGATGGTTTTGCTTCCTTCAAATGGATCAAGTGCCTGAGTCTTGGAGAGCTGCCCAAGACCTCCAAGTGCTAGATGACAGAGAAGCAGAAGTATCCCGGAGAACTCGTCTCCTTTCTTTCTCCCCTGCTATTATATGTGACAAATGGCACCAGACTATTTCTCCCTCTCCTCTTTGCTTGCCCAACACAGACACATCTCCTGTGCAACCTCTCTTTGCCTCCTCATCTCCTACTACTAGAGCTGATATCACAAACCTTTTAGGAAGAGTGCAGTGACAGATTGCCTTTCTCATCTTGTTTTCATATCACAGCTAACATCATGCCATATCTTCCAACAGTCAGGCCATCACTGCCAGGTCACATCTATTGCCAGACTTATTCCCTTTGAGGTTGCTCATTACCCCAGGACCCTCCTCAGCTGGAGAAGAGAGGACTGTGTTTATTCCTCTGGAAACAATATTGCTGTTAATAAATAACCAAATTTTGTTTTACTGCAGCTCTGCAAGACCATTTCCTTTTTCTCTATTTTTGTTCAAGAGGCTGGTATTGCTTGATGTGGAGCCAAGGGAACTCTCAGTGCTTTGTATAAGTCAGATCCTCTTCCACAGTCTGCTTCCTCTGGGTACCAAGAGACAAAAAAGAGACATATTCAGATCACTCACAGGGCTGATGCAGATTCACACTAACAAATATCACGGCCGTATCTCCCAAGAGAACATAGTCAGAGTTCAGATTCACACCAACAGAAAAAAGAACCCAAATACTAATTGACTGCTTCAGATTGCTCTAAAGGAGGACTTATAAGATGAACTCTTGATTCCAGTGAGGTCAGTAAGAAGCTAACTATAGAATTCCAGAGCACCAGAGTGTCTTCCGCTCTCAAAAAAACCCACCACCAACAACAATAAAAAAACTTTTAAAATTCACAGGATTCAAGGCTTTTCAAAAATTTTCAAAAATTCAAGGATTGTCAAGTTTCATGTTTTTACCAAAAGTAAACGCTGGCTATTCTTTTCTGAAAGTTCCTTTCCCCAGATCTAGGGGAGATTGGGGGATTTTTTAAGATCAGCAGCGAAATAAAGTTTTAAAACTTAAAATGTGTATAGCCTTAAAGGTCAAAATCTGGAAACAAAGAACGTTATTTCTGCAATATTTGACCTACAAAAAAGGTTGTTGTTAAAAAATAACAAACTAGGAAGCAAACCTCTTTTAGGAGATCTGATGCAATATTTTTGCATGCTTTGAGGTTGTGAGACTGAAAGTCCTTCCTGTTTACCTGTAGGCTCATGGTGAGAAGCAAGTCTGGCAGCTGACAAAGGCTGACAGTTGATTCAGTTTTTATATGTGAAAGTGAGAGGAGTCAAGGCAAGAACAACTTAAATCTCTATCTTGCACCCATGTTTTCTATAAAACTCCCTAATACCTCTGCATATGAGGCAATAAAATAAATAATCCTATCCTGATGTTTTTATCTCTATCCAAAAAAAAGTGACTAAACATCAGTTTACACTGAGGACCATCAGTATCGCCATAATTTTTATGGTAAACTGTGAAAGAACTAACATCAGGTTGAACAGCTGCAGATTGGACTCCTCAGTGCCTCACAGGTGTATGCACTGACATTTATTATTACTGAAAAGACATCCCTGGGATGAAATTCCAGTCTCTACATAAGTCAGTGGAAAGCTCTTAACTTCAAGAGGATGAGGTTTTTATCTGTTGTTTTTATAAAATCTTAATTATGTTAAAAATTCAACAAATTATATATAGCAAAAGGAAATTTTACTGTCTGTGAAGACTCTCAGGTAAAGAACCTTGTAAGTGTTTGTTTCTCTCCATTACATATATTCAAGGAAGCCTTGAACGATTAGCTCAGGTGTATACATCTACAGTGTAAATGCCTAGAGACAATGCCAACCTTGTCTCAGACAGCCCAGGTCTCTCCACACACTCAGAAGCTTTGCAGGCTATGGCCTGAAGTGTCAATCTGGAAGGAAGAGAGGAAGCAACTTTAGATGTCTGTCTGTCTGAAGGAATCTAAATTGCTGGGAGAAATATCTTTCAGAGGGACCTTGTCAAGCTAGAGAAATGAGCAAAGGAACCTCATGAAGTTCAATGAAGAGAATTGCAAAGTCCTGCCCTTGGGAAGAATAACCCCATGCACCAGCTCAAGCTCAAGGCTACCCTTCTGGAAAGCAGCTCTGCAGAGAAAGACCTGGAGGTCCTGGTGGACAAGTTGGTCATAAGCCAGCAATACACCCTTGTGGCAAAGGCCAATGGCATCCTGGGCTGCATTAGGAGGAGCATTGCCAACAGATCTACCCTTCTCCTCTACTTAGCCCTGATGAGGCCACACCTGGAGTGCTGGATCCACATCTGGGCTCCCCAGTACAAAAGAGTGAGTCCAGTGAATGGTTACTAAGATGATTAAGGGACTAGAGCATCTGTCATATGAAAAAAGGCTGAGAAAGCTGATAGTGTTCACCCTGGAGAAGAGAAGGCTCAAGGATATCTTGTCAATGTGTTTAAATATCTGAAGGGAGGGTGTAAAGAGGATAAGGTCAGACTCTTCTCAGTGGTGTCCAGTGACAGGAGGAGGAACAACGGGCACAAACTGAAACACAGGAAGTTCCATCTGAATACAAGGAAAAACATTTTTACTGCAATTTTGACTGAGCTCTGGAACAGGTTGCTGAGACGGCTTGTGGAGTCTCCATCCCTGGAGTTATTCAAAAGCTATCTGGACATGGCCTTGGACTACTTACTGTAGGTTATCCTGCTTTGAGCAGGGGGCTTGATGATGAGCTCCAAAGGTCCCTTCCAGCTTCAACCATTCTGCAATTCCATGGAATATCCCTTGTCCAAAAGGGTCACAGCATTGATCTCAGTTCAAGCCATGGTGGCTGTGAGCAATGCTGGGAGAAGAGGTAGTGGCCACCTGCTGCACAATAATCTAGAATACTGGCCCAGACAATGAAAAACACTTCCCTTTAAATAGGTTCAGACTCACTATTCCCACTTGCCAGGAAGATTCCCTAAGCACACAGTTGGGATGTGTACCTTTTCCAGGCCTCCCTCTCTGTGCCTGCAAGAAGTTGTGAATATCTCAGACAAGAGATGGGAGAGATCCTAGTCTTTTCCCCGCTCTGAGAAATCCTACAGTTTGGAGGTTAAGGCGTTGCTTTTGTGGGTAGCACAAAATATGAATTTAGTCTTCTGAAGGAAAAGATAAAAATGAAAACTGCTGTCTTGCTGGGTACTTGAGCTATGAAACTGTGCACACTGGTGACATTTCTATTCTCTCTTCCTCTACCAGCATCCTAAATGAAGGGAGCGACACTTCCCACATTTTAAAATAAAACACACAGGTGCCTAGGCAAAAAGATTTCAGAGCTATGGAAAGGGGCATATTGATGTTCAGGACTCATTTTCTAAATCATAAAAAAGAAGGATGCAAAATAAATATCTGTTTTCAGTGTTTCAGATTGCATTGTTTAAGTGTTTTCTTTCTCATCTTGCCACTTTGGTGAGGTGAGATCGGCTTTGAAGTGCTTATTCTCTTCTGTGCCTACATAGAGAGCCAAGGTGCCTGCGTTGGGCTCAGTACCAGAGGTGGCCTGTACTTCAAAAGCAGCCTGAGTCTTTGGCTCACCTGTGCTCCTGTCCAGAGCTAGCCTTTACTAGCTTTCATGCTGATGATTTCTTATAATGTTTAGGCTTATAAATGCCTTTCTGTTGAACTGTTACGTCCAATCAAGGGAAACAGGCTCTTAGAGGCAGAAGGATTTTCATGCACAGAGAACCATGATAATCCAACATGTCAGACTTTCACGTAAAGACCCCCTATGCATTAAAGTATCTTCTGCTCTATGTACTACAGATGCCTATACAGACTGTAATGGATGCTGCTCCTCTAAATAACTGACTTTTACCTTGTTTTATTGGGCATGACAGCACAGAAGTCAATGTCGTGAATATTGCTTTAAGACTCTTCTAAAAATGAGAATTATGTACTCAAGCCATTACATAGTCATTTCTACACTTCATCGTATAAACTTCACTCCACAGTGAAATGTACTTTGTCACAGTTATGCAAAAGACACTGCAAATTCTCTCTTCCTTGGAGGTGATGAGAATCATCTCCTCTGCCTACTTGCATATTCTGTGTGAAACACAAATCATGTATAGGGCATGGCATTAGTTATCAGACTGCAGGGGAAGGGTAGGATGGATTATTTACTGTACTTGAAAAAGTGAAGACATTAGAAGTGAGGAAGGAGTTAATCGTTGCAAAATACACGGTCATTTCCTGAGCCCTGTGGTTGGATGAGTACAAACTTTCAACTATTTCTAATTCTTCTCTGTCACTTACGAGGTTTTCAAGGTGCACTGTACATCCCAGACCAGGTAAGGAATACAGCTTTTGACTTCTTGATTGTTTTCTGAAAATTATTTTTCAGTGGACGCAGACTCAGAAGGACTCATTCTTTCTCCCTCCTATTATTTACGTCTGAAAGGAGAACACAGTTCCTTACAATGCAAGATGACATGTGTGTCTTGGTCCCTGATGACTTTGAACTTTAGAAATAAAGTAAGAACTTCATGAGTTAATAATAGAGCAATAATAATGAAAAATTCATATTATTACTAGTAAGAAGTCAAAATTATTACAGCAGATAAAAAGAAGGGAAGAACTCTTACTGCTAGCTTTAAGAAGTTCAGTCTGCACAAACCACTATCAAAATAAAGGGTTTTCAGGTGTACAGTTTGCTTTTAGTAAGGATAATAGTAAGAATTGTAGTGTGACTTCAACCGGTATTTTAAAAAGGAGGAAGAATAAGCATCTATACATTGGAGGGAAAAGAAAAACAAATAATTTTGTACTGGTTTTGTTCGTAAATCTGGATCTGATGGCTATCTATTGCAGAGTCATGTATTATAGTCATCCTGAGACTGCTCCTGAGGTTCACAGCAAACAAACATACATACACAAGTGTCTGTGGAACCATCTCATAAAAGATATAATTTGATCAGGGGCTTTTGATGCATAAAAACAGAACTCAGACAGACTAGCACCAGAAGGAAGTCTCGTAACACTGTGCACTCTTGCATGCTGCATTTGTTGTCTCTTAATAGACAGGGAGAGAGACTATTTCTGTGATTTTTTTTATATATATAGTTCAAAAAAAAACATAAAATAGCCATCTGTAGAGCAGTTACTGTAATAATGTACTGTCATCAGGTTGCCCAACAGAAAGTGAAATCATACATGCTGTGAAGATCCCCGGGTGAAATCACATGTCAGAGATTCATTCTTTTGGCATTTGCTTGTTTTAATTGTTTCTTTTCTTATAATCAGTTTGGACATTGGCTGCTTGACTGTGCTTAGTGCTGAGTGTAAACACTTTCTGGATTTTATGCATAGTGTGTGGAGAAACTTAGGTAGGGTTTTCAATAGTATTTGTTTGATTCGGAAGCATAAGTCTCATCGATTTTTGGAAGTCATTCCTAAACACTTTCTCCATACTTGTGAGATCCCTGCTGTGGTAGTACTTGGACATCTCTAATGTATTTCTCCCTTAAAACACCCTGTTAGCCAAAGAAGTTTTGTCACTGTCATATACAGATGGAGAACTCAGATATGCATAGCATATTTAAATTATGGGTGTGGGAACACTTCCAAGCTCCTGAGTCTAGTGGTGTCCCATTCATCTCCCAGTTTTATAAGAAGGTGAATCCCAGCGGACACCAGAGTTGCGCCTTGTTTTTCACAACTCCCCAGTGCAGAGGATCCAATCAAGAATCACAGGTCTACCATTAAAAAGAGCTATAAATTAGTTTAGACAATGTCAAGAGCATGCCATCATTCAGCTAGAGATGAGGTTATAATATGCATTTGCATCTCAGTCTTATCAGTATGGGTACTGATGCTAATCGATTTGGTGTTCCTTACGGCTCTGTATAGCCCTAGTTGCTAAATATTTGTAGTTTATGCTGAAACACACTTCTATTAATACTACAGCTTGCTACATGAAAGCTGGCTGAGGTACGCCCACCCTTCCAGCAGTTGCATTTCCCAGTTATTGCCTAGGCATAACTTAAATGAAAGTACACAGTAGCTTTGTGGGGGAGAGCGAACTGAGCCGAGGCCTTCCACACCACCAGCCAGCACTTCATCCCCTGCTTCTGCCTTCATTTTATAGCATTCCTTCAGTCATGTTTTTTGAAAATGTTTATTTGCCTTCTGTCTTTTGGGATAGGGTTTGGGTTTGTTCAGGTGCAGCTACCTGGGCAGACAACTTTGCTGTCTGTAAGTGCAGCAAATAGGAAGCCAACTGAGGTGATTTAAAACATTTGCTCTCAGTACTCTCCTTCAGAATCAGTATCTTTGTCTGGCATGAGAAAAGGGTGTACACCTCAGTTTTCTGTAGAAGAAAGGCCTGTCTTCTGTGTTGTGGCATAATAGCATGGAAAAGAAACAAAATCTAGATAAGTCATTCCTTATACGGTAAGTGTGGTCTCCTCCTGAAACTGGTGTGTTCTGGTTGAGTGACTAGAGGGGGGAGAAACCTAGCCTCCTACAACCCAGCCTTAAGAAACTGTACTGGGGTCTGTCCTCCTACTTGCATGTCAGAATTTTTTTCTCAATATATTAATCTAGTGATGTTTTGCACGTGTATTGCCTCCTAAAAATTCTTCTTTGTATTTGCATAGTTTCCAGGTAAAAAAATTGTTTTGAAATAAAATCCAGGGGGCATCACTGTCAACAACTAATATCTGCAAAGCCTCCCAATGGATAGAAGGGCATTTTTCATATCAGACGTATTTCCTGGCTCCGTTTGTATGTTTTTCACAGTGCACAAAAAAAGCTCTAAAATAGAGCTCTCCTCTCAAAAAATGGCTTTATAGAAATGAGAATGTTTGATCTTTGATTTGTGCTTCAGTGATTTCTGGATAGAATAGTCTCATTTTCCAAGTAAAAGTCTTTGGAAGTGTTGTTTGGGATTGTTTTCTCTTACTGCCAGCTTTTGATATTCTGACTGTAATTAGAAGATCAAGCTGGTGTTCCTTCTGGGCTTACTGTTTATACACAGGAAACCTCAGAGTGATTCTTTAGTTAGGATTATTATTTTTGAAATGGGTTTAAAATAGGTAGTATAATCCATTTTTGTCTAAATGTAGGTGCTAATCGGTAAGAATTATCCCACAGGTTTAATTTTCTTCATTCTTGAATCTGTTTATGTCAGGTTTCTTATAACACATATTTGATAGGAAGCCTTCAGTCCTTACTGAAGTTTTTCTTTGGTAGTCTTATTTTCCTGTGGTGTTCAGTATTAACGAAAGCTATGTCCACCCAACAACTCAGAGGGAGAAGGAAAGAGAGAGAGAGAGAGATTTTGTATACATTTTATGCATGGTTCAGATCTTTTAAATGTTGGATTTTAGCCATTATTCATATTGTGACAAAGAGATTCTGTCTTTTTATGGACAAACTAATGAAGGACCAAGAGTTCTCCACACTGATTAATAAGTGCAAGGCACCTATAAGCTTGTTCTTCAAGAGCTGCACATTTTGTTAGATTTTTATACTACCGCTTTCAAATTCAGCTGCTGATGAATTCGAAGTAATTTTACCTGCACATCCTCTCTCCCACAAGTACTGATTAAGCCTTGAAATAACAAGAATAAAATATGCACTCAATACACTCATAGTGAAGCAACTAGGGTAACTTACTACCAGGCTCACTGCACCTGATTCATATCTGCAAAAATAAAAAGGGAAAATGTCAAGTCACCCAAAAGTACATGCCCTTTTATCTTCTCTCCATCCTCAGATGTGGATATTATGCATCCTTAGTAATCCAGTGCAGGTATGTGTTACAGCTAGTGAACTGTAATTTACAACAATGAAAGTCAAGGTTACCAGTGCTGGTCACTATTCAGCAATATCTTTAGATGTGTTCTTTTTAAAAATATTTTTTAGTAACAACTGGTTCTTAAAAGAATTTTCTTGGTCCTTTCTGCAATTCTTAGTCATGGAGGAAATATAATCTTTTGCAGCACGGAAACAGTGACCACAAAGACAAATTCCTTAGGGAGCTGTTTGTAAGTCTGACCAACATTCAAGATGAAAAGTGTTACATTTTCTTTAACAGGATGTTACATACAGAGATTAGCTGTATGAAGCAATTGCTGAGGCAATTAGGGAATATTCAGGAACACAAGTCTTTGCTTTGAATAGGTGAGTAAATACAAAGAAAGGAATCATCTTCTTAAGACTTCCCCCACCACCACACACCCAAGTTTTCAAAGATATGACCAGTTTTTGAAGCTCTATGTATCCCATCAAATAGAAATTCTGTTGTCTCAGTATCCTGGGTAAACTGAGTATGTCCCATTTCTGGGCTACAGTGATTCCTTCTGGAATGCAGAAGCATGATGAGAGATAGGACAGGAATAGTGAAACTGTGGACAAGCAAGAACAGAAATGCTGAGGGAAAGACAAAAGAGAGAGAGAGAGAGAGGATTAAAAACTGGTAGTAGGAAACCGAGGTAGGTGAAGACAGAGGGAGATGTCCGGACACCAGTCTGTTGGGGGACAAAAATAGACTTTGGGCTACACACTGCAGCTGAAGGTGAGTTGTAGGGCAACACAGCAAGACATGTGATCCTTTCAGCTCATTTCCCTAAAGACCCTGGAGTAAAACCTGAAACATCCAAATCTCAGTAATCTTAAAAATAACTAATCTTTAAGGCAGAGTAGGTTTGTCTGCACCCTCTAGTGGTCTAGATAGAAAATATGGTGTTGTCTAACACCAGCAGTGTGCACTACACCCACTTGCTGGGACCATTTATTTATGGGCCTTTTGAGCTATCTGTAATAATTACTGTTCTCAGCCTGTAAAACAGAATAGCAGCATCCAAGCTGCCTTTTGGGAATGGTCTTGCTCTGTGGTAACTCCTAACTTGCACAAAATGATTTTTTGGAGCTCAGAGTTGTTTGAGAGAGTACTAGCTGGTGTGAATCAAAACTCTGCCAGACCTGTAGCTGCACAAGAGAATAAATTTTGAGGCCTGAGCCCATTTTCTTATAGTGTTTAATTTACTAATATTGACATAGACTTAAGTTCCCTCATGCATATTGCCTATGGTATAGCCCTTAATCACCTAAGTGTAGATATTACAGAAGGAAACCTTACATTTTATCCAGGGAAAAGGAATACCTAAGTGTATAAAATCAATCAACAGCCCATTCAGCAGGAGGCTGTTGCCTGTGGATGCTCTGATCCACTTTCTGCTGGAGGACACATGTTGACAGGACTGCAGGAAAAGACAAAATGGCCTTGTGGGTTTCATAATTGAGTAATGTCCCAGGGAATTAGATTCAGTCTGTGATTCTACCTGAAAGTCCTGAGAAATGCTGAGAAAAGAGCATCTCCAAAAGGGAATTTTTGATGCCTGAAGTGGAGCTAGTTTGGAACTTCAGAGCTTCATCCCCAAGTGGGGAAAATTCTCATACTGCCATTGACTGTAATCTCATAACAGTTGCTTCTTGTGACATAATATAACAGTATTTAATGACAAGTAATTTATAGAGCAATTGGATTTTGACAGGACTAAATGAGCTGCCCTAATGCTAATAAGAAGCATGCTCAAAGCACATCATTAAGACAGGATTTCCTTAAAAAAAATAGATATTCTCTTTTCAAGCAAGTCAAGAAGGAGGAAATAGTGTCACTCCTCTTTTAGAGCACTCTCCTAGAAGAAAGAGCATGCATGTTCAAAGCTCTCTTCAAAGCTTTATCTACTTTGTTCCTTGAAAGTATACTTACCACCGCTCTCAAGGCTGATTTGCACCTTCTTGGTTGCAATTGCACCTTTTTGGAAGGCGAAGCAATAGTCATTGGACAAAAGAGGAGTAAATATTTAAAATGTAGTGGCTAGGTCGTTCAGCTAGAGTGCACTGACTTGATCTCTGATTTCATCTTCAAAGGCACTATTTCATATGAAGTAGTCATTGGATAACCACAAAGGCCCAATCTAAAGAGCAGAGACCAGACCACGTCCTCCTCCTTACAGATGACTGCCAGTGTGTCTAGGCTAGAGAATCTCTTGCCATCCTGCGTAGTACTTTGTCTTCTCCTGAGTTGTTATATCTACCTACATACCTACCTACCTACCTACCTATCTTATTACTCATTTTGATGTAAAATATGGGAGGTACCAGTAAAACAATCTCCTGTTCAGATATAAATGCCATGGTCAGAGTAGGGGTGAAGCTTGAGGCATCTGTTTCCTGACCTTAACCACTGGACTATCATTTAGATAGGGAAAGGAAATGTTTTTCTACTATCTGTCATACTATCAGATTAGAGCAAATCATATTCAGACCTGTGAAAGAAAAGACAACAAGACAACAGAGAATCTTCATAAAAGGAGCCATCACAAACAGGATTAAGACTCTTATGCCCTGGTAGTTTTCCTGCAAGAGAGAAGATACTCTGTGAGACTTGCTAAGATTTTTTTTCTGAGTTTCCATTTTTCCAAGATTCATCTATACTCTCCGTTGGATGAGCTATACCTGCTGCATATGAAGAATGCTGAGTTCAGACTGTTTCTTATTATTTTTCTAACTCTTTCATATCCCATTCTGAGATATCAGAGTCTTCATTGGTGCCCTACTCATTCCACCCACATGATGCTCATCCTGTAGGACCTGAAATTGTTTTCTCATATCTGGTTTCAAAGGGTTAAGCTTTCAGAAAGCCACCAGTTTCAAGTTCCTCATTTTCAAGTGCCTATTCAGAGACACCTGGGTCTGACTTGCTTCTGCAAGTCAGTATTGGGTACTCACAGATCCAAATGTGGTCTATACAAACGTGACTTTGAAACAAAATCATTTTATATAATGCCGTATGCTCTGAGATAGCAGGTCCTAGGCAGCTCAGGTTCTCTACACCTTACTTTCTTGTTTGTAATATGGGGTAAATGATTTTCATATTAGAGGGAGGTAGCAAAGACAAATTTGCTGGTGTTTTTGAAGCACTCTAATACTACAGTGTTACATGCCACAAAAATGCCCTTCGACCCCCAGATTATTTATTTGGTATTCAGGACAAGGGTCCTGAATAGGACCTAGTGCACTGTACAAAAGGCATAGTATCATTCACTGAACAATGAGGAGAAAAAAGTCTAAAGCTTTCTGATGGGGTATTTTCCCATTAGAAATTATTGGAAGGGCCTTGGTTCCAATACAGACCTAATGGAAATGGCTTAAACTTGTCTGTTTTCCAGCCAGCTGACTTGTAAAGTTTCTTGGCAGCTGGGCTGATTAGCTGTCTTCAGCTTGTTGACTTCCAGCTTTCCAGTAACAGCACCATTAAATTCCAAAAGAATCAGTGGAACCTACTGATTGAATTCTGCCTCCCAAGGTCTTCAGCAGTATTTTTTGTCTGTTTGTCTAGTTAAAGCACTAACCTCTCTGGGATATGAGCATCATGAGTATTTTGACAAAGAAGGAAAATAGAAGACATTTTCATAAGGGACATCTTCCCCTCTCCTTAATCCCAGGTCATTGCAAAGCTGATGACCTCAGTTATGCAGTATTTAAATAATCAGGCCAATGGTCAGTGCTATTTTAGTCAAGAGAAATACAACAAAAAACTGCAGCTTATCCATGATTGCAGTTGATACAAGTGGGTTTAACTTTGGTTAAGTAGTTGAATTAAACAGGAGAAAGATCAAGCTCTTTTAAGCTGAACTGTAGTTTACATACTACATAGAAAATCTCTTTCTGACTGTAAATCATGACCTAAATTTGTGTGCACTTACCAAACAGAATGTCTGGAACCCCCCTCTTTCTCAGGAAGAGCTGCCTTCTCAGTCACATATTTCTCCTTTAGGGTCTAAAGATATCATTAATACCTCTAAGAGGGCAGAGAGTGAAGTTTCCTTCAGGGTATCTGGCTTTAGTAATCTCAGCAATTTTTTGCCATGTAGATACATAACCTCAGATACTGGTCTTTTTGGTAAAATAGCCTCACAAATTCATCACTGAGATATTTCAGGTTCAGCGTACATTAAATGTTTGAGATCTTAACAAATACCTATCTTTAAAAGCTTTTTTTTCATCTCTTTAAATCAAATATTTTTTATCAACACCATTTCTCAGAGAAACTAACAGGACGTGGTGCAGTGCTGCATGTTATAGTAGGCTGATTTGTTTGCTCTGCTCAGATATCTATTCCTACTGATATCTGTGGGCTCTCTTGTGTAATTACATGTATCCTCATGTGAGGAGATTATAACAGATCTGGTGGTCAATAACATAGATGCTTGGTCTGCTCTCAGCTTGAAAATAATTGTAATGAGCAATCAGCATCTCCCAACTTTTGGTGCTGCAGTACTACAAAAAGGATTAAAAGTCTCTTACAGAAGTGCTTGGAGAGTTCTTTGTTATAGGGGAGACATCAGTATGTGGAAAGGTTATTCCAGTGCCAGTTAGCAGGGAGAGCACAGAGACACAGACTGTGTTACAGGAATATTGGTTCCTTTGGTTGTGACTAGGCTTCTGGCTGCTCTAACTTGTGCCTGCAGCTAATATGGTCATGAGTGGAGGAAGAAAAACAGGTGTTCAGAAACATCTTTGTCCTCTTGAATAGCCTGGGGGTACCTGGGAATTCAACTTCCTCATGTTTGGAATAAAAAAGGTAATATCACATCTTCTTGCCATTGCCAAAAATTTTACAGTTCAGACTAACACTTTAATATTACAGGAGCTGCAAATACTCCTCTAGCTTCACCTGCCTCAATACAGAATAAAGTACTTACCTTCCATGTATCATCAGCTTAAACTTTTCTAGTAAATCTGAAAGAAGAAATGAATAAGTAGAATGTTTACTAACAAAGAACTGAATGGAAATTCGAAGTGTGCCAAGTGTTAGTCACAGTTCTGTATCAAAGATATTTCTGTGTCCAGCTGTGGGCCCAAGATTACTGAATGCTAAATTTTGTCACCTCCCGTTTCCTTTAATGGCAGCTAAATGTATTCACTGGGTCCTAGCACGTTTATAAATTGGGTCTGTCATATATTGAGTCACACAGAATTTGGTGTAGGATTTACAGACTTAGTTTAATAACCACATGAAATACTCTCCCATTTATTCTGACCTATGCTTTTATTGCTTCGATCTGAGGCTGTAAAAGGAATGGGTGAGAGGCATTTTGAGCAGACAGCATGTGACTCGCAGTGACACTGTCACGAAAGGGAAGACAACTCCAACAAACTCTTCAGTGCTTATGTGAGCAGTGGAAAATGCTAGGCTGTTTTCTTCCTACAATTCTGTGTTAAATGGTGGATTAGTATTATAGTGAACTAGTAGTGAAGATTGTCATTATTGTCATTACATATGTCTATAACCTTCTCCTCCAGCATTATTATGGCCATGAGACATAGGAAGCCATATGCGGTTGCAGAAATCAGCCAAAGGAATTAAAATATATTAGGTGAAATTGTAAATGTCTCAATCTGGGCTTTTATCTAATTGGACAAATATTTTTATGAAATACACTTAGTTAATCTCAGCACCTATAATCTTTATCAAAATTGGCTAGAATTAGCCAACAGATTGACATTTATTGAGGGAGAGGGGGGAAACAGACCTGAGAACATTGACCAAAGATCTTTTCCAAACAAGGTTAAACCAGCAACTAGGCTCAGTAGTTTTTTGTTTGCTGCTTATTTTCTTGCTTCTAAATTAATGATAAAGTGAAGAAGTCAAGCTGTTTGATCTCTGCTCTGGCTGACAATCACCTAGGACTCCCACATATAGCTCTGAAGAAGGGAGTCTTCCCTTGCGGTTTCTCCTACATCATATCCTTCCCCTACAGGTGAGACTACCTGCCCACCCACAAACCTCATTGCTCAGGTAGGAAGATGTACCAAAACAACAGAATCTTTAAGTTCCAAGCAGTCTACACTGTCACTGTGAACAGTATCGACTGGCATATCCCAGCAGCTCAGTGCACATTATCCTTTCCTGCCACTGTGGTCCACACAGAGTCTGGTCGTCTCTTTTTAGTTCTGCAGCCCCATGCCATTATGTCTTTTACCTTTTCCTGGAAGAAGACAATCATCAAATCTTCTCTGAAATACATTCAGTCTGTGTTTTCTGTGTTACTGCTGAAGCCTAAATGCTTTCCTTTTCTGGAGGAGAAATGCACTGCATAGACTACCTTGTGGGTGTTTTTGTCATTTTTGAGATCTGAGTCTAAGCTTAATTCTCTTGATGTGTATCCATCAAAGGCAATGAAGATGGACAACTAGCAGTGATGCTGGTAAATAAAAATTACTTCTAGTTGCCTACAGTCTTTTAGGCACTGACATATTGCTTCATACGTGAGGGTTACAATGGGGATTATACAGAAGCATAGTCTGTGGCAGTTCAAATATGAAATACTTCTGAAGATCTAAGACTAAATATATGCAATATCAGATCCTTTATTTTATTCCTATTAATTTCAGTTGTGAGATAAATTCCTCCCAAGCACTTCCTAACCTCAGTCTTTTTCCACTACTACTCACACTGGTGCAAAACAGTGCTGCAGATTTTGGCAGTCATGAAAGTACAGACAGTTGCAAATGACTGCCCTTTTTTGAACATTCATCTGCAAGACACATATTCATGTGTAAAAAAAGGGGGTATTTTTAATGCTAGAGCTACAAAGATTGTACTGCTGCTGAATCACTGCTGTCAGTGATGAGAAATTACAAGAACATTTCCCCAGTGGAGACACAGCCATATATGGCATAATTTTCAAAAAGGTGGCATAGCATCATTAGATCAGAATTATATAATTTTCAAATATTCTTTGCAAAGCAGTTTACATTTGTCTTTCAGACACTGACAGCTCAGCCCAGATGTTCTTAGTGGCTGATCCTGAGATAAGGTAGTTTGTAGTATTTACTGTGTCTTATATACTTTTCAGCTAATCAATCTCAAATTAAATAACAGACTAGAAATATTGATGCCACCTATTGCTGAAAGGCTGTGGAAACCAAGCTACCTTCTAAAGATCAGAAATGGTCCCTTCAGTTCATGTTTCAGTCTGGGTTGCTGAGAAACCTGTGCTTCTTTGGCTACCTACAGAGCTTCCATTTCCAAAGTTCCCATTATGGTTTCTGTGAGTTATTAACATCTTACCCCACACCCCAGAAAAAAAGCACCTACTTTTAGGTTTGTCTGTGTTGTTTGTACACTCTATTTAAAATATCAAGTCCCTTTTAACTTTCTTGAATGCTAAAAAGCAGATATTTTTTAACCACTACTTCCTTATTTCTCCTCCCTTCCTTTTAACTCTTTAACATACAGTTTCTTAGGTACCTTTGCTCTTGTCCTTCGTATGAAGTCTACAAATAAGTTAATCTATACATCAGCCCAACTAACTGAGAGTATGAAAACTGTGCAACTTTTCAGCTAGTGTCTCATCAGAAAAGCAAGAAGGGGCCGAGGAGATCACAACAGTTGAGTAGGAGCAGAGTTTTGTTAGACTTTTACCACAGAGAACCTTATGTTCTTCTCATTCATCCTTCTGAGAGTGTGTTATTTTGACTAGTCTGCATCACTTACTGCATTGGAAGCATTGGAATTGCTTGCTATCTATCATCACACAACACTAAAAATGACCTGATCATCTGCTACTTTCCTGTAATTCTGTCCTTTATAGTAATGCACCCACATACCCACTGATATGAATTAGTCATACTGGCAATGAGAGGATGTCACAAGAGAGAGCTGAGGTCTCGTGCTGGGGCAAGGAGGTGCGTGCAAACTACTCAGTCTCTGTACTGTGAACCTAGTTCTGCTAAAAAGCATTAGGTTGGTCTTACAGGCCAACCTACCCTGCACTGTAACTCAGCATGCCCAGTTTTTATTTTTACTGAAATCCTTTGCTCTAGCCTTAAAAGAAGGAAAACAGCTTCTTAGGAATCTCTCTAAGTGCCTCTTTTAACTGTAGTAAGCATTATATAGGATCCATATATTGTCCTTCTCCCACCGCAACCTGGGAAGCAGGAAAGGGTATGTAAAGGACCTCAGCAAGAGAGACAGATCAGCTAGGTCTAAAACCATGCTTACTTGTACTCCTGTGAGTTCATCAGCCTGCTCCAAATGATCCAGGAAAACTGGCTTGCCCATGCAACAGGGAACAGCTATACTTCACTCGTGCCTCTCAGGAGGGAAAGAAACGGGAGCACTGTACCTGGTAACCCAGAGTGAAGGCACTGTACCCCACTGCCAGATCCACCATCTTCCATTTCCAAACTGCTCTCTCTGGGAATGCACTACAGAAAGAAAGAATTGGAGAATCCAGGAAACTTTATTCTGGTGAATATCTTTCCTAGCATGCCAGTTGTGCTAGGGCAGGGTGTTTGGCAAGGGATAAGTTAAAATATCTGTGGATGTACCGTAATTTGGGAGGACTGGCTAGCTGCTTGAGTGGCATGACAATATGGAATACTTGTCTGTGATTTTTGACCTGGAGAGAAAAGACACTGGGAAAAGACTACACCAAAACTAGGAAAAGCAAGCACATTTAATTGACTGCTACTCAAGCTTCTAATAAATGGTGTAGGCAAACCATCTTGTGTGGGATTGGTTTGTAATGAAGTGCTCACCAAGAGATGATTTAACTGCACAAGCCAAGAACATTCTTCTTCAAAAGAGGCAAAATCTCAGAAGGCAGAACAAGGAAAATGTGTATTTATGTCACACTATCACATTAAGTGCCCAAGAGACAGGTCTTTACAAGTTCCTCTGCCTGACCTACTTGTTGGTATTCACCCCAGCATCACTAAGGCAGAAAATATTCCCTCACATGTTTAATTCCCAACATCTTGCCGTACTGCTAATACTGAAAAAAAAAAGCATTAGGAGTTTTGTCGCTAAATGTTAAAACTGTATCATTTTGAGGACTAAATATGCCATAAAAAAGTCAAAGCACTTATTGGAGACTTATTAGAATAGACCCTGCAAGGAATATAGTCAGGACAAAGATGGCAATGCTGATGGGGACTTAGAGAACTCTCTCTGCACATGGGTGATCATAGAATCACTGACGCACTCTAAGCACATTTTCTTTCTAAGCTGATTAGAACCAGCCATTACCTCATAAATGTATTAACTATCATGCTAGAGGTATTTTTCTACAACTTACCTTTCCCGCAGTTGAATTTGTTCCTATTTGCATGGTGCAAAAAGGACAAAAAGTGCATGGCTGAGAAAGAACTGCAGTGTTTTGTTCATTGCCTAAAAGGAGATGACATTTAAGCCTCAATTCCCCCTTCAGTAAAATTTATGTATTTTATATTAAGTGACTAATAGAAAAACTTATTGCTTAGTGGGAGGCGTGAATTCAAATCTCTCACTCTGAAGAGAGAAACAAATTCATACCTCCCACATCCCGGTTGAGTGATATCCGAAAAACACAGACAGTGCTGCTGTTGCTGCTTTGGAGCCTTTTTTATGAGATAAGCCAGATGCAAGCAACTGTCTCTAGGAGATATTCAATCATAATACATGACTGTAGCTAGATGTTTCCTTGAAACCCTCAGAAAAGTGTCGAACGCTGCAGCTTTCTCAGGGACGAAGGCATTTCCTGTTGTCTAGCTTGCTTGCTACTTGGTGCCCTTGTTTTTCTGGATCTCATTCTAAGATACTTAATTTTAAGTAGATATCACAAAGGACACCTCAACTGGGGCTGTGGAGCCTCCTAGGCAGCCAGGAACCTCTTGTCTTTTTGTGTTTCTAATATATAAAGTGCAAGAGGTGTGGATGGTTTAGGCCCTCTCTGTAGATTTGCATTCCATATTAAATGCCTTTCTTGCAATACTTGTTGCTTTCCTGTGTCTCTGTCTTTCTTTGTGATTGAGCAAAACTAACCACAATCTCTTTTTATACCCAGTTTCTTAAGAATGTCTTTTAACCTGTTTTCAGCTAAAGTCTAGGGTAGCATGGTTTTCTTGAACTTGTTTTGTGATGAGAATAAGACATCAGAAATCCCTATCCAGTGTTCAAAGTTATACACTGTCATCTCTAATACAAGATACTTGGTACTCTGCAAACAACAAAATTTTATTGTACCTTGCAGTCTGTCAAGATTTTTTCCCCTTAGTGTACTATCATATTATTATAATTCAGAAAGCAGAAAAACACATATTGAAAAGCAAGAATCTTCTGTTTTGACAAGTAATTTGGGATGTCTCATTATCTAGGTATCACAATTTTATCTGAGAATCACAATTTGCACTTGCACATGCAAGTGCTCAATTAAAAAAAATCTGAACACCTTGTTTTGACAAATGTGATCCCTTGAACATGTCTTGAGCTGGGCATTCAAAATATAGCATGAAAACTAAGTAGTCATTTGGAAACCTTGCTGCAATAATTTCTAAAATATTTCACTGAGCTTACTTCATTGTTTAAAAATGCAACTGAGAGGTTTGCAGAAGTTTTGCATAAGAGGCTTGACTCTTTGTCCAGAAAAACAGAGGTACAAGACATGAGAACAAGTCTATTGATTATAGTAAATTAATGTTATATTTAGATGAATACTTTCTGTAAAGCTGGATATAGAATGTATCCTACTTCATGAGGATATTCAGCTGTTGAGAATGTAGAAAAAAATGGAAAATCTTCTAAGTAAATAGGTAGTGCTTTACTACAATAGTTTTCATCTTAGGATAAGCAAGCATGTTTTATACAGATTGCTTTTTTTAGTTAAATAAAAGCAGAGGCTGTTCTCCCAGGCAATTTCAAAAGCCAGCTGTTATCCTTACAATACTTACAGCCTTTACAAAGCAAGACACTAATATTTCTTAGTCCACTGTCAGTGAGGTAACTAAGCAATGCAAATATATCAATATTATGAAAGGCAAATGAAGTTGGGAAAGTGACTTGTTCAAAGTCATCGAGCACGTAAGTGAGAGAGCTAGCACTGCACTGGAACTCAAGACAATCTGATTATCATCCTCAGGGACCCATCTTCAGTCTTGTCAACACACAGGAGACTCCTAGTTCTCAATCCACTATCTCTATGTAATTCCTAGGAGACATTTTCACAAAAAGGTTTGAAGAAGTGCATAACATTTTCAGCTTCTTGCTGAGTTGGCCTTCTACGTGAGTGACAATAAGGAAGCTCGTCTTCAGTCCACTGCATTCTAGCATTGAACTTTCGAAGTGCTTTTGGCATGTCAGAACAATCTTTTCAGACAGATGTGCTTCATAAGGTGGATCATTACTTTACTTGTTACCCTACTCATAGTGCTTCAGTTATTGTGCCACTACAGCAAGGTCACTGACTTACCATTCGCCTGGTCAAAGCCTCATTGCTACTCTTTCTTTAGCAGTTTTGGCAACAGAAGCCAGCTTTCGTCTTTTATGGAAAGGTACATGTAAACCGGTCAGGAGTGCTACTGCTAAGGACTGTTTCCTCAGATGCCCAATTGTTGAGGGCTTTGGCCAAAACCAAATACTGTTGAATGAGTAAGACTGACACAGGTGCCTAAAGAAAAAAGCAAAAAGCGATAACTACAAGACAAACAAACAAAACCTCCACCTCTGCATATATGTTAACTAACTAGTTTCTACCCTTTGCTTTTGTAAAATTATGAACTTTAGTAAATAAGAATGAAATAAAAATTAAGTATGATCCCATGACTGCAGAAGTTATTAGTTCATTTACGATTAAAATACAAACAGGAATGGCAAGGAGTTGGCATGTGATGTGACCTAAAAATAGACCAATATAAACACATGTTCAGCCTAAAAAGTAGTCTGTCTTGTGATTAGTGTGACCATTTCAAAATATTTCCTGTTGTGATTGTATAATTTTAAAAATAAAAGGGATAGATTTTAGCTGGTGAATTCCTAGGTGCCTTATCTTTCATTTAGTCATGGCAAAAAAGATAGATTTCTGTACCTTAAATGAGCAGGTAAACAAAACTAAATAACAAACCATGGGGGATTTTTGTGTAGGGTCATCTGTTACAATGTAACAGAATGCTCTAGGAAAGCTGTGTGCTGCAAAAGCAAGTAACATGCATGTGTACCTTATAAGATGTCTTAGAGGTAGCATTTGTAGAGGTCGTGTGGGAGTGGTTGGAGCTTTGAGCTGAGGAAACCGCTTTTGATTTTTTTTTTTTTTTTATTTTTATTTCTTTAAAGAGTTTTAGAGAATTGAAAGAGGAACCTGCACTAAACAGCAATCTTAACTTGTACAAAACTTTCCCCACACCATGTGATGAAAAGCCTGTTATCAGTACACTCTCATCTTTGGTATCTGAGATGTTAGAGTACTATGGCTTTGCTCACCTACATGGCCGGATGGATGGTGCTAGAAAAGGCTGTAAAAAATTATTTTCCCTTTCCAGGCTCTTTTATGAATATTTAATGCATTAACTCTCATCTCCAAGAAAAATGTTTATTTTAAAGTTTAAAATTCTGATTTCTTTTTCTTCCTTTCGCCCTCCTTGTATATTTTTGTGTATGAGACTGAGGGATAGGCAGAGCAAGAGACAGAGAAACATACAGAAAAAGAAAAGGATACTAAAGCTGTTCTCCTGAAATTTATATTACCCTTCTGCTTTTATAAGAGATTCTCACTGAGACTGTCAAAGTGAAAAAGAATTTGGACTTGTTCACCAAGCCACATTAAAAACTCTGCAGGCTATGCATCCTCAAGGACTCCCTATTGCTAGCACTATGGCAGCGGACCCCCTTCAGCCCAACGGGGCTCTCCTGCCGCGGGGCTGATGCCACAGGGAGACTCTTGCTTGGCACCACAAGCAGAAACATGAGCATGCAGAGACTGCGCCCTGGCGGGGTTGACCACGGAGGCCGGGGATGGCTGCAGGCTTGGCTGCCCCGAAGGACAGCCCCAAAATGGCCCTGGCCCCCTGAATCTCCTGCGAGGTAGTATCAGCCATAGGTACCAGATCAGAATGAGGAACTAAGGAGTAGCAAAAATTAAACTACTGCCATCATTCTCAGAAATGGAAGCAAGAATATAGTTTGTGCTGATCTTCCTGAACACTCTCACAGCACATAGGAGGGTGGCAGTGTTTTCAAAGACCCCGTCCTGCCTCTGCTGCCACGAAGATGAGGCACGCTCAGGGCTTTGGGAGATGAGATGGCTGCTGTGAGGGTTGCGACTGCATCTCAGCCACTACCAAGGTGCCTGGCAGCAGAGAAGATCCCAGAGCCAGTTCTCTCTCCTTCATGACCTACTGCACTACAGCAGAATGAAAAAAGGAACCAAAACTTTTCATTAGGGAAGCCCTCGAAAAGGTTCAAGTTTCACAGTTACAGTTTTCTTCAAAGTATCATTTCTCATCAGATATTTCCATGTGTTCTGCATGCCTTTGGGGTGAACAAACCTACATGCTTGGGTTCTACCTATGCTAATAAAATAATCAGCTACAAGAGGAAGTTTTTGGTCACCAGAACATGATTCTGTGCACCGTTAAATGATTAGAGCATTCTTGGGGCAGTTTTGGTTTGGGCTAATTAATTTCCCTCCAGTTCCCAGGCACGTCTAAGGTGGCCTGAGGCTGGGAACCGTTCCTTAGCAGCGCAGATGCAACCGTTGCCTGCTGTGCAGGGGACCAGTAGCGTGGGCACCAGCTATTCCTGGCCAGTCGACCTCCACACCAGGAAATGGCTCCAAATACACATGATTAATATCAACCAACACTTGGTATAATGATTTCAGGCAGAGCAGCAGCTCTCTAGGGCACAGAGATGGTGTTTGAAGAAGGAAAAAGGATTCTTCAACGATATTAGGATTTCCTTTGGGATCACCTCAGGACATAACTCTGTGGCAGCCTAGCAAAGGCCCAGGCTCACTGGCAGGCTCCCCTCTTCACTCTGACATTGCCATTTCCCAGCTCTGCCTGTGTCAATGGCCCAAACCAACATTTGGGACAGCCTGGTGATGTCTGTCTTCCAGTGAGGCCCTCTCAAGGATCCAGGAAAAAGGCAAACCAGAAGTTTCCTAACAAGCCTCATCTTAACATATCCACAAAATGCTGATAGGGAAGGAATATCCCACATATAGACATAGATTATTTTTTATTAAAGTGTTAAGGAACTGTATAGGCAGCAGCCTAAAGGGCAAAGCACTTGGGTATGCAGATGGGGAAGCAGGAGCCCCAGGTGAGTGCTCCTGCCCCTGGAGGCAGCTCAGACGTGGCTCTGCCACCTCCTTGGAGGTGCCCTGCCAGCAGCCCTCTGCATCGAGCAGAGCAGGGAGAGGCAGTCCCCAGATCTCTTGAAGCAGCAGGATGCCTCGGCGAGGCAGCACAGTGCCCAAGCTGGGCCCCTCTTGCTTTTCAGAAACCAGGGGCTTCTGCTCTTGTGAGGTGTTGTCCTGTTGTATTTTAACAATTTACACCCATAAGTAGTCATTCATGGTGCCTGAACACTCAGATTTTACATCACACCTCATTTCGTTTGTCCAATTTATTCAACAGAATCCTTTTTGCTATTTCTGTAATTTTTTCTTTACCCTCACAGCCAGTTTTCTGTCCATTTCCTGTCACATCTCTGGCACTATTACTGTCCTCATTATGTGAGTGATAATACAGCCCTAAAGTTATATTCTTCCTTTGTAGGAATTTCGATCCATGGAAATTCTGTATTATTTGTTGATGCAACTGAATTGTTTATCGGATGTGACTCAAAGCTTCCTGTAACAGAACAGTACCCATCCTTCAGTGATACGACTTATTTTGTCATTGCTATGTCTGTGTTTGCTTTGGCACTAAGTTCTCCAACTGGCTACCATTTTTCATCAGACTTGTCAGATGTCTAAATTGTGTCAGTTTGCCGTCTGAAAACCAGGGCAGTCAGCCTCCCTATTTGCACACTTCTTTACATATTTGTAGAGAAACAAATATCTTGGATTTTTTTCTGGCTCTTTTGTGTGATATGCTTACGCACTTTATATATAGAAACATTTGTCCTGTTCCTCCCTGAAATTTATTAATATCTTTTCCTGTCTTTTTTTTTTTTCCAAGAATACAGAAAATTTAGTTTCATCCCCTAAAATGTGTCATCCCAAACTATGTACTTTTCTGTGCCTGTTGACTTTCTTTAATTTTTAGTTTGAAAATGATAATCTTAACTTCTAGTGACAGAAACCTTGCTCTGTTCTGGTTTAAGTGAACCATATTTTCCTGTATAGGTTCTGTCTGTTCTAAATATTTCCCTTATTCTTAGCAAATATATATCCTCTTCCTATGCATCTATTTTCAGTCATACATCGAAACCCCGGGAACAAAGTAGTATACCAGAACATGTCATATAGGGGTCCTAAAAACTTAAATTTTGCCTCTGAAGAGCTATCTCCTACTGCTCTATTGTTGTTATTATCTTCCTGATTCAGAGTCAGATCAGTCTTCAAAACTACCTTAGAGTTTGTCTTTAGGTATCCCATGAGTTTCAGAGTTTTCATCTCCAGCAGGCAGTTTCCACAAGTCCTGCAAACTCAAATATCTATAAGCCCTGTAATCAAACCCCAAGCACTACAATTTCTATCTTTTTTACCAGGTGATATGTTGTTCTGTGTTACTGAAGGACCACATGTATGGTCATCATCTGCTGGAGCTCCCACCTGCAGGAGGTTTTTCTCCAGCTTGTCCTTCTTCTGCTAGTAGATGTCTGTTCTTCTCAGAAATACAGTGTCTGCTAGTCTACAATGGGACTCCTAGTTTATGGTGTCCTTGCAGGTTTTTTCAGCATACTTCTCTCCTTCTGGATTTCTACATTCATTTTAATGTGCCAATGGGTTTTAGTGGAGCAGGAGTTTATTTTCCTTCTTTCTTTTAAACTGTTTAATAGTTTAGGTGAAGGGAAAAGTGTTTGCTTTGTTATTTTCAAATGCCAGGGAGTAAGACTATTGTATTTGCTCTTCCCACACCTGAGTTTTTACTGCAGTCATATTCCTCTTTGTCTTTTAGACCTAGTTCCAGAGAACATGATGCCTAAGGGCCACTTTCTCACTGAGGCAAAAACTTATATATATAATTCATAGGCTCAACTGGATCTCAGCCAAACCTCAATGGTTTGGTCCATGGAAGGAGATGTTTAATTGAGGGTAATTAATTAACTTTCACAGTGGTTGGCAGCTCACTGAAGACTGAGTCACCTCAGTTCTTACATATATGGCTAGGTTTGGAATCATCTAAACCTTACATTTAAAATACGTGGATTTATTTTATCATAAAAATGTAAGCGTGCTAAGTTCTCTAGTCTTGGTATTACACTAAGCACATTTTAAAACTAATGCGGTTCTGTATATTTGTCCTTGTCACTGTCTGCACTACACAGTCTTAGCATACTTTTCTCTGTGGTTGAGTTTTTGGCCTCACCTTAAAAGCAAATGCTCTTCAAGACTAGCTGAGCTCTGGAGCCCACATTTTTTCCTACACTGTTTTTGGCCTACTGAAATTCAAACTTTAAATTAAGTCTGAGTATTTTTACATTAGGTCTTGGAGCTGCCTGTACTATAGGATTTCTATCATTTAAACATTTTATCTACTAAACCTTAAAACCAAATAGCTGAAATTTCACTTGCAGTCTTGAAAAAAAGTTTAAAACCAAAAGAATGCTTTAAATTGTCACTATATTGTGAGACAAAAAGACAATCATGATATTATTTTATAAACTGGATAAATAGGAATACTGACCTGTGCTCACGATGGCTGCACACCTCTCCTTTACTTTGCTGATGTACTCCATACAAAGCCCCTGCCTGCTTCAGATCATGCTAAGGCTTCTCTCGCCTCATACAGGCCTGCACTACTTGCATGTGGTCACAGTTTAGAAATGTCTATCGTGTTTATCAACCACAAGCATGCAGGCAACCAAACAAGTAACGACAAAGTAGGGCCTAAGGTGGTCGTATATCAGCTATGGTATAGTATATACTGCAGTAACACATGCACCTTCTTGCATGATAACCTTGAGCTGTTTCACTAAACTTCATCCCAGAGGGATAAGCATGCTCATGTCGCTGTATAATTGAAATCAAATACACAGACTGACTTCACAGAGCAGCTGATACACTATGAATTCACACTTTTGCTTATATTGCTCTAATGTGTTTGCTTGCCCATACCATGAAAGAAAAATAGCAGACCACGTATGAGTGTAATAGATGAGATTGTATATGTTTACTACACATTCTGGGCATACCCAGAATTAGTTCTGTCAAATTGGAGCTAAATGCCCAGGTCATAAAAATTATTGTTAAGACACACATTTTTTGTATGCAAATCAATAAATAACACCCTTTAAAGACCAGCACCTTCATCTTTGTTATTTTTTCTCAAAACTGCAAAACTCCAGTAGTAATTTATATGACAACTATGATCCAGAGATCTCAAGGCATTTTAGTGTTTTTATTCTCACAGTACTAGGAATAAAAAGAAAGTCAGTAAAGTCAAAAACAAGCTGTTGTAATGTATTGCCTGCTGATAAGAGCAGAGAAAATCAGCTACAGAGCACAATGTTTGAGTCTTGCTTGTGATTATTTCATAAATAACAATATATAAGCATATATGTGATAATAATTAGGATGCTTACATACTTCTCAATGCAGAAAGAATATGTTAGACAAGGATGGAATCAAATTTTTATTTTATTCATGCATTTAAGTGTAGTGAGGATTTAAGATGAAGACTAAAGCCTGAATACAAGGCCACTTGCAGTTTAATTCAGCTGAAGAGACCTGAACTTTGACGGGTTCTCTCACCTGCATTCGAGGGCTTTCAGAAGAATGAAACCATAGCAGATGTGGTTTCAGAGCTCTATTCCTGTTGTATCTTTTTGTATTATAGAGATAGCATAAGCAATTACAAAGAAACTGAGCAAGGGGAGGCGCTTTTGTTAGAAACCATTTTATTTTTTCCCATTTCATAGCCTCTGCTTCTCATATGATACCAGTCACAACTCCAATTCATATCAAACTGCCAAACTGAAGAAAACTCAGGTAAAAAAGTGCCAAATGGCAAATAAGGTGAAAAATCATTCTGCTATCTCTCCCATTTTTTCTTTGTGTGCACATGCTTTTAAAACTGTATCATACCGTCCATATGTTCGTGTAGTTGACTATTTCTAATATTCATGTTACCTGTGTACTATGCCTTTGGGTAGCTCTGCTCAGCATTTTTCAGACATGTGAAATTACATGTGGAAAATTACAGCAAGCATATGCTGGCTTGTGCCAGCCGCAAGCCATGCAGCTGCAATTTTTGCTGCTCAAAGCAAGCCATAAGCTTTGCAGAGAAGTCAGCTTTCAGCTTTTTTGGTGTGTGTGAATTTGTGTGAGCTCAAGCAGGGTGAGCTGGCTTTTACCTACCAAAAACCTGAGCAGCAAAGAATGCTGAGCTGCTGTGCACACAAAGCTGCCTTGGACTTTTGTGGAAGATACATCAATACAAAATCTGCAGGGTTGGTCTTGAGATAAATGAATACTGATCATGCCATCTGGGTATCACAGTGTGATTGCCTGTTTTCCATAGGTATTGACAGTGGTTCCAAAGGAATGAACAGACACAATTAATCTCAGTTCCAACCAGGTGACAGAGCTTCCCACAGGCCATTTTTTGCATCAAAGCCATTCAGGAAGGAGGCACAGTTTGTTAGGAAACAAGGCTTATTAATTCTGTACATCAACCTCTTCTTGGAAGAGCATGCTTTCAGGGTCAGAGAATCAGAAATGAGAGAAATCTGCCAAGCGCATGCCAATTAAGCTCCTACAGAGAACCTGGTCCTGCACATTTTTCAGCCCAGACTATAGTTTTGCTAGTTCAGATGCAAGAATGCCAGGAGAATGCCCAGTGTGTCTGGAGTTTACCAGCAGAATATTACAGAATACATCTGGTGAGAAAGTAGAGCAGGCAGTCTTGTAGGTGAGCTGTCAGTAAAGGCTAAATGGTATGTGCTAAACAATTAGAGCAGTGAGTCCAACAGAAGACAAAATAATTTTTCTCCTGAGTCCCAGCTGTGGCATCTTTGCTGCACAAACATTACAAGCACACTTATGTAAAACTGGTTGTAGCTTTTGACACACCGGCCCCAGTAAGTGTTCATCGGGTAAAATCATGTATTAGGTTCTATTCTGTACCAACTCATTTTCACATGGAAGCTGGTCTGTCATTTTAAAATGGCAGCTGAGTGGTTAAAGTATGAAATTTATTGAACTAATTCAGATTTTGATAGAATTCAGCTAATTATGGGCTTCCAGAAAATCAGGATCTGAATAAATGGGATGTCTAAAACGGACTGGATTCAACTTCAAGCACCTGCCTGTTACAGTCACTGAAGACCTGCCCAGTAGAGTCAGTGGAATCTAGACTTTCCAACTCACTCTAAAATAGGCACTTATATTTGTCCAGATGTTAATCCCACAGCTATAGCTAAGATTAGGCAAATAAAAGTGCCAAATATACCCAAATCCTGCTACTTGATGCTACTGCTCTGAAAAAATAATTGCATGATCACACAGATCTTACTTAACAAAGCAAACAATAGTACAGCCTACATTTATAATCACCAGTTATCCAGTGTGGGCCTTTGGGGATATGCCTCTGTACTATTTCATGAAAAAGGCTCCCCTTTTATCTATGAGATAGTAGGAGATTTCATATGTACTGAGACCAACTACTAGAAGCTCAGCCAGGTTCTTTGATTCCTCACCAACAACGCTGTTTCCATTTTCTAGCCACCATATATTACATTCAAGTCAGGGTTATACTATATTCTGTCCTCAAAACATTTCTCAAATACCATGCCAAATATCCTTTCAGCTACACCTGCAAAACTTGATTGACTCTCCTGCTTATGGACCCTGTAAAATGTTAAATTGATCAACAGCTACAAACTGTCATATATGTAATGTAATTACAAAAGAAAGTGATGTGTGAGGTTTTTTCTTTATCTCAAAAGATAATCTTCAAAAACATGCATGCAGTTCTATCTCAATTCCTTTGTGGACTGAACAGGAGAGGAAACATTTTAAAAGAGTTTCACAGAAGAGAGAGATGAAAAGATACAAAGTAGAGATTTCAAATAGAAAATACATATATATTTGCTGTAAAATGCCAGTCATATCATACAGATTCAATATTAGACCATAAAGTTTTCTGAAGGCAGAAGGATTTGTCATATTATCTGCCACAGACACCCTATGCCAATAAACTAATGCTTCTTTTCCTGGCCTTTGAGGTCAGAAGGGAAATGATCGACTATGCCTTTTCCTCTGACTTTCACAAGAACTATGTGAGGCAATTACTTGTATTAGGAAGTAATTGCAGACCGGAAGCCTGTTAATTCTGGACATAGACAGGATTTAGAATTATAAAAGAAATCAGTTTATGTATTTAAATTTAGACTTAATCTAGCACTTTTTGTGTTCAAAGTTCTGTAAAAACATAAATCTTCACCATCTTGCCATAACTCAATATTGATTAATAGTAGTTTAGGAGTAAGCTTTCTGCAGTAGGGCCCACAGACACAAGATAGCAGGCACATATATAGTATGGGCTAATGCAATCGAGTTTCTCTGCCAGATGTCAGCAATTTTTCAGTAACTGCACACATGCATGCTGTTCCTCCATGATAAGTGCAAAATAGTGTCATTTCACCAAGGGGCAAGTTATCTTCTGTTGTTGGGAAATAAGAGCATGCACATGGATAGTGACCACAGAGGAATGCAGATTCATATATTAGCTTACCCTGAAAGAATGAATTCCTGGGGTGCTATGTTGAATTCTTAAAAGGTGTTGCCTTAGTTTTGCTAAATCCCATTACAAATATCAAGCTTAAAGATTATGTTTATGTAGGAAAGGCTAAAAAAAAAAATCAAAACATTTGCCCATAAACTGGAACCTATTCAAATGCAATTTAAGATGATCATTCTGACAGAAACTTAGACCAGGCAAAAAGAGTCAGCTAGTGTAGTTACAGAAGTTAGGTTTCAACTGACCTAAGACTTAACCCACAGAATTTATAAAAGCTGACTATACTGCACACAAATAAAGAAAACTGCTTTACCTTGTAGTGTTAACTGTCCCCCTGGCAATTCTTAAGAGTCATAGTATTGGGCTTCAGATGATTTGTCAGTATTGGCCTTAGTATTTGTATAAACCTGACTACTGCGGACACAGACTTTTTAAAGACCATGTTGACTAGGTTCACTGTGAACAGGATTATTGACAAAGATTATAGTGGCTGTGTTTGTGCAAACTCTGTCTAAATTAAGATGAATGTTGCTAATGTCAGCACAGAATCCTGACTTTGTTAACTTACAGTTAGCAAAAGTGAAAACTCAAATGGAATAAAATTCAACTATCAACAAAACTGTATAGTCTAGGACAGACACAGGAAATGTAAATGTAACTATTTAGAGTTAATTCTGCTACTTAGATAATTCTGAAGAATTAGTATAGTATCTCCTTGTGATGTTTCTTTGCCTCTCGCCTGTATGTTTAGATTTCACGTTTAGTAAGACTTCTTTGAAGCTGCTGACTTGCACTCTTTCAGGTGGTAGAAAAGAAGCATTCTCTACTGTGCAGGAACAATCTTTATATAATAGAATTATTTTTCTTCTCTTTTGAATAAAGTTGTTTTCATCTGGATGGATACAGTTGAGGAACTCAACAGTCACTCCTCCACTACACTAAATCTGGTAATACATTTACATTTTCTCACTGAAAAAAAGAGACCTATTTTTACTGCTCATTGTGAATACCTTGTGGAGAAAAGACACTCTTGTTTTACTTTGCTCTAACTACTTGAGGTCAGCCATATAACCACCATAGGGTTTACGTTGACTAGATAGACAAGACTGAATAACACTGTTTGTCTCTGCAAGGGTTTTTGATCCATATAATGATTATAAAGTTATCCTTTCATTGTAAAAATATGCTGTCTTTGCAATGAAGGCTACATGGTTTTCTTATGTACTTTACTGGAATAATATTTAGTGAAAAGTAAGAAAAAAGAACAGTTTTGTCTTATTTTTCTAAAGCTAAATGACAAAGAAAGTCAGGAATAATGCTGCTAATCGTGCATTTTCAGATTTGTTTTTGTTTGTTCAGAAGTAAAAAGCAGTACCTGTACACATGTGCAAAGAGGGTAGGACTCTCATTTGTCCAAATGTATTCATTTGTGAAAGATAATAAGTCAAAGACTTATGTGAAGTAATGTCTTTCTCATAAGCTCACTACAGACTCGGAAAGCAGCATTTTTCAATCTTTGTAATAATGGTATTCACAGCAAAATGGTAGAAACAAAAACAATTAATAAAAAGAACAGGGAAGGCCCAATATAAAGAAGTTTCTTAGAAGACTTAGGTTCAGATCTGGACTAGATGAAGCAAAAATTTGGCTTGTAGAGATGTAGAGCTGTAAGCCTACAAGTTAACATTTGCAAGAAAAGTTTATTACGAGAGTGGGAAAGACTCATCTAGTCAAACTCTTTGGCTTCTTTCAGTAAAGCTCATGATCAGTTTAAGGAACATGCAGTCAGAGAAGAGCGCATCAATATTCTTTAGCTTTATGACTTGAATTTTTCCAGAAGGGCCTCTCTGAATTGGATCAACAATGTTTCATGTTTCAGGAACAGTAACTGCGACGTATTATAAAAGGGTACTTTTTCTCATGTTCCTCATGTGAAAACCCCCACTTTATCTAAATATCAAAGTGTTTATCACTCTTCTTGCATTTAAGAAGCCATCTCTTTGTCTTCCTAAATCCTCCTTATCATTATCTATGAAGAAAATTAAGTGTTCAAGTTTTCTACGCTCATCTAGTATCCTGTGTTCTCACTAGCAATTCAAAGAGTCCAGGAGGGGCTGAATCGCGAACAGTAATCATTCTCTTTTAAGATTTACTCAGTTTTGGCTAAATTTAGATAAAAGTAAACCACCACCTTATTTAATCATGCATGAGTGTAACCCTTTAGATCTTATTACTACCTTGTAACATCATAAATAGAGCAGGTCAAACAAGTTTCAGCAAACGTTTGCCAAAATGCACCCTCCTGATAAAAAACAAACTACATTCTTCAATTTTGTTTGCTTTGATTGAACTGTTAGTATGATATCATAGTACTTACAGTAAAATTTGTGTTTTCATCTTACTTCATTCTAAATCTATTTTGAGTTTGCAATTGAGTTCAGATTTTCAGTTTCCTTTTCCTGTAATCTGAAACATGCTATCCCATATTCCTTAGCTGCAAGGGTGTCTGGCTAAAAGTGTAAAAATAGCATGGAATTTATAAAAATAACATCTTTGTACTGAACAGAGTACCACTTTGACAGGGAGTGAATCAAAAATGATGAAACAGAATGGCCTTTCACCGTATTTCTGCTGCATGTTATGTTTCAAATTTATATTTTTTCATGTCAAATCACCAAACAAATCACATTTTTTTTTCATAAAATGCTAATTCTGGTTTTCGGTCAATTAACAGGCTTTTCAGTCATTTTCACAGGTACACTTGACACTGTCAACAGGAAGAGAATAGATATGAGAGAGAAAAAACATCAATTTTATTTAGTACTATCATAAAAAGAAAGTAGACACATCTCTTGTTACTCTTCCATGACAAATACCACAGTTCTATTCTCTTCTGATTCATAACCATTTCATTGTGTGTGAAGTTTTTACTGTGTTATTTGCCATCTTTTGTCAACTGAAGAAAAAGAAATCATTACTCTTGTCCCCAAAGGCAATAGACAACCTTCACCTTTACTTATGGCCACAGTGCAGAAGAATACCTAGGGTTACTGAAATTCCAAGTGAGCTTCCTGCATTTAGAGCTGTTTGTGAATATGAGGAACAAAAAAATCCTCCTGAAATTTAGTGTGGGTTATTTCGGAGAATTCAGCTGCTCTTAGCACCTAATATCAAACTACATCTATTCAGTCCATGTTTGAAACTGAAGCAAGCAAAAAAGCTTAATATTTCTCTTTCGATGTCAGAAGCTTCAAGACTGATGTAGCTGGTGGTAGGACTCATTTCTTATTTGAAGAAACCTTATAGAGTTGTTCTTTCAGTCTATTTCTGTATCTGTTTGTCTGACTCTCTCCAAAATAAAAGCAAAATCATACCTTTCAAACAGGGATATTTATATAACAGAACCTGTAATTTTACAGATTATGTATATGAAACCATAGCTCAAGGTTGATGCTTTTAAATTCTCCTGGGTCAAACTGCCTCCTGCAGTGAATCCATGTAAGCTCCACCGTTTTTCACTGTGTTGGAAGCATGTATTTGCAATAAAGAGACATAAAATGCATGAAGAATCTAATTCTAATCCTTACAACCATTACTTTCTCGCTTAATTTATGACATTTTCAAGTTAAACCACAAATGACAGAAAGAGACTGTGGTTGTGGTGGGGGGAAGGACATAAAATTACCCTGAAGAAGATGGAAATGTAAATATAACATTAACTAAACGCAAACAGACAAAGCAATGAGAGAGCAAAAGTATGTGGAAATACTTTTTCATCCAACTTTCTTGTCCAGCATCTTAATCCAGGCATTTAAAAAGCAAAGCATCAGAAGTAATGGTGATTCAGAGAAGTTTCTGCTGGTCCAGGCTTTCCTGAACAAGGAATTCAGGATCAGAGCCCCAGAAAGATTTGACAAAAGGACTCCCCTCCTTGCCCTTGCAAATGACACTAGCAAAACACCATTGCTTTTTCCCTCTTTGTGATGGACATCTTCCTTTACAGAAAACCATGCCAATGATACCAACTCTTTCTGAAGGGCTCCTAACTATGTGGGGATTTAAAACCCTTATTCAAGAGGCACCTGTGTTTTACTGACAGTAGTGTTCCATAAGTGCATAAAATCTGCCTTTAGCTGATCTGCTAATCCTGGCACTACTGTGCATATTCCATCATCTATGAGTTTCAGCATTTATGTGATTTTTTAATCTCCTTCTCCTCAGTACATGCCCTCAGGAAACCCAAATCTAGAACCTGCTCTCAGAAAACACCTTCATAGTTGGTGCTAACAGAAAACCCAGTGTACAAATTATTCAATACCTTTATGATAAGAACATTGATGTGATTGATTTAATGGGCATTTTCATCTATTCTCCCACCTCCCAAATACACATACTTTTTAGAGGAATATTATCTAGGGGTGATATCCCTCAGTCTCTAAGAGTAAAGATCCTTCACTTGCAAAGGCTTATTATCAGAACTCAGTAAACAATTTGATGTGAATAAAAGTTTTCTGTTGCTTTTGAGGAGTTTAGCGATTTTATGCACTAAGAGTTGTCACTTGAGAAGGGTATCTGAGGTGGTAAAGAGTCTATAAATAGAGGTTTACTGTGGTCAGTCATAGGGAGAAGAGATGAAATAGATTATATTCATTTTTTTTCAAGAGTCTTGTGTCAATAAGGGCCTTTCCAAGTTCCCCTGAAAATTCAAGAGCTAATTTCCTGCTTGATATAACTCTACTAGTAAGAGTAGAATTTCATCTGAAACGGATTTGGCTCAAAGAGCTTTTTGCATTTGTGATCATGTGATATACTTATTTCTTGGAACATGTTTGTTCTTTGTCTTATGTATAGCATATTAGAAACACATCTGGGTTTTTTGCAATTTCTATTTTCTTGTGGCTTTTCTTCTGGGCTTCCAACAGCTCAGCTAAAAACTCCTGAAAGATCAAAAACATTAGTTAACACCACTTGCTTGATATGACTCTCATTGGCTCTGAATCTTTCTAGTAGACATTTGAAGCACTATGTTAAACTGATCTGGCCAAGAAATGAAAGAAATAAGCCAACACTAAGCATCTTGCTGCTGTAGCTGTATTTTTTCTGCATATGCAGCCAGTTTAGTTTTAAAGGTAGAGTTGAATATCTACACTGCACCACAGTCCATGGTAGAGAAATTGGGAATCTTTGTGTGTGTGTGTGTGTGAAAAGGCTAGCAAGTTATTTAGTAACAGCCTCTGTTGAGAAATAAGTTTTTTGTGAGAACAGTTATTGCCAGCTATATTTAGGTGACTTCCAAGACACTGACATAATTTAGAAGCAGAAGCCAGTTTTCAGGAGATACTTTTAATGCATCCAGTTTATCTAGAGATGAGATGTGGTTTTGTACATTTTTATGGCTTTTTAAAAGTTAATTAATAGAAGAAATGCGTCTTAATTTCTGTTCTGACATATCGCTTCTCTCTCTCTTGACATTTGTCTTCTAGGTTTCTAAGCCAAGTGCTCATGATATGATCCAGCTAGCTTATAGGAGGACATCAACAATCTCCTTGTGAATAATGGTTAAAAACGGATCTCACTTGGACAATGAAACACTGGCAATGCTCCAGAATAAAGCTATCTCTATCACCCTCCCGGTAGTGTATACACTGGTGGCTTTCATCAGTATCCCTGGCAATTTGTTCTCCCTTTGGGTCCTCTGCTGGCATATCAAACCCAAAACATCTTCTGTTATCTTCATGATCAATCTGAGTATCACGGATCTCATGCTGGCCTGCTGCTTTCCCTTCCAGATTATCTATCATACCCAAAATAATCACTGGTCTTTTGGCAAGACTCTCTGCAGCCTTGTAACTGTGATGTTCTACTCCAACATGTATTCTTCAATACTGACTATGACTTGTATCAGCATCGAGCGGTACATGGGGGTGGTATATCCCATGAAGTTAATAAAGTGGAGAAGAAAAAGGTATGCTGTGGCTGCCTGCATAGGAATGTGGACTTTCTTGCTGTTAGCTCTCTACCCACTAGAAAGCACAGATCTGACCTATGAAGTGAAACAACTGGGGATTGTAACCTGTTTTGATGTCCTCAAATGGGAAATGCTGCCCAACTTTGCAGCCTGGGTAGCCTTTCTCCTTACGTTATTTATCGTGCTCTTTCTAATCCCTTTCATTGTAACAGTGGGATGCTATATTGGCACCATTCGGAAGCTTATTCAGACATCTAACAGATATGGTAACAAGCAGAAGACTAGATCCATATACCTGGCAATGATAGTTCTTTTGGTATTCATCACCTGCTTCGCCCCCAATAACTTTATCCTACTTGTGCATATGATCAGCCGCCTATTTTATGACAAGAGTTTGTACCCTGCCTACAAGCTCACTTTGTGCCTCAGTTGCCTCAACAATTGTATCGATCCCTTCATTTACTATTTTGCATCCAAGGAATTTTACCAGAAATTCATGCAAGTGTTTCGTCCTAAGGCACTGCTCAGTGACAGCTTGGAAAATAGAAGGGAAAGCTTATTCTCTGGCAGGACCCTGTCAGCCAGGTCTATGTCAAGTGGGCCTATGGATGGGTTAGAAGGAGTAAAAGTCTATTTGCAAAGGCAGGAAAGTGTTTTTTAGCCTTAAACTTCCTAAGCAGAAAGGCACCTGTGAGTTCCATGAATAGACAAAGAAGCCATTTCTTTTTGGATGGCTACCTTCAAACTAACTTGCTCCAGTGACAGAAATTTAACTATACTCAAGAGAGAGTATCTCACATGCTACTTTAGTAAGCTACTGTTTCCTGGGAAGAAATGGAAGAATAAGAGGAATTGAGCTTATTCAAGGAGCCAATGAGGCCAAAACATCATTGATCATTAAAGGTCAGCCTGGAATGGATTCGGTTTCATGAAATAAAAGGATAAGTTTAGGACAAAAATTACTTTCAGATTCTCTGATTTCAAGGATTAGACAAAGGCTTTTGATTCTCAGAGAATGTGAAATATTACTGTATATGAACTAAAGCATACACTGAAGTGGGCCTTCAGTGGCTTCGGTGGAAGTGGGAACACAGTGGAGTTATTTTTTCTAAGCAATGTTGTATTTTTGATGTATTGCTTTATCTTAGGTTGTATTTCCATAAAAGAATGAACAAAAAGAGTTTGTTATTTTACCATTAATGCATTATGTATAGCCACTGTGAATTCTCCACAACATTCACCCAATATCTGTATCAAACCATACTAACCTTTGAAAAGGTTAGGTTAATTCACATTATTTATTTCAATTTTGTATAGCAAAATATAAATGAAAAAAGCTAAAACTAACAGTGTATGGGATCACTTCAGCTGCTGAGCAGGTTATATCATTATTCTTTGAAGTTATTAATTTCTCAGGAGAGTAGAGAGCAGCTGGTTTAAGAAAACAGTTTTCTCACACTGACCTACTAAAGTAATAATGCTGCTGCTGGTTTATGACTGGTATCAACAAGTCATTTTCACCAATTCTCTATAGGCCATTTTGAAGAATCATCACCCGCAGCACAGAAATTTGCTTTATATTGCATGAGGATGATGAATTTATCTTCCTTATGGAGGTGGTGTCAGTTGTTAACCAAATTTTCAGCTAAATATATAAGAATTCAACAACAAATTGGAGTGATTCTATACCATCAGAAACCTGTGTGGACAGATATCAGAATGTACTTATTTCAAGCAGTTAAAGAAGGAAAAAAAAATGAAAGCAAGTCTTGAGAATGTGAGAGCTACCAAATAGCCTGGAAGTAGGTTGTGAATATAAGCAGGCTGATTGTGCAGTCCTATGTCTGGGACTTCTCTCTGAAATAACCTGCTCCACCCTGTTGCTTATATTGTGTCATGTTCTTCTCACATCTCAGCAATTGCCCGCGTGCTTAGGAAGACAACAGCCACTGAATATGTCCTGGGGGACAGATGAAGGCAGAGTGACTCAGAACTGTATTTTTCCTGCAGTATTTACAGTTTTACACCTACTTTTGGCTTTCATGACAGTGAAGAGCCAAAACTGCCTGACAGAGCCAGATAGAGCCAGAGTAGGAGGCTCTCTTTAACATCACACATAGCTGGTTCAGACACCAAACGTCAGGTCTGCACAGAGCAGTGGCTGCCTGTTATACCAAATTCTCAGGTACAGTAGTTCCTGTATCTGAGTAAAGGCATCAGGCCAAGGCTGCTACAATATATGTCTTTTTCTTTGTATATGATATGATTAAAATCCGGTTTTCCCCCACTGATCAAGGTGTGATTTGCTCTGTACTTTAACTTTGTCGCCGCCCCAAATTTTACCATGGTCTTCGCTATAGTGGTTGAATAACTACAAAATGGACAGTGAGATATTTGTATGTTCTACCTCTGTCAAAGTATCATTAGTTATCAGAGCAGGATAAAAGTCAGTAGACCTAGTGGTACCTTTCAAAAGTCATGTAAAGTGTTTTGTGTCACTTCACAGTGTTAGTTTCAAGTTACAAGTATTTTCTGTCTGCAAGGCCAACCTTAGCAACAAATAGTCAATCCAAACTTTCCCATCAAATTACTCTGTGTAAGCTACCCTCATTAGCTGCCTGTGTGCCAAGTGTGTAAGTGCAGTGAGATGGGTTTGCAATGCTAAATCACCTCCTGTATTCTGAAAGAGAAGAGCCCACTGAAGCCATTCCTGTATGAGTTGGGGCTCAGGTCCAAGTTCCTGTATCAGCTCTAGCACGTGCTCCAGAACATCTGCTTGTGCCCAGATCTATGCTTCTGGGCAGGAAACATGAGCAGAGGGCTTGAGGAGGAAGATACCATAAGCTAGAAGGTGAAGATGTGAGATGAAAGAGTAACATTTACTTACTACCTAAGACCAGGGATGGAGGAGGAAGTAAAAAGAAAGTGGATAATTTTGCCTTTTTAAAAAGAAACTTTAAAGTGATGCTTGCTTGCTGGGGTCTGTATTTTCTACGGCCAGCTCATCTGATGCCATTCATTTTGAACATGTCACTCATAGTTATCTACTATAAATGCTATAGCATAGTACTCTCAAAAATGTTATATAAATCTGAGAAGTTTGGATATATGCCTCTCCTTACCCATGCTGTCTGAAAACATTCAAAGATTTCCAGGTTCTTTCTAACCCATTCCACATCTATAGGGCAGAAACTCAGTTTATTCATGTTTTGCAAGTCGTCCTATGAATTTAGCAGTGCATGGCTCACCCTGGAATTCAAATCCCTTTAAGCATCCACATTCACAGAATTCCGTATTTCTCACTACCAAAACCGTTTTTGGCATTTTACTGTGGCGGAAACTTTGTTTTGGAGGATATACTAAAATACACTTTTTTTTAACATACAAATACATTTGTAATGAAAACAGTCACTTGCCCTGGCTCTAATGCTGATTTTCACTCTGGTATATTTTGAACCTAATCCTGAAATGCTTAGTACCTCCTGAAACGTGCTGAAACATGCCTCAATTATAACTGACATCAAATTAAACTACAAGGGTAGAAATTCTATGTTTTTGAAAACATCAAACTGCTCCTTTTGCAAGACAGAAAAGATGGTCACAACTGACTGAAAATGTTCTCTCCAATCTCACACAGCCCTTCCTAGTACTCCATCTCTCTTCTGACGCTGCCTGAAAAGCAATAGGAAGGAGGCCTCACTCAAGTACCTCTTCATGTCATCTCACTAACTAGCCTATAGTTAGCTCACATAAAGCAAAAATCCCCTGCAAGTCAGTGGGACTGTTCCTTGAGTGAGGAACACAGAAGTGATCCTAATAACAATCTTTTGAGTCTGACAGTATATACTGTGATTTTTTTGTCTTAAGAGAATAGAAGAAGAAATTATTTTCAGAAGCAGCCCACTGCACTGTTCTTCAACACTGGAAACATGTCCTTATGGGACACCATAAGGTGACAAAACTGCTACCGTCTTTATTCAGTGGGCGTGTATTGATATATGTATATACAGATGTATATATGTGTATACCAATTGAGGAGTTATCAAGAACTTCATATCTATACCTCCTTCATTTGGAGAAATGTGGATTTTGAGTGACATTTTTACTTGTTTGCCTGTACTGAAAAGAAGACATGACTGTATGGGCTTCTGTTTTTCTCTGACTTGTATTGTTTAACAATTTAATATTTTGGAATGTGTTTGGATTTTTTTCTATATAATAAACAAACATAAAAAGGGCATGACTTAAGATTGTTTCCTTTGTTTTTATCTGCTATACATGAGATACTCCCAAGCTTAGAACTAGACTAGGAATCCAAGCTTTTTTTTTTTGTTTTGTTTTGTTTTTTTTTTTTGTTTTTGTTTTTTTTGTTTTTGTTTTTTTTTTTTTAAGGCCCTGTTTTCCACTACTAGTACACTTTTAGGTTTTTTCTATCTTTTTCAATCTCTTTTTTTTCCAAGTATTTTGGAGACTGATTCTTTTTGGTTTATCTGTTCACTTTTTCCTTTTTTATATTGCAGAAGCTGGCTTTGGCATATCCACTTTACACAGGCAAACTTGAAAAGCAGTAATACTAGAATGAGATAAGTTAGCCAGCCTGAAATCCCTCTCCTTTCCCAATGGCTGCGCTCAGGATTTTTTTTTTTTCTTTATTTCGATACATTTCACAATGAAGTAAGTTCTTAGCATCTGTGGTTTTTGGGTTTTTTTTAATCTCCTTTGACTACACATATTAAAGGCACTTCATACTCACATTGTTTACTGTATCTCATGCAAACCAGCAAGAAGCCAGGATCGGATTCGGTCTCAATTCCTAGAAGATGCTTAAGAACAAAACCCAGTGCTTTGAAGGGTATAATCACATGGTATAGTCCAGAGAATCTAGCAGCTCCCTCCCACTGGAAAAGAAGATCTTGTTTCCCCTTCTCATGCTTATTACTGAGTGTTCACATCTCTGCTTTTGTGCTCACAGGTTTGTGTGATCATATAGGTTTTCTTTTTTTCTTTTTTTTTTCTTTTTTTTTTTTTTTTTTTTTTTTTTTGTGCTAGGGAGGGGGAAGCTTATTTAATGCTGGCTTAATGATTTGAATCAGCCAAGCAATGATTTGCTAATACAGCAAAATATGATTTCTCCCCTCTCTAGGGAGGAAAAAAAAATGAGACGTTTTGTGATGAAGGTTAGAGAGATGAAGAAGCAGTTTACCATATAGTCAAACAAGTTATAGAGCTGTTGCAATGAAGGGAGTAACCTGCACACCTGCCCTACTGGAGAGTGTGTAAAATATGAATATTTGAGGGTAAAATAAGTGTGAAGTAATGCAGCAGAGGAAAACCAGTCATAGCTTCATATATAAAATGATGGGCATTGCAATGACCACTACCTCTAGATATCAAGCATTAGCTCAGCAGCAGTAGGAAGAAAACAAGTCAAACATTAAGAATTGCTAGAAACAGCAAAAACCACACATACACACACTATAATGTCTATCAGAGAGCAGCAAGAGTGGGGATGCTCCATGGGGAAGACAAAGCAGGAGGTGAGGGGTCACCTCAGCACAGTGTCCTCATCAGCAGGGAGCAGACTCACAGCACCCTCGTAGGGCCAGGTACAAGTTCAGTTGACCATTCAGTGACCATCAGATCAGACAAGGCATCTGTAAGGTCAGCCCAGGAAGCAAACTTACTGCATTTGCACAGACAGCAGCAGACAGGTCTACATACAACACTGGTCAGACAAGGAATAAGGGTCCAGGTCTGCACTTAAATGGAGTCCTTGGGCAGAAGGTGTTGGTGGGAGTCCGAGGTGAGGCTGGTCAGGGCTGTTAAGGCCTATCAATGTCTCAGGGTTCTTAGCCTTTTTGAGATACCCAGCTGTGGCCAGTGTTTAAGGGAGAAAGAAGTAAGCTATGCAGCCCCTTGGGTCACCGCACTCTAGTCCCTCTTAGGATTCCGTGCAAGGCCTGCCAGAAATATCTTAGAGCACTATGCAGCCATGAGCATGGCCTCTTCCACACTGCCTGCTGTGGGTGCTGCCCACTACTGTCTTTGAGGAGTCTACTCCATTGCCAGGAAGGGAGCTGAGTGTCCCAGTGGGGAGTCTGGGGCATGAGCTTGCTCTTTTCGCCCTCTTTCGCTTAGCTCTGTAGACAAGTCCCTCATATTGAGGCAAAGATGAATGCTGAAATCCCCTTCCAACAAACAACTGGTTTTGCTTCAAAGTATAATACTATTAATCCATTTCTAACTCCTTTTCTCATTTTTTTTCCTTCACCTGCCTCTCTCAAAGGTTGATGTCACTGGAACTGATTAACAGTTGGTCTTGTTGTCCTCTTGTGGCAGTCACATTCACAATTGCTGGCTCTTTCAACTTGTCAGGCAGCAGCTTAGTCTCCTTTTAAAAACTGCATAGCTGTGATAGTTAAAAGAGTATGATTCTCTTGCCTGGACTGTTACAGATACTCCTGCAAGACCTCTAGTGTCCCTTTGCTGAAATAGCATGTTTAGTCTTCCGATGATCTAACAAGTTCCTAGAGAAGCTGGTTTATTCTGACAGTATCTTGTTTGTGTAAAGTCCATTAGGAGAATTTTCTTGGCAAAATTTTTAGATGTAGCTAAAGCTTCATTTTTTTAAGTGCCCCAAATGAAAAGTCCAATTCTTAATGAATCTTGCAAGTCAATCAGGATATAAGCCTTGGTTATTGAATTCATTAATAAAATCTATCCAGAACAAAAGAGGAATTTGTTATTAGAATAAATCTTGTACTGTCTCTCCTCATTCATGCTGTAGCTTGTAGTCTTAAATGCAGTTACTGCGAACAGAAACTGACTCATACTATTCATTTTGATATATTTGTCTGGATTCCATGCATTCGGGGTTAAATTTTTGCAAATAATTGTTCTGTTGTCAAACCCGTAAAGTGTAATTATAGAGGATGTGGGTGATATTCAGTAGAACATAATGCTTTGTGGAAATATCTAGTCAATAACAAAAAAGATAGTTTAACTGTCAAAAAAACTACCTGTCTGAAGACTGGATTCCTACTGAACTCCTGATCTTTCATGATTCTGTTGCAAGTCTTATGATTTCCAATAATTTTCCTTAAAGTCTCAACATTTAGAGATACCCTATCAGATGAGGACACTCTCAGGCCTCTTTATAAAACAAGTTCAGCGCTGCCAGCCAGAGTATCATTCATGCTGGTACCTCAGCCCCCTGCTTGATTGTCTTGGCTCCTGATGAAGACTGACTGCAGGACACTGACTCTGGCACGTCAGTACTATCCAAACACAGAAAGTGCACATTGAAATGCTGAGAGCTGCCAAGGCTAACTGTACTTTTAAGCTTTTTCCAGTATCTTCCACACATCCTAAATTGCTGTTGTTAGATTACAGGTGAGGTACCAGGAAGGCAGCTGGAAGGAGAAATACAGTACATGAGAGTTTGGAAAAATATCCAGAAAGTTAT